>NC_141685.1:143153135-144353135 GCF_964263255.1 Lissotriton vulgaris
AGAGCTAATGGACCATTTGAACACCCATAACTTAATTAATGTTATGGAAATTGATGCAACTACAAAAGATAATGCCCCCCCTGAACCGACATTCAGAGGGAGGGGCTGTTCATTTACAATTGATAATGTTTTTTATCTCCCCCGCTTTAGAAGCAAGCTTGCTTAAAGCCGAAATTATGGCCACAATCTTTGGGGACCATAACCCAATACAAGTAACGTTACAGATGTCTCTAGTTCCAATGCCTCAGACAGAATGTGGTGCTGTAGATCTATCACCGTCCATAGATAACCGCAGACTGGTATGGCGAGGCATTAATAACGCAGACCTAGTCAGTTCTATGGTTAAAGAAAACATGATTATTAACATCTGCTTAGAGGCCCTGTTCCACACCCAGTGGCTATCAGCACCTTTACCGAACTCAGTGGAGCCATTAAATCCTTGCTGTCTAAACCCATTTGTACAGTACTGCACGAACCTAGACGGTTCAATCAGGAGTGCTCAATTGTCAACAGGAAGCTCCGCAAGGCCCTATGTCAAACCCCTAGGTTTAATGATTTGGTCAAGTCCTTAAGGTTGACATATAAGCTGGCTATTGCTAATAGGAAGGAACAGTTTATGTGAGCACTGGGATGCGATCATTAATGTTGCCAGTTTAAATAATGGGAATATATTTTGGACTACCATTAAAGAGTTAAGATCAATGGGACAACCGTTAACTCCCATCAGCTGCAACATAATGAGCGCTACCTGGGAAAGTCACTTTTCCACTATTTACCAAGAGCCTGCTTTTTAATCCGACCCTTTTATTAACAGGGTGCCACCTTGAGTCTCATATCAATAAACGAGGTTGAGGAAGCTATACGTCAGAGTATGGGCAATAAAACTCCAGGCCCTGATGGGTTTTCCATCGATTTTATTAAATATAAACCAGATTTTTTGGCCCCACTGCTGTTAAATATTTTTAATATTCTAACCAATGCCCCACTGCCTAAGACATATATCATCTAATAGCACGATCGTTCCCATTTTTAAAAAAGGGCGATTGCACACAACCGTGTTGCTGTAGACTGATCTCCCTCATAGATAACACCCTTAAAATTTTAGGCAGAGTTTTATACACAAACATTTTAAACTGGACAGAGGACAATCAGATTTTAGAACAATGCCAACTAGGTTTCAGGGGTAAAGTTGGCACAAACGAGCAAAGTCCTAATCTTAATTTGATCATAGGGAAGTATACTTTTGCACAGCACTCGCCACTTTACTTCGCTTTTATGGACTTTTCCTCAGCTTTCGATGTTGTCAATAGGTCCCCGTCTATGGTCCATCCTTTTAGAATATGGACTGGATGAGACCCTTGTTCATTTTTTTGGCCTATCTCCATACGGACCTGAAAGCGTGGGTCAGGATTGGTGGTGGGGGAGAAGTTTCCCCTTACATCAGTGTAGACAGAGTGGTCACACAAGGGTGTGTTCTGGCTCCTTTTCTAGTTATCATATATATAGAAACAATTTACATAAATCACTCATCACACTAACTAATGATATTCCCAGAATTCAAGGCAAACCTCTCCCATTGCTTTTATACACAGATGATGCGGTTTTAATTGGTCGCACACCAAATGCACTATGCACTTTAGTTTGAGGTTTCACAGATTTTATATCCGGCTTAGATTTATGCACAAATTTTAAAAAATCTTTTATAATGCCTTGTGGGCCAAGGATATGTACTTTAAATGTTATCTCTGTGGGTGACCAAAAATTAACTTGCACTGCTACTTTACCTTATCTGGGAATGGTCTTCGCTGCGAACGGCACCTGGTGTGAACACTTGGCATATTGTAAAAGTAAGTTCTCGAGGGATTATAACTCAATCCTCAGTCTCCTCCGCCCTAAAAGATTGAGGACAATTCCAGCCTTTTTAAAGATTTTTAAGATCCAGTGTGTACCAATAGCTACCTATGGGGCAGAGGTATGGAATGTTGCCAAATGCTTTTGCGTCCAATCAGAGGAAAATAGATTTTGTAGAAAACTCTTGGCGCTCCAATCTCCACCCCTCTGTACATATGTCAAGGCGAACTGAAATTTGGATACATTGAAGACATCATAAGGGCCCGCCCCACACTATTTTGGCTATCCATAATGAAGAATCCTTAGGCTTCTCTCACAAGGGACATAATAGATTATAGTCTTCGCTGTGAGAAAGGGATGGATATTCCATGGCTTCCTGGGGTAGTCAAGAGTCTGGAAAGCGTTAACCTTGGTAGACTGTTTGCCAATTCGAACACAGCTGTAACAATGGACAAAAAAGTTTTAAAGACAGCATGGTACGCACTTTATAGCGCGGAAAGACTAGAAAGGGAATTGAATAAACAAACTGTTGCATCATCTTTTTCTTAAAACTTTTGTGCGGCCTGATGGACATGTATTTTGTTTTTGATGGGTTTATTTCCAATCCTTTTCGTTTACAGTACACCACCAACTTATTCAGAAGATTTTGCAGTCCCACTGGGGTCTGTGAGAGGAGGATGGTATCATCCGCAAATGTCAGAGCACATACATGAGAGCCACCTAACTTTGGGGAATCGTGGTTTGTGTCCAATATAAAATCCACCATATCATTAACATAGAGGAGAAACAGGGTAGGCGCCAGGACACAGATCTGGCGGACCCTCTCCTCACCGGTATCTCCTCTGTCAACTCCCCACCCATACCCCAGCACACTTTTGCAAAATTATCTTTATGTAATTTTATGAGACCCACCAGTATGTTTTTTGGGACCCCTTGATTTAGCAAATTTATCCAAAGCAGATCTCTTGGAATTGAATCGAAAGCTGCGTTTAGGTCAATAAAGGCCATATACAAATTGCCGGATCTTATTTTAGTATACTTCCAGGCAATGGTTAGCAGCCTAAACACCTGATCTATGGTGCTGATTCTTTTTCTGAATCCTGCCTGGCATGGGGATAATATGTTGTTGTCAACTAGCCAGTTGTGCAGCCTGTCCAGTATCTGCTTTGAATAGACCTTTTGGGTAATGTCTATCAAGCAGATAGGTCTATAATTAGCGGGATCGTCCCTACTGCCCTTTTCGTATATAGGGACGATCGCCGCGTCCTTCCATTATATAGGGATAGGCTGCCCTCTGCTAATTGCATTGCACAGTAAGTTGATATACGGTGCCCATACCTCTGGGTCATGTCTAAAGAGGTCTCCCGGGATAATATCTGGGGCTGGCGCTTTGGTCGGCTTAATGGCGGCTATAGCCTACTTAGTATCTAAGATACTAAAATATAGTGGTTCAAACTCCTTGGACATTGTCAGCTCTTTAATTATGCATAAGTTCTCGCTTGAAGGGGAACCCGGGCATGCATATAAATGTGCAAAGTGTTTGAACCATGTTTTAGGATCTAGATGGCAGTCCTGGGCTGGCTTGCTCGACCTATTGCCGTTTGCAACAATCGGCCAAAAAAGTGATTGATCTCCTGCCCTTGCAGCAGCTAGCAAGTCTTCCCAACCAGAGTCCTCTCAATTTCTACGTTCTTGTTTAAGAATCTTATTGTATATTTTCCTTCCTTGCCTAATTTTAATTGGTTCTTTCAACTCCAAGGCCTTGATTAGGTTCTTCTTTGCTTCTCTGCATAATTCATTAAACCAGGGATTGACCGGTATCAGCTTATCCTTTGAAGAGGTTTTACCCATCACTGCTCTAGTAAGATGAGGTTCAATTTTTTCCAATAATGCTACGTGGGTTTGGGTAATTGGGATTGGATTTATATTCTCGTTAAAAAGAAAAGAAGATAGAAGGTCACTAAAAATATTATAAATGGAAGTAAGGGGTTCAAGTTTCCCTAAAATGATTGGCCATCTAACTGCCCTTCTATTGTTGCACAACATAGGCAGTGATACCTGCAAGCCTCATCTAGGGGGAGGTGGTCACTTTCCCTCCTAGCCGCTACTCTAAAATCAGTCACGTATGCTGAGTGCGCAGCGCTTAACATGATATAATCTATAGCTGAAGACGATTGGCTCCTCAGAAAAGTGTTTGTGCGCTCAAAATCAGAGGGACATCTCCCATTCCAAGCCCGTAGCCCTTTTTCTACTGTTAAGTTAAAGATCTGCAGGGCTGAAGCGGTGCACCGCGCTGGTCTTTCAGAGCTGAGTAATGGGATGCCCAATGCAAGGTCTTCTTCTTCTTCCAGTATGGTTTCCATGCCCTTTAGTGGTTCAGAACAACAATTAAAATTGCCATCAATTACAATGAGGTTATTATTTGAAATAGAATCATTAATCCCTCCTAGTTGTATAATTAATGGTGATTCTTTAGAATGATCTCTTGGTCTTATGCATATGTTAAGGAAAGAGATCATAGATGTGTTGGAGAACTTTAAACATACACCCTGGATATCATCTGAACTGGACAACTATTTTGGCGTTTACTTGGTTTTTAGCCCATATTAAGAGCCCGTCTGAGGGTCTGCCTTTTTTTGGTTGAATTGCCTCGATACTGAATGTTCGATATCCCACCTTATATAGGGGTTCCAATGCCCAGGTCTCTTGGAAGAGGCATAGGTCATATTTATCTATATAGTCTTGCCAGTCAGATTCCAGGTGTTGTTTTGTTAAACCAGCGATGTTCCAGGACAATAATTTAACACCATTTATATTGGGGGCACTAATCTCTTCTCTAGTTAGCCCACTATCCGGAACTAAGTTTGATCCTTGGTTCGAACCAAAGATGGGTCCGCCCTTAACATCATAATCATCATAAGCAATTTCCCTGTTCAAACTTGTTGTCTCGTGAGTTTCCCAACAAAGACGCTGTGTCCCTAGACTTGTTGGTGTCTGGTCAGTAGATGAATTTAGTCAATCTACTGCTTCGAGACCGCTTTGGGGAATCAGGGTGATTCCAGGGGCTCCAGGGTTAATTTTGGTCACAGTAGAGTTTAGGGGGGAACCACAGCTCATTCTATCAGCTTTATTTTGCCGAATGGAAATGTTAGAATTGAATAATGAGTGAGTCCTTAGGTTCAAGGTTATTAAGTTATCAGCTATAACTTTTGAATACAATGTTACCCTAATATCATCTAAGCCCCCTCCTTCTTGCTGTAGCCGTTCGGCGCTCTTTAAGTCAGATTTGATAACAGAAAGGCAGAGGCGCTTAGTCCTTATCCAATGTATAACCTTGTTAACCAGGGAGTCCCCATCCTCCCTGGTTCCTGGTTTCAATCTAGGGACGTTTGTAAGAAAAACGTTATGAGAAGGGAAACCCCCATGGGGCTGGCGCGGCGGTTCCGTGTCTGGTGCTTGTTGAGGTGCTTCTTTTCTCCCTCTGTTCCCCCCATTCCTTGTCCCCCTTTCGTAAGCTTGCGGGTGGTAGACTACCCAGGGGGCTTTTCTTGTGCGGGGGGATTTGCTGCCCTCTGTGTGCTATATGTCATTCCCGTAGGGTGGTCACCGGATGTCCTAGGTTTGGTCTTAGGCTACGGGTATAACCTGTGTTTTGCCGCCCATGGAGGTTATCAGTTTGGGAATTTTCTGCTCTTTCTGTTTGCTCTTTGGGCCTATCAGATCCAGTAGTAATATTTTTCATCCTTATCTCTACAGGTTTAGTCACATCAGGCGTATAAGCTAGACCCTTATCACATATACAGAGATTGCTGGTAAGAGCTTCTATCATATTTTTAATCGCTCTGACCTCCTCCTCAACAGTACTTAATTTATTGGACAGTGCTAACAACAAGCTGCGTGTGTCAATGGCGTGAGTTTGCACCTGGGCATATGGGGGGGATGGTTTGGGCAGCCTTCTGCTATGTAATTGATCCCCCCGAATAAGGCCCTATCGTTGTTTCTGGATTTTCTACTAACACTGAGTATTTGTAAGAGCACTCAATGGTTATATTTGCATCATGAGAACCAACACCATTATCTAGGTTGTCTAATATTTCATCACTATTGGTATTAGTTTTATTTATGTTAATCCCTTTTTCTTGGGGGTTAGGAACTGATGTTACAAGGGGGTGGGCCTTTCCATTGCTCTGATGGACTGTAACTATATGGCTGTTGGTATTTCCACTTATGGTTTTATCCTTTTTGCCATAGTATGAAAAGATTTTATTACTTCCTTTATGGCTAGGCTCCTTACCATTAAACAACATATTCTCTACTTCTTCAATTAGGTTATCAATGGCTGCAAGCGTGCAATTCTCAGCTGATGATTTTGGCAGCTTCTGTGTCCTTGGGATTTTTTTCCTACCTGTGATAGCTTCCGCTGCTTTCCTTTTGCCCATTGTTGGTATACGTTTAACGCTAGTAGTGAATCTGCGCAGGGGGTAAGGGAGTGCTTAAATGTGCACGACAAGCTCTTAGGTGCTAGTAGTGTCTTTCACATACAAATATGGATTCCTAAACGCCAAGTATGGGTCAAGTACCAAGTATCTATCTAGCACAGTTTACCATTAACGGGTACAAAACAATACATGCACAAGATCATTAAGAATTCAAAACAGTCTTCCCTCGATGGGTGCATGAACATATTGAAACTTGCCTATACGGTAGCAACAAGCCCCGTAAGATGATTCTTCAGCGAAAAAAGTTATTGCACGTTGTTCCATTAGCCATAAGCCTGAAATCTCTCTCAAGTTCGTTCTCTTACCAGACAGAGGAGGCACTCGGGACCACTGGATGTGATTTCAAGGGGGTGGCCCAGTCCAGTCTTATCCAGGCGCGGATGGGCCCGCCCCTGGCCCTGGCGCATCCCACGCCGCGGGATCCCTGTTCCGGTTTTGACGCGCCTCCTGGCGATTAGAGATGACGCTCGCTTCAGGCATCACTAGGGGACTCTGGGTAATGGAGTCCCCTACTCAATGGATGATCGGTGCAGCCCCCACGGGCTGTGTCTGATGCAGGAGGATCGTGGGCTAGCAAGGGCAAACCAGGACTGGTATATTTTTACTTGTATGACAAACTGAAAAAGGGTTACCTCTGTCTTCTTCGTATAAGTCTTGAATGTCTTGAGGACACAGGCCTTGCTTTTTTTTTGGTTTTAAGGAAAAGACAGAGGTCACAATCAAACGACCAAAAGCAATCAAGACTTGATGGATTTCCTTCATCACTTTCCTGTAAAGATCTTTCTGCCAGAGCTGTAAAACCTTCCACTCCTCCTCACGAGAAACGGGCAACAACGTCACAAAATGTGACAGGATCGGTGACGGTGGCTCTTTCTCAAATCGATACCCTGAGATCATAGTCAGCTCGGTGTGCCACTGATTCGGCCTGTGGAGGTCGAGGTTTCCTGCTACGACGGGGAGGGACGTCAAACAGCGAGTGGAGCACCAGGCAATGGAGCGCTATCGATTTATTTTTCTAATGGTTTTTATCCTGTACATGTGTTACTTTTATGGATACGTTGCTATCTGAATAAAGTCTTTTGGATTGGGATTTGATTGGCTACATTCAGTCCTCTCACTCTTGAATGGGATTAGAAGGGTTTCTTTAAGTTAGCTGCTGCTTATGGCTTTCCCTGACAGTGCTCTGTGGATAACTCATGTTCCTGCAGTTAGCAGATAATTTATTTCCAAGTTTGAGGGCTCTCTGAGAGGCACAGTGACAAGAGCTGAGTCACAACGTTTTGTGTATTAAGTTTCTGTGCAGGTCAGTGGTGTAATAAAACTTGAGCCCTCCCCCCACTCCCCCCCCCCCCCCCCCCCCTGCAAAAAACATGGACGCCCTCCTTCCCCAGACTGTCAGGACCTCTCAGGCCAAAATTAATTAAATGAAGGATGTCAAGAATTCAATTGTAACCTCAAACTACATATTGTTTGTATTATCATGCTTCACATTCTAATCATGGCTAAGTGTAATATTGTTTTGAACCTTCTTTGTCTAAACAATATAGCAATGTAACTTGCTTTTTATGCACAGACTTTCATTCACTGCTGTGGGTAAAAGCAGCTTGTTCTGCTAATCCTTCCCTAACTTTCCAGAAGTGACAGAGGAAGACAAGCTCGCTGAGTGATTCTTGGTTACTGAGTGAGTCAGTTACATTTTTGCAACATTTCTTCCGTGAGTCTGTTTATTCATAAATGCATTGTGACAAGAGGCTCAGATAAGATATTTATGTATTTGTAAAGTGCATAGCTGCCCTTAGGCTTCCCAGCGCTAAGAGAAACATAACTACGGTGGACTAAGTCAAGTTGCCTCAGATCTGGAGTTTTTAGGGAACGAGCAATGTTTTGAGTCTTTTCCTGACTGCTAATTCGTTGGTTATCATGCGCATGTCCCTGGCTAGTGTGTTCCACATTTTAGGAACCAAGTGCTTGAAGGGCCTTCCTCCCCATCTTGCTCTTTTTATTCTGCCCTGTAGCATAAGAAGATCCTCTGATGACCTTAGGGTCCTACTCGGGTTTCCCCTACCCAGACTTAACACCCCCGCTGGCATCAGTGCAGCCCTCGGTCACACCATAGACCAAACTTTGCGGCCCCCGGGAAAATGTGAGTACCCGTGATCTAGATCAACAAAAGGCGGGAGTAGTTAGACAAGAAGACAAAATAGAAGCATGCATCTCTAAAAAGGCACAAATGGGAACCAATGAAAACAAGCATTGGCATAGCCAATAGGTCTTGCCTTTGGGACCTTATAAGTGTTTAGCCATGCAACAGTTGATGTTGTTGCACCAAGGATATTGTGCTGGATAAATAAACACTTTAAGGTCCCAAAGGCGAGACGTACTGGCGATGCCAATGCTTGTTTACCTGATGGGTATTTGCTGATTGCTGCCTGGTTACTGAGGCCCTAGTGAGGTTGAGACATATTTGGGGGAGTTTTAGCCTCATAAGATGATGCTGTGCAGGCCCAGGTACAATGAAGCGCAGTCGGTGCTGCCTGGGAGTGTGTTCTTTCACTTTCAGTTGACGGGGCTGCCCCCCTTCACTCTGGTGAAAGCCACAAACGGGATTCAAGTCGATCTTCTCATCACACAGACAAAATGTCACCGTTTGCTGAGGCCTTCAAAAGAGTGACCCAACTCCACCACTGAGGGCCAACGAGCATATTTGACACAAAATAATCATCGATCGATGCAGACAACAACAAGAACAAATGATTCCCGGAGAGCAGGCTCGAGACCCTCCAGCAGCAGACAATCTTTGTATCTCTTGACCTCACCTGGGGTTTCTTGTGGGTGCTGTGGTTCATGCTGGGGTCGGGTTAAAAGAGAGCCTCGGATGAACAACTGCGCATGCGCTGAAGACGGACACTGCCTCCTGCCACGGAGCCCGAGTTCAGGAAGGGCTTATGTCTTGGATGACCAACTGCGCATGCGCCGGGCATAGACACTGCTTCCGACAGTGTGGGTAAAATAGGCTTCGGCTTAACAACTGCGCATGCGCTGAGGACAGACATGCTGTTCACAATCGAACACCAGAAGTCTTTGCAAGAAATATTCCTTTATGTAGTTCACAGCACGGAGCGCAGCCCAGGCCCGGAGCGCAGTAAAGGGCTCCACGTCAGTGCCAGTGCAGGTGGGACGGGGTCCGAGCAGGGACACATTGAAGATACAGCACGCGCTGAGATGTATTGAAGTGCAAAGCTCCTCGGTTCGGCTCCTCTATGGGGGAGAGTGTCTCTCCTCTGCGCAAGCGCAGTGTGGCTGAGCGTCCTCTGTCCAGGGCAGGTCACAGTCTGCAGTCAGTGTAAGGGCCAAACACTTTTCGATTGTTCTGCGATAGGAAGTAGTGTCTTTGCTCCGCACGTGCGCAGCTGTGACGCGCGGTGCTGCGCCTGCGCAACTGTGAGACACAATGTTTTGTTTGCTCGGGGGAATAACACACCGGGCCCCACTCTTCACAGGCAGCCGGGCCCTCGGTGTCGGACTCAGGTAGGCCGGGCCCTGGGTGTGCTCCCTCTACCCCAGGCCCTGCAAACCCCACTGAGCGGTGCACAAGGAGAGGTGAGGTGTCCTCAAAGCGCCCAACCATGTGTCTGTGTTTAATAATATTTTTAGTGGATCTTATGTTTTTTGTTGTTGTTTTTGTTGTTATTTATGAAGAACAAAATAGAGACAATGAACGTCATCGCCATAGTCAAACAATTCCATATAATCCCATTCACCGTGTGTGTGTTTGTGGAATACCAGGTAATGTCCCTGGTGTCTGATTACTGGTGTTTGTTTTTATTTATTTTATTTTATTTTTTTAACCCCTTGGCCGTGGCTGTAATTCCACGGAGGCGCTAGGGGGGAGCCGCGCGGCGCCGCCATGCTCGTGACGCAACCACTCCGTCACAAGCCACGGGCGTGCTATGCTTGTGACGGAGTAGTTCCGTCACGGCCCGCCCGCTCCATAGAACGCGCCACGCAGGCGCGGAATTGATGCTGCGCAGGCGCGGCGGCCGGGTCGTGAAGGAACCATTCCGTCACCAGCACAGCGCGTCCGTAGCTCGTGATGGAGTGGTTCCGTCACGTGCACGGAAAGGGTTAATGCATTTTTATAAAGCGCGGACTTTACCCGAAAGTGTCAGAGCGCTTTACAATAGAACCAGTTACGTTACATGAGAGAACGGTTACAGGAATGGAACAAACAAAAATAGCATGCCATAGAATCAAAGCGACGCAGGAAAAAGGCACACAATCTCAAGCACAGCAAGCGCAGACTGTACAAGCAAAAATATGAATATATATGACAAATTTTACAATGACTAAAGCACTTCCTGGCGAAAAATAGCAGGCCATAGAATCAAAACAACGCAGGTAAAAAAAACACAATATTAACCGCAGCAAGCACAGGATGTACAAACAAAAATATAAATATAAGTGACGAATTTACTGAGAAGGAGGGAATTAGTTCTGAAAGTGTCTTTGGAATTAAAGAGATTTGAGGTCCGCTTTGAAGATCTGGATGGAGGTGATGGCACGGAGCGGAGCGAAGGAGGAAGCGAGTTCCAGATTCTCACAGCATTACCTGAGAACGATTGTGCCATCAATTTTTCCCTTTTGATGGAGGTGGGGCTCAAGCAGGAACTTTTCCGCATTGCGAGAAGGTCTTGAGCCTCCAGCCAATTTCAGTTTCTTCGCCAGATACCGAGGGAAGGAAGAGTGCAAAGCTTTGTGGGTGATGCACGCTGTTTTGTAGATAACTCTAGCCTTGATGGGAAGCCATCGGAGAGAAGATAAGATAGGATAGGAGTGATGTGGTCACTTCGTTTGGACCCTGAAATGAAGCGAGCTGCTGAATGGAGGACGGATTTGAGGGGGGAGAGGTGAGATTTGGGAAGGCCAAGTCAGAAGAGAATTACAATAGTCCAGTCTAGAGAGAACTAGCGATTGGACCAAGGTTTTTAGGTCATTCTCTGGGCAGAACCGGCGAATCCCCCATAAAAGGCGCAGCTGATAACGTGCGCTCTTGGCCATAGAATTAATGTGTGAGGTTAGGTTGAGTTTTTTGTCAAGTATGACACCTAAGGATTTAGCGCAGTCCACAATGATGGGTTTACTGTTGAGTAGATTTGATTGATCCATCCAGGATTGAACAGGAGGCGGAGAGAGAGAGATAGATAAGAGGAGGAATTCCGTTTTGGAGGGATTGTGAATGACTTGGTGAGCTAACATCCAGTTGTGAATAGCGTTGAGAGTAGAGCTGAGTAGTGAGAGATCATGAGGGGAAGACACCTTGAGGTAGATTTGGGTATTATTCGCATAAAGATGGCAGAGGATTCCAGATTTGCTTAGAAGGTTCCCTAATCATTCCAGGTAGAGAACAGAGTGGGAGCAAGGATAGAACCTTGAGCTACGCCTTGACCAACCACCAGTGGAGACGACAGACTGTTCGCAATCTTGATCATTTGGGATCTGTCCGAGCGGAAAGAGGCAAACCATTTGAGTACTGTGCCTTCCACGCCCATTCTCTGTCGGAGAATGTTAAGGAGGGTGTTGTGATTAACAGTGTCAAAAGCTGCAGCGAGGTCAAGAAGAATCAGAAGGCACAAAACCCCCGAATTGAGAATATGCAGCGCATCATCGATCACTAGCAGAAGTGTTGTTTAAGTGCTGCAGTTTTGAATAAAGCCCGACTGGAACATGTTGAGGAGATTATTGTCCATAATGTGTTGGGAGAGTTGTTTTGCAACACATTTTTGTGTGATCTTTGAAAGAAAAGGGAGATTGGTGATGGGGCGGAAGTTATTGAGGTCATTTGCATCTGCAGAGAGTTTTTTTAGAAGGGGGAAACCTATCTAGTTTTGAGGACAATTGGGAGGGATCCTTGACTGAGGAAGAGATTGACTAGCCTGGTCGAGTAGGAGAGAGTGTCAGTATAGAAATTAATGGCGATGCCACTGGGTTTGGGGTCAGAAGAATGGTTGGAGGGTTTGATTTCGCGGATGCACTTGAGGAGCTCAACCTCTGAGATTGCTGCAAAGTTCTGCCAAGTGACTAAGGATTTTCGCTCCTCGATGGGGGTGGAGTGGGTGACCTGTTCCACCAGAGATCTACTGTAAAGAACTCCGATACACACCAGATAATGGCGAAGAAGTTCTTATTTATATATCCTTTAGGATCCCTTCTGCTAGTAAGATGCTTCTTAATTACGCTCCGGCTGTGTGGATGAGAAGTGTTTATTTTTCCTTCTTTATTTTTTTTAAAATGGCGCTGACGTACAAGGCAGGTAAACTGGACTGTTGATTTATTACTTTAAAGATGGCCGCTTGACGTTAGAGGCATCCGTCTTCGTCGCTGACATTTACACAGATGGACTGATGACGTAGGAAGAATAATTCAATGCGGCAGTTGGTGAGTGTTCATTAAGGCAGTTGTGTACCTCAGCAAGTGTATTTTCCAGTCAGAATGTAATTCCAGCAATATTAAAAGTTGAAGAGAAAGTGTCAAATTTTTTAATATTACCTTGAAATGTGTTGCTCGAAGCTTACTTGCTGTTTAGAGTTTTAGATGAAGTTTGGCTTGTGGCTCGTTGAAAATTCTTGTTGGTTTCTTTGTTGTAGTACGTTTTTTTCCGATAATTTTTCCTTGTTACTTCTTATTTCGATTGCAAGTTCCAAGTAAGTATTTTAGCCAAAGTCCATTTCTGCATGTTCAAATTTTATCAAGTTTCTTTTTCTTCAGAATTTTTACTCGTTTGAGTTTACTGTGTTTACCTTAATTACATATTTGACTGTTCTCCGACCTTAAATGCACTGATGTTAACGACATCAATTTATTCTTTGCAAATCTTGGAATTCACCTGACACGAGGTACTTGAAATTGCGTATCTTCTATGACTGTATCCTTGTATATTTCCTTAAGTGCTGAGTTCTCGTGTTGGTGCTCGTCGCCACTTTGTAAAGAACTCTGATACACACCAGATAATAAGCGAAGAAGTTCTTTATTTATAATCGTCAACACAGGCTCCAGGGGAGCTATAGCGTAACTTGTCAAAGCAGTCAAAGCAGTGATCAGCTGCCAACTGTCAGCTGATGACCTCACGGCTGGTACGGTATCCGCACAGGGACATCAAGAAAGCAATGGCAGAACGGTGTCCACGGAGGGACACAACTACAGAGGACGTAACATCTACTCATTATTTCTATGATGAGTTTGTATTGTTCTTGTTTTGTCTCAACATTGGTTTGTTTGTTCAACCTGGTGCGTTCAAGGCACTCTATATGCTCGATACTACCGCTGACCTAATGGCCTATTTAAATGTTTTTCCATTTAGCTGCCTACACCCGGAGGCTTTCTGACCATACCATTACTAAGTGGTTTATGCTTGCTATCATGGCGCTCTCACCAATATTGAAGTAGAAGATCATTCTGAATATTTATGAGTAAGTGTTCCCTGTATCTGATGGCTTCTTCAGGCTTTTCGATGTTTGACGATTAGGGCAAGTGCAAGAGCACACTACCTGTTGTCCAATAGTTTGCATACCAATGTTCTGGTTTCTACTTACTAGTCGTTCCAGGACTCTTTACTTACGTATAACTACTACGAAGGTTCACTCGACACAGAGAAAATATTTCTGACCGACTACTTGGGCCACAGATACTCCTCTCTAAAGTAAGTGTTGGGAAGAGAGGTTGTTAGTGTCACTATATAGCTGGTTTTTAGAGATAGGTGATTTAAGTCATCTTTTGATACTTTACATTTACTATCACCTATACTGATCTCTTTAGCTGCTGGTACTTACGCTGTGAGGGGTCTCATATTTCGGATGCTCCATCTTACTGCTGGTTATTAGTCTGCGGGCCCAGTACTCTTTATTGGATTTAGTAAGTTTTGGCTTGTTACTAAGCAGCCCACATGAGTTAAACCATTCATTGTATCTTGCATTAGTTACATTATATATATATATATTTCTTTTTTTTTTACTATACTACATCACATATATACCTTTCCAGTAAATATATTTTTTAGCTGGTATGAAAGGTCATGTGGATCTATGTTTTGACGAGATCAATCAGGACTTTGAGGAGCTAGTTGTAAAACATATAAGAAGATTGTATAGGAATAACTCGTGGATTTTCGCCTTTATTTTATTTTTAGTATACATTCTACGTATTTGCAGAACATATTCTAGCTTGGCAGCCATTCTACCTCATCAGAATACCCTTTGAAAAGCTTAGAAGTGCCTCATATGATATTTATAACATTCTCAACTTAGGTATCTTAGGTATTTACTTATATGTTTCTCTCTGGAATTTTTTCACTTCACCAATTATGCTTGGATTTGAGATTGGCTTACTATATGGAGATTGGGTCTATTTTTTTTTTTAATTGACTTTTTCTTTCTTTCACTTGGAGCTTCAATTTGTGTACTTGGGTGTTTTTGTGATTCACTGGATATTTCCAACATTTTCCCTTCGTTTCCCTTTTTTAACCAACACTTTTAAGACCTTCCTTTCTACCCCTTCTTGTTTCTTCTACAGGCATGTTTTTATTAGAATCTTAATAGATTTTTCTACATACAAAAACGTTTTTTGTGAATATTTATTAAAAAGTTATGAATGAAATGTACTTTTCTGTTAAACAGCCTTGAAAAAGTCGTCCCAAGATAAAACACGTGTCGGCTGTTCTTGTTTCTGTCTCTACGTGTCAACATTTGAGAAGACTTATGAATAAAATATTTCTGTTACATATATAATTGGACTTGTGCTACTATTGTTCTCAGAGCTGTGGACCCACTTGAGTCCCCTTTATAACGTGTTTGAGCTGTGCTCTGTCATTCAGATTATTGTTTTGCTATATGAAGATTTTCTACATATAGATTAGCACTGTGGATGGCACAGTGCTTGGTATTGAACCCGCTGGAGAAAATCTGCTTCATCTTGTTAACTTTGTGGCAACCTTTTACGGAGGTGCTGGCTGTTGTGTACCACTGCCATCAGGTTTTTTTGTAACAAGCCAGAACTATTGGCTTTGTCTATGGTTGTTAGTTGCATAAAATAAAAAAGCAGCAACCATGGCTGCTATATTCTTTCTCGGGAGGATGAGTATAGTCTAGTGATAGTGGCGCCTCACTTGATTATCGGTGTATCTGTACTATACTATTTAGTGTGTTATGGTGCTTAGGGAGGGGGTCCTCATCCTTGACCTCATCATTCAGTACTCCACATGAGAACTGTACAAATTTTGTTACAATGTCCTAGCACACATAAACCCTTATTCCGTTTTGTTCATATATATATATACAAAAAATAGCAGTAAACAATCTCTGTATTCATATTTTCTTTTCTTTATTCCAAAAGTTGTTGCCAACACGTGTTTCGTCGCTGCCTGGGTAGTTCACCCGCGACTTCGTCAGGGCTGTAAAACATATATACAATGCGATGTAACAACATCGCACATATGTTTTGCATCAAGGTCTATGCATATGTGTACATAGTCCCTCAGTCCCCTTTTAAGGTAGAGGATAAGCACCCCAAAAGTGTGAGTTTAGTGAGACATATTCTTCATGCTATCTGTAGGGCTTACAGTGTATACCCCAGGAGTAGCATACCTGAGATACTGGAATCGAGATCAGCTGGCCTGTAATTCATAAGACCAATATGAGTATTCGGGCAAACATCAGAAAACGTAATCACTCCTAACTGGTTGACATATAATCAAAATGTCACCAAAAGAGCCTACCTTCCGACCGATTGTAATTCCGTCCCGGCTGTAGTGCGGTTAGCACTCTAGTGGACGCACGCACGCATCCATGCATCCGCAGGCCAGGCGTGGCCTGCGGGGATCAATAAAAGGAAGGCGTTCGCTCGGGCACGTCACTTCCGACTGGGACGAGTGTGTGGTTCACTGGCTGCCGCTGCGCGTCAACACCCCTGCGCAAGCGGCCATCTGTGTCTGGCTAGGCCCACACACCCCCACACAACATTGGCGACGAGCGGAGGGGGCCCAACCCTCGCCCGTACACCGTACCTCGAGCGGAGCAGTCTGCTCGCCCCCGCGGTGCATACCGCGTGTGTCCGGACGCACTCTCCTGCGTCCCGGGAGCCGGCGCGCTCCTTCCTGCCTGCCCCTGCCTCCTGGAGGGCGCTGACCGTCCGCCCTCACTGCCCTGCCTCGGGGGTGAAGAACAGAGCGTGTGCCTGTACCAGGCGACCGCCGCGGAAGGCTGAGCGGAGCGCTCCAACGAGGCGCACGTGGTGCCGAATACCACGCATCTCGCGTAGTACGCGAGAACGCCGCCCATTGCACTTCCTCACGCATTTGGGGTGATTTGGGGCGACGGGGAACTCCCGAAGGAAGGCCATCCACTATCCTGCCTTGCCACAACTACACGTGGGAGCCTGCTGAAGCCTGCAGTCGACCCCTGCCTGATGGGAGGTCCCTAATGCCACAGTGACCACCTTTCACCCACGGACCACGTGGCACGTGGATCTGGACGACGAGCAGAGCGACGCCCCTGCCAAGGTACGCACTTTGCCACAAGCCCGCGTGAGTGCTGGGGTGATCAAGACTTTACCTTAAATAGTCCCTGGGCACCACCACCATGGGGGACGGAGACGCCGTGGCCCCCATCATCAACATCCCATTCCAGCATGCGGCTGCTGGGGTGCTGCCGCCGTTCAGTGAGGCAAGTGATCCATCTACGGCCTCGCCCCGATGGAAAATCTGGTTGGAAAGACTCGAGAATTACTTTGTGGTCACAAGGGAGACAGATGACGCGGTAAAAAGATCGCTGCTTCTCCACTACGCAGGGGACGAGGTCTTCAGGCTCTTCAAACACCTCCCCAACCTGACCGGGGTGACCACGTACGCTGCCGCTGTTACCGCCCTGAACAACCATTTTGACCCTCAACTAAATGTGGACTTCGAAGTCTTCAAGCTAGGGCAAGCCCGTCAGTGTGAGGGTGAATCTATGGACCAGTTCCACACCCGAGTTCGGGAGCTGGCTAGCTCCACGGATGAAGACCAGCCAAAAGCCATACGACGTCAACTTATCCAGGGATGCCGAGATAAGACTCTGAGGGGCCATATCCTGCGAAAACCAGGAATCTCGCTAGAAGACATCCTCATCCTAGCCAGGGCACATGAACTCTCAGATGCCAGAGCAACGGCCATGGAGCAGGCCTTACACAAAACTCCCGCCAAAACGGAAACCATCAAGGTTGAGCGCGCTAACGCGGTAAGCCCACGACAACGTGGCCAGGTGAAGAAGGGATACTGGAGAGACGCACCGCAAAGCCGCTGTGGATACTGCGGACATGAACCACATGCAGCCAAAGACTGCCCCGCTCAAGGTCAAACCTGCGGGAACTGCGGAATCCCCAATCATTTCGCGTCAGTCTGTCGCAGAAAGAGCCAACCCAGGAATTCCAAGAAACCTTGGACACCTACCAAAGCTGTCCGCCAATTATCACTCACAGACCCACCCCCGGAGAGAACAGACAAGTTCCTGCCAACAACTTATGACGAGTCAGAGTCGGAAGACGAGGAGGCGTATGTAGTCTCTTTTGCTCGGGAGCTAAAACTCAGACGACGACCATAGCCAACGTGTGTAGTGCAGGTGGGAGAGAACGAGGTAAAAGCTGTCATTGACACTGGCGCCACCGTCAACGTCATGGGGCTGCAGGAATTCAACAAGCTACCTCCTTGTCCGGAGGTCCTACGCTCCAAGACTAGAATCTTCGCCTATGGTGCAGACACTCCCCTCCCTCTGAAGGGAAAAATCATCATTCCCATACGAGCCGACGAGGCTGAAGTGACCGCAACGATACACATTATTGACCGAGAAGCCGACACGCTGTTGAGCAGTCACACGGCGGAGGACTTGAAGTTGATCGCCTTTGCCAACCGTATCCGGAATCATCAGGTAGAGGAATTACTGGAGCGTTTCCCTGAACTATTTAAAGGTCTGGGGTGCATCAAATGCGACCCCATTAAGCTCCACATCGACAAGTCCGTCACCCCTACAGCCCTACGCCATCGGCGAATACCATTCCACCTGCGGCCGCTGGTGGAAAAGGAACTCGAAAAACTGGAGAATATGGGGGTCATCGAAAAAGTATCAGGACCTACCCCCTGGGTTTCCCCCATGGTCATAGTCGAGAAACCCAAGCAACCTGGCGAGATCCGACTATGCATCGATATGCGGCTGCCGAACACCGCAATCAGAAGGGAGAGACACCTAACACCCACGATGGACGACATAATAGCCGACGTGAATGGATCGAGATGGTTCTCGAAAATCGATCTCAATGCGGGCTACCACCAACTGCCCCTTGCCGAGGAAAGCCGCTTCATCACTACGTTCAGTACCCACCTTGGCCTCCGGCGGTACAAACGCCTCAACTTTGGAATATCTTCGGCAGCGGAGGTATTCCAGAATACCATCAGGGAGCTGCTGTCAGGACTGCCGGGGGTAATCAATGTAAGCGACGATATCCTCATCCATTCCGCCACCGCATCCGAACACTATAAACAACTGCGGGATGTGCTAAAAAGACTAAGCACTTATGGAGCAACCCTCCATAGAGACAAAAGCCAATTTTTCCAATCGTCAATCGAATTCTTCGGTTATGTTTTCAACCAGGACGGGGTCCAAATTGATCCACGGAAGTCAAAATCTATCAAAGATGCCCCAGCGCCGAAATCCCCAACGGAGGTGAGGAGTTTCCTTGGGATGGCCACGTACTGTGGCCGCTTCATACCGGGACTGGCAACCCGCAGCGAGCCCCTCCGAGCACTAACGAAGACGGATGCCACCTGGACATGGGGCCCGAAGGAACACGAGGCATTTCAGGGCATAAAAGACGCCCTCCTTGAAAACGCAACGCTCTCATACTTTGACCCCGCCAAGCGGACCGAGGTCATCGTGGACGCAAGCTGGGTGGGCCTTGGAGCAGTCCTGACACAAGAACATGAACCAGGAAAGTGGACGGCTCTGGCTTTTGCCAGCAAGGCGTTAACCCCGACAGAGACCAGATATGCACAGGTTGAGCGAGAGGCCCTAGCAATCAAGTGGGCCTGCAGCCACTTTCATCTTTATCTACAAGGGCAATCATTCGTGATGGTCACCGATCATCAACCCTTAGTGCCGCTCTTCAAGGGCACCGCTCCCCATCCGCCGCCACGCATTGAGAGGTGGGTGATCCAGCTGCAAACATACGACATGGAAGTGGTATACAGGCCGGGAGCCAAAAACCCAGCCGACTACCTATCGCGTCACCCACTACCCCAAGAGCCAGCAGCTGCTGATGGAGACTGCGAAGAATATGTCCAGTGGGTGGCACTCACATCCTGCCCCCAATGCATGACCATCGAGGAAATTAAGGAGGCGACAGTGGACGATAACCCGTACATGAGGTCACTGCAAGCGGTACAAGAGGGATCGTGGACTGACTACTTGCATCCCCCCAACACCTGGACAGCCTCGGACAAGGAAGCCCTCACGAAATTCTGGCACATCCGTCATGAGCTCAGCGCCACGGAAGAGGGCATACTGATGAGAGGGACACGCCTAGTGATACCTACACGCCTCAGACACCGAGCTACCCAGCTCGCGCATGGGGGCCACCAGGGTGCCACAAAAATGAAGGTGCGCATGCGCGAGAAGGTGTGGTTCCCCGAACTAGAAAACACCGTGGAAGAGTATGTCAAGAACTGCATGTCCTGCCAGTTGACTAGTGATCCTGAAAGGCCGGTCCCCATAATCACTGAAGAAGCATGCACGACCCCGTGGTCTAAAGTCAGCGTGGACTTTGGAAGCTTCCCTGGAGAGGGCCACACTTTGGTGGTCATTGACTCGTACTCCAAATACCCCATTGTGGAAAGAGTGCCATCCACGGCGTTCACCCACGTAGGGGCCAGTGCTAGAAAAAATATTCTCCTTGTTTGGATTCCCCGGCGAGATTAAAAGCGACAACGGACCACCATTCCAGGGAACGGAATTTGCCACATTCTTGAAAACAAGAGGCATCACCCACAGGCGCATCACCCCCCAATGGCCACAAGCTAATGGGGAGGCGGAGAGGTTCATGCGGACTCTCAATAAAATGTTCAGGATTGCAGTGGTAGAGGAAGCTGACCCGGAGCAAAGACTGCACGAGTTTCTGAGAGAATATCGAGGAACGCCCCACTGCTCTACTCAGAAGAGCCCATGGTCCCTCATGTTTCAAGGCCAACGCAGAGACCTCCTTCCCACCTCCACAAGACCGACACCAGTGAGGGACGACATGAGGGAGGTTCAGGAACGCCGACGCAGGAAAAACATGCGAGCGAGCCACCGGCGCAGAGCGACACCAAAGCAACTACATCGAGGAGATCGGGTTGTCATCAGGAACAGACGCCCAGGGGGGAAGTTTCAGACGTTCTATGAACCAGGCCCGTGGGCTGTAACCAACACAAAGGGAACCATGGTGACTGCCAGCAGAGAGGGAGAAGAAGTTTCGAGAAACACCTCATGGTTCAAAATGGTCCCTCCTAGCTCAAGCGCGGCCACCGAAGCCATAGATGGAATCAACGAGCCACCCCGAGCAGCGACACAAGAAGAAGAGGGCAACTCAATACATGACACCCGAGGGCCGGTGCCAGAGCCGGGAGGGGGAACATCCGTTATGTCCACCCCCATCCGGAATCCATCGCGCAGCAGGGAACGAGGGCCAGGCCGCACCCCCCGATACAGTCTGAGGCCCAATCCCCGCCCCAGTCAAAGACTCAACGACTACGCCTGTCAGCTGAGACCCTGAAGCCGTCATCAAAGGGACACGCAAGTACAGAGCGCCTGATCTAACTTATTGTGACATTATGAACAGTTTGGTTTGAACATTTTCGAATTTGTGCATATTTGGATAGAGATGTAGTGCGGTTAGCACTCTAGTGGACGCACGCACGCATCCATGCATCCGCAGGCCAGGCGTGGCCTGCGGGGATCAATAAAAGGAAGGCGTGCGCTCGGGCACGTCACTTCCGACTGGGACGAGTGTGTGGTTCACTGGCTGCCGCTGCGCGTCAACACCCCTGCGCAAGCGGCCATCTGTGTCTGGCTAGGCCCACACACCCCCACACAACACCGGCCAATTGTCGTCCTGGGTGAGGATGTAGGTATCTTATGTCGTATGCTCAGAAATTCTGAAACAGAATCATACCTGTCCATTATTTCCAGTCTTCATAACATTTCCATCGAGCACCATATTTCTCATCCATTACCGACTCCTCCAAATCAATCGCCAACCTATTGTGTATCATCTTATCCTTAAAAACTAAAAACGGGAGTGGATTCCGTCACAACTATTAGTTATGGAATCGCTGTGCTGATCCCATTTTACCGACCTAAACCTGTCTGTATTATTAAAATTATAGATATCTCATCTGTTGTACCAGATTATCATGGGAAATATCTATCAGTTCTAAACTTGCCATGCATTATTATTATACGAACTCAAGTCTTATACTGCGTTTAGTAATATAAACCACTGTAACCCATGGTAATCCATATATTAGGTAAATCTACGCACAAAACTGCTCGTATAGATACCTTGCGTGTGTCTCAGAAGGCTCGTAGTAAGTCGATGTGGGAGAAGGCGGAACGCTGTACGTGCCGTCGTAATCCCCAGTAATATTAGTAACTGTGTCCCAAAGTCCTAGTTCGGATTCTGCATACAAGTATATAGAGATTTAGAGTGAGAGAGGTACCCCTTGGGAATGTCAAGAGAAATAGGGTAATTAAACCAATAGAGAGCAGAGTTTCCCTGGACCGTGATATATAAATACACAATCAACATACAACAATATAATATAACAACGTAAATAAATAAATGATTTCAAAATGTATTGAAAATACATCTTAACATAAAATCATTAGAAATATATGCAATTCTTAATCCCCACAATGTAAGAGCATAGATAAAAATACATAAAAACAATCATACAATTATGACCAGCATAATTTATACAAGACAGAACATGTTATGTGACTTAAATTTGTCATTCCTCTTTGTACATCTCATATATTTTACTGCCACATAATGTCATCCACTTTCAAATATTTGATGATTGACAGAAATGTTGCTTAATAGGATGGTACAGGTGAATGCGTCGACGCGTTTCGATGGCTTGAAAATTTTACACCATCTTTTTCAAGACAAGTACGTTTTGTCTGTCTCTGACAGGGTTATTGGTCTTTTCCCTATAAAGATATACAGAATTAAATTCTATTCTTTTTTTGATAAAATCACATTTTATTCATCACGTTAATTTAAATGCTATACTTTAACATCATACATATAACGTCCCCTACAAAACATTATATGCAATCTGAAACCTTCTTAATGCTGTTAGAACATTATCATTCTTTCTTTTTTTTAAATTTATTTTTATTGCAGATACACAAGGGGCCATTATACAATCTGTCAGCGAAACTCTGTGTACAGTAGCTATTATTACCTCGCACCCTGAAAGATACACGGCCATTCAGCCCACACCCCGGAGGTCGGGCGGCGCGCGTCGTCAGTGTCTCTGTTACTCCCAAGGTAGCCAGCCATGATCAGTCTTAGGCTACCCAAGTTTTCGCTTTTTCTTTTTTGTTGTAAGTATTGAAACTGTCCCCTTCCCTCCCCCTCCCTCAACCCACGGCGGTCAAACGTTAAAAAACTCAAGATAGAATTCAGCAATATACAAGCAGTTTACAGAAACGTATCATTTTCGCATACCTCTCCCTCCCTCTCCCTCCCACCATCAGCCAGGTACATACATTTGTTCGGAGCTTGTTATGATCAGTGACCCTCTACTCCTCGTGCGGTTGAAAGCATGTCCATTCAGTCCCTCCTATACCCCAACCGGACAAAAGCAGTGACGCAATCCCTCTACCCTCTCACATCCCACTACAACCCCCCATCCAATCCATGATAGTGTCTCCATTTAGACCAAACTTTCCTGAATTTCCGGGGACAACCTCTCGCCTTGTACGTGACCCTCTCTGCTGCCATATACAGGTCTAAACCTCTCCTCCACTCCTCTAGGTCCGGGGATTCTGGCGCTCCCCAATGTTTTGCAATGTCCCGCTTGGCAACTACTAATGCCAGGACCAGGAGAATGAGTAGTGGGCGGGTCAGGTCTACTTCGGTCGTCATACTAAGCAGCGCCAACTTAGGGTCTATAGGGATGGGGGCCCCGAGGACTTCTTCAAGTTCCTGAAAGATCTGCGACCAGTACCTCTGTATGACAGAACAGGTCCATACTGTATGAAAGAAGTCCCCCTCCTCCCGCCGGCACCTAAGGCATCTTGGTCCCTCTATTCTCCCCATTTTGTATAGACGTACCCTGTCGAAGTATGTTCTGTGGAGAAAGTTAAATTGGATCAGTCGCAGCCTGGACTTGATGGCCACTTCCCGGGGGTGTGTCAAGACTATCTCCCAGTCCAGGTCTTCTATCTCCCCTCCCTCCGCCTCCCATACCTGTCTAAGTTTTGTTAAGTCACCCAACATATGGTTCGTCAGTGTTTTATATGTGAGGGACACCGCCTGTCCAACCATGTGTTCCTGGAGTAGTCTCCCCTCCAGTGGTGCATACTCGGGAATATCAAGCAGCAAGATATTCTGGGTCTGCCAGGCATGGCGCAGCTGTACCTATTTGAAATGTTGCGTGGTGTGCAACCCGAACTCCATTTGGAGGGCCCTGAACGACTTTAGTTCCCCCTTGGCTATTACATCTCCAATAGTAGAAATGCCAATGTCGTCCCATCTCTGGAATCCACGTATTTTATGTAACTCATGTAGCCAGCGACAATACCACAGTGGTGTCTGCCTTGTAGGTTTGTGTTCCCACCCCATGCGTTTTGTAGCTTTCGTCCAGGCCCTTGGCGTTATGGATGTAGCAGGGAGAAGGTGGGCTCTCCTCGCATCCCCATAGAGATACTGCAGTATATTTCTGGGCGCCAGCTTAGCTCTTTCCAGGGAATATGTCGGGTGGTCCGCTGCCGCATGGAGCCAATCATTGATTGGAGTCAGATGTTCCGCCCAATAGTAGGCTTCCAAATTGGGAAGCGAGATTCCCCCGTTGTACTGGTGTCTTTGTAGTGTGGCCAGGGCCACCCTCGCCTGTTTCCCGAGCCAGAGGAAAGATCACAAATCTGCATGGATCCTGGAGAAGACCGTAGTTGGCAGCGGATAGTACTCGTTTTGGAGGGCGTATAGAAATTTCGGTAGGACAACCATTTTATACATGGCCGCCCTGCCCAGGAGTGTTAAAGGGAGCCGTCTCCAACGGTCCATATCCGCCACCACGTTCACGATGATACGCTCCACGTTTTTTTGGAACGAGAGAGGGATGTTCGTCGTAATATAAACCCCCAGGTACTGGAACCCTTCTGCTGTCGTCGTCAGTTCCCCTGGTAAACTCCCCCACTGATTTCTCCCCTTCGGGTCGTATAGTACTGATTTGTGCCAATTTATTTTGTGGCCCGCCATCTCCCCATATTGTTCCAATTCTCGGAAGAGCTCCGGTACGGTCGTCTCGGGCTCTGTTATATAGAGCAGGACGTCATCCGCGTAAAGCGAAATCTTTTCGGGGGGGAGCGTCGTCGCCCCATCAGTGAAGCCGTGGATATTTGCATTGTGTCTGACCCTGTCCACTAGGGCTTCTATTACAAGTGTAAAGAGAAGTGGGGACAGGGGGCATCCTTGCCTAGTACCTCTCTGGATAAGAAATATTCGGGAGAGCGTTCCATTAACCCTCACCCTAGCCCTTGGGCCGGTATAGAGTAGTCTGATCCACGCCGTGAACTTTGGACCGAATCCAAATCTCCAGAGCACTGCAAACAGGAAGGGCCAATGTACCGCATCGAACGCTTTTTCAGCGTCCAGGGAGAGGAACCAGTGTGGGTCTTCCCTCTCCTTTACCTCCTGGAGCCAGTTATGAGTTCTGCGGAGATTTAGCTTCGTTGCCCTGTCAGGTAGGAAACCTGACTGGTCCATATGTACCAGACCTGTTATGACCGCCCTCAAGCGAACCGCTAGGATGGTCGCCAGCACTTTTACTTCTGTGTTGAGTAGAGATATCGGCCGGTAGGAGGCACATTCAGTTCGTGGCTTACCCTCCTTGTATAATGGTATAATTGTGGCCATAGTAAGATCCGGAGGGAGTTCTCCTATCTCAAGGGCGTCTACTAGGAGGCCCCGAAGGTGGGGGGTCAGCAGGTCTCATGTGCGTTTAAAGAGTTCTGCCGGGAATCCATTCGGGCCCGGTGTTTTACCCGGTCGGAGTCTGGCAATAGCGGTCGTGATGTCTTCTAAGGTTATGTCAGCTTCTAATGTGTCCACGTCTTCCGGTGGAAGGACTGGCAAGGTGGTGTTGTCCAGATACTGAAGGGCCTCCTCGTAAGTCGCCAGGTCGCGCGCTTTGTATAAGGTTTCATAGTGGGTAGCAAAAGCCTCCGCTATTTCTACGTCAGTTTTGACCGCATTACCTCCCATCGTGGCTATGCCATCTATCCACCTCTCTGCTCTCTCCTTCTTGCTGAGCCATGCCAGTAATTTCCCTGACTTATCCCCCACGTCATACAATCTGTGTAGGTCGCTTGTGATTAGGTCTTGGCTTCGTTAGCCACCAATTCCCGATATTGCTTCTGAACATCAAGTAACCGCCGCAGGGAGTTTTCGGACTTATGGGCTAGGTATTCGCCTTCCTATTTTAGAATAGACTGTTCCAGGGCTGCTAGCTCTGCCTGAAGTCGCTGTCTGTCTTCCCCTAGTCGAAGCCTAATCCTATCGCGCATGACTGGTTTCAGGGCCTCCCATAATGTGATTTTTTACATTGTCCTCGAGGTATATCTTTATGTCTGTCCTCACATCTTTCAGTATTTTTGCGTTCTGGAGGTCCCAGGCCGCGAGTCGCCAGTACCCCGCATCCTCAGCTCTGTCACGCCCTACTCTAACATACAAAGGTGAGTGGTCAGAGATGCCCCTGGCTCTGTAGTCAGCTACATCCCCTACTTCCAGCCATTGCCTGTGCATGAAAACATAATCAAGATGGGAGAATGTCCGATGCGCCCCTGAGTAGGTGGAGTAGGGGCGCTGCGTCGGATGAAGCCACCGCCATGCGTCCGTCAGCCCCAAGGAGGACTATGTCCGCCGTCAACTGTGGTGCCTGATCTGTCGAGGGCAACGTCCATGACATCATTAAAGTCCCCTCCCACCACCTGTATCGTGTCTGCTGTGTCTAAGAGGATGTTCGCGACTGAGGCATTTGTGCGCGACTGCAGCTTAGGTGGTGCATAAACAGAGATCAAGGAATAGGTGTGCCTATTCCAGTTGCCCTGAACTCCCGCATAGGTACCCTGTGGGTCAAGCCACGTATGTGTGATGGCGAAAGGTTGGGATTTTTTAATCATGACTGCCACTCCCCTGGAGTCTGAAGTGTAACCCGCATGGACCAACATCCTGTATTTGCCCCTAGCAACAAAGGAACACTGAGTACCCCTAAGATGCGTCTCTTGCAGAAAAATGATGTTGGGTCAGTCTTTTTAATGTATGCGTTTACCAGCCCTCTCTTGATTTTCGATCCCAACCCATTGACATTCCACGTCAGTATGTTCAACCTCTTGCCAGCCACGTGTGATGCGTCTACGGTACCGGCCATGGAAGAGTGCAGTGACCATGTGTGACCCAACACTTACGGTTGGCAGTGTTGCGAAGACATAAATTGCTGAAGTGATTTTCTACCCGAGTCTTCAGTGTTCCCACCTGAGTCCCTCCCCGTACCCTGCCCCAACAAATTTGAAATACAAATAACTGTAATGCCCTCCCCCCTGCATCCCCACCAACTTGAGCATCCCCCTCCCTCCCCTTCCAGATGTGTCCTTACACAGGACATAGCTTTCCGAAGGAGTAGGCCTGTCGCCCACCCGCCAACCCACCCTAGTAAACACCCAACAACCCTATCTACGTGTCAAACAAAGCACAATAAAGTGGGCGTGTTAACTTGCGTGCTTCCTTTTGGCAGGCTGCCACTCCAGACCTCCCAGTCCTCCAAATGAACGATATTTCACCTAACTCCCCATGGCTCCAGACTCAGAACGTAGTTTGTGCAGCAGTCTCTCTTCCGTCAGGATTTGGAGTCTGGAATTTCAGATTCGGGGGCACTGTGCTGTCCTGATAGGTCATGTTCCATGACCCGTATCTCCTTCACCAGCGGATGGTCTGATTGTCCGTCATCCTCCTCTCCCTCTCCGCCAGATAAGTGGCTGTCCAGTGTCTCCTCCTCCTCGCCTTCAGACCGTGCAGTGATGCGCAACGCCGCGCCTCTCGACCCGGATGCAGCTGCACCTCTTGGAGAAGTGGAGCGCCCTTTCCTTGCCTGTCCTGTACCGCGGCTTCTGTATGGCGTCGCTGGGGTTTGCCTCTTAGATCGCCTGGATTTCAGTCATTGAGGTTTCGTATGTTCCCAGTGTGTCGCATTTTTCCGTGACCTATCTAGCACGTCACTCTCCCTGCTGTTGAGGATCGGACGCTCCTCCAGCCATTGCCAAGCGTCTTCCGGGTGTACGAAAAAGAGTGTCCGCTCATTGAATATCACCTTAAGCTTCGCAGGGAACAGTAACATGTACGGAATTTTTAAGTCTCTGACTTTAGCCTTTACTGAGTCGAAGGATCGCCTCTGCTTTTGCATCTCCTGACTATAGTCCGGGAAGATCATAACATGCGAGTTTTCCAGACGAATCTCCCCCATCTTCCTCGCCTCCCTCAGTATCAAATCTCTGTCTGCAAAGTTCAAAAAACGTGCAATGACCGGACGCGGTCTTGCTCCCTCAGGCGGTTTCGCGAGGAGTGCTTTGTGTGCCCTCTCTATTATGAAGCATGGTGAAAATTGTGCCAGGGGGAATGTTTCTCGTAGCCACGCATGAAGGAAGGATACCATGTTGTTCTTTTCAATTCCTTCTCTGAAGCCTACAAAGCGTAGGGTGTTGCGCCGGGCCCTATTTTCGGCGTAGTCCACCTTCCAGGTGAGCTGGCGATTCGTGGCCGCAAGTTCCGCCATGTCTCTTCGAAGAGTTGTGATCGAATCCTCGGCTTCTCCCACTCAAGCCTCCGCAGCGGTGACCCTGTCAGATAGATTGCGGAAGTCCTGTCGTAAGAGTGTCACTTCCGAGCCCACCGAGCCGATTTTGACCTCCAGTGCCGCCCTGGGCTCCTGAATGTCGGTGCGGGAGGCCTGAATTGCCGCCATCAGTAGCTCAGTGTCTGAACGCGTGTTCGAGGGCGCGGGTGGACCTTCCGCCCCTGGCGCGGTGCCGCAAAGTTGTCCATCGGGCCTTGTTTGGGTCCTTTCGGCAGAGTCTCCTTTTTCCCCATGGTTCTTCGGGTTGTCAGCGTCCGGGCACCCCGCCGGCCGGTCTCCTCCCACCGCCGGGTGTTGTGAGTTTCCCCCAGGTGCTCTCCCAGTGCCTGCGGCCTCCTCAGCCTTGTTCCTCCGCCGCTACCTGGCTGGGCGTCTTTCAGTGTGGCCCTCTCGCTGTTCCTCAATTTCCCCTCGCAGGGTCCCGGGTGTCCCGCTTATCTCTGCACCAGCTGTGGCCCCGTCCGAGACACTCACCCTCTCAACGGCTCCCGCTGTTTTGCCTCGGGCGTGTCATGCTTCATCATCGGGGTCATCGTACCCCTCTACGGGGTACGGCGTGCTGCGACCTACGGAGACGCGGGAGCACTTGTTAGACTATGTGTGGTGTTGGTTATTTTGAATAAATGTGAGTGTATTGTGGGGTTTGGGAAATAGTGATAGTTAAAAAGAACCTGGCTCGTGGGGTGACTAAAAATTATTTAATAAGCCCCCGGGCTGGTGCTGTTAAAAATGAGGGTGGGAGGTCACTACGCTGACAATGTGCGTTACCTCCTTTTTAGGTCGAGCCTGTCAAAGCGCATGCGCTTTGAGCTTGCGAAGCTTATAGGAGCTCAACCAGAGGTTAACTATCGGGCGATTCCATGAAGTGCCCGTGAAAAGGAAGCTCAATGCGCAAGCGCATTGACATAAAAAGCGCGTGCACATGCCTCCCTCCCACAGGCATTCCCCAGCGTGCGCTCTTCAAAGGAATGCTAGGCCCCCCTCTGCCACTTCACGCCAGCAGCTCTTCAAAGGGATCCGCTCAGCCCCCTGCTGCATCAAAGGCTTTGATTTCGTGGCCGCGGTTTTTACTTTCATTTCGCGGCCGCGTTTTTTTTTTCTGCCCCTGTTGTGCCGTCCGTCCGCCCTCCGCCCTCCTTGAAATGGATTTGAAAGGAACATAAGGATGGATTAAGAGTTGTTCTATTTCTAGCTGTCCTCTCAACGTTTTAATCTGAAAATGATTTCTGATTCGTGCTTAGGAAATTGTCAAGTATGGTTTCCTGTGTATTTTATTTACCTTTTAGTACTATTTGCTACCCTGCATGGACATAACATATTTCCGCGTGGTAATTTGCCCGTCAGTTAAATTCTTCTTGTGTGTGACAACTGGTTCATATGTGCGTTTTATTCAGCTATTATGTGTCAATGACTTCGTACTGCCTAACTATGTTTGTTATCGTTTAACTCTGACAATAACAAACATAAGCATGTTCAATGAGAGTTCGCTCAGAAGCAAGAGCAGAGAGATAAGAGTTCTGTTATGCGAGCGACAATCAATACCTGCTAGCAAGATGCACGGTTTTATTTTAAAGCTTGGTGTCGGTAAATATTTTTCAGTTGGTTCATGATATTGCTCTTGGTGTTATGTTAAGCTTTTCAAATGGATGCGGCATGCTTTCATCATTGTGGATATTATCAAACTTTGTTCATTAATCTTTATTGTGTAATTTCCAGTTCTCCGATTGGTACTGGTCACCTATTATGATGATGTGCTATGATTATGCATGATAGGGCAACGTAGGGCTTACATTTTGTGTAGGAACCTATTAAAAGTGTGTTTTGGTGGGAAATAAGTGCGCCAACAGCTGTCCTTTAAATCCTAAAACAGTGACCTGTTTGGTTAATAGGATGCCACTACTCAGATACAATTGATGCCACTACTCAGATACAATTGAACTCTTAATATTGTGTGACTAGGAGTGCATTCAATCCAAAATGAAATGGTGTTTCTTAAACTTAACTTTTCATACAAGATTGCTGTGGAATAATCATTAAGATGCAGGTTTTATTTAAAGCAGTTCTGCACAAATTTGTTAAACTTTCAAGTGCTATTAAAAAACAAGAGAGAGAACAATTTCTGCCTAACTTTAAATTAGCCTCCTCAGTGTCTTTATACTTAAAAAAAAAATTGAAATTTTCAATTAAAAGCACAGTACTTATTTCCATCATAGTAAGCACATTCTTAACCTTCAGGTAACAATAGTAATATATCATTATTTATCTGTTATTGGCAGTTCATTATTCTCAGACCGTATTCTGTCTATTCAGCTATTTCCCTAGACCATCTCTCTTCCATATATGTTCATAAGATCCAAGGTTCAAGTATTGATTCTGTGTACTTGACTATGTTGGCTAGAAACATAATGAATTACAGTCTTCATTCGACATTTAACTGTGAATTTTCATAATGCCTGAATGTGTCATAGCCTACTCAAAGGGAAGGGCATTTCCAGCTTCTGGTGATGGTAGCTTCAGATGTATAAGGGATCTGGATCAAGACAGAAAAACATGTCGACTCCCATTTATTTGCCCACACCTCTGGAGATTTTGACAATGATCTGTGTGCCCCTTTGTCATATTACTTCAATCTGCCTTATTATGGGGGAGTTAGGTGTGTTACACCTCGGCCACTAGGTTTTTTTCATGGAAACACATTTTCATTCTCGGCTGATTTGCAATTAAATTGCAAAATAACAGTTACTCAAAACAAGGTTAGTGTACGATCCGGAAATAGAAAGAGGTTAAAATATATATCTTAATAGAGCACATTATATTGCTCAAACCAGTTAGGGAGAAGATTGTATGGTTTGTCAAGCTCTTACTTGTAGCTGAGTGACCTTGGAGTACGAGCTCCCAGGATAGAATCAGGAATGCTTTAAAATGTGTGTACATTTTATTCTGTGCTTCAATGCTGGTAAAATATTAAATATCTACTTAACTACTTAAGTCTTACGTGTGAGACTCCCTATATAAATTTGATATCCTCAGTGCATCATGCGTTTGAACGATTTTTCACGTGATTGATATCCTTGGGCACCTTCTTGCCTATAACACATGCTCTTCAAATTATTGTGGCTGGTACCAGGTTCCGTTTATTTTGTAGCTGTCAACAATGCAAATTGCTGAGAGCACTGCTCTCGCCCACGAAATGCTTTTCAATCCATTGCTGTTAGACGCCACTTGCCCAGGCTTTTATCTCCTTAGCGTTAGAAATGTATACGCGTCTGGGCTATTTTTTCTCTTTTGTTTAAAGTGTGCCTTATTTATTGGTCATAATTGCTTGAAACTACTGACACTATGTGCCTGAAACCTTGTCTCTGTAGGTGTTAATTGAAGGTTACCCTCTCACAATCCGGGGTTTGGGCAGTCTGCTAAGAACCGGACCCCTCCTCCGACAATGCCCCAGGGTTGGGGTAGTTTGTGCTTAAGCTTTCACTTTTTAGGTCGAGCCTGTCAAAGCGCATGCGCTTTGAGCTTGCGAAGCTTATAGGAGCTCAACCAGAGGTTAACTATCGGGCGATTCCATGAAGTGCCCGTGAAAAGGAAGCTCAATGCGCAAGCGCATTGACATAAAAAGCGCGTGCACATGCCTCCCTCCCACAGGCATTCCCCAGCGTGCGCTCTTCAAAGGAATGCTATGCCCCCCTCTGCCACTTCACGCCAACAGCTCTTCAAAGGGATCCGCTCAGCCCCCTGCTGCATCAAAGGCTTTGATTTCGTGGCCGCGGTTTTTACTTTCATTTCGCGGCCGCGTTTTTTTTTTTTCTGCCCCTGTTGTGCCGTCCGTCCGCCCTCCGTCACTGGTAATCTCCCCATCTCCTGCCCACAACGAATGGATAACCAAAATGTATGAAACCGCCTCATGAGAAATTCATAAGGTCCTAGACGGACTGAAAGTTTGCTGCAGACTTGGTAAAACCCAGGAGTTTTGATGAAAGAATGACATCGGAGTGAATGTATCTATTATACGGCCTCTGCTCTCTCCCCCTCTTTTCCCCTCCCAGCCCCCACCTATGTCATCCTGTCACTCCTTCCCAAGCGTCTGCTGCCTCCATGCCCCTCACTTCATTTGACTCCTGGACACGGCAGACACACAGAGATGAGGTTACGTTCCAGTTACTCAGTCTGTTTCTGCTTGTTCAGTTTCTTGCCTTCCGTTCTGTCATTGCGCACACTGCCCACACTTTTCGGGATTCTTCCAGGTACTTTGCGTTTTTAATGTTCGGTGTGTGATCTAAATACAAACCCAAGGTTGGCTCAGGTAACACGCATGGGGCCATTTGGTGAATATTTTATTTCACAGAACTCCCTCAATGAGCTGCTTCCGACATCCATCATTTAACATCCACCCATGCATCGTTTCACCCAAGCATTCACCCACCCATTCACACTTTCATCCATCTACGTGTGTTGCCGGAACATAGACCATGGAGGAACTATTCTCCCCCCCCCCCATAGCCCCTGTGCTTGGTATCTTCTTCAGCGTAAAACGTTCAATACAATACCTTTATTACATGTATTTGCTCTTTTCATAGCTGCAGGACTTGGTTCGGATGCGGTTTTATTAACTGAATGTTTTTCTCGACTCATGTCACTCTCCCACTGTGGATAAAGTGCAGAGAGTCGGCCCGGTTTCACTTCGGTGTGACATTCCCATAGTTCAGCAAACTTAACGTGACATCTAGAGAGGTGCAGCGTCGCCAGCTCTGCAAAGCGCCTCTTATTATAAATTGTATCTGAAATTATCCAGTTTCAATAAATCCACCCATTCACACTTTCATCCATCTCCGTGTGCTGCCACTCCTACCCATCCACCCTCGCATGCAGGCACGCCCATCCAACCATATATTCATCCAAGTATACACCTATCAACTATAAACGTATCCATGCATCCATTCACCCACCCATTCACACTTGCATCCATCCATGTGTGCAGCTACCCCTACCCACCAACCCAGCGCTGCATGCAGGCACGCCCATCCAACCATAAACTTATCCATGCATCCACCGCATTAATACTATGTGCATTTCCCATACAATTCCCAGTGCATGGAACAAACTGCCAGAGAGCCTGCGCAAAGAAACAAACCTTTTATCTTTCAGAAAAAAGCTAAAAACGGTGCTGTTTCAGGAGGCCTGGGGTAATGCCTAACTCTCTCCCCTCTAGTATGGTGCTCACTCTCTGCAAAGCGCTTAGAGACCCCTGGGTGATAAGGCGCTATAGAAATCTAACATACAATACAATACATTTCCTCATACAACTGTCGTTTGTCACCATATGTATGAATGTGTGTGTGTGTGCATACTATTGCCTTTGACTAAAATAAGCTGGTCCTATTGGCTTTTCAATGCTTGTTTTATATAACACATTTGCCTTAAAGCTCTCAGAAGAGCATAGATTCAGTTTAGAATGAGATACAGCCTCGTCATTCATATTGTTTGCCTTCACAAATTTAATAAAACCTTCATGAACAATAGAAAGACGAAGTCAGCAATATTCACTCGTTTAAAGTTCCTTAAGGGTTCACCCTGAACCAAGGAGTAGAAACAGCACAACTCACTTCGCTGTGCGCTCCGTGCTACAAAGCCCACGGCCCCCCTCCCCTCCGACAAACTTTAAGAAATCCAGGAATGCTGCTGATTTCATCTCAGTCGTTAAGAGCCCGCAGCGTCTCAGAACCAGCTTGCTTTTTTTTTAGTCATGCCATAAGTATGCTCTATATCCACATCCACATCCACCACCACATCCACCACCACTTCCACCACCACATCCACCACCACCAAATCCACTGCATCCACCACCACCACATCCACCACCACCACATCCACCATCACCTCCAAATCCACCTCCAAATGCACCACCACATCCACCATCACATCCACCATCACATCTACCACCACATCCACCACCACATCCACCGCCACATCCACATCCACCGCCACATCCACCGCCACATCCACAGCCACATCCACCACCACATCCACCACACCCACCACCACCACATCCACCACACCCACCACCACTACATCCACCACCCCATCCACCACCACCACCACCACCCCATCCACCACCACCACTGCATCCACCATCACCACATCCACCACATCCACCACCCCCACATCCACCACCACATCCACCATCACCACCACATCCACCATCACCTCCACATCCACCATGACATCCACAACCACATCCACCACATCCACCACCACCACATCCACCACCACCACATCCACCACCACCACATCCACCACCACATCCACCACCACATCCACCACACCCACCACCACCACATCCACCACTACATCCACCGCATCCACCACCACCACATCCACCACCACCAAATCCACCACATCCAGCACCACATCCACCACCACATCCACCACCACATCCAACACATCCACCACCACCGCATCCACCACCACCGCATCCACCACCACCACATCCACCACCACCACATCCACCACTGCATCCACCACCACCACATCCACCACCACCACCACATCCACCACCTCATCCACCACCGCATCCACCACCACCACATCCAGCACACCCACCACCATCACTTCCACCACCACATCCACCACCACATCCACCACCACTTTCACCACATCCACCACCACCACATCCACCACCACCACATCCACCACATCCACCACCACATCCACCACCTCCACAACCACCACATCCACCACCACCACCACATCCACCACCACCATATCCCCCAGATCCACCACCACCACATCTATATGTGTGTGTGTGGCTCTGTGTGTATGTAGGTGCAAATGCAATGTTCTTGGATTTTCGTCACAATAAAATACACTGAACATAATCTTCCCAAAAGTTATTTACAAACGTTTAAGCTATTGCCATTATAAATTACAATAACTTTTATTTAAGTATTAATTATTTACAAAATTAAAAGCCATTGTTATTTGTAATATCAATACATCTAAGTCACGTAAATACAACACACATTGCATTACAAATGCTATAGGTGTCACATTTGCGAAAGTTAAAACTATTGACATTGTAACTGACAAAGCTATTAATTTTGCTATTTTCAAAACCAACACATAAATAAAAAAAGTGTCATTTACAATACCAATCGCTCAAACTTTCCTAATGCGAGACCTATTGCATTTCCAATGCTTGTTGTGTGTGTCAACATGTTTCGGTGCCAGAAGCACCTTCTTCAGGACGGGGTGCACAAATCCCCACCTTACTCACGTTTCTCTAACTAATACCAGAATTTTCTAATAAAAGTGAGGAAAAATTACAGTGCAGGTAAAAGTAATGTACCTAAAAAAAAGATGTTGTCTGAAGTCATCTGCGGTGTACCACAAGGATCTTCACTCAGCCCCACCCTCTTCAACGTATACATGAGCCCCCTCGCGGCCATTGCACGCCAACACAACCTCAACATCATCTCCTACGCTGACGACACTCAACTGATCCTCTCACTCACCAAAGACCCTAACACCGCCAAAACCAACCTACATGAAGGAATGAAAGAAGTAGCCGAGTGGATGAAGCACAGCCGTCTGAAATTGAATTCAGACAAAACAGAAGTCCTTATCTTAGGTACCTCCCCCTCCGCCTGGGATGACTCTTGGTGGCCAGAGGCCCTTGGAAAAGCACCCATCCCGACGGACCACGCACGGAACCTGGGCGTCATCCTGGACTCCTCACTCTCCATGAACAGACAAGTCAACGCCGTTTCATCATCCTGCTTCAACATTCTTCGCATGCTCAAAATAACATTTCGCTGGATCCCCACCGAAACTAGAAAAACAGTCACCCACGCACTGGTCACGAGCCGCCTGGACTACGGAAACACCCTATACGCCGGTACCACCGCAAAACTCCAGAAAAAATTCCAACGTATCCAGAACGCTTCAGCCAGACTCATACTAGACATCCCGCGTAAAGACCACATCTCTGGTCACCTGAAAAACCTCCTCTGGCTCCCCGTCAATAAGAGGATCACTTTCCGCCTCCTAACCCACGCACACAAAGCACTTTACGAACTGGGACCTGAATGCCTCAACACACGACTCTCCTTCTACACCCCCTCTCGCCAGCTACGATCCTCCAGCCAAGCCCTTGCTACTGTACCTCGCATCAACAAAACCACCATGGGAGATAGATCCTTCTCCTACCTAGCAGCTAAAACCTGGAACTCCCTTCCTACCCACCTTCGCCTCACTCAGAACCACCTAGCATTCAGAAAGCAACTTAAAACTTGGATATTTGACAAGTAATTCCCCACCCTTCTTCAAGCGCCTTGAGACCTCTGGGTATGTAGCGCGCTATATAAATCTTTTGACTTGACTTGACTTGACTCTATTGATCTACCTGTAAAGGAAAGAAGACAAAAACATTTTTTGGGGTGGTCTCTCTCTCCATATCCATAGGTAAAATGTCCAGTGGTTACAGGTGACATACTATAGCTGTATTCCAGTGCTTATAGTGGGATAAAAATATTTTACCAAAAACACACTAGACTCACTGACACACAACATAGAGCACACACACTTAATGAGGAAATTTTTGATCAGATGTTTTCAAATCATTTCCTGGTGGTAACACTATTGTTGGTAAAGAGGGAAAGGACAAAGTTTGTGTTATATCCCTGTAAAGTGAGGAGGAACAATGTCAATTTCATGCCATTACATATTTAAAACATACTGTTTTGGAGCTGTAGATAAACCTCACGAGACAAAACGTCAGGATCTGGTGTGCTAACTAGCACCTGTTTGAGAAAGAAAGGCATATTCAGGTCTTGGTTTAACTTACATTCATGTAGTGGTGGCAGTGCTCACAATCATCAGACCTTTCTACTCACGATTTCTACGAGGAAATACCTCCCGATCGATCCCTACGTGGCTCCGGTGATAATGCCAGAGTAATTTTGAAACCGGGGTTTTATACCTTTTCCCGGGTTGGAGTTAATTAGTTAATTGCATGACTAAGGTTTCCTTATGGCCATATATGGTCATTGTCGGTTTTAGTTAGTTAATTGTTGAGGAAATGTTGTGCCCATTGTTATTTCTCCATTTTCCCATGATATGCCCCTTCGATGCCACCGCCAGGTTTCCCAGCCACTGAGAGTTTCTTCATCCTTTTCTGCAGTAGAATTAACCATTTCCAGCGCAGGGAAAGGTCCGATTTGAGTTTGTGAATGCTCATATACTCGCAAGCTGGTGGCCATTCACAAACTGAGAAGGCAAGACACGCGTGCGCTGCATTTACGACTGTGCAATTCTACGCATGCCTGGTTAAGAATTACCTGGCGGGTTTCATTTTATTTTATTGGCTAAGAGGTGTTTGAACTGGAAACACAGTAGCAGGGGACAGACCCAATGAGGTGTCCAGTTTCTATTTGGCACCACTTCCCCCTTGACTAGTTTTATTTATTAACATTATAAGAAGAGCTACTGAGTCCTAAAGACTTCCGGGAACTCGCAGGTGTGATCCCTGAGATTATGATTGGACAAAGTGCCCAACCTTCTTTCAAGTTAAAACTCTCTGCGCTTAAATGTGATAAACGTGTTTCCCTTTGTATCTCTGCTCAAGAGAGTGGTGGTGACGCGAGTTTCTTATTTTACGTACATGTATCATGACGTGCATTGATGTCGTATTTTCCAATGTTAACAGTGCGTTGTTGAACCGCCTGTTCGCTGGAGGGCCTGCTCCTGTGCTCATGCCTTTGTGATCTGGAGGTTTCTAGTCTGTATTCGGTTGAATGTAGGCGCTGGCTACACCTCTTTAGTCTCCAGCCAGCCTAGGGCATCTGGTGGTTTTGTGAAAAATAGCATGGCTTCAGAGTCCACCAGGAGCAATGTAGCCATGTACATAAGAGAACATTCCAGGCCTGTTTGACCAGCAAGAATGAACCTCTCAGTCTCTGTGCTTCTGTAGTGTAGTCTGGATAGATGGTCACTCAGCCTTGGGCAATTTGCCTGGGGCCCATGGACCTGGCGACATGTAGTCGCGGTCCTGGTAGTTAAAGAGATGCAAAATGAATCTGTGGATTGTGGCACGCTCTGGTGGATGAAACCTAATGTATAAAGCATCCGCGCAGCACACACAGGCGACACACAAGGCACACTACAAAAAGACTCCTCACCAGGTTAGGTGGAAAACAGTATGTGTATTGTCGAATGAACACATCAGAAGGGAATCACAGGTGCAGATAAACTGTGCCAGCTGGCACTAGGTAATAATTCACATGGGACTATTTACTAGGCAGGGACAATCAGATACGTCTAAGGAATAAATGTAGAGTCCATCAGCTTTAGCCTTAGGGGAAAAACATTATCAGCATAACACCACAGCATTATCATAAGTCCATTATGCCTAGCCTTAGCAACATTGCCATAAACATAAAGCATTATCAATCGGCATACACCTGTGGGCATAAACATGTGAACGTTAGGGGCATATTATGCACAACGACCATCAGTGCAAGGGCCTCCACACATTTGCATAAATCATGAGGCTCCTCCCTAGGCGTAAATGCACACCAGTCGCATGGGACCTACGCACAAGGTCTAGAAGGAAGACATCCCTGCATCATCATATCACCACCAAAGTATGAGCATGGGAACATATGGGCAAGGAATCAGCACTGGACGCTTACATCACATTATTTAAGTGCAACGTAAATGAGGCATAACAACATTAGTGCACATGCTTAAAACAGCCCAGATCAAAGGTGTTCAAGAGAATATAAATGTGAAATTTAAGCAAAGTGTGGAACCAAAGTGCGGTAGCTTAAAGTTTTCCGTTTGTGATAAAAATGAAAATCAAACTGCCCAGAGCTGAAGCGATCCGAACTTGTCGTTATGGGGATAAAGTAAACTAAAGAAACTAACCACGTAGTCTCTTACAGTTCCATTACGAACCGGCTAAATCAATGTGTCTGTATGCACTGGCATGCAGGACAGTTAGTTTCACGGCTGTATTTCCAACGTAATTAACCCCTTCAATGCTGATGACGGCCCCCAGCCGTCATGCATCATGGTGCTCGTGTGCTGATGACGGCTGGGGGCCGTCATAAACACGCCCACTTCGAAAAACACCGCACAGGCGCAGAATCGCGGCCACACCCAAGGGGTTAAAGGAAGTAGAAAAGGGACTAACCGGAAGCCGTACCCAAATGTAGACTTCCGTGACCGCAATCTAAAAAAGGCAACGGCCAAAGCGAAGGTGCTCAAGACCGTGTAGTCGCTTATCGTTAATTTACAAAGCGGCATGCTTGGAGTGACCATGCACGGTTGAAGACGAGTCAGTGAGTTTTGTGCTCTACCATATTTACTTTCTGGGGTGATTTGCGGGATCTCTGGCAGTGCTGACCTTATTTCCAGTTGTCTTTGTATGTCGCTTAGTGTTTCCGTTGGTTGCTGTGTCTCTGTAAGTGACCCATGTCGCTTTGTGATGGATCTGAAGTGTTCTTTTTGCTTAGCGATGGTAGATGCAGTGTTAGCTAGATTGACTTTTTAGGTCTCGCCTGTCAATGAACATGCGCATTGAGCTTGCGAGACTATAGGGGCTTAAACAGAGTTTAACTAGACTGGCGATTTGATGCTGTGCATGTGCGCTTTTAGCTCCATGCGCAAGCACAATGAGTTAAAATGCGCGTGCACAGCATCAAATCGCCAGCCATCTGTTGCCCAGCTTGGTGCCGCCAGCAGCTCTTCCCACTCCACCCCATGCTGCATCAAAGGCTTTCACGGCCGGCCGTCCGTGCTTTCAGTTTCACGGCCGCCAGGCCGTGTCTCCTTTTCTGTTGTCCAGCTTGGTGCCGCCAGCAGCTCTTCCCGCTCCGCCCCCTGCTGCATCAAAGGCTTTTACGGCTTTTAATTGCCTACACCCAGTGACTGAAACACTTTTAATGTTGGGCCAGGCTACATATTTTCCCAAGTTTACTGATAACGTGGCCTCTGTTTACAGTAGATGCTTGGCCACAGTTACTTCCAACAATTTGCACTGGCACTTCTTGGGTTGCCTTGTCCTACAGCTAAATTCGAACTGTTCTGAACTAGAGTCTCATAATTTTCACAATTTTGCAGTAAAACGATCAAAGAGGTACTAACTTAATTTCGACATCATTATTGAAGTGCAGTTTATCTTGTCTTCCTCAGTACTTCGTACATCTCTCTAGAGATGTGGCCTAACGGCCAGAGCTGTCATCTAAGTCACGTAAATACAAAACATGTTGCATTACAAATGCTATAGGTGTCACATTCGCGAAAGTTATAACTATTGGCATTGTAAATGACAAAGCTATCAATTTAGCTATTTTAAAAACCAACACATAAATAAAATATTTGTCATTTACAAGACCAATAGCTCCTACTTTTCTAATGCGAGACCTATTGCATTTCCAATGCTTGTTTAATACTGATTATCTGTTCTAGAACCGCCGGTAGGGAGCTCAGTTTGTTGATTATAGGGTCACAGGCTTAGGATCCTTGTAATGATGAGTCCATGGATTGAACTCTCGTTCTTAGACTGGAGTCAATGGATTGAACTCCCAATGTCTCATACCGGGATACTACGTCCTGAGAAGTGACCGGTAACAGGGGAGGGGAGGAGGCATTGCCATTATTTTAAAAGAGGGTTGTAAATGTCACATCGTCTCCAACATCCTACCGGATTGTGAAAAATGTTCTTTCTCCATCACGCTTTCCCTCACCCACACCTTTTCGAGTATTCTGATTTTCCACCTCCCTTGACCCCATGGACAATTGTTCAAAGTTTTACCACAAATTGTCTCCAACATGGCAAGCTCCCCCTCCAATTTCACTGTACTAGGGGATCTCAACTTGCATTTTGACGATCACTCGGACCCAGTAGTGACTGAACTAATCCAGAATCTCCTAGGTATCCAGATGAAGTAAAGTGTTACTAGCCCCTCCCATGAAAAAGGGCACCTCCTAGACCCCATTTTTTCCAATTGGAAGGAACTCTCAGTAGGAGACCCGGTCCCAGTGCCATGGTCTGACGACTTTTTGGTCCCTTTCTCCCGGGGTCTGCTGAAACCCGCTCTTACCACCGGCACGACCAGTAGCTGGAAATGCTCTTTGTCCAACCTTCCGTTGAACTCTTGGAATTCAGCTCTGGAAAACTCCATACCTTCTTTAGATTCCTGTCCCGAATAACAAATGTAACCATTGGATCGATTCCTCCCTGGACCTAGTCATAACTAGGAAACACATTCATAAAAAACTAGGAATAACCCTGCTCCGTGGAACTTCCCCAAGCTGCATGAGTACAAACAAACCTGAAAAAGACTTGAGAGGAAATGGAGAAGAAACTACGACGCAACAGGTAAACTGAAATACAGGGACTCCATAAAAATGTATCAAACCAAAGTGAAGGATGCACAAGCATCCTACTATGAGGAAAGAATTAACTAATTTTAGTACGGAAACGGCTTTGCTGGAGGTCACTGAGATCATCAGGGAGACCTTGGATGTCGGCGGTAGGGCTATGCTGGTCATGTTAGACCTATCGGCGGCTTTCAACACCGTCCCCCATAAGGCGCTTTTAGCTAGGCTATATGACATCGGCCTCAGGGGGACGGTGCTCAGGTGGTTCACATCTTTCCTTGAAGGCCGCCGCCAGACGGTCTGGGTTTCCCAGAGTTCTGCCGAGATGCCGCCACTGGGAGTTGGGGTTCCACAGGGCTCTGTGTTGAGCCCCACGCTGTTTAACATCTTTATGTCCCCTTTGGCGGCCTTGGTGGAGGCATATGGGGCTCAGATCGTCTCCTACGCCGACGATACGCAACTCCTCTTCACATGCGGGAAAGACCAGGAGTTTGATGGAGAGAGAATTCGGGACTGTCTTGCACTGGTCTTCGACTGGTTCCAGCGGAACAGTCTGAGGGCCAACTCAAGTAAGTCCGGGGTTTCTATTCTTTGGTTGCGTCGATGATCCAGAGTGGCAGCAATGGTGGCCGTCCGACATGAGTCCTCCTGCACAGTCCTCCTCGGTGGCTAAAAATCTGGGTGTCAAGCTGGACAACCAGCTGTCGCTGAGAACACATATTCTTGGTCTGGCTGACACCTGCTATGGAATCTTGAAAATGCTCCGTAAATTCCTGCCCCTGCTGTCTGAGGAGCACAGGTGGATTACTGTGCAGGCTCTTGTTGGCTCAAGGTTAGACTATGCCAATGCCCTCTTTCTTGGCCTCCCTGATTACCTGGTTCAGCGTCTACAGGTGGTGCAGAACTCCGCCGCCCGGGCGATCTATGGCCTGCGCAGACGAGCCCGAGCCTCTGGGCTGCTACAGGCTTTACACTGGCTGCCCATCCGGAAGCGGATTCAGTTCAAATCCCTGACATTGATGCACAAAGCCCTGTTTGGATCAGGGGCTGGATATCTGCGGCAGAGACTGGCTTTCTATACAGGTGGTGCAGAACTCCGCCGCCCGGGCGATCTATGGCCTGCGCAGACGAGCCCGAGCCTCTGGGCTGCTACAGGCTTTACACTGGCTGCCCATCCGGAAGCGGATTCAGTTCAAATCCCTGACATTGATGCACAAAGCCCTGTTTGGATCAGGGGCTGGATATCTGCGGCAGAGACTGGCTTTCTATCGACCAGTCCGCTCCTTGTGTTCGGAATCCCTTTATAAAGCGGTGGTCCCGCGGGTGAGGAAGGCCCGCGCGGGAGGGCGCTCTTTCAGCTGTAAAGCTCCCCAGCTGTGGAATTCGCTTCCCCTCTCGCTCCGTAGCACTGTCAATCTGCTCCAGATCAGGAAGAGCCTGAAGACATGGCTTTTTAATCTTTAGGCTGGTTCTAATGTTTCTTTTTTTTCAGTTTCCTCTTTTTCGCTGTGTTGTGTTATATTTACTCTGAGTTGCAGGTGGAATGCGCCAGGACACTCTTTTCGAGTAGCCGTGCGCTATATAAAAGCTCCATAACATAACATAACATAACATAACATAACATAACATAACATAACATAACATAACTCTGTTTCAAACTCCTCACACAAATTTTTTTAAATTGCTAAAGCTAAAGCTACCGATGAGGGATGCCCCACTTGAGGGCTCGCACGCATGGTGTGATGCACTTTCAGTGTTATTCTCCTATAAAATCAAGGTTATCTACAATTTCTTTCCCCCTCCGGTCTCCACTGTTAATCGGCTTTCCATGGGGAACTCCGTGCCCGATGAGCATGCTCTCAAGGAAATTCCCTTTATGGTTATGGACACCCTATTGAACATCTGTGCCTTAGTAAAATCCATCTCTCCCTGTGACCGGGCAGCCCCTCAATTCCTTAGCAAGGCTGAGGAAGTAGTCCTCCCGGTGTTACTAAAGATAATTAACTCCTCCATCTTGACCGGACTAGTACCGCCACTTTGGAAACACGCCCTGGTGAAGGCCCTACTGAAGAAACCCAACGCTGACCGCGACATTCTTGGGAATTACCGCCCTACTTCCCTCCTTCCTGGGTTCAGTAAAATGCTAGAAAAGCATGTTGATTCAGCTATTTCCACCTTCTTCGAATCTCACAACATACTTCACCCCTTGCAAACCGTGTTCTGCCGCCAACATGGGACTGAAACCGTGCTATTGGCTTTGTTGAAAAGCCCAAAATAATTATCGACAAAGGTGAATCGACAGCTATCATCCTTTTGGACCTCAGCACCCCTTTTGACACTGTTAACTATGACTTCCTGATCCATAGACTGAGGAATGTCGGACTATCAGGCAGTGTTATCACCTGGCTGCAATCTCTTCTCGAGAATAGAACCTTCCAAGCCTTTGAAGGGGGTAACATTTCAAACCGGATCCCACTTGACTGCAGTGTTCCTCAGGGCTAGTCTCTGAGCTCGATGCTGTTTAATATCTATATGAGCTTCCTGGCAAAGATTGTTCTCCCTTTTGAGATAGAAATTGTCACCTACGCTGATGACACCCAATTAGTGGTGGCCTTAAATCATCCAGAAAACTCCTCACAATGCCTAGGCTCCTGCCTGGAGAGAGTTCCCAAATAGATGGAACCCTCCTTCCTTAAATTGGATGGAAATAAAACAGAGATTATGCTGCTGGGTAAGTCACCCACATTTGATATCGGTTTAGCATGGCCAAACTGTCTCAGCTTTCCACCCACGCCCAAAAATCAGATCAAAAGTCTCGGCATGTGGCTAGATCGGTCACTGACAATTTATTATCAGGCGACGAAACTGGCCGCATCCTGCTATGGCATCCTACAGATGCTCCTTAAAGTCCACCCGCTCCTCCCCCTCTTAGCAAGGAAACTCATGGCCCAGGTCTTGATCCTCTCCCGCCTCGACTATAAAAATGCTCTGTATCTAGGAGCTCCAGGGGTGACAACAAACAAACTGCAAGTTATTCAGAATTGTGCAGCATGCATGCTTCTTAAGATCTGCAACAGCCACTCTGCAAGACCTGCCCTGAAAACCTTGCACCGGCTCCTGATTGTGGAAAGAATAACATTCAAGCCCCTATGTATTGCTCATAAATCTTTCTGGAAAAAAGGCCCCCCATCCTCCGATCCACCATCTCCCCCTACTGTCCTAACAGATGCCTCTGATTATCCATTCTCTACCTAGCTTCGCCCCCCCCGCCCCCGGGGCCCCCCAGTTACGTTCAGAACCCAACCCCCTTTCCTTCTGTAAACGTCTGAAAATCTGGTTATTCCAAAAACCCACCGACTAAGCTGGTGTGGCCTGCCATAAATCTCTGCTAGCACAAGGACACCTTCTGGTAGCCATGCGCTCTATAAATATCCTTAACATAACATAACGTTATTTTATAGAGGTGGGGAAACCAGTGAAGGACGCCTGGCTTTAGCTCTGCTTGGAGTTTACTCGGATCCTCGGGCCAAAGCAAGCCAAGCCACTTGTCTGCCTCAGGAGGCCTTCTTTAGGGGTGACTGATATATATTAAAAATAGTGTTTGACTTTGCCACACATGGTAAAGGCAGAGTTGGGATCAAGCAGTTTACACTCTTCTGCAGTCTGCATTGGCCGTCCTCCTGTGAGTAGTTTACTTAGGCTACACAGGGTGGCATAAATAGTGCTTCAGTCCCTGGTGACCCCTTTAACACCCATGCCCTGGGTACCATTGGTACCATATACTAGGGACTTCTAAGGGTGATAAAGTCATTGCCAATTGGGCATGCCAATTCCCATGTAGCAATTTCAGCCTGCTCCAGTGCACTTTGAGTCCTAACCAGCAGTATCTGGAGCAAAAAGATTGGGGATAACCATCCAAAAAGGATACTTTTCTCCAGGTGATGATGACTTAGGCTGACTTGGGGCCTGCGTCCTGTGAGTCCTCTCTATATTAAAGCAGGGGGATAGCTCTCTGTCTGGAATCCATGTTTTAAACCAGTCTCCCCGGTTTGTGTTCTCGACTCATAGTGGGAGGCAAGGTGCTGGAGAATTGGATTTGACTATGTTATGCCCTGTTGCGTCATTAATGTAACTTGTCTCTGCTTCCCAAATTTGGGTCCAGTTCATTGTGTACCTGGAAAACGCTTTAAAGTCTGATATGGTGAACATCAGTGCTGACAACAAACGTTCTGGAGAGGCTAAAGTCAGGAGTATGTCGTCTGCTTACAGCATAATTTCCAGGTTGCCGGCTTTAGTTTCAGTTCCCCAAATGCCTTCTGAGCAGTATAGGGTGAATGTGAGGGTCTCTGGGGCTATCAGGAAGAGTATGTGTGAAAGGGGACGGCCTTGCCTCATGCCGCGTTCAATGAGCTTCTTTCTCTTCCTTTTGCTCTTCTCCACTTCTATTATTGTCTGTCATCTGTTTGTTCTAATCCAAGTGTGCACTTCACATTATGTGTCGTATGCATGCTCAGAATTCCTAAGTGTAAAGATTCAGAAGGTCTCAACTATTATGCATTTCATCCCTTGCTTTATCAGCATCCAAGTTAAACACAGTTACAAAATGACTGCACTTCCCAGAACCCATTGGAATGCATGACTACGGAAAACTGAACCTGGTACACCGTCATGGCACACTAGGTCTCGTTTTAAATCCTCCTGTGCATGCAGCAATTCCTCTTCTCTGATAATGCACATTGAAAACAAGGTGCATTAGCTTTTCTGTTATCAGTTTATATAGGTTCTAAATTGTGGTGTTTTTTCAGTGTTTTACAAACGTTTAAAACATTTTTGCTTTGTAAAAATTCACAAGGCTGGTGTTTTTCCAAAGAAAGTTGAGTTTATTTCCTTCTCTTGCTTGTCCCTAGTGCCATTACCAATATCCATCTATCTTCTCCTAACTCTCTTTTTTGAATTTGCTCTTTCAGGTGATGTTTCATTGATTTGCTCACCTCCAAACCTGTCTCATTTCCCGTCGATCTCTTTCCAGCAGTCTAGTCCCAGGATGTGCAGGATGGAGGTATGTTTGGATCTCATTATCTCATAAATATTTGATTGCAGCTGGTGAAAGTTTTTTTATTTTTTATTCTTTTAAAACATCAACAAGAGGAAACTCAATTAGGGATACAGGTTGCAGGCAGCATCAATGACATAATATATGTGACATATGTAAACACATCATGGTTCGGCAGCATTGCCATTTACATCAGTGTCGGAGCAAGAGCTACTAAGATAAAGGGTGATCACAAGGCAAGGAGGACAATAAAACATTCCAATCCTAATCGCAGACAGTGCATCACTAAAAAAATTAAATATAAGGAAGCAGGTGTAAGGGGGAGACTGTATCGAACACATAAGGGTAGATCAACATGATGTCTAATCCTTGCCATATGCCGGCGTGGCTCCCGTCCTCAGGGGAACGCCAATTGCATGGACCGGAGGATATACATCTTACTTTGGTACAATTGTACAGACGTTATGCATTCATAAGGTCCCGGCCATAGTTCCTTCATGGTGGTCGAAAATCGTTTTTGGCTTCTATGCTAAGGATATCCATATTCCCCCCATCCACTCCCTACTCCTCTAGTGAGTAGCATGTGTAGTGTGTTGGCCTCTGCTCGTACACATTGCAGGAGAGTATGCAGCTGCCTCTTAGCACAGATGTTGCTTTACAAGAAATTTCAATTTGGCGCTTCAAAAGTACCTATGCACGGTCTGTAAACTGGTGTAAGTGTTTACCCCCCTTTGCTTTAGGGCGAAGGCCTAGCAGGCAGGATTCAGGAGTAGGTGACCGTGTATGGTCTGCGAGTTCCGATATGGTGGCTGTAACCTCAAGCCATGACATCTGTAGTGATGGGCACCCCCACACCATATGTTAGAAGCCGGCGTCACCCAGTTTACCGCGCAGCACTTTGGTGTCGAGTCAGGAAACATGCGCTGGATACGGTGAGGGGAGAGAACTGTGATGTGTGTAGTTAAATTATGTGAATTGGAATCGAGGATTCAAGTAACCCTTCGCTAACATGTTGTAGCGCCCGCAGGCATGACTTGAGCGGTTGCAAGAGCACTTGTTCATCTAGCCAATGCAGTCCCCATGTGCAGCTGAGGTGGGGTGCTCGGTGCTGTCTTATTGGAAGCCAGCGTCCTACTACCCAGTTCTTTATCTCAAAATACTACATAGCTATAAATGTATCATTTCTGTCTGATCTGGGCCTGCATCGCTCTACCTGTCATAGAGGAGAAACTGCTCAGGAATTAGCACACATGCTGCTAGTTTCAGGCCCTTTGATCACATTGCAGTAACAATTCCACTATACAGCTGCCTCACCTATCACTCGTTGACTCTGTCCCTGCCTTGGACCGATAGGGAGCTCAGCTGCTTTTAGGTTAGGTTTGTGCTGTACAAACACCACATGCATAGCACCTTTTTCCAAGGAAGAACGGTTTGGTGCCATTAAGCTGTGCTGCTGGATGAAGCAGTGATATAATAAAGACCCTTGTGGCATGCAGCACGCTTTGTATCATTTGTTGGTGTGTTTCACACTGAGAATTCTTTTTATTTTACATTGTGGAGCTGTGCCTTGGGCATTTTGTGTATTTGTAAAGCAGTTCTAAGCATGTGGGCCTTTGTAAAAGCTGGGTATGGGCTGTGTACTTGTCGGGCATGTGTGAGAGTCGCAGAAGGCATTTATTAGGTGTTATGTGCAGCGTGCACTGTTGGGGAGCATTCTCCATCTTGTGGAAAGAATGAGCGCACCTCAGTATTGTTCCATTAAATGTGGCCACAGTGGTTTGTACAGGTGATGATGAAAAGCATGAGTAGGAGGAGAGATCCATGAAAAGTCATGGGAAATACATGGTTTGAAAATCTTGTTCACAGGCCTCCGGCTGGAAAAGGAATGTTGATAGCAGGGCAATGCATGTGTGGAGCAGGTGAATAAATGTCAGAACCGGGCCTACCTTTATGGATGAAAGAGTGGAGGGCAGCCGAGGTGTAGGACTTCTGGACAGAGCCATTTAACTTAAGAGATGTTTTTAAGAGAGTGTTTCACGTGCTGGGCATGGTCCAGGAGTGAAAGAATGTTAACAGGCTTTGGCGCACCATCCATGCACTCGCTACACAGATGCACCCCAGTGTTCAACTAGTAGACAGCCAAGCTGGTGTGCTATGTCACAAAGCTCTAAAGTTAGACATGGGACAACTCAACAACAGACTAGCTCAGCTCAGTCTCCTAGTCCAGCCGGTGATCTCCCACTCCTGTGGATAATACTGGCCAACTAAAAAAGCTAAAAAAGAAATTGCAGCAGTTTACTGACATAATGAAGGGTATCATACTGTTTTGGGGTCCGATGTTCAATTCCCGCAATATCCGAAGCCTGACTAGAATAGATGAGGGAGTCTTTAACACCACCGCAGGTATACTGACTAATATTACAGTTGAGCTCCAAGCTACGAGACGTGTCTCACTTCAAAATCGGATGGTTTTAGATTTTATCTTAGCTGACAGGGGTGGAGCCTGCCATGTCATCGTCAGCAGCAGCTGCTGCGTGTACATACATGTCAGTGCCCCGACTGTAAAGTCTGCAATGCAGAAATTGTATAGACTGGCTTCAGAAATTCACGAAGACAATGGTACCTGTTCCCTCTCGGGATGGCTCTGGGGAATATTGACATTATGGGGTTGGAAAATACTCCTGTTCCTGATAGCTATTGCAGGGTTTGTTTTCACATGCTGTCTATGCATAAATTGCCACCCAGCTTGCTGCACGTATTGCATAAGCAGACTCATTCCCAGTGTCTCACTACCAAAAAGTAATAATAAGCACACTCTCATGATGATGCAAGAAATACAGTCAATAATGTTAATCGACGAGGGAGTCTTCGAATATTGATTACAATTTATGATGTTTGCATTCGCTTTCTTTTCACATTTACTATGGATAGATAACTATATCCTTTTCCCCTTATCATTGTAAAGACCCTACCGGATAGCCAAATAAAGCTAATTAGCATATAATGCTAAAAGGAGGGTCTGTTAGTCTGAAAAATCCCTTACTATCCTTGAACTGTGCTATAATAGATTAGCATTATATGGCTAAGTTAGTTGCCGCTACCACATTTGTATGCAACCCGTTGAGTTATCCCCGTAATGTGCAAGTCTCAGTTAGCAAGTGTGACTCCATTTTGTATTTTGTAATCCTTATTTAGACTGCATAGGCTGCACCAGCATTAGGCCCATGTATCCAGAATTGCTTGCCTCAGCTGAACACTGTATTTCACTGTTATTTTCTTTTATGTCCAAGGTTGTTTCTCGACTTGCTAATGAATAAGGTTCTCTCCCTTCAAATACCAAACTGAGCGTGTAGCTCTGCTCCCACGTTTAGAGACGCTGAGGCCCAGCACGATAACCGTGAGTTGCCGATAAGGTGTACCCATCTCGCAAGTAGTAGCGCATCTCTCTGTACCCCCATTGTTCGGGTCCAGCTCGAGCCAGTACATTTCCATGGTGGGCGGGGTTGGAGATGGCTGGGAAGCTTCTTTACCTACTGTAACCAGTTTGGAAGGCAGTCCACTCAGCAACCATCTTAGGGTTCAGGTCTGACCGGATCTCTCTCTGCCGAGAACTGATAATAAATCCTGTTTATATTCTCTACTGTCTGACCGACTCTTCATTCCTGGGAAGGCATAGCAGGTGGTTCTTAGTAACCCGGGTGGCCCCTAAGGGCCACTTCCTTCAGTTCTGAGGGACAAGAAGTCGTTGAACACCTTCCTGAACTCTCTGATAGTGACTCTGCCACTCTTAATGAATACATGATCTGCATCAAAAAGTTGGACTTTCACTACCTCACCAAAGTGAGTACTTTCCTTGAACGATATCACTTCGGGAGAAGGATGCAATGGCAGGATGAGTCGGTAGAACAGTACATAACTACCTTGCGCAAATTGGCTTCCACGTGCAATTTTGGTGCAGCTTTAGATGAGCTCTTAAGAGAGCAGTTCATATTGGGATGAGTCCTCGATAAAAAGAGAGACGCCCTGTGGCAAAAAGGCACGCCATCGCTTCAAGAAGTGCTGACCATAGCCAAAAGTCACAAGCATTCAAAAGCGTGTGTTAATATTATACGCAAAGACAGTTCAGGTGATAAAAAGGAGAACATTAATGTCAAGGTGGTGGTGGATAGATTTGTTAAACCCAAATCAAGCACCACTTCAAAGCCCTTTAATACAAACAATTTTCAGGGGAAGTGCTTCAGGTGTGGCAACCAGGCCATATGGCCAACTTTAAAGACTGCCCATGCTGGAAGGCCATGTGCAAAATGTGTGAGAGAAAAGGTCATGTCTCAAAGAACTGCAGAAAGGGCACAGGCATAAAAAAGTCAGGGAAGTTGATCTTTATGAAGAAGAATTGGAAGAAATCAATATTCTCCCAGTCACAGGAAATGCTGATGATTTCCCTCAGGATCTAGTTTTGATCAATGATGCTCCCGTGAACATGCTCTTCGACTCTGGGGCGAAGGTAACGCTAGTCCCCAAAACATTTTATGAGCGTAATCTGCTGGGCAAAGTCACCCTGTTGAAGCCAGACATTAGACCAAAAGGTTAAGGTGGGGTGACTATTGAGTTGTTGGGTTATTTCTGGGGCACAATTGACTTCAAAATGAGAGTCATCCCTGGTAAAATCTATGTCTTGATGAAAGGGGACTCGCTCATAAGTTGGTTCTACATATCTGCGTTGATCCCAATGAGATCTGCCTGTCTAAAAGAATTACCACCAATTAGGGTTGTTAGTAATGTGCCGCTCACTGAGCAAATCTCTCTTTGGCCACGAGGATTGTTCCGGATTGCCTGATTCTTCCCTGCACCTTGAGGCTTTTCAAGCTCCAATAACTTTTCGCGACACCCGCTTCGCGGGTGCCGCTCACTGATCCAATCTGACCATCACTGCTGCCACGAGGACTTTGTTTGCACGGCTGTTTTTACCCGCTCCCTGAGGCTCTCACAGCTGGTGTGAGCGGCTCCGCAGTCGGCGGACTCCACACTCGCTCCCAGCAACTCACAGCCCAGGTAGAGGACTTTGGGTAGAATACTGCACGTGGAGCCTACCGGGGGACTGCGAGGACCAGCATCCTCCACTTTGCATAGCTGGTCCCTCTTTCCCCGGCGGCCACGCCCCCAGCCTCCACGTACTTTACAGGCGCACTCTCCACCGCGACGCGGGACGCGCGCGGGACGGAGCTCGGGGCAAAGAGCGGGCCGTTTGAGGCCGTTCGAGTACGGGAGAGTCCGGTCCGGGCTACACTCCCTGACCTTATTTCTATTGTTGCTGAATCTACATTTGTTAGTGGCGCACGCAGAGGACTAAGCGCAATGGCCACACGTGAGTACAGAAGCAGGGCAGCTAAGGGGAAGTTGCAAAATGGAACACTTGATGACTTTATCACTAGAACGGACACTGCTATAGACATGGAGATCACTAAGATGCAGCATAGGGTCTCCATTGAACTCGATGCAGCTAGAAGGCTATCCCAGGAGATGGCCAATGCCAAGAAATCCTCTTTGGGTCACTTTGCTTTTGCTAAAACACCGGACCGCACAATGTGTCCACCATCAAATCTAACACAGGTAGTTATCCACCACCCACCAGTTTCGCTTCCTTTAGCCTTAGTAGAGAAGGTCGGGTCTCCACATGAAGCCCCCACATCACTGCCCAGGGTGGGAGGGGTAGACGGGCCCCCCTTGGAAACACCATCAATTGCCAATTGTAAGGCCATGAGTGCGAGAATCTCCCCTAACCCCCCAAAGGGCTCCAACCAAAAATGAAAGCGCTACTGCCTATTCCAGGAAAAAGGCTAAGGTTGCAAAGACCCAGTTACCCTCTCAGGTACTAGCCCAGTCATCCCACATACTCTATCCCGTCATGAATAGTTGCCCCCCAGTTCCTGAATCTAGCCCAGTGAAGTCGATAGGGGAATACGAGAACCTCGTAATTGAAAGTGAGAATGGTGGGGTACCACTTTGTATGATTGAAGGAAAGGATGTGGAATTTTTAACGATTGTGTGGGAAACGTTGAAAAAACTGCTCACCCCTTTAGAACTCAGACTTTCCCGGATAGAAACCCAGCTCCTTGAGACTGAAAAAAGCATTCTAAATCTTGCCACCCTGACTATGCCTGGTAATAAACCAACTAGCCAACCTGCTGCGACCAACATTCCTTCAGTAGCTGTTGTCACTCCACCAGTACCTCCGGCTATTAAACCTGTCCCAAAACCCCGGTACAAGGTCCCTGTAACCACCAACGTCAACAGTGTAGCGGGAAGTGCAAACGACTTGCCGGCTCCATCTGTATCAGCTCCGAAAGTACTGGCTGCCCCGAGGGCTAAAGACCGCGATACTCACTACTCTAACCCACAGAGACAAAAATCTTTTAAAAACCACCATAGGGGGGCGTGGCCAAGATGGCGGGGTGAGCGGACGCTTCTTCCCGCAGCTCCTCCGGCCCCACTAGGCCTGAGCCCTTTTTCATCAGCTTCTCTCCCCCCGCTGAAGCTCAGCGGCTGAGAGACGGGTGGCGGAGACCCTGGGGCACACATTGATGCTACTTTGGCCCCGATCGCTCCAGCGGAAGCACGCTAGGAGACCGATAACCGGACGGTGGAGCACCTTGGAGGCGGAGCAGAGCGGGGCGCTGTCCAGGTGCCTCGGCTGGGGCCTGGTGCTGATGTCTAGCGATCTGGAGTGGAGCTCGCCCCGGTACTCGACGGGGATTGTCGGAGGGACAACTGCTGTGTGACATCGCTGAGCGAGGTCCCTGCCGTGTGATCGTGGCGGTGCATGGACTTGCGGTGGTGGCCTCTCACGTTGTGCGGGCCCCGGCCCCGTGGCCAGTTGGCGACAATGCTTAGGATTGAAGCCTGGTCTACTGTTTCTCTTCTCTAGCCGGGCGGCTTTGAATGGAACTTTCCTCTGTATACCTGGCTCTTAGAGTGGCCCTGGTGGCATTGCCGAGCCTGGACGATCTACCCGGCCCGCCCTACCGCCATCTTGTCTTCACGGCGACGGTGACGCAGCCCTCCTTCAGTGCCGCTTGAGGCCGTCTCCTACACCCTTGCTTTTGCACAGCTCTCCCTTCCTGCGGGACGCGCCAGCCGTTGCAATTTTGGCTGGGCTCAGAGCGGCCCTTTGTGACTGGACTGGCCCGCCATTTTGTCATCTGTGGCGCGGATCCCCTGGTGCCCCTATCTGGCCGGGTGTTCCCTCTGGAGGAGCTCTACCGAACATTGGTGACTCATCGAGGACCGATCCTATTGCAGGTGGCCGAAGCCAGTGTTCCTGCCTCAGTTGAGTGCGACAGCATACGGGGCACGAATGTCCGGAAAAGGTGGATCGAGGAAGGGGGATCGCACCCTGCAGGACATACTTAGCAGGGCCCAGCAACAGCGAGACAGGGCGCAACCGTCTCCGGGCTCTTCCCGGGCTGCTGCGGACCCGACCGGGGGTGAGCCCCCCGCCACGAGGTCCTTCATGGAGGAACTGTTCAGCTCGCTTAAGGCTGACTTCCAGACGCTGAAGCAGGAGGTGGCCAGTGAAGTACGCGAGGTCCGCAGGGAGGTGGAGGGCCTCGGCGAACGGATGGAGATGGTGGAGGCGGCGGGCCAACGTCGGGACGACGAGATTGTCCATTTGCAACAGGACGTTCTCCGTCTCAGGGAGCAACATGTTGAACTCCAAGCCCATAACGAGGACCTGGAGAACAGGTCGAGGAGGAATAATATACGGGTACGGGGTGTACCGTCTGCAGATGAGGGAACAGACCTGGTGGGCTACTTGCAGGACTTGTTCCAGGAGATTCTGGGAGAGGCCGCGGACTTCCCGATCCGCATCGACAGGGCCCACAGAGTCGGCCGACAGCGACAGTCGGTGGCTCCTCCGCCGGACATCTTGGCCTATCTCCCTGACTTTCCGGTGAAGGAGCGCATCATGTCCGAGGCCCGCAGGCAACAGCCATTGACGTTCCGAGAGCGACCTGTGGCGCTGTATCAGGACCTGTCTGCCATCACGCTTCAGAAGCGCAGGTCCTTCAAGATTGCTACCGATTTCTTGCGTGAGCACGAGACATCGTACTCCTGGGGGCATCCCTTTCATTTGATATTCCGCTGGAACGGGATACTGCATCAGCTGCGCTCCTTGCAGGATGTCTGCGGCGTCTTGGGTCTCACGGCTACAGAGGAGGATGGAGCAACGCCGTCCTGGAGGCGCTCGGACAGAGGAGGACGACGGCGATCGGCGAGGAGGAGATCAGCGGCGAGCGCTGGGCGACCTGACTCGCCCACCATCAGAGCGGACATGGCCAGCGCTTTGAGAGAAGCGGCCAGGGACTCGGCCGCCACGAACGGTGTGGCCTTGACGGCGTAGACTCACTCCGGGGGGAGATGGACATAGCTTCTTCGGTGCCAGGTTTGGGGGTCGGGGGGAGGGCCGGGGGGGAGCGGGAAGAGCGAGTGGCCGGACGTCCACTTTTGGTACTTTCTGCAGACTTGTCCGTTTTGGGGCTTGACTGGGACAATGGGGTGTTTGTGTTTGAGTGGGAATTTGGCTAGTTGCCATTGGTTCGTTTGGGGTGAGGTTGGGAGTTGTTCAGGGGCTGGGAAGGAATCGTCCGGTATTTCATATGTGAACGCTTGGTCCTATTTTGCCTGTCCTGCGCTGCTGCCCTGCGCCCTTCCCCCGCCAGCTGCCTGCCCGCGGCGTAGCGTCTCCAGACCTTGGGAGGTATGTCTTCCCTGAAGGTGGTAACCCTTAATGTTAAGGGTCTAAATAACCCTGTCAAGCGAAGGGCGATTTTGTCTCTGCTGGAGGGGACACAAGCTGATATATGCCTCCTGCAAGAAACCCACTTGTTGTCCCGTGATTGTCACAGAATGCGCTCTGCCAGGTTTCCCACCCAGTTTTTCTCCTCTGCTGCGTCCAAGAGGGCGGGGGTGGCTATTCTGCTGTCGAGCTCCTTCAGGGGGGAGGTGTTGTATAAATTTGCTGAACAGAAGGGGAGGCTTTTGGCATACCGCCTCCGCCTAGGGGACACGTCGTTTACTATTGGCTCCTTATATAGCCCGAATGACCATCAAGAACGCTTTTTAGATTCGGTGCTGGTGGACGTAACTGCCTCCCCCGATCGTCATGTCATACTAGGGGTTGACTTGAATATAGTCTTTGATTCTGCATTAGATAGATCAGCGCAGCGATTCCCGCAGACTGGGGAACTTTCCCAGGCCGGGAAGGCCCGAATCACCGACATGGATTTGCATGACCTTTGGCGCACCCTCCACCCTACAGATAGGGATTATTCCTATTACTCGCATGCGCACCGGATCTACGCACGGTTGGACTACTTTTTGGTTAGTGGACCGATGCGTGCCGCTGCTACGGCAGCGGACATTGGGGTCCTGACACTGTCTGATCATGCGCCGGTCGTGGGCACGTTTGCGTGGCCGGCGACCTCCCCCTCTCGGGGGGTGTGGCGCCTTAGGGACACCCTTCTGCACAAAAAAACAGTTGTAAAACATATTGAGGAGGCGATCCGGGAATACCAGGCACACAACAGTAACTCAGACACTTCATTGGCGACACAGTGGGCGGCGCTGAAGGCGGTTCTCAGGGGGAAATTCATCTCCATCTCCTCGGCAGAAAATAGGGAGCGGCAGCGCAAGAGGGAGGAGTTGACTTCCCAGGTCCGGGAGCTGGAACAGGTCCACCGCCGTACGGGAGCTCCAAGGGTTTGGAGGCAGTTGAAGGCTGCCAGGAAGCTCCTGTCGGCGCTGGACATGGACAGGGCGGAATAAGCAGCGTTACGTCTGAAACATGCATTCTACACAGGGGGAGATAGGTGTGGCAAACTCTTGGCACATAGGCTTCGTGTCGCGCATCAGCGTAACGTGGTGAAGGAACTCTTGGGTGCTGACGGGGTGGCGGTTTCTGGTGACGCGGCAGTAGCAGAAACTTTTTGTAGTTTCTATGAGGCGTTGTACGACGGGGAGCCCCCCTCGTCGCGGGATTCCGTGGAATATCTGGAATCCGTGACCCTTCCGGCGCTGGACCCCGCTCAGGCGGAATACCTTGAGCGCGATATCCACTTTGAGGAGGTGATTTCCGCGATAGCCAGGCTTAAGCACGGGAAAGCCCCGGGCCCGGACGGTTATACGTCCCTGTTTTACAAAACCTTCTGCCCGGTTGTGGCCCCTATCCTCGCCCGATTGACAAAAAAGTGGTTCTGTTGGGTATTGTACAATCTCTTTGGGTTAGGCTAAGGACAGCTCTAAAACACAAACAAGCAGAACTCTCTGATATTCAAAATTTTTATATATATTAAAAACAAGAACCAATGAAACAGTAAAATGGAATTACTTCATTCCACTACATTACTAGCAAATATTTATCAAACACAAGTGCAGTGACTGTGGTGATTCAAGTGACAAATGTGAGACATGTAGTGACACTTATATACAAAGACGTTAAATCAATACAATTTACAAAAAGGGGGGGAGGGGGAGGACTGGGGAAAGTGTAGAACAATGTATTTTTTATCGTTTTGTGGCCAGTTTCATCATAGTAAAAGTTCCAAGGAAAAGAAGGAATTATTGTCCATATTCCTGGAATTATCTTGGCCAAAAGGAAGAGCGTCGACGTTTCGACCCAGGTTGCGCCCCAGTTGGTGGTCGCGGCGGGTCTTTATCAAGACAAAAGGGGGATGGGGAATGTTCAAAAGTTATTGTATTCCAGAGGGTAGCCCGTTGGTCAACCCTCGATTCGTTGTCATCAGCGTGGAAGCCTCCGCGATGTGGGAAACGGCGATCCGAATGTGAACGCCAAACCGAGCTCTCCGAGTGAAGGTGCTCGTACCAGCTGTCCTTAGCCTAACCCAAAGAGATTGTACAATACCCAACAGAACCACTTTTTTGTCAATCGCATATACCCAGGTTCTGAGGGACACAGGGTTACCCCATTTTGTCAAAATACCCTATCCTCGCCCGGCTGTTTAATTCCTTCTCCGAATCAGGGGCCATCCCACCGGATCTCCTGAGAGCGACGGTCTCCGTGATCCCGAAGCCTGGGAAGGACCGGGCCTTATGCGGCTCATATAGGCCCATCTCGCTCCTGAATGTCGACCTTAAGTTGTACACGGGGATTCTGGCGTCCAGGCTGGCCCTGCACCTCCCGGGTCTGGTTGAGGCCGACCAAGCTGGCTTTGTGCCTGGCAGACAAACTGTCGACAATACTAAACGAGTAGCGCACGTGAGGGTCAATGGGTGCAGCTCCCGTAGTTTTGCAAACGAGCGGGGCACTAGGCAGGGGTGCCCACTTTCCCCACTCCTCTTTGCTCTTTACATGGAGCTGTTTGCCCAGAGGATCCGCCAAAACCCGGATGCGATCGGGATCAAGATGGGGCAGTATGTTCACACGGTCAGTCTTTTTGCGGATGATGTACTGCTGACCCTGGACGATCCCAGGAGGTCCCTTCCTGCCCGCATCCACGAATTGGATGCTTTTTCGCGAGTGGCCGGTTTTAAAATGAACATGGGCAAGTCGGTGGCTCTGGATGCGTCTCTGGCTGCGGATACTAGACGGGACCTTCAGCGGCTCTTTCCCATGCAGTGGTCATCATCCCTGGTGCCATATCTGGGGATTCTGTTGGCGCCGACGTTGCCAGAGATGGTAACGGCTAATTATGCCTCTCTTAGTAAGAAGATCAAGGAGGAGCTTGGCAGCTGGAGCAAGAGCCTGTTGTCCTGGCTTGGCAGGATTGCTGCAGTCAAGATGACGGTTCTGCCCCAGATTCTATACCTTTTCCGAGCCTTGCCGCTCCAGCCTCCAGTGGGTTGGATCAGGCAGACGCAAGCTGACATCTCACGCTTTGTCTGGCAAGGCCGCAGGCCGCGGATGAAGAGGGTTCTCTCCACGCTCGCCCCGGAGGCGGGGGGCCTCGGTATCCCGGACCTCCAGAAATATTTTCAGGCGGCGCAGTTGCGCTACCTTGTGGAATGGGCAAACACAACAGGTGATGGACCGAATGTGGATCGATGTCACACACTCAACCTAGTCCAAAGATCTGGGCCAAAATCCATCGTTTTTTTGCACTCCACACCACCCTGGGTTAGACAATGGCGATATGCAAATCAGCTCTGACCCTGTGCCCCATGGGAACAGTCCAGTCCGAACTACAAAAGCCATGTCCTTCCCAGAACGGCATCAAGCATCCGAGGACCGGACCGGTTTCGAAGTAACACCTCTCATCAGCCCGGCTAGCTTGACTCCAGTGGTGTGGAGTGCCTGGGACCCACGTCTGGGAATCCCCAGCCCACTTGGGGCGGAATATGCAAACACAACAGGTGATGGACCGAATGTGGATCAATGTCACACACTCAACCCAGTCCAAAGATCTGGGCCAAAATCCATCGTTTTTTTGCACTCCACACCACCCTGGGTTAGACAATGGCGATATGCAAATCAGCTCTGACCCTGTGCCCCATGGGAACAGTCCAGTCCGAACTACAAAAGCCATGTCCTTCCCAGAACGGAATCAAGCATCCGAGGACCGGACCGGTTTCGAGGTAACACCTCTCATCAGCCCGGCTAGCTTGACTCCAGTGGTGTGGAGTGCCTGGGACCCACGTCTGGGAATCCCCAGCGCACTTGGGGCGGAATTTGCAAACACAACAGGTGATGGACCGAATGTGGATCAATGTCACACACTCAACCCAGTCCAAAGATCTGGGCCAAAATCCATCGTTTTTTTGCACTCCACACCACCCTGGGTTAGACAATGGCGATATGCAAATCAGCTCTGACCCTGTGCCCCATGGGAACAGTCCAGTCCGAACTACAAAAGCCATGTCCTTCCCAGAACGGAATCAAGCATCCGAGGACCGGACCGGTTTCGAGGTAACACCTCTCATCAGCCCGGCTAGCTTGACTCCAGTGGTGTAGAGTGCCTGGGACCCACGTCTGGGCATCCCCAGCGCACTTGGGGCGGAATATGCAAACACAACAGGTGATGGACCGAATGTGGATCAATGTCACACACTCAACCCAGTCCAAAGATCTGGGCCAAAATCCATCGTTTTTTTGCACTCCACACCACCCTGGGTTAGACAATGGCGATATGCAAATCAGCTCTGACCCTGTTGCCCCATGGGAACAGTCCAGTCCGAACTACAAAAGCCATGTCCTTCCCAGAACGGAATCAAGCATCCGAGGACCGGACCGGTTTCGAGGTAACACCTCTCATCAGCCCGGCTAGCTTGACTCCAGTGGTGTGGAGTGCCTGGGACCCACGTCTGGGAATCCCCAGCGCACTTGGGGCGGAATATGCAAACACAACAGGTGATGGACCGAATGTGGATCAATGTCACACACTCAACCCAGTCCAAAGATCTGGGCCAAAATCCATCGTTTTTTTGCACTCCACACCACCCTGGGTTAGACAATGGCGATATGCAAATCAGCTCTGACCCTGTGCCCCATGGGAACAGTCCAGTCCGAACTACAAAAGCCATGTCCTTCCCAGAACGGAATCAAGCATCCGAGGACCGGACCGGTTTCGAGGTAACACCTCTCATCAGCCCGGCTAGCTTGACTCCAGTGGTGTGGAGTGCCTGGGACCCACGTCTGGGAATCCCCAGCGCACTTGGGGCGGAATATGCAAACACAACAGGTGATGGACCGAATGTGGATCAATGTCACCCACTCAACCCAGTCCAAAGATCTGGGCCAAAATCCATCGTTTTTTTGCACTCCACACCACCCTGGGTTAGACAATGGCGATATGCAAATCAGCTCTGACCCTGTGCCCCATGGGAACAGTCCAGTCCGAACTACAAAAGCCATGTCCTTCCCAGAACGGAATCAAGCATCCGAGGACCAGACCGGTTTCGAGGTAACACCTCTCATCAGCCCGGCTAGCTTGACTTCAGTGGTGTGGAGTGCCTGGGACCCACGTCTGGGAATCCCCAGCGCACTTGGGGCGGAATATGCAAACACAACAGGTGATGGACCGAATGTGGATCAATGTCACACACTCAACCCAGTCCAAAGATCTGGGCCAAAATCCATCGTTTTTTTGCACTCCACACCACCCTGGGTTAGACAATGGCGATATGCAAATCAGCTCTGACCCTGTGCCCCATGGGAACAGTCCAGTCCGAACTACAAAAGCCATGTCCTTCCCAGAACGGAATCAAGCATCCGAGGACCGGACCGGTTTCGAGGTAACACCTCTCATCAGCCCGGCTAGCATGACTCCAGTGGTGTGGAGTGCCTGGGACCCACGTCTGGGAATCCCCAGCGCACTTGGGGCGGAATATGCAAACACATATGATTTGCATATCGCCATTGTCTAACCCAGGGTGGTGTGGAGTGCAAAAAAACGATGGATTTGGGCCCAGATCTTTTGACTGGGGGAGTGTGTGACATTGATCCACATTCAGTCCATCACTTGTTGTTTTTGCAATTGCCGCCCTAAGTGCGCTGGGGATGCCCAGTCGTGGGTCCCAGGCACTCCACACCACTTGGAGTCAAGCTAGCCGGGCTGATGAGAGGTGTTACCTCGAAACCGGTCCGGTCCTCGGATGCTTGATTCCGTTCTGGGAAGGACATGGCTTTTGTAGTTCGGACTGGACTGTTCCCATGGGGCAACAGGGTCAGAGCTGATTTGCATATCGCCATTGTCTAACCCAGGGTGGTGTGGAGTGCAAAAAAACGATGGATTTGGGCCCAGATCTTTTGACTGGGGGAGTGTGTGACATTGATCCACATTCAGTCCATCACTTGTTGTTTTTGCAATTGCCGCCCTAAGTGCGCTGGGGATGCCCAGTCGTGGGTCCCAGGCACTCCACACCACTTGGAGTCAAGCTAGCCGGGCTGATGAGAGGTGTTACCTCGAAACCGGTCCGGTCCTCGGATGCTTGATTCCGTTCTGGGAAGGACATGGCTTTTGTAGTTCGGACTGGACTGTTCCCATGGGGCAACAGGGTCAGAGCTGATTTGCATATCGCCATTGTCTAACCCAGGGTGGTGTGGAGTGCAAAAAAACGATGGATTTGGGCCCAGATCTTTTGACTGGGGGAGTGTGTGACATTGATCCACATTCAGTCCATCACTTGTTGTTTTTGCAATTGCCGCCTTAAGTGCGCTGGGGATGCCCAGATGTGGGTCCCAGGCACTCCACACCACTTGGAGTCAAGCTAGCCGGGCTGATGAGAGGTGTTACCTCGAAACTGGTCCGGTCCTCGGATGCTTGATTCCGTTCTGGGAAGGACATGGCTTTTGTAGTTCGGACTGGACTGTTCCCATGGGGCAACAGGGTCAGAGCTGATTTGCATATCGCCATTGTCTAACCCAGGGTGGTGTGGAGTGCAAAAAAACGATGGATTTGGGCCCAGATCTTTTGACTGGGGGAGTGTGTGACATTGATCCACATTCAGTCCATCACTTGTTGTTTTTGCAATTGCCGCCCTAAGTGCGCTGGGGATGCCCAGACGTGGGTCCCAGGCACTCCACACCACTTGGAGTCAAGCTAGCCGGGCTGATGAGAGGTGTTACCTCGAAATCGGTCCGGTCCTCGGATGCTTGATTCCGTTCTGGGAAGGACATGGCTTTTGTAGTTCGGACTGGACTGTTCCCATGGGGCAACAGGGTCAGAGCTGATTTGCATATCGCCATTGTCTAACCCAGGGTGGTGTGGAGTGCAAAAAAACGATGGATTTGGGCCCAGATCTTTTGACTGGGGGAGTGTGTGACATTGATCCACATTCAGTCCATCACTTGTTGTTTTTGCAATTGCCGCCCTAAGTGCGCTGGGGATGCCCAGACGTGGGTCCCAGGCACTCCACACCACTTGGAGTCAAGCTAGCCGGGCTGATGAGAGGTGTTACCTCGAAACCGGTCCGGTCCTCGGATGCTTGATTCCGTTCTGGGAAGGACATGGCTTTTGTAGTTCGGACTGGACTGTTCCCATGGGGCAACAGGGTCAGAGCTGATTTGCATATCGCCATTGTCTAACCCAGGGTGGTGTGGAGTGCAAAAAAACGATGGATTTGGGCCCAGATCTTTTGACTGGGGGAGTGTGTGACATTGATCCACATTCAGTCCATCACTTGTTGTTTTTGCAATTGCCGCCCTAAGTGCGCTGGGGATGCCCAGACGTGGGTCCCAGGCACTCCACACCACTTGGAGTCAAGCTAGCCGGGCTGATGAGAGGTGTTACCTCGAAACCGGTCCGGTCCTCGGATGCTTGATTCCGTTCTGGGAAGGACATGGCTTTTGTAGTTCGGACTGGACTGTTCCCATGGGGCAACAGGGTCTGAGCTGATTTGCATATCGCCATTGTCTAACCCAGGGTGGTGTGGAGTGCAAAAAAACGATGGATTTTGGCCCAGATCTTTTGACTGGGGGAGTGTGTGACATTGATCCACATTCAGTCCATCACTTGTTGTTTTTGCAATTGCCGCCCTAAGTGCGCTGGGGATGCCCAGACGTGGGTCCCAGGCACTCCACACCACTTGGAGTCAAGCTAGCCGGGCTGATGAGAGGTGTTACCTCGAAACCGGTCCGGTCCTCGGATGCTTGATTCCGTTCTGGGAAGGACATGGCTTTTGTAGTTCGGACTGGACTGTTCCCATGGGGCAACAGGGTCAGAGCTGATTTGCATATCGCCATTGTCTAACCCAGGGTGGTGTGGAGTGCAAAAAAACGATGGATTTGGGCCCAGATCTTTTGACTGGGGGAGTGTGTGACCTTGATCCACATTCAGTCCATCACTTGTTGTTTTTGCAATTGCTGACCTTGTGGAATGGAGCAGGTGGGAATCCGATAAGCACTGGCTCTTTCAGGACCAGGCGGTGGCAGGGCGTACCCTCCAGGAAGTTCCATTCTTGCGCCGGGTTCACCGCCCCCCCAACCTTTATGCTTCCTTTGTCACGCGGGTCCCCCTGCGGGTGTGGGACACGGTTTGTGCGGTTCGGGAACTCACCACGTTCCCCTCGCCTTTTACGCCAATAGCGGGTAATCCTGATTTCTCCCCTGGGATGGAGCCGGGTGCTTTCTCCCATTGGAGGACGGCGGGCTGCCGAGCGCTCTTTCAGATTTATGGGTCGGAGGGAGTGGTCCCCTTTCAGCAACTTCAACAGGAGTTCCAACTGCCGGAGTCGGATAGACTGCGATATATGCAGATCCGGCACTGGGCGCTCCAGCCCCAGGTGCGGGACACCGCTGATCGTCAGATAACCCCATATGAGCGGTGGCTGGTGACCCGCGCCTCCGACGCTAAACTGATCACCGATCTCTACAAGTTCCTACAGCCCCCTCCGTTTCACTACTATGATCCGGGCAGGGAACGTTGGCACAGGGAATTAGGTAGGACACTTAGCCATAAGGATTGGGACCAGATTGCACACCGTGCGAGACACTCGGCATATCATACTGGCCTCACTGAAACATTCACCAAGGTGTCCACATACTGGTACTACACCCCGGAGAGACTGCACGAGATGAACAGGCATATCGAGAGGGAGTGCTGGAGAGGTTGTGGTCAGTTGGGGACCCTTTCACATATTCTTTGGGATTGTCCCTTGTTGGCTGATTATTGGAAGGAAGTTCTCGATGAGGTAGATACGCATTTTGAAATCGAATTACCGCGCTTTCCGGCGTATGTCTTGCTGGGCCTTCCTAATGGCCTGATGTACCCGCTGAAGTCCCGCAGGGGCAGGCAAATCGCGATAGCGCTGGGCTCAGCGGTTCAGAACATCCAAATCCACTGGCGCACCACCACAGTCCCCTCCATCACTGGCTGGTTGCACAGGCTCTGGCATGTGCTGTGAAATCTGACAAATTCGATGTACATAGACAGCATTCATTCCCCTTCTTCTCCCACTCCTCTCCTTGTGAGCACCATGGATACTGTAAATTATTGACCGTATCACCCTGCCAGTAAGAACCCGTACCCCTGTGCATATGTACGGCCATTCTAGGCACCATGACCTTTTTACCCATTAGAATCCCCAGCTTCCCTCCTGCGCGTATCTTGCACCCCCTCTCTCATGTATAAGGCCATGAAACCCGCTCCCTCTACGCGATCCTGATGTGAAAGGTAACCCTCCTGCTTGACCCAGGCCTTCCCCATTTCCCTCTCGAAGAAGCATCCTTCGCCTCAGCTGACATAGCCCCCCCCCCCCCAGTTGTATCTGGCTGCCCCTGTTCTCTCATGTACAGGTCATAAGATCTCTCTCTCTCTCTCTCTCTCTCTCTCTCTCTCTCTCTCTCTCTCTCTGCGCGACTCTAGCCCTGCACGCACCCTGACCCCCTCCTTCTCCTCATATGAGCAAGTCATAAACCCTTTTCTTTCGCAAAGCCCTGTCCTTGAGAGTCACGGCCGCGCCTGACCAACACCTCCTTTCCTTCCATGAATGCCCCTCTGTTGACAAGCCTTCCCTCCGCGCTCGATTGTCCACGCGGCATGAATACCACTCCTTTGATGACCCCTTCCCCCGAGTCCGACTGACCACACATGTCCGAGGCCATCGCCTAAGCCAGGAGATACCATTTACTGCCCTTTATTGTATGAAGTCACTCCTCTTCAAAGGACCCACTATTGATCCTGGCCTCCCCACCCCCTGGGCTACGATCAGGCGCACACATCCTAATAATCAGCGGAACATTCAGCTGCGTCATTGCCTCCCCTCTTATCAGCAGGTCAAGGGTCCTTATTGTGAACACATGTGGGGTAGGATTGACACGAGGATTATGAGGATGTCTTTTCTTTGTTTTACAATGCTGTGACTGTAATGCCAAGTGTTCTGTAAAGTATAAAAGACAGAGTCTCAGCTCAGTTGTTAGAGCACCTCGAGATGATACCTTGTTGTCTGATCTGATGTGTTCTGCTCCGTCGGAATAAAACTTCTGTTTCCTGCCTTCTGGTCTCCGGCGCCTGCCTCATTGCTTGGTAAATTTGAATGGTACAAAGGGCGGTTAGCGCCGGGCAAATCTTGAGAAAGGTCCTAGCCCTACCTTTTTCCACAATTGGCGTCCCAAAGCGTGGGGCCCATCAGCGACACGTGGATCCAGTGGGAGAGGTCCCGATGACAGAGTGAACGACTGCAACGATCGGGAAGAGCTCGTGTCCGATAGACCCTCGTCTGACAGCCGATCATCCGACCTTCACTAGTTCTGAACAGACCTCTCTCGAGTGATCTACGGTCCTGACTGGGAACCATCAGGAGTGCCGCGAACATCACGAAGGAGAGAGGACGATCGGGCGCTGGATCCAGAGGACAGGAAACCGTCCATGCGGTCCGGGTAAGGTCGTGTAAACACGACGAATTGAGGAAAATTGTTTTTGTTTGGATAATACTAGTATTACGCTTTGTTGAAACCCTCTGGAGATTCACTGTCTGCAAACGGGGAAAAGCAAACAGGCTCTCTCTTTGCAAGCAGTGAAGGATAGGTAACGCAGACTTTTGTCCCCATTGTAATCCGTCGTACCTATCTTCCTCCCCCACTGTTTCCCGAACTATCGTTCGTGGATTATTGTCTGGAGATTCTTTGTCTGCAAACAGGGAAGAACAAGGTCTCTCTTTGGAGGTAGAGAAAGAGTGGGTAACGATAACTTTTCGTGCCCACTTATTCTCCCCACTGGATTGTTTGATTGACCGATTATTCGGTATTGGTTCTTTTGAGGTATTCACGGCCTCCAAACAACGTAGAATAGAAATATTCTGTCTAGTCTTTGTCCGCCGTGATAAGATAGGTAGTGCAGACTTTTGTCCCCGTTGTAATCCGTCATGCCTATCTTCTCCCCACTGGTTGGTAGCCTGTTTAGCCCGGACCGCTTATTAGAGATGAACCATCCAGCTCCACTGGAGGGCACCCCTAATAAGGACATGTTCATTAAGTGTGGACTAGTCGCTATAGCTTATAATAGGTTATGGCATAAAAATACAAGAAAAGGAGTTGAGCGAAATCAGTAGGCCACTGAGGAGTTATCAACTTCGCTAAAAATAAAATAAGAAACGTTGGAAATAACCCGTAATAAGAAACATAAAAATGGCGAGGGAAGACAAGTTTGACAGCAGGCAAGCCACGAGGTAACTAGGTTCCGTTGCCTATTCCTGCCCTAAACATGTCTGCCTCATTGCCCACCACGCCCAAATAACGGTCACATGAAATAGATACAAATCAATAGGTACCTACCCCCATTCCGGAAACTCCCGAAGTGCCACAGGTCCGCGGATACGCCCATCCGGTAGGCGAGGCCTCGAGGCATGCGGGGCTCGCCTGGACGCAGTCGGAAGGGGAGGCTGTGGGCGGACGGCCCAGAAAACGGTGATGGCCTCTCCTTCTCTCCTCTTCTGCTGCCCTGCAGGCCACGGGGGGGGGCTGTCTTGCCTCAGCCACCGACCACCCCCCCCCTCTGTCTCTCGCCTGGTCCGGCCCGCGAAGAAGGCCGAAGCCAAAAACAAGAACGACGGCGCTTACATGTAGTCCCGCCACATTTCAAATTCCTGGACAGTTACAGGTAGTCCCGCCACATGTCCACGCCTGGGAGTTGCAGGTAGCCCAGCCACACGACAACGCCTGGACAGTTACAGGTAGTCCCGCCACATGTCAAAAAGGGGGGGGGGGGCTGTCTTGCCTCAGCCACCGACCCCCCCCCATCTTCAATAGCCGGCACGGCCAATATCGAAACGGCGGAGCCGAGGATCCGCGAGGGGTCGCTGGAAGGGGGAGGTGGCGCGAACGAGCCTCCCCCACCTCCCTCCAGGTGGAGGCTTCCAGCGACACCCCAACGCTCTTACTTAAAGAGGGTCCACATCGAAAAGCGGTCTTTTGCCCGGGGCGGGCACATGCCCCATGCTGTCTCTCCTCAACCCTGAAGATTCTATGAGAGCCGGGGGGCGCCCCGACCCCTCCGCATGGGTGCCCCCGTCCCCCTCACTGGAACCGCGACATCGGCGCACTCCTGCCGGCGCCAGCCTCAGTTTGGAAATGGCTAAAACACAGCCAAGGTACAGACTTGTTCAGTTCCGGTGGAACACCAGAGTGACCCGGTAGGAAAATTGTTGCCGCCCTCCCCACTCTTTGACTGATGGTCCATATTGTTAGACTGTTACCACATTACGCAAAACTTTTTGAACTACCAACGGAAGGTTCTGGTCCAACCATGAGTCATTGAAGACATTCTGACTATACCGGAACCTGCCTGGCCTCGCCCAAAATGGCGCCGATACACGAAACAAAACTTTCGAACTCCCTGTTCACCCGGATTGCTCGAATATTGATGCACTGAGATATGTATGCATTTTTTGGACAATGGAAGTCGATAAGATGGATAATGAGTATGTGTTTAAAGAAAGAAGCAATGTAAGACAGATATTGACCATGTGTTTGGACAATGAACTGATCTAGGGTGGGTACTCATTATGATTGGGAACAATGAAATGGTGTAATTTGGGAACCGAGTGAGCATCTGGATAATGAATTAATGAATTAATTGACATGCATCATGCTTGCTCTGTAGGGAAGTTTGATACGATTTTATTGCACTGCTGCACTTTATGCAATGAACTGCCCCCAACTTCGTTCTTCTTATGTACAGTTCCAATCTGCTCCGTGGCTAGCCCACCGGGTTGTAGGCCTGTATTTATGTGTCAACCCTCTTTATTAAAGGTATTTTTGGAAACGAAAGCATCATTGTAGCGGATTGCATTAATGAGTTTTGAATGAATTACTACTATGAGCAACGAGAAAGTATGATGAAGGCTAAAGGTTAAAAAGGACCCGATATTTGGCAACCACACTATGTGTGACAGGCAGCCGGAAAGGTGCTCTAGAAGCCCTAAAAACGACACCACAGAAATGCCACCTGACCGCCACCCTTGTACCCGATGAAAAGAGGTTACGACCAAGTAGCTCAGGTCGCACAGATCGTCAATGATTATCTGTCTGACCTTTCTGGTCCATCTGGGCTTAAACGCCGTGATGGTAGGGAAATGCACTACGTGAAAATAGGTCGAGTATGTGGTAGGTAAAGCGTTTCCGGATTACTGCACGTTGATGAGGTTTTGAATGTTGCCCCCACCCCTTCTTTTTCCTCCCTTCTGCAGGTCACGTCGGAACACTGGCTGATGTATGGATGGACGACGACCGAACCGCCGACGAGAGGGGGAGAAGGGGAATGTGAGCATGGTCCTTAGGACAAATAAAAGTTTTTTTTTTTTAAAGGACGTAGACTTAAACATGACTGTTCCTCCTTAGAGCATAGCAATGGGAGGATGGACTGACATAGAGACTGGACAGGTACTGAGTGACAAAAATAAAATCAACTAGAAAAGACGCGTTAGATGAAATGACTGGACGTTTTGACTAGGTAGGGAAAGGACAAAAAGAAAAATTGTACGGGTAAGGGTTGCCACGGCACCATCCGCCTAGGAAGTTAGAAATGTCGCCGATGTTCAAAATGCACTACTCCCTTTCTCACACTCTTGCAGATATAGCCAAGCTGTCCGACTGTTTTCCCGATCAATACTTGCCGTTGCCTCAGCCTGGAGAACTTCCCACCACAGGAGGGAACAGAAAAATGGTTTAAGATCCAACCATGGGTAACTAGCATGACCAGGTTAATTTCCGATCAGCCAACGGAGGTGTGAGTATTGGTAATTGGGAACGCTCACAGGCGTGACAAACGAGAAGAAAAAGGGGGGAAAGGCAGAAAGAGCTAAGCACGTAGATAAATAGGATAGTAAAGATATGTAGGATATATATATAAAAAACAGATGTTGTAGACTAACAATTGTTTCCCGTCTTGTTGTGAATGTCTTGTCTATGTGTAATACATGTGCCGTCTTCCCTGTCTGAGTTTGTGTGTGTGTAACGTACGAATATATGTCTCCCCTCTGTCTATATCTGCATGTTACCTGACCTTTGCTGTTCCGTGTTGTGAACGCACTAAATGACCTATTTTCGTACACGTCTCTCTCTCCACCCTTCTTCCTCTCTCTCTCCTTACATGTCATACGTGTACCGAATGGCTCGTTTAGACTGCGGACGACTCTCACTCTCTTTGAGAGCCTCCCTATTTTCTGTCCATCTTTTTGGTAAAATTGTGCCCCACCGGCACCAGTCCGATTTGATACGTATTTGAACACGAAGGTGTTCAGCGAAATTGACCAAAACTAAAATGACTGTATCTTGCCATGTTACTGCCTCTCCTTTCTGCAAAATGAATGAACTTGAATTGGCTAAGAAGGAAAGGACAGGTAAGACGACTAAAGTCCCCCAAATCAGGCCATTTCTAGGGGAACTGTATGTCAATGGCATCCTATGTCTGTTCTTCAGAGACGAACGCCAACGTCTAGATTGACACCCAATACCCAGATTGCCCCACCCCTTTGCACCCAAGCGCAAGCGCCCGAAGCATCCCCGCCCCATTTTTGATAGAACCGCTTCCGTTGTCCCCGGTATAAACATAATGACCATGAGTAGCTGCTGACCCTTGAGGATATCTTGTTTTGCCCGACACTCGACGATAGCACCCCCGCCCTGTCTGAAAATGTTAGCCGGTTCTGAAGGGAAATGCTGCGCTAATGTTGAAAATGATGTAATGCACAGTTGATGGAAATATTATCTTGTCCTTACTTGAATCATAAATGGGCCAATGAATATACCTGCCATAAACTCAGTAGGAATGCTGACACATGCACTGCTTGGTAATAGACCTCTGACTGTGACCAATGACCATAAGGACTCAAATGCGAAAAATTGAGGGAGGAATTCACATGCGTAGATATCTTCTTCTGCCATTTCTCTAAAACACTGTCTTGTACTCATTCAAAGATGCACGATCACCGAAGGAGATGGGTCGGATGTGACGTACAGCCTGGCTACAGATCCTGGGACACGTGTGACCTCGACCAAAGGTGGAGCTGCAGAGCAACAAGATACGGACGAGACAGCACTTTCAACGTGGAAAATGAAAAATGACGGGCCGACCTGAAGCCCTCCGTCTGCTAACCCACGTGTGCCTGGAGTCTCCGTCCCCCTTCTCTGGGCCTGATTGATGGGCCTGCCTGCTTGTTATCCTTTGCTCCCTTGGTCCCTTTTGTGTGTCCCAGGAACTCTGACCCAACTCCGCTCACTCTTTCTCCCATTGACTGTTTGAACGACATCCACCCACCTTCCCACGTGACTTTTTGCCAAAGGAAAGAGCTGCAATTATGTGGGAAGAGGGTGTTGCAACAGAACTATAGGTGCCGAGCATAAGGCGCCACCAAACGGACTGTTTAGGGAACAGGACTGTGGTCTAACAGCAGAGGACTGACCGCACCCTGCGACGCGTAAGGATGGAACTGAGCTGGACCTATAGCTCCACCGCCGGTGCTCAACAGCGCCAACGAAAATACTCGGATTAGAGCCTACCAGTGATGGCTCGCTGATAAAAAGACACTGGGACGAAGAGATCTTGTGTATTGAGCTGAATTCTGCTCTCAACTACCTGGTCAAACTGTCCATTGGTCACATTTTTTTTTACGTTTTCACGTTTAACTGTCAGGAACACACCGAAAATGTAATTTCGTATGTACTGCATTCTTCCCTTCACCTTAACTGTCTATGATTGTACGCCACATGTTAGTATTGACAAAGTGCTAATTCGTCATCGATGCTTGCCTGCCTGTAATGTCATCAGCTGTAAAAATGATTGCTGCTATGTAAAAAGGGGCGACTGTGAAATCTGACAAATTCGATGTACATAGACAGCATTCATTCCCCTTCTTCTCCCACTCCTCTCCTTGTGAGCACCATGGATACTGTAAATTATTGACCGTATCACCCTGCCAGTAAGAACCCGTACCCCTGTGCATATGTACGGCCATTCTAGGCACCATGACCTTTTTACCCATTAGAATCCCCAGCTTCCCTCCTGCGCGTATCTTGCACCCCCTCTCTCATGTATAAGGCCATGAAACCCGCTCCCTCTACGCGATCCTGATGTGAAAGGTAACCCTCCTGCTTGACCCAGGCCTTCCCCATTTCCCTCTCGAAGAAGCATCCTTCGCCTCAGCTGACATAGCCCCCCCCCCCCAGTTGTATCTGGCTGCCCCTGTTCTCTCATGTACAGGTCATAAGATCTCTCTCTCTCTCTCTCTCTCTCTCTCTCTCTCTCTCTCTGCGCGACTCTAGCCCTGCACGCACCCTGACCCCCTCCTTCTCCTCATATGAGCAAGTCATAAACCCTTTTCTTTCGCAAAGCCCTGTCCTTGAGAGTCACGGCCGCGCCTGACCAACACCTCCTTTCCTTCCATGAATGCCCCTCTGTTGACAAGCCTTCCCTCCGCGCTCGATTGTCCACGCGGCATGAATACCACTCCTTTGATGACCCCTTCCCCCGAGTCCGACTGACCACACATGTCCGAGGCCATCGCCTAAGCCAGGAGATACCATTTACTGCCCTTTATTGTATGAAGTCACTCCTCTTCAAAGGACCCACTATTGATCCTGGCCTCCCCACCCCCTGGGCTACGATCAGGCGCACACATCCTAATAATCAGCGGAACATTCAGCTGCGTCATTGCCTCCCCTCTTATCAGCAGGTCAAGGGTCCTTATTGTGAACACATGTGGGGTAGGATTGACACGAGGATTATGAGGATGTCTTTTCTTTGTTTTACAATGCTGTGACTGTAATGCCAAGTGTTCTGTAAAGTATAAAAGACAGAGTCTCAGCTCAGTTGTTAGAGCACCTCGAGATGATACCTTGTTGTCTGATCTGATGTGTTCTGCTCCGTCGGAATAAAACTTCTGTTTCCTGCCTTCTGGTCTCCGGCGCCTGCCTCATTGCTTGGTAAATTTGAATGGTACAAAGGGCGGTTAGCGCCGGGCAAATCTTGAGAAAGGTCCTAGCCCTACCTTTTTCCACAGTGCTGGGTATGGAAAAATTGTCACTCACAGTAGCGGGGGAGCTGGACCAATTTGATGAGCTGTGGCAACCCTTTCATGCGCTTCTAACCACGGAATTTAGGGAACTCACCTGTCCGAGGTACCTCAGGCTTCTAAGGTTAACGCCACCGGTGATTCCAGCTGACTAGGAGGGGCAGCGGGGCTGGGCTGGTGGAGGGGGGGCGCGGTGGGAGGGCGGGCAGTGTTATTAGCGTTACATTGGACGGTGGGGGTGGGGGGGAGTTGGGGTGAGTTGGGGTGTTAAAGGGGAAGGGTTCTAGGGGATGGTGGGTCGGTTTTTTTTGTGTTATTGCTTATTTCCTTCTGCTCAGACTGATGGTGTTGACTATGCTCAGATTGGAGGTGTTGCTTATATTTAGCTTTTCTCATTTGCTGTTGCTTCCTTTTCCACAGCGGACTAGTCCACCTTGCACTCATCGTGTCATGCTCATCTTCTTCGCTTGAATGTATGTAACCCTAACCTCCTGCTCCCTCTCCCTATGTTTTTTGTCTTAATAAAATGCTTTAAACCTAAAAACCACCATAGGGGTTATGTTGACCTTCCCCCAGATGTAAGACCATACTTAGTAGTCCTCACGGGGGTGCCAGAAATTCAATACCAACAGCAGGAGGAGTTTGGGTCTTTAAAAAAAAAGGTCATCCATTGGCTCAATGAGAATAGGCCATTACCCAATCACCTGAGAAGTAAAATTCTCATGGTGCGACGGGTCCCTTGGATAGGCACCTCGCACAAATCTATCTCAGGTGATTGTGTTATCGTCTTATTCGAAGATTCCAATACTGCACATTTTATCCATTCATGGAGTAATCACGGAGCTAATTCACCTATTGCAACTAGACCATTAACTTATTTCTATCCCCTGCTCCCCCATTCTTAAATGGGGGAAAACTGGAATTGGAACCCGATGCCGGCACGAAACTGCATGCAGGGTGGGTTATCCAACTACTGGCAAGACATATATGGAGGGTGGAACGGGGCTCCCACCCACAATAGATTTGGATGCCTTGAGGATTTGGACTGACTTCAATATAGGGCAACTGACACTTCGTCCTCTGTAGATTTGCATAGCTCTCTGTCTTACCCCTCACCTAGTTCTGTCTCTGTTTCACCAACACCTCATAGGATTATCGACACACTGGCATACTCACACTGTTCCCCCCCATGCTTGGTCACACCATCAGCACCGTATCTCCCTGGAGACTGTAAACAAATCACAGGCGATATTAAGCATATGGAGGAGAAGGCCGTTGACTATTCCGAGGGGGGCACACCCACTGAGCATATAAAAGATGTAGATGATATCACCAACACATGCCTAGCTGTTCATACCAACAAGGATAAAGCCCTCCTAGAGGTGCTGAATGCAACCTGCTCACCGGTACTAGAGGTTTTGTCCTCTTCTAACTACACCCAGTCTAGGATAAGTAGGCGTCCACTGTCTTTCAATTCTACCGAGGAGCGGGGGACACCGAGTACACTTTTGATACTTTCTTGGAATGTGGCCGGGTTGGCTAATAAATTGGATTCCACAGAGTGGGTAGAATTCATTGAGGAATATGACATATGTCTGTTCCAGGAAACATGGGCTAGAGAACAACACTCCCGTACAGGGTATGCAACCTTTGAGACTGTGGCAAAATGGGGTGGGAAGGGCCGACCGTCTGGTGGTCTGTCGATCTGGGTAGGTTCCCATCTTGGATGCAGGGCAAGAAACCTCGAAACCAACTCACCGGACTTGCAGTGTGTTGTCCTAGAGTGGGCATCCGGTGTGAGAGTAGCATTAATAAATGTATACTCCAGACCAGTTGGCATTACGGGCACTTCGGGAACTATTGAGGACTTATCTGTGTTTATCGATTGTACTACCCTCTGTCCATCACTCGTAATAGGGGGGGACTTTAACATCCAGTATGAGCCCCTCCCGGATCACCTGGAAGGGGTAACCAATGAAGAGGATGATCTCTGGGAGATACCCACCTTGTCGTGCCCACCTGTAAAATCATGGTCACCTTTAGCCACTCAAATACTATCCTTTACCTTATCCCACTCGTTGAGGGCTTGCAATGGGCGGGTTAAGGGAGACATCCCACCCCAGCCCACCTTTAACAGACCAGGGCACGAATCACGGATAATTTAGATCCTGGTGCCGATAAAGGATTGGGCTAAAGTGAGGGACTTCACAATACTCAGAAGGACCGACAGTGACCATAATGCACTGTCAATGAGATTTGCTGTCCAGGGTATCCCAATAGCAAACACAGATAAAAATTTGGCATTCCCGGAGGGTCTAGTTGCAACCAGCAACAGACGCAGAATCAGATGGCCAACGCTAATACAGAACCCACAAAACATTCAGAGGCTATATAAGGCAGTGGTCCCTGCCCTTGAAAAGGTTAGGGATCTTTTTCCCCAGTCACCCACTCCCGATAAGTTCAGTGCGTTTAGGGGTATTCACTCTGAGCTCTGTACCAATCTAGCAGAAGTATTGAACCCGGTGGCCAGGACGAAAAAGGCCAAGGGGAGAAGAGCCTCATGGTTCAATGCTGCTTGCAGAAGAGCAAAGGCTGCCCTCTTGGAGTCTCTTAAAATATGGGAAACTCCTAGCAAGATCAGGGTTAAATGGATGGCCTATAAGTCTACCATCTGCAATGCTTAAATAGAATGGGACCAGGACAACTGGTCGGAAATGACGGCTGCCCTAGCAGTCCAAGATGCCCGTAAATTCTGGCAGATCGTCAAGCATGGTTCAGCTGAACCAATAGTGGCAGTTAATGTAAATATTTCTGCCACTGTGTGGGAGGACCACTTTAAATCCTTGTATAGTGTGTCCGACCAGGGCCAATTAGGGAACCCACCTGAACCTGTAATGGACCGACCCCCCGAAAGCCTACCCCAGATGGATGGGTTTACCCTGGGAGAACTTAGTACGGCAATTTTGGGCGTCGCGGCTGAAAAGGCGCCAGGCCTGGACAAGCTCCCAGGCGATCTTTATAGGCACGAAGTTAAGATCTGGGCCCCGTACTTGAGGGTGCTGTTCAACGCAGTCCTGAACGGCATGATCATCCCCCCAACTTGGCTGGGGGCAGAGATAGTACCTATATTTAAGAAGGGTTCGCCTCTGCTCCCAGCCAACTATAGGCCAATAAGCCTGATAGATGTTTCTCAGAAACTCTTCACCAGGCTACTACTGGATCGTCTGTCGGAATGGATGTTGGATCACGATATTCTGAGTCCACTCCAGGCGGGATTCAGAAGGAAGATCTCCACCACAGACCAGGTCTTCCGGCTCGCCCTCATTTTTTGGAAAACGGTACAGCTGGAGGGTGGCAGCCTCTACACTGTATTCGTGGACCTGAGGGCGGCCTTCGACCTGGTCCCCCGCAGAAAACTCTGGGGGGTGCTGACCAAACTGGGGGTCCCGAGGGGCTTGTTGGAGATGATCATTCGTCTCCATACTGCCAACTTTGCTCAGGTGAGGTGCAGCAAGGAGGGGGCGTTGTCAAATCGATTCCCCGTTGACAGGGGGGTAAGGCAGGGTTGTGTGCTTGCACCGACCCTGTTCTGCCTCTACGTCAACGGGGTAATCGCCCACCTCAATGGGGTTGCGAACTTAGACGCTCCCGAGCTAGCAGGTAGCAGGGTGCCAGCGATTATGTTCACCGACGACACCCTGCTGCTCTCAAAGTCCCCAATGGGGATACAGCGTGTCCTAAATGGTTTTGTGGATTTTTGTGGGGAACACGGCTTAGAAATCAATACCTTAAAGACCAAATTTATGGTCTTTAATTCCCCACCTAAACAATGATTTACCCCTACCATTGGCCAGAGCAGACTTGAAAGGGTGCACACTTTTGAGTATCTAGGGGTCATGTTAAATGAGAAAATGACTTGGTGTACACACCAACAGAAAGCACTACTTAAACTGACCCAGTACTCGGGAGGGGTTTTGAGGCTAATAGGGAATAACAGGTCATCTATCAAACCCCTCGGCCCACCACTCCAGATTTATAAGGCACAGGCAAGGGGGGCCGCTATGTATGGCTGTGAGTTATGGGGTTGTGGTATCGGGTTCCCAAGGCCCACATGCTCCGTACATAACCCACTTACACTGAAAGAACTGTTGGCACGGAAACTGAAAAGTACAAAGAACAAGTTTATTAAGACCCCATGGGGTGGTGGTACATTCCTACAGCACCCTTCAGTAATGCAAGAAGTATCACACCGAACATCGATGTGACTCGTTCTTTTATACAATTTACAGGTAATAAAAAGATAGGCGGTACAAAGTTACAGAGCTTTATGTACATATATGGTCATTTTTGGAACACAGCCAGCTCATGGGAGGGGTTACAACCCCACTGGTCAGTTTGGCGGCACATTCCTGAGGGACGACTGGTCACTTGGGACTGCGCATGTACAGGCTTGACCGTTACTAAAAATAGCCTGTTGCTGGGCAAACTTGAGTGGTCAGTGGTACGGACAACGGACTAAAGGACACGCTGGCCACGAGGCCGCTCATGATCTAAGATGTCCGCCGTAACGTACAAGATGACGTTTTCTAGTATGGTCAAGTTAAGGAGAATAACGTGTAGCACAGCTAAACGCTAACCCAGCCATCGTCAAATTATGACGGACGACCCTTTTAGCGTTTAGCTGAAGCTACCTCATAGTGGACATAGTCCGGGTATTCATCTTCGATATCAATCAACATTATTTGAGCAACTTCTTTATGCAGTACCATTTCATTCTGAGCAAGAGTACGTCTGGACGGGATGCAGGCTGATAAACACATGGAACATAGGGCGGGACCACATTGTATACATAAGCATACGAAGAACAGTATTCCAATAATGACACATAGAATTGTTAATAATTTCCAACCCCAAGCTGTAAGCGTTGACCAGAACCATCCTGAAAGAGTCCAAGTTCCATTGTCTGGGTGTATTTCGGCGGCTATTTTGTGCAACTTCGAAATGCCATCATAAACAGATGGCGAATTATCAGGTACGTATACACAGCAGCTGCTTCCGATGATTCTACATGCCCCCCCACAGTCAGCTAGAACCACATCTAGGACCATTCGGTTCTGGAGCGTAACAATCCTAGAAATCTGAAGTTCTTCAGTAATATTCCCTAGTGCAATAGCAGTATCATTGGCTACAGCCTCAACAACACGGGTCAATCGTCGTATTTTCCGACTATTCAAAGCAGCCCCCACAAAGGAGAACAGTCCCAAATTAAAGTCCACATATTGTTGCAAAGCAGTATCAGTCTGGTCGATGTCGTCCAGAACAACAGTACGTTTAACACGATTCAACACGAAGTCGTGATAAAGTACATAGTCATTATGATACATTGGTGGGGCAATGAATACAGGGGGCAATACAAAGGATACATAACAAGTGCCTAACCATCCCAACGGGAGCTGATGATAGCCTTTCGTTCCACAAATAAAATAAGTATTACGAGATGCTACAAACGATATGCCATTCGGGCTGTCAAATGTAAGTGTAGTGTTGCATTCACTTTTCCCAACCGGGATTGTACCTTTATTACATATGCACAAATCAGCTTTAGTGGCAATAACATTAATAACATGTGAACTGGATACATTGATGTTCCTTTGGTTGCTGTAAACACGGGGTGCAGATGCATTGTCGGGGCGATATTCCTCCCATTCAAATCGAGTACCCTCAGCTCGTGGATACCCATCCCGGTCATGGTAGCAAATCTTATTCAAACGGAAAAGCACCCCCCCTTTCGTTGGCCATCGCAAAGTGAATAGAAGAGTGTACCAGGCATTGCAGGATCCATTATTGTGAAAACGGGAGTGGAATGAGTGGAGTGCCCCCTTTCTTCTGATGCCCAGGCAACATCCCACACACCCAGCAATTGGAAGTATTTGTCATGTTATGAGTATGATGCAGGATCTGAATAAAGCTATTGTTCAAATAAGTCTGTCGGTGCCGTTCTTCATGGTAGGGCAAGGTGAAGTGAAAATGTTCAGATGGAGCCGGGGTAGTCGGCAGCAAATGTTCACGTGCAGGCACCACGAGTTCAACTACCCAAGCTATCACTGCTATTACCACAATTGTCAAGACGAATAAGATGGCACCAAGTATTCTTTTGTCTCGTGCTGCAGTGGACGCCATAGTTCAAAAGAGTTCGCAAAGTCTCAAATAGTCCAAAGAGTTCACAAAATCTCAAATGTACATATATGTATACCTAAAAAGGAAAAATACGGTGCTGAGCTCCGAGGTAGCCGTTGTTTTCTTCTCCGGGGTCAAGACGGGTGTCGCTACTCTTGGCAGAACTGATCCCCCCCCCTTGAGATTCCCGGCTTCCGTTTCACAAACCCCAGAGCGGTAACCAACCAGTCTCGAAAACCCCCAAAAAATCTTCTCCTTATCGTGGCCGCAGATCGTAACGCTGTCATCCAGAAACAGTGTGGTCCGGGAAGGCTCCCTCGACTTCGGCCGATGTCACAGCTGGGCTCTTTTCTTTATCCAGAATCTCCTTGTAGTCAGTCAGCACGGCAGGATTCACCAGATCAGGAGAAACACGACGGCAGTGAGTTGAGTGCACCCGCCGCTTTCTATTGGTCACTCGTACAGCTGTTCGAGTAGCCAGGAGGACTTGCTCGGGGCCACGCCACCTCGGTTCCAAGCTGTTCGCCCTCTCAAACGACCGGATCATCACAAAATCTCCAGGACGAAGATTGTGAGCCTCTCCAGTAGAATTATCGGGGAGCGCTTCTCGAACCTGTTGATGAATAGAAAGCAAATCATTTGTTAATCGTGCCAAATAATCGTTCATCATTATACAAGGCACATCATGTATCAATCGCGGCTTAGGCACTCCCCAAATATTCATAGGCCTTCCAAACACCACTTCATACGGTGTGAGGCCTGTTCGAGAGTGGGGCACTGATCTGAGAGAGAGCAATGCTAGCGGTAAAGCATCCGGCCACTTCAATGACGTAGATGCTACAATCTTAGCCAGTTTTAGTTTCAACGTGGCATTATACCGCTCGGCAAGACCTGCTGACTGAGGGTGGAACACAGCATGAAACTTCTGCTGGATCCCCAACCCCTTCAGCACATACTCCACAATTTTCCCGACAAAATGAGGCCCATTATCGCTCCACAAAAATTTGCAAATTCCAAATTGAGGGAAGTACTCCTTGAGCAACACCTTAGCCGTTGTCAAAGCTGTATTATCTTTTGTGGGGAAGGCCTCAACCCATTTGCTAAAGGCACACACCACCACTAAGACATACTTAAGGTTATTGCAGCGCTCAAGCTGGATATAATCCATTTGGAGTACCTCGAATGGTGCAGACGGTGGAACGAACCCTCCTTTCGGAGTATGGGTCCCCTTTGCAGGATTGTGCTGTAAACATATCAGGCAGGTCTGCACTACTCTCTTGGCAGTATTGGCAATCTCGGAATGCTCCCAAACTCGTGTTAACAATCGAGTGATTGCAAGAGCTCCCACGTGCGCCAATCCATGTGTCATTTGAACCATCGCCTGCAAGTAAGCTGCGGGCAATTTCCATCTTTCCATATCCTTGCTTCTCCAACAACCCTCATCATCTAGCACCCCTTCTGCTGCCCATGCCGCAAGTTCTGATTCAGTAGCTGATTTCTGAATATCTAGTATCTCTGCTCTAGCATCATACCATCGCTCAGCCTGTGATTGTGTTACGTACATGGGGGAGTCAGTTCGAGACATAGCCGTTTGTCTCGCTATGCTGTCTGCAAAAGCATTTCCTTGACCCACTTTATCAGTGATCTTTTTATGGGCACTGCATTTAATTATCGCTACTTTCTTTGGACAAAGCAACGCGTTTAAGAGATCACGCACTAGTTCTCCGTGCATAATATGTACTCCATGAGAAGTCAAAAACCCACGCTCTCTCCAGAGTAGCCCGAAGTCATGCGCTACTCCGAAGGCGTACCGGCTGTCTGTGTATATATTCACACATAGGCCAGCACTCAATTCGCAGGCTCTTGTCAAGGCTATCAGCTCTGCTGCTTGAGCCGATTTCTGTGGTATTCTAGCTGTTTCTACCACTGTCTTAAGTGTCGTGATCGCGTATGCTGCGGAAGTCGTACCATCTGGCAGCCTCAAGCACGATCCATCAACCCACAGTTCCCCATCCACATCTGGAAGTGGCATATCCTGTAAGTCGACACGACCCTTTGTCTGTTCCTCGGTCAGGAAAACACAATCATGATGTTTTTCTTCCTGACCCTCCTCAACCGGATAGGGCAATAAAGTGGCAGGGTTCAGGGTAGCGCATCTTTTCAGTGTGATATGTGGGGCCAGAAGTGTGAGCTCATATCCTGTCAAACGTGCACTCGTGAGATACTGAGTTTTCGTCTGATTCAACAGGGCATCAACTGCATGTGGAACTAACACCAACAATTTGTGCGACAAAACTATTCCCTCACTCTGCCGTATAGCTACTGCTGTCGCTGCCACTGCTCGAAAACACCCAGGTAACCCTCGTGCTACAGGGTCAAGAACCGCCGAGAAGTATGCGCATGGCCTTTGTTTGTCCCTGTGTGCTTGCACTAACACTGGTAACGCGCACCCATCTTTCTCGTGCACGTACAACGTGAAAATCTTTGTATAATCTGGTGTACCTAACACGGGTGCAGAACAAAGGGCTTCTCTCAATTGTTCAAAGGCATTTTGACATTCATCTGTCCATTCAAGGGGCATTGGTGTTGCTTTGGACAGTAACGCTAACAAAGGTTTTATAATGTGCGAAAACCCCATGATCCACTGTCTGTAAAAGGACGTCAAACTTATGAAAGCACGTACATCTCTCTGAGTGCGGGGAATTGGTGTGTCTAAAATCGCCTGAATCCGATCTGATGTTAATGCACGCCCCTCCTTAGACAAAAGATGACCGAGGTAGGTCACCTTGGGTCAACAGTATTGAAGCTTTTTCTTGGAAACCTTATGATTGTTCTGTGCCAAAAAGGAAAGCAAAGCAATTGTACTCTCCTCACATTGTGCATAAGAGTCTGCAGCTAGCAAAAGGTCATCGACATACTGGATAAGGACAACCCCAGACTGTAACTCAAAGGAATCAAGCTGTCTTTTCAAAGCCTGGCTGTAGATGCTAGGGCTTTCAGTGTAACCTTGAGGAACACGACAAAATCTATACGATTTATTATTTAACGTGAAGCCAAACAAATATCTACTATCAGGGTGGACAGGGATAGAAAAGAACGCATTTTTCAAGTCAATAACACTAAATGTTGTTGCCGTTGGTGGCACCAGTGTAAGCAATGTTGTGATGTCAGACACCACTGGATATTGGGGAATGACAATTTTGTTAATTTCTCTCAAATCAATAATAAAACGATAGACCTTGTCGTCAGTATCTTTCTTAAGGATCGGGAGAATAGGGCTGTTGCAAACATTGTAAGGAACCTCCTCCACTACTCCTGCAGTTATCAAATCTTGGACAATGTGTGTCAGGGCAATTTCACCTTCCCTGGAAATCTTATACTTTGGCACACGTGGCAAAGGTACTCCCTCCTTTACAGTAATTCGAATAGGTGGAATACGCATCTCTCCCACATCCGTATCTGAGATCGCCCATAACGTGTGCGGGAGAGAGGCCAAAGCTGCAGTGTCTTGTATAGTGCAAAACCTGTCCGATTCAGGGTAATTGTCATTCAAAATAACCCGCACTCCCTCGGGAGCGCAACGTATCGTTGCTCGAAAATATTTAAGCAAATCAATGCCCAAGATGTTATCTGGTGTATAGGGCGACAGCAAAAATTGACCAAAACTAAAAAATTTGTCAAGACAAAGTGCGAGGGGTTTTGACAATGGGCTAGGGGAGGGTGTGCCATCAAACCCTACACATGTTATCATTTCGCCAGACAGGGGAGCTCTCGGAACCAAGTTTTTTGACAAAGCGCTACGAGTAGCTCCTGTGTCGACTAAAAACTGATCAGTAGAACCCAAAATGCCCGCTGACACATATGGACCTCTCTGATCTACCGGCACCTCAACTGATTCCGTACCCCATCCTACGCAGTCCTATGCATGCACATAATCCTGATGCTCCACATTCTCGCCCTCCGATATCTGATATTGATTTCGTCTATCAAAGGTATTTCGTTCATCCTGGCCACGGCCCCTCTCTTCAACCCTACCACGATCACCTCCGCCACCTCTCGCCCCCGAATAACTGCTCCTCGACCTTCCACCTCCTCGACCACGCTGACTACGTTGTTCGCGAAGTACCGGACAATCTTCAGCCCAATGCCCAAACTCTTTACAATAGGCACATTGATCCTCCGCTATATCCGTACGACCATACGACGTATTACTTCCACCTCGTCTGCCTCTATCATTCCCTCTAGATTGTGTTCCACGAACCTGTGCCAACATCACCTTCGTTTTCAATTCCTTCGCTTTCTTATCAACACTTTCTTTAGCCTCCAATTCCTGCCGCTCATAATACTGAGCCATAGTTAACAAAGACGCAGGGGTCGCCGTGGCCCAGGAACTTTCACTCGATTTTAATCGTTTTGCAATCTCCGGTAGGAGATTAGCCACATACTTATCTACAAACAAATGCCTACCCGTATCATCTGTTAATGATTGACCACTGTAATCGTGAAACGCTTCTTCGAAGCGTGTAAAGAAGTCTGAAACCGTTTAATCTGACTTTTGTTTGCACGAAGCTAACATGGTCCAATCGATCTTTTTAGAAGTAACGAGCGTTTTTAATTTAATCAAAATAGCCGCCGGGAGGTCTAGAATCAACTGACATGGCTTACATGCTGGTTCCCTTTCTAAATCTGCTTCGTTTATCTCTTTCCACGTTCCCCCAAGTATTGTTTCATCATTATTTTTACGAATTAATCTCCACATATCAGGCGGAAGAATTAACCCAAAAAACAAATCTATATCGACAAGAGTCATCACACAGGACGAAATAGCCCCTTCCACCCCTTCATAGAATGCTGCCGGATTTTTACGAAGGTCAGGCAAAGAATTTTTCAACGCCATAACATCTGCTCTATTCCAAAGCGTATACACCCAATTATATATAAAATACCCCTTCGCATCCTTCGATGTTTTATCATCATCTGTACCATCCCCTTTAGGTGGAACATACAAAGGCGCAGCTTCACGCATAGGCATGACATGCATTTTAGAACTCTTATCTGAACCCCGGAGAGAACACTCCTTAGACTGCCCAGTGGACTCCGGCCCGGACTCCTTATTCTTTTTCCGCTCGTCCCGTAATCTGGAAGTCTCATCCCGCAGCTGGATCAGTTGCTTGAAAAATGTATCAACATCTGCAAGAACAAATATACCTTTATCTAGATTCTCATGATGAACCGATACAGCCTTAGGTTCTAATGTATCCGAATATTTACGAAATGCGATAACAACTTCATCAGCCAGAGTAGACAAAAAACACATCAATTCTTGTTCTGTCCAGTTACCCCTCTCGGCAATAACTTCAGCCACAGTTACAAAATTTGTATTCAATTTACGGGCCCAACTACGCAAATCCGCGGATCTTTCCGCAGATAACCTGACACTCGACTTGCTCCCTTTTCCCGACTTATCCTGTCCGTCATCGTCCGAGTCCACAGTCGGAGCCGTAGGTGGAACGTACGGAGGCGGCGATCGATCTAGTAACGAAAAATCATCAATTTCATTATTAAGGACAGGATAAAGCGGTCGACGAATAGGGAATTGACCAGTCGTTTGCAATTTACGTTCCCGTTCCTCCCTCTCTCTCTTTTCCTGAGCCTCCTTTTCCTCAAGCTGTAAAGCCTTATCACGAGCAGCCTTGCGCTGCTCTTTGTCCGCCAAGGCAACCTCACGTTTCATTCGCTCACGCACCGCTTTCTCCCACATTCGCACACAATCAAACATATTTTGTCTAGACCTTCGTTGAAACAAACACTGCTCCACAAACTGAACCTTTCGCAAATCGAACAACCCATGTAGTGGCCATTGCAATTCAGGATCGGTTTTGGTGTATTTATGCCATAATTTACTGTACATTATAGGGGGAAGGCCGAATTTGATGTACATTTCACGGTTTGGCGTTCCTTCTGGGGGAGCCGGCTGTGATTCCGCTAACCTAATTGTGGTACCATTCCCAAGACAGCACATCCCTCGGAGTGTGCTTAAAACAGGCATGTTCAAAAAGTATCACGAAAGTGTGATACCGTACAAAATGGCACTTACAGTACTTCACACCAATGTGCCGCTCAAAATAGAAAACAAAATTAGAGAAACATCTCTACATGCCTGCCTATGTGAAGTGCACTACACATATAAATTCAAAGTTCACAAATTCACAAATGTTAGCTAACTCAAATCAAAGTCACAGTCACAGAACTTCGGCAAGCGTCCGTAGACTACCTTACCGATCACAAATCATAGAACCTCAGTAAGCGTCCGCAGACTACCTTACCGATCACAAATCTTACCCAAATCTCAAAAGGTCCAGATTCCAACTGCCAAGGTCTTTAATCGAATCAGCCAAACGGCACTTATCCAGCAACGCAGACGATCAAGAACTCAGTCGGAGACCGGCGCCACCTGGAAGGTCAGATCAGAAGGAAAGGAAGAAACACCGTGGGTGCCAAGACTCGGGTCACTCGGTGGCAGCGTACGCGTCCATGGCGAGTGTCCAATCCTTCGTCACGACCTCTCCTTCGGGCATCCGAGTCGCCGATGAGTCCCTTCGTGGTCGCCAATTTGTGGTATCGGGTTCCCAAGGCCTACATGCTCCGTAGATAACCCACTTACACTGAAAGAACTGTTGGCACGGAAACTGAAAAGTACAAAGAACAAGTTTATTAAGACCCCATGGGGTGGTGGTACATTCCTACAGCACCCTTCGGTAATGCAAGAAGTATCACACCGAACATCGATGTGACTCGTTCTTTTATACAATTTACAGGTAATAAAAAGATAGGCGGTACAAAGTTACAGAGCTTTATGTACATATATGGTCATTTTTGGAACACAGCCAGCTCATGGGAGGGGTTACAACCCCACTGGTCAGTTTGGCGGCACATTCCTGAGGGACGGCTGGTCAGTTGGGACTGCGCATGTACAGGCTTGACCGTTACTAAAAATAGCCTGTTGCTGGGCAAACTCGAGTGGTCAGTGGTACGGACAACGGACTAAAGGGCACGCTGGCCACGAGGCCGCTCATGATCTAAGATGGCCGCCGTAACGTACAACATGGCGTTTTCTAGTATGGTCAAGTTAAGGAGAATAACGTGTAGCACAGCTAAGCGCTAACCCAGCCATCGTCAAATTACGACAGGGTCACGTAGCCTCCCTAGACCTGGTGAGAGAGGAGAACAAGTTCATTAGGCAGGTGGCTCGACTTCCGCCCAGTACGCCCCTTGTCCCACTAAGGTTAGATCTAGGGCTGCGACCTCTAAGCGAAGAACTGGCACTGCGTCCCTTGGTCTATTGGCAGAGGCTGTGGGTAGTCCCGGAACTGATCAGTTATACACAGGGTCTACAAGAGGTCCTAGCCATGCCTAATGCTGGGAAAATTAAATGGATAAAATTTATCAAAACTGAGCTAGAGGGCCTAGGCCTATCGACACTCTGGTCTGATCCCTCAACCGCATGCCCATTAATTTCCAAAAAAAGGCTGTCAAAGGTCTACCCCGACAGCAAACTAGCGGCACTCTGTCGCCAGGCAACTCTGGGGACACTTACGGAATCATTTTTATGTATTAAAGACTATTATAGTTTTGAACCAGCCCTGGATAAAATATATCCTGTTCTACTCAGAAAACTCTACTTGCAATGGAGGCATGGGTCCCTTCCACTACGAGCTCTAACTAGTAAGTGGAGTGATTCAACAATCAGTTTATGCCCGGCTTGTAGAGTGGCCAATGAATCAGAGCTCCACATGATCTTTTTCTGCCCGGCCTATAAAGCTCCCCGCAAGAAATGAATTGTTCCCATATGCAGGTGCCTGGGGTTTGTGGAGTGCTTGGCCGCGTTCAGAGTACTGAAAACAGACATGACTGATCACATTGTCTTTGCTGTGGCCAAATATTAAGGGGCAATGTGGTCCCTGAGGATACAGTGCCTTAAGGCTGGTTACTGATCACTCTCTGACTCTACCATAAAACTTGAAACTTTGTATATCGTAAAACTTTTATGCATCCGGATGAATTGTGATGTTTTTAAATGTTTTATCGTTTTAATAATTATGAATTGTATCTTGTGTATCTTTCATGGTGATAAAATTACTGAAATAAAGATTTATGAAATGAAATGATAATCGAGATTGTGTACATCGGATAAAGGTCAAATCTAATGCTGTTCTAAAAACAGCTAAGGAGCTAAGGTCAGGAATGCACGTCTGTTAGTAAGGGAGAGCATGAAAGTTGAACTAGACAATCTCTTAGCCAAGGGAAACCTTCAAGAAGTTGAAGCAACGGAGTGGGCCTTTCCTGTTGTTATGGCCCGCAAAGCCAATGGGGAGGAAAGGCTCTGTGACGGCTCGAGGGAGCTCAACGAAGCAGTTATTGTTGATCATTGCCCTTTACACAACATAACTAAAATGCTGTGTTCTCTTGAGGGGGAAAGGCATTTTTCATCCTTGGACTTGACCTCTCCCTTTCACCAGGCCAGGCTTCACTCCTCTTCAGAATATTCAGAAAATTCACTCCTCTTCCCAGGACTTTACCTCCTTTGAAACACCCTTTAGTACCTTTAGATTTCTAAGAATGCCTTTTGGACTGATTTCTGCAGCCTCAGTTTTTTAGTGGGCGATGAAGGGCATTCCTGATGGCCTTCAGGGTGTCAAGGTGTACCCAGATGATGTGCTCATCTTTGGTGTGGATCTTGAGGAGCATGATGGGAGGCTGAGGTCAGTATTGAAGAAGTTACATGATGCTTACCGCACTCTCAGGGCTGACAAGTGCAAATTTTACACCTTAGGGCACTTTTTGTCCGCTGCAGGCATCGAATCCAAAGTGTCATTGGTAAATACCCTTTGTAATTTGCACACCCCTTTAAACAAGGAAGAGTTTGTAAAGTTTCCGGCCATAGCTGAATTTTATCAAAAGTTCGTTCCGAACTTTGCAGAGAAAACCTCTTGTTTGAGGTCTCTCCTCCAGAAGCGAAGCACATTTGTTGGGTCCAAGGGCTGTGAGAAAGTGTTTGAGTGCATTAAGAAACATCTGAATGAAACACCTTGTTTAGCAAGTTTTGACTCCACAAAGGCATCTTATCTCATCACTGATGTCAGCTCGAAGGGGTTAGGATCACTTATTTTGCAGAAGCTTGATAGGGAGGATAAAGCCATTCTTTTCGTCTCTAGGCCCTTGAGAGGTGCTGAATGCAACTGTTCTGTTGTGGAGAAAGAAGCTCTGGGTGTTTTCTGGGCGGTACTCAAGCTAAGAAAGGTTTTGTGGGGGAAAAGGTTCAGAAATCTTACTGGCCACAATCCTCTTAGGGATGTCTTCTCCAAGAAAGACATTGACTTCGTCTCCCGTAGGATACTGAAGTGGGTTGTGGCTCAACAGTTCTGGCAGACTATCTGTCAAGACTCGGGGTGAGGAGTGTGAAACGACGGATGATGTTGAGTGGTTTGGAGGTGAATAACTGGATGAAGGAATTAATTTGTGTCTGATTAGTGAAGGGTTGATTCCTGAGAGTGAGTACAGGGAACCTCAAATGAACGATTTAGACTTGCAGACAGTTCTAACCATGGTCACAAGGTGGTTGGTGTGAAAAGAAGGACTGTGAAGAGGTCCTCGAAGGCTTTTGGCAAGTTAGGGAAGATCTGACGGTGGAGGATGGTCTCCTCATGCGCGGTAGTATATTGGTTGCACCCCTTGCACTAAGGGATAAGCTAGTAAAGAGTGCTCACACCTCGCACATGGGCATTGCCATGCCAAAGGAAAGGATCAAGTAAGCATATTGGTGGCCTGCCATGGATGTACATGTAGAGAGGTTGGTGCGTGAATGTGTTGAATGTGCGTGGTGTGACAGGATATTGAAGTGCAGGATGCAACACATGGTTATTAGAGAACAGGCTTCTGGTCTGTGGATGGACCTTTCAATCGATATTTTGGGACCTGTGAAGTTGAAGACTCAGGATTGCTATTTGATCGTGTGTATTGATATGTTTTCCGTTTGGCCTGATATCAATATTGTTAATTCCGTTGAGTCTGGTGTAGTGATTGAATTTCTAGAGTTTCCCGTTAACACTCTTGTCTGACAATGGTGTTCAGTTCACATCCTTAGTCATGGAAGAGTTTCTAAGTTCCAGGGGGATCAAGCATAAGAACGCGGCCCTGTACCATCCACAAAGCAATAGTGTGGTGGAAAGGTTTGTCAAGGTTCTTAAAGAGACTATGCAACAAGCTGTTGCCTGTGGTGAAAGTTGGGACTGGGCCATTGTTGGACTTGGCCCTTCTGGCAGGTTTACCCCTAAACTTTTTGCTTTTAATTGTGACCTGGTGTTGAATTTTTTTGGCTTCTGCGCACTTTCACTGTTTCCCAGTGTAATGTGCGTGCGCACTCTTGAGTGCGTGTGGTGAGATTGGCCTGCCCTCCCATAGGAATGCAAGGGGAATGTGTGTGTCCATGTTAGTTCCTGATGTGTGGGGAGTGCAGGGTCGAGTTGATATGTGCAGACTCGTGTGATCAACTAGAAGTTGGCAGGTCTGTGTAATAAAGATAAATTGACTGTCTGGCTTTTGATTGGCTGGCTCCAGGAGTCTGGATGGGTCTGCCCCGGTGGTGAATAGAGAAATTGACAGCCAGATGGGTGGGAGGAGTGCACCTGGGACCTGAATAGGGCCGGGCCTTCCCTACACAATGCTGACTTCGCCCCCTGTGGTGCGACTGATGTCCCTAGCCTGAATAGTGAATGGGGAGAGGGGCTGAGCACAACAAAGTGCTCCAAAACCAGCTGCGTCTGTTTTTCCCTTAACCCTGCAGCCTCAGACAAAGGAGTTATGTGTATACAAAGGGGCTGTGACCCCATGTAAAATGCCCGGACTTTTGTGCACCTCAAGCGCCTGGGTGCGCTTTGCCTTTATTTCTTTACAGCCTTTTGTTTTCCTCCAGGGAGTGCTTCTGCTTTTTACTGCAGCACGGAGCTGAGATCGTCCTGCAAAGGGAGTCCCGGCATGGGGACCCCCTGCCTTTGTGCCGTCTTGTGCCCCTGACGGGTGCCCACCCCGCCAGAGACTTGGCGCTTGTTTGCGGGTGCCACCCCGCTTCCTGTGTCTCAAGCGGGTGCCTACCCCGCGTGGGTGGTGACTGGCAGCTTAATTACGGCGCGGGAGTCCACCCCATCTCGCCAGCCGCATCGGAGATAGACCAGGATTCCTCCGCGCATCTATTGATTTGAAATTCCTAGCGGGTGCCCACCCCTCCAGGGACTTTTGCCTCTAAACGGGAGCCTACCCCGTATCTTGCCAAGGGACTCACTGCCGAAGCCCGGGGCCTCATCGAGAGGGCCGCACTGCCATTGGCTAGCGCGCCCCAGGGCCTGAAGGTTCGTCTCCCGGGCCGCGCTGCCATTGGTTCAAGTGCCCCGGAGCCTAGAGGCTCGCCTGAAGGGCCGCGCAGTGATTGGCCGCCCAGCCAGCCTGCACCTCGAGCCAGGGGGTGCTTCCCCGAGGTGAGGCTGCACCGCCTGGGACCCGCGGCGGAAGCGGAGAGACCGGAGAGCCCCCACGGAGTCCAGGAGGCTCTCCCGGACACCGCCTGCAGCCCCGCAGAACCGCCACAGGAAGGAGAAGGGAAGCCAGCAGAGACGCCACCTCCCAACAGCCGGTGAGTGCGTTCATCTCGGCGAGTCGCTCCTCTGCTAAAGGAGGCATTTGTTTGGAGCCCACGAGGCTCCACCTGATTTCGGGGCATTGTTTTAGTTAGAGCCCGAGAGGCTCCTGGGGGCATTGTGGTTTCGAGCCTGAAAGGCTCCACCGTGACTTGGGCACACTCTTTGTTTTAGAGCCTACATGGCCCGGTACATTTTGTTTCAGAGCCCAAGAGGCTCCAACGTGTTGGGGCCCCGTTCATTTCGAGCCCACGAGGCTCCAGCGAGCATTTTGTATTCAGAGCCCACAAGGCCCCACGTTGTATTAGGGGGCATTTTGGAGCTTAGAGCCTGCGTGGCTCCCACGTCGTGTTTGGTCGCATTCCTATATTCAGAGCCCCAGAGGAGAGCCAGGCTCAGTTCACCAGCTGCCCAGCACTTAGTGGGCAGCTGCATCGTTTAGGCCTTGTACAATCTTCTTTGGCTGCCTGCGCAGCCAGCCCAGACATTCTGGACATTGGGCCTGTGAACCCCTGAGAGGCCAAGCTGGCCTGGGGTCAGATATATGGTTTTCTGCGCAAATGTGTGATTACTTACCTACTGTGATTTCTGCATAATATGCAATGCTTTTTGCCTATACCCCTAAATGTATTTTTATGCCTAGGAGGTTGTTTTACCTAGTATAGTTATACTAGTGAATTCATGGTGCCCTGCGTGATATATGCCTACGGTGGTTAGGGTTGCGTAGTGTGTACTTACCTTTTACCAGTGGTTACTGGTTGTGTGCTACATGTGCTATTTGGTGCTACAATTATTCTATGTTCTAAGTGTTATTCCTACAAAGTGCTATTTCTACCAAGTGCTAGTTCTAAAAGTTCTTATTCCTGACAGTGGTCCACATGGCCCTGTCCCATGTATATAATCCCCTGTAAATTCTGGCACAGTGTAAATTGTGTGTTTATTATCTAATGTGTTTGGTATAATACAAAGGCTATTTTTATATATAACCTTGTGACGAGTTTCCTTTGTGGTGGGCCTTGGGTGTTGTTGCTGGGTGCACGCGCAAACGCTTCACATTGCCTCCGGGATAAGCCTGACTGCTCGTGCCAAGCTACCAAGGGGGTGAGCAGGGGTTATCTTTGGCGGGTGACTTCCTTGACCTGCAGCCATGAGGAAGAAGGTTTGCGAGTATAGGTACACTTCTTGATCGTCCACTGTTGAAACTCCCTTTCATTTATTTAAAGGAAGGGTCCCCAACACGGAGGTCACTCGGTTGTGGGTAACGACCAAAAGAACCTTAATGGATAAAAAGGTGAGCAGCATGGAGGGCTGGAAAGAGAGAAAGAGGTGATGAAAACAAGAAGGATCTTGTATGATAAAAGGAGGGCTGTGAAGAGAACAGTGGTCGACGTGGGAGACTAGGGCAAGATTAAGTCTCCCAGGAAAGGCGGAGACAGATCCAAATTCACTCTTCCATTTAATGTTATCAAGGTTTTCAAAATTGCAATAAAGACCAGGGACCATAGAATTTGGAATTTAAGTTGCGTGGCAAAGTGTCAGGCTAGTGCTAGTTTTGATACTAGCACCGCAACTGGTGGGCCTGATTCGGGCTCTGAGGTGGAAGAGCCTGTTGCACGAGAAAGGGGCTCTGGGCCACTTTACTTGAAAGGTATTCCCCGACGTTTGCACAATTGTGTTTCTTAAAGTGAGCGCTTTCCCATTTGCCATGCACCCTAGTTTTCTCTTTGCCTATGAAATCGCTTTGTTGAGTTCTTCAAAGATCGTAACTGCATTCTCTATTATGTTCTCAGCATTCTTTGCATTCATAGTTAAGTTTCCTTTTATTTTCTTCAAGTTTAGACTGTGTAATGGGGGGGAGAAGGTGTGACGTCCTGTGTCATGATACTCTGGAATGTGGGGATGGTTGCTAGGTGGTGGGCTGGAATAGAGACATTTGTCGGTCGGTCTTAGCTTGATGATGGATGGGGTCTCTGTAGCTGTGATACTTAAATAAGCCTTTCTTGACTTTCACTGTATGTTCTACTCTGCTTTCTGGAGGGACACACTTCCACAGAAGTCCATGTTAAATCTAGAAGCGCACAACCCACTGAGCATTCCTGCAGGTGTGGTACTTGATGGCAAAAGTTTATTGTCAGCGGTTTATGCCATAATGCCTAAAACATTAATATTTACAGCACATAATAAAACAATCACAATTCTTATTCACTTAAAACAACTTAAGCACAGTTGATATAAATACTACATCTTGCGCATCGTCCATGATCTGACGTTAAATGCAAGTGCAAACGGATGACGTACATCACTATTAAAACCAATCAATTAGATAGAGCGGTCATTAGATCTTACAAAGCATATCAGCTCACAAGCGCGTACCTAGGTGCAGATACCGGCATCTCCGTCTGCTCGTTGCCTACTCAGAGCAAGTAAACCTGCTAGGAAGCCTGAAAGCTGTCTTATAAACAACAGAAATAAAAGAAGAGCACAAGCTTGTGGCACAGACGTTACCTAGTATGGTAAAAAAAGCGAGATTGACCAAATAATGACAGTTTTGCTGACAGCCCAATGGAAATTAACCCTCAGATATGCGTCAATAGACGGCCAACACCTAAGCGAGCATTTTATAAAGTGCAGGTGCAAGTAGAAATGTGCAACAATACCTCTCGATGCTCTGTTCAGTCAATAAGGGGCTCCAGGTCGTCCATAGTGCCCTAGTGCCTTTAATGCCGGAGTCGAGCCACGCTCCATTTTGTGAGGGCAGATATGTGTCAGTGTTCGATAACCAGATGCCCAAGAGTCCACAGGAGTGAAGAGAAATCCCCTTAACCTCTAAAAAACAACCACATGATTGATGAATAACATACACTCCTATGGGCTGTTCTCTAAAAGTATGGGGGAAAAGTCCAAGGAGTGTCCACCACTCTCCCCATACGAGGGGGGGTATTGCAGTAGGGTAACAGGTCTGTCTAGTCTCAAGATGCTGAAAGGAAACAATAGGAATATACCAATACACTGTTTTATAAAATTTACCTAGCAGTACATTGACATGTGATTAGCATAGCATTAAACTTACCCCAGGTAGGTCTCGAAATGTCCTTGAAGAGTAGCGTGGGTAATATATTGGACTTAAGGAGATAGGAGTCCTGAGGGACTGGGAAGGGCTACTCAATATCGCACTCACACGACATACAACCATACAGACCAAAAAGAAAGTGCCAAAGGAACAACTGAAAGGTTTTGACTTAGGGAATTGAGGAGCAATGGCCGGCTCTTCTGGGGCACCGAAGAGCGGAGCATCTACTCTCTCAAGAGAGGCGAAACCCGGCCCAGGACCAAGCGCCAGGCGGAGCACACTCTCCCACACAGGGATAAAGAACTGAAAATGGGGAAGTCGACTCAAAGAGCCTTTCACATGTGGTGCACACAGGCACAGCGTACCAATTGCGGGGAAAAACAAACTCGGCTTTCAAGCCTAAACATGCACTGTCCGGTGCGGAGGGTAAAGTGTGACAAAAGGCAAAGAAAACAAACTTCGGCGTCCAAGCCGAGAAGTGCACTGAGCGAGCGGAAAGAAATAGGGACCCGGTTTCCTAGTTAACCGAGGGCTTGAAAAGGAGGTAGGCGGAGAAGTCCGCGCCGATGAAGCTGTCTCGGCAATCTCCCCCAAAGCAATCTTCGGAGAGCGGGGGATTCGGGGTGGAACCAGCAAATAGGCGTCACGCTAGGAGCGATGGCGATTAACAACAAACAGGAACTGGAAAGGGGGCGTGGTCACGGCAGTAAGCCAAGCGTCTGCTTCACGGTAGAGCGTCCCTTTACGTGATTAAGGGAACGTCTCTAAAGAGCAGTCTATGTTGTTCTATGAGGGAGTGAGGGAAAAGAGACACGGGGTGGTCATGTAAACACATGTCAATGCCTCTCCCGGCTTCTTGCTTGCTCCACATGAATGACCAATATGTCTTTGTAACCAGTTCTAGGGTTGCCTTACTCATCAGTTCCAAGTTATTCTATTGCTCTACCCTACAAGTGGATGTTGAAATGTTCTTAACGTGCTTGAACCAGGGTAAACTATTATAGCATAACAAAACGGTTGGAGTGGGGTCTAAGGGGAAACCATATTTATAGAACCACTAGACAGTCTACACCCCCATATACATGTAGAAACAAACAAACTGACTGTCAGTGGTCTGTAGCGTAAGAGGACTATGTGTTTGGAGAAACAGGAAATTTCACTGAGTACAGGAAATGAATCCCATCAGCCCACCCAACTGGCGGAGCATCATCATCTAGGATTGTTGTGGAAACTCGTATAGATAGGGAGTAACACTTTGTTGAAATAGTGTGTTAATCTCCACTTCACCGAGACCACCAGCGATGGATCCAACCATGGAATGACAGGGAGGGATAGAATGGTGTGGGATATTTAATTGCAGTGAGAAAAATGTGTAAACAATGAGTGTGTAATTTAAAATTGGCTACCGTGACTGCAAGGAATAATTTTAATAGGGAGCAATCAGGTGTCAATATTAAAACAAAGTGTATGACAGTTTGACAAAATAACTGCCGGGGAAAGATGGTATAATGGTCAACATGTTTCTGCCAATTATTAGGGGTATTCCCTACTGGCTTTCGTCAGGACCTAATAATACACTACTGCAAAGAAAGGAAAACAGTGCAAAACAAAGTATTTACACCAAGATAAATGATGCCGGGTATACTGTTGAGCGTGGAAGATCTCCTACGTCTCTTTATCCGGTTCAAAATCCTATTGGATTCTTTCCTGCAAAATTTACAAGCATAGAACAGTTGTACATGTAACAGACACAGAAAATACAGTTTCTAACCTAATATTAGATGTCACTCTTATGTCTGACTTCTAGAGATAGTCGAATGTAACTCACCCAAAATTCTTTGGGAGTAAGCCCCACCTCTCCTGCCCACTGCTCAGGAAATGGAGGCCCGCTCTAAATCAGTGAAAAGAATAGAAATAATGATTGGTGGTATGGGTTCTAACTCTAGAGATACCAAAACCCATTTGTTCACTGTATTTACTCAATAGTTTAATAGAACCTTGGCATTTGATTTCTGAAGCACTTCAGACGACGGCATTCAGTGAGCCCACACCCAACGACGATATTGTGTGTTAATATTATTCAAGGATTTAGCCAAACTGCCAACTTCAACTCTAATAATTAAAAATCCTAATGCATTTAAGAAAAAAGGCAGGGTAACACTTCAATATAGCACTCTTTAACAACATAAGGTTTAGTCTAAATATTCTGACAACCAAATGACAAGAGAGAACAAAGATCCGCTATAGTTTTGCAGAGTGCCCCATTTTCCTGCTGTCTCTTACCTCTCCGTCGGTACCTCTGGCCTCGTCCTGTGCCAAGAGGGGAGGTACCGACTGGTTGAGGAGGTTCGTTATTTCTAGTCTGTTGTAGCCAATCGCAATGGCTTAACAGAACTCGTGGTCATGCGGACCGCAAAGGGCACCGCGTGTAGAATGCTCCACCCTGGTCCGCTATTTAAACCAGGCGACAGACTAGCATGGGACGTGCTGCGATCGTTGGCTTAGCATTCTTCTTATGAGAAAAGAGCCTCACTAAAGCCCAGTATGCAGACGTCAAGAAAGGAAAATAGTGGACACAAAGCGTCTCTGAAACCCGAAAGTTCATCGGGGTACGTGTACTGCATTCCAAGGCTAAGCCGCTTCACTGTTAGAAAAACAGTAAACAGAGACCGCGACCGCTGATTGGTTAACGCTATGGCCAATGGCGGGTGGCGGATCAGATAGCTCATCTATTTACCTTTTCGGCTCCAAATACGTCATATGGGCTAATGAGATGCGGCAGCAGAGAGAGTAGAAATACACGCCGTAGTTTTATCCAGCGCGGAATATTTATAAAAACCATGCCGTTATTGCGATACATAGATTACAAACAACACCAAAAAACAAACGTCCGTTGATTAGGCATTGGCGTAATTAATCGCAGATTGCGGCAAGGCAAATGCAGAAGTCTCTTGAACGAGTCTCAGGCAGCATAATGCAAGCTATTTATGATCTATCAATCATCACTAGACCATGTAGTCTGCTTCACGGTAGAGCGTCCCTTTACGTGATTAAGGGATCGTCTCTAAAGAGCAGTCTATGTTGTTCTATGAGGGAGTGAGGGAAAAGAGACACGGGGTGACCATGTGAACACATGTCAATGCCTAATTCTCGTAGCTGCTCTCAAACCCCTAACAATATGTCAAAGAACGACCACAGCCCCCAGAGACAAACCGAAAATGGTAAAACCATCACTACAGTTGAACCCACTTCCTTCGCTGCTGTGTGTGGCAGGTCTGCATTGTAAAAGTATGAAAATTATTAATAGGGACAATGAAGAACACATACAAGGTTTTCAAAAGAATAGTGGCTTTATTGCCAATAAAGCTGCAGCTTGAGACAATTTGCAGGTTTGCAAAGTGATCTGATTTCACAGAGAGAATTCAGGCTTTATATATGTTCACAATCTCTTGACAGGTTATTCATTAACTATTACATCATGGTGTGACCATGCTAGAATTAGATCCACGTGTACATTACAGTATCAAGGTGCATTTCAAAAATATGTCTACGTTCACATTTTACATTATTTGCGACACATCGGACCATGCAGCTACAGGTTAATCTTTAAACCACCATCTCGTGTCTTTTCAGCCTTGCCTTGGCCAGTTATCTTGAAATGTACATATTCAATGTTGATCCACTTATCGGCAGAGGCCCGTGTCAGCCTAGCCCTAGTTGGTTATCTTGAAATGTACATTTCAATGTTGATCTACTTATCAGCAGTGGCCCGTGTTTTCTGCTTTCTCATACAATGACGCACTTGCTATCTGTGCTGGGCACACACTTTGCCTCTTTAGGACAACAAGGCAAGGACAGGCCGAACTTATCACATTCTAGGTCAGCGAGCAATTCCTGGAAAAAGCTCGCTGAACTGACTGAACTGTCTCTGGTACATAGGTGAAAGCTAGTGAATCATTAAACAATTTGAAGTTTCAACAGAATGGGCACGCACCGGCTCACCTGCCTCTCTTCCCTGGTTTCAGCTGAATTTCAGACAACTTAATTTAACCCTTTGTGCACCAGCCGTGTACCATGGAGCAACATTTCATTATGACAAGTGGGATCTGTTCATTTGCAAGCAGGTTACAGACAGAAATTAATATAAACTGCAGTTCAATTCAATATTGTCATTCAGCAAGTGGCCAACTTAATTTTTCATCTTTGACAAATCGACCCTTTGAACCTCAGTTTAAAATAATTTCATCACGCAGCAGATCATAATTAATAATTATATTGTTCATTCTTATCATCGTCAGAAATGTCTATGTTCATTAACTCAGTAGTGACTGTTTGCATCAGCATCCTTTCATTTTCCTTTAATTTCCTCACTTGGCATTTTGTCATCTGTCCCAATAGTTGACAGCACATTGGCAGGCAATTAACTAATAGACAACAGCCTATTATTAGTAGGAAAATTGTTATGAATACCATCCCTATCTTCCAACCCCATGCGCTCAACCAACTCCAAAGTGAACCTCCTATATCCCATGTACCAGAATCCTGATGTGCTTCTACACCTATATGATGCAATCTTTTTATTGCTTCCCTGACAGTAACAGAGGAGTCCGGGACATAGGTGCAACAGGACGCCCCTATAATTGCACAGACTCCTCCCCTTTCTGCTAGCATCATGTCGAGGATCATTCTATTTTGTAACGAAACTAATCTCACAGCTTGAAGCTCTACTGTAATGTTTTCAAGTATGCTTGTTGTTTCATTTATTGTTGCTTCTAGTAGCCTGGATAATCTACGTATATCTCTGAAGTTGATAGCTGGACCAATCCATGGTATCACTCCTTTAAATATGTCACCCGCTATCTGTGATGCTGTATCTCTTTGATCCACATCCACACTTCTCCTGCCTCTCCGTGGTGCATGTCTTTGCATGTCCCTTCGAACTTCTTTTGTGTCTTTTATTGCTATAGCAGGTAATACAAAACCTAGGTGACAACAACCACCCCAATTTGTTGGAAGCCATGTATAAGCCTTCTCTCCACAAATGAAATAAATTGAGTCACCTACGTAAAGTGGAATGCTAATATTTCCGGCCGTCATTTCAAATGTCATGTTACAATTTGTACTATTTCCTACCTGATAGGTCCCATTACTCTTAATACATATACTCCCTATTGCGTTGTGTTTTCTTAATTTTAACTTCAAAAATTGTATATTCTTATTTGCTTCTTTTGATGGGCCTGCTATCCTAATGCTTGTATTCTTATTTGGAAAGAGCGGGGTAAAGATGTCAGACAGGGGAAATGTTGCATTTGGTTCTATCACTTCCGTGCAGTTCCCTAGTGTCAGAATATCTGCCATATATTTGTTATATAATGTTCCTGCAGGTGGAGCCATAGTTGTCCCTGCACCAGCAGTACTTTTCTTTAAATTCTGCAAAACAGCTATCAGTTCTATTTTTACTATTGTTATGTAGATGGCATAACAGGAGGCTGCAAACGGTAGTGGGACTTGAACTAGGGGCAAACTTTGGTCTACAGAAGCTGGGAATTGCAAACATATCCAGCAATCTCCCCTTGTTAATATCTTATTGGTATGATGCATCAAAGTCACAAAGGAATTGTGGTGCATTTCTTCTCTGTGGGCTATTTCTTCAGGCGACAAAGTGTATGCAGGTATTGTAGCAGGTGTTGTTGGCGTTGAGATCAACTTTTCCATGGGATAGAACACATCTAATAGATATACAGTAATTAATGCTAATAATAACAGACAGAATATCACCCCAGATATGCACATTTTAGACTTGTACCATTTTCTCCTCATTTTTAGAACTGTATTTTCCCTATCCATATCTATCTATCTATTTTTATACTTTCTCTAATTGGATGTAGTGCTATTGATTATACTATGTTGTGAATTATCACTATGAATCTTTACTATAATATAAGCTAAACACACAAAAAGCATAAACACATATAAGGTGAGGCTGTAGTATAAAATATATTGCGAACAGCTATTCGTTAATATTTCAGATGGTCTCTGAATATTTTTTGGTACTTCTCTCCTCCCAAAGATATGCATGTAATTTCTATAAGGCACGACCCTTTGATCATGAATATCAATTGTTAGTGCAGCCACATTTACATTTACAGGAGTGTCCACTATACCTCACCCCAAATCTTTCTTTCTGAAGCTGACTGTCCTGATGATCTGGAAAAAGTTCTTTGCTGGTTGCTGCAGCAGCACGGGTGCTCGCAGTGACAGAAGGACTCGCAAATACCTTCTGGATCAGTTCATCTACTAATTACTGCAGTGGCACGGGCACTATGCAGTTACAGGAGGACTCGCAAATACCTCCTGGATCAGTTAATCTACTCAACGTTGTATTGGCCCACTTTTTACTAAGAACTTCCCTAATGAATTGTTGTAGTCTCTTCCTGTTATGCAGACAGGTTGTTATTCCTGGTGGTAGTGTGCAATACACCCTGTTTTATTTTTCTCAGTCAGCAAGTACTCTATTCAAGGCTTCTTGTAATGCTAGACTATTCAAATCTTGCATTAGTTGGTATTCTAGCTGACTAAATACTTCCTCAAGGTAACTGAGTGCGACTTCGTTGTCTTCTTCACTGCTATTCTCAAAGTCAAAAATCGTTGTCAAGATATCTGTTAAGATAATATCTAATAGTAGTACTTCATCTATTTCTTGCAGAAGATCAGGTACCAGAATTACTGACATTTCATCTCCTTCTTCTTTGTAGATCTCAAATTGTACCTTTTTTCTTCTTTGATCAGTTCTGGTGTTGGCATGTGCTGCTGACCTGGGTCTTGGCTGGATGCAGTCTCAGGAGGTGCCAGTTTTATGTGGCTGGCGTGGATCCAAGATTTGTTGTTGGTGCACTTCACCGCTGTCTTTGTTGCGAGCAGCACCTGCTGCGGTCCCTTCCAGCGAGCTTGGAGACAGTTGGACCTCTGGAATGCTTTAATGAGCACCCAGTCCCCGGGCTTGAACTTATGCCCCTCGACCTGCAGCGGCTCTGGAAGGGCTCCCTTCACGTGCTGGTTGATAGAAGCAAGAGTACGTGTAAGTGACATGCAGTAATCATTCAACAGTTCATTCGTCATCATAGGCAGAGCATTTTTGTCTGGAACTCCCCAAGCTACCATTGGCAACCCAGTGACAATTTCATGTGCACTGAGTTTGGTCTTGGCATCTGGTGTGCTCCTCATGCTCATTAGGGCAATAGGTAGGGCATCCATCCAGGTCAATTTTGTGTCAGCACATATTTTTGCTATCTTGGACTTAAGCACGCCATTCTTTCTTTCCACTGCGCCAGCGGCCTCTGGATGATAGGCGCAGTGTAGCTTCTGCTGTATTCCCAAGGCTTTGCATGTAACCTTTATTAGTTCATTACAGAAGTGACTGCCATTGTCTGAAAATATTGTTTTTGGGACCCCAAAACGTGGGATCAGTTCCTTTATCAAGCACTTGGCTGTTGAGATGGCATCATTGTGTTTCACCGGATATGCCTCTATCCACTTTGAATACATGCACACCACCACCAGGATATACCTATACTTATTGGTAAGGGGCATCTCCACATAGTCTAATTGCAGGGCTTCAAATGGCATTGTTGGTTTCTGAAAGTGGCCTTTGGGTACTGGAGCAGTCTTACCCACATTGTACTGTGCACATACCATACATGTTTGACATATCTCCTGTGCTATTTTTCTTATGTTCTTGTTCACCCAGAACTTGTCCATGCAATTTACAATTGCATCTCTACATATATGTGCTGGGCCATGCATGGCCAAACACATAGAGTAGACCATCCTGTCTGGTAACATGTATTTATCCTTGGCGTCATTCATCCAACATCCTTGAACAAATGACCCATTCTTTGACCAACTCATCTGTTCTTCTGTGGTTGCTCCTTGTTGCATTAGTCTTATACCTTCACTTGTTAGATCTAGTGACTTCACTTCATCTGGTAATTCTTGGACAGTTAGTACTAGTGCTGAATTATTTCTTGCTGTTTGTTTGGCTGTTATGTCAGCAAATGTATTTCCCTGGCCTACCTTGTCTGTTACTTTTCTGTGGGCGCTGCATTTAACTATGGCCAATTTCTTTGGAAGTGCCAGGGAGTTAAGTAATTTGGTGATAAGCACTCCGTGCTGTATCTTTGTGCCTTGTGAGGTAATGAAACCTCTTTCCTTCCAGAGTCTTCCAAAGGAATGTGCCACATTAAAGGCATATTGGCTGTCTGTATATATGTTAACACACCTTCCTTCAGATAATTCACAAGCTCGTGTGAGTGCCACAAGTTCTGCTGCTTGTGCAGACAACTCGGGTATCTTACAGGACTCAACTACAGTTTTATTTGTTACGACTGCATAGGCTGCTGATGTATTTCCATCCTCTGTTCTAAGGCAGGAACCATCCACCCACAATTCTCCCTCTGCATCTGCATAGGCCATGTCTGTCATGTCAATTCTCCCTTTTGTTTGCTCTTCAGTTAACAAAATACAATCATGGTCTGTGTCCACTAGACCATCAGTGGGAATAGGTAACAGAGTAGCAGGGTTAAGCACATTGCATTTGTGAAGTGTTACATGTGCTGCAAATAAACAGATCTCATACTGCGTGAGCCTGGCATTTGTGAGGTGGTGCGTACGTGTCTTGTTTAGTATCAGCTCTACGGCATGTGGAACATAGACATCAACTTCATGTCCCATTATTATGCTTTCTGCACGTTGTAGTGCTAAGGCGGTTGCTGCAACAGAACGTATACAGGAAGGTAAAGCCTTGGCTACAGTATCCAAGGTGGCAGAGAAATATGCGCATGGTCTTTTGTGGTCACCAAACTGCTGGCATAGAACCCCAAGAGCACTCCCGTCAGACTCATGAACATAGAGTTGGAAAGACTTAGAATAGTCTGGTAGGCCTAAAGCAGGAGCAGAGCAGAGAGCTTGCCGAATGGCAAGGAAGCTTTGTTCATGTTCTGGCAACCACTGAAGGGGTTCGGGCGTGTCCTTGTGGGTCAGGGCCAATAAAGGTTTTGAAATCAAGGAGAAGTTAGCAATCCAATGTCGACAATAACTGGCCATACCTAAAAAGGCTCGCACCTGTTTTTGGGTGCGTGGCACTGGTGTCTGTAGAATCAATTTAATGCGCTTATCATCCCATCTTCTCTGCCCTTTCGACAGGATGTGTCCTAGGTAGGATACTTCCTGTTGAACAAATTGAATCTTTTCTGGTGAAACTTTGTGACCACGTTCAGCTAAGAAATTTAACAAATTAATGGTGTCAGTTGTACATTGTGCCTCAGAGATGCTACCAAGTAGCAGGTCATCTATATATTGTATTAGCACAGAGTTAGGTGATAAATTGAATGTGTCTAGTTCTCTCTTTAAGGCCTGGTTGTAAATGCTCGGACTTTCTGTGAACCCTTGAGGGATCCTACAGAAGCAATAAGTTCTACCGGCTATAGAGAATGAAAAGAGGTACATGCTACCCTCATCTAGTGGAATGGAGAAGAAGGCATTCTTCAAATCCACGACAGAAAAATATGCCATTTCTGGTGACAGTGTTGACAATATTGATACTACATTTGGGACAACCGGGAACTGTGGCACCACTATTTTATTTATTTCCCTTAGATCAACTATGAATCTGTAACTTTTTTCATTAGTATTTCCATCACTCTTTTTTAAGACCGGTAGGATAGGGCTGTTACAAGGACTGCCTGATATTTCTCTAACAATCCCTTCTTTCAGTAAGTCAGCTATTATATCCTGCAATCCCTTTAGACCCTCTGGAGCAATTTTGTACTGTGGTATTCTTGGTAATTTTACATTCTGTTTGACTGTAATAGTGACAGGTGTGATGTTCATTCTCCCTGTGTCATTTTTGTGTTTTGCCCATATCCTTGAATTTATCTGATCCATTATTTGTGCGGCTATATTTTGTATTCCTATTGATAGGAAACAGTTGCCCATTTCCTCTGTCATTGGTCCATCTACTTCCAAGAAAACTCCGTCTGCAGTGCACTTAATAGTGGCATTCATCTTTTTTAGCAAATCCAATCCCAACAAATTAAATGCACATTTGTCTGATATAAGGAATGAATGGGTGTCCTGAATTGGGCCTATGCTGTATTTCAAGGGTGCTGAAATTGGGCTTGTTACAAGTATGTTGGTGAATCCCACTGACTTATTTATTTTTCCCGAGAGAGGAACATCTGGAAACTTTTTCTTGGTCAAGGAGGAATTGGTGGCCCCTGTATCTATTAGTAATTCCACAGGTGTACCTTCAATCCTACCCCTCACATATGGTCCAGTGGGATCTACAGGGATTACCATCCTCTGTATTAACTCTCTCGGGCCCCCCTATTGTGCATAATAGTCCCATTCCCCTTGGGGCCCTTCCTGATATATTCCATCATAAGGGTGATGTACCTGCATTTTTGGTATTTGTTCATTATCAAAGAAATTTGTGTTGGGGGGATACTCTGTAGGGCCATGCTGTGAGTCACGTCCTTGCTGTTGATATCCACCTCTTCCCATGCTCCTTCCCCGGCCTCTTGATCTTCCCATCCCACCCCCTCTTTGTGACTGCTTGACGGGGTGTGGGCATTGAGCTCTCCAGTGATCCTGACCCCCACAATTAAAGCATCCTTGTGTGTGTGCTTGTTCATTTGTGGTGGTATGCTGTGTAGGGGGAGTAGAAAATGACCTTTGTGGGCCCCCACGGCCTCTTCCTCTACCCCTGCCTCTTTGTCCTCTGCCGCTATACTGGTTTGACTGCTGAATCAAAACTTTAGTTTTTAACTCTTTTAATTTGTTATTTTTACTTTCCAACTCCTTTTTTCCTAGCATTTCGTAATACTGTGCCAATTGTAAAACTTCTGTTAGTGGTTTGCATGACCAAGTAGGGTTGTACTCTAGAATCCCTTTTTTAATCAATGGTTTTAAATTATTTACAAAACAAGAGACAAGTGCACTTTGTGTTGCTTCCTTTTCAGTATCTAAACCACTTGAAGCTGTGAAGACTTTCTGTATTCTGGCGAAAAACCCAGATACTGTTTCTTCAGTGTCCTGAATGCATGCATTTAATTTTGACCAGTCTATTTGTTTTCTGGGGACCAGTGTATTTACTTTAGCCATTATTTTTGCTGGTAAGTCTCTAATATCATCTGATATGTCCTCTCCTTGTTCCCTTTTTGCTTTAGTAATTTCTTCCCATTTTATTTTTAATACTTCATCATCCTCTCTCCTTATTTTTCCCCAAATGTCTGGTGGCAAGATTATAGAAAACATTTGTTCTATGTCATCCAGTGTGAGAGTGCCAACTCTTAGTATTATTTCTGTCTGTCTGTACCATTCTTCTCTGTCCTGTCTAATGTCTGGAAATTGAAGTGCAAATCTATGCAATTCAACATTTGACCATGGTGTGTGAACTTTAATAGTGGGCTTCCCTTCCTTATTTCCTGGTACTTCTCTTAATGGCAAGGCTCTAGAAGTGGAAAGAGTACTATCTTCCTCCTGTTTACCTTTTTTCTTTTTTGTACATTTTTGTTGTAGCATCAAAAGAGTATCTATCCATTCAGCTAATATCTGGACAGCCTCTAATATATCTGTGCTTGATGCCCCTACATCATCTATTGCTTCTGATATTGTGTTGCTATGATCACGGGACAATCTGTCAGGTTGGGGGTAGCCGTCTTCCTCAGGCCAATATTTTTCCCAGTCTTTAAACCAGTTGTAACTTTTTTTTGTCTAATTTTTCCAAAGCACTGCGTTGAAGCGCAGGCGTGAATTCTGGGGGGAAGCGACTTTTCGCAGTACGCCATGTAGAAGTACCATTTTTCATAATGTCTATCACCCACTCGTGTATCATTTTCTGTTCTCTTTCTGTTATTTTTGGCCTTAACCCTTGTCTACCAGAGGTAGAGAGAGGCGTGTCTTGTAGTGATACAGATACTGTCTTACTAGTTGGTGATGTATATTGCGGTGTGTGTGTCTGTGGTGCTGATGTAGTTTGCATTGTTTGTGGGCTGTATGGCGGTGGAGTTGTCAATAATGCCTCTATTACAGGGTCTTCTGTATCTTCCTGTTCTAAGGGAGCATTAGGTAGAGTGGGGTACACATCTGGTATGGGCTTGTGAACTGTAAGACATTTATCCATTTCCATTTCTTTTTCCCTACAACTTGTTACACATCTTTCTTTTGCCTTCTCCCTATCATATGCCAAAGCTTTCCCTTTCGTTGTCCTAGGTTCCCCTGGCCATCTGTTAGCGGCATATGATCGCCATGCATGAAATGCATCCCATTGTAATAAACTTACTTTCTTCCCTTTCTTTTCACGTTCCCTTAAACAATCTTCTAAATAAAGTATTTTATCTCTGTCAAATGTCCCATATTCTGGAAACTGTAGATCAGGATTTTTTCTAGTATAATGAGTCCATTGATCTAAGTGCATAGCTGTATGGTACCCTTTTTTCCGTGCCACGTACCATGCTGGTGTGCCACGAGGAGGTGTTGGTTGAGTGACATCTAAGGCTGTCCTGCGGCCTTTAGCTGTGCTCAAAAATAGTTTGCTAAGCATTTTGAATTTTATTCAGTTACTAATTTAATTATCTTTCCTCTTCTATCACTTGTAATCTCTTTTTTATTTTAAAGTGCTCTTAAAATACACTATTGTACACTACTTTACACACTTTTTTATACTATTTTTCAAAACTTTTGCAAGATACAGTTGTATGACCTATTTCAACAATATACATATGTACTTTTAATTTTTAGACGTCTTTCAAAAGCATGCTCTGTCTAAAGGCGACCACCCATGATCCCTCTTAGGAAAGCGACCACCCACGGCCCTTTCTCCTGTCCTTGGGATCCTTAAGATCTTTCACAGGTTGGACAGTCCTCCTCAGGCACTTATCTTAAAAGCGCCCTCAGACCTTCCCTAGAGACCCCTAATGGATCTCAGTTTGTACTTTCTGATGTATTGTAGAAAAAACACTATTTCAATTGACAATATTGAGTTCAGTGCAATGAAGCACTGCCTACCTGAACATTAGACCATTCAGTATGCCGTTGTATGCGTCCTTCTTTGCTGTGGCAACAAAATCACCTGATGGCTCAAGGGAAGCTGGTGGTGTCTTTTGTCAAAGGCTTATCAACGGGAGCCCCGTCATCTGGGCGTGTCAGGAAACAAGTCCTCTCAGTAGCTGCGCAGAATACACCGAGACATCAAGGCTCCTGAAGAGTCCAAAGACAGCAGCTCTGTATCCTCTGCAGAGACCATCAGTTCCCCACGAGTCACTGGCACCATCTGTAAAAGTATGAAAATTATTAATAGGGACAATGAAGAACACATACAAGGTTTTCAAAAGAATAGTGGCTTTATTGCCAATAAAGCTGCAGCTTGAGACAATTTGCAGGTTTGCAAAGTGATCTGATTTCACAGAGAGAATTCAGGCTTTATATATGTTCACAATCTCTTGACAGGTTATTCATTAACTATTACATCATGGTGTGACCATGCTAGAATTAGATCCACGTGTACATTACAGTATCAAGGTGCATTTCAAAAATATGTCTACGTTCACATTTTACATTATTTGCGACACATCGGACCATGCAGCTACAGGTTAATCTTTAAACCACCATCTCGTGTCTTTTCAGCCTTGCCTTGGCCAGTTATCTTGAAATGTACATATTCAATGTTGATCCACTTATCGGCAGAGGCCCGTGTCAGCCTTGCCCTAGTTGGTTATCTTGAAATGTACATTTCAATGTTGATCTACTTATCAGCAGTGGCCCGTGTTTTCTGCTTTCTCATACAATGACGCACTTGCTATCTGTGCTGGGCACACACTTTGCCTCTTTAGGACAACAAGGCAAGGACAGGCCGAACTTATCACATTCTAGGTCAGCGAGCAATTCCTGGAAAAAGCTCGCTGAACTGACTGAACTGTCTCTGGTACATAGGTGAAAGCTAGTGAATCATTAAACAATTTGAAGTTTCAACAGAATGGGCACGCACCGGCTCACCTGCCTCTCTTCCCTGGTTTCAGCTGAATTTCAGACAACTTAATTTAACCCTTTGTGCACCAGCCGTGTACCATGGAGCAACATTTCATTATGACAAGTGGGATCTGTTCATTTGCAAGCAGGTTACAGACAGAAATTAATATAAACTGCAGTTCAATTCAATATTGTCATTCAGCAAGTGGCCAACTTAATTTTTCATCTTTGACAGCATATACAAAGCAACTGCCTGGTAAATCTCCACACGATCAGTTCTATAAATCACTCTCATCCACAAAAATTTCCCTCCCCCACCCCCAGCTCTTTTACCACGGGACCTGGACCATGTTAACCAGCCTACAAATAGTTTCAAAAGCTTTACTCCGGTTACCTTGTCCCAGACCAGAGACGCGATCCTTGCTTGCAAATCTGGCTCTCCCTCTGACCCCTGTCCACCTAGGATTCTCCACCTCATCATCGACGAAATTAACCCTTCCATCAACACTATAATCAATCAATCTCTCTCATCCGGTTCAGTACCACGCTCCTGGAAACAAGGGGTGGTCAAGCCGCTCTTGAAAAAGTCGAACAAACCCCCCTCTGACCTGACCAACCTCCGTCCAATCACCCTCCTACCTGCACTAGGTAAAATAACGGAACAGTTAGTCCATAAGGAGCTCAAGACCTTTCTGGACTCAAATAATTTACTTCACCCCCAACAATCCGGTTTCCGGCCGAAACATTCCACTGAGACGGCCCTGATCGAGCTGACCGACACAATCAAAACCCATCAAGATCAAAGGAAGAAGGCTATCCTGATCCTTCTTGACCTCACGGCAGCTTTCGACACTATTTCTCATTCCATCCTGATCAAAAGACTCTCAGATATCGGTATTTCCAACTCTGCCCTATCTTGGATCAGCTCTTTCCTCAGTGACAGGTTCCAGACCGTCTCACTTGGCCCCTACCAATCCAAGGAGAGAAAGGTGTTCTGCGGCGTCCCCCAAGGTTCCATCCTGAGTCCCCTCCTCTTTAATATCTACCTTATCCCTCTCCTTACCCTCATTGAATCGTTCGGCATAACTGTCACTTCTTATGCCGACGTAACTCAGCTGATCATCCCCCTTGATGAAAATACCAACACGGCTGAGCTCAACCTGAAACACTGCCTTACAGCAGTCTTCCAATGGATGGACACCAATCACTTGCGCTGCAACTCGAACAAAACCGAGATTCTTCCCATCGGAAAAAATGCATCCTTCTGCCCTGCCCTGTGGTGGCCGGACAACTCTGCCACCCCTCCTCAAACCGTCTCATCAGCTAGGAACCTCGGTGTCCTCTTCGACTCCGAGCTATCCTTCGACCTCCACGCTTCGAACACGGCAGGTAAATGCTTCGGCATAATAAAGTCATTAAGGAAATTCTTTGACTTCCTCCCGCTCGAAGCGAGAAAAACGGTAGCGGTAGCCCTCATTCTGTCCCGAGTCGACTACTGCAACGGACTCATGGCAGGGACCAAAAAATCGACCCTTGCCAAATTGCAAAGTGTCTTGCACACTGCCGCCCGGCTTGTCCTGAAACTTCCACGAAAATCCTCCATCTCCGCAGCCCTTAAGTCCCTGCACTGGCTCCCCCTACACAAGAGAATTCTCTTTAAAATTCTCATTGTAGCTTTTCGAGCCTTCAACAAAACCGGCCCTTCCTACCTAACCAAACGTTTCCCCCATTACACTCCGAGCCGATCCCTAAGATCTGCACAAGACAACCTCATGACCTTATCGAAATTCAATCTAAAATCCAAAGGCGGAAAAACTTTAAGCAACCTATCCATAAAAGCCTGGAACAGTATGCCAAGGCACCTCAGGCTTCAAACATCTGAGAAACCATTCCGGAAGCTGCTCAAAACCTGGATCTTCACGCTCCCTGACGACTGGTCCAAAGCCGCCATTTAGCCTCCCCCACTCCCCTCTATGACTGGATTCAGGACCTATAGCGCCATGATGCTCCTTCCGGAGCGACCGCTTGCGCTTTATAAATACCACTCCAAATTCCAAATTCCAAATAAAATAATGATAGTGCTGCACTGCAGCATCTCAGTTTACGTGCTAGCAAAAGGGGACGTAGGTAGTACCTTCGGATTTTAAGTGACATATCATACAACAGCATAACACGCATAAATGACTCGGGTCCCCCTTATGTTCGGGGGCACGTGTCAGATCCGCCTCCAGGGGCTTTACCCGTGATTTAATAAAGGTCCGCACCTAAGGAGTTCCTAATCTGAACATGAGATATAAAGCCATTTTCTCAGCAGGGAACTGCAAGTCCAAGAACGGCCCCCAGTGACGTTCACATGTTACTTTCTGGTAATTAGTCGGAAGGATGCCTCTCCCGGCTTCTTGCTTGCTCCACATGAATGACCAATATGTCTTTGTAATCAGTTCTAGGGTTGCCTTACTCATCAGTTCCAAGTTATTCTATTGATCTCCCCTACAAGTGGATGTTGAAATGTTCTTAACGTGCTTGAACCAGGGTAAACTATTATAGTTCCTGCATCATTGCAGTTCCTGCAGCTCCATTCTATATCAGAGCTGGAGTCGACCACACTCGCCCCCGGTGTCTTACGGGGTCGAGATCCTCCAGTGTGGTGAACCTCAGGTCAGCTGTTAATGCTGCCATTGGGGTACCAGGACCCAGGTTCAGTAAACTTCATAAGAAGATGTTTCCCAGTTTATGAAGAGCCTGAACTTTCGTAAAATCTCACAGTTAGCACCAGAAGAACAAGCCACCCGTGCATTTGTCTTGAATGCGTCAGTGCTCCTTTTATTGGTCTCTTGCTGCTTGAGTTAGCAAAATGTAGAATTGTGTCGTCAAGTTTGTTTCCAACTTCGCCCGATGAGTTTTCCAATATAAATGGTCTGCCGGGGTATGTGGGGAGCTTCCAGGGACACCTCAGAGCCTGGTCGATTCTACTTTGGCCTTTTCAGAATCCGGCCTGAAGGTTAGAGAGAATATTTTTCTCCTTTGTCCCGGTCTTGAGTCGTGATTGTAAGAGTTTCCTAAAGATTGCATGATTCTAGAATCGCACCAAGAGTCATTACGGTGTTAAATAACTCTGTTAAAGGCCCTGAAGCACTGAATGTCTGAACTGGCCCTCCCTCCTCTCCTCTGAATCCATGTAATAACGCCTCGCGAAGGTGTGGAGGAGGGAAGCCCATGTCACTGCACAGTAAATCTCAGCCACAGGAACACCCCTGACAAGTGCTGATGCGGAGGACTCTGCTCTGCGGGACTGAGCGCAGATTCCCTCAGTCAGTTCCTTTGTGATGCACAAGATGATACAATGAGATAAGGTCCTCTTCTGGGCAGAGGTGCCCTTCTTGCAGCCTCTACAGTCCACACCTAGGGTCAATATAAATGTAGACTTCCTTTCGGGGCTCTTACTGATGTAATGTCGCCTCCTCTGAGGGTAGAAGGTGGGAAGGGTGACAGATCGCCTCAGATGGAAAGAGGTCACTCCTTGAGAAGGAGGGGGGATGTAGTTCTGAGGAATAATTCCTCCAGGAAGAAGAATGTGAAGGGCGGCAACACGCTCAGTGCCTGTAACTCACTGATGCGCCGCAACGAAGTGATGCTATAAAGAGTACAAAGGTATAGCCAAACTGCTAGACGAGGAACCTGGGGGAACAGCAGATAACAAGCAACAACGCTTCACTGTAGAGTGATTTCTGAAAAATACCAAGAGCGGTCCATTAACCAGAAATGTACAGTTTTAACATTTGCTGACATGACGTGGACAATATGGAAAATACAGTTCAAAAGCAAAGATAGAACAATCACACTTGATTAAATCTATTCACAGAGTTTAGCAAATGAAATCAGCAATAATCATGAAATAAAGTGCGCAAGAAGTGAACAGATACTCATGTGAATAAAGAAGTGAGGGGTGCATCGAGACAAAGTGAAGACGTATGACTCGACTCCTCGAGTGACTTACAGGCGCTATAGACACTCCATTTCGTTCTATGGTTTGTAAACTGTCTTAGTTCATAATAAGTCTACAGCGAACCATTGTTGTTTGTTGTATATCATCAAAATAATAACCACAAAAAACGGTGTACAGTATCAGTAACCATAGCTAGTAATTACGGAGGGGCTCAGAAATGTGAAAACAAGTCCATTGAAGCATAAGCAATGGAATAGGTGCAAAGATATGTGCCAGTCCCCCCAAATATCTATGATTGGAGATTGCATGAGGCATGCTGGACAGGGAATCAAAGTATCCTTCGTCTACTGCTCAACTCAGCAGGACCAGCGACAGAGCACAATGGAAACCTTCTGAAAGGAGAGCCTTTGAAGAGTCCACGTTATGATCAACACGCCAGACGATGTATGATTTTTATCTTCCAGAAGAGACTGACTCGGTGGAGGGGCAACAAGCTGATAAAATTAGATCGACCACCTCCATTGGCAGCTGGAAGGAGCTCCGATGCCCCTTTCAAACTCCAGACATGAAGGTGGAGGCTCTGGAGACCGAGGTGCGGGTCCCGTCTCTCTCGATCTCCAGGCATGAAGGTGGAGGCTCTGGAGGATGAGGTGCCTTTCCTCCCCCTCTCGATCTCCAGACTTTCCAATTGGGAAAGAAGGTCCGCTCGAGGCAGATGTGGCAGGTGGCACATGGAGAGGCGCAGGCAGGCCATGTACCACACCCTTCTGACCAGTGATGGGTGGTAAGAATTGCTTCAGAACAGTCATGGTGAATATTCCTGAGAGCGGGAGGGATTAAGGATATGGGAAGAAAGGTGTAGTGAAGGGGAAAACCCCACCTCAACCGAAATGTGTTCCCCAACATTTCCCACAGTGTAAACTGGAGGACACACAATTGTGGACAATGGGCGTTATCACAAGTTGCAAATCGGGGTCCCACAGGGCTAACATGTTCTACACCAGAATCCAAAAGGAGATGCCGTTCGTGCCTGGCAAGATGAAGCCAACTCAAGCTGAGAGCTGACCAGATGGTTGGCACCTAGCCAGGTCCCATGCTGGTGCACGTAGAACCCAGAGACTGGCACTTTTGCGGCGCCGGAACTTCACTTTTTTTAAGCTCCAGTGCGCAATGTGCCACTGCATATTTATAAGGCCACATGAAGCCACTTTACATGGCTTTTCATGGCCTTATAAATATGTGCCCCTTTCACGCAGAGCACTGCATGAAACGGGTGATCCATAGTTGTTACTGTGGGTGGCATTAGGGAGGCACAACCAGAAGATGTATTTTATTTTTCTCCTCGGGCTTTCCTTTTTCTATTTGTGCTGCATTCTGCTACACACCTATAGTAATAGGAAATCGCCCCTTGTGATTGACTTTGTGCAGGAACGCCTCCCTATAATCAATCAACCCTGTAACGCAGGCACCCTTGCATTACACCTGCGCTGGGGAAAAGGGCAGGAATGCGCTGAATTACATAGATACGGTGCATTCCTACCCTTTTGTTCTGACGTAGGACAGTGCAGCAAGATTCCTTGTAGTGCTGCCCTACCCAAAACCTCATAAATTAGGCCCAGAGTCTCTGGGCTTCCCGACGGAGGAGGAGAGACCCCCAGCAGGAAGGCGTTGGATTGACTGAATCCAGTCGAGCGTGAACTAGAAAAAGAAGAGATCACATTCTTTGGCCACATCTACACGGACACAAGATGTTTGGACGAAAGAGCCAGACCACCCGTAGGATCATGAGACCACCATGAGCCAGACCACCGGTAGGATCATGAGACCACCATGAGCCAGACCACCCGTAGGATCATGAGACCACCATGAGCCAGACCACCCGTAGGATCATGAGACCAACATAAGCCAGACCAGATTACCCCCCTCCCGTAGGATCATGAGGCCACCATGAGCCAGACCTGATTACCCCCACCCGTAGGATCATGAGACCACAATGAGCCAGACCTGATTACCCCCCCCACCCGTAGGATCATGAGACCACCATAGCGTTTGAGCAAGAAGCAACAGCTAAGACGAAGACATTCGCTGTATCAGAAGTCCACAGAGATGGGTCGAGGAGATGTGGTCATGGAGTGACTTGCGTGTATTTTCTTCCTCAAGCATTCTCTTTTTCGTGTTTTCTTTTCTTTCATTCTTCTCCTTCCTGTCTGATTTTCTTCCCCTCACCCCACCTGATGGCCCAAAATTCTTTCATTTGTCAAGCAAGCGGTAAGAGGCGGTGGTCGGAGGTGGGGCCCTTCAGCACTCTCTTTTTCGGGGCTGGCACTTATTTTTCCTCATCAGACTTTCACCCATCAATCCATCCATCCATCTACCCATCCATACACCCACACATCCATCCACTCACCCATCCATTCACCAACACACATCCATCCGCCCATCCACCCACCCATCCACCATCCATCCATCTACCCACCCATCCACCAACCCATCGATCCAACCTCCCTACCATCCAACCACCCACTCACACTTCCATTCACACATCCATCCACCCATCCATCCATCCACCCACTGACACATCCATCCACCCACCCAACCATCCACCCACCCATCCATCCACCCACCCAACCATCCACCCACCCAACCATCCATCCACCCACCCACACAGCCACTGAACCATCCATCCATCTACTCATCCATCCACCCTGACACATCCATTTCACCCATCCATCCACCCACTGACACATCTACCCACCCATCCATCCATCTCCACTTCTTTCCTCCATCTCTGACCGCCTTGGCAAAGTGGGCTCGGGCCCCGGCCTTTTAGGGGCCCCTGATAGACCTGGCTCTGTTCTCCACACAGCCCTGCCCTGATGACCTTGAATGGTTTTTAAACACAGTTTGTTTTCATATATTTGTATCACAGGTGGGTGGCAGGGATTGTGCGCAGTGTCAGTGAGCTGCTGCTGGGTCATTGGACACACTTTAGAGTCTGGAGCAGTCTGATTGGATCAGGAACCCACAACTGGTCTGAGCAGGGGCCCCAAAATGTTTGGTCCAGTGCCCTCACAATCCTTAAGATATACCAGCCTCCCCCTCCTCTTCCTCTCTTTCCATCCATCTAATTTCTACCTCCCACCCCAGAAGAGAAGCAGAGGGCCCCCTCCCAGAAGCAGAGGCGCCCCTCCCATATGGAGAAGCAGAGGGGCCCCTCCCATATGGAGAAGCAGAGGGGCCCCTCCTATCCTTCTACAGGGGTCCCCAGGGGGAGGCAACAGCAGTCACCCAGGGAAGGGATTATTCTGTCTTTATTTTAGGATCTTTATAAAGCGTGAACGAGGGGGGGGGAGCCAAGGTGCCTCGGATTAAACATTTATTATCACAAGTTGTGACAAGAAGAGATACACACAGTATAACACCCCCAGAGGGACAGATATCAGGAGTGGGGTACAGTGGGGTGCAGTGTCAGCTGCACAAGACACGATCATCACCACAAGTCAGAAATACCCCAGAGATCTGCCCCCTCCGGAGAGGACATTTCATGGTTAAAAGTCACTTTTTGGGGACGCATCATTGATTGGTGTTGGGGGGGAGGGGGCCAGCAGCATCACCCGAACCAGGCCCCGGGGCTGAAAGATGGAAATGGATGAGGACATTTCCCTCATTTCCCTCATTCTGAGTGATGAACACGTGCCTCGTGTGTAGCTCCTCGTGTCTGGTGTGTGGTATTAAAGCGCCTCGGTCCGAGCCACAGTCCTGCCACCGGGGGGCGCCTCTGGGCAGGTCCAGGGGAGCAGTGTCTCTCTTCAGGGCCTGTGGATAGCGCCCGAGGCTCAGGGCGGAGTCAGAGGCGCTGTATGGTGTGAAATGAACTCGGGGCTCCTCTGTCCTTAATGAGAATCCTTCACTGAGAGGCCTGTCCAAGGGTGCAGAGGAGGAGAGGCCTGTCCAGAGGTGCAGGGGAGGAAAGGCCTGTCCAGAGGAGGGGTAGAGGAGGAGAGGCCTGTCCAGGGGTCAGAGGAGATGAGGCCTGTCCAGGGGGGCAGAGGAGGAGAGGCCTGTCCAGAGGAGGGGCAGAGGAGTTGAGGCCTGTCCAGGGGGGAAGAGGAGGAGAGACCTGTCCAGGGGGCATAGGAGGAGAGGCATGTCCAGAGGAGGGGCAGAGGAGGTGAGGCCTGTCCAGGGATGCAGAGGAGGTGAGGCCTGTCCAGGGGTGCAGAGGAGGTGAGGCCTGTCCAGGGGTCAGAGGAGGTGAGGCCTGTCCAGGGGTCAGAGGAGGTGAGGCCTGTCCAGGGGTGCAGAGGAAGTGAGGCCTGTCCAGCGGTCAGAGGAGGTGAGGCCTGTCAGGGGTCAGAGGAGGTGAGGCCTGTCAGGGGTCAGAGGAGGTGAGACCTGTCCAGGGGTGCAGAGGAGGTGAGGCCTGTCCAGGGGTCCGAGGAGGTGAGGCCTCTCCAGGGGTCAGAGGAGGTGAGGCCTGTCCAGGGGTGCAGAGAAAGTGAGGCCTGTCCAGGGGTGCAGAAGAGGTGAGGCCTGTCCAGGGGTGCAGAGGGGGTGTGGCCTGTCCAGGGGTGCAGAGGGGGTGTGGCCTGTCCAGGGGTGCAGAGGGGGTGAGGCCTGTCCAGGGGTGCAGAGGAAGTGAGGCCTCTCCATGGGTGCAGATGAGGTGAGGCCTGTCCTGTGTTTGGGTGGTTCATAGAAGGTGGGCCTGTCCAGGAGGGATGCAGTGGAGATGAGGCATGTTCGTCCAGGCAGGGTGGTCGAGAGCTGAGTTTAAGTTTGTTAATTGTTGTCCCTAGAGATTTGTGGAATGAGTGTAAGTTGCTTGTAAACTGGCCAATTGAAGAACCACAGAGTGAAGCGCCTCAAAATACTTTATTATATATACAAGAAATTAATGCAGATTTACAGACAATATTGCAAAGTCGAAGACCGGGTAAAAGAGGGCGCATCTTTTAGCTATGCATCCAGATGTTAGTGCTTAATGTGAGGGGCTGCAGACTAATATTCTGGATGAGATTTTGTTGTAACCAAAGTACTCTAGTGACAATTGTATTACTAAGCAGAAGAAGATCAAAATAATAATAATGATGGCTCAGTCAAAAATTATCCAGAAGGGTGACAAAAGTGGTTCTCACCGATTGTATTCTCGTTTTGATTCTGGGTTTGTTGCTGGTGCGAATTTGGATATGCACGGCGTTGGTGTGCAGAGTAATGATTTTCAGTATGTGCAAGGAGGAAATGTTGTTCCTCTGGGTCAGGGACGGACCGGGAACCCTAACCAGGCCTGACAATTTTGACGGACCAGCTCCCTGCCTCTTTTGTTGCTGGGGGCGATATAGCAAAACCAGCCCCCAGTAAGAAATATGTTTCGCAGCATTGAAGAATCGCCCCCCCACTCTTTCAGCCTCCCGGGGAACCACTGGAAGCCCGTTACGGCCAGTCCGGCCCTGCTCAGGATGTAGGTTTCACTGACAGTGGCAATTTAAATACTTTAAACACTAATAATGTGCAGAATAAGACATGATCCTTGCGATGTTTGCAGGAACCTGGGAAGCTGGAACATGAATCAGATGGCACAGACTGGGATGTAATCACACATTACTCAACTCCCGGAGAGGGAGAGAGAGGGGGTCCTAGGGAGAATATTTAAAGACCCATCAGTTTTAATCCCCAATCCTACTGATAAATAACACCTGAAAACTGATGGTCTGAATAAAAAGAGAAAATTATATGTAACCATACACACAGAACAGAAGTAAGCAAAAAGACCCACATTACATGAATCGCCAGTCTAGCTGTAAATAGTAATAAGAGAATGATAGCGCGAATGCGACTTCATGTCACGAGAAACCCTGAGGAGGGCAGAAAAATAAGGATTTCCATCAACTGCCCTTGGTGGCCAGTGTCATCATTTGGAAAACCAAAGGCGCCCCATGTCACCTCAGCTCTTCTGGCAAGGAGCCAAACGTTGGTAGACTAGGCGTATAGTGACAGGGAAGGAAAGTGCAGTGCAAACAATATAAGTGTGAGTGAATTAAAAAAGATACAACAGTGGTCCAAGATACCTTTATTGATGACCACTGGTGGACTTATTAAAAAATACAGTGTTGGTTTTGAATTCATCTACAGAAAATGGTCTACTAGTTTCAGCCGCAGTGGGTGTAAGAACCCCGGCTTTCTTCAGGACCCAATCAATTTTGCTACTACATTAAGTGTGATGATGAAAACAGTGATAACAGAAAAAACTAAAAAGTATCACAGTGTTACTACATGTGACCAATCACAATACCTCCATGCAGGATGGATGATAGTTCATACCTGTAAGAATAAAACAAGCATCAAGAGCAAAATCCACAGTGCGAATGCTGTCTCATTCATTACCTACTGAACTGTTCTGTGTTACCAAGAAAAAATACGAAAATATTACACTCACCTATCCTGAATGAGGTACAAGCCTCACCTCACCTGGCTCTGACTCAGGTCAAGAAGAAGGCACCACCCTACAGAATGGGAGTAACAAATACAGAACACCCCAATGAGCCACACATGCAATCAATTATGTGTATGGACAAGCTATTATAATAGGGCTAGTTTCTAAAAATGAAAGATACAAATAAAATAAGATTCCATCTGTCCTCAAAGTTAAGTATAAACGAATTGTAAAATACATGTATAGTATTTCACCCAAAAAGGCACGAAATACCGAGTGTGGCAGATGTATATGGCTCAACACTACAAAATATTCGAGCTGGCATGGCATTATTCAGGGTCCCAAAAATGCATGCCTCTACCCAGAACTAGTATTCGTAAAAGAGAGCTCAGTTACATAACTAATCGGAATCAAGGCAGGGTAAACAGCACCAGGAGTTATGTTTATCCCCAGCATGCTGAGTAGATCGTAATGCCATTAATCAATCGGCCCGTACACCGAGAGTTTCTCAAAAATGCGGCGAGGAATTGAAGCATTACATTTTTGTAAAATAGAGCACAGATCGTGTTGCATATCAACCCGCTTACCTAACCGTCGATACCCCGAATGTGTCCTGAGGCAGGGGGAGGTAGCGTTTCTCTCCAGACGGCCGCCACATGTGTTGACTTCTTTTTACGTCCAATTGTACAAAAGATGCCAACCTATTTACAGGATACAAAGGACGTACTCAGACTCTTGCCTACAGTTGACTTCAACCCTGACCTTGACATCCTAGTATCTCTAGATATTGTGTCGCTATACACATCAATACCACAGGATGAGACCCTGCCTTGATTCCTATTAGTTATGTAACTGAGCTCTCTTTTACGAATACTAGTTCTGGGTAGAGGCAAGCATTTTTGGGACCCTGAATAATGCCATGGCAGCTCGAATATTTTGTAGTGTTGAGCCATATACATCTGCCACAGTCTGTATTTCGTGCCTTTTTGGGTGGAATACTATACATGTATTTTACAATTCGTTTATACTTAACTTTGAGGACAGATGGAATCTTATTTTATTTGTATGTTTCATTTTTAGAAACTAGCCCTATTATAATAGCTTGTCCATACACATAATTGATTGCATGTGTGGCTCATTGGGGTGTTCTGTATTTGTTACTCCCATTCTGTAGGGCGGTGCCTCCTTCTTGACCTGAGTCAGAGCCAGGTGAGGTGAGGCTTGTTACCTCATTCAGGATAGGTGAGTGTATTATTTTTGTATTATTTTCATATTTTTTCTTGGTAACCCAGAACAGTTCAGTAGGTAATGAATGAGACAGCAAATGTACAGGAATTTATATTGCGCAAATCACCGAGCGGTTTCTAAGGGCTTGCTTAGGGAACCCGTCCTGGTATTCCCCTGTGAGATAACCCTGGCAGGGTATCCGCAAGGTGAAACCAGGCATCCCGCCGCGAGGGGCCGTTGTGGAGATTAAGCAAGCTATTGCCCAGAGTCGCAGAGTGTGAACCCGTGAATCGAGTAGGCACCGGAGCGAGAATTGTCGAGTCCATGGACATTTTAGGACTCAAGACCCCACCGAGCCGGGAATTAAACCCTGGTCCCGGGCTGACCTCTGCTTCCAGGTCTGCCTCCTCTAACCAGTGAGCCATACTTCTCCACATTCGCACTGTGGATTTTGCTCTTGATGCTTGTTTTATTCTTACAGGTATGAACTATCATCCATCCTGCATGGAGGTATTGTGATTGGTCACATGTAGTAACACTGTGATACTTTTTAGTTTTTTCTGTTATCACTGTTTTCATCATCACACTTAATGCAGTAGCAAAATTGATTGGGTCCTGAAGAAAGCCGGGGTTCTTACACCCACAGCGGCTGAAACTAGTAGATCATTTTCGATAGATTAATTCAAAACCGACACTGTATTTTTTAATAAGTCCACCAGTGGTCATCAATAAAGGTATCTTGGACCACTGTTGTATCTTTTTTAATTCACTCACACTTATATTGTTTGCACTGCACTTTCCTTCCCTGTCACTACACGCCTAGTCTACCAACGTTTGGCTCCTTGCCAGAAGAGCTGAGGTGACATGGGGCGCCTTTGGTTTTCCAAATGATGACACTGGCCACCAAGGGCAGTTGATGGAAATCCTTCTGCCCTCCTCAGGGTTTCTCCTGACATGAAGTCGCATTCGCGCTATCATTCTCTTATTACTACGTACAGCTAGACTGACGATTCATGTAATGTGGGTCTTTTTGCTTACTTCTGTTCTGTGTGTATGGTTACATATACTTTTCTCTTTTTATTCAGACCATCAGTTTTCTTGTGTTATTTAACAGAATGGGATGTCACATTCAGTGGTCCCAGCACCCTCGACCTGTGTGCCGAGCATGCAGAATCAAAGGCAGATAATCAGTCCCGATGGCCCCACAGCCCAGTGCAGAATAGAACGCTAAATTCTCAACAAATGTAAGATTTCAACAAAATCCTTTAGTGATTAATAAGGATTTTCCACAACTTGCATCTACACTAGGAGTTTCTACTGGGCTGAATCAGACACAATGACGGTGCCTGAGATGGAAGAAGGATTGCGTGCTTGGTGCAGTCCTAGAGGTCACCCAGAGGGCCCTTTTGTAGAATAAGTAAATGGAAATCCAGCATCTCTTTTAATCAAAAAATGTGCCTCCCGTTCCACAGTCAGACTGACGGGAGCTCCCAACCCACCCCTCTTGGGAAACAAGTTCAAGGTGTAGGCATTTCTAATAAACAACTAATAAGCTGTCAGCAAATGTTCCCGTACAAATTGGGTCATTGATGAATGGCCTCAAACTTAAACTTTGATTAAGATCTAGTTATTATGTTAGGGAATAACCTTGTAAAATGATTGGTGGCTTTTAGGTGAAGAGTCCTAATTCATTATTCATTTTGTGGGTGTGGTTTATTAAATTACATTTTGTTGTGCCATGTTTTCATGAACATTCATTGATTGCTGTCATTTTAACCTCCTCATGAACCATGTTAATAATGTGTTCTCTCTATCTAAAAACTTAAGAACGTTTCCTTGATTTTTATCTAAGCAGGTTCTAGTCAGTTTGCTATTTGATATTATAAAAAAAGTTTTCTTATTTCTTAGCACACATTTGTTGTGTGTGGTCTGTCATTGACTTTACATCTAGAGTTATTTCTGATTCTGGCTTTTGATATACTTTAGAGGTTCCCTTTATGTGATCCTCCTGCAAATATTATGATAATTATTTCTCTGATTGAGTAACCATGTTTATGCCTTCAGTAATTATTTGAAACCTTTAATATAGCTTTGTAGCTTGTTGTAGCTCCAAAGGCAAGTGTCTTTACCAAGGGAACGGTCCTTTAATGGGCAGTATTGCCTGCTATGGCTGACTATAAGGTCATTACACTGTTTGCCCCATGAGGGCAGAATGTGTTAATTAATAAAACAACGGTGTCCCAGAGACCCAGGAGGTTGAAACTCCTCCGGTACTCCGAACTGCTGTAAGCGTGAATGTTGAACAGTTAACACCTGCATGCAGGACTACAGGGGTTAATTGTTGAACAATCACAGCAATCGCTGTGAAAGGAGGCTGAAGTCAGCCCCTGGTTCTCCCTGGGCTCGGCTAAACTGGTTTTCATCATTCAGGTGAGTAGGGAGATACGGGAGATGAGCAGAACCCCCCCTCCTTCCGAGATGCCAGTGACACTGCGAGCTACGGGAGGAGGAAGGGGGGAGGCTCCTGTATGCCCTGCTACAGGCTCTATCTTCTGCCTTCTCCTGTCCAATCCATATATTTCAGAGAGGCAGAGGCTGTGTATTAGGACATTGTAATGTTGAGAGCAGCGGGCCTATACCAGGTTGTATAGGCTGCTGCTGCTTTGTTGTCTTCAATGGAGATCTAAACATTTCAATGTTCCAAGCTTTGTCTCGTGAAGGATTTATTTATGCTGACCCTCCGCATCATCCCTTCAGATAAGTTATAGATAAAAAGCGCCAACACATTGATGCTTTGTTACTTCCATTGCTTGGCATTCAAACTCTGCATCAGTTTGACCTTGAATTGCAGTTGCTCAGAGAGCATGGTTTGAATAAATATAAGAGTCTGGTTGATTTATGAAGTGTGGGCAGAATTATGTTCAAGGACTTTAACATACCTTTGCAAACCAGATTGTTTTGATTTGCAAGGTTCATGGTCTATAAATGGAAAGATGGGGGTTATGAAGAAGTGGACTGTGTTGTTTGGGTTTGTTCTCTGAGACTGTGGGTGCACTCTATATTCACAAGGACCTTTTCCAGCAAGGGATCATGGTTCTTGGTGAATCAAAAAAGTATTTATTCATACCCGTATTTGCTTCACAATGGCCTCCAGAGAACAAGAGATTCTTTTGTGTTGTAAGTTCAGGACGGTTATTTGTAAAATGTGATAAAGTGTGATAGTCGTCTGATGCAAAACTATTTCTTTACTTCCTTTCAAGGTATTCCAGGATGACCAGGCAAGGCAGCGTGGCTGCCACCCTTGGAAGAACAAAATATAATATAACTGTCAGGTAAGGATTCCTATAACTCTTAAGTTTCCTTTTCCCCTGTTTCTTCTTTCTCTATTCCCTTTCTTGATCTCAGTTTTTTTTGTCTCTTCAGCTTCAACATTTGACTCCCTCTGTACACTATTCTTGTTGTTATCAAACTTCTGATAATAATATGATGGAGCCACATTCCTCCTCGAAATGTTGGGGGTGTAGTGCAGGTCCGATTCCTTTTTAGGTCAGTTTTGCCCAGCAGTTCCTTAACTATTGGCACATTTGTCTCCTCCTCTACACCACGTGATACTCTCCCCCCTCTGACTGTTCTTTCGGCGTCTTTTCTCTCTTGATCTAACTTCCATCTCTTTATGTCCTCCTAAACTATCCTTTTCTGTCTTATCTACTACAAGCAAAAGACACAGTATATGTGTGTGAAGACACATGCACACAAGGCTTGCTTTAGGGTGATGCAACCGGTGGAGCTGCACCTAGTGCTGACCTTGGGGGCACTGTCTTTAGAATTAACTTATGGGTTTACAAGCATCTGCTGCACAGTATCCTGCGCAGGAACATGTGGTGAGAGTGGAAGATAGCCTTTTATCTCTTTCTTCTGTTTTGTGTTTTTCTTTTCTAGACCCTTTTTTGTTTCCTTTACTGTTGTGCTGTTTTTTTCTCTTTTTCAGGTGTTGCAGTGCCTGGGTTCTGTCGGAGGAGTGTGATGAGTTCTGGGCACCAAGTAAGTCCTTATCATCTGCACAATTTGAAATAGTGAATTCCACTGAGCTAACTGGACACAGCGTCAGTCTACAGTGGCATTTAAAGCAGTGATTACAACAAAGCTAATTCCTTTGTTCAATAAAATGTCCCTTCCTAGATCACTGGAAAAAGGAATAGATTAACAGTCTAGGTGGACAGGAGATAATTCATTAAAAGTATTACAAATATCTCATTGTGATGCCAGCCTTTGCCACAGAAATTGTAAATTGATAGTGTTGGCTGCTGCTGAGAATCTGTGTCACAATATATGTGCAACTTGTGTTTCTTTCTTAAATAGTAATTACGTGTTCTCTCACATCCATGAGCTCCAGTGATCCGAAGCTCCAGATTTACAGTGTCCCCGAGCTGTTTCACCACTATCAGAAATGATACTCAACTGATTTCCTGGCTTGTTTTTGTCAATATATTCTTTGTGCAAAGTATAAGGTCATAAATATTTTTTCTTTGTGTTCATTTACAATTTCTGACTCCGTTTCTACAGGTGACTGAAGCATGAACAGAAAAAAGAAGGTTTAAATTTAGAGAAACACAAGGAAAGTTAAAACATTCTTGAGCTCTTGAGAAGAAACACATTCTATGTACCAGGAATGGTGAGGATGTTGGAGCGGAAGAAACTGGTGAATGTGAAAGTTGTCAAATCCCTAAAGGAAAATGACCATAAATGTTTACCAAGTGTCAGTAACTGAGATTGAGGAGAACATTGGCAACAATTGATGCCCACGCAGTGCGCATGGGAATACTCAGTGTTGTAAATTCTGTTTGATGGTTTATGAGAAATGCTTTGGAGACGCAAACCCTCCACAACAGATCAGCATCTGTAGACGTGTTGTGATGTGACAGAACCGTCAAAAAGACTAATATCCTCGGTTTACAAGAGCAAGCTTTTGTCTCTGTCTCCTGAAGATGAGAGCAGAGAAAAGGTTGTTTAAAAGAAAGTCATTGTAAATACGCTTTCTCAGATGTCAATTCACCAAAGAGGCTAGCTTACCATTTCCAATATAGGGAGATTTTTCCCCACCAACTCTGTCTCTTGAGGTTGATCCGAGGGGTTTCAAAATGTCCTGTAACTCCAAAGTGGATCATGTACCTGTCTTAGTCACTGAGCAAATAAGCATATACTGACAGAAAGTATAAAAGTGGCCAGTGTTACGCTGTTGATAATTCATAAACCACCCTGGCATGCCCTAATCATCTGTCATTACTTGTATGAACAAACATACCTAACAGGCAAACACTAAAGCCCAAAGACCTTATCAGTGCTTTTAAAACTCCTAAATCAAATGTGATAAACTAGAATCACTAAATGAGACTAATTAAACAAGAGAGAATTCACCCGGCATAACTTGGAGAAAATGAATCCCTGAGAGGCCTCTTAATCAATACAAGGGGCTCCTCAGTGAAAGTTAATAAGACAAGTTAGATAGGTGCCTTTAAAAGGTAGGAAAATGATCTCCAGGTAAAAACTATCATTATTTAAAATGCATATGTTAAGAAGAGCATCTGAAATGCATTTTAGAAGTTAATGCTGAGTTGTAACATAAACAAGTACAGACTCCGGAATCAGATTTAGTCTTAAGATGGCATGTATCCAGGAACAAAGCCAACTTGGAGAAACAAACAACTCTAATAAGAGCAATGAATGTGAGAACAGCTTTAGTCATCAATCCCACCTCACTAAACATGAGAAAACTATTGTTGGACGCAAACCCTATCAGTGTCCCGAATGCCAGAAAGTCTTCAATCACAAATCCAGCCTTACGGTACATGAAAGAACCCACACTGGGCTTAAACCGTATCAGTGCTCTGAATGCTGTAAAAGCTTCAGTACCAAATCCAATCTCACTTCACATGAAAGAACCCACACTGGGCATAAACCGTATCAGTGCTCCACATGCCAAAAAAGCTTCAGTTTTAGTTGCAGTCTGATTCACCATCAGGGAACTCACACTGGCCAAAAACCTTATCAGTGCTCTGAGTGCCAGAAAAGCTTCAATCGTAAATCCAGACTTTCTGCACATGAAAGAACCCACACTGGACAAAAACCTTATCAGTGCTCTGAATGCTATAAAAGCTTCAGTCATAAATCCAGCCTTACTGCACATGAAAGAACCCACACTGGACAAAAACCTTATCAGTGCTCTGAATGCTATAAAAGCTTCAGTCATAAATCCAGCCTTACTGCACATGAAAGAACCCACACTGGGCAGAAACCGTATCAGTGTTCTGAATGCCAAAAAGGTTTCTATCACAAATCCGGTTTAACTCAACATGAGAGAATCCATACTGGGCTCAAACACTATCAGTGCTCTAAATGCCAGAAAAGCTTCAGTCGGAAAATAATTCTCACTCACCATGAGAGAACTCACACTGGGCAAAAACCTTATCATTGCTCTGAATGCTGTAAAAGCTTCAGTCATAAATCCAGCCTTACTGCACATGAAAGGACCCACACTGGACAAAAACCTTATCAGTGCTCTGAATGCTGTAAAAGCTTCAGTCAGAAATACAACCTTACTGTACATGAAACAACCCACACTGGGCATAAACGGTATCAGTGCTCTGAATGCCAAAAAGGTTTCTATCACAAATCCGGTTTAACTCTACATGAGAGAATCCATACTGGGCTCAAACAGTATCAGTGCTCTGAATGCCAAAAAAGCTTTGGTCAGAAATCCAACCTTACTGTGCATGAAAGGACCCACACTGGGCATAAACCATATCAGTGCCCTGAATGCCACAAAAGCTTCAGATTGAAAACAACTCTCACTAGACATGAGAGAACTCACACTGGGGAAAAACTTTCTTAGCTCTCTGAGTGCTGGAAAAGTTTCAGTTGGAAATCTGGTCCCGCTCAACCTGTGAGAACTTACCTGGAAAAATCCTTGTAATTGTTCTAAATGCCAGGGAAGGGTCTGCTGGAGATTCAGTTTCATTCAATAAGAGAGAACCCACAACGTGAAAGAAAATGACCCGTGCTCTCAATGTGACAAAAACTTCGGCTGTAAATGTAACTTTCCACAAAAGAGAGACAATGTGGTAGAATAAAAGGTGCTCACTGTCAACCCTGAGGAGGAGCTTTCAGCATCGCAAAACATTTACATGAAGCAGCCACAAAGACATCAATCCATTGATTGTCCAACAAACTGTCTACTGAGAACAGCGCACAGCGTGGGATGGAAATGCTTGAATTAACCTCATTCTTTTGTAACTATTTGTGGCCTCATTCCGTTCAGTGTGTTTTGTTCCCTGAGTGTTTATAAGCAGTGGCTCTGACCCACAAAGGCCATTCGATCCTGAACTTTGAGGCCACGCTGCTAGGATCTGGAATGCAAGTAACTTCAAACTGTTTCCAGTGTTAACGAGCCTCACCATGGGGCTGCGGCAGAAGTCCCTTTGTCGTAGGTCTCTATGGGACCAATATCTGTTCATGTCTGTACCACGTAGGGCTGATCATTGAGAAAAACTAAAGGTGATGGATGGACTGGTAGTTAGTCTCAGCAACATCCCGCCACATCATTTTCTATTCTCCGTGCCACTAAAGACAAGGCCAACCATATGCAAACCATTTGTGGCCCCACCCTAAATAGTCCCAATGATTTCTGTTCCAATGGGACATGGCCTCGTATTACAAAGATCCACATGAGTGGCCTCTTTCCATCTTCTTTTTGTTTCAAATAGAACCTGCTATCCCTTTAACCATGCCTCAGGCCTGCCACGTTCCATGCTTTGGCTCTGATCATCAACCTTGAACCATCTCCATAACTTGTCAGCTGTTGTAATTGCTTGAAGTTTCACACATTTTGATGGCCGTGGATTCAGGTTCAACTTGATGACCCAACTCTACTCTGTGGGAATTTTGCACTTCAAGCCACATCTGTGCAGCTCATCACCTTCTGAGACTGATTCAGCCAAAAACCTTGCATCAAATTCCAGTGTCAATCATCACCAGAGACTAAACTTATCTTTGCCCTCTCGAGCATAGCTACAGAAGTCAACTACAATTTTGTAGGTGACTTCCTGATTGATTCAGTGGATCTGCTTGTTTTTTATTCATTTACCTTTTTGTTTGGTTTTGACAGTTGTTTTTGCTAATTAATGATACTTACATCACAGCAAACCTTTAGATTTTGCTTCCGAATAATTATTACATTTTCTTTTTGATCTAAACTTGGTTTGAATCTTAAAGTTCCTTGTCCATTTTTAATAAACTGTATTGAAATGTGTGACTTCCACTGTTTTGCTCTACCTACACACCATGCTCCTGTCGCGTTCTAATCTAGGACCCCGATCAATACTGTGACCTTATGCCCCTATACGGCTATAATCCATTTATTCCCCTATATTGGCATAAACGATCAAATGCAATATTCAGAAACTCGTCTCTGGCCTCACACGATCAGAGCCACATTTCAGAATCACTTCCTCTGCAGCTTCCTCTGCAGCTCATTAGAGCAAATGACACAGCAGAAGCCACTATCTAAGATTCCTAGATTACACTCCGAGTTCTTCAACAAGAGAAAAACTCAGCAACCTGGGATGGCCCGCTTGCTATGTTTTGATTAGTAATAGAACTCTAATGAGCACTAAGAGACGATCACTTCCTAGTGACATCTTTATTGACGTCTTATGTCCAAAAACTTACGTCAAACCAGGCACCTTTCAGATATAAATATTACCAACATTGCCTTAAGCAAACGCTGATGCTGATGCTATCGCTGCCTCAACGACATCGATGATAGCGATGGTGTGGTGAACATAGGAGCAGAACAGCTGTCCTCCTGCAGAGCCCAGCAGATACTAGCTGCCCACGGACGCTGCCCCTCCTCCTCTTCCTCGACGCGCTGAGAGAGATGCTGTCTTTTCTCCTGCGGAGAAATCCAGCTCCGGCGTTTCCAGCCCACTCTTGCGAGTGACTGGGATATCGAGTCCTGGAAGGAGATACAAGACCTCCAACATTCTATTCCAGAGGTATGGTGTTGACTAAACCCTTAGAGAGAATTCTTGAAGCAAACCTTGGCAAAACCAACTTAACTAAAACTGCTACTTACTTACTCCCTCCCAAGTATTAGGCTTAGGTCAGGTACACTGGGGTAGGCGTAGTTAGAAGCACCAGTTGAGTACGTTAGCCTAATGGATATATGAATGTATATATGTTTTATTCATTTTAAACCATTGTATGGCTAAGAAACCATATCAATGTTTTTACAGTATTATTTCGCAATACTCATTTTACTGTACGCACTTTTTATAATAACTAGTCTTGCAATTGTGGCAATTCATTTCTCTTGTATGAGAAGAAAGACTGTTCAATAAATAATACCTTTTTATTGAAAACGCCCGTCTCTCTATTCTCTGCACTTTGGTGAAAGTAATCTGCACAAAACTGACTGAGTAAAATAACTGTCTATTGTTTCACACGACTCTAGAGATTGACTCTTATTCTAAGGAGCAAAGTTGTCATGTTTATGCGGTTGTTGGAAAACTGAATCCCTTCTTGTCTGTACCAGGGAAGCTGATCACTTCCTATTCAGTCAAGAAAGTTTCCAGTGACCTCTGAGCTAGTTGGTAACAAACCCAATTAAGTTTAGCATAGTCAGTGGAGACCTGGAAGATCCGCACTTTTACGTCCATACTACTGTTTATGTTATTCCAATGCGCAGGGCCTATTGGGAAAATAGGAACTACACTACATGGCGCCCAACGTTTGGTAAGGCGATAAAACTAACGCAAGACGTTAGAGTAACTCAGTCGTGCATTTTTCACACAGACCCCTTTCTCCCGTAAATACTCCAATAGACGTCTGGAGTGGGTAAAAGGTTAAAATCCGCCCGACCTTAGTAGGAAGAGATTCCTATGTAAAGCTCTGGTTTTTTCAACGTTGAAGGATACAGTGTTCCAAAATATTGTGCACCAAATCTTTGTCTCCTTGGAGACCTGCTCTGCAAAACCTGCATTTATAAAATGTCAGTAGAAAACAACGGAACTGATGCCGCAGTAGATACGACTCAGCAGGGTCCCGACGGGACTACTGAACCGGGTGCGATAATCATCCCGGCACATTTCAGAAAATCTATAACGTCAAAACTTATAGAAAATGGACTGACCACACAAGGTGGCACAGTCGTCTTCGTGATAGAGGCACACGAATATCGGCAGACAGAGGTATTCTATTCTGGATTAAAATTTCCAGCGGCAAACGCTGCAACACACGAGTTCCACTACTATATAGTAGGGGATCCACCAGAAGAGTACGCTCCTTTTGAGGAGATTGAAATCCCATTAAAATTCCAAGAGCATTTGCTCTGGTTTAAAGGCGCCCTAAAACACAATGATCATATTACCAGGCTCGGTCCACTAGGTAGACCAGGAACAACGTGGCCGGTTCTAGCCAGCTACACTCCACATGCAGACATGGCAAAAATGTCTAGAGAAGAACTTTTAGCACAGCTAAAAACATTAATTAAAATACATAGGCAATTAGTCCAATATGTAATGCGGACTGCTACAGTCCAATCAGCTGTTAATGTACCACAGCTGACCCCTCATCAGGGGAACACCAATAAAATTACACCACAGAACATACAGTCATGTCTTGGTAAAACACCCATTAAAAGGGAACAAATTCCTTTCTGGTTAGCGCAGAAAATTACTCAAATAGAGGCAGTATTTCCGAATACTGCCCCTATTGAGAAACACAGGATCCTGACCATCTGCCTTCCAATGGGGGTCGCACCACACGTGGAGGACTGTGACACTTGGGGTACAGTCTTTGCTTCCATTTACACAAAAACACATGGTGTTCCGTCATTGGCGGTAATACCAGAAGTGCTAAAACAGATTCAAAATGAATACGGACCAGAACCTGCTTTAACTCTTGGTATGAAATTACTGAAAGACTTCAAGCAGGTCTCGGCTATATTACTAGCCAATATAAAAGGAGAAGCAGCATCTGTGGCGATCCGCCAGAAGTTGAAGGAAACAGATATAACAGATCAACCAATTGAGCTTGCCAGAATTATAGAACAATGTAAAACCAGTAAAGCCCCAACTGCTCGAAAATCCTGAAAAATTATTTATTAAAAATAATTCAAACACTCCTAAAAAGAGCTGGGATGGAAATAAACAATCCACTCCTAAGGAAAAAGTTTTCCAGTCCAGAGGAAGGTCTCCTCGACGGAGGAAAAGAACTCCGACTCGAGAACACCAGTCTCCTCAGAGGGAGCCCTCTGAGAAAAGATATAACCTTAGAAATAGGGATAATTTGAAGAAGCCTGATAGATATCAAAGTATTGATACACGTCCCTCTCGATCTTTTTCGCATAAATCGGAAAGAAGAGGACCATCAGACCCAGGAGAGCACACCAAGTCCAAAGACAAGGAACCTGCTCAAAGTAAAAAATTACAATTTCCAAAAAAGAAGGTAGCCAGTATTAGAGTAATGGAACATGCCGAGAATACTGAGGACACAGTTGAAAAACGGGGAGTGGGCACAGACAATGCTAGACAGTGCAGCAGAAATCAGTATAGCCCGCAAGATCCTGATGAGTCATCTGGAGACAGTGGACACGAATGAATACATTCAGGTTGAAACTGCTGACACCAGACTTAGCGAGCCCCATAAGATATACGAAATACCACTGCGTATAGAGGGTGATAAGACTAAGAAAATAAGGGGTCTATTTTGGGATAAACTCTCAAAAGGCTATGACATTCTGTTAGCTGATAAAGATTGGCCCCCAGAGTTTGTCAGGGAGTGCCCTCGTGGCAAAGAAATTATTATGCCTGCCTTCTCGAATCACATTCCGATTCACAAAAAATATACTTATGCAAGGAAATGGGCAGTAGCCCAGGCACCAGCATTATATAAAAATCATGTAGGATGGGATGAGGGTTCCCCTCCTCACAAAATCCAGTTAAAAAGTCAACCAACTGCACAAAGTATCCCATTAAGCAAGAAGCTAAAAAACAAGTCAGGTAGAATTTAGATCAACTTGAATACCAGGGGGTGATTGAAACATGCACCTCTCAAATGAACAATCCTTTGTTTCCTGTCTCCAAGCCAGACAATTCATATCGTCTAGTTTTGGATTACAGACACCTTAACGCATGTTGCAAAACATTTGCAGTACAAAATTCGCATAGTGCTGCACTAATGAACAACATAGTTAGGAAAAAATATAAAACGACATAAGACATATCTAATGGTTTCTTTTGTCAAAACATTGCACCAGAAAGCAGATACTTGACCGCTTTCTCAGTAATGGGGTCTCAGAAAAATTTCTGTAGGCTCCCACAGGGATTCAAGAACAGCCCAGGACTATTCTCAGCCAGAGTAACAGAGTTACTACAAATATATGATGATGAGGCATTATCTTACGTAGATGATATCTATCTCACAGACGACGACTTGGAGACTCACTTGAAAAGAGTGAACACCATTATACTTGGGTTCGCAGCAGAGGGTTACAAATTCAACTTTAAAAAGTCTCGAATTGCCCATCTGACAGTATTATTTTTAGGATACGAATTATCAAGTGAAGGAAAAAGCCTAGCAGACAACTTCTTAGAGAAGTGCGCTGTATTCCAAGCTCCAAAAAAATTGAAAGAACTTACAATCGATTCTAGGCTTTCTGAATTTCGGAAGAACTTACATTCTAAATTACGCGGAGAGGGTTAAACCTCTCTACGAACTAATTAAACCAATCACTTGGACTCAAAAACACACAGAAATTTTGAGATCACTGCAAACAGACATGTTAGCAAAAACAAAATTAGATACACGTGACAACACACGCAATCTTGTAATCCGAGTCATCCCAGGAAGATACGGATTCACGTACCTGACCTCTAATGAGGGAGAAAAGGTACCAATTTCAATTAAATCTCACTTGTACACACAAGCAGAAAAAACATTCAGTCTAACAGAAAATACAGTGAAAGCAGTAGAAACTGCATTAGCGAATGAACGAGAACTAGCACTTGGTAGAAGGATCAATATCCTCACAGGAGAATCCGCCTTCGAGGCGCTATTCAGCCCAGTAAACCTGCCTACAGTGTCACTGGATCCGAAATGGATACAGTGTGTAGATTCTCTTGGGGCGGAAGATGTGAAATACTATTCCGCCCCGCAATTCGAAAAACTGAATGATTTAGAATATGAAGAAGAATATCCTCTGCCAATCGAACTTCTGCCTCTCCCACAGTACGCATGTATAATCTATACAGATAGATTTGTACAGGATTTCAAAGTAGAGAACAAATCCTCCGATGCAGCATTCGCGATTATTAAAGGTCGCTGGCTGTGCGGTAAATTCAGACCGAAAATAACAAAAACTGAATCAGTGAGGTACTGTTCGGCTCAGCGAGCTGAAATCAGATCTTTAAAGATGGCGCTTGAAAATGCAGAATGTGAATTCCCGACACTAATCGTGTGCGATTCTCATTTTTGCGTCAACTCTTACAATAATAAGTTGCAGAGCTGGATTGAAAATGATTACAAAGATGGCACAGGTGCCACAATAAAGCATAAAATGCTTTGGAAACAGGTAGCTCTTTTACAGAAAGAACTACAAAAGACTCACGTGATACACACTCTGAGTCATCAACGTAATGGCGTTCACGTTGCAGGGAATTCATTGGCTAATACAGCCACAGCGGAAGCAACTAAACCGGCTTCCGTAGCCACAAAAAAGCGTTCAGAAAAACACATAGACGGGGAAACCATGCTGGCAGTCAAAACGTCCGTAAAAGGCGACTGTGCAGCACTACCCGTGAACTATCCACTCAATTATGCATACGTAATTGATGCAAACTCCGTTCCTTTTGCTCGAATCCCTGGAGTGGGGGATAGAGTAATTCCAAACATGAACCGGAGAAAGTTATTAATAGCAGACGCACACATTGGTGAAGGTCCTGGGCACAAGAAGATCAAGGAATCTCTGACTGAATTACAATCAGTATACTGGTGGCCGGGAATGAGCGTGCAACATCAAATATATTTAAAGAACTGTCCAAATTGTGACAGGGATCGCAGTAGTGAACTGGTCCAGTCTGTTGCCCGGCTACCAATTAGAAACAGCGTAATGCTGTCTACATGCCATCCAGCGTCCTATTAATCATTAAGGCTAAATCCACTTAAAAAAATGTGGCCCCAGCGCTCGGCTGACGCCAGAACGGTTATAAAAGATCTGCGAGTCTTTATCGGCACATACGCAATTGCCATGTTCCATTCTGACCAGGGTCCTGCTTTCAGCTCTTGAGCTTATAAGGAGGCCATGGTCGGCATGGGCGTTGGCTTGCGGTATTCTTGTCCGTCACACCCCGAAGGGAACAGTGTGGTAGAAAGAAAAAACAGGGACATAAAGCAATCTATAACAGCGAAGGTATTAGGTTCAGGTGCTGGGTGGGTCAAACATTTAATAAGTGTCCAGTTAAGCCTAAACAACTTGCCAAGAAATTCTCTAAAAGGTTTCAGCCCATACGAACTATTGTTCGGAACTAGAATGCGAATTCAGGACTTAGATAGTCAGGTATCAGTGGTAAAAGATAAGAAAACAGACTTTGACATCAAAGATCGTTTGGCTGTTTTACAGGACTTGAACGAAACAAGAAAATCCTTAAGCAACATAAAGTTAAAGCAACAGCCAGCTACCACTGACGAGGCACCACCAGCCCCAGCAAGGCATGTCTGGATTCCAAAGATTGGGGATCTAGTCATAGAAAAAATAGCGGTGAAGAAGGAATTTGGGCCTTCTTACAGACAAGCAGTACCTGTCTTAGCAATCAACGGAACAAGATCAGTAGTACTACCGCCCCTTGCTGGTAAAAAGGAGAACAGAGTTGTATCAATCAACCTGGTAAAACCACAAGCATGTGGCCTATAATCAACAGTAGGCCCAGTGGACTCCCCGAGAAACAACAAAATACCCAAACTTGCAACAATCCAGGAGGTTCAAACTGAAAGACTAATCACATTCGATCAGCCTGCAGTGCAAAGAGAGGGACTACGCAATAATGCCATGGAACTCGTGCCTCTTGAGACACAGATTGAAACAGTTCGTCAAGAAACACCAGTCTACAATGATGTGGCATCAGAATGTGCTACCGAAAGACAAATTGAAAGAACAATTCCAACAATTGACAGAACTGCCTCTGGCTACTTCATCAACTTCGATAACTTTTCTGAGGATCAAAGCAACCCAGAGGTGATGCCAGAAACAAAAAACACTTTTAAAGAAAAAGCAACAGAACTCTTTCATCAACTCAAGGAAATATATCTTATTTCTCCATGGTTAGAGTTCTGGTTTGGTCTAGGTATATTTTTCCTTCTGCTTTGGCTCATCATGGTACTTTGTTTGGGAAAATTAATTGAAGGAAAATACAATACAATGGACACAGCAAGTCAGAACATCAACTTAGTCCTCAAACCACACAGATCATCCCACGTGAAGAAAAGAGAACTGTCAACAGTAAATGTCACAGCCATTCCGATACCCGGTGGGGTAGTATGGGACAAAACTGACTATAAAATATATGGTCCGGTTGAAATCCTGAAGTATCCTCATCAATTCAAGGTTTCCTTAAGTGACTTTGTAAAACCTAGTACATTCTCTGATGATTGGGACTTTGAAAGTATTAATAATATGATGTCTGATTTAGTAATGTCAGCAAGATTTACAGATCATGATTATTTACAAGGTTCGTCTAGTTATGAACAGATGTTCTGCTACACACACTATGGTGATCATTACTTGCATAAATCTGCACAACCTTGAAATGTTTTTAAGTATAACCAATGGGAACATTGTGCTACACCACCTAAAAGCAGTTCTAAAACATTCTATGAGAAATTCCAGTACTTCTCAGGGTTTAACACCAGTGATGCAGAAACGTTTTATTATAAACTGTTAGATAAAACAGGATTGAAAACAATGCTGACAAATACTAAATTGATATATTCAGAAGCATTTTATGAAAAAATGATGACATTTGGTTTTGATTATTGGAAAAATAACATTGAAACAAAAACAATCTGGGGTACAAAAGATTGGCAGGTACAAGGCCTAGAAGCACTATTTCGAGACTGCATGATCCCAGAGCAAATAATGTTTTTAAATGAAACAATTCAACAAACAACCTGTCTTGGCCTAGCTAAGATCAAAGACCTTAACAAACCGTCTATTCCGAAGCCAATACCTGATAATGCAACAACAGATATTGAGATAGACGTATCTAAAATTTGACATCTAAACAGAACACATCCTGATTGGAAAAAGTGGTTAATCTGGCCTACTGACACAAACAACTGTCAAGATAGATTCCTGAAAAAAACACAGGGGTTAACAATGACCAGACAAGACCCTAGATACTCCCAGAGACAACATCCAGGGATAGTAACAACATACAGTGTAGGGAAGCGGTGCCTTGAATGGCTAGAATCATCCACACTGGCTGAAATTAAGCAACACTTATCTTTACTTAAAGATGGTGCTAATTTGCGCAATTTCATTCTGGGACCACGCAAACAGCGGCAAAAGTGTTTCATAGCGACCAGCATCTATGCGGCATATAACGAGGCTTGGAAAATCACACAAATTGAAACAGCTGAAAAAATACGAGAAATTGATCGTATTAATTTGGAAAAATCACTTTCTGTAGTGGACAAATGGTTAATGACTCTGTCCTCCAGAATATATTCACTGGACAGTATTGTATCATCTGCCATAGATATAATAGACAAAGACTTGCTAATGTTACAGCATGGCCAGTCACAATTGCGTTCTATTGTACAGTTATGTTTTTATAAACAAGGGAACCCCACAAAGTAGAACCTGGGGTAGAGCGATAATTTTAAGGTACAGTGGTTCAGGTTAGGCCTAAATAGGTCCTTGGGAAAAAGGTCAGGAAGCGAGTATTTAATAAACGCTTGGGAGCAAGAATTGTAGGTACATGTAAGAAGTTTTATTTTACTCTTAAAAAACACAACAATTATATACAATATGTAAATATTGGCGCCTGGAATTTAATAATGGCGTGCCGGTGTAGCAGGGAAGGGAGTCCGAGTGTCTCTCCGTAAAGCGCTCACATATTGTAATAGCGACGAACGCGCTACTCGGAATCAACCATTCTTTTAATCCTTTAATTCAAGTAGGACCCTCGTCCATAGTAAAAGTGACTGAGCGCTACTTGGATCTTCCCATTGAGAAACCTAATTTGATTAAACCTAATACTCTCTACAGGAAACGATCACCAACTCAATTGCAGTATCACAATACAACCCTTGCCTGACAATGCATTGGCAAGTTTCAGGAGGCTCATCAGTCCTGATGATGATCTAAAGCTATATAGATCGAAACGCCGTCGACCCACCCAAGGATTTCCACTCATTCTATTGTATATAATTGTTGTGTTTTTTAACCTTGTTGTTGTTGTGTGACAGTCCGTTCACTTTGATCACTTATGTCACGTCCTGCACCGTACTATTCACCTGAGCACCTGAAATACAGTATAAATATTTATGTATATTTATAAAAAAGAAAGAGTAAAATAAAAGTTCTTACATGTACCTACAATTCTTGCTCCCAAGCGTTTATTAAATACTCGCTTCTTGACCTTTTTCCCAAGGACCTATTTAGGCCTAACCTGAACCACTGTACCTTAAAATTATTACTATTGTACAGTTAGGCTGGACGCTGCAAAATCTTCGTTCAGGCTATGTACCTTGGCGTTTAATCAACACAATGTCATTGTTTTCCATCTTTAACCTTACTGATAAACAAATCCGCTTGGCACAGAAAGGAGCAGACTATACAATCCTGAGCATCGAAAAACTTGAGAGATTACCTTTGACAATGTCAGAAAGTCCTGTCATTGAATGGATAATACACAGGATTATCACAATTCCGATGACAACTTTCCAATTTAAAAATTACCTAGAATACATACCTACTGGCCAGTATGAACAATTGGGTAAAGGATACATTAAGTCAACATGGAAATTACCATACACACACACATGCTATAGTGACAGCAACAAAAATGTATTTCTTAGTGGTGAAAACTCTAAACATTCACTAAGCGGTATACTTTTGTGCCAGGGTATTAATTTACACGGAGCCTGTGAAGGTAATTCAAACAACCTTTCATGCCACCAACATGTCACACCTGCAACACAGATAGAGTCTTTCTTTATGCAACTCGCAAATGGGAGTTACATTCTAATAACGGATTACAGCTGTTGTGGCCTTTTGCCAGGAAAAGCCTATCTCGTAAGCGTAACATCCATGGTCAAATGCTGTATGCAAGCATTGTTTCCAAACGGCCCTGGAGACACTGAGACTCCCATATGGCCTCGTCTGAATTTCTCTTCTATACGAATTGATACTTTAAGCAGAATGAAGTCTGTGCTTTTACAGACAACAGTGCCCATCACGTCATCAAAAGAGACGTATGAACTCCAAGTTGCAAGGACAACATCAGAGATTCATGACCTTTTATCAACAAATTGCCCCGTGCATTTCACAGAAATGCTTAGCCAACTCCTTAACATGTCTAGTGCCACAGGCATTCCAGGCATATTTAAGACAATTTTTACGGGACTGCTAACACCATTTCAAGCAATTCTGGGAATCATTCCTAATTATGTCCATTCAGTCTTTGGCGGCATACCCCTATTTTTGGGACTTTTAGCAGGCATTTTATTTTTGACCCTCCTGCTCCGATATGGCAAGCCAAAACTCCGACATGACTCCGACAGGGATGGAAGAAACGATCCTAGCAATCCGCTACCGGGACAGAATAACTAGAGTCCTTGGATTGGCTAGGCTGAGAGATCTAATCATGACCTGGTTTCTTTCATTCAGACCGATATGGCAGACCTGCATCTTACCTGTGCTTCGATGTATGCTGTGCGGAGATGAGTGCGTGTTGGACATCTGTCTTGCACTTCCATCAGCAGTACCAATGGATATCGATACTTTGCTAAGTCCTATAACGGCTCACGCATTGTGTTGTCCCCAGCGGCTACCAATCCTGATGACGGCATTCGTTGAGACTCCTGTGCTACGACTAGGTGGTAACAGTGGAGCGAGAAATAAAAGCAACATCACCCAGGTACGACCTTCTGTGAGCATTGCTGATCCAGACTTTGATGATAGCAATCATTCTCACACCTGCCAAGTTACAGCACTATTGAACTTGGTCGAACTGTCACCTGATTTTGTAGACCAATTCTTTGAGAGCCTGTCTGATATGATATTCTCCTCCGAACAGAAACAATAATTTTGAAAAGCATTCCGACACACAGCGTTCCCATGAACTCTGAATTCGGCCTTCAGTTTTGATCAAGAAAAACTGCTGAAAAGCGTTGGAACTCTATTCCCCCATTCAACAAGAATTTTTTTGAATTGAACACTTTTAAAAAAATATATATTTACCTTTTTCTGGCACGAAATTCTTTGCTTAAAGTAGACCTATTCATAAAGAACAGAAGCTTCTATTTTTAGATGAATCTAGAGACATAATAACTTTACATCAGCCTTTAGCTCATTTTATAACAAATGCATTTATATGTGATGAAATTATCTCGCCTTTCTTTTCTGTATTCAGAGATATTTCATGTGTAATTTTTTCGCAAAATCGTTCACTGATTACATATGCTATAATTTTGAATGGTTTCTATGCTTAAAGACGTACAGTACATTCCATGTATTTCAAATACGCCATTTCAAATGCATATATGTATTTTGGGGTGAGTAATGTACACATGCATCTTTTGCTATAGTTTTAGTAAATTGATGGACATAAATTCGTGGAGTGGGTGTCGCGTTCTAATCTAGGACCCCGATCAATACTGTGACCTTATGCCCCTATACGGCTATAATCCATTTATTCCCCTATATTGGCATAAACGATCAAATGCAATATTCAGAAACTCGTCTCTGGCCTCACATGATCAGAGCCACATTTCAGAATCACTTCCTCTGCAGCTTCCTCTGCAGCTCATTAGAGCAAATGACACAGCAGAAGCCACTATCTAAGATTCCTAGATTACACTCCGAGTTCTTCAACAAGATAAAAACTCAGCAACCTGGGAAAGCCCCACTTTCTATGTTTTAATTAGTAATAGAACTCTAATGAGCACTAAGAGACGATCACTTCCTAGTGACATCTTTATTGACGTCTTATGTCCAAAAACTTACGTCAAACCAGGCACCTTTCAGGTATAAATATTACCAACGTTGCCTTAAGCAAACGCTGATGCTGATGCTATCGCTGCCTCAACAACATCGATGGTGTGGTGAATATAGGAGCAGAACAGCTGTCCCCCTGCAGAGCCCAGCAGATACTAGCTGCCCACGGACGCTGCCCATCCTCCTCTTCCTCGACGCGCTGAGAGAGACGCTGTCTTTTCTCCTGCCGAGAAATCCAACTCCGGCGTTTCCAACCCACTCTTGCGAGTGACTGGGATATCGAGTCCTGGAAGGAGATACAAGACCTCCAACATTCTATTCCAGAGGTATGGTGTTGACTAAACCCTTAGAGAGAATTATTGAAGGAAACCTTGGCAAAACCAACTTAACTAAAACTGCTACTTACTTACCCCCTCCCAAGTATTGGGCTTAGGTCAGGTACACTGGGGTAGGCATAGTTAGAAGCACCAGTTGAGTACGTTAGCCTAATGTATATATGAATGTATGTATGTTTTATTCATTTTAAACCATTGTATGGCTAAGAAACCATATCAATGTTTTTACAGTATTATTTCGCAATACTCATTTTACTGTACGCACTTTTTATAATAACTAGTCTTGCAATTGTGGCAATTCATTTCTCTTGTATGAGAAGAAAGACTGTTCAATAAATAATACCTTTTTATTGAAAACGCCCGTCTCTCTATTCTCTGCACTTTGGTGAAAGTAATCTGCACAAAACTGACTGAGTAAAATAACTGTCTATTGTTTCACACGACTTTAGAGATTGACTGTTATTCTAAGGAGCAAAGTTGTCATGTTCATGCGGTTGTTGGAAAACTGAATCCCTTCTTGTCTGTACCAGGGAATCTGATCACTTCCTATTCAGTCAAGAAAGTTTCCAGTGACCTCTGAGCTAGTTGGTAACAAACCCAATTAAGTTTAGCATAGTCAGTGGAGACCTGGAAGATCCGCACTTCTACGTCCATACTACTGTTTATGTTATTCCAATGCGCAGGGCCTATTGGGAAAATAGGAACTACACTACACTCCCATCTCTTTTAGTGCGGATGATAATGTGAGAACTGTAACAAGATCACAATCAAGGGCTGTATTGAGAAATAATTGTCTTCCAAGTCACACAGTAGTTTGCAGTTCTTTATTTGTCTTTTATATGTACATCCCCCCATTCCCTTCCAAGGTAGAGTATAGTTTGCGAAGCACGACTCTCTTGTGGCCCGCTCCCCAGATTAAGTCCATAAGAACAGAAACAGAGTCCAATGTCCTGAAGAAGCGCCGAGGCGGGTAAACTAGAGGTGTCGAAAATCAGTATAAATGTATTAACAGCATTTTTGCAACTTCCACTCTACCCATGGGTCGATAGTGGCAGGGAGCCCCAAAACGACAGGGAGCTGCTAACATTGGACATCACCTAAATTGCCCAGTATAAGTTCCTCATCGGTGTGGTAAGTTCACCCCTAAATACCTGAAGATGTCAGGGTGCCACCCCAGTGCTAATTGGGGCAGCACTTCCTGTTCTAAGTTGTGAGTTTGCACATTGAATATAAGTTGGATTTGGTCCAATTTAGCCTCAGTCCAGAAGTCCTACCAAAAACGTCTAAAACATCCATCACCTGTGGTAGATCGCCTGCACATTCCTGAGGTACACAAATGCATCATCAGCATACATTGATATGGCCTCTCAATTTGGCCCACTACGTATACTGACTGCTGGGTCCTGCGAATGAAACAGGCCAGCGAACAGGTCCATGACTAAGGGTGGTGTCTCAGCCTGAGTATGGCTCTTACTGCGGTGCCACTCAGATGTTGCTGAGGAGGATGTGGGCGGTACCACTACACTACTGGGGACAGGTCTAGAAATGCCTCCCTCTTCTTCACCGTCCACCCCAATAATATTGTCCCCTGATTCTTCATGCCCAACTTCAATGGGTTGAGTTGGGGTAGTTTTACTTAACGAAAGTGCTGATGTGCGTGAAACTAGGTTCATAAATACTGCACTAGATAAATCTCCTCTACACCAACACGCTGGCCCTCATCCGGACAGGCAGAGATCTCAGTTTCTTTTGAAGCATGAGCCTAAGTGGGTTAATGAAAACAACAGCACCACAAAGGAAAGTAATCCATCCTACCATTAACAGCATGCTTAGGTTGGAGGGGCAGTTCCAACGCAACCACCCAAAGGCACGGTTGTACCATGCGAAGCTTGCTAAAATGTTAGCAATGGACCTTCTCCCTTTTTCATTTATGGAAGGGGTGGGTTTCCTTAAATTTGTGTTAGCCATCTCCCCTAAATGGAAGGTACCCAGCCGGTCCTATTTCGCAAGAAACTTGTGGAAAAGTCCCCAACTATGAAACATCCAAGTTTTTGAATCCTGGTCAGTTCTATCCAAAATCCATCCTCACAATCTGTATTTCATACAGAAATTTTCAATATATAATCACACTTAAAACTCCACTCCTGAATGAATGCAAGCACTCTCGCAATCACGCTGCGTATACATAATACATAAATACCATCTGGGACACTCACCCAAAACAAATATTATATAACTCTGTGTTTAAATATTAGATTGGGCATGAGTCAGGCTCCCACTCAAACCCGCTTTAAAAGAGACCAGCCAATGCAATAATAAAAATACATTAACACAACCAAGATTCCCCAAGATGAATAATCCCTGAAGTTAAAACAAACTGCATATCCATCGCCCTGACAGCCTAGTAATGCTGCATCTGTGTGGCGTGCTGGATTGTAAATGCCATTTTTGTATTGTGTGTCTTAAGACCATCCATGTTTGTGACTAGTGTTGCCATCTCAGCTGGTTTTAGGTGTCAACCCTGTCTGTAACATCTAAAAATCTAAAACTCCAGGTCTTTACAGGTGTAAATGCTTGCTTATGTGAAATATTCAATGCTGGAGCCTGGAGGCAGCTGTTCCATCAGCGGCCACCAGAGGGCGCTCCTCGCCTGCTGATAAAACCCACTGAACTGCATAGTGGATGAAAGGAGAAGGGTTTCCTCTTCCGGGTCAGCGGTGGCAAAAACAGCACCAGCAGCGATACTGACATCACTTCCGGCCTCTCCTGGTGTGTTCAGCCTGCTCCAGAGCTGGAAAGGCACCCCTGTCTGGTGGGCAGTTACCTTCATCTTCCGACCCTCTCAGACCCCAGATCTGCCCCCCCCCCCCAGATCCCAGATCAGCCCCCTCCCAGACCTCATATCTGCCCCTCCCCGCAAGCCCCAGGGGGAGGAGAGAGCCTGGACAGGTTTCTGCTCAGGTCTCTGCTCAGGTAGGAGATTGTCAGCACCTTCTGCTGTGTTTGTAGAAATGGACTGAATAATCCTGGAGGGAATCTCTGCAGGAGCCGGGCTGAGATGGGCTCTTCTATCTGGGGGCTCCTGGGGCTGAGCTGGGCTCTTCTATCCGGGGGCCTCTGGTGCTAAGCTGGGCTCTTCTATCCAGGGGCCCCTGGGGCTGAGCTGGGCTCTTCTATCCGGGGCACCTGGGGCTGAGCTGGGCTCTTCTGTCCGGGGGCCCTGAGGCTGAGCTGGGCCCTTCTATATGGGGGCCCCTGGGGCTGAGCTGGGCTCTTCTATCTGGGGCCCCTGGGGCTGAGCTGGGCCCTTCTATTTGGGGGCCCTGGGGCTGAGCTGGGCTCTTCTATCCGGGGGCCTCTGGGGCTAAGCTGGGCTCTTCTTTCCAAGGGCCCGTGGGGCTGAGCTGGGCTCTTCTATCCGGGGGCCTCTGGGGCTAAGCTGGGCTCTTCTTTCCAAGGGCCCCTGGGGCTGAGCTGGGCTCTTCTATCCGGGGCCCCTGGGGCTGAGCTGGGCTCTTCTATCCAGGGGCCCTGAGGCTGAGCTGGGCCCTTCTATCCAGGGGGCCCCTGGGGCTGAGCTGGGCTCTTCCATCCTGGGCCCCTGGGGCTGACCTGGGCTCTTCTATCCGGGGCCCCTGGGGCTGAGCTGGGCTCTTCTATCCGGGGGCTCCTGGGGCTGAGCTTGGCTCTTCTATCCAGGGCCCCCTGGGGCTGAGCTGGGCTCTTCTATTCGGGGACCCTGGGGCTGAGCTGCGCTCTTCTATTCGGGGGCCCTGGGGCTGAGCTGGGCTCTTCTATCCTTGGGGCCCCTGGGGCTGAGCTGGGCTCATCTATCCAAGGGCCCTGGGGCTGAGCTGGGCTCTTCTATCCGGGGCCTCTGGGGCTGAACTGGGCTCTTCTATCCGGGGGGCCCTGGGGCTGAGCTGAGCTCTTCTATCTGAGGACCCCTGGGACTGAGCTGGGCTCTTCTGTCCAGGGGCCCTGAGGCTAAGCTGGGCTCTTCTATCCAGGGGCCCTGGGGCTGAGCAGGGCTCTTCTATCTGGGGGCCCCTGGGGCTGAGCTGGGCTCTTCTATCCATGGGCCCCTGGGGCTGAGCTGGGCTCTTCTATCCGGGCCCCTAGGGGGCTTTCCTTCCGGCCCTGGGGGTGTTTGTGAGCATCATGTGTGTTAAAGAGGGGATTTGTGCACTGCTGCACTGCATCTTACTGCGCTGTGAGGAGTCTGTGCGTGCTGCACTGTATTTCACTGCACTGTAAGTTATCTGTGTGCACTGCCTCCTAATGCACTCTGATGAATCTCGGCATACTGGACTGTATATTACTGCACTATGGTAAATATGTTCCACTGCACCTTCCTGTACTGTGAGGAATCTGTGCATGCTGCTCTACATACTACTGCACTGTGCGGAATCAGTACCACTGCACTGATCTGTACTGCACATGCATTCTACCCGTATCCTACTGCACTGTGAGACACATGTGCATGCTGCACTGCTTTTTACAGCATTGAGGAATCTGTGCACACTGCTTTTTATTACACTTTACGAAATTTGAGCACGCTGCGGTGCATCATACTGCAATAAGAGGGATCTGTGCACACTGTACTGCATCTTACTACACTTTAAGAAATCTGTGCATGCTACACTGCATCTTACTGCAATATGAGGAATCTGTGCACACTGTTCTGCATCTTACTACTCTTTAAGAAATCTGTGCACACTGTACTGCATCTTACTATAATATGAGGGATCTGTGCACACTGTTCTGCATCTTACTACTCTTTAAGAAATCTGTGCACACTGTACTGCATCTTACTATAATAAGAGGGATCTGTGCACACTGTACTGCATCTTACTACACTTTAAGAAATCTGTGCACGCTGCACTGCATCTTACTGCAATATGAGGCATCTGTGCACACTCTTCTGCATTTGCTACACTGAGTAATCTGTTCCCACCACACTGTTTTTTCTGTGTGACCGCAATATATGGGCTGCACTGCTTTTTGTTGTACTGACGAATCTGTGCACACTGCACTGCTTTTTACTATGCTCTGTGTTACACTTCATTACTTGTAATTGGCTATGATAAATCATTGCATGCAGTAGTTTACCAAACAATGAGATATATGTGCACATTGCACTACTGTTTGCTGCACCTTGAGAAATAATGGGACGCTGCAAAGCCTTTTACTACTCGAGGAGAAATCAGTGTACACTTCAGTGAGGTTTACTGTACTCTGGAATCTGTACACACTATGCTGCTGTATGAATAATATGTGCACAATGAATTGTGCATTCTGACCTGCTGTTTAATACAATTTGAAAAATCTTTTAACGCTACTGAGATTTGTTCTGATCAATTAGTAATGTGTGCGTACCTCACTGCTTTTCTGCTACACGGTTAGAGCACTATTAGCACTATGAGAAATCTGTTATGCCCTTTGGTTTAAAATATGCCCCTGTCACCTTCCAGTGGTTTGTGAATCAAGTCCTGACTGGGTTGGAGTCCTTTAGTGCAGCTTATCTTGATGGTATTGCTGTCTTTAGTTCCACCTGGCAGGATCACCTGATCCACCTTGGGACGGTTTTAAAAGGCCTGCAAACTGCAGGCCTAACCATAAAGTCAACCAAATGCCAGCTAGGGCATCTGTGGTGTACTAGGGCCACCTTGTTGGTGGACGCCAGGTACAACCCTTAGAGCCCAAGAGCCAGGTTATCCTGGACTGGGCATCTCCACCAACCCAGGCCCAAGTCAGGGCATTCCTTGGCTTGACTGGGTACTACAGGAGGGTTGTGAAGGTTTATGGGTCCATTGTGGCTCCCCTCACAGAACCCACCTCCAAGTAAATGACCATAAAGGTAAACTGGACAGTTATTTTTCAAAAGGCTTTAGACACCCTGAAAGAAGCAATGGGCTCCTTCTAATCAGGTACCCAGGGCCTATGTTTCTTCCCTAAAACGGTTTTGAAGCCTAACCCCAATTGGCATCTCTGGCCACATGTCAGCCCCTTGTAAATGGTACCACAGGTACCAGGGCACTGTGACCAGAGAAGGCCCCTAAGGGCTGCAGCACTTATTGTGCCACCCTTAGAGGCTCTGTACCCTGACACTCACACACTGCCCTTGCAGGCTACATGTCTTGGTGCAGAACAAAGTGAAAAGTCGACATGGCACATATCCCTGTATGCCATGCCCACAAACCACTGCCCTGGCATACATCAGTCACCCCTCTAGCTGGCTGCCCTATGCCAGCGGTGAGGATACAAGTGCATGAGCCCTGTGCCCCTACAGTACCCAGTGCCATTAAGAGTATATGGTGCTGGGAGTTTGTCATCACGAAATCTACAACACCATAATGGCTACACTAAAGACTGAGAGGTTGTTACCAAACTTCTCAGCACATAAAACCCACACTGATGCCAGTGTGGGATTTAATGTAAAATGCACCAAAGAGGGAATCCTAGAGATGCCCCCTGAAACTCAACCAACTCCTAGTGACCTGACTGAGTGGCTGCTTAGGCTGCCACCAACAGACATGTTTCGGGACCCCTGGGTCGAGAGCTTGCTGCTCTCGGGGGCCTAAAACAATGCACTTCCTGGGACGAGGTGGCAAGCCTTCTCCTCCAGGATGGGCAGGGTTCGCGAAGGAGAAGATTCAAAGGCATACTGCCTTTGTGAGCCTCTCCAGACAATTTGCTGCTTTCAGCAACTGGTCCCTAGTGGTTCTACCCCTTACGTTGGGTGGGAAAAAAACAAGTGAGAAAGAGGGATGTTGCCAACTCCACCGCTCAGGTGGGGGAAGCGGGTTGAAGCACAGCCTCGAGTCCCCGCCATCTTGAGGATGGGCGACCCAGCCAACCAGGGACAGGCTCCAGCCGCCCTCCCACTGGAGAGTGGCAGAATAGGGGGTGTACCCACCCCTGGGAATGGACCTAATGGTCCATGCCCTTTACCTACCTGTAATATCCCTAAATCTAGTATTAAGGGGGCACCCTGAACCTCGCTTCCTCAGATCCAGAAACGACAATAAAAGAAGATAAGAAGAAGGACCGAAGAGCCGTGTAGAGCTAACAAGAGGACAGCGCCCACTAACTTGCCCCAGTCCTACAGGCCTGTCTCCCCTCGAACCTGCTCCTGCAAAAACACGTTGTGTCCTGCAGTCAGCAACCTCAAAACCATGGAGGACCTGCCTGCCTACACTTCAAAGACTGAATCTCCCGTGAACACTGGACTTGTTCAAACAGCAACCGCTGGCAGCAGTCAGGGACCGTAAATACAGCCCACTCTGCACCCGCCGAACCAGGCCCGAACTCGAGTAGAAATATACCACATGGAGGTCACCATGGCGATCCTGACCCGAGATCCGGTGACCCTGACCTGCCTCAAGCCTCCAGCTGACGAATGCAGCCTAAATCCAGAAGGCCCCCTTAAACGCGACCAGGAGCTGGTAAGAAGATCCGACCCCGGAAGTCACCCCTGCACCCGACGCCCCGGGGCCTTGTGTGCCCAAACCGACGGTGCCTAACCAATCCTTAACTTCCCAACTTACCTCTCCCAGTGGTGGTCGCACCCAGAAGTCCTTTGTCTCCCTGCCTGAGGTTCTCCATAGAAAAAAACTGGGCGCCCAACGTCGAATCAGCACTCTGCACCCGGCCGCCCCAGTGCCGCTGAGGGTGCACCTTTTGTGCTACTTTGTTTCCCATTTGCCCTGACCTTAACCCTAGGAGCTTTGCTCTCACAACCCAGTGACCTGCTTGCCAGCAGCCACCATCCGGAGACCCCCTGTCCCCCTATGGATAACAGTGGGCCTCAACACTCTGCACCCCGCCGCCCCAGTGCCGCTGAGGGTGTAACAACAGTGCAACACTGACCCTGGGGGACCCCTGCGTCTAACCCCAGAATCTTAACTCCCACAGTCGATTACTTACCTATGGACTGTTAACCTGTTTTCTCTCCATAGGATAGCATTGACACTTTTTCTCCAAAAACTTTCCAAGTGTGGAGTTTTGGAACCTAAATATTTTCTTTAAAAATCATGTGAATAACCAAAACTTATTTATGTACCTGTTTCCAGGAAATGTCCCAGTGCTGAATCTAGGTATCCTGCTTTGAGTAAGAAAAGTAACGTAGAAAGTAACTTAACTGTAATTTACTGAAAAAGCATATTCATTTCAATGTACTGTATTTGCTAACTGTTGCATCCTTCTGCATACCCTGTAAATCAAACAAAGTACAATTTCTATTGCATTTTCAAACTGTTCTATATCCAGTAACTTATTGCTGAAAAATATTTAATGCATACATGTGCCATGTTTATTTGTCATCTGCTGAGTGTGTACATCAAATGCTTAACACTGTCCTCTGATACTGCCTTACTGCTCGACCAAGCTACCAATTTAGAGAGTAAGGTTCTATCTAACTTTAACCTCTGCCTACCTCTGGGTTCACTTGGTCTCTATACAAACTATACCTCATTTTTGTGTAGTATATATATAGCCAGTTTCCTACAATATGGCATTGAGTTTTTTTGCTACAAGTAATGGATGGGGCGGAAGTCTCTGTGGGGTTTGATTCTAGAAGCATGAAAGATTTGGAAACACATTATTCTGTAATAGAAAGTGATATGTTGGAATGCGTTTGGGGTGTCGGCAAGTGTAAGCCATATCTCTTGAAAAGAAAATTTAGCTTGTGGACCGATCACAGACCACTCGTTGCTGTTTTGTCTAGGATCCAAATTAAGATCCTCAGCCAGAGTATCTATCAAATTATTGGAGTTTTAGTGTGCTTCATATTACAGGAGGAAAGAACATTAGAGTGGACTTTCTGTCTTGGTTACCATTAGATTTGTGTTCAGTAGATTTACAGGAAGAAATTGAGGCATGTATCATTGCATAAGTTGAAGATTTGGTCATTTGTTCCAATTTAATGGAATTGTGTGATCGGTTGAGGGAGGATACTGTATTGACCAACGCCCTATATCCCAGTATACCTGCATATAGTCTAAGGCGGTTGCAGCAGATTCAGAACCAGGCGGCGCGCCTGGTGTTTAAATTGCCAAAGTCCCACCATGTCACCCCCCTCCTCAAATCTCTGCATTGGCTCCCAGTCCGCGAATGTGTCCAGTTCAAGCTGGCCTCTATCACCTTCCAAGCTCGACTGGGCACGGCACCGGCTTTTATCTCTTCTGAGATCATCCCCTATGTCCCTACCTGGGAACTACGTTCATCCACCCAATCCCTTCTCACAGTCCCGCGATTCCGGAGGAAGAAATGGGGAGGATCGAAGTTTGCGACCCTTGCTCCACTCTTTTGGAACTCCCTGCCTCCTGAGCTCAGAGCCTTAACTCTTTATCCGCAATTTAGGAAACAGCTCAAAGCTCACTTGTTCACCAAAGTCGTCAATTAGCCCTCCTGCAGCTCGAATTCCTTTATTTTAGCTCCTGCCATTTCTGTCCTGTTATCTGCAAGTTGCAGCGCCATGAAACCGCTGGTGAACGTGCGCTTTATAAATAATTTTAAATTCAAATTTTGGGAAATTTGTGGGGCAGAGGGAAAAAACTTTGGAGAATTCTTTGCAATCTTATTGCAAGGTGGCGGATGAGTTATCTTTGGAAGGAGATTTGTTGGTAAGAGGTGATAAGTTAATTCCCCCAGGATGTTTCCACCAAAAGATTTTGGAGACAGCTCATGTAGGCCATCTGGGTATGAGTGCCACTAAGCGTAGGATAAGAAATGATTTCTGGTGCCCTGGAGTGGATGTGGAGGTAGAAGGATTAGTGAGAAATTGTGCACCATGCTGTTTGAGTTATAAACATTTGGTGACCTCTGTGTGCACTGCTGTGCCTGTTTCATGTCCTGGTAAGGTGTGGCAGAGAGTTGTGGTTGATTTTTTTTCCGACCCTTTTCATGTATTACCTTCCAATATGAGACACTTTATTGTCATGATGGATCATCTTTCCAAGCGGGTGGAAGTACGTGGTATAGACGAACCCTACACGAACTCTGTGATTCCTTTTGTTTGTGAAGTGTTTGCTAAAGAACGGACTCCCGAGGAGCTGCTCACTGACAATGGAGTTCAATTGACTTCTTCCACCATGACAGAGATTTTAGGCAAATGTGGAGTGAAACATTTATGCACGCCATTGTACCACCCTCTGGCCAACTAGAAGTGGAGAGATTCAACAGGTTTCTAGTGGAGTGTATCCGGAGCGCGGTGACATCCAGAGTTGACTGTGAAGTAACTACCAGATATTTAGGGTGGGATTATAGCTGTACACCTCAATTGATCTCTGGTAAAGCACCTTTTACACTCATGAGAGGGAGAAAAGATGTGTCCTTGTTGTGTCCCTCATTTGATCTCTGGTAAAGCACCTTTTAAACTCATGACGTGGAGAAAAGAGGTGTCCCCTGTGTTTCCCTCATTTGATCTCTGGTAAAGCAACTTTTAAACTCATGACTTTGAGAAAAGAGGTGTCCTCGTTGTGTTCCTCTTTCGATCTCTGGTAAAGCACCTTTTACACTCATGAGGGGGAAGAAAGAGTTGTCCTCATTGTGTCCTTTTTGAAGATGAAGGTGATGGGTCGAGGCTGTGATGAATGTCTACAGCAAGTGATGATGCCGGGAAATTGAGTGACAAACAGTGTTGCTCGGTGTCAAAGGGACGTGAGGTGTAAGGAAAAATATGTCCAGGAGGTCAAAATCGCAATGATTGATTTGGCACGTGTCAGGAAGACACCATTTTGCTAAGAAATGCATCTTCGAAATCTAGAGATCCTGTTAGAGTCATGGAGGTTAGAGGCAATGCTGTTCGTGATTCGAATGGGCAATGGTGAAATATGGCAAGAGTGGCTAGAAATGGAAAATGTGAGAATGAAAGTGAAAAACATGTAAGTGACAAACAAGTGTCTGTTGCAGGGAATGGTTCAGAGTTCTTGGTTAAGAAGGAGTTCTCGTGTTTTCCAAGTGCCTAAAAGATACGCTCCTATTACATGTTGAGTAACCCTGGGCTTAAAACTACTCAAGTAGCGTAGTATCTAAATCAACAATATTCTCAGATGCTTTCTAAAAGCAATTTTACATGCTTAACAGCATATAACCAATTCTCAAAAATGAACTTTTACAATGAAAACATTAGGTAATGAGAGAGCTGATGATTTTGGGGTCTCCCCTAACCGAGGGAGAGCACCAAGCAGATGCCTTGAACACAAAGAGCATAAACAAAAAGCACATTTTGTTGTACTTCAGTGGTGATCCCATCATTTTAGGACGCCCCTAGCACAGTTATTGGCAAAAAAACAATCCCAACCAAAGGCCCTGCAAAGCATTATGGGACGAGATTAGCAGTGGCAGTGAATATTATAGTATCCAATATCAAAATAATTCTACAAAGAGCTGCAGTTCACCTAGTTGTTACTAGATGTCCCTCACGAGTCAAATGCAAAGCATTGAAATTATTCTTACATCAAGCTGCAGTTCCACTGGTCGTCCCTCGATGTCCCTCACGAGTCAAATGCAAAGCATTGAAATTATTCTTACATTAAGCTGCAGTTCCACTGGTCGTCCATAGATGTCCCTCTCGAGTCAAATGCATAACCATTGAAACCCTTTCATCAAGCATTTGCATTTGACTTGTGAGGGACATCTAGTAACCACCAGTTCAACTGCAGCTCTTTGTAGAATTCTTTTGATATTGTATACTATATAACATTCACTGGCCACTGCTAATCTCATCCCATAATGCTTTGCAGGGCCTTTGGTTGGGAATGTTTTTTTGCCAATAACTGTGTTTGGGTTTGTCCTGAGAGGATGGGACCACAATCAAATTGTTCAATAAGATGTGCTTTTTTGTTTTCAAGGCATCTGTTTGGTAATCTTCCTAGGTTAGGGAGGATCCCAAAATCATCACATCTCCCACTGCTTGCTAATTTTCCAGCTTCACCAATTTGAAAGTACTATATGCATTATAGCATATAAAGATAGCTTATTTTATCATATCTGGTCATGTACAGGAAGCTCTTTGCAATTATTTTGCAAATTTGGCACAGTACAGACAAGTACACAGTGTCTTCAGCTACGCTGTTCTACGCAAAGGTGTAGTGCTGCTACGCAAACTACGCCCAGGCTTAATGTTGAGTGGCATCTGGTTAGTTTTTCATATTTACCTTGGGTATTGCTTTTTTCTGGTTCTCTGGGTTGATTTATTGTCCTGTTTTGTGTGTGGTAGTGTCTCTGTGGTTCTGTGTGTGTGTGTTTGTGTGTGTGTGTATGTGTGTGTATGTCTGTGTGTGGTGTTAAAAAGGGGCGAAGATGTGTAGCCTCTGCAGATAGGATGCCTTTACTGCTTATTGTTATATGATGTAATATGGCAGTGTACGGACATTGGTCATGTTGTGTTCTGTTATGGAATTTTGTTATGTGATGCTTTGAATAGTGTTATAGATGCAAGGATCCGCTGGGCCTTCTACAGCTGTGTAACAACTGGCTCTTCTGGAACTTCTCAGATCTCTACCCCCACCCCGCCCCCCCACCTTGTGGATTGGCGTTATTTCCCCATGGTTTCTACCCCTCTGTTTCGGGGGTTCTTGCCTGTCCTCCCCATGGTCTCCGCATGTTTGCCGCCACTGACCCATACAGTAAATAGTGGTGGGAAGGTAGAGTATATTTGTTTGCGAGTTCCACAAAGTTCCTTAGTTTTCCACCTGTTGCCCACTCCATAGCACTATCATACCCTTTCTCTCCAACAACCTAGACCAATATCCCTCATGCGAGAGATGTAGTAATGCCGACAGTGTAAGGTACTTCGCACACGGAACCCTCATTTGTGTTCGCTGCAAGATCCAGGCCCATTGAAATTGCAGGATGTCCAGCAAAAGACCAGATATTTAACGCTTGTTTGAGCATTAGGGCTAATCAATCTGGCCCATAGCATGGTACTGGCGTAGAGAAAATGTACGCCAGTCTCTATCACGCCCCTCTCCCCCATCGACAATGTCGTCAGTAAGCTGCCCATTTCAGGTGCGCCGCCAGGCAATAAAGCTCCAAGTCAGGGACCGCTAACCCACCTCCATCAGTGGGGAGCCGTAGTTTGATTAATGCCAGTCTACAACGTCCTGTGCCTTATATGAGGTATATCAATAGGCTGTTTATCTCCCAAAAGATGGATTTTGTGAGCCAATTTGGGCGAGCTGCAAAGTATGAAAGAGACTGGGAAGGAAAACCACCTTCACAGTATCACCCTGCCTGCGACTGATAGAGGAAGGATTAGCCAGAAATTTATGGATGTCTGCAAAAATCAGTGCCAGTTGAAGATTGCTCAAGATCGGCCAAGTTGTTCAAGTTCAAGTTTAAAATTTGTATAGCGCACTACTCACCCAGAGGGTCTCAAGGCGCTTGAGGGAGGGGGGGTACATTACTTATCGAATATCCAAGTTTTTAGTTGTTTTCTGAAGGAGAGGTGGTTCTGTGTAAGGCGGAGGTGAGTGGGGAGAGAATTCCAGGTCTTGGCCGCTAAGTAGGAGAAGGATCTTCCACCCATGGTGAATCTTTGGATGCGTGGAATTGCGGCGAGGGCTTGATTGGACGATCGTAGTTGGCGGGTGGGGGTGTAAAAGGACAGGCGCGTGTTGAGGTATTCGGGTCCTAGGTCGTAGAGGGTTTTGTGTGCGTGGGTGAGGAGACGGAACGCTATTCTCTTGTTGACGGGGAGCCAGTGGAGGTCTTTCAGGTGACCGGAAATGTGAGCTTGACGGGGGATGTCTAGGATGAGTCTGGCTGAGGCGTTTTGGATGCGTTGGAGTTTTTTCTGTAGTTTGGCTGTGGTTCCGGCGTAAAGGGTGTTTCCGTAGTCCAGTCGGCTTGTGACCAGTGCATGGGTGACTGTCTTTCTTGTTTCGGTGGGGATCCACCGGAAGATTTTTTTGAGCATACGTAGGATGTTGAAGCATGATGATGAGACGGCGTTGACTTGCCTGGTCATCGAGAGGGAGGAGTCCAGGATGAAGCCCAGGTTACGTGCGTGGTCCGTTAGTCTGGATGCAATTCCCAGGGCCGGTGGCCGCCATGAGTCATCCCAGGCGGAGGGGGATGATCCTAAGATGAGGACTTCCGTTTTGTCCGAGTTCAGTTTTAAACGGCTGTTCTTCATCCACTCGGCTACTTCTTTCATCCCTTCGTGTAGGTTGGTTTTGGCGGTGTTTGGGTCTTTGGTGAGGGAGAGGATCAGCTGGGTGTCGTCTGCATAGGAGATGATGGTGAGGTTGTGTTGGCGCACGATGGATGCGAGGGAACTCATGTATACGTTGAAGAGGGTGGGATTGAGTGATGATCCTTGCGGTACGCCGCAGATAACTTCGGTGGCCTCTGATCTGAAAGCGGGGGAGGCGGACTCTCTGGGTTCTTCCGGTGAGGAACGAGATGATCCAGTCTAGTGCTATTCCTTTGTATTCCGACGTTGCTGAGGCGTTGTATAAGGGTGCTATGACAGACTGTGTCGAAGGCTGCGGAGAGGTCAAGTAGGATGAGGGCAGCTGTTTCTCCGTTGTCCAGTAGAGTTCGAATGTCGTATGAATGCCCAGGAAGCATAATGTGACTGGTTCCGAGCAGAGATCCTCCCCCATTTCAGGCAGAATAGTGGCTGGTGTCAGAGCATGTATCGGGAATGCATTTGACTTATCACCTGGACTCTTGACGTCTGGCTAAAATCATCCAAAGCTCTAAATGCGTGATCCACATTTGCGTGTTCATTGGTGGTAGTTCCCCCACTGTTTTTGCTGCATTATACAGTGTAGTCAAGATTGGGGGAAGCGAGTTTGCACAAGATGCATAAAATTCCACGGTCAAGCCATCTGAGCGTTGTACCTTGCCCAGGGCTTTACTCGCCCCCTCACCTCCTGGATTGTGATGTAACCTCCTAGGGATGCAGCCACTACCTGTGTCATTTGCTTCGTACTTGCCGATAGAACATAATCCTGCACTGACTGGGTTGGGTCCACATCAGAGCACCCATAGATGTCAGAATAATAGACAGCAAATGCCGTATTAATCTCTGCTTACCTATAACGCTGGTCACCCTCCCCTTGTTGTGTATCTGCAGTATTTGGGGACCCTGTCTATCAGGATTGAGCATCCACACTAGTAATCTGCTGGATTTATAACATTCTATGTGTGCCCTAGTTTTATAGATGCTCACTATTCGTATGCCGTGAGTCTCTCCACCAGTTTTATGAGTTTTCCGCTTTCTGCTCTCAGTCTGTCATGCAGCACCTGTTCTCCCTCTGTCGGTAGATCCGGTTTTTTTAAGAGGTGCTTCAAGTGTTTGAGCTCAGTATGAAGCTGGGACCGAGGCCCTACTACTGCTGAGATGCTGTGACCACGTACCGCTATTTTGAATGCCTCCCACTCCGCTAGTGGGGAGGAAGTCGTACACGTATTTTCATTAAAGTAATAACTGATCACGTTCCCTAGGGTAGATCTGAAGACTATGTCATCAGCTTCGTAGTATTGAGCTTCCATGTTGCAGTGCGGGGTCTGGACAGCGCCCAGGCCAGAATTAGTAATAACGGATGGTGGTCGCAGTATTTTTCACCAGATATTCAACCCTTCTAGCTCTTACATGTACGCTTGCCGAGCATAAGAAAGCATTTAAGTGTACTGATAGCTTGTGTGTACCCAATTAATAAGAATCAAAGCCGCACTCCGAAGTTAAGGTTCTCCAGGTATCAACAAATCCTCAACCGTTAATCCAACATCGAAATGCGTGGGCAGTTTTATGTAGTGGGGATGTGAGCAGTGGGGGTGTGATCTATCTAAAGTGACACCAGCCATGCAGTTAAAATCTCCTCCAAGTAACATAGGGTAATGATGTATTCGGGTGAACAGAAAATTAGGGAGAAAAGAAATGATAGTTTGGCCCACATTGGGGGCATAAATATTCACACAGGCTATATCTTTGCCATCCAGTTTACCTGTTAATATTACGTAGTGACCTTCTGGGTCTATGATCTGGATCTGTGAGAGAAACAGGGAAAGAAGGAAACAAACCAGCACCCCCTAGCAAAGGCGGAGTACATGGTGGAAAAGATTTCCCCCCTTCATCGCCTCTGCAGCTCTGGGCCCACAAAGCAGTTCTGTTTGAGGTATCTGTGAGGGATGATGCAGATATACCACCTGAGGTCCCCGTGACCACCCACAGTTGTTGTTTCAGGAGTACCCAATTGATGCGTTCCAGATCTGTGGCAGAATGATATGCTTGATGTGAGACCTGATGCGCCATATGATATATTTCCATCTTTGAAAGTCTCAGTCCGCCTGAAGTAGCGGCTTGGAGTTTCGACATGGCCAGTCCGCGTGTCTCACCTTGCCGGAAGTATGTTATAAGGGCTGCATCTATTAGGCATAGTTCTGATGCCAAGACCAGTATAATAAGCATGCTGCAAATGCAGTTAAACTTTGGACTACCACCATGTTCCCAGTTTAGACTCATCCCCACAGCGACAATTGCCATTTGATCAATTTAGTGAAATCCCTGTGCATTTGATCAGTCAGTGCAGTCATATTGTCTTTGATCATCATTGGAAATCAATACTTATAATATTTCATCTTTGTGTCGATTTACCGAAATGGATTTGCACGGAGGGCTTCCCTCGTGGTATAGACCATCAAGGGTAAGACTTCACTTTTGGTCTAGTCCATTTTGCACCTGGAAAATACTGTAAAGTCTGATATGGTGAACGTCGGTGCTGACAGAAAACGTTTTGGAGAGGGTAAAGTGAGGAGTATGACGTCCGCATACAGATTAATTTTCAGGTCGCCGGCTATGATTTCAGTTTCCCAAATGTCTTCTGTGCAGCATATGGTGAATGTGAGGGGCTCTAAGGCTATCAGGAAGAGTGCCACGACCAATGTGCTTCTTTCTCTCCCTTTTGCCCTTCTCCACTTCTTTTCTTGCCTGCCATCTGTTTGTTTTAATCCAAGTGCACACTTCACATTATGTGTTGTATGCATGCTCAGAATTGAGATTTTCCTAAGTGTAAAGATTCAGACAGTCTCGAGTATTATGCATTTCATCCCTTGCTTTATCAGCATCCACGTTAAACACAGTTATAAAAAGACTACACTTACCTGAGACCATTGGAATTCATGACTACAGAAAACTGCAACTGGTGCACCATCATGGCACACTAGTTCTCTTAGTTAATCCTCCCATGCATACAGCAAGTCCTCTTCTCTGATCATAGGCATTGAAAACAAGATGCATTTTCTGTTTTCAGTTTCTATAGGTTCTAAATTGTGTTTTTTTCAGTACGTTTCAAACTTTAACTTTTTTTTTGCTCTATAAAAAATCACAGGGCAAGTGAGTTTATTTCCTTATCTTGCTTGTCCCTATTGTAATTTCTAATATCCATCTATCTCCTCCTTACAATTATTTTTTAATTTGTTCTTTCAGGTAATCTTTCAGTGGTTTGCTCACCTCCAAACCTTTCTCATTTCCCATCGATCTCTTTCCAGCAGTCTTGTCCCAGGATGTGCAGGATGGAGGTATGTTTGCATCTCATTATCTCATAAATATTTGATTGCATGTTTTATTCTTGTCAAACATCAACAAGAGAAAACTTTGAGCAATATTGGTTGCAGGGAGTATCAATTACATAATATATGTGGCATATGTAAAGCACATCATGGTTGGGATGCATTTCCAGTTACATCAGTGTCAGAGCTAGATCTACTAACCCCTTCCAAGCCTTGGACATAACGGTTACGTCCAAGGTTGTGGTGCTCCGGTGCCAAGGATTGAACCATTACGTCCAAGGCCCACTATTTTGAAATCTAGCTGCCCGATGCACTTTTTTCCAGTATACTGACAATCGGCGTGCATGGTGTGTTGACTTCCTTATTGTGAAAGTGAAATTAGCTGATCGGTTCATTTCATTTTCACTGCCTATATGCTCTTGGCGCCGCAAGAGGGCGATCCCCTAGCAGGGATCCACCACTAGACCCCAGAGAGGGGGGATTGGCTCCTTCGGCAAGAGCCTTTGCTCCCCCATAACAATTTGGCCATATTCAGTCTTTCTGCCCCCCTCCCCCGGGGAGGTGGGGCGGAAGGCACACTATACACCAAGGAATCTTTTTCTTTTTTTTTAATTAGGGGTGCGGGCTGCCCAAAATGGGCATTATAATGCCCCCAACTGTCACAGAAAGCCAACTAGGCACCAGGGATTATTGTCTTTTTTTAATAATAGAGAGGTGGAGGCTGCCCACAATGGGCATGTCTATGCCCATACCCCAACCACAACAGCGACAGTCTGCTTGCCCCTCTGGGAGGTAGATGGGGATTGTTAGACCTGGCATCCTTGGCGGGGGTCTCCCTTTCCATTTTCATTATGCCTCCTACGTGTATGACCTATTTTTGTGCTGGACAAGATGCTCTGAGCACTGTGCCACTGCTGATCAGTGCCACAGTGCAAGTGCTCCTTATGATAAATATGACATCTTATATTCGTATCTGACCCAGTGAAAATGGTAGAGATCCCAGACGAGTGTCCCTGAACTCAGAAGTTCGTAATGCATTCTTTTAGGGGAATGATTTTTAGACTCGGAGCTTGGAAATAGCACTTTTAGAAAGTGACTATTTTCTTACCCAAACCTTGCTGTGTGCTGCGGAAGATGTGAAGTCAGATGTCTGGGAAAAGTGACAGGGTCTGGGCCGTCTCCAGAGCCTGGTGTTAGCTGGCTGCATTTAGATGGGAGGGGTGGCGTAGTTTCTGTTGAGCATCCTGCCTTCCACAGTGCCGGCCCCACTTCCTGCTGAGCGTCTGGGGACCCTGCCTCCCTCCTTCAAAGAAAAGAGGTGTCATCTGGCAGGAAACACCCACAACAAGGACCTGGGTACCGGGGAACCCCCTGCCGGATCAAACAACTTCAAAAGACCCCTTTTGCCCTACATCTAGGGGCCTTTTACTACAGCCATATACGGTATAAGTACACTGTCTATATACCATGTTCTTTCGGTGCAGAAAGCAAGCAATAATAAAAGCAAAACATTCCATAAACACCGGAAAAACACTTTTTCTGTTGTTTTTAGTGGCGCGAAAATATGTAACCACTGATAACAACTGCTTTTTAAGATATTGAAAACACTGAAAAAACCCCACCAGAATTTACCAAAAATAGAAACTGAAAACAGGAAAGCCTATCTGTAGTTTAGATTGCTTTGGACTAAGAAGAGCTCTGCTGAATTCATCGCGGCTCACACCCTACATACCGTACCTCCTGTACGCATCGCATCTTATCTGTTGAGCCCTGCTGACATTGTCGTGGCTCACACCCTACAAACCGTACCTCCTGTATCCATTGCATCGCATCTGACAAGCCCTGCTGACTTTGTCGCGGCTCACACCCTATGATCCATACCTCCTGCACGCATTGCAACACATCTGACGAGCCCTGCTGACTTCGTCGCGGCTCACACCCTACGAACCGTACCCCCTGTACGCATTGCATTGCATCTGACGAGCCCTGCTGACTGCTTTGAGGCTCACACTCTACGAACCGTACCTCCAGTATGCATTGCAACGCAACTGACGAGTGCGGCTGACTTCGTCGTGGCTCACACCCTACAAACCGTACCTCCTGTAAGCATTGCAACGCATCTGCAAGCTCTGCTGACTTCGTCGCGGCTCACACCCTACGAACCGTAACTCCTGTACGCATTGCATCGCATCTGACGAGCCCTGCTGACTTTGTCGGGGCTCACACCCTACGAACCGTACCTCCTGTACGCATCGTATTGCACATCTACAGCCCAGCAGTATTTCAGCACAGCTCGTACGCCTCGTTCCGACATCTACAGCCCAGCAGTATTTCAGCGCGGCTCATACGCCTTGAGCCGAACATCAAGTACGCCTCGTACCAACGTCTACAGTCCAGCAGCTTCTCATCCCGGTTCCCCAGAACCGACTCGTACTATCGAACACATCGTACCAGATGATTCCACATCACACCCCTGTCGACTGTGAGTATCCGAGTCGCCCCAGCCACTCGAAACCGAACTGAACTGAGTCTTGTTGCAACGCACTCACAATCATCTTTTTCTTCTAACTTATTGTGGATTCTTTTTTACCGTTATTGGCCTGATGATAAAGATTATATAAAGAACACTATATTTTCATATACAACTGGTGTGGTGTCCATTTGTAGAGTGTCAAGATATTACTGTACATGGTCATAAATGCGTCATGCCTTTCCTCGAAGATAAGTCTAACCGCTCGGTAACACTACTAAGGGGGTAACCATCTACCCTAACTAGAGGAGGTGGGTCCCTGCTTGGTCAGAAGTAACTACCTCTGCCAACCAGAGACAGCCAAATCTAACAGGGATTATTACCCCTGATCAGCCCCCCCAGGGGGCAGAAAGCCCACTAGACGCCAAGATTTTTTTTCCCTCTCTGAAAGAGGAGTGGGGGCTTCCCAGAACGGGCATGCTAATGTCTCTACACTCCAAAACTAAAGGGACAGTCTTTCTGTCCCTCCCTGGGGCAGATGGGGTTATTACCCCTGATCTGCCCCCGGGGGGGGGAGCCCACTAGACACCAGGGATTTCATTTTTATTAGAAAAGAGGGATGGGGGGCTACCCACAATGGGCAAAGCCATGCCCCCATTCACAATTATAAAAATAGAAGTCTTTCTGCCCCTTCTCAGGTTTAATTGAGGGTACTAGCCCCCGCTATGCCCCCATGGGGGCAGAAAGCCCACTAGGCCCCAGAGATTTCTAGTTTTTGTATGCCAATGCCCCCACCTCCAAACAAAAAATGGGATAGTCTTTCTGCCCACCTTCAAGGGGCAGATGGGGGTAATTGCCCTTGATTTGCCCCCGGGGGCAGAAAGCCTATTAGATTCCAGGATTTGTTTTAATAAAAGATGGGTGCGATGCTAATGCACCCTCCCCCAAAGGGGCAATAGCTCCTGATCTGCTGACTGGGGTGCAGAAAGCCCACCAGGAACCAGAGAAATGTTTATAGGCTTAGGCTGGGCCGGTCCCCTTTTTTTGTGAACAAATCTTTGCTGCTTCTGTCCCCCTCCACACTCTTGGGGGCAGATCAGCAATATTTTTAGGCTAATCTGCTGAAAACCTCTAGACACTAGCTTCTGTGTGTGAACTGGAGTGCGGCTGATGGTCGGTGTTTACTGGCGATTGGCTGACTGTGTGTGAACCTGCATTTTGCTGGTGGTGTGTGTGGGCTTGCGCTTAGCTGGCAGTGTGTGTGGACTAGTGCTTGGTTGGCAGTGTGCGTGGATTGTCGCTTGGCTATCGGTCTGCATGGATGGACCATGTCTTGAGGTGTATGTGTGGACTTCAGCTTTGATTGTGGTATGTGTGGGCTGTCACTTGGCTGGCGATGTGCGTGAATGTTGTGTTGCTGGCGGTGTACATGGATGGTGCTTGGCTGCTGGTGTGCATGGATGGCGCATGGTTGTGGTGTGCATGGATGGCGCTTGGCTGGTGGTGTGCATGGATGGTGCTTGGCTGGTTGTGTGCATGGATGGCGCTTGGTTGGTGGTGTGCATGGATGATCCTTGGCTGGTGGTGTGCATGGATGGTGCTTGGCTGGTGGTGTGCATGGATGGCACTTGGTTGGTGGTGTGTATGGATGGACCTTGGTTGGTGGTGTGCATGGATGGTGCTTGGCTGGTGGTGTGCATGGATGGTGCTTGGCTGGTGGTGTGCATGGATGGCGCTTGGTTGGTGGTGTGCATGGATGGTGCATGGCTGATGGTGTGCATGGATGGTGCTTGGCTGGTGGTGTGGGTTGCGTGAAACCTCCAGCGTTTTGCTACCCAGAAGCTCCTGCAAAACGTCAATTTAGATAAAAAGTCACACTTTCCTCACATTTCTGTGTGCAAAGGTTGTGGGATCACCATGCCGGCACAAATGTCCCACCACCCAGCGTACTCCTCAGTTTCTTGATAAAAATGATACCTCAATTGTGTGGTTGCCCAAAACAGAGAACCTAAAACTTATAAAATGAAACACTGAGGGGGACTGAAGAGGGTCCAAAAGGGCAGTTTTTTTTATATAAGTTATTAGGCTGACTCTGCTTTGGGCACCCACACAAGTGAGGTATCATTTTTATCAGTAGACTGAGAAGAACGCTGGGTGGTGGGAAATGTGTGCCGGGCAGTGATCTCACAAACTTGGCACACAGAAATTGGAGGAAAATGTGACCTTTTAGCTAAATTTGAGCTTTGCTGGGGATTCTGGATAAGAAAACTTTGGGGGATCCATGCAAGCCATACATCCCTGGACTCCACCAGGTGTCTAGTTTTCAAAAATGTCTATGTTTAGTAGGTTTCCATTGATGGCATGCAAGCCAGGGCCCAAAAACGCAGGTGCTCCCAATCTATCACAAAACAAACTATTTTTGCGAAGGGAATTTTGTTACCAAGCACTCACACATTTCCTACCACCCAAAGTTCTCCCAGCTCTCCTGATAAAAATGCTACCTCACTTGTGTGGGAAGGCTAAGGGCCTGCGACAGGGAGGGTCCCAAAACACATTGTGAAGACATCAAAATTATTTATCACAAAATTACCTTGTTTTGCAATGTGGGCATCTGCATTTTTGGTCCCTGGCTCTGTGGCTATCTAGGGAAACCTACCAAGCTCAGACATTTCTGAAAACTAGACACCTAGGGAGTCCAAAGATGTGTGGTTTGCATGGGTTCCATAAAGTTGTCTTGCCCAGAATTCCCTGCAAAATCTCAAATGTAGCTAAACAATTACATTTTTCTCACAGTTCTGTGTGGGTTCACCATGCTGGCACAAATTTCCTACCACCCGGCATTCCTCTCGGTCTCCCAATAAAAATGATGCCTCACTTGTTTGGGTAGCCAAGGGTCTGCGACTGGGAAAGGCCAAAAACGTAGAGACTGAGGAAATAGCACAGCAAGCTCTAAGCACCCTATTTTTTTTTTAGGCGATTCTGCATTGGACACCCAAACAAGTGAGGTATTATTTTTATTTTTTAAGGGGCACTCTGGGTGGTAGGAAATCTGTACCGGCATGGTGATCTCAAACAGAAATTTGAAGATAATATAATTTTATTAGCAAAATTTGAGGTTTGTAGGGGATTCTTGGTAAGAAAACATTGGGAGATCTACACAAGCCACACCTCCCTGGACTCTCCCAGGTGTTTTTTTTTAGAAAAGTCTGGGTTTGGTAGGTTTTCCTAGATGGCTGCCAAGCCTGTGACCAAAAACACAGGTAACTCCCTCGCAAAACCATGTCTTTTTGTGATCAATACTTTCGAAGTCTCCACAGTACGTTTTTGGCAATTTCCTGTTACTGTTTCCCTTCGTGCCGGCTGAACTAGGGTCTAAAATCCACAGGTAGGCACGTTGCGAAAGAAGGGTCCGTTTTCCTTGCAAAACATTATGTGACCACATTTCTTTTATTTTGGACCGTTTCCTGTTGCGGGCTTCAAACCTATCCACATAAGTGGGGTACCAATTTTATCGAGACACTTGGTGGAATGCTGGGAGGTTGGAATTTTGTGGTTCCCCACAGATTCCAGAACTTTCCATCACAGAAATGTGAGGGAAATGATTTTTGTTTTACAAAGTTTGAGGTTTGCAAGGGATTCTGGGTAACATAACCTGGTGATAGCCTCACAAGTCACCCCATCCTGGATTCCCCTGGGTGTCTAGTTTTCAAAAAATATCCATGTTGCATTTTGACCCATTTCCTGTCACAGGCTTTAGGCCTACTCACACAAGTGAGGTACCGTTTTTATCGGTAGACTTAGGGGAACCCAGAATAGTAGAACAAGTGTTATTAGCAGCTGTTTTTCTAGGCATTTCTGCCTTTGAAAATATAACACAGTGGGTAAAAAAGACATTTTGAAAAATGCCCCCTAATTCACATGCTGGCATTGCTACCCACAAATTCAGAGATGTGCAAATAACCACTGCTTCAAAACTCCTTATCTTGGTCCCAATATGAGAAATACCTACGTTTCTTTGATACCTATTTTTCTCTCCTCATATTTTACCAAATGAATTGCTGTCTCCCCGGTACACAATGAATAACCATTGCAAGGTGCAGCTCAGTTATTGGCTCTGGGTATCTCGGGTTCTTGGTGGACCTACAAGCCCGATATATCCCCGCTAACAGAAGGGCCCTGCAGACATAACGGTATATTGCTTTAAAAAATCTAACATAGTTAGAAGAACTAATGTTCAATATATTTTATTTCAACTGTTAATTTCTATAGGAAAACCTTGAAGGATCTACACAATTGACCCCTTTGCTAAATTCAGAATTATGTCTTTTTTGATAAATCTATTGCTTTCCGGGATCCATTATTGTTTTACACCCATTTCTACAACTAACTGGAAGGCGGTTGAAAGCACAAAAAATAGGAAAATAGCATATTTCCTAATAAAATGCCAAAACCTTGTAGAACATTTTGGTTTTCTGACAAATATTTGCCTGTTCGTGAAAGCTGGGAAGATCGTGATTTTAACCAAAAAAGGGAGTGACACAGGGGGACAAAAGGCCTGGCAGCGAGGGGGCTAAGGTAAAGGGTGATCACCGGGCAAGGAGGATGGTGAGGACTATAAAACATGCCAATCCTAATAGCAGACAGTGCGTCAATAAAACAATACATTATAAGGAAGTAGGATGTAAGGAGGAGGCTGCCGGGAACATGTAAGGGTAGATCAACATAATGTCTAATCCATGAAATCCACCGGCGTTGCTCCCGGCCCCACTGTCCACAGGGGAACAGAGATCGCATGAACAGGAGGATATACATCATACTTGGGTACAATTGTACATGCACCAACTCACCCAGGCTGCAATGGCAGGCCTGTAGTCAGAGTTAGGAGGGACCCTTATGGGTGGCATAACACATGGTGCAGCCTATGGGGGTCCCTGATTAAAGGAGATGTGCTGGCTGGATGTGAAGATTGGGTCGAGCATGTGCCCGGCAAGGTGGGTGGGGGTGTCGCCAAGTTGTTTGAGTCCGAGATTGGCGAGGTTGTTCAAAAGGGTGGTGGTGTTGCTGTCGTTGTTCTTTTCCAGGTGGAAGTTGAGGTCTCCCAGTAAGATGTAGCCCTCGGAGGGGAGGGCGTGATGGCTGATGAAGTCAGTGATGTCTTCGCTGAATTGTGTGCGGGGTCCGGGTGGTCTATAGATGAGGCTGCCTCTGAGTGTGGTCTTAGGGTCTGTGTGAATCTGGAAGTGAAGGTGTTCGGCGGTTGTGAGGTTGTCATCGGAGCTGGTCGTGATGCGGATGGTGTTCTTGTGAACGATGGCAATGCCTCCTCCTGTTTGGTTGATGCGGTTCTTTCGGATGATCTTGTAACAGTCCGGGATGGCTATGGCGATGTCGGGCGCTGAAGAGGCGTTCGTCCAGGTTTCTGTGAGAAAGGCGACGTCCGGCGATGTGGTGTCTAGTAGGTTCCAAAGTTCAAAGGCGTGTCTGTGGCCCGAGCGGGTGTTGAGCAGGATGCAATTCAGGTGGTTAGTATCGGAGCACTGTTTGGAGTCTTTGGACTTGGTGTGGGACCTGATGTAGTCGAACTTGCAGGAGTGGCAGGTGAAGGGTCCATGAGTATGTCCTGGGGCGGCTTGGTAACAATTTGGGAGTCGGCCGGGGTTAAGTGCTGAAAGGGTTGCGGCGTTGTACGTTATGCGGGAGGAGAGCTTTATGCGGGGACAGGGGGTCTGGCGCTGGGCGCGGTCCAGGCTCGGACGGGCGTAGACGGGCTTACCTTTGGCGCGCCTTCGGCGCGCATGGGGCGCGTCCGCTGCGCGTGAACGCTGCGCGCAAATGCATCTGTCATAAGAGGATGGTGGAGGGGGGGCGGAGCGAGGGAGGAGCAGCTGGGAGGCGGGAGCGGGGTGGAGAGCCGGGCTGGGAAGCACAATAACAAACAACAAAATGGCAGCACGCCAAAAAGCAAAGCAGGACGAGTTTGGGGCACAGCCTCAACAAACGTGAACAAATGGGCAAGCAGTACTGGCACAATCAGGCACCAACAACGCAAGCTGGCAAGCGAGCAACACACAATGCAAAATAAATTAAATAACAATATACTAGTACAGCGCCACGAAAACTCTACAGTCAGGCACAAATAGTTGGGCAGTCTGGCAGTATAGCGCTACGATAGTAGTTTAAGCAGGCACAAAAAGTTCAGCTGTCTGGCAATGTAGCGCTACGATACCACAGATAGGAGCAGGGAGCAGCGTGGGGAGCGACCGCAACTGAAGAACTCAGGACGGTCACAGTGCAGGGTCGAGAGGGCAGAGCCTAACCTTACAGTGGGAGGCAGGAGCAGCTGGGAGGCGGGAGCGGGGTGGAGAGCCGGGCTGGGAAGCACAATAACAAACAACAAAATGGCAGCACGCCAAAAAGCGAAGCAGGACGAGTTTGGGGCACAGCCTCAACAAACGCGAACAAATCGCAAGCAGTACTGGCACAATCAGGCACCAACAACGCAAGCTGGCAAGCGAGCAACACACAATGCAAAATAAATTAAATAATAATCTACTAGTACAGCGCCACGAAAACTCTACAGTCAGGCACAAATAGTTGGGCAGTCTGGCAGTATAGCGCTACGATAGTAGTTTAAGCAGGCACAAAAAGTTCAGCGGTCTGGCAATGTAGCGCTACGATACCACAGAACCACCCTTTTGGACAACCTCGCCAATCTCGGACTCAAACAACTTGTCGACACCCCCACCCACCTTGCCGGGCACACGCTCGACCCAATCTTCACCTCCACCAAGCACATCTTCTTTAATCACACCTCAGCCCTCCATTGGACGGACCACAGCTGCGTTCACTTCAACTACAAAAAGACCACGACCCACAACAGCCCTCAACCTATCCCCGGAGAAACTGGAGTAAAATTACCACCGAACAGCTCTTCACATCGCTTCACCAAAACCCTCCTGCAAAATCATCGAACCCAAACCAAGCAGCCACCAACCTCACACAATGGATTACCCACAGCGCTAACGAATTAGCACCCCTGAAAAACCATCAAATCAAACAAGGCAGCAAAAAAGCCCCCTGGTTTAATGATGCCCTTAAGAAATCAAAGAAGACCTGTCGCACCCTCGAGAAAGCCTGGCGAAAAAACCCAACCACTGACAACATGACCACCTTCAAGAACGCCATCCGCAAACACCACCAACTGATCCGATCCACCAAGAAATCAGCATTCAAGGATCGCCTCGACAACAACACCCACAACAGCAAAGATCTATTCAACATCGTCAAAGAGTTTACCAACCCCACCGCCGGCAACAACGACATCACTCTATCCCAAGACCTCTGCGACTCTCTAGCCTAGTTCTTCCACAACAAAATCGCCGACATACATTACAGCTTTGGAGACCAGCCCACCCCACCTACCTCCGAAATAAATCCCACCTCCAACAACCTCTACGCCTGGAACCCAATCACCACTGAAGACACCATCCGCCTGATGAACACCATCCACTCAGGATCACCAACCGACCCGTGTCCCCACCACATTTTCAACAAAGCAGACTCCATTATCGCACCCCATCTCCGAGACATCATCAACGGCTCCTTCAACTCCGCCACCTTCCCGGAAAGCTGGAAAAACGCCGAACTCAGCGCACTCTTGAAGAAACCTACAGCGGACCCCACTGAACTTAAGAACTACCGCCCCATTTCACTCCTCCCTTTCCCTGCCAAAGTCATCGAGAAAGCCGTTAACAGTCAACTAGCCGCCTTCCTCGAATCCAACAAATCCCTCGACCCTTCACAGTCCGGCTTCCGAGCCAAACACAGCACCGAGACCGCCCTCATCGCAGCAACAGACGACATTCGAACTCTACTGGACAATGGAGAAACAGCTGCCCTCATCCTACATGACCTCTCCGCAGCCTTCGACACAGTCTGTCATAACACCCTCATACAACGGCTCAGCAACGTCGGAATACAAGGAAAAGCACTAGACTGGATAATCTCGTTCCTCGCCGGAAGAACCCAGAGAGTCCGCCTTCCCCCTTTTAGATCAGAGGCCACCGAAGTCATCTTGCGCGTACCCCAAGGATCCTCACTCAGTCCCACCCTCTTCAACGTATACATGAGTCCCCTCGCATCCATTGCGCGCCAACACAACCTCAACATTATCTCATACGCAGACGACACTCAGCTGATCCTATCCCTCACCAAAGGCCCAAACACCGCCAAAACCAATCTACACGAAGGGATGAAAGAAGTAGCCGAGTGGATGAAGAACAGCCGTCTAAAACTTAACTCAGACAAAACGGAAGTCCTCATCTTAGGATCATCCCCCTCCGCCTGGGACGACTCATGGTGGCCACCGGCCCTGGGAATCGCACCCATACCAACAGACCACGCACGTAACCTTGGCTTCATCCTAGACTCCTCCCTCTCGATGACCAGACAAGTCAACGCCGTCTCTTCATCCTGCTTCAACATCCTACGTATGCTCAAAAAAATCTTCCGTTGGATCCCCACCGAAACAAGAAAGACGGTCACCCATGCACTGGTCACAAGCCGACTAGATTACGGAAACACCCTTTACGCCGGAACGACAGCCAAACTCCATAAAAAACTCCAACGCATCCAAAACACCTCAGCCAGACTCATCCTAGACATCCCCCGCCAATCTCACATTTCTGGTCACCTGAGAGACCTCCACTGGCTCCCCGTCAACAAGAGAATAACTTTCCGCCTCCTCACCCACGCACACAAAGCCCTCTACGACCTAGGACCCGAATACCTCAACACGCGCCTGTCCTTCTACACCCCCACCCGCCAGCTTCGATCGTTCAATCAAGCCCTCGCCGCAATTCCACGCATCCAAAGATCCACCATGGGAGGAAGATCCTTCTCCTACCTAGCGGCCAAGACCGGGAATTCCCTCCCCACCCACCTCCGCCTCACTCAGAACCACCTCTCCTTCAGGAAACAACTAAAAACTTGGATATTTGATAAGTAAAGCTCCCCCCCTCCCTCAAGCGCCTTGAGACCCTCTGGTGAGCAGTGCGCTATACAAATTCTAACTTGACTTGACTTGAAGTACCTAGGCCCTAGGTACCTAGTACCATATACTAGGGACGTACAAGGGTACACCAGCAGCCAATTAGGAATGTACCAAGGTACTCACCATAGCCAATTTAGGAAGGAAGCACAGTGACACAGTGGCCCTGATTAGCAGGATCTCAGTCAGACTTGTCAGAAAAACAGTATGACACCAGCAAAAAGTGGGTGTAACCATGAAAACAGATCCTACTTTCCCATACCCCCACCCCTTCTCCCCACTCCTCTAGAGAGTAGCATGTGTAGTGTGTTGTCCTCTGCTCGTGCACAGTGCAGGGGAGTATGCAGCCACCTCTTAGTGTCCGGCACAGAGGCCGCTTTCCAAGACATTGCTATTTGTCACTTGGAAAGTACGTATGCAAGGTCTATGAACCCGTGTAAGTGTTTGCCCCCCTTTGCTTTAGGGTGAAGGCCTAGCAAGCAGGATTCAGGGGTAGTTGACAGTGTATGATCGGCAAGTTCTGCTATGGTGGCTGAAACCTCGAGCCATGACACCAGTAGTGGTGGGCACTCCCACACCATATGTTAGAAACCAGCATCAGCCAGTTTACAGCACGGACACTCTGGTGTCGAATCAGGAAACGCGCTCTTGATACGGTGGGGGGAGAGTTAACTGTAATGTGTGTAGTTAAATTGAGTGAATTGGAAATGAGGGCTCCAGGACACATGTTGTAGCACCTGTATGCATGACTTGAGCGGTTGCGGGAGCACAGCGTTCATCTAGCCAATGCTTTCCCCTGTGTGCAGCTGGTGAAAGGTTGATTGTCTGCATTTAAAACACCTTCCTGTTGCTATGCTCTTCAAACAATCGTTAAAGATTGGCTGAGGTGGAGTGCTCAGTGCTGTGTTATTGGAAGCCAGCATCCTACTTTCCGCTACTATATCTCTGAATATTACTGAGCTATAAATGTTTTATTTCTGAGAGATCTTGCCTTGCACCCGCTCTACATGTCATAGAGGGAAAGCTGCTGAGGAATTAGCACACATGCTGCTAGTTTCAGGCTCTTCGATCACAATGCAGTAACAATCCACTATCCAGCCACCTCACCTATCACTCGTTGACTCTGTGCCTGCCTTGGACCGATAGGGAGCTCAGCTGCTTTTTGGTTGGGTTTGTGCTGTACAAATACCACATGCATAGCACCTTTTTCAAAGGAAGAACACTTTGGTGACAGCAAACTTTGCTGCTGTAGAACGCAGTTGAGATAGTAAAGAACCTTGGTGGAATGCTGCACGCTTCGGATCATTTGGCGGTGCCTTTCACTCTGTGAAATACTTTGATTTTACATTGTTGAGCTGTGCCTATGGCATTTGGTGTGTTTTTGAAAAGCAATGCTAAGCATCTGGCCCTTTGTAAAAGCTGTGTAGGGGCTGTGTACTTGCCGGGCATGTGTGAGAGTCGCAGAGGGCACTTTATCTTTATCTTATGTGCAGGCTGAACGGGAGGGGAGGTGGGGTTGGGGTAATTTATAAAGATACCTTGAAGATGGGGACTATTGATATTGATGTGGTTACTGGACTGGAACTATTCGTCATGACCATTAAACATTATTCTGGTCTTATTTCGACAGGGATTATCTGTTACAGACCCCCCGGGGCTTTTAGTGAACAGCAGCAGCAATCACTATTGGATACCCTCACTGATATGGCAGCCACGCATCATAGATTAGTACTTTTGGGTGATTTTAGTTTGTGGTTAAATGGCTCTCTCTTGACTCTGGTTTTTATAATGTACTTCACTCATGTGAAGGTCTTGGCCTCTTTCAGCAGGTCTCCAAGGCCACTCATAAAGCTGGGCATCTTCTTGATTTCATTTTCTCAGAAACCCATCCTCTGCATATTGGCGAAATTCTGCCTATGGAATGGACGGATCACTTTCTGATTAAATTCTTTGTACTTTAATTCCCTTAATACTCAGGTATCTCACTCCACAACAGAATATATCAGTAGAGATTGGAAGGCTCTCACAGGGATGAGGGGTTCTGATATTGTGTTCAAGGTCAGAGATTGTTTCTCATTAGACAAGCAAGTTAGGGAGAATTATGCCTCTCTGTGTCTGAGATCACCTCGGCCTTGGACTCTTGTGCCCCCCTGAAAAAACATAGATGTAGGGGCAGGGCCCCGTGGTTTAACAATACTTTGAAAGACCTGAAATTAGCGTGCAAACAGGCTGAGAGGAGATGGAGGCGAGGCTACAAGGAGATGGACAAGCTCCTGTGGAAACTCAAAATTATGGATTATAAGATGGAGATCAGAAGGTCTAAGGCTGTCTATTTCTCTTCCTTAATCTGCAATGCCTCTAACAGCTCTAGAAACATTTTTCACATCCTGAACAGTCTTACTAGCCCTGACTATTCTAAGAATGTGATACCCCCTCTCAAGAACTCTGTGAGAACCTGGCCAGGTTCTTCCAGGAGAAAATCCAACTGATCATTGATGATCTGGAGGGTGGCCATCAGGCAGCAGGGAGTGTAGTCTCTGAGGCTACGAGCGTTGACGCTCCTGTGGTGAGTGGCTCTGAAGGTGTCTATATTAGCACCGCTTGTCAGGCCGCTGAATATCTATCTGAGTTTGTGCTTCTGCGGTGGAGGATTTCAGTAGCACGGGGTATTTCCTCCGGTTCTCCCCTGGACCCAGTATCACACAAGATTTGGAAGGAGCTTGAGGAAGAACTGTTTCCAACTCTCCGCTTGATCTGTAATCAGTCTTTAGCCAGTGGTGTGGTCCCTCCCCAATGGAAGCCAGCTCTGGTGACACCTCTGCTAAAGAAGTCTTCTCTTGATCCAGAGTGTTGTAAGAACTATAGGCCTATTTCCTTGTTGCTGTTCCCGGCCAAGATTGTGGAACGTGTGGTCAGTAAAACTTTTTCTAGGCACCTGGAGCAACATAACTTGCTGGAGGAGGTGCAGTTCGGATTTCGGCCAGCCCACGGTACCGAGACGGCCTTGGTGACCTTTATGGATGACCTTCAGAGGTGGGCAGACAGGGGTCAGGCAGCAGTGCTGATCCTGCTCAACCTGTCTGCAGCCTTTGATACGGTCAACCATGAGATCCTGCTAAGAAGATTGAGCTAGGTTGGGGTGAGGGGCTGTGCCTTACGATGGTTTCGGTCTTTTCTACAGGACAGACAGCAGGTGGTGTCCCTCCCTCCTTTTCAATCTGCCTTCTCCAACGTGTCGCATGGTGTGCCACAGGGTTCGGCAAAAAGCCCTATTTTATTTAATATTTATTTGAAACCCCTGATTGCGGTCATCAAAGCATACAATATTGACATCGTAAACTATGCTGATGACACGCAGCTGATTCTCTCCTTTGAGGGAGAGGACTCCACATCAGTTGATGTGTTTCACAACTGTCTGCGGGACACAGCCCATTGGCTTAAGGACAACTCATTACAATTTTATGCAGGGAAGACTGAGGTGATTTCCTGCTCAGTGAGCAGGATTCCTCATGTCCTTCCTTGCAATTTTTGGCCCTCTGGTAATTCAACCGCAGTTCGGCCTGTAAAAGCGGTCCGTAACCTGGGCATTATGTTTGACAACAAACTTACTTTGGAAGCTCAGGTTACAAAAACGAAAGCTTGCTGTTTTGTGATCATTAGATCCCTGCGGAAAATCTTCCCTTTGCTACCTCCTCAGGCGCGTGCGCTAGTGGTAAGGTGTGCGATTCTCAGTAGGTTAGACTACTGTAATGCCCTATTGCTTGACTCCCCGAAGTTCCTTTTGGACAGACTACAGAGGATCCAGTCAGCAGCAGCCAAGGTAGTCCTAGGGCTGCCTAGAAGGTCCTCTACATCTGCAGTCTTGGAAGAACTGCACTGGCTTCCTCTGAGACAGAGAGTTTATTTATTTTATTTTTAGAGTTGGTGAATTCTGGCTTCAAATGGTAGCCAGTTTAGAGATTTAAGGTCAGGGGAGATGTGGGCCCTTCTTTTTAAGCCAGCGATGAGTCTCGCTGCCGCATTAGTAGATGCTCTTAGGGGAGGGCATAGCGAGACACTTCCGTAGTCCAGCCGAGAGAGACATAGAGCTTGAACCAGTTCTATTTCAATCTCTTTGCCTTGTCTTTAAAGCCCTTATTAGGATGGGTCCTGCGCTAATGCCCAAAACAATGTGATTGGTATATCCCTACAAGAAGGCTCCGCTCCTCATCAGCGAGACTGATGAAGGCACCGAGGTTTAGGAAAGTCAGGTCAGGGGGTAAATCCTTTGGGGTGACAGCGGCCAAACTGTGGAACGAGCTCCTGTGGGAGATCAGACAAATTAGGGAGCTCTTCCCTTTTATAAGAAGTTTGAAAACCTGGCTGTTCCCCAAGACTTAGTTGTCTGGCCATGTATCCAACACATCTGTACTCTGAGTTGCTTAGCGCCAGGATGCCTGCAAGGTGACAGTGCGCTTTATAAGCTGAATAAATAAAAATAAATAATAAACAGTGTGTGCTGTTCTGGGGCATTCTCCATCTTGTGGAAAGAATGAGCGCACCTCAGTATTGTTCCATTAAATGTGACCACAGTGATTTGTACAGGTGATGTTGAAAAGCTTGAGTAGGAGAGACCCATGAAAGGTCATGGGAATTACATGGTTGTAAAATCTTGTTCGCAGGTTTTGTGCTGGAAAAGGAATGTTGAAAGCAGGTCTATGCATGTGAGATTGATTGATTGATTGATTGTGGGTTTCTAAAGCACTAGAATCGACTCCAGAAGGAGTATCTCTGCGCTGTAGACCGCTGGGGAACCCGTCCTGGCTTTCCCTGTGAGATGGTCCCTACTGGGTATCTCCAAGGTGAAACCAGACATCCCCGGCGTATGTGGGGGGCCGTTGTGGAGATGAGGCAAGCTAATGCCCAGAGTTGCCGAGTGTGATCCCTAGTTAGAGTAGGCACAGAGACAAGAATTATCGAGTCCGCTGACCCTGGTCCAAGACCCTGCCACGTCGGGAATTGAACCCTGGTCCCGGGCCGTCCTCTGCTCCCGGGTCTGCCGCCTCTAACCAGTGAGCCACACCACTCCAGGTGCAGGTGAATACATTTAAGAACAGGCCCTACCTTGTATGGAGGGCAGCAGAGGTGCAGGGTATATGGACAGAGCAGTTTGGCTTAAGTGATATTTTTTAAGAGAGTGTTTGGGGTGCCTGACATAATCCAGTGGTGAAAGGGCGATAACAGGTTTGGCTTTGGCGCACCATCTGTGCTCTAGCTACGCTGATGCACCACAGCTGTCGACTAGTAGGCCGCCAAGCTAGTGTGCTATCTCGAGCTCTAAAGTTAGAGGTGAGACAACTAAACAACAGAGCAGCCCAGCTCAATCTCCTAGTCCATCCGTGGAACTCCCTCCTAAGTGGATAATACTGACAAATATTTGAGAGAAGTAAAACCACAAAGTAAGTTATAATCATTAAACTGCTGCTCTACTGCATATTGTGAGTGTAGTGGATGAAGCCAGGCACCTCTGCGAGCAGCAATATTTGATTTATGGCGCAACATCCTGATGTCCACCCTTCTATCTTGAGTCTTCCTGATCCATCTCACATCTCTTACTCAAAGAGCTGTTCTTGTTTTAACAAAACCTTGACCATATGCATCTACCTAAAGCTGTAACTAGTGTATGAGTGCTATGCGAGCGCCCTTTTTTTTTTACTAACTTACTCATGAACACCTTTGCTGAAATAAGTAAGATGTGACATATTGAAAGCAACTTTTATGTAAATTTCTGTGTATGGTTAAATATGCTTTCATAAGTTTGAAAAAGGGTAATCAAGAGATATTTATACAATCAATTAAAAATTGTGTATACACATTCCGTTATGTTTCCCTTTAAGTAATTTTAAATCTGTTTACTTCTGACAGAAAACAATCTTTGATTGTACGAAATGTTTCAAAATAAGGAAGATAACACTGTAAATCTGCAAAGACGAAGTCCGAAATATTGAGTTCCAGTATTCAGGAAAACATAAGTGCTGTGATAGCCAGCTGAACAAGAACATAAACTGAGACATCCTGAAAGACGGGACTAGGGACACGAGAAATTCCGTGATTCCATGAGTCTCAGCTGTGCACCTCCATGCCTCAAAAGGAAGAAATAACCTCCAGAAAATTAAGACAACACTGATAAACCTCATCTTGTGTAAACATGTCCAATAACAGCTTTGATCATGAGGTCGGTATGAGGTGGTTACAGCAGTGCTCTGCTTCCTAAAATAATACCAGGCTACCAATCAGTGCTAGAGGTATATTGCAAACTGTTTCAGAACAATCCACAGCAACCATTGAAAAGCGCAACGGAGTGGAGTCAGACAACTGTAGGTTCAAAGAAATAGGGGTTCCGCTGTCTAAAATACACAGCACCGTCCCAGTGTGCACCGGCCAGAAGGACGATGGATCTTTACCCGCATGCGTGCAGAACCATTATCCAGTCTAAAGTCATAATCGCCCACGAAGAAGCCTTACACACATTATGAGATTGGGAAGTAGTTGGTGCCCATTGCACTTTATTCTTTAATCGGAAAAAAAACGTGCAAAATACGACTCATACAGGGAATGCAAGAATAACACAAGGGCTTTATCAGTCATGTTGGCCCTTCAGGAAGTACAGTCAAGGGATGTACACAAGTATATACCAGACCCAGAGACACTAACCAAGAGAGAAGTCTCAGACACATGCAGTGAGAGCTTTAGTTTGTCATCAAAATTGAAACCCCATCAGCAAACACACACAGGGAAAACACAATTCAAATGCACTGAATGTGTAAAGAGCTTTATTCAGTTATCAGGCCTAAAAAGACATCAACGAACACACACAGGGGAAAAACCATATAATTGCACTGAATGTATGAAGAGCTTTAGCCAGGTATCAGGACTCCAGACACATCAGCAAACACATGCTGGGAAAAAACCATATAATTGCACTGAATGTGGGAAGAGCTGTATATATTTATCAGGACTAAAACGGCATCAGAGAACACACACAGGGGGAAAACCATTCCGGTGCATTGAATGTGAAAGTAGTTTTAGTGAATCTTCGACATTAAAGATTCATCAGCGAATACACACTGGAGAAAAACCATTCAAGTGCAATGAATGTGGGAAGAGCTTTAGTCGATTACCAGACCTAAAATACCATCTGAGAACACACACAGGAGAAAAACCATATAATTGCACTGAATGTGTGAAGAGGTTTAATCATTTATCACACCTAAAACAGCATCAGCGAACACACACTGGGGAAAAACCATTCCAGTGCAGTGAATGTGGAATAAGTTTTAGTGCTTCATCAATATTAAGGAGACATCTACGAATACACACAGGGGAAAAACCATTCAATTGCAATGAATGTGGTCAGAGCTTTATATATTTATTAGGACTAAAACGGCATCAGAGAACACACACAGGGAGAAAACGATTCCAGTGCAGTGAATGTGAAAGTAGTTTTAGTGAATCTTCAACATTAAGGATTCATCAGCGAATACACACAGGGGAAACACCATTCAAGTGCAGTGAATGTTTGAAGAGCTTTAGTCGATTATCAGAACTAAAATACCATCTGAGAACACACACAGGAGAAAAACCATATAATTGCACTGAATGTGTGAAGAGGTTTAATCAATTATCACACCTAAAACAGCATCAGCGAACACACACTGGAGAAAAACCATTCCAGTGCAGTGAATGTGTAAGAAGTTTTAGTGACTCATCAACATTAAGAAAACATCTGCGAACACACACAGGGGAAAAACCATTTAAGTGCAGTGAATGTGGAAGAAGTTTTAGTATTTCAGCAACATTAAGGATTCATCAGAGAACACACACAGGGGAAAAACCATTTAAGTGCAGTGAATGTGGAAGAAGTTTTAGTAATTCAGCAACATTAAGGTTTCATCTGCGAATACACACAGGGGAGAAATCATTCAAGTGCAGTGAATGTGAAAGTAGTTTTAGTCGATCTTCAACATTAAGGATTCATCAGCGAAGACACACCGGGGAAAATCAATACCAGTGCAGTGAATGTGGAAGAAGTTTTAGTGATTCATCAACATTAAGGAAGCATCAGCGAACACACACTGGAGAAAAACCATTCCAGTGCAGTGAATGTGTGAAAAGCTTTAGTCTATTATCAAACCTAAAACAGCATCAGCGAACACACACTGGGGAAAAACCATTCAAGTGCAATGAATGTGTGAAGAGCTTTAGTCGATTATCGCACCTAAAACAGCATCAGAGAACACACACTGGGGAAAACCCATTCAAGTGCAATTGATGTGGGAAGAGCTTTATATATTTATCAAGACTAAAACGGCACCAGAGAACTCACACAGGGGAAAAATCAATCAAGTGCAGTGAATGGGAAAATAGTTTTAGTGAATCTTCAACATTAAGGATTCATCAGCAAACACATACGGGAAAAAACATCCAAGTGCAGTGAATGTCTGAAGAGCTTTAGTCGATTATCAGACCGAAAGCACCATCAAAGAACACACACAGGAGAAAAACCATATAATTGCAGAGAATGTTTGAAGAGGTTTAGTCGATTATCACAACTAAAACAGCATCAGAGAACACACACTAGGGAAAAACCATATCATTGCCATGAATCTAGAAGTAGTTTTAGTGAATCATCAACATTAAGAAAAATATCAGCGAATACACACTGTAAAAACCATTCAAGTGCAAGGACATATATATATAATATATATATATATATATATATATATATATATATATATATATATATATATATATATATATATATATATATATATCAGATACAAAACGGCATCAGAAAACACGCACAGGAATCATTCAAGTGCAGTGAATGTTGAAGTAGGTTTTATGAATATTCAATATTAAGTACTGATCAGCGAACACACGCGGGAAAAGCCATGTCATTGCAGTAAATGTGTGAAGATCTTTTGTCAACTTTCAAAGCTACAAAGACGTCAGCCTCTCTTCAGAAGAGTGGAGGATCAATAATGACAGTCGCAGAGCTCCAGCTGTGTGATAGCCAGGCCGAGCACACTTCAGAAGAGTGCAGGATCAATTATGAAGGTCTAAGAGCTGCAGCTGTGTGATAGCCAGGCCGAGCACACTTCAGAAGAATGCAGGATCAATAATGAAGGTCACGGAGCTGCAGCTGTGTGATAGCCAGGCCGAGTACTACACTTCAGAAGAGTGCAGGATCGGAAAAAAAAATAGAAAAAATGTTTATTGTTTAGTTAATTAAAACCATAACAATTTAAGGCTTATAACAAATGCGAGAAAGACCAATAATATAGCAAAATACATTAAAAAAGAATTAAACATACAATCTCTACATCTCTTCATGATGTTTCTAAAAATCATTGTTAATAAAAGTTCTGTGCAGAGTGGTAGTCCATTTTTTGTTCCTTGTTGCCGTATTTAGCACAGCTTTTTAAATGCTGTGAGAAATGTAATCAGTCTACCATTCAATGGTGGATCTGAGGGATTTAGGCATGCCATTATTGCAGCTCTACAGGATCTAATGCCTCTGTCATTAAAGCTTGATTTTAGGATCCTAACTTGTTCTTTATACAGATTCTTGCATATGCAAATTACATGGATAAAATCTTCTTTGTGAAAGTTGCACAGCCGACATGATTTAGAGCCTGTATGCACCCAAGCAGGCTGGTCAGCCAAGGATGGTAGTGACCCAAAGCGTAATGCCAGAAGTTGTTTTTTTACATTAATTGAAAATGTTTCGCTCAGATATACCGCCGGTGCAAGGGACTTATAGTTGTTTATCACCATCCAAGCGTGCGACCTTGATCTAAAAATATTTTTATCCAATGTTGACGAATGGATTTTTGAAACTTTGTTTATAGCTTGTTTGAAAGATTGGTACGGCAGATTTTTATTCCATAATTCCGTTGTACCTGTAGTTAAAAGGGATTTGCATAGGTACTGACTAAAAAGGGAGGTTTTGACCACAGGGCTTCATTTATTTCTGATGTAGCTACATTTTGCTTCAGGCGATACCAAGTTTTCACTGTCGCGTACATTCTGCCTATGTCCTCATTTATTAGGCAGAATTCAAGGCAAACCTGGGCTGGAGAGGCAGATCTTTGAATCTGGAATACTTTTTTATAGATGGAAACTATTAGTTTATTTAAGACCTCTCCATCTTCGCCATGGAAGGCAACACTAGCATATGTTTGTGTTGGCAGGATTTTTGCCTTCATTACAGCTAGCAGGGGTTTATATGAAGGGCCCTTCAGATTTTTAGCCAGTAAGCTCAAAGCAAATATGAGCGCGCTTGTTCTCTGAGGCATGTACCTTTTTTGCTCCGTGATGTTTCTTGAATTATCAATATAGAGACCTAGGTACTTATTTACCTCCTCAAGTTTGTTACCGTTAAGCCAGATTGTCTGTTTACTTTTCTGTTTGGCCCCAATCACCATTGTTTTCGTCTTGGATATGTTTATTTCAAGATTATTTTCTGAAGTATAGGCTGACATTTCATTAAGACTTCTTTGGAGACCGATCTTTGTTTGGCTCATTAGCACCACATCGTCGGCGTATGCAAGGTGAGAAAGTCTCAATCTACCAAGTTTCAAGGGATGGGAGTTAATACAATCCAGCCTTTGAGCGAGGTCGTATAGAAACAAATTAAAAAGGTGAGGGGCCAGAACACACCCTTCTTTGAGGCCGCTGGTGGTTGTCAGCTTCCGTGATAGTCTGGACCCATCACCTATCTTGATCCTTAGCCAGGTGTTTGAATAAAATAGCAATAAGCCTTTTAATAGCTTTTCAGGGATGTCCCAAGCTCGCAGCTTTTTCCACAGGAGGTGGTGATCAACGCTATCAAAAGCTGCTTTTAGGTCTATAAAGCAGAGGTAAAGATGTAGTTTCCTCTGCTTATACTTGTTTGCAATTAATGATAGACCTAAAATATTTGTCGTCGTCCCTAAACCTTGTTTGAAGCCTGTCTGGTTGGCCGGGATGAGGTTAAGGTTATCAGACCATACCTTGAGCTCTTCTAGCACCAAGGTGGCATAGTATTTGGCCTCTACATCCAGCAGAGCTATCAACCTGTAGTGAGCTGGATTTGCTCTTTCTCCTCCTTTGAATATAGGGGTCAGAATCGAACCTTGCCAATTTACTGGTATGTTGTTTAGGTGCTCTATTTCTTGATATAGGTTAGTAAGGTAATTACCCCAAAACGAGATATCATGTTTAAAGATTGCTTGGGGAATTCCATTGGGGCCTGGCGCACCGTCATTTCTGCCTTTCTTGATTATACGTCTAACCCCTTCATTTGAAGGTGGCGAGTAACTTATTGCCGCTATCAGAGAGGCATTTTCCTCCGTTGGAATGGTATCAACGTTTAGTAGCTCTTTTTTATGAGGAGTTATCACGTCTTCATGGCTAATCGTTTCAGTGGCCTCTTCGAATTTGCCTTTTCCAGCAGCTAGGTGGTGAGTGTTTCCCACGGATGTATCTTAGGTAGATGTTTCAGTAAACCTTGTGGATAAAAATTCCACCCACTCTGATTCTTGTATGTTGGACGATAATGCGTTCACTAGTCTATGCAGTTTATTTATGATTAACCAGAACTGTTTTGAGTTGGATTTCTTGGAGCTACAGAGAAGTTCGGCCCAGAATTTATCATTGCTCTTTCTTTTATTTTCCCAGAGCTCTCTTTTATAGCGTTTCATTAGCTCCCCTACACTGTCCCAGGCCACTGCGTCAGGGACTGTTCTTTTTAGCCTCCTTATATATTTTCTGAGTTTTCATTTCAAGGCTCGCAGACCTGCCGTTAATCTTCGTCCCGAGTCGTTTTTATGGCCGTGATTGTTTGTCTGTTTTTGTGCAGATGACATTAAAGAAGTTCAGTCTTCTGTGAGGTTTTCCCATGCTTGAATTTTATTCTGGGCCCCAGCTATGCTTACTGTTAGCTTCTTTTTGATTTTTAACTGCAGCATTTCAATTGTGTCATTTGACCATTTTAGTTGTTTTAAGTCGTTTAAGTTAACTGTGTGTATGTAGCCTTCAGCTGTTGCGTTTACCTGATGTTTAATGAGTTTTAACCTAAAATGGATCCGCTGATATGAATGATCGCTCCTGGTTGTGAACTCTATTGAGAAGTGGGAAAGGAATGGCATCAGCGATACTGAGATGGCTGTGTAGTCCAATCTTGATCGTGTCTTTCCCCCTTGGTAAGTATGATTAGGGGGAAATCGTGCTGAGTTCTACCATTTATTACTCTTAGCCCTAGAAACTCTAGGGCATTTACCAACCCCTGACCTACGTGATCCGTTTTTTGCCTCGTTGGCTGATATTGATGTGGGATGTTCCAAAATATGTTATCCGATGTTAGAGATTCATCCTCATCCGGGGTGTGAATTAAGTTTGAATTAAAATCCCCATGTGAGTATCAAGTCCCATAAGGGAAAGGTACTCCTCATTTTTGTGATGGTTGCAATTAGTTGTTTGTTATGGGCCAATTTTTTTCTGGCCGTTGGATGCGCATATGTGTTTATGAGGAGGATGGTTTTTGTTCTGCTGGCTGACCCAGTTGATAATTTGATCAGTTGGATGTTAGGTCCTACAGAGGCCATCTGTTCGCTTTCAATTTTTAGCTCTGTGGATATGTAGACTGCCAGGCCCCCTCCTGGGCGACCAAAGGTTTTGGTTTTGCTGGCTGGAACTGTGTAATGGATGTAGTTTGTCAAAGGGAGAACTTCTTGTGCCCAAGTATCCTGTAGAGCTATTATGTCATAGTTTACCCATTTTTCTTGATGGGACCCGTTCTCCAGCCATTTTTTTGCCCCTGCGATGTTCCATGAAAGCATTTGTATGTTGTTCAAATCTTGGGTTGCTAGTTTCTTTTTCGTAGGTCAATGGCATGAGGTCGAATTTTGCGCTCCTGGCCGCCAGCCCCAATTGTACTTGGCCACATCCAATCCGTGTACTTGGTCGTTCTGCAGCTCCCTTTTCAATGTTGTCGAAAGGCTGCTACCAATTGCGCCTTTAAGGAATGTTTTATTATTCAGCGTGATGTCTTTACGCTTTTGACCGTTACCATTGCAGGGATTAAACATTTTATTTAAAGGGCCAGGATAGCGTGGTGTTGCAGGCTTTAACAGTTTAATTCCCCAAGCTTCAAATTGAGCCTTAGCATTCATGATATGCTGGACGTCTTCTTCGGTCAGCCAAGTTGTCAATGTTTGCTCCTTATTTTTTAGGTGATCCATTCCTATAAATTCTACTGCCAGTAAATTCGCTGAGGTCAAATATTTTAACACTGGGATATTTGCTATTAGTTTTAATATATTCCCCCTGTTCAATATATCATGATGCCCTTTTGAGTCATATTCCGGGATTAGCAATAATTGCCGTTTGGTTGGATCGTTACAATGACCTGACTGAAGCATTGGTTCTTCAGACTTATTTTTCACTATGATTTGCTTTTTGTCGTCTTTTATTTACATTTTTATATTTACATGTTGGATCTTGTCTCCCACCGCAGGACATAAGACCTGGAGATCGTCCGCCCAGCGTCCCGAACTATGGGCAGTTTCTGCTTCCTGTTCCATTTTCCTTCGGGCTAACTCTCCTTCCTGTATCAGTTGGGAATTCCATCGCTTTTCCGCCATTGTATAGGATTCTCCAGGGCCAAACACTTGGACCTCTAGGGATGTCATTTTCAGGCCTTCTGCCGTGCAGTCACCGCACTCTTGGAACCCCGTGGTTATAATTTCATGTTTATCATTTACCTTTGTTCATTCTTTCCATCCTTCTTCACAGTGTTCCTTGGTACAAAGGTCCATTTTTGTTTTGGGTTGACCTTGATTATTTGCAACATTATTTCCCTGCCCTTTTACCTTTAAGCAATTGTGAGGTGTTAAACTGCTGGTCATAGGACCTAGTTGCTCTTGGATTCTCCTGTCTTCTTTGATGATATCAGTGCATTGCCCGCTTTTGTTCTGTGGGTCTTTGAAGACCTTGAGCCTCCTTGTTTGTTGATTTCTGGTTAAATTCCCTTCTCGGGTGGCCTTTTTCTTTGACCCATGTTTGTTATCTCCTTTTCTTTCCACTTGATTATCCTTACTGCCAGTTCTAGGTTCGTGGTACTGGCCGACAGGTCGTCTGTTGAAATGATGGAGACTGAATTTAAGTTGCCCGTCTTTGGTAGACTGAACATTGGGTAGGTCTTTGTTGTCAACTGATCTGTTGGCAGGGACGTTTTGTTACATGCTTTCCTGTTGCGTTTCTTTTGTTTGCGTGATAGTTTTTGATCTTTATTGCTTGTTCTCTCCTGATTGTCTGTTTCCTCCTCTTTACGAGATTCGGGGCTTAAGTGAACTTGGGTGTTTACTATTTGAATTTTTGTTGGCTCTTCTTTTTTTCTTTTCTTAGTTTGTCAATTATTGGGCAACATGCACACTGGGCAGAGTATTTTGACTGGTGAACAACCTTTACAACGAAACTTTTACAATGCAAACCATTACAACGCATTGCGCTGGGGGGCGCTCTAGGATAGGGAATAAGTTTAATTTTCTATCCAACACCTTCCCTAGTGTCCACGGGGACTGGAGTTGGAATAGAAAATTAAACTTTTCACTATTCAGCACCTCTAAGCGCTATGCGTTGTAAAGGTTTGCGATGTAAAAACCGTGTTGTAAAGGTAGGCATTGTAAAAGTATGCGTCGTAACGTCATACATCCATATTCATAAGATCTATTTGAATACCTATTTTATCGCTTTGCATGTTAAACGCTGATATTGTTGTCTGTAATGTATTCAATAGTGATTTAGATATCTCCAAGAAAGTACTTTGATTGATAGCTGTCTCTCCTTGATGGTACTGCGGTTTTAATTCTTGGTTCGATTTTTGATCTTTATTTAACTGATAGCTATTGTCATCAAACTCCCTACAGTGGTTGTTGTTAATATTTCTTTGAGTAGTTTTAATTCCCTGTAAAGCCGTATTGTTTTGAGGATTGATGGAGTGCTTTCTGCCTTTTTGAGCAAGCGTTTCAGAACCCGATGTTTGCATGATGTCTTTAGGTTTTGATGACGTTTTTTCCGTCGGCCAGACGTGATCTGTGCCTTGTTGGTCATCTTGGTTCACCTGGTGGACCTGAGCAACTATCTGAAGTCTTAATGTTCTTGCATTGTTTGTTGCTGGCTTCGGGGTAGAAGATGTATGGTCCCCTTGGGATGATTTAAAGGTTGTTGTTGGGGAAAAGGATTGTTCCCTGTAGATTAATGCCCTTTGGCCGAAGTTTAGCAATCCTGTTGTTAGGTTCAATTGGTTCATTTGTTCTCGACTTCCGTCATTGATGTTGTGTGAGAAGCCCTCATTTTTTGACCTGTCCATTTGAGGAATGTCCAAGTTCAGGCATATATCCTCTTTATATGTCGTACTTGTACTAGTACAATTAATCAACTCCACCGTATCTGCCGGAATCAGACCGGACTTATCCTTGTTCTTGCTGGGTTTTTGCAATAGCCATTGTTTAATCGAACGGTTTGAATTTTGCCCCGCTTCGTTTTGTTCCTTTATTTTTCCTTTCCGTAGCGGAGCAAGTGACAGGGGTGCTAGAGGAGACATAAGACCAGGGATCTCTGCTGTTGTAGAGTAGCTGCTCCGGGGTCTTTAAGCAATAGCAGTCTGTCGCTCGGAGATAGCTTTCCTTTGGTACCTTCCTCTATGTTTCTAAACATTGTTAGTATAAGTGATATTAGAGGACTGTTTTGCTTGGTGACGCAGCCTTCCGATTTTACGCCTTGTTTTTTTTTTGTTCTACTTATCACTCTTGGTTTTCTGAGTTAGGGACTGTCTGACTCTTCCTGATCTCATCTCTCTGATTTGGCTACCTTCGTAGATCCGGCTGATGGCCCCCCGAGGGCGGAGCCTTATGCCACAAGTAGTTTAACACCATTCTCCCCTCCTTTTACCCCTCCAATGCTCTCCTCTTGTATGGAGCTAAATGCGGGGACCAGATGCCCAGCTTTAAGGGCTGGAGGTCTTGAGTACTTGCAGCCAGCTGATACCCACTACAGGTACGTCAGTGCCCCTTCAGCACCCTAGCAAAATGCGGCTAAAAGGGCCACACAGTGGTGACAACTCGCTACTCGCAGGCAAAGCAAGACAGTAGCAATTATCCGCCTCGGCGAATGCGGAGGGGAGCCTGAAGAGGAGCCGAGCCGCCTCTGGGATCCACAGCCCAAAAGCCTCCAAACTCCGCTCTGTCCAAGGCTCCAAGGCTCAGGAGGCTCACCTAGAAGATAAAACTGGCCCGAGCCACCACACGCCGTTGCCGTCCTCCACTCACCGCTCTCTGCACTCTGCCGGCTGCTCCCAGCTGCTCCCGGTCCTGCGAGTGGTTGACGGGTGGGAGGCTCGGGCTCGGGCTCGGACACGGGCACAAGCACTGGCAGGATCCAAGTTCGAGAACAGAGTCAGCATGTGAACTGGTACTTGCTGATGCCGATACCTTCACAGGTATGCTGCCCGCCTCATGTGATTCTGGGGCTTTTTGGCTCTGAGGCAACAAGTCCAGCATCTGGCGCACGGGTCAAGGAGAAGAAGACCACAGCCCAATGCACTTTCGCGGATCGCTTGAAGTGCCACACTGAGAGCGGGGGCCAGAGGGGGCCAAAGAGGACCAAGCAGGGCGAAGTACGGCCAGGCGGGAGCTACAGGCTAGTTGTTGAGGCCACCCGCGGCGCTCCTCATGGCGCTCCACGCTCCAGGCTCCTCCCTCCACGCTCCTCGCTGACGCGCCTCACCGTGAACCGAGGACAAGGCTGCTGCGGGCCGTTTAAAGTCACCCGCAGCGCTCACAGTGCTCCTGGCGCTCGGCACTAATGGCCCGCGGTGCTCACGACCTTCGCTGCCCCCGCTGGGAGATAGAGAAATGCAGGGGGTGAAGCGGGGGCTGCAACAGGCTGGAAGATGCTGAAAGGAACCTCCGGCTTTCACGCTTCCTCTCTGGCAGCACAGCACAGCACCGCCGGGAACGGACAATGAGAAAACCAGGGTGCAGGATCAATAATGAAGGTCACGGAGCTGCAGCTGTGTGATAGCCAGGCTGAGTACACTTCTGAAGACTGCAGTATCATTATTAAAGGAGACAGAGCTACAGCTGTGTGATAGCCATGCCGAGTACTTCACTTCCGAAGAGTGCAGGATCAATAATGAAGGTCGCAGAGCTGCAGCTGTGCGATAGCCAGGCCGAGCACTTCACTTCAGAAGAGTGCAGGATCAATAATGAAGGTCACGGAGCTGCAGCTGTGTGATAGCCAGGCCGAGCACACTTCAGAAGAGTGCAGGATCAATAATGAAGGTCACTGAGCTGCAGCCGTGTGATAGCCAGGCTGAGTACTTCACTTTAGAAGAGTGCAGGATCAATAATGAAGGTGTCAGAGCTGCACCTGTGAGATAGCCCGGCCGAGCACACTTCAGAAGAGTGCAGGATCAATAATGAAGGTCACAGAGCTGCAGCTGTGTGATCGCCAGGCCAAGCACACTTCAGAAGAGTGCAGGATCAATAATGAAGGTCACGGAGCTGCAGCTGTGTGATAGCCAGTCCGAGCACGCTTCAGAAGAGTGCAGGATCAATAATGAAGGTCACAGAGCTGCAGCTGTGTGATCGCCAGGCCAAGCACACTTCAGAAGAGTGCAGGATCAATAATGAAGGTCACGGAGCTGCAGCTGTGTGATAGCCAGTCCGAGCACGCTTCAGAAGAGTGCAGGATCAATAATGAAGGTCACAGAGCTGCAGCTGTGTGATAGCCAGGCCGAGCACACTTCATAAGAGGGCAGGATCAATAATGAAGGTGTCAGAGCTGCAGCTGTGAGATAGCCAGGCTGAGCGCACAGTGTCTGTTCACCAGATACCGATTATTAATGAAAGTCTCCAACCTGCATGCTGTGTGATAGACAGGGTGAGCACGCGGCTTCTCTTCAGGAGAGTGAGGAATCATTTATAAAAGTCACTGAGCCGCATGTTGTGTGATAATTAGGCAAAATCACCATTTTACATTCTTGGACGACGATTTTTTGATGGCTAATGGAGCCGAATTTTGACATGATTGTTCCACAAAAGAAATGAAAAAAAAGCTTGATTGCAGAAAAATAATATAAAGGTAGAACCAATCATAATGCAATAAAATGTACACAACAATGACTAAGTTTTACATATTAAAAAGAAAGGCATGTTTTTAGATATGTAATAGAATAAAAAAATGATTTGGATTTTGGCATTTTACTGTTGATTGTAAAGAAATGATATTGCGCCCCTAAACTCAAGATAATGTGTGCTGCCAGCAGGTAGTCTAGCAGAGGTGGCAATAGAAGGGGGTCCTCTCTCGAAAGTGTGACTGCTGTCAGCAGGGAGTATGGCAGAGGTGGCATTAGAAGGAGGTCCTGTCTCGACAGTGTGACTGCTGTCAGCAGGTGGTCTGGCAGAGGTTGCATTAGAAGGGGGTCTTGTCTCGACAGTGTGACTGTCCTCAGCAGAGAGTCTGGCACAGGTGGCATTAGAAGGGGGTCCTATCTCAATAGTGTGACTCATGTCAGCAGGTGTCTGGCACAGGTGGCATTAGAAGGGGGTCTTGTCTCAATTGTGTGACTGCTGTCAGCAGGTGTCTGGCACAGGTGGCATTAGAAGGGGGTCCTGTCTCAATTGTGTGACTGCTGTCAGCAGGTGTCTGGCACAGGTGGCATTAGAAGGGGGTCCTGTCTCAATTGTGTGACTTCTGTCAGCATGTATCTGGCACAGGTGGCATTAGAAGGGGTTCCTGTCTCGACAGCTTGACTGCTGTCAGCAGGGAGTCTGGCAGAGGTGCCATTAGAAAGGGGTCCTGTCTCAACAGTGTGACTGCTCTCAGAATGGCTCTGCTTTTGGCGTCCACATGACTGACAAGGTTTCTTTGAGATGGGACTAGTTCTCTTGTGTTGATGGAAAGAGAAGTGCTACTTGTGATACAAAGACCTGGGCTTCACTTCTTTTAATTCAGTAATTTTTGTCCAACCAATGTATCATTTATAAGGAAAGTTAAAAATATGTCTGTGGTTTGGCACTCCCCTTGTTAATAATTCATAAAAATTCCACAAAATGTTCAGTACTTGTAAGTATTCTGCTACAAGAGGTATGTAGACATAGATTTGTCATATTCCAAAAATACTTTTTCTAAGAGTCTTATTTAGTGCAACTTTATATTCTGGGTGTTAGATTGTATTATATCTAGACCACCGTATCTGTGATGGACGTGGAATAAAGGAGTTGAGTACAAAGAGTTGTGAGCACCTTCAAAGGGTGAACAGTTATAAAGCTAAGCTTATTTAAGTGTTGGCTTTTTGTCGAAATCTTTATGCCACAATCATATCCAGAGTGTCGGTCTTCCTATGTCCAGGACTAACCGAGTGTTTTAAGCTTTTTCTTCGTATGGAAGGAAGGCTGTTCCTTAAAGCCCCTGTAAGAACATACAGTGCTAAAGTTCGAGCAAAAGCAATCTATGGAGCCCTCCGCTGGTGTTACTGAGTAGCACCTGCTAGAGCTGTTGTCGTATGTAACTTGTAAAAGAGAATTCTGTGGTTTCCTCTGGGGAATAATCATTCCATAGTCTTATGAAAGCTTAACTTTAAATGTATAATTGACTATAATGGAACTGAAAGCCCTCCTGGACTGAGCCAAGATAGGGATAAGTAAGTAGTCTGTACTGATCATTGTCTTTTTTGCCTAATAAGCTCGAGAGTAGATGATTGGCACAAGGATCACTGTCATCACACAGTTTATTCGGCTCAAATCTGTGTATGGAATTGTGTTAAAATGTCCTCATTTTGTGCACATATTCACACCAGTACTTCTAAAGCCAGTACACCATATCTAATTGATATGAAATTGATTGTATTTGGTTCTTTTGATTGTGTAAACCTTTTTCTGCCCTGGTTCTCTTTAAAACAGGTGCTAGCCGATATACATATAAAGCTGGTTTGAGATACAGCCTAGTACACTAGTTCTATGTCCGGTAGACTAGGACATGGTCACTGTCAGAATTTGGAAATGAAACCTTTAGTTACTGTTAAATGCTAGAAAGAGCATAGCACAGCCACAGCGCCAGACTTCCGTCCACCATGGCACTTTTGGTATGGAAGGCTTTGTGAACCAATGATATTCAAGTGAAGAAAGATGACTCCCTATCGACTTGGCTACCGGTCCTGTATGACATGGTGGGTGTTCACCGAGAACTGGCTTCTCAATCTAGGTGGAGAGCACTGGGGATGCTCAAACATATTTAAAATGTAGTTTGTTTGATGAACAAGACAGCTGTCCCTAGCTTTCACTGCAGTGTACAGAATAAAAAGGTCATACATTTCTGAAACACCTTGTTGCTGAGTCCGAGGGGATGGATAATATGATAACAAAGTGGCAATTTGGCAACAGTTATGTATTGAGATACATTTTCACTGTATTAAAGCCCTTTAAATGAAAATTATTTTTTTAAGAACACTAGTGTGAGAATCTAGCATTCCTACTAACCTTAGATGATTTGGACGTGCTGTAGTAATTGGCCAACAGTATGACACAAACAAACTATAGAGTTTTAGGTCAAAAAGTGACTTCATTATCCTTATGGGTAATAATTCCTATCACCCATAGGTTGGAGGACGCTGCTGGTAAGATATTTCCGCAGGTTTGATTTAACTAGCGTGATTAACCATAGAATCTTTTTAGTCAGTTTGTGTATCTTCGAATGTTTAATCAAACGTGTAATCTGTTTTAGAAGTTGGATGTATCTTATCCTTTTGATCCACCAGTTTCCTACCAGTGTTTATGAATTGATTAGTTGATGTTAAAATGCATTTCAGTTGTTTACTTGTACTTCTGTGCTATTGCTGTATCAATTTCGTGAAATATTAATTAATTCCTAAATAAATCTTGATTCATTCATTCACTCACATTCTGTCAGCTCTTATGTGATTTTTTTTGAGGAACTGAGAATGCTTGAAATGTATGTCTCGGGCAGTGGGCCTCAGGCTGGGGGAGGGCCCTCCTAGAGGGGCCTGAGATGATTCCAGGTGGGGCGCTAGGCTCTGATCAAAAGAAGCATTATGCTGATAACGGTGCTTTGTTTTAAGCTGAAAATAATGAGCGTCAGTAAGCTGCTCTCCAATGGGCCATCATGAACATGTTTCGTTCGTTATATCCTAGCTACGAGTATATGTCAAAAGGGACGGAACTCCAAATGTTCTTCAAAACCCCCACCCCCACTTCAAATAAACACACTGTGGGTACTTGTACCTGTTATTGTTGTAATCGAATCTAGGACCCTAGTGTAATTGTCCTGATTCATGCCCTTATATAGGTATACTTTATCAGACCCTTATATAGGCATAGAAATCATTACCATATTTAGGCCTGAACCATACAGCCCAAATACGGAACGGCTACTTCCACTAAGTTCCGAGAATCAACAACGATTTCTTGGAAAAACCAGCCTTCAGCAGCTAGGGACTTCCCCCTGCTTGAATATTAAGTTATCCAAGAAATCCTGGAGATTTCGAGGAATTGGGTCTTCGAATGACGTTATTAAGTCCAATGTTACGTCAAACTCAGCACCTTCAAGGTATACATATGCCTATATTTGCCCAGACAAACACACAGTGGTTTTGGAGCAGATTGACTAACTACTTGCCCGACGCCCTGCAGCTGCAAGTGCCGAAGGAAGCGACCCTCCAGCAGACGCACTGAGAGACGCTGTCTTTTCTCTGGCTGAGAAATCCAGCTCCAGTGTTTCCGGACTACCCTTGCGGGTATCTGTGAAATCGAGTCCTGAGAGAGAGATACAAGACCTCCTTCATTCTAAACCAAGGTACAGAGCTGATTAGACCCTAAGAGAATTCTTGCTTAGATTCTTGGCAAAGAAATACTAAACTTAAAGTACTCCTCACTTACTCCTTCCCTAGTGCGAGGCTTAGGTCAGGTACACCGGGGTAGGCGTATTTTAGAAACACCAGTTGTGTACTTTTAGCCATTCTTTTATCACTGTATGTATTTTATATATTTTAGTCAATTTATGGCATAGAAACCATACCATGCTTTTACAGTACTACTTTATAATACTGTTCGTATTATATGCCCTGTACTTTATAACCAGTATTGCTATTGGAGCAGTTCATTTCTTATGCTTTAGAAAGAAGACTGTTCATTAAATACTTTTTATAGAAAACGCCCGTCTCTCTATTTTCTCAGCACCTCTGGTGAAACGAAGCATGCACGATTGACTGAGTGAAATAGTTATCTATTGTTTCCGCGACTCTAGAGATTGATTTCTTATTTCATGGGAAACAAAGTTGTCATGTTTATGCGGTTGTCAGAAACTAATCCCTTCTTGTGAATTTGAGAAAGTTTCTAGTGACCTCTGAGCTAGCTGGCACTCACAATTAACTTTAATATATTCGGTAGAGACCTAGTAGACCTCAGTCCTACGTCTAACCTACAGTATATATTATTCCAATGCGCAAAGCCTATTGGGAATATAGGAACTACACTACATTATTAGAACATTGGAATGTTGGGAGCTCCATGGAAGCAGCTCCGGGCTTGTAATTGCTGGTATAAGTCTGGAGCTCCAACATTCCAATGTTTGTCTTCATGTTTTTATCTTTTTAATTTAATACATTCTACCCTTAGTGGGTGGAATATTCCAATAGCCTTATAGCCCTTCTGCCTTTGGATATACCGCTTGTTAAAGGCCCTGAAACCGTTATAGACCCGAGACGTAGCCCCTCGGCAGCGGGCCATAAGGCTATATTAAAGCCTGCCTGACCAGAATAGTATGTTTGGCAATCATGTGTTTGATTGCCTTCTTAAAACAGTACTTAACTGCAAGGTTTAAATAAGTCTAGACATACTTAAACATTGTCAATTGAATAGAATAATCGTGAAAAATTCTGAGGGGAGCCCGGCGATCGCTGTGGGGTTGGGGGCGTGGCATTAAAAGGTTTTAAGACCACCGGTCTAGGGTGTTCCTCATCGGAGAGGTGTGAGGGGCCTGATGTAACACTGTTGTTTGGTCAAATCTCAAAGGAGAGGGCACAGAGACTCAAAGCCGATGGATTTTAATGTCGAACCTGTTCATCACCACTTAATCATCCTCACAATCGCAATAAGTGACTAGATCAGGACACCTCCTCCCACGTCCAGATGGGCTGCCAGCTAGGTATATTCAGCACAGGTTTGGAAATCAAGGTTTGAGATGTAAAACATGAAAGTAATAGAAACATGTACACTTTACAAAGGAACGATGATGGTGATGCCAAGCCATATGCGCCACTGTTAGTACTGCTAGCAAGAGTGTGTACATGTATCTGCTAACTGCGCCGCTCCATGGCCAAGGCCAAGTGATGGGCTCTTTTTCAAGTCTGAGATGTTTATTAGGTCCTTGAGTAGATCTGATTTAATGGAGACTGTCTTAGAGGCGAAGAAGGAGGCAAATTCATCACAGTTGGGAAGAGAGAGTGGGCTGGCGTTGAGGATATTAGCTAGGCTCTTAGTTTGGGCTTTGATAAGATCGAATAGCTTTTTGGGGCGGTTCTTGGCTGGGTCTAGCTGAGACCTGAAGAAATCGGTTTTGGATTTTCTGATCTTTCTAAAATAGGCGTTTCTGGAAGTTCTTAGAAGTTTGAGGAGGTCGGCTGAGGGTGTAGCTCTCCAGCGTCGTTCAATTACTCTAAGCGAGCGGCTGTCAACATTCAGTCTCCCATCATACCATGGTTTTGAGTCTTTTGCGGATGTTCTTTCCAGTTGCAATGAGGCCATTTTGTCTAGCAGGTTGTTCATGGAGTGAATAGCCCTAAAGTTGTAGGGTGCTTCATAGGGTTAGCATTAGAGTTGGAATAGGAATGTCCCCTGTATTTATTTCGGAGTTTCATTAAGCTCGCACTCGACCCAGAGGTATCGGGATCATAGTGCTTTATATGAGCCCCAGTTGCATTACAGATCGACACATTCATTTTTGTTAGGCACGGGGATATTGAATGATTTGCCCAGAATCACAGGATGTCTCATGTGATGGATCGGAGTACTGTGCCTGAATGTAGCTAAACCACAACCCTTAAATGTACGAGATCAGCTTTGCTAAGTTTGACTTCCAATTACTATAGCACCGCTCCAGCATTTGACAGCTCAGAAAGCTATAAAAATGTGTGACTGCATTTCATTACAGTGATGCAGACCACCACATTGAAATGCGTTAGTCTAACCACTGATGCGTGGTACTTGTCAGGCCTGTTCCCCTCAACGCAGGAATCCTTGCACTATGGTACAAGGCTGCCTGGGTTGACACTAGGCAGCTAAATGTAGCATCAGCACAGGGAGATATGCAGGGCTGCACCGTATTCTTGTAAATACAGTACAGCCCTGTATTTCGGAAGTGGAGAGCGCGGCGTTAAGCCAAGGAGGCCAACACAGTGCTCCGCCCCTTGATTGTAAATATGCCCCTTAATGTCAACAACCTGACCAATTTTATCAAGAGGCAGAAAGTCCTCTCATTTCAGAAGATACACCTTCTTGATGAATCATTGCTCCAGGACACACACCTGTCACCTATTGAACATGATAATCTCAGAAGGAATTGAATGAGTACGGTACTACATGCCAGCAGGATCCAGACTACCCTCACACACCCACCTACTCCTTTGGAACATGGGGAGAGTGGGTTGGACATCTTATTTTACAAATCCCTGGAGGTTTGGGACCCCCCAGGGCAGATATATTTTTGCCAAGGTTCAGATGTTCAATGAGTCTTTGTGTGTGGGCTCTATCTGTGCCCCGGCGGCTGATCGAACTCCTGCTCTCCTTTGGGACAGTCAGGGTAATAATGAGGGGGGTGCTGGAATATGGCACCTTGACAAGTCCAGAAACCAAACGACCAGGCAGCCCCGAGACCGGTTCATCCTCTCTCACATTATTGATGATCATGCCTTGATGGATCCATGGTGGTTGGCGCACCTGAGGGACGCAGAATATACTTTCACCTCCTGCGTCCATTGTAAACGTTTATGCCTTGATCCTCCCAAACAGTACCTCTGATCATGATCTTCTAGAACTCAACCATAAACTTTGACGGTTGCAAACCCCTCAGGCCCATTGGCGTATGCATACAGCACGGTATAACTTGAACAGTTAGAATCGCGAGTTGCTTCTGTTGCTGACTACCATTTTGCACTCTGCATCCTTTTAATTTTAATGCCTCTGTGATTTGTTACCTTTTAAAAAACTGTGGGAAATATTGCCTTTGAAATTTTTATATTTTACCTGTGTGTACTTGTGGGACTTTCATTTTTGCTGCCTCGTACTGGTGTGGCATCGTGAATGAATGAATGAATGAAAGAAAATTTATACCGCGCAACTAAAACCCGAAGGCATCAAGGCGCCTATAAAATAAATCTTAAAAGGCAGAGGCAAAACTACGGGAATGCTTTGGCAAATAGTCGTGACTTCAAAGCTTTCCTAAAGGACTGAAGAGTGGGAAGGGCCTTGATTTCAACGGGAAGAGCATTCCACATTTTAGGTGCCACTGTGGAAAAAGCTCTGCCACCCCATTTGGCTCTGCGAATGCATGGTACAGATAACAAAGATTTGTTAGCGGAGCGCAAATTCCTCGAGGGGCAATAGGGGGTCAAAAGAGCCCCAATCCCCACTGACCTATTTCTCGCTAGGGCACCAAAGGTAAGGCATAGGATTTTAAAAGAGATCCTGTCCTCAACAGGTAGCCAATGCAATGCCTTCCTAGCGGAGGTGGCCGATGCACGTTTGGGTAGATCCAACACAAACTTAGCTGCCGCATTTTGGACCAGTTGAAGGCGCTGCAGCATCCCCTTGCTGAGACCTGCATACAGCGCATTACAATAGTCAAGTTGGGAGCCAATAAGAGCAACCACGACCTGCTTTCTGGCCTGCTGGGATAAGTAGTGTTTGATTCTCCTCAAGATGTGAATTATGCCCCAACAGGTAGAGACTGTTCTGTTCACCTGCTGACGCATATTGAGGGAGGGCTCAATCAGAACTCCTAGGTTTTTTGCCAGAGGGGTAGGTACCGGACACGCTCCCAAAGAGGCAGGCCACCAATTAGCCGACCAGATGTCCTCTTTTCCCCCAAACACCAGAATCTCTGTCTTCTCCCCGTTCAATTTTAATGAATTGTAAGCCATCCATTTTGCGACTGCCTCTAAACAGGATCTAAAATTGGAGGCAGCCTCATTGACGGGCTGAGAGAGGGGGACCAGGATCTGGGTGTCATCGGCGTAGGAAACTACCTCCATTCCAAAAGATCTCATCAACCTGGCAAGTGGGGTCACATAGATGTTAAAGAGGGTTGGACTTAATGCCGACCCTTGGGGGACCCCACATTGCACAGACAGGGATGGAGATAGAAACTCCCCCAGCATAACTCTCTGTTCCCTCTGGTTTAGGAAGGAGGTCAGCAAATCAAGAGCGGACCCCTCCACTCCAATCTCCCTCAGGCGAGATGTTAACACCGAGGGAGAGAGGGTATCAAACGCAGCAGTGAGATCTAGCAGGATGAGGAGGGTGGTCTGGCCCCTATCAGCTCGAGTGCGGATATTATCCAGCACGATGGTGAGGGCCGACTCAGTGCTATGCTCCCTCCTAAATCCGTGCTGCGAGTGATCTAACAAGCCAGAGTTCTCCAGAAAGGCTGCAAGGTGCTTATTAAGATGTGTTTCAAGCATCTTTGCGGCAGCAGGGAGCAGCGAGATGGGGCGAAAGTTTTTAAATACCCCAGGGTCAAGTGTTGCCTTTTTGAGTAATGGTTTCACCACCGCCCTTTTCCATTGCTGAGGGAAGGTACCAAACCTCATTGCCCCATTCATGATCTCCAGGAGGGGAGGTAAAAGGGTCTCCTTACACTGCCTGAGAAGCGTGAGAGGGCAGGGATCTAAGGGGGAGCCTGATCTAGTCTTAGAAAGCAGGTCCTCTAGTTCCTGAGAAACGAGGGGAGGAAAGGATGCCAAGCGTCCCAAAGGAGCAGCCTCCACCGTGGATAGAGCAAGCTCAGCAGAACCAGAGGAGTCCGCAGTTCCGGCCTTCTGAAGCTCTAATGCCGAATACAAATCAGCAATCTTCGCCTGAAAGAAAGAGGCAATGTTGTTACACAACAGCCGAGAGCAAATAACCGGATCGGGAACCTGCAGGGTAGTCAGAGAGTCCACAATCTTAAAAAGCTCTTTAGGGGAGAAGAGCGAGATGGTACAATCAGTAAAGTATTGTTGCTTAGCTCTTATTATCTCCGCCTTATAGCCCCTCAATAAGGTTTTGTGGGCTTCTTTTTCCCTCAGGTCCCAGCTGGCCAACCAAAGACGCCCCTGCCTCCTGACTCCCTGCCTGAGAAGTCTTAAAGACTCTGAGAACCAGGGGGCCGACGGCTTTTTCCTGGCCGAGTATCGTAAACGGACCGGAGCAAGTTCGTCTAGAGCCACAGTGTTAGACCTAGGGAATCCTAGACTACATAGGGTAGCCTGGCACAGAGGGGAAACAGCTAACCTCCAAGGCTTTTGTGTAGTACTTACAGAACCCACTCACAATAACTCAGCGACTTACCACTAAAAATAAAGGACGCAACACCAGTTTAGAAAAATACCAGTACCTTTTATAAAAATATTCTCTAGGTATCTTCTTCTCTCTCCTTGAATCAAGTTAGTGTATACATTCAGTTCAATAGGAGTTTACACAATCAATTAGCAATATTCATTAGCTTCCTTATTTCAATGAAGATTAATGGTTATTACATTTCATTTGGAATCAATCACCAACAATGTCACCGGTGTCACTTGACCGCATAAATAGTGCAGTTTGAATAGGTCACAGTACCAGATTTATGCACTACACTTTGTAACCTGTCATGCACATTACCCTTAGGACTCAGAGATAGCTCGAGGATACAGTCGAACAGCAGTTTGCCCCCACAGTGATCTTGACCAGAGTCGCAGTCAACACTATGTTTAAGAGAAGACAAGCATATTATTGGTACATTCTGGTTTCTTTACACTTGCTCTGCCCTGAACAGTATTGTACTTGCTCCCCAGATTCCACCTTTACACAGTGAGGGTTTATTTCCGCTACTGCTCAATGGCCTCTAGATTTGCCCCTCTCTAGCTGTGACTCAGTACACGGTCTATGTATCAGGGAGTGTTGTTAGCACCTTCTCCCTCTTCACTCTCCTCAGAGATGCATTAGCACTGAAGGATCGTTGTTCCGCTAATAGACTGTTCGAATGCTGTCCCACAGTCCGGCGATCTCACTCTCGCTCTCTTAATGTTCCACCTTCCACACTCAGGTAACCCCCCAGCTTACTTCAGCTGTTGCGGTCTCTCACTGCCGGAGCTCCTGACGAGCGTCGCTCCCTTACTCCTCCACCGGAGTTGAGACGCTCCACGGCACTTGGCTTGGGCCGTTTCTCCTGTCACTCGCGGTGCTCCACAGGCGCAGCGGCGGCGGCAGATGAACCCCTCACCGCGATCGCTTCCAGGCTGGCTCCGCCTCCGCCCGGCCTCCATCGCTCTGGCTCACCCACTTCCAACGTCGCTGCAGGCTCCTTGCTTCAGTGCGTCATCTCTGCACGGCCTCGTCCTCCGTCACCCCGCCTTCCGCGACGTCACTTCAGACCTTCCTCTTCAGCTCCAGGAATCTCCGCTGGGCCGCGCCTCCGATGTGACAGCTGTCGGACTCCGATCCAATGCGGCTGGGAACCACACTCTTGCTGGAATGCCGCAATGCCTTGAATTCTCCTGGCGGTGAGTGCTGCCCAGACGCACCTGTCCTGTTTACAATAAGTTCTGTGCCGCTTCCACACTTAGCGCGGTGTGGGCAATTCGGAAGTTCTGGGTTACTGGCAGACCTTTGGTCACTTTCTCAGTCACCAGTCCTGAGGTAGTAGGTGCGGAGTTGGGCTCCGATAATAGAAGCGGAGATACCTGGTCAGGGTTCGGTCAGTCCAAGAGGGGCAGCGTCAGTACAAGGGTTTAGCCGGCCCACAGAACGATCTTTCCCTGCAGAGCGCTGTCCTACTCCTATGAATTGCCTCCCTCCTGGTCAGTTACTACCACACTACTCTGGTCAGTGCGTACTACCCAATGGCCACCCTGGACTTGGCTATTTATAGGCTGGACCTGGACCGTAGGAAGGTGCTGGCAGGTTCCAGAACGTTCTCCATAGAACCCAATGGATCTGTTCTCCTAAGGTGGCAGTTATGGCAGTTGCTGGACACCATTTTAGGTTTCCAGGCGTCCCTAAATTTTCAGGATATGGACTAGGCCTCAGAGGAAAAGAAGGCCGGCCTAGTCAAGGAACACCTAGCCCCCTGCCACACTAAAAAGAATCCTGGTGGACATAAAAAAAAACTACTAACACTAGGAGGCAAAGGGGACAAAATAAATCATAATTGTGAGGGGACTCACAAGAGCAGACAGGTCTAACACACAGTAACAGCCTTCTCAAACTGCGAGACTGAAAGACCTACGTCTACCTCCTGGCAGATTGTAATACTGGAGATCATAGGGGCAAGCAGGTTGTTTGAGATGTTCTTAAGATTTCGCCTAGCTACCCTCTTACTTGGGATCCTTTCCAGACTGTCCAGAGTAGTACATGACAGTTCAAATGGCACCGCGTAGTGGTCTGACCATGAGAGGGGTAAAGGGGAACTAACTGTCAGCCTTTCATCATTAGAAAAGATACCGTCAAGCGTATGTCCCGCCTGGTGGGTGGCACCCCTCACCAGTTGGTTCAGCCCACAGGCGGACATAGCATCGATCAGGGAGAAGGTGTCACTGGACTCCAAATTCTCCAGATGGTAGTTCAGATCTCCCAAAACGATAAAATGTGCACTTTTTCCTCTGCCCCCCCGGTCCATCGTAGTCAAGAGCGGACTGTTTGAGTGGAGGGAGGCCAAGGGTAAACTTTGCGCGCTCATTTTTTACCCACTTCCGGGTTGTGCCATTTGCTGCCATCATCTTAGGCAAGGGACGCTCTAGTGCTTGCGTCCCCTGCCCTGGCGGGCTCTTTAAAAACAGCCCATGGAACTAGCGCGTAGCGGACGCGCGCAACGGGTGTGCCAGTGGCGCGCCAATGGCCAGCCCGTCTGCGCCCGTCTGCACCAGGCCGGGACCTGGGGCCCAAATCCCTGCCCCTGGTAACCCTCAAAACAACACCAAAATCAAGTTTTCCTCCACTCAGCTACGCAACCTTCGCACTTACCCCCGATCAATGTGCGTCTGTTGGGATGCTAACACCAACACCTCAGTCTGTCCAGGTTGTAGATTTCTTTTTAAACCCCCCCCACTGACTTCAGTCACACCACTACACCCAGCACTTCTGCCTACATGCCTACCCAATTAGCCAAGAAATAAAAGCCAGCTCCCCCAAATATTTTTCTTTTTTTTAGCATTAATTGTCGATCCCTCCCCAAACATCAGGCAGACATCTTTGATCTCTCGGTGGATCTCCAACCCGATGCCATCTTCTTAACTGAGACATGGCTTAACAGTTAATCTGGACCTGATGTGGCCAGAGCCCCACCCCCGAACTATGTGATTGTAAGAAAAGATTTAGGAGACAGGGTGGGCGGAGGAATTGCTATTATTTAAAAAAAAAATCTGTGCTGCAAATTTGATGAACTATCAATTCCTGATTGTGAAGCTGCAACTTTTAAACGAACTCTGACACCACAGTTCACTCTGTCTGTGCTACTAGCGTATCGCCCTCCAAGCCCTGCTGGTTCATGAGCTTCTAATTTCCCTGACTTTGTCGCCCCGCTTCTGTTACGCTCAGCTAATTTCACAATCATTGGTGATCTCCACCTCCATCTAGAGGATCCCAATTGCACTACTTGTAATACCTTGGTTTCGGATCTAGCAGCTTTGAACATTTTACTTCAAAACTGGGGGCCTACACACAAAGCTGGCCATCTCCTTGACCCTATTCTCTCCAATTTGCCTTCTTTACCTTACCCAGCGGCCATTCCACTTAGTTGGACTGATCACTTTTTAGTGGGCTTTAATGTAGTTGCCCCCCATCTTGCACCCACAAATAGCAGCCCCATGGCTATACCCTTTAGGAATTGGAAAAACCTGGACATGACTAAGTTTAATTTATTGCTGTCTAATAATGTCCCTAAGCCCTATATAATCTTACTTTGGATTTGTTAGCGTTCCGCAACTGGATATAGACTACCCTTGATATCTGCCTCCCACCTTTGACCAAGAAGCTAAATAATCCCCGTCCCCCGCCCCCTGGTTCAATGATGAACTAAAAAGGGAGAAAACGAAATGTAAAAATTCTGAACGTCGATGGCGAAAAACGTATTCATCTGAAGCTACGTTTGCTTATCTTACCATTAAGCGTTCTTACCATTCCCACTGCAGGGCTGCACGCGCTAACTATGTCTCCTTGTCTATTACGCAGGTGAATAATTGTGCTAAAACCCTATTCAACCCTGTCAAGGATCTATCGGGCGCTACCACCCTGCCACCACCTCCTATTCTCAATACCACACAATGCGAAGAGCTTGCTCAATTCTTTCTTAAAAAAGTAGACACTATATATTCGGCCCTGGCTATCACTGCCACCCCTCCTGTTCCTTCCTTTGCGGAGTCCGCTATCTGCTCTTCCTTAGCGCTTGATAATCGCTCTGTTTCAACACAGACAACGATTAATCTTGACTCCTGGCCACTTCTGGACATGAAATCTTTCATTCAACATCTCAGCAAAATCAAATCTGGCTCTCCTTGTGATCCTTGAGATATTATGCCATTTGATGCCTGAGGCTTGAGCCGGGCAGATGCTTTGACTTGAATTTTAAAAATCTTTTTAATACTTTGTGGAATCCCACCTCCTTTGTGTCCTTTCCCCCCCTGCACAGCGCGCGGATCTAACGCAGCGCGTGTCTCCACTTACTGAGGGTGGAGGCATAACTTCATTTAATTTGAAAAATTACCTCCTGAATCCCCCCGAATCCCGCGCTGCACGGACAGCACTTCAGCCTCCCCCTAGAGCAACCGGCCAGTTCAGGGCGCTCTTGCCGGGAAAGCGAAGGGAAACGGCGGCGGCCATTTTGGGTAGGGCTAGTGACTATAAAAAGAGTAGAAGGACTCCGCTCGCGAGATATTATGCCATTTGATGCCTGAGGCTTGAGCCGGGCAGATGCTTTGACTTGAATTTAAAAAATCTTTTTAATACTTTGTGGAATCCCACCTCCTTTGTGTCCTTTCCCCCCCTGCACAGCGCGCGGATCTAACGCAGCGCGTGTCTCCACTTACTGAGGGTGGAGGCATAACTTCATTTAATTTTAAAAATTACCTCCTGAATCCCCCCGAATCCCGCGCTGCACGGACAGCACTTCAGCCTCCCCCTAGAGCAACCGGCCAGTTCAGGGCGCTCTTGCCGGGAAAGCGAAGGGAAATGGCGGCGGCCATTTTGGGTAGGGCTAGTGACTATAAAAATAGACGGCTATGACTCCGCGCAGCGGACGCGCTCAGCGGGCACGCCGCATTCACGCCGGAGTCAAGCCAGAGTCCAGCCCGTCTGCGCCCGTCCGCGCACAGGCCGGGCGCAGGGCCAGGGACCCTGTAAAAAATGTCACACCCAGGCGCTATGATAGACAAGACCTGCTGGCCTTACAAACAAAGCCCTGTTGTGACTCAAACATTTTTGATCCCTCACACTGGGCTGGACCAGTGAGCTGCCAGGCATGCCGCCACACTTTTCTGTGGTCCCAGGTTTCGGCCTTCTCAACACCCCAAGATAGCTTTAAAGCTGCCCTAATAAATGCCAGATCTGTACCGAGGCATGCCCAGCATATCCAGGACCTATTGATAGATGACAACTTAGATTGTCTCTTCATTACGGAGACATGGCTTAAACCCTGGTGCACCCCAGATGTGGTTCATGCCCTGCCCCCTGGATATGGTATACAAAGAGTAGATAGAGAGAATGAACAACGTGGTGGAGGAGTTGCCATCATATATAGGGACTCCCTCAGCTGCTCGACGGTACCACTGCAAGAGTTGACAGATGCAGAAGGGATGGGTTTTATAATTAAAATCAATGACAACTTCTCCTTTTCGGGGGCTTTGATTTACCGCCCACCAGGACCCTGTGCGGGTTTCCTGAGTAACATAGGAGAGGTGCTCAGCCCATTGATACTTAGGTATTCTAATTTCACTCTGATGGGTGACATAAACATCCACCTTGAGTCCACTATCGATACTTCTGCCGCCTCCTATCGGGAAACCATGGAGGTCATGGGCCTGACTATCCTAGACACCCTAGCCACCCATGAGGCAGGGCATACAATAGATTGCATTGCCACCAACCTAGATGCTTTGACAACTTACCCCCTTAGACCCCAAATATGGACTGACCATATGCTGATTCCTTTTACGTTCCCTCTTATGTCCTACCGAGAAAACGATTTTAAAAAGGAACACAGCATGGTCATAAGGGATGAATGGAAAACGATATTGTCCCACCCTGAACTGATAACCAAAGCCAGGAACTGTAGACCCCAGCTGGTAGTACCTGCTAATCCCATCAGCTTCAGAACATGGATGAATGATCTGAAAGGCACAGTTGGGCAGGAAAAAAACAGAATGAGGCAGGGTAGAAAGAAAACATCTGCACCCTGGTTCGATCGAGATCTCAAAGACAAACAAGGAGAGCTCAGAAGAGCTGAAAGAAGCTGGCGGAAAAATTACTCTAGCCTAGAACGCAGCAAATACAAAAGGATAAAAAATGCCTATCATGCGCTGATCAAACAAGCAAAAAAAAGATACTTTTCGCTGGCAATAGAAACAGCCAGCAGCAAACAAAAGGAAATATTTAAAATTGTTAACGGCTTTAACAAACCTAAATGTTTAGCGCAGGATATCCCGCCCTCGCAGGCACTCTGTGATAAGATCGCAGATTTCTTTGAGGGAAAAGTACAGGGGCTGACGAAGGACTTTGCTGTTCCCATATTAGAGCCCAGAATAGAGGAGGATATAGTGAGGCAAGGAGCCATGCAGCTGAAAACTTTCCTTCCAGTTAGCCTGGAGGACACCAAAAGAGGAATTCTGGCAACAAAATCTGGATCCCCCTTTGACCCCTGTCCAGTTAGACTCTTACACCTCATTGTGGACATCGCCAATCCAATAATAAATGCCATTGTTAACACCTCACTGTCCACAGCCAAAGTCCCCCCTGAGTGGAAACTGGCAGCGGTGAAACCACTGCAAAAAAAACAACTCCCCGACCCCACCACATTGTCGAACCTACGACCCATCTCACTACTTCCGGCCCTGTGTAAGGTTACAGAGTCAATTGTAAATAAACAACTTACTCGTTTCCTGGAAGAGAGTGAGGCATGGCACCCTAAGCAGGCGGGCTTCAGGGTCCAACATTCCACCGAATCGGCCCTCCTGTTCACCACAGAAACTATCCGCTCAGCCCTAGACCAAGGTAAGAAGGCCGTCTTGATTTTATTAGACCTATCGGCGGCCTTCGACACGGTCTCACATGCCATCCTATTAGACCGGCTAATAACATCTGGCGTCACAGGGACAGTGCTTGAGTGGATAAGAAACTTTTTAAGTGACAGGAGGCAAGTGGTGACCCTGGGGGAATTTTGCTCCAGTGAAAAAGCGCTGTTGACGGGAGTCCCGCAGGGTTCGAGCCTGAGCCCGACCCTGTTTAATGTCTATACCGCACCCCTGATAAAATTGATTTCGTCATTTGGCATAGACGCCATAGCCTATGCCGATGACACACAGCTTATCCTGGTAATGGATAAGGATAACCAAGCCTGGGAGGAAAATCTCAAAGGTTGCCTAACGGCCACCTTTGAATGGATGCGTCTAAACCATCTGAAATGCAACACAGGCAAAACGGAGATCATGCCTATAGGCCCAAATAAAGAGTTCATCCCACGATTATGGTGGCCAGAAAAAGCTGAAATACCACCTCATACAACCAACTTGGCCCGTAATCTGGGGGTGCATTTTGACTCTGACCTGTCTTTTAGACAACAAGCGGCTAGAGTGGCAGGCATGTGCTTTGGGGTAATAAAGGGGCTGAGAAAGTTCTTTGATCTTTTGCCCCTTGAAGCAAGGAAAACAGTTACGGTTGCACTAGTAACATCACGCATCGATTACTGTAATAGCCTCTACGCTGGCACAAATAAAGCTGTCACACACAAACTTCAGATGGTGCAACATGCAGCTGCGAGGTTGGTTTTAAAGTGGCCGAAAAGATCATCTGCAACCAAAGCCCTTAAGGCACTACACTGGCTGCCTATTATAAAAAGGGTCTTGTATAAAGTACTCTTAATTACTTTTAGAGCGGTCCACAACTTAGGCCCATCCTACCTGAGGAAAAAATTCAGCAGATACTGCCCAACCAGAGCACTGCGTTCTTCAACGGCCAACTTGCTTACTGTCCCAAGTTTCAGACTTAAAACTCGAGGGGGTAAATCCCTGGCGGTACTGGGAGCAAAAGCATGGAATACCCTTCCCCCCCAGTTGAGATCACTGGATAAAGAAATAGATTTCCGTAAACACCTAAAAACCTGGATCTTTAATCTACAAGACACGACTGCCCAAAGTCTAGTGTAATTCGGGTCTCGGTCAAGTAAGCATAGGAACTACCTAACATCTGGTGGTCTTTTCTGGGCGCCTAGATGCTCCTTGGAGCGATTGTCGCGCGTTATAAATTGGTATTTACATTACATTACATTACATTACTGCCTATTACAGTTTTGCGACAAATTGAATAACCTTCTCTTGACCATATTCTTCAGTTGCTCAACTCATCTCTTAGGAACTCAACTGTTTCCCCTGACTGGAAACATGCTATGACCGTCCCATTATTAAAAAAGGCTAATGCAGACCCCTCTCTTCCTTCCAATTTCCGTCCTATGTCACTTCTGCCTTCTCTCTCTAAGATCCTGGAGAGACATATCAAAGGACATTTATCTAAGTTCATTGAAACAAATGGGCTTCTACACCCTTTCCAGTCCGGTTTCCGGTCTGGCTATTCTACAGAGTCTGATATCAAAAAAATGGAGGGAAGAGGATAAGAAGTCCATTCGTTTCCCCTATACAAGTTACTATTAATCAAAGAGGAATGGACACTAGTTTCTACAAAACCATTAGTTTTTTTTCGAAAACCCTCATAGACTTCCTGGTATTATCGTTGTGGTATATCTTTTTTCCGCCCCATCAGGAGTCCTGGCATAGTCATTGGGTCAGCGATTAACGTGCTGGATGCCTGCCTCACCCGAGGCTACTTCTGGTGCATGTAGAAGTGTCCAGAGATCAAAAGAGGAAAACTGAGCTAAAAAATAGTGTCTAGTCAAAAAGGAAATTTTAATGTAAAGAAACAAGTCACTACTATTAAGAACCATTGTGATATGTAGGTAGTTGAGTTATTGAACTACCATATCTTCCCAGAAAAGTGTCGACATGTTTCAGCTCACAGGGCCCACACGGGTCTGGGGAGCTTTCGTCAGGACAATGAACAGTAAACAAACATACAATACATAAAAAATGTCCCTCACACCTTTTGTGTGTGGTTCAAAGAGGCAAACGGAATTTCCGAGCTGTGGAGAAAACCAACAAACAGGCTTGTTTCAGTTGGTATAATTGCCAGGTGAGTAGGCAAACAAATGCACATAATAAAGCAATAATAAAGCAACTTTTAGTTTGCCCTTATGTTCCCTCCCGTAGTCTTTGATCCTCCACCCAAGAAAAACTTTGAATCCCAAAAATCATACTTTCTCGCATGGGTGGGCGCTCTTTTGCCTACTTGGGCCCCACCCTATGGAACACCCTGCCATTGCCCCTCCGTCTGCAACCTAATCTTCCTTCATTTCGCAGATCCTTGAAAACATGGCTTTTCAGCCAATAGACTGCTCTACTTCTCTGCTGTTCTTGTACAGCGCCTGGAAACCCTCTTGGGTAGCTGTGAGCTGATATACAAATTCAAAATAATAATGATAATAATAAAGCCCCTGAAGACAAGCACAGATGGTACCAATATCTGAGCCAGTGCTTTTTTTTTAATAGAGTTTTATATAGTGCGAACTTGACCCGAATAGGGTATCAGAGCGAATTACATAGCACCAGTTGCGTTACATTAGGACACATTCATTTTTGTTAGGCACGGGGAGATTAAGTGATTTACCCAGAATCACAGGATGTTCAGCGTCATTGCCGAGACTCGAACCCATTTCCCTAGGTTCAAGGTCGACCGCCCTAGCCGTTAGGCCAACTCCTCTCCCCTAACTTGGAGGGAAAACGCTGGGTTCATCTCCTCTGCACCGGTGCTGTGAGAGGGCAGGAAGGTCCTTGAGAGGTAATTCGATGAACGATTTGGCTGCTACTGTGAGGCATAACAGTGGTGGTTGACTGACCCCCCGCTTCACCTGGCTCAGACGTATAGCGCATTGCTGACACCTGCTCTTCTCAAGGAGCTGCTTGGAACAAAGTATGATCTGAACTCTGATTACACAGCGGAGGACCAGAGGGATACGCTCTGTTGACGATATAGTAGGGGACGGTGAGTTGGCTCCCTTTGCTACTCTCATGCGTGATTATGGGCTGCCACAATCGCATCACTGACAGTACCGACAGCTCCTGCAGAGCCTGCGACACATGCTGGGTGCTCCCCCCTATGATCTTGAGACAGACCCAATGTTGCATTATATCCTGATGTGGAAAGGATATAAGGACACCATGGTGGGATTGTATGTTACAGCTGTGGACAGCCTTTTTTCGAGCACCACTGCCCACAATTGATGCTGTTTGTTGGAGCAGAGGCTGTGACTCTCACTGTCTGAGCAGGACGGGCAACACCGTTTGGAAAGACCATGAAAGATTCCTCCAGGAGGACAGGTTAAAATTCAGTTATTTCAAGTTCCTACACTGGATGCCGGAGAGGATCTATAAAGCACATACGGCAGACGATCCCAAGTGCTTGAGGTGCTGAAGGTGTGGCGCACTCGCCTGTGACATTTTGCATTTCCTGCGGACTGTATAGTACTTTGTGCTACTGGGGCTTTATTTTGGATACCTTAATCATCAACCTAGGGGTGGCACCGCAATTCATGGCCCGTCTGACCTTGCTTCACAAAATGTAAATATTCCAGTATTTAACCCACCATTGGAAGAGGTAGCTGTCTATGTCCTTCGTAGTGGGAGTTGTCTTTTTGGGGGGCGACCATGGGGCCCTGCACCCTGACATTTTATTTTCCTGTTCCCATGTGCATTTCCTTGTGTTCCCCCTCATCCTCCTTCCCTGATCATCTGCGGGATCTTCTGAGCCACCTCTATCTAGAGGGTTTATTTCATTTATTGTTTATCCTGTTTTCAATGTTGTATCACAAGTTCTAGTTTACACAGTATCTTGGACTCTGCGGAATCGATTAAACTTTCATCCCTGTAATATGCTCATTGTATTTGAAAAATCAATAATGAAATGAGGCATAAAAATAGACACAGGAAGTGGTGTCACATTAAAATTTGACAATACCAAAGGAAGAGACCTTACTGAATTTATAGACATGATCAGAACACATGCAAAGTGATAAGATTGACAACCAAGTATCACTAAAATAGACATTCAATGTAACATTCAACGGAACTGTGTGCAGTACTCATGGTGAAATATGAGAAAAGTTTTGCCAACAAAATGTGGGGCAGAGGGTCTGCTCTGTGTCGAATAGTCATGTGTGAAGTTCTAGTTAATCCCCATAGTTTGGAAGAATGGGCCAGGTTTGTGTGAGACCTCAGCACGACCTCCAAATGTGTTAGTGTCACTAGTGATGAGTGACGCTTGAGGGCTCTGATGTATGCGCGTCCGAACTAATGTCACTGTCGAGGCTCTCAAGGCTGCTTGCATGACAATGCTACAAAGAGTTGATGCACTCACTAATCAGCGGTGTACTGATGACGAGTGTACTATGATATAGGGTCCTATGTAAAGGAGTACAATATTTTCTATTTATTAAATGCCCCTCCCCTGTTCCTCAGACCAGTAACACCCACTCATTTTTATGATACAATGCAAACTGTTTGAGAAATTTCTGGTTCATACTTGATATCTCTATCTTAGGAATTAATTGTTTCAAAGATAAATTACTTTATTGTTTGTTAGTGAATCTTTGTTGAGAGAGGATGGTGGTTACTGTAAACAAAACAACAAAGCCTGGAAGAGACCGGTATCTTGATAATTTAGGAGACAGTTGTGCTCTTAAACCAGAAACTCAAAACCTAATTAGTGCCTAAATTTCAGTTTGTGCGAGGATATAAAACCATATCAAATATAAGGAATAAGCCACATAGACAGAAAATTTGAAATAAGCTGTTCCTTTCAGTCCTGCCAAGTACCATGCATCAGGCGCTAGACTAACGCATTTCAGTGTGGTGGTCCGCATCACCGCACTGAAATGTGAAGTCACGCATAAAGCGCCTGTGCCAGTCAAGCGCCGTGGACCGAGTGGGGGCTGGTCTTATAATAATACTAGTGTTAGTGGGCCAGGCAGGCAGCCCGCACTATTCAGATGACTGCTTGGAAGCTGGGCTCTGAGCTGCCTGCTTGCTACAATGTATAGACTGGTTTGAATCACTGCGCAGTAACGCAGATTACTTTCACTTGTCATGGGCTGCCTCCCATGACACGTGCTCTCTGCTGCTGGTGCGGTAATGAAACTCGGCGGCTCGCTGCATTGCGATTGACCAACTCTCACCCGGTCTCACCACATCCCTGGGCGGCGGCGGAGTCACTTAGAACATTCGGACTGACTGCAGTTGATGGAGTGGTTAGTTCGAGGTCCCAGATCACTGGGACCCATGACTGTGAAGTTGAGTCCACTGCCCGAGAGAGGGAAGCCATGTGGCAGGCATCAAGTGAAATGCAGCTGCTCTTGAGCTGGCCACCACTGAATTAATTTCAGGTAAGTGTTTGCTTAACCCTGCTAGGAGTCAGTGAGGGCCATAAAATAACAATTGCTGCCAGTAACCAATTTCCAAACCTGTGCTTGACTTGCCTTCTGACCTCCATGTGCCACACACACACGAGTCACACCCACACTTGCAGTCAAACACAAACTTGCACCTAGCGGCCAGTCAGTGACATGCACACACAACATGTACGGCACAACACCTTTCTCAGGCCGGCTGATTTAACATGATTTCTCTCACCTGAATGCTCACTTGACACTGTTTACTAATGCCACTACACCTGATCTATCATCTTCCATATAATTGCCCACTGGCTCCACGAGGCTGTGACTAAGGGGGTCATTAGGATGGCGTGCTGACCTGAGTCTGCCAGCCATCCCCGCGGTTTTTGGACCGGCCGCCAGACCTGCGGCGGTCCCGCACCGCAAATTAGGATGCGATTGCCACCATGGCGGTTGCATTCCGCAATTTAACATTGTGGTAAGTGCTGCTGACAGCAGTACCCACCGCGATGTTAAAATCACATGTCTAACATTTCCCTGCACCAGGTGCAGCGAAATGTAGGGGGTACTATAGATACCGGCAAGTGCACCCCACCTCCCCCAGATACACGGGGGGCCCTCAACGGGCCCCTAGACCCTATCCCCAATGCCGCCATGGGAAGGCCTTTATTTCCCACATCCTAGTATGGCGGACGGTGCCTGGTAGGCACTGCCACCATATTAGTGCCCCTGCTCCGTCTGCCAGACAATTGTGATGACTGCCACCACCAGAAATGCAGCGGACGGACTTTCCGTCCACTGCGGTACCCACCGCCATCTTAATTTGGCGGTGGGTAAATCAACATTTGAAGGTGGAAGGATCGCCACCACCATCCCGGAGGTGGCGATCCTCCTGCCACCAAAATGCCTGGGGTGCGTGCTACTGCTCCAGTCTGTCCCCCCCCTTAGTTTTGACTTGACTTTATCCTGGCGAGCCAACAGCAAAATTGTGCTTTACTTGGGTGATGATAGGAAATTAAATTCAGCGCTCTCAAGAGGCTGGTAGGTGTCTCTCGAAGGTAGTGCCCATGTTTGTGAGGCAGCTCGTACCCGGATGTATACGTGTGGTACATGAATGCTAGCTAAACTAAAGTGCAGCAAAAATACACCAATTATTGGAGCATGTGGATGGAAAATAGAACAGGTAGTTTATTTTGTATATTTACTAGTTCGTGCTGAGCTGCCTCGAGTTGAACGAGCCATTCCTTGAAATACTTCGAAACAACTGTGTAAATGTTGAGGTAGACTCATTCATAAAATTATAAACACTACAGCGCACTGGCTGTTGGCTATGCCTGAGACTTCTCTGCGCCTCAGCCTGAGGCTTAATGGGTTTCAAGTGCTTTGCAGCAGTTTAAAGATTTTTTTGTTGCTCAAATTTAATTCAATTAAATGTCTTTCCCTCGTCTTCATTGCTTGATTTATTCTCGCAAAAAAGTGTCACTCATTGTCATTGAAATGTCACTCATAATCACACTGAAATTATGAAAATGTCACACATAGCAATATGAAACCTTGGCAGCTATGTTCTTTAATTATTGCTTTGACACATGACCTATGCTGCATTGCCACTGATCTGGTGTTTAACCCCTTGCATGCGACCGCGATTCTGCGCCTGTGCGGCAAAATCGCAAGTGGGCAGGTTCATGACGGCCCCCAGCCGTCATCAGCACCGCGGTGCATGACATACGGGGGCCGTCATCAGCATGCAAGGGGTTAAAACTCCATGGTATTTTCCTCTGTTTACTTTCCTACGTACCACGCTGTGGATTTGAAAAAAACTACAAATAGATAAATTAAAAAAATTAATACACTGTCCATTTTGATTGCAAAACTAACCAAAATACTTATATATTCATTGAAATATTGATATATTCATTGAAATACAGATATATTCATTGAAATTCAGACTGTCACTTCTAGTTGCCACCTTTCTGTAAATACTCTTAAGTCCTTTACATCGGTGTTTGGAAGATGCTCATCTGAAGGGAAGCTACAAATACTTTTCTACAGCAGCAACCAAGTGTGAGGCCCAGTACTTGAACTGTCTGACCCTTAAAAACATTCACGTCTGTGAAATCTGAAATCCCAGGTCTTTACAGGTATAAATGCTTGTTTGTGTGAAAAGTATTCACTGCTGGAGCCTGGAGGCGGCGGTTCCGTCAGCGGCTACCAGAGGGCGCTCCTCGCCTGCTGATGAAATCCACAAAGCTACACATGGAATATAAGGGTGAAGAGTTTTCTCTTCCGGGTCAGCGGTGGCAGAGACAGCACCAGCAGCGGTGCTGACATCACTTCCTCCATCTGCTCTGTATGTAGACTGCTGCAGAGGATGAAGGAGCCCTGTCTGTCTGGTGGGCAGTTACCTTCATCTTCAGACCACCCCATCAGACCCCTGATCTGCCCCTGTCCCCCTCAGAGTCCAGATCTGCCCCCCCCACCATCATCCTCACAGGAGGAGGATAGAGCCTGGACACGTCTGCACAGGTCTCTGCTCAGGTAGTAGATTGTCAGCACCTTCTGCTGTGTTTGAAGAAATAGACTGAATAATCCTGGATGGAATCTCTGCAGGAGCCGGGCTGAGCTGGGCTCTTCTATCCGGGGGGCCCTGGGGCTGAGCTGGGCTCTTTTATCCGGGGGCCCCTGGGGCTGAGCTGGGCTCTTCTATCCGGGGGCCCCTGGGCGGCTGAGCTGGGCTCTTCTAACCGGGGGGCCCTGGGGCTGAGCTGGGCTCTTCTATCCGGGGACCTGGGGCTGAGCTGGGCTCTTCTATCCAGGGGCCCTGAGGCTGAGCTGGGCTCTTCTAACCGGGGGCCTCTGGGGCTGAGCTGGGCTCTTCTATCCGGGGGCCCTGGGGCTGAGCTGGGCTCTTTTATCCGAAACCCTAGGGCTGAGCTGGGCTCTTCTATCCGGGGGCCCTGGGGCTGAGCTGGGCTCTTCTATACGGGGGCCTCTGGGGCTGGGCTCTTCTATCGGGGGCCCCTGGGGCTGAGGTGGGCTAGTCTTTCCAGGGGTCCTTGGGCTGAGCTGGGCTCTTCTATCCGGGGGCGCCTGGGGATGAGCCGGGCTCTTCTATCCAGGGGCCCCTGGGGCTGAGCTGGGCTCTTCTATCCAGGGGCCCCTGGGGCTGAGCTGGGCTCTTCTATCCGGGGCCCCTGGGACTGAGCTGGGCTCTTCTATCCGGGGGCCCTGGGGGGCTTTCCTTCCCGCCCTGGGGGTGTTTGTGGGCATCATTTGTGCTAAAGAGGGGATCCTTGCACTGTTGCACTGCATTTTACTGCACTATGAGGAATCTGTGCACAGTACTGCATCTTACTGCACTGTGAGGAAACTGTGCAGACTACTCTCCATCTTACTGCACTGTGAGGAATCTGTGCATGCTGCTCTACATACTACTGCACTGTGAGGAATCCGTGCCACTGCACTGATCTGTACTGCACTATCCATGCATTTTACACCGCATCCTACTGCACTGGGAGACACCTGTGCAGGCTGCACTGCTTTTCATTGCATTGAGGAATCTGTGCACACTGCTTTTACTACACTTTACGAAATATGAGCACGCTGCGGTACATCATACTGCAATGTGAGGAATCTGTGCACACTGTTCTGCATCTTACTGCACTTTAAGAAATCTGTGCACGCTGCACTGCATCTTACTGCACTATAAGAAATCTGTGCAAGCTGCACTGCATCATACGACAATATGAGGAATCTGTGCACACTGTACTGCGTCTTACTACACTTTAAGAAATCTGTGCATGCTGCACTGCATCATACTGCAATGTGAGGAATCTGTGCACGCTGTTCTGCATCTTACTGCACTTTAAGAAATCTGTGCATGCTGCACTGCATCATACGACAATATGAGGGATCTGTGCACACTGTACTGCGTCTTACTACACTTTAAGAAATCTGTGCATGCTGCACTGCATCATACTGCAATGTGAGGAATCTGTGCACACTGTTCTGCATCTTACTGCACTTTAAGAAATCTGTGCATGCTGCACTGCATCATACGACAATATGAGGGATCTGTGCACACTGTACTGCTTTTACTACACTGAGTAATCTGTTCACACCACACTGTTTTTTCTGTGTGACGGCAATATATGGGCTGCACTGCTTTTTGTTGTACTGACGAATCTGTGCGCACTGCACTGCTTTTTACTATGCTCTGTGTATACGCTTCATTACTTGTAATTGACTATGATAACGCATTGCATGCAGTAGTTTACCACACAATGAGATATATGTGCACACTGCACTACTGTTTGCTGCACCTTGAAAAATAATGGGACGCTGCAAAGCCTTTTACTACTCGAGGAGAAATCAGTGTACATTTCAGTGATGTTTACTGTACTCTGGAATCTGTACACACTATGCTGCTGTATGAAAAATATGTGCACAATGAATTGTGCATTCTGAACTGCTGTTTAATACACTTTGAAACATCTTTTAACACCACTGAGATTTGTCCTGATCAATTAGTAATGTGTGCGTACCTCACTGCTTTTCTGCTAAACTGTTGGAGCAATATTAGCACTATGAGAAATCTGTTATGCCCTTTGGTTTAAAATATGCCCTTGTCACCTTCCAGAGGTTGGTGAATCAAGTCCTGACTGGGTTGGAGTCCTTTAGTGCAGCTTATCTTGATGGTATTGCTGTCTTGAGTTCCACCTGGCAGGATCACCTGATCCACCTTGGGAAGGTTTTAAAAGCCCTGCAAACTGCAGGCCTAACCATCAAGGCATCCGAATGCCAGCTAGGGCAGGGCACTGTGGTGTAGTTGGGCCACCTTGTTGGTGGAGGCCAGGTACAACCCTTACAGCCCAAGTGCCAGGTTATCCTGGACTGGGCATCTCCAACAACCCAGGCCCAAGTCAGGGCATTCCTTGGCTTGACTGGGTACCACAGGAGGGTTGTGAAGGGATATGGGTCCGTTGTGACTCCCCTCATAGAACTCACCTCCAAGAAAATGCCCATAAAGGTAAACTGGACAGTTAGTTGTCAAAAGGCTTTTGACTCCCTGAAAGAAGCAATGTGCTCAGCACCAATTCTGAAGGCTCCAGATTATGCCAAGCAGTTCATAGTGCAGACTGATTCCTCTGCTATGAATAGGAGCGGTCCTATCCCAGACCAATGAGGAAGGCCAAGACCAACCTGTTGCTTTTATAAACAGAAGGCGTCTCACCGCGGAGCAGCGTTGGAGTGCCATTGAGAGGGAGGCCTTTGCTGTGGTTTGGTCCCTGAAGAAGGGGAGACCATTCTTGTGTGGTACTCACTTCCTAGTTCAAACTGATCACAGACCTCTCAGATGACTAATGCAAATAAAAGGAGAAAATCCTAAAATGTTGAGGTGGTCCATCTCCCTACAGGGAATGGACTTTGAAGTGGAACACAGACCTGGGACTGCCAATGCTAATGTAGATGGACTTTCCAGGTTCTTCCACTTACACAATGAAGACTCTCTAGGGAAAGGTTAGTCTAAACGTCTCTCGTTTGGGGGGGGGGGGAGGTGTGAGAACGTACCCTCTTTCTTACATGGTATGCCCCCACTTTTTGATGAATTGCTGATGTTCTTTGACTGAGTGTGCCCTGGGCTCCTGCTAATCAGGTACCCAGGGCCTATGTTTCTTCCCTAAAACTGTTATGAAGCCTAACCCCAATTGGCATCTCTGGCCACATGTCAGCCCCTAGTAAATGGTACCACATGTACCAAGGGCACTGTGACCAGAAAAGACCCCTAAGGGCGGCACCACTTATTGTGCCACCCTTAGAGGCCCTGTACCCTGACACTCACACACTGCCCTTGCAGGCTGTGTGTCTTGGTACAGAACAAAGTGAAGAGTCGATATGGCAAACATCTCTGTGTGCCCTGCTCACAAACCACTGCCCTGGCATAGATCAGTCACCCCTCTAGCTGGCTGCCCTATGCCAGTGGTGAGGGTACAAGTGCATGAGCCCTGTGCCCTTACAGTACCCAGGGCCATTCCAGGGCACTGTAAGTGCAGTGCTGCCATTAAGAGTATATGGTGCTAGGAGTTTGTCATCACGAAATCCACAACACCATAATGGCTACACTAAAGACTGAGAGGTTGTTACCAAACTTCTCAGCACATAAAACCCACACTGATGCCAGTGTGGGATTTAATGTAAAATGCACCAAAGAGGGAATCCTAGAGATGCCCCTGAAACTCAACCAACTCCTAGTGACCTGACTGAGTGGCTGCTTAGGCTGCCACCAATTGACATGTTTCGGGACCCCTGGGTCGAGAGCTTGCTGCTCTCGGGGACCTGAAACAATGCACATCCTGGGACGAGGTACCAAGCCTCCTCCCCCAGGATGGGCAGGGTTCACGAAGGAGAAGATTCAAAGGCATACCGCCTTTGTGAGCCTCTCCAGACAATTTGCTGCTTTCAGCAACTGGTCCCTAGTGGTTCTACCCCCCACTTTGGGCGGGAAAAACAAGTGAGGAAGAGGGGTGTTGCCGACTCCACCTCTCAGGTGGGGGAAGCGGGTTGAAGCACAGCCTCGAGTCCCGGACATCTTGAGGATGGGGGACCCAGCCAACCAGGGACAGGCTCCAGCCGCCCTCCCACTGGAGAGTGGCAGAATAGGGGGTGTACCCACCCCAGGGAATGGACCCAATGGTCCATGCCCTTTACCTACCTGTAATATCCCTAAATCTAGTATTAAGGGGTCACCCTAAGCCTCGATTCCTCAGATCCAGAAACGACAAGAAAAGAAGATAAGGAGAAGGACCGAAGAGCCATGCAGAGCTAACAAGAGGAAAGCGCCCACTAACTTGCCCCAGTCCTACAGGCCTGTCACCCCTCGAACCTGCTCCTGCAAAATCCCGGTGTGTCCTGCAGCCAGTAACCTCAAAACCACGGAAGACCTGCCTGCCTTCACTTTAAAGACTGAACCTCTTGTGAACACTGGACTTGTTCAAACAGCAACCCCTGGCAGCAGTCAGGGACCGTAAATACAGCCCACTCTGCACCCGCCGAACCAGGCCCGAACTCGAGTGGAAATATACCACATGGAGGTCACCATGGCGAGCCTGACCCGAGATCAGGTGACCCCCTGACCTGCCTCAAGCCTCCAGCTGACGAATGCAGCCTAAATCCAGAAGGCCCCCTTAAACGCGACCAGGAGCTGGTAAGAAGATACGACCCCAGAAGTCACCCCGGCACCCGACGCCCCGCGGCCTTGTGTGCCCAAACCGACGGTGCCTAACCAATCCTTAACTTCCCAACTTACCTCTCCCAGTGGTGGTCGCACCCAGAAGTCCTTTGTCTCCCTGCCTGAGGTTCTCCATAGAAAAAAACTGGGCGCCCAACGTCGAATCAGCACTCTGCACCCGGCCCGCCCCAGTGCCGCTGAGGGTGCACCTTTTGTGCTACTTTGTTTCCCCATTTGCCCTGACCTTAACCCTAGGAGCTTTGCTCTCACAACCCAGTGACCTGCTTGCCAGCAGCCACCATCCGGAGACCCCCTGTCCCCCTTTGGATAACAGTGGGCCTCAACACTCTGCACCCCGCCGCCCCAGTGCCGCTAAGGGTGTAACAACAGTGCAACACTGACCCTGGGGGACCCCTGAGTCTAACCCCAGAACCTTAACTCCCACAGTCAATTACTTACCTATGGACTGTTAACCTGTTTTCTCTCCATATGATAGCATTGACACTTTTTCTCCAAAAACTTTCCAAGTGTGGAGTTTTGAAACCTAAAAATATTCTTTAAAAATCATGTGAATAACCCAAACTTATTTACGTACCTGTTTCCAGGAAATGTCCCAGTGCTGAATCTAAGTATCCTGCTTTGAGTAAGAAAAGTAACGTAGAAAGTAACTTACCTGTAATTTACTATAAAAGCATATTCATTTCAATGTACTGTATTTGCTAACTGTTGCATCCTTCTGCATACCCTGTAAATCAAACAAAGTACAATTTCTATTGCATTTTCAAACTGTTCTATATCCAGTAACTTATTACTGAAAAGTATTTAATGCATATCTGTGCCATGTTTATTTGCCATCTGCTGAGTGTGTACATCAAATGCTTAACACTGTCCTCTGATACTGCCTTACTGCTCGACCAAGCTACCAATTTAGAGAGTAAGGTTCTATCTAACTTTAACCTCTGCCTACCTCTGGGTTCACTTGGTCTCTATACACACTATACCTCATTTTTGTGTAGTATATATATAGCCAGTTTTCTACAATAGGGCATTGATTTTTTTTGCTACAAGTAATGGATGGGACGGAAGTCTCTGTAGGGTTTGCTTACAGAAGCATGAAAGATTTGGAAACACAATATTCTATAATAGAAAGTGATATGTTGGAATGCGTTTGGGGTGTCGGCAAGTGTAAGCCATATCTCTTGAAAAGAAAATTTAGCTTGTGGACCGATCACAGACCACTCGTTGCTATTTTGTCTAGGATCCAAATTAAGATCCTCAGCCAGAGTATCTATCAAATTATTGGAGTTTTAGTGTGCTTCATATTACAGGAGGAAAGAACATTAGAGTGGACTGTCTGTCTTGGTTACCATTAGATTTGTGTTCAGTAGATTTACAGGAAGAAATTGAGGCATGTATCATTGCATAAATTGAAGATTTGGTCATTTGTTCCAATTTAATGGAATTGTGTGATCGGTTGAGGGAGGATACTGTATTGACCAAGGTCATGATTTTTGGGAAATTTGGGGGGCAGAGGGAAAAAACTTTGGAGAATTCGTTGTAATCTTATTGCAAGGTGGCGGATGAGTTATCTTTGGAAGGAGGATTGTTGGTAAGAGGTAATAAGTTAATTCCCCCAGGATGTTTCCACCAAAAGATTTTGGAGACAGCTCATGTAGGCCATCTGGGTATGAGTGCCACTAAGCGTAGGATAAGAAATGATTTCTGGTGCCCTGGAGTGGATGTGGAGGTAGAAGGATTAGTGAGAAATTGTGCACCATGCTGTTTGAGTGATAAACATTTGGTGACCTCTGTGTGCACTGCTGTGCCTGTTTCATGTCCTGGTAAGGTGTGGCAGAGAGTTGTGGTTGATTTTTTTTTTCCGACCCTTTTCATGTATTACCTTCCAATATGAGACACTTTATTGTCATGATGGATCATCTTTTCAGGCGGGTGGAAGTACGTGGTATAGCCGAACCCAACACAAACTCTGTGATTCATTTTGTTTGTGAAGTGTTTGCTAAAGAACGGACTCCCGAGGAGCTGCTCACTGACAATGGAGTTCAATTTACTTCTTCCACCATGACAGAGATTTTAGGCAAATGTGGAGTGAAACATTTATGCACGCCATTGTACCACCCTTAGGCCAACTAAAAGTGGAGAGCTTCAACAGGTTTCTAGTGGAGTGTATCCGGAGCACGGTGACATCTAGAGTTGACTGTGAAGTAACTACCAGATATTTAGGGAGGGATTATAGCTGTACACCTCACTCGATCTCTGGTAAAGCACCTTTTACACTCATGAGAGGGAGAAAAGAGGTGTCCTTGTTGTGTCCCTCATTTGATCTCTGGTAAAGCACCTTTTAAACTCATGACGTGGAGAAAAGAGGTGTCCCCTGTGTTTCCCTCATTTGATCTCTGGTAAAGCAACTTTTAAACTCATGACTTGGAGAAAAGAGGTGTCCTCGTTGTGTCCCTATTTCGATCTCTGGTAAAGCACCTTTCACACTCCTGAGGGGGAGGAAAGAGGTGTCCTCATTGTGTCCTTTTTGAAGATGGAGGTGATGGATCAAGGATGTGATGAATGTCTACAGCAAGTGATGATGCCGGGAAATTGAGTGACAAACAGTGTTGCTCGGTGTCAAAGGGACGTGAGGTGTAAGGAAAAATATGTCCAGGAGGTCAAAATCGCAATGATTGATTTGGCACGTGTCAGGAAGACACCATTTTGCTAAGAGATGCATCTTCGAAATCTAGAGATCCTGTTAGAGTCTTCGAGGTTAGAGGCAATGCTGTTCGTGGTTCGAATGGACAATGGTGAAATATGACAAGAGTGGCTAGAAATGGAAAATGTGAGAATGAAAGTGAAAAACATGTAAGTGACAACCAAGTGTCTGTTGCAGGGAATGGTGCAGAGTTCTTGGTTAAGAAGGAGTTCTCGTGTTATCAAAGTGCCTAAAAGATAAGCTCCTCTTACATGTTGACTGAGTGGCATCTGGTTAGTTTTTCATATTTTCCTTGGGTATTGCTTTTTTCTGGTTCTCTGAGTTGATTTATTGTCCTGTTTTGTGTGTGGTAGTGTCACTGTGGTGATTTATTGTCCTATTTTGTGTGTGGTAGTGTCACTGTGGTTCTGTGTGTGTGTATGTCTGTGTGTGGTGTTAAAAAGGGGCAAAGATGTGTAGCCTCTGCAGATAGGATGCCTTTACTGTTTATTGTTATATGATATAATACGGCAGTGTACAGACATTGGTCATGTTGTGTTCTGTTATGGAATTTTGTTATGTGATGCTTTGAATAGTGTTACAGATGCAAGGATTTGCTGAGCCTTCTACAGCTGTGTAACAACTGGCTCTTCAGGAACTTCTCAGATCTCTACCCCCACTCCGCCCCCCACCTTGTGGATTGGCGTTATTTCCACGTGGTTACTACCCCTCTGTTCTGAGGGTTCTTGCCTGTCCTCCCCATGGCCTCCGCATGTTTGCCGCCACTGACCCATACAGTAAATAGTGGTGGGAAGGTAGAGTATATTTGTTTGCGAGTTCCACAAAGTTCCTTAGTTTTCCACCTGTTACCCACTCCATAGCACTATCATACCCTTTCTATCCAACAACCTAGACCAATATCCCTCAAGCGAGAGATGTAGTAATGCCGACAGTGCAAGGTACTTCGCACACGGAACCCTCATTTGTGTTCGCTGCAAGACCCAGGCCCATTGAAATTGCAGGATGTCCAGCAAAAGATCAGATATTTGCTTGTTTGAGCATTAGGGCTAATCAATCTGGCCCATAGCATGGTACTGGCGTAGAGAAAGTGTACGCCAGTCTCTATCATGCCCCTCTCCCCCATCGACAATGTCGTCCGTAAGCTGCCCATTTCAGGTGCGCCGCCAGGCAATAAAGCTCCAAGTCAGGGACCGCTAACCCACCTCCATCAGTGGGGAGCCGTAGTTTGATTAATGCCAGTCTACGACATCCTGTGCCTTATATGAGGTATAGCAATAGGCTGTTAATCTCCAAAAAGATGGATTTTGTGAGCCAATTTGGGCGAGCTGCAAAGTAATGAAAGAGACTGGAAAGGAAAACCACCTTCACAGTATCACCCTGCCTGCGACTGATAGAGGAAATATTAGCCAGAAATGTATGGATGTCTGCAAAAATCAGTGCCAGTTGAAGATTGCTCAAGATCGGCCAAGTTGTAGTAAATATGAATGCCCAGAAAGCATAATGTGACTGGTTCCGAGCAGAGATCCTCCCCCATTTCTGGCAGAATGGTGGCTGGTGTCAGAGCATGTATGGGGAATGCATTTGACTTATCCCAATTCACCTGGACTCTCGACGTCTGGCTAAAATCATCCAAAGCTCTAAATGCGTGATCCACATTTGCGTGTTCCCCACGCCGATACACTTATAGATCCTCTCCATATAGGGGGATATAGATGGGGTGGTCGTCAATGACTATTCCTCGATAATGATGGATGGTGCAGAGTGTCAGGGCCAGGGGCTCAAGAGCCAAGGCAAACGACACTGGCGACAGCGGGCAACCCTGTGTGGCAACGGCCTCTACCCTACAGGGTGCTGATATTGCACCCCATTTCGGACCGGAGACATCAGGGGCAAATATAGCAGACGTGTCCAGCTGAGGAAGCCATTCCCCAGTCCCATGCTGGCCAGAGTAGCATCAAGAAAGTCTCAGCGCCGATAGTCACATGCTGTCTCTGTGTCAGTGTTGATCACTAGTGCTCTAAGATAGTCCACCAATGAGGTATGGAGTATTTGGCGAATGTTAGGGATCAAACTGCGTTTAGGTATAAAACCCATTTTATCCGTGTGAATAAGATCACCTGTATGGTTGCCCAGTCACCAACAATTTACTAAGTAGTTTATAATCTACATATAATATGGAGAGCAGTCTATAGGATGGTATCTTATCACTCTACCCTTTTTGTGGAGTGGAACAAACAGGGACTTTCCCTTCATTGGTGGTAGTTCCTCCACAGTTTTTGCTGCATTATACAGTGTAGTCAAGATTGGGGGAAGCGAGTTTGCACAAGATGAATAAAATTCCAGGGTCAAGCCATCTGAGCATGGTACCTTGCCCAGGGCTTTAATCAACCCATATCTTCCTGGATTGGGATATCACATCCTAGGGATGCAGCCGCTACCGGTGACATTGCTTCGTACTTGCAGATAGAACATAATCCTACACTGGCTGGGTTGGGTCCACATCAGAGCACCCATAGATGTTAGAATAATAGACAGCAAAGGCCGTATTAATCGCGGCATACCTGTAAACAAGGTTACCTTCCCCTTGTTTTGCATCTGCAGTATTTGGGGACACTGTCTATCAGGATTGGCCAGCCACACTAGTAATCTGCCGGATTTATAATATTCTATGTGTGCCCTAGTTTTTTATATGCTCGATAATCGTATGCCAGGAGTCGCTCCACTAGTTTGAGGAGTTTTTCCCTTTCTGCTCTCAGTGTGTCATGCAGCACCTGTGCTCCCTCCGTTGGTAGATCCGGTTTTATTAAGAGGTGCTCCAAGTGTTTGATCTAAGTATGAAGCTGGGACCGAGTCCCTACTACTGCTGAGATGCTGCAACCACGTAGCACTAGTTTGAATGCCTCCCACTACGCTAGTGTAGAAGTTGGACCTGTATTCTCCATAAAGTAATTACTGATCACGTTCCCTAGGGTAGATCTGAAGACTGGGTCATCAGCTTCGCAGTATTGAGCTTGCATGTCACAGTGCGGGGTCTGGACAACGCCCAGGCCAGAATCCGTAATAACGGGTGGTGGTCACAGTATTTTTCACCAGACATTCGACCCTTCTTGCTCTCGCATGTACGCTAGCCGAGCATAAGAAAGTATTAAAGTATACTGATAGCTTGTGCGTACCCAAGTAATAAGAATTGAAGAGTTAAGGTTCTCCAGGTATCAACAAATCCTCAATTGTTAATCCAACATCGAAATGCGTGGGCAGTTTATGTAGTGGGGATGTGGGCTAAAGTGACACCAGCCATGCAGTTAAAATCTCCTCAAAGTAACACAGAGTAATGATGTATTTGGGTGACAAGACAGTTTGGGAGAATAGGAATGATAGTTTGGCCCACATTGGGGAAATAAATGTTCACTAAGTCTATGTCTTTACCATCCAGTTTGCCTGCTAATATCACATAGTGACCTTCTCAGTCTATGATCTCGATCTGTGAGAGAAATAGGGAAGGAAGGATACAAACCAGCACCCCCCACCAAAGGCGGAGTTTATGGTGGCAAAGAATTCCCCCACATCGCTTCTGCAGCTCCCCCACTTCACCTCCAGCAAACATATCTCCTTCAGTCACACCACAGCTCTCCATTGGACGGACCACAGCTGCGTTCACTTTTTCTACAAAAAGCCCACAACCCACAACCATCCTCAACCTACTATGCGAAGAAACTGGAACAAAATCACCATCGACCAGATCTCCTCATCGCTTCTTCAAAACCCCCCTGCCCACTCTTCGAACCCGAACCAAGCAGCCATTAACCTCACTCAATGGTGAACCAACAGCGCCGACAACCTAGCACCCCTGAGAAAAGATCAAATCAAACTAGGCATCAAAAACGCCCCCTGGTTCAACAATGATCTTAAGAAATCCAAGAAACTCTGTCGCTCCCTTGAGAAGGCATGAAAAAAAGACCCAAACACCAGTACCAGGGACACCTTCAAAAACCCCACTCGCATACACCACCAACTGATCCGGACTGCCAAGAAAGCCGCCTTCAAAGACCGACTCGACAACAACGCCCACAACAGCAAGGAATTATTCAACATCGTCAAAGAGTTTACCAACCCCGCTGCCAACTCTAACGACATCACTCCCTCCCAAGCCCTTTGTGACTCCCTAGCTTCGTTCTTCCACGACAAAATCGCAGACATCCACAACAGCTTCGACAACCTACCCGGAGACCAACCCACCCAACCTTCCGCCGTACCTTCACCCCCCTTGAACATCCTTAATGACTGGAACCCAATCTCCACTGAGGACACCATCCGCCTGATGAACTCCATCCACTCAGGATCCCCCACAGACCCATGCCCTCACCACATCTTCAACAAAGCTGACTCCATCATAGCACCACACCTCCGAGACGTCATCAACTGCACCCTTAACTCCGCCACCTTCCCGGAAAGCTGGAAACACGCCGAACTAAGCGCCCTTCTGAAAAAACCCACAGCGGACCCCACCGAACTCAAAAACTACCGCCCCATCTCGCTCCTTCCATTCCCGGCCAAAGTAATCGAGAAAGCTGTCAACAACCAGCTCGCCGCCTTCCTCGAAACCAACAAATCCCTCGACTCCTCACAATCTGGCTTCCGAGCCAAACACAGCACTGAGACCGCACTCATCGCAGCAACAGACGACATTCGAACTCTACTGGACAATGGAGACACAGTCGCCCTCATCCTCCTCGACCTCTCCGCAGCCTTTGACACAGTTTGTCATAGCACCTTAATACAACATCTCAGAAACACCGGAATCCAAGGAAAAGCACTGGAATGGATCACCTTGTTCCTTGCCGGAAGAACTTAGAGAATCCGCCTTCCACCATTCAAGTCAGAGGCCACTGAAGTCATCTGCGGCGTGCCACAAGGATCTTCACTCAGTCCCACCCTCTTCAACGTATACATGAGCCCCCTCGCGGCCATCGCACGCCAACACAACCTCAACATCATCTCCTACGCTGATGACACTCAACTGATCCTCTCACTCACCAAAGACCCTAACACCGCCAAAACAAACCTACATGAAGGAATGAAAGAAGTAGCCGATTGGATGAAGCACAGCCGTCTGAAACTGAATTCCGACAAAACAGAAGTCCTTATCTTAGGAACCTCCCCCTCTGCCTGGGACGACTCCTGGTGGCCAGAGTCCCTTGGAAAAGCACCCATCCCGACAGACCACGCACGGAACCTGGGCGTCATCCTGGACTCCTCACTCTCGATGACCAGACAAGTCAACGCCGTCTCATCATCGTGCTTCAACATTCTTCGCATGCTCAAAAAAACTTTTCGCTGGATCCCCACCGAAACTAGAAAAACGGTCACCCACGCACTGGTTACAAGCCGCCTGGACTACGGAAACACCCTATACGCCGGCACCACCGCAAAACTCCAGAAAAATCTCTAACGCATCCAGAACGCATCAGCTAGACTCATACTAGACATCCCGCGTAACGACCACATTTCTGGTCACCTGAAAAACCTCCACTGGCCCCCCGTCAATAAGAGGATAACATTCCACCTCCTAACCCACGCACACAAAGCACTCTACGAACTTGGACCCGAATGCCTCAACACACGACTTTCCTTCTACACCCCCCCCCCCCGCCAGCTACGCTCCTCCAACCAAGCCCTTGCTGCTGTACCTCGCATCAACAAAACCACCATGGGAGGAAGATCCTTCTCCTACCTGGCGGCTAAAACCTGGAACTCACTTCCCACCCACCTTCGCCTCACTCAGAACCACCTAGCATTCAGAAAGCAACTTAAAACATGGATATTCGACAAGTAACTCCCCACCCTTCTACAAGCGCCTTGAGACCCTCTGGGTATGTAGCGCGCTATACAAATTAACTGAATTGAATTGAATTGAATTTGAGGTATCTGTGAGGGATGATGCAGATACATCACCTGCGGTCCCTGTGCCCACCCACAGTTGTTGTTTCAGTCGTACCCAATTGGTGCGTTCCGGATCTGTGGCAGAATGATATGCTTCCTGTGAGAGCTGATGCGCCAAATGAGATATTTCCATCTTTGGAAGTCTCAGTTCGCCTGAAGTAGCGACTTGGAGTTTGGACATGGCAAGTCCACGTGTCTCACCTTGCCAAAAGTATGTTTTAATGGCTGCGTCTATTAGGCCTAGTTCTGATGCTGGGACCAGTATAGGCAGCATGCTGAAAATGTGGTTAAACCTTGGGCTACCTCCATGTTCATAGTTTGGACTCGTCCCCACAGCGACAATTGCGGTTTGATCCATTTAGTGAAATCCGTGTGCATTTGATCAATCAGTGCAGTCATATTGTCTTTGATCATCATTGGAAACTTGGTGGTAATCAATACTCATAATATTTAATCTTTGTGGCGATTTACCAAAATGGATGTTCATGGAGGGCTTCCCTCATTGTATAGACCATCAAGGGTAAGACTTCACTTATGGTTCTGTTCATTTGTACCTGGAAAGTGCTGTACAGTCTGATATGGTGAACGTCGGTGCTGGCAGCGAACGTTCTGGAGAGGGTAAAGTAAGAAGCATGTTGTCTGCATACAGCCTAATTTTCAGGTCTCCGGCTATGATTTCAGTTTCCCAAATGTCTTGAGAGCAGCATATGCTGAATGTGAGGGGTTCTAAGGTTAACAGAAAGAATGCCACAACCATTGGGCTTCTTTCCCTCTTTCAGCTCTTCTCCACTTATTTTCTTGCCTGCCATCTGTTTGTTCTCATCCAAGTGCGCACTTCACATTATGTGTTGTATGCATGCTCAGAATTTAGATGTTCCTAAGTTTAAAGATTCAGAAAGTCTCAACTATTATGCATTTCATTCCTAGCTTTATCAGCATCCACGTTAAACGCAGTTATAAAAAGACTGCTCTTCCCAGAGCCCATTGGAATGCAAGACTACAGAAAACCACACCTGGTGCACCGTCATGACACACTAGATCTCATATTTAATCCTCCCATGCATACAACAAGTCTTCTTCTCTAAAAAGGAGCATTGAAAACAAGATTCATTGGCTTTTCTGTTTTCAGTTTCTAAATTGTGGTTTTTTCAGTGCTATTCAAACTTTTAAAACATTTTTTACTTATTTTTTTGCTCTGTAAAAAATTACAGGGCTAGTGAGTTTATTTCCTTCTCTTGCTTGTCCCTTTTGTCATTTCTAATTTCCATCTATCTTCTCCTAACGATTTTTTTGAATTTGCTCTTTCAGGTCATGTTTCAGTGTTTTGCTCACCTCCAAACCTTCCCATCAATCTCTTTCCAGCAGTCTAGTCCCAGGATGTGCAGGATGGAAGTACGTTTGCATCTCATTATCTCATAAATATTTGATTGCATTTTTTATTCTTGTAAAACATCAACAAGAGCAAACTCTTTGAGCGTTACAGGTTGCAGGGAACATCAATGACATAATATATGTGGCATATGTAGAACACATCCTGGTTGGGAAGCATTGCCAGTTACATCACTTTGAGAGTAAGATCTACTAACCCCTTCCATTCTTTGGACGTACTGGTAACGTCCAAGGTTGTGGCGCTCCAGTGCCAAGGATGTAACTGTTACGTCCAAGGCCCACTATTTTGAAATCCCTCTGCTGCAAACAGCAGAGGAATTTCCTTTTTTTTTCTCCAGCCTTGGGAGCTGGTGAGAGCTTACCCAGCTGCCGAGGCACTTTTATTTCAGTGTACTGACGTGCGGCGTGCATGGCGTGCTGACGTCACTACAGTGAAAGTGAAATAAGCTGAATGCTTCATTTCACTTTCACTACCTACATACCCCTGGGGCTATCTCAGTCCACCGAGCACGTAGGCAGGCAGGAGAGGTATCATTGGAAAGGGGAGAATCTAGTGGATCTCTGCTTGGGGATCGCCACAGGAGGGCGATCCCTAAGCAGGGATCTTCCACTAGACACCAGGGAGGGGGAGCCGCCCCTTGGACAAGGGCCTTTGTTCCCTCATAAGAATTTGGCCATATTCAGTCCTTCTGCCCCCACCCGCCCCACAGAAGGGTAGGGGGGGGGTTCAAAAGTACAGTGTACAACAGGGATTTTTTTTTAACTTAGGGGTAGGGGCTGCCCTAAATGGGCATTATACTGCCCCAGCTGTCGAAAAATGATCAGTCTTTCTGCTCCCTCACCCTGGGGGACAGAAAGGCAACTAGGCACCAGGAATTATTATTATTATTTTCTTAATAATAGAGAGGTGGATGCTGCCCACAATGGGCATGTCTATGCCCCCACCCCAAACACAACAGGGACAGTCCCCTCTGCCCCCCTGAGAGGTAGATAAGGGTTATTACCTACGATCAGCCCCCCATGGGGGCAGAAAGCCCACTACCTGCCAGGGATTTTTTAACTCTCTGAAAGAGGAGTGGGGGCTTCCCAGAATGGGCATGCTAATAGCTCTACACCCCAAAACAAAAGGGACAGTCTTTCTGTCTCTCCCCGGGGCAGAAAGGGGTTATTACCACTGATCTGCCCCCCGGGGGGGGGGGAGGAGGGGGAGTCCACTAGACACCAGGAATTTCATTTTTATTGAAAAAAAGGGATTGGAGCTACCCACAATGGGCAAAGCCATGCCCCCATTCACAATTATAAAAATAGAAGTCTTTCTGCAGCTCCTCAGGTTCAATTGAGGGTACTAGCCCCCGATCTGCCCCCAGGGTGGCAGAAAGCCCACTAGGACCCAGGGATTTCTTGTTTTCAATATGTGTACCAATGACCCCACCTCCAAACAAAAAAAATGGGACAGTCTTTCTGCCTGCCTTGAAGGGGTAGATGGGGGTAATGCCCTTGATTTCCCCCCGGAGACAGTAAGCCTATTAGACACCAGGATTTTTTAAATAAAATATGGCTTCTATGCAAATGCCCCTTCCCCTAAAGGGGCAATAGCCCCTGATCTGCTCCCTGGAGGGCAGACAGCCCACTATGAAGCAGAGAAAAGTTTATGGGCTTAGGCAGGGTTGGTCCCTTTTTTGTGTACACTTTTTTGCTGCTTCTGCCCCCCCACCACCCTCTTGGGGGCAGATCAGTGATATTTTTAGGCTAATCTGCAGAAAACCTCTAGACACTAGCTTCTGTGTGTGTGTGAACTGGAGTGCGGCTGATGGTCTGTTTTTACTGGCATTTGGCTGACTGTGTGTGAACCTGCATTTTGCTGGTGGTGTGTGTGGACTAGTGCTTGGCTGGCAGTGTGTGTGGACTAGTGCTTGGCTATTGGTCTACATGGCTGGACCATGTCTTGTGATTTGTGTGTGGACTTTCGCTTTGCTGGTGGTATGTGTGGGCGGTCGATTGGCTGGTGGTATGTATGGATGGTGCTTGGCTGGTGGTGTGCATGGATGGTGTTTGGCTGGTGATGTGCGTGGATGTTGGGTTGCTGGCTGTACATGGATGGTGCTTGGCTGGTGGTGTGCATGGATGGTGCTTGGCTGGTGGTGTGCATGGATGGTGCTTGGCTGGTGGTGTGCATGGATGGGTCTTGGCTGGTGGTGTGCATGGATGGCGCATGGCTGGTGGTGTGCATGGATGGCGCTTGGCTGGTGGTGTGCATGGATGGCGCTTGGCTGGTGGTGTGCATGGATGGTGCTTGGCTGGGGTGTGCATGGATGGTGCTTGGCTGGTGGTGTGCATGGATGGTCCTTGGCTAGTGGTGTACATGGATGGCGCTTGGCTGGTGGTGTGCATGGATGGTGCTTGGGTGGTGGTGTGCATAGATGGTGCTTGGCTGGTGGTGTGCATGGATTGCGCTTGGCTGGTGGTGTGCATGGATGGTGCTTGGCTGGTGATGTGCATGGATGGCGCTTGGCTGGTGGTGCATGGATGGTGCTTGGCTGGCAGTGTGCATGGATGGTCCTTGGCTGGTGGTGTACATGGATGGCACTTGGCTGGTGGTGTGCATGGATGGTGCTTGGCTGGTGGTGTGCATGGATGGTGCTTGGCTGGTGGTGTGCATGGATGGTCCTTAGCTGGTGATGTACATGGATGGAGCTTGGCTGGTGGTGTGCATGGATGGTGCTTGGCTGGTGGTGTGCTTGGATGGCACTTGGCTGGTGGTGTGCATGGATGGTGCTTGGCTGGTGGTGTGCATGGATGGTCCTTGGCTGGTGGTGTACATGGATGGCGCTTGGCTGGTGGTGTGCATGGATGGTGCTTGGCTGGTGGTGTGCATGGATGGTCCTTGGCTGGTGGTGTACATGGATGGCGCTTGGCTGGTTGTGTGCATGGATGGTGCTTGGCTGGTGGTGTGCATGGATGGTGCTTGGCTGGTGGTGTGCATGGATGGTCCTTGGCTGGTGGTGTACATGGATGGCGCTTGGCTGTTGGTGTGCATGGATGGTGCTTGGCTGGTGGTGTGCATGGATGGTGCTTGGCTGGTGGTGTGCATGGATGGTGCTTGGCTGGTGGTGTGCATGGATGGCGCTTGACTGGTGGTGTGCATGGATGGCGGTGGCTGGTGGTGTGCATGGATGGCACTTGGCTGGTGGTGTGCATGGATGGAGCTTGGCTGGTGGTGTGCATGGATGGCGCTTGGCTGGTGGTATGCATGGATGACGCTTGGCTGGTGGAGTGCATGGATGGCACTTGGCTGGTGGTGTGCATGGATGGTGCTTGGCTGGCAGTGCGCATGGACTGTCTCTTGGCTGGTGATGGGCGTGGATGTTGTGTTACTGGCGGTACATGGATGGTGCTTGGCTGGTGGTGTGCATGGATGGCGCTTAGCTGGTGGTCTGCATGGATGGTGCTTGGCTGGTGGTGTGCATGGATGGCACTTGGCTGGTGGTATGCATGGATGGCGCTTGGCTGGTGGTATGCATGGATGGCACTTGGCTGGTGGTGTGCATGGATGGCGCTTGGCTGGTGGTCTGCATGGATGGTGCTTGGCTGGTGGTGTGCAGGGATGGCGCTTGGCTGGTGGTATGCATGGATGGCACTTGGCTGGTGGTGTGCATGGATGTAAGTAAATGTAAATGTACAGGAATTTATATAGCGCAAATCACCAAGCGGTTTCTAAGCGCTTGCTTAGGGAACCCGTCCTGGTATTCCCCTGTGAGATAACCCCGGCAGGGTATCCGCAAGGTGAAAGCCAGGCATCCCGCCGCGAGGGGCCGTTGTGGAGATTAAGCAAGCGATTGCCCAGAGTCGCAGAGTGTGAACCCGTGAATCGAGTAGGCACAGGAGCGAGAATTGTCGAGTCCATGGACATTTTAGGACTCAAGACCCCGCCGAGCCGGGAATTGAACCCTGGTCCCGGGCTGACCTCTGCTTCCAGGTCTGCCTCCTCTAACCAGTGAGCCACACTTCCCCGCACTTGGCTGGTGGTGTGCATGGATGGCGCTTGGCTGGTGGTGTGCATGGATGGCACTTGGCTGGTGGTGTGCATGGATGGCAATTGGCTGGTGCTGTGCATGGATGGCGCTTGGCTGATGGTCTGCATGGATGGCGCTTGGCTGGTGGTGTGTATGGATGGCACTTGGCTGGTGGTGTGCATGGCTGGTGGTGTGCATGGATGGCGCTTGGGGGATGGTCTGCATGGATGGCGCTTGGCTGGTGGTGTGCATGGATGGCACTTGGCTGGTGGTGTGCATGGATGGCACTTGGCTGGTGCTGTGCATGGATGGCGCTTGGCTGATGGTCTGCTTGGATGGCGCTTGGCTGGTGGTGTGCATGGATGGCACTTGGCTGGTGGTGTGCATGGATGGTACTTGGCTGGTCGTGTGCATGGATGGCGCTTGGCTGATGATCTGCATGGATGGTGCTTGACTGGTGGTATGCATGGATGGCGCTTGGCTGGTTGTGTGCATGGATGGCGCTTGGTTGGTGTGTGCATGGATGGCGCTTGGCTGGTGGTGTGCATGGATGGTCCTTGGTTGGTGGTGTGCATGGATGGTGCTTGGCTGGTGTGGGCATGGATGGTGCTTGGCTGGTGGTGTGCATGGATGGCGCTTGGTTGGTGGTGTGCATGGATGGTGCTTGGCTGGTGGTGTGCATGGATGGTCCTTGGTTGGTGGTGTGCATGGATGGCGCTTGGCTGGTGGTGTGCATGGATGGTCCATGGTTGGTGGTGTGCATGGATGGTGCTTGGCTGGTGGTGTGCATGGATGGTGCTTGGTTGGTGGTGTGCATGGATGGCTCTTGGCTGGTTGTGTGCATGGATGGCGCTTGGCTGGTGGTGTGGGTTGCGTGAAACTTCCAGCGTTTTACTACCCAGAAGCTCCTGCAACCTTCAATTTAGCTAAAAAGTCACACTTTCCTCACATTTCTGAGTGGAAAAGTTGTGGCCTCATCGTGCTGGCACAAATTTCTCACCAACCAGTATACTCCTCGGTTTCCTGATAAAAAAAAATTATAGGGAGGTGGTGGACCATATTGGCCGTGCTACAAAACTCCGGATTCATCTAGATCCGCTCCATTGTCTCTTGGCCCTGGTACCCAAGCCCAAGAAGAGGAACTTGTCCTACAAGTTTCTACAACTAATATTAGTGTTGGCAAGGCGGCGCATGGCTATAACTTGGATGGGGCAGAGAGCTCCCGAGGTATCCCTCTGGCTGAAGGATGTTAGAGAGTGGTCCTTAGCTGAGGAGACGCATATGCAGCGCACGCGCCATGATGAGAAACTTCAGGATGACTTACTTGCCTGGAGGTCGATGTGTGCAGATGGGTTGTCGGATGATGACTCAGATGCCACTAGAACCGAATTGTTCACCCCTGGGGGTCTGGTTCCGAGGAGGACGGGGAAGGAGACGGGTTGGAGGGCCCTGGCCCGGGGTAATGCCCTACTGAGCGCGCACTAATGTTCCCTGCCGTATATATCTGTGATTTGTTTTGATTCCCAAATGATTACTTCCGAATGTGATGTCTGCACCTCTTCGGGCCTCACATGAATAGCCTGACTTTTACACAAACCTTATTATTGATGCCACGCACGGGGGGTTTGTTTGTTGTTCTATATTGGACTGTGTTTTATTGAAAAGTATATCTATCTGGAGGGATAGGAGCAGGATTCCATGGAGGACATAGGAGAAAGCATATATGAAAATCAGCGGTTACAATGATGCATGCATACTGTTTACGAACGGCTATGACTAATTGTGGCATGTACTGACTCTACGCCGTCCAACCTCCGGGATGTGGGCCCATATGGCTGTGTCTTATCCTGAATGTTACATGTGGCTAATCTTTGCTCTCGGTCTGTCTGAGAGGTTCTGTTGAACTATGCCTTCTATGTTTTCCGCAATAAATATATTAAAAAAAATAATAATAATTATACCCCAATTGTGTTGGTGCCCAAAACAGAGAACCTAAAAACGTATCTAAGGATCAACTGAGGGGGACCAAAGAGGGTCCAAAAGGGCAGTTATTTTAATATAAGTTATTAGGCTGACTCTGCTTTGGGCACCCACACAAGTGAGGTATCATTTTTATCAGGAGACCGAGGGAAACGCTGGATGGTGGGAAAAGTGTGCCGGCGCAGTGATCTCACAGTGATCCCACAAACTTGGCACACAGAAATGTGAGGAAAATGTGACCTGTTAGCTAACTTTGAGCTTTGCAGGGGATTCTGGATAAGACAACGTTGGGAGATCCATGCAAGACACACATCCCTGGACTCCACCAGGTGTCTAGTTTTCAGAAATATCTATGTTTTGTAGGTTTCCATTGATGGCATGCGAGCCGGGACCAAATTCGCAGGTGCTCCCAATCTATCACAAAACAACCTATTTTTGCAAAGGAGTTTTTGGACCCCGGCTCAGCAGCCATCTAGGGAAACACCGGGTGGAGACCAGGGAGGTGTGGGTTGCCTGGATCCCCTAAAGGTTCTTCGCAGAATCCCCTGCAAACCTCAATAGCTAAAAAACTTTTTCCTCACATTTCAGTGTGGAAAAGTTGTGGAATCACAGGGCCCACACAAATTTCCCACCACCCAGCATTCTCTTAGGTCTCCCGATAAAAATGCTACCTCGCTTGAGTGGGAGGGCTAAGGGCCTGTGACAGGGAGGGCCCCAAATCTCATTGTGGAGACATCAAAATGATCTGTCACAAAAGTCACCTCCATTTTGGTCTCCGGCTCAGCGGCCATCTAGGGAAACCTACCAAACGACATTTCTGAAAACTAGACACCCAGGGAGTCCAAGAATATGTGGTTTGCATGGGCCCCCCAATGTTATCCTACCCAGAATCCCCTGCAAATCTCAAATTTAGCTAAAAAATTAATACTTTCTCACAATTCTGTGTGGGTACACCATGCTGGCACAAATTGCCTACCACCTGGCGTTCCCCTCGGTCTCCTGAAAACAATGATGCCTCACTTGTTTGGGTGGGCAAGGGACTGCGACTGGGAAAGGCCAAAAGCGTAAATACTGAGGAAATAGCACAACAGGCATTTTTTAGGCGATTCTGCATTGGACACCCAAACAAGCGAGGTATCATTTTTATTTTTTAAAGGGAACGCTGGGTGGTAGGAAAATTGTGACGTCATGGTGATTTCAAACGGAAATGTGAAGATAATATAGTTGTATTATCAAAATGAGAGATTTCTAGGGGATTCTTGGTAAGAAAACATTGGGAGATCCACTCAAGCCACACCTCCCTGGACTCTCCCAGGTGTCTAGTTTTTAGAAATGTCTGGGTTTGGTAGGTTTCCCTAGATGGCTGCCAAGCTTGTGACCAAAGCACAGATGACTCCCTCGCAAAACCATGTTTTTTTGTGATCGAAAATTTTGAAGTCTCCACAGTATGTTTTGTGCAATTTCCTGTTGCTATGTTTCCCTACGTGCCGGCTGAACTAGGGTCCAAAATGCACAGGTAGGCACGTTGCGAAAAAAGGGGAGAGGAGTTGGCTGTCGCCCTCAAATCTGGGGAACTGGGTTCGAGTCCCATCAATGACAGCTGAACATCCTGTGGTTCTGGGCAAATCACTTAATCTTCCTGTGCCTAACAAAACTGAATGTATTTATTTATTAAGCGCTGCATTCATCCCGAGGGATATCAAGGCGCTGATAGCGAATATCCTGGTACAGCTGCGGGAGTGGGACTTAATACTTGGGGAACAGATGAGTTTTTAGTTTTTTCTGAAACAGTATGTAGTTGGAAGTAAGCCGTAGATCCAGAGTTAGCTTGTTCCACTTCTTAGCTCCCAGATAAGAAAATGATCGCCCTCCGGTTCTCCCTTTCCTGAAGTGTTTGGTTCTGGCCAGAGCTAAATGAAGTGAGCGAAGGGTCCTAGTGGGGACATAAAACTCGATTTTCTCCTGTAATATTAAAGGTCAGGTCGATAAAGATAATTGTTAGATAAAGGACCCCTATAATTTATTTGAGAGGCCCCGGAGGGATTTGAGAGGGTATATGGAGTACGTCCTCCCAGTGAATACTCTGTAACAAAAAATACTCCAAAAAGCACCCTACTAAAGAAAAATTCAAAGTAGGTTGCGCTCATAGGAAAGGAACGGCCTATGTATGAGGAGGGATTAAACACTATACCGCTAGGGATGTGTTTGATATGCTAACCATATCTGTGTGTATGGACAGGGGGCAACACTAGTTGTTTTTAGTTACCCTCACACACCCTAGTGGTGTCATGCTTCATCATCGGGTCACCCCGACTCCTATAGGTCAGGGTGGGCTCAACCACAGTGTTGGGAAGCTCTTAAGATAATGAAGGAAAAATGGGGGGTATAAATAAAATACCTCAATCAGACCCCCGGTATCCCTTTATTCATGGGTCTGGTTGGGTTATTAAAAAAGAATAAAATTAGGGTTATTTTAGGATTTTTATGGTCCTATTGAGGTAATATAAATTTTTATGGTCAATTGTGTCCCCTAACATGAACCCCACCGTCTCCATGTATGTGCTTCAAGTACATGTATGTTCCCTCCATGACCAGCTATGAAGACGCAAATACATTTGCGTCCAACGTTAACATGTCCTCTTTCAGATCCACCATGAATGGGTCGAATATTCCGTTCCTAAGTATGCCTTGCCACCGTCTTTACATGGTGCACTTTCACGTTTTCATGGCTCTGCAGAGCTAGGCCCTGATTTCTGCCATCGAGCCTTTCTGCCTTCCTGCTTTCTGCCTCTGAAAGCTGCAGCCTGGATTCTGTATCCATGACCTCTGCCTTACTCCCTGCGCGGCGAGCGGTGCACGGCTTGGCCTGCTTGCCTGCCAAAAACTGTATTCAGCCTTCAAGTTATCTGCTCCGCTCCTCGAAAATACATTCCTGTCTAGTAGTTCAGGTAAACATCCTCCCAGCTGCAGAGCAAAGGGCCCAGCCTCACTGTCTCCATGCAAGTAATTCACTGCTCCTGTTACCATGGTAGGCCCATGGCCCCTCGCACTACTCGCAGACACATAGACGCTTATACACGCATTAGCAGTCAGTATAGAACAGCCTCTGCCCGAGAGACCTTTCCTTCTAGATAATACAGTTCCTCAAACACAAGATAGTAGATATGATTTGGGATTAGGTTGTTCTGACACGCCAGACTTCTGTCTCCTCATGTAAGGCTAAATGTCAAGTCCCCTTCACCCTCCGGTTCCACGTCAATCACACGTCATGCTGCTGCGCGCGCATCTCTTCCATATATTTCTGCTGACACTGCAGGATTCTCCTATGGATCCACCCACTCATGACACTTTCATCTGACGTTTTTAGTACACACCTCCGTGTACGCCCTTGTGCACGCCTTCTGTTACGCCTTTTATTACGTACATGTGTTCTTATCTCTCTTCTCTCAGCTGTTACGCCTTTTTGTATCCATCACCATTATATGCATTTACTATAAATTGTATTCTGTCAATAAAAGCATTGTCTATCCCTTCCTGAACCCTCGTGGTGATGGAACCCGATACCTGGTTCGAACCATTCCATTATATGGAATAAAACCCTTATAAAACTCAGATGCCGGGGCGTGGCCAAGATGGCGGTGTGAGCGGACGTGCCTCGCTGAGCTCCCGCCGCCGGCCACCGAATACAGCACAGCAACAGCACTTACCCGGCCGTGAACGGTCCCGAGAGACTTCTGGCTCCAGCGCCGCAGCAGCGGTGACCTTCTGGTCCGGTTCCGAGCCCGGGGACGGCCGGACCCGTGACCTGTTTGGCCGCGGAGGCGGCGACCGTTGGGGCCTAGCGCGCTCAGAGAGACGAGAGCGCGGCCGAGAACGAGGCCGAGGAGGGCGGAGCCACAGCGCCGACCAAGAGCGCCCGGGGCAGGCATCGGCTGAGGCGGCGGGTCCGGCCCGCGCGGTAACGTGCGAGGCTTCCCACGGTTCCACGTGGAAGCTACTGCGGACCTGCCGGCCCCATCAAACATCGGAGCGGACACTGCCCGGGCTGCCGCCGGCTCCCATCACCGGACCTGGTGGCACCGAGTGGAGGACGCCTGCGGCCTTGAGTTCCGGCCCGCAGCACCACGGAACGGAGGTACGGGGGCGGATGTGACAGTGATACCAGGCGCCCCCCCCCCCTCGCTAGACACCCGCGACCCAACCCGCCAGGCCGGAGCTGAATCGGCGCGTGAGGCGCGATCCCCTGCAGCAGCCCGCCATTTTAGGCGCACCGGCACTAAAGCCACGTGGGAGAGCGACGGCGGCCTCGTCTGCACCCGGCGAGCGCTGACACCGCGGGTGGCGTCTGGGACCGACCACCTCCCTGCCCCCCCTCCTGGGCCACTGACCGGCGCGCCGACACGGGAGCGTCTGGGGGACACATCGAGAGTAGAGCCATCACACGGGCGAGGAAGGAGCCTGTCAATGCGCCCTGCACTGCTCTCACACCGCAGGCCCCTGTGACGACCCCAGCACTAGCCCAGACGCCAGCCGGAGGACACTCCTGATCTCCAAGGCACGGGGTGGGCCCCATCCCCACCTGAGTGGTGCACCTCTGGCGGAGCCCTCACACCCAAGCCCACGCTGCGGAGGCCACACCGCGTTGCCGGCGCCCGACTGGACTCACGGCTGGCAAGTGAAGCGCACCGCCTCCCGGCTATCCCCGTGCCGGGCGCCAGGAGACACAGCGGCATCGGCGGCCTGGGCCTGCGGTACCAATAGCGGCGGGTTGCTGGGCAGGAGACACCGCACGAGCCATGACCACCACCAGGACGAGGAAAGACCGCTCCATCGCTGACCTCTTCACCCCCGGCGCTGTGGGGAAGAAGGCGGACGCCGCGGCGGCCGGCCACCGCGTGGGCGCCGAGAAGAAAAACCAGGCCTCGCCAACCCAGGGACAGCCAGACCCAGAGGGCCCAGTCACGCGCTCCTTCCTGGAGTCGCTCTTCATGGGGCTGCGCGAAGACATCCAGGAACTAAAGAAAGAACTCCAGGACGAGATAAAGGAGGTGCGCCGAGACACCGACGCCATTGGTGAGAGGGTGGCGGAACTGGAGACGAAGAGCGACGCACGGGACATAGAAATTGAAGCACTGCGGCAGGAACTGGTGCGCATTCACGACCAGCAAGTGGACCTCCAAACACACGCCGAAGATTTGGAGAACCGCTCCAGGCGGCACAACATCAGGATCCGGGGGGTGAAGCACTCCCCTGACACGGAGGACCTCTTCCAATTTACCCGGGGCCTGTTCAATCACATCCTGGGCCGCCCGTCAGACACCCCTCTGGGCCTGGACAGAGTGCACAGAACGGGCCCACCTAGAGCGGCCACAGCTCACCCAGCGGACATCCTTGCGTGCGTTCAGGACTTTCGGACCAAGGAGGAGATCCTCACCAATGCGCGCCGGATGGCGCCAGTGTCCTTTGGCGCGCACTCCCCTGCCCTCTATCAGGACCTTGCAGCGCTGACCCTGGAGAAGAGGCGCATCTTCCGACCCGTCACAGCGGAATTGCGGAAACGCAACATCTCATACAGCTGGGGACACCCCTTTCGCCTTGTGTTTAAGATGGGCAATAACCTCCACCAGATACGCTCCCTCAGGGAGGCCTGCACCCTTCTGAACATTGAGGAACCGTCGGAAGCCGAGAACCCCGGGGTGGGGGGCGCCCCCAACGAGGATGCACCGGGAAGATGGCGGCAACAGCGGCGGCGACACAGGCCACGACGTCCCGCCACCAAAGAAATAGCAGAGGGCCAACGAGCAGCGGTGGAGACGGTCGCGCAAGGCCTGGTGAATAAAGAAAACGATTGAACTCTGACCACAGTCTCGCAGTGCTACCGAGACATGACCTGGCCGGGACTGTTCACTCCGGCGGCGGGGGCGAAGCCTCGCTGACCCGCGCTATGTTTACGCCGTCCCTTTGATGGCTGACCCACACGGAGAGGTGCAGTGCCCGACATCACCGTCGCCATTGCCCACACTCCAAGTGTTTCCCTTACCACGGGTCCAGTGGACATTCACCTGGACCTGGGACTATGTTGATTCAGACTTCTTTTTGGTTGCAGGGGCAAAGGGTGGGGATGGGGTGGGAATTGCTTCGGTGCTTGCACCCTTAACGAGGATCGAACATTGCACTAATGGGGGTTGGGGGGAGGGGGGTGTTGCACCAGTTGGGGTCGGGGGGGAGTTGGGGGAAGAGGGGGTGGGTTGGGGGGGCTCTCCTTGTCCAAGGGATTCTACCACCACAGACGGAGTGGGTTTGACCTCCGGCGCAGTGTCTTCCACAGATCGCCAGCCAGCGCTTGCCACCTATGGGTGGGACCCAGCGTTTCCCTTACTGCCTCAGCCATGACACGACACATAACAGTACTCTCCCTTAATGTGAGGGGGCTCAACAGTCCAAACAAACGCAAAGCCATACTGTCCTTCCTCGAGCGTTCCAAGGCAGACATCTGCCTCCTCCAAGAAACACACCTGGTCCGTAACGACCAGCACAGACTCAAAACACGCGCCTTCCCATGGCAGTTCTTCTCCTCATCCCTGAAGAAAGCAGCGGGGGTAGCGATCCTGGTATCTAAGTCTTTTGAGGGGAGGGTCCTCCAGAAGGAAGCTGAGATTAAAGTGCGACTCCTGCTTTACAGCTTCCAGATTGCAGGTCACACTCTACTCTTGGGTTCGGTCTACGCCCCGAATGAGGGGCAGGAACAGTTCTTGCACACAGCATTGGAGGCCTCGACATCCACAGCACGCACGCACTTACTTCTGGGAGGGGACCTCAACATTGTATTTCATAACACAGCTGACCGCTCCGGCCAGCGGACCGGGCAAGTAGGGGCACTGACTGCTGCAGGACACGCGCACATAGCGGACTTAGGCCTCCTGGACCTGTGGAGACATGCCCATCCCCAGTCGACGGCCTACACTTATTACTCGGCGGCGCGTAAGACCTACGCGAGGCTGGACTACTTTCTATGCTCCTCTCAACTAGCGCTGCAGGCCGAGACGGTGGAGATAATGCCAGCCGCGCTCTCAGACCACTCCCCGGTGGTGGCGACATTTCTAATGGGGGATGCGCCAGCTCCGGAACGGCACTGGCGACTGCGGGATGGCCTTCTGCAGCTGCCTGACACCCAACCACGGCTCAAGTCCGCGATCACCCGCTATTTAGAACACAATGCCAACGACGACACCTCCAAAGCCACTCAGTGGGCGGCCCTCAAAGCGGTCCTGCGTGGCGAACTTATCTCCATTGCCGCGGCCAACAACAAGGAGAGGGCTCTAAAACGTGCTGAACTCACCCAACGGGTGGCGGAACTGGAGCAGATGCACCAGCGCACGGGAGCGGCGAGGGCATGGCGCCAGTTATGCGCCGAGCGGAAAATGTTGGCCGCTCTAGATCAGGATGTGGCTGAATACGCCGCTATGCGCCTGAAGCACGCCTATTACACCGGAGCCGACCGTTGCGGGAAGCTTCTGGCGAGCAGATTGCGGGCGCAAACCCAACGGCAACAGGTACCCTCCCTCCAATCTGCTGGTGGCGGCCAGATCACAGAGGACGCGTCGATCGCAGCGGCCTTCGGCAATTTTTACGCGGCACTGTACGATGCGGACCACCTGGACCCCGACGCTGGGCCGACTTACCTACGGGGTGCGGAACTCCCCGCCCTCAATCAAGCCCAAGCGGACTTTCTGGAACGGCCCATAGGCCTGGAGGAAGTCATCGCTGCCATAGCCCGCCTCAAAGTGGGGAAATCCCCAGGCCCTGACGGCTTTTCTGCGGCCTTCTATAAGACCTTCTGTCAGCAGCTTGCCCCACTTTTGCGCGACCTGTTTAACACCTTCGACACGCCCGGTGCTATACATCCAGACCTGCTAGAGGCCTCGATCTCTGTAATTCCCAAACCGGGCCGCGACCCAACGGCTTGCGGCTCGTACAGGCCCATTTCGCTGCTGAATGTTGACTTGAAACTCTACACCGGAATACTGGCGAGCCGCATAGCGCCTTACATGCAGCAGTTGATTGACCCGGATCAGGCAGGCTTTATCCCACAGAGGCAGACCAGCAATAACACCAGGCGAGTGCTACACCTCATAGAGGCCGGGTCGCGCACAAAACCGGACTGCATGCTCCTCACCATTGATGCGGAGAAAGCATTCGACAGGGTGCATTGGCCCTACCTCGACCAGGTTCTTCGCCATTTCGGGTTTGGGGAGAAATTACGCCACCGCATCTTCAATTGTTATCGCCGGCCTAACGCCACCGTGAGAGTGAACGGCCATACTTCCCCGAGGTTCGATATTGGCAGGGGCACACGCCAGGGCTGTCCCCTATCGCCGCTCTTATTCGCACTATACATGGAACCGATGGCCCAGAGAGTGCGACAACACCCGCTCATCTCCGGCATAAAATTTGGGGCTGACACGCACAAAATCAGCCTGTACGCGGACGACGTTTTGCTGTCACTCACCGACCCGATGCGTTCCCTGCGCGCTCTCTTTGTGGAGCTCCATACCTTTGCCCTGGCCTCGGGTTTTAAGATCAATGAAGCTAAGTCTGAAGCCCTGAACATCTCCCTGAGCCCGGAAGTGGTGGCCGAGATTAAGTCCGAATTCAAGATACTGTGGTCAGACGCGGCCGTCCCATACCTGGGTGTGCGCTTGGCGCCGACTGTACGGGGTACTGCACGACTCAATTATGAGGCACTCACGGCCAAAATCCGGGAACAGCTTCGGCGATGGAAGCCGCTCACGCTCTCGTGGCTAGGCAGAATCGCCGCAGTCAAAATGACGCTGCTCCCTCAGATTTTATACCTATTTCAGACGCTCCCCCTGAATCCCCCGGCCGGCTGGCTGCAACAGACCCAGTCGGAACTGTCGCGATTCATTTGGAACGGCCGCCGACCGCGGTTCAAGCACACCCTCGCCACTTTGCCCCCAGCGAACGGCGGGGTGGGTGTTCCCGACCTCACCCTGTACTTCCAGGCGGCGCAGCTGCGCACCTTCGTGGAGTGGTTTCAACTGGAGTCCGGCAAGCACTGGCTCTTCCTGGACCAGGCAGTGGCGGGCCGCACTCTCCAGGGCGTGCCCTTCCTGCCGCGCCAGCATCGACCCCCTAATCTGTACGCCTCTGAAATCACCAGCACCGCCCTGAGAGTATGGGACAGAGTGGCCGTGACCAGGGGCCTAACCACCTTTCCCTCGCCTATGACCCCCATTTTTGAAAATCCCGACTTCACGCCAGGCCTGGATGCCGGAGCGTTTACGACCTGGCGATCGACGCCCTGCAGAGCGGCGGGCCACATGTTCGACCTCAAGGGGATCCTCCCGTTCCAACAGGTCAAGACGGACTATGGTGTGGCCGAATCGGAACGCCTACAGTACCTGCAGGTGCGCCACTGGGTGCTCCACCCCTCGATCCGGCCTGGTGCCCAACGACACCTCACGCCTTATGAAAAATGGCTGCTGACACGCACCTCAGATAAGAAGCTGATCTCAGACCTCTATCAGCAGCTGCTCCTCACCCACGCACACACATACAATGCGGGACAGGTCAGGTGGGAAAGGGACCTGGGGCGGCAGCTCACAAGGAAGGAGTGGGACAGGGTGTTCCATAGAGCCAGACATTCAGCACACCACACAGGGCTCACCGAGACGCTAACTAAGGTAGCCACGTACTGGTACCATACCCCTGAGAGAATACACCAGTGGGATGCCCGATAGGTGCTGGAGAGGGTGCGGAGAGCTAGGAACGCTGGAACACCTGCTATGGAGCTGCAAGGCACTTCGCCCCTACTGGGACCCTATCCTGGACCTCATAGACGCACATCTAGACACACAGCTGCCGCGCTTCCCGGCATACATTATACTAGGCCTCCCGAACGCCCTCATGTATCCTCTGAAATCCTGGAGGGGGCGGCTGATCGCACTGGCCCTGGGGGCGGCAGTCCAGAACATTGTGGCCCATTGGAGAGCAACACAGGCTCCGCAACAGCTGGGGTGGCTTCATCGGCTCTGGGCGATCCTGGGGATGGAGAAATTGTCCCTGGCAGCGGCGGGGAGGGGGGCGGAATTTGCGGAGCTCTGGCGACCATTCCTCGACCTACTTACGGGGGAATTCCGTGAGGTGAGCTGCCCACGCTACCTGCGCCTGCTGCGCCTTGCGGAGACGCCTCTCCCAGTGCCCAAGACAGGCTCCCACAAGCGTAAAGGTCAGGCGAGCGCAGTACCACAAGGCCCTTAGTGGAAGACAGTAACTACTCGATTATTCCCGGACATGGACAAGGAGAGGGGAGGGCAAGGGTGGGAAGGGTGGGGGGTTGTTAACAGTTTGATGGTTCTTTCATGTTGCACTAGCACAACCCAGCTTGCACCTTTGTAGCACCTCTTATGACGCGGCCGGCCCGGTTGGGTTGTAGGCGGCTTGCTGTGTTAACGAACAATGTGACCCACTGGCCAGGCCATGGGCGTCTTTGTGATCTCCGCCTTTGGCTTCCCCGGAGTGGGGTCGGCCCACATCACAGATTGAGGTGCATTACATTTTTCAGCCTGTACTCAATAAAAGATTTAATACATAAAACTCAGATGCCACGGACTTTGCCTCTTAATTTTTGACTGAACTATTCTTATTGAACTTTACCGCATAAATTAAGTATAGGTAATTTTATTTACCACAAAATTGGCGCCCGAATAGGGACCCCTCCCCCACCTTACGCGCCGGCGGTGCGTTGCAGGCCTGGTCCCCTGCCACAGCCGGGACGGACAAAAACGCGTACCCGCAGGATTTCCTGTATCTCCCTCAGGCCAACGGAGGTGACTGAGGCTGCGATCGACACCCGGACGAGGCGGTGAGGAGTGCGGAGGATCCCGACCAGAGCCCAGCTGAGAGAGCAAGTCCAAGGTATTCAGAGGCCCACAAGTTCCGAAGTTCCGAAGTACCTGCGTCACGAGTCGAGTCCAGTCCAGTCCAGTGTCGAGTTTCCGAGGCCTTCCGTTCCGTGCATCCCGGTGAGTACCGTTGCTGGGGACGCATCTAAACGAGCGCATTAATTTGTGCCCGGTCGAGACGGGTTTGGGTACACAGACCCGGTCTGCACTGTTTTAGCGGTGTATCTGTACTGTTTAGCAGTATATCCAGTATGCAGTTATCTAGTTTTATTCTAGTTATTATTGTTCGTTTTCGAAATGTTTAAATGTGTTTTAATGTCGTGGTATGAGTGATTGTTTGATCTACATTACTGTGTTTATTGTAAATTCCTGTGTTCAAGTTCGAGTAAGTATCAAGTAGCAAGGTTCAAAATACCTTTATTCTCCAAACTTAGACAGATAGGAACTAGAAAAGGGATACTCGAGGAAGCTGTTCCCATCCCACCCAGGGACACTCCCGGATATTTTATGTACCATAAGCACGGCCTAGATGCCGTATTATTCCTTGACTTGTGGGTGGATTACACCAAAGATTTAGCAGAGAATCAGAGATGGCCCGTTACGGGGACATGGGATGCCGAGTGCATCATGAGAGTGGAAGAAGCATTATGGAAAAAGAAAGCCAGGCAGTCACAGAAAGATGCCATTGAATTATGGCGTAAAGAATCACATAGACGCACAGAGAAAGCGCTCAGAAAAACAGAGAAAAGTAAAGAGGATTCCGAAAAAGCCAAAGAAAAAGAACTACTAGAAGAAGGAGAACGAGTTAGAATAGAACAACACGAGAGAAAGAGTAATGCCATTATGACAGGACTGTGTCCGGTCCTGGCCGAGGGCCTGCCCAAGGCGACCCCGGAAATACCGAAAGATCTGCCACCTCCATTGCTCCCGACTAAATTACGTCACAAGACCGCAGAAGACATTTTCCTTTCTTCCTATTTAGACGATGTAGCTCCTGAATATATCAATGTTCCACCTGCACGTATACCACCACCCGCTGACCGTCATCCCCAACGGCAGAGTCCTCCACCACGTCCTGCACCCCCTAATAATCCGCTTAACCCTTTCGGGTCTGACACGGCCCTACCGACAGATCCTGCTCAAGCCTCCGCTTCAGGAGGTGCGTCAGGAGGTTTTCAGACCCCGCCACCAACACTTCGATTAAACTTAAGAGACCTAGCGATGCAAAATACTCCGAGACCGATTACAAGTGAAAAGGCTAGAGAACTTATCACAGACTGTAGATATGACCCCATACCAGGAAAAGACGGTTACATGATGCTAGCATCAATATGTATAAGACGTGCTGCAGATTTTTTAGTTCTGCTTCCAGGAATGACAGATAATCTAGACAGGATATATCATTTTGTTCAGACGGGGGAGGGTCAGGAATGTATCCAGGAGGCCATGGCACATCAGAAAGTAGACATTCAAGGTCTAATATTAAGATTCCTCATAAACTGTTTCATAAGAGAACGAGACCGGCCTGGTGTAAATAAAGAAGAAATAAAGGTACTAACTACCTGGAGTCAGAATATTTCAGGCGGAAAACATGATAAACAAAATTGTATAGAGAGCATGTACAGAAAAATTCGTAAAGAAATAGTAGTATTCCACGCGAAAGAGAAAGCTGAAAGGGAAATAGAATCAGATGCAAATAAATCCTCAGAGGAGGATGAACGAGTCGATACAGGAACGATAGCATATGTAGGAAAGGGTAGATCCTTTAATACCACAACACGCCCAGAAAGCAAGAGACTTTTTCACACTGCCATGTCAAACCCGAAGACCCCTGAACATTTGTTTCAGGCTACCGATAAAATACTTCAAGAACGAATGGGGTACCATGTACTCGATTCCATGGATGAACAAGAATTAGCCAGGTCAGCAGTACAATGGGCTGACGATTCCGATAAATATAATGATGACGCAATAGCGCAAACCTTTTTGAGCCTTTCCCCCGACGAACAACGACTAGCTGGTATGTATATGATACAACACCTCCTTATATTGTATAAAAGCCAACACTCTGATCCAGGCCCCTTACCTGATATACTAATAGAACTACTCATGAATAAATGGAGAGGCCTAGGTACCGACTTAATTAAAGTAATTTTAGAACATCGGCATAGATATAGTGCCTTCCTGTGTCCACAGTTTGTTCCAGCTCCACCCATAGAAAGAAAAACGTATTACATAGACAGACAGAATCCGTTGCGGGAAGTGCACCCAGTCAGGAATGATGATAATACCTTTAGACGTGTGTTTGTGTACACGCCCATAACTAAAATGGAATTATTGGAAATGAAGAAATTAGTGCCCAGCCATGACAAAGACCCAGCAGGTTTCCACCGTGAAATTAAAGACATGTTACTCATGGGAGATTACACCTATCCTGACATTATGAAAATATTAAAAGTATTACTGCCTGCCGGTATTTACGAGAAACTGAAAGAAAAAGAATGGGAGGTGGGAGAACACAAGATTGATTGGGCTGCATTAGAAAACGAAGAAAATACTCGAACCCCAGGCCTAGGGCTTGGGGACAAAACTAAAGCATTACCAGGATTGTTAGTACAGATTTTGCCACGATTGTTAGCAACGAAAAAGGAGGACTGGGGTGCCATCTCAGCCTGTAAACAGAAACCCGATGAAGACACTAGTGATTTTTATTCCCGATTTGAGAAATGTTTTATCATTAATAGTGGCCTGAAAGCAAGTAGCGAGTCATATCCACACCTTTTTGTTACCAAGTTAGTCGAAAATTCCCTGCCCCAAGTTAAGAATCGGGTACTAAAAGTCGAGAGCACCTGGCAAGCAAATACGCCTTCACAAATGTTACAAATGTTACAGTATCACCAGAATAGAATTAGGGAAGAACAAGATCACGAACAAAGACGTATGAAAGACACGAAAATTAAAATGCTAGTTGCTCAGTCAGTCCCATCTGGTGGTAATAAAAATGGTACAACACAATCTAGTAATTCAGCAGCTCCTGTTAAAGGGACATGCAACTATTGTAAACAGCCAGGTCACTATATAAACGATTGTGCAGTTTTGAAACACAATATCGCTACAGGTAAAACTAAAGAGAGACCTCGTCCTCCTAGACAAGATCAGGCCCAACAGCAAGTACCCCAGAATGTACAGCCTATGCATGCTTCACAACAGACAGTACAGACCGTAGCAGTACCACAGCCACAGCCCATTGCCGCAACACAACATACGTCACAGCAGATGTACCAGTATGCACAAAATGATTATCCCGATTATCAACGATACACATGAAACAGCCTAGAGAGGGAGGTTGGCTTGCCTCTTATTGAGGTTCCTGTAGATCAAGAGGGTCCTTATGTACATAGTCAAGTATTAGGGAAAGACAGAAAGTTTTTAATTGATACAGGGGCAAGCAGGACAACTATCAGTCACGACGAGGTTCCAGGGGCACCCCTCTCAGGCTCACAGAATGTTTCCCTTGGATTTTCAGGAAAGCCTATTGTTAATGAAGTATCGCAACCACTTCCCCTTGCAGTTGGTCCATTGACACGTACTACAGATTTACTACTCACAAAATCATGTCCAGAAAACTTGTTAGGTATCAAGACTCTGAAAGCTCTAGGAGCTGTTATTTGCTGTTCTCCGGAAGGAGTAAGACTGTTTTTACGTGACTTTAAGGGTCACTATGTGTTGAGAGATATTGATCCCAGGTTACAGAATGTCCCTGCATATTTATGGGCACAAGGCCCCACTGATGTAGGTTGTATGCACATTACTCCGTATCGAGTCACACTCAAGCCAGGAGTGGTATTACCACGTATGCGGCAATACAAGTTACCCCCAGATGCTGTAGTGGCTTTACTGAAAATCATTGACGAGCTCATTGCACAAGGATTGGTTGTGGAAACCAACTCAAATCTCTGTAATTCCCCCATCATACCGATTCTTAAACGTACTGACCCAAATGCACCCCCAGTTTATCGATTAGTTATCGATTTACGAGAACTGAATAAATGCATTGTACCACAGTATCCTGTGGTCCCAGACATTTCGTCTCTATTGACTGCTATTGATTCCGAAGCGACGTTCTTTACTGTAATTGATCTCAAGAACGCCTTCTTTAGTGTTCCCATTGATCCGGAAAGCCAATATCTCTTCAGATTCTGTTTAAATGGTCGAAGCTTCAAATTTGCACGCGCACCTCAAGGATTCAAAGAAAGCCCCAGCATCTATAGCCAAGCACTGAAAAGACAACTTGACAGCATTCACATGCCTGACGACACTGCTCTGCTTCAGTATGTCGATGATCTACTGATCACCGCCCGTAGCGAACCTGAATGTGAACGAGCATCACTGACGGTTTTGCATTTCCTGGCTGACAAGGGACACAAGGTGTCTCCTTCGAAGCTGCAATTCTGTGTTCAGCAAGTGGTGTACCTTGGGCACTTGCTGTCCAAAGGGGGGAGACAGCTCACACCTGACCGTATCCAGTTAATCGTAAACATGTCACAACCCAAGACACAAAAGGAGGTACAGGCTTTTATAGGCCTTACTTCTTACTGCAGACAATGGATTCCCCAGTATGCATTTCTAGCGAAACCACTCATACAGTTGACAACACAGGAGGCAGCGATATCGACTGCCCTCCCTTGGACTCAGGAACATACACTAGCTTTTGAGGACTTAAAGAAAGCCTTATGCCAAGCACCTGTTTTAGCGACGCCATGTTACAGTAAGCCTTTTACACTTTTTGTTACGGAACGTGAAGGTACTGCATTGTCAGTACTCACCCAGGTTCAAGCAGGTTCACACAAACCGTGTGCTTATTTTTCTAGTACACTAGATCCAGTAGCCCAGGCTCTGCCTGCGTGCTTGAAATCTGTAGCCGCAACAGCTCTAGCAATTAGACAAAGTGATACCATAGTGTTAGGACACCAACTGACAGTACAAGTTCCCCATGCAGTGGAAGTTCTTTTGAACCGAACACAGACCCAGCACTTGACTATAGCATGACTGACAGGTTATGAATTGACATTGTTTCAGCCACACATAGAAATTAGACGCTGTAATACACTGAATCCTGCTACACTTTTGCCATTAAGGGAGACGGACCCTTTGGCACATGATTGTATTGAAGTCATTACCATTACGACAAAACCCAGACAAGACTTGACAGACACTGCATTACCAGATCCAGACCTGACACTTTATGTGGATGGTTCATGTATGAGATCAAGTACAGGAGAGTTAGTGGCGGCATATGCAGTCACGACAGAAACTGAGGTCATAGAAACACACCGCATTGACACCCTGTCAGCTCAAGCAGCAGAGCTTATTGCTCTGACCCAAGCCTGTATTCGAGCAAAGAACAAGAGAGTTAACATATATACAGATTCACGTTATGCTTTCGGAGTCGTACACGACTTCGGTGTACTCTGGCGAGAGAGGGGTTTCTTGACCTCTCATGGGGCCAAAATCCAGCACGGTCCCCTCATTCAAACTCTGTTAGATGCAATTCATTTGCCTACAGCGATATCCATCATGAAGTGCAGGGCACATACGAAAGTCACAGATACCATTTCCCAGGGTAACGACTTGGCAGATCAAACAGCCAAGCATACAGCTCAGACTCAGACTCACACAACTGATATGACAAAGACAATAGTCCCGACACCGACACACTGCATGACAGTTAGGGATCCCGCCCTAGATGTAATTGACATACAGACACATGCTACACCAGACGAAATCAAGAAATGGACTGAACTAGGAGGGATTCAGACAGATCAAGGATGGATGACGAAGGGAAAAGCTACATGGTTTCTCCCCGACTCTATGGTTCCAGTTATCATTAATACAGTACATAGTCCTGCACATTTAGGAGAAAAAGCCATGTTAGACAGTATCCAAAACCTTTGGTTTAACAAGCATTTACGAGCAGCAGCCAAACAGAAAGTGCGTACTTGCATGATTTGTTGTCAGTTCAACCCCGGCAAAAGCATTCGCGTAGAACAAGGTGGATTTCATCCTCCCGATCACCCTTTTGAAGTCCTCCAGATGGATTATATCCAGATGGAACGCTGTCGAGGATTCAAATATGTCCTCGTAGTTGTATGTGCACTCTCCCGTTGGGCAGAAGCATATCCAGTCCCCGATTACACTGCTCCGACCACTGCCAAGCAGCTGGTACGTGAATTCTTCCCACGGTACGGCTTGCCCCGTGTCGTGTACTCAGATAACGGTCAGCCATTCTCGTCCGAGCTTATGAAGCAGGTATCACTCCTGCTAGGCTATCAGTGGAAGTTCCACTGTGTCCGACATCCCGAGGCAGCAGGTCTCGTGGAACGTCATAATCAGACCCTGAAAATACGTCTTGCCAAAATCTGCAGAGAGAAGGGAGTTGACTGGATAGTAGCTTTACCAGTAGCACTCTTTTATATAAGAATGGTAGCGCACTCAAGAACAGGGCTATCCCCGTACGAGGTGGTCTTTGGTAGGCCACCGAATATGTGGGGGACGCCTCTGCTGAGAAAAATTACCGATGTTGATTGTTATATGCTGACCGATTACCTTGCTTCCTTGATGTCTGCACTACAATCATGTCGTTCACAGGTTGCTGCAGCCTTTCCCGACAACACCGAGGTGAAGCCACATGAGGTTATTCCGGGGGATCTAGTCTTCGTGAGGAACTTCGACAGGAGGAGTCCGCTGGAGCTAGTACTATTGACTACAAGGACTGCAATCAAAGTGGAGGGCCGCAAGGGCTGGCTTCACTCAAGCCACATAAAAAAGTTTCATGGACTGCCTCCAAAGACAGACTTTCAGCCCGGCCCCATTCCAGTGACTGAAACCGATACTAAACTCCCCCTGGTTGAGAAAACTTCTTCTCAGGAGTATAAATCCAAATTGAGGTCTAGCAAGTCAGACAGTTTAATTGTTTAAGTCCTCCCCTAGGTGAATCGGTTAGACAAGTTTCTGACATGTATCCCCTAGACCCCAATAGAGAGAGAGATAGACAGAAGCAGCTCAAGAAACGTGAATATTGTAAATCACTTCGTAGTCACTGTATTGTGACACTATTGATTATGTTTTTTCTGAGTCTTTTGACTATTGCTGCAAGTATTCTGTTACATATATATTATCCTATTTTCAAACGTGCACATTCTTCTTCAAATGACACTGTCGAGCATACTTTCAGTGAACTGCCCCCTCATGAGTTATCTTATCGACTTGCGCTGCGCAACAATACCTTTATCAGCATGTTACATCATTCCCTTCAAACCAGCAACGCTACAAATTGTTGGATATGTGGCCGACTCCCTCCCTATCAGAAATACAATGGAGTTCTGCCCCTCTTCCCGTACCCGTTCACACACAATGGTACCTGTGGTGCATGGTTTAGGTTGATAAATTCTTTAGATTCCAATTCCGTAGTTTACCAGGGCAACTGGGTATGGGGAAACCTGAACACAGTCCTGCATAAAGTATGTTTTCCTGACAAGGAGGGTCTTCCAAAAAGGACAGGGACTGATCTAGAAAACGAAGTATATGGATTAGGTAACTTTACACTTAACCTCATGATTCTGAGTGTTGAATCCGAAACCGAACCAGTCCTACCCGCTATGTCCGTATTACCAGTCAAAGGTGAATTATGTGTCAGAAAGAATGGTTCAGTACACCTAGGTCATAGTAGATGTACCACTGTGATCGAATTCAGTGACAAAGGCCAGTCTACATTTAAAGCTTCACGTCATTCCTATTTCATTTGTGGTCATACAGCATATATACGCTTACCTCTAGATTGGGATGGTACCTGTTACATTGCATTCCTTCTGTCACCTGTTTTTCTAGCCCCTCCTGATTATCATAGGAACTCCCATCTAGTACACAATAGACCCCAGAGAGATCTCCCGATTGTCGATTATACTGAAAGGGCATGGGAGCAGTATACAGACTTCAATAAAGGTTTCTTTCCCTACTTAGGAGCTGTCTTCAATAGTAAATCAATCCGCCACTTAACCAGAACCCTCGAAGCAGTAGTGAATGAAACTACTTCCGCCCTAGGCAACTTAACCGAGGAGCAGTCTGCTATGCGGATTGTTGTTCTTCAAAATCGTCTTGTCCTTGACGTCATCCTGGCCGATAGGGGCGGAGCTTGTAGAGTCATCGGATCGAGTTGCTGTGTTTTCATTCCAGAAAACGCACCGTCAGTATATAGAGCTATCACACGTCTTCATAAGATTGCAAGTCAGATACACCAGAATCCAGGTACCTGGACATGGTCCGGTTGGTTCTGGAGCGTATTGTCAGCCTGGGGATGGAAGGTCCTATCCTTCCTCGGTATTGCCCTTCTCATAGTCTTCAGTTGTTGCCTATGTTTACAATGTGGGCCAGCGATTTGCGGCTTGTGCGCCACATCCTGTATTCCTCATTCTAGTCCACATTCTAAATCCCGCCAGAAAAAGGAAGAGCAACTGGTGTTGCGTGAACAAATAAACAGACTAATGCAGATTGATATATCATGAAGGGTCCGTAGGGGACAAGGAGGGAATGAGGTAATATAAATTTTTATGGTCAATTGTGTCCCTTAACGTGAACCCCACCGTCTCCATGTATGTGCTTCAAGTACATGTATGTTCCCTCCATGACCAGCTATGAAGACGCAAATACATTTGCGTCCAACGTTAACATGTCCTCTTTCAGATCCACCATGAATGGGTCGAATATTCCGTTCCTAAGTATGCCTTGCCACTGTCTTTACATGGTGCACTTTCACGTTTTCATGGCTCTGCAGAGCTAGGCCCTGATTTCTGCCATCGAGCCTTTCTGCCTTCCTGCTTTCTGCCTCTGAAAGCTGCAGCCTGGATTCTGTATCCATGACCTCTGCCTTACTCCCTGCGCGGCGAGCGGTGCCCGGCTCAGCCTGCTTGCCTGCCAAAAACTGTATTCAGCCTTCAAGTTATCTGCTCCGCTCCTCGAAAATACATTCCTGTCTAGTAGTTCAGGTAAACATCCTCCCAGCTGCAGAGCAAAGGGCCCGGCCTCACTGTCTCCATGCAAGTAATTCACTGCTCCTGTTACCATGGTAGGCCCATGGCCCCTCGCACTACTCGCAGACACATAGACGCTTATACACGCATTAGCAGTCAGTATAGAACAGCCTCTGCCCGAGAGACCTTTCCTTCTAGATAATACAGTTCCTCAAACACAAGATAGTAGATATGATTTGGGATTAGGTTGTTCTGACACGCCAGACTTCTGTCTCCTCATGTAAGGCTAAATGTCAAGTCCCCTTCACCCTCCGGTTCCACGTCAATCACACGTCATGCTGCTGCGCGCGCATCTCTTTCATATATTTCTGCTGACACTGCAGGATTCTCCTATGGATCCACACACTCATGACACTTTCATCTGACGTTTTAGTACACACCTCCGTGTACGCCCTTGTGCACGCCTTCTGTTACGCCTTTTATTACGTACATGTGTTCTTATCTCTCTTCTCTCAGCTGTTACGCCTTTTTGTATCCATCACCATTACATGCATTTACTATAAATTGTATTCTGTCAATAAAAGCATTGTCTATCCCTTCCTGAACCCTCGTGGTGATGGAACCCGATACCTGGTTCGAACCATTCCATTATATGGAATAAAACCCTTATAAAACTCAGATGCCACGGACTTTGCCTCTTAATTTTTGACTGAACTATTCTTATTGAACTTTACCGCATAAATTAAGTATAGGTAATTTTATTTACCACACTATGACCCTAGTGCAGTGCCAACATGTTTCAGTCCTTAAGAGGCCATAAAGGTCCCGGACTCTCTTCAGGGCAAGGTTCTGAGACCCCCTTATGTGTGGGGATACTAAAGTAAGGGAATTCCCTACTCTATTGGTATGCGAGGGAAGAGTAGCTTCTCCTCGTATTCGTGTGGTAATGTTATTAACAATTGCCAGGCTCCATCTGTAATGAGATTTAGCATATAGAATTTTTAGAAACAGATATTATCTGTATATTCGCATAAAATCCCTGTGCTTGGCATGCTGAGTGAACATGCTCAATTAGTGGAGAACACGTATGATCTCATTCTATGTCACATCTATGTAGTATATAGTGGCATTCTCATTGTGTGACACCCAACGTTCAGTGTCAATACATCACACTTCATTAAATTATAACGGTGTGAGGCTGTGAAGTGAGGAATAATTATTAAGCCGGCTGACAAGGGTGGAGCAACGGTAATACAGGACACAGAGGCATACAGAACAGCATGCCTCACATTACTACAGGATGAGAAATTCTACCAGAAAATAAACAGAGATCCTACTGAAAGACTGAGGAAGACTATTAGCTCAGCAACACTGGATGCATTGGAGAAGGGTTGGATCTCTAAGAAAGAACACAAATTCCTCAACCAACAAGAACCCAGAACTTCTTTGTTCTACACAATTCCCAAAATCCATAAAGGGAAAGTACCACCACCGGGCCGACCCATAGTATCTGGGTGTGGATCAATTTTGGAGCCTCTCTCACAATACACTGACTGGTTCCTACGTCCTCTAGTCAAATGTATCAAATCCTATGTACAAGACACTAAACATCTACTGAATCTGATCATGAACATCGAGTACGACCCGGATCAACACATTCTAGTGTGTCTTGATGTAGAGGCACTGTATACCAGTATTCCACAAATTGAAAGTGTAGAAGTGGTCCAGAACTTACTCCAAAATGAAGAATGGGAATGGTCAGCTCCCGTTGAATGGATAGTGTACCTCATAAAACTAGCGCTGACAGAGAACTTCTTCAAGTTTGAAGACCAGATGTATCTGCAAACCCATGGAACTTCTATGGGCAGTACTTTTGCTCCTAGCATAGCCTGCCTGTACATGAGCCACTTTGAAAACCATAACATCTGGGCTCCTAACCCCTACACAAATAACATCTGTAGGTGGTACAGGTATATAGATGATATCCTGTTGGTATGGAAGGGGGATGAAACAACGTTAAAAAAGTTTGAACAATGGATAAATGGTCTCAATCCCTACCTCCGATTCTTAATGAACCAGAACAAAGAAACAGTACCATTCTTGGACATAAATATCTTTGGTAGGGATGGCAGTCTGTCCAGTTCTCTTTATACCAAACCCACTGACAAGAATAGCCTTTTAAGGTTTGACAGTGCTCATCCTAGAAGCTTGAGAGAAAACCTACCCGTGGGCCAATTTCGCGAATTTGCAGAAACTGCTCTGATGTCAAAGATTTCAAAAAGGAGGCTGAGGTCTTGACAAATAAATTGAAACAAAAGAAGTACCCGATTACAATAATTGAGAAAGCCAAAAAACGAGCACGGAACACACCAAGAGAATCTCTACTCGAAACAAATGAAAAAACAGAACAACAACAACTAATATGCGTAACCACATTCAACTCTTCATCGAACATGATCAAAAAAATCATAAATAAGAAATGGAATATCTTGACGTCCAATACCTTAAATTTTGAAAAACCTATGTTTTCTTTTAAGAAAAGCAAGAGTCTAAAAGACTCACTGGTACATACCAACAGCTTCAAACCAATACCAAACATACAAACCACACTCTGAAACACCACTCCAGTGATGGGACACTACCCGTGTGGCACATGCGTGGCTTGTGAATTCACGGAACACACCACACAACTAGATCTGGGCCTCAATACAGCCTGGGAACAAAGATGCCACACAAACTGTAACTCAGAGGCTGTAATTTATTTGATCAAGTGCCCCTGTCAATTGTCCTATGTAGGCATGACTTCACGTAAGATCAGAATACGTATCAGCGAACATCGTAGCACAATAAGAAGAGGAGTTACTGCTACCAAGCTCACTGCACATTTTGTTGAAAATAATCATAAAGACACTGACATTAAATGGACGGTGATTGAGAAAGTTAGGCCAGGCAACAAACCTACAAAAGGTGTTACTAGAGAAAGAGCAGAGATGGGTCTACCGTCTCAGGACTCATATATCAGGCTTTAATGACTCAATACCATGGGCTCAATTAAGGAAGTGATATTAAGATAGAAAAAATATCACAATACTTTGAGCCAGCTGCATATACCTGGAATAATGGACATTCACATAACCCACCTTATGATTTACAAAAATTATCATGATCAGAGTTGAGTGATCACCTACACCTAGCTCGTTACAATACAGTCTCCCTCATGTATAAGATCAAACCCTTCCGGCTAATGATGGGAGCACAAGACAACACATTTGTTGCCTATCAGTGTTAGTCTATATGGACACACCGAAAAATCCACCTATATGTTGAATGGATACCTGTACATACTGTCTTTGAATGCACAGTTTGGTTTTCCCACTATGCTAGTGCACCCTCAATTCACGATAAACTTTTTGTTTAACAAAATGAATTTATCCACAAAAATATTAATTGCAAGATATAAAATTAATAGTGGCAAATATCAGATTCGAACATAGATATACAGAGTAGCCCACCCTAATTAGCTTTTGGTTATTTTCTTTAAATCACAATCTTCAGCGGTACTTCCGGTATTACGGAGCGTTAACCGCAAACTAAAACTACATTTCCCATGACCCCTCGCAAATGAATACGTGCTCTCTTCCGGGGTTGACGTCATATGCGTCATACCGTATGCGGAAATAAACAGTCCATTCTCCCGCATCGTCTTGCACAAGCAGCCACAAGCCGGCGAGCGGGACCGACCACAATTTGGTAGGGTTTATCCTCTGAAACAAGTAAGTAGAGACTCGACTTCGACCAATGGGGGTTCTTATGAAGTATACGAAGCCCCGCTATATTCTTTAGTCTAATATTAGACCCACTCGCATTCAAAGGCGATACCTTACTTTCCTCTATACTCTAACTAGGAGAGTATGCCCTAAAGCCCCGCCCACTGAGGTGCCTACGCCCAACATAATTTGGGTAAGTGAACAAACCAGTTACCAACCAGTGCATGCAGCATGTTTACAGATGTTTCCGATGTGTGATACATTAAGGTGGAATATGCATGTGTGTTTGATAGTGTGTGTGATTCATTTACTGCCATTGAGACTTCGATCACTTGTTTTATACCTCACTTCACAGCCTCACACCATTATAATTTAATGAAGTGTGATGTATTGACACTGAACGTTGGGTGTCACACAATGAGAATGCCACTATATACTACATAGATGTGACATAGAATGAGATCATACGTGTTCTCCACTAATTGAGCATGTTCACTCAGCATGCCAAGCACAGGGATTTTATGCGAATATACAGATAATATCTGTTTCTAAAAATTCTATATGCTAAATCTCATTACAGATGGAGCCTGGCAATTGTTAATAACATTACCACACGAATACGAGGAGAAGCTACTCTTCCCTCGCATACCAATAGAGTAGGGAATTCCCTTACTTTAGTATCCCCACACATAAGGGGGTCTACGAACCTTGCCCTGAAGAAAGTCCGGGACCTTTATGGCCTCTTAAGGACTGAAACATGTTGGCACTGCACTAGGGTCATAGGACCATAAAAATCCTAAAATAACCCTAATTTTATTCTTTTTTAATAACCCAACCAGACCCATGAATAAAGGGATACCGGGGGTCTGATTGAGGTATTTTATTTATACCCCCCATTTTTCCTTCATTATCTTAAGAGCTTCCCATCACTGTGGTTGAGCCCACCCTGACCTATAGGAGTCGGGGTGACCCGATGATGAAGCATGACACCACTAGGGTGTGTGAGGGTAACTAAAAACAACTAGTGTTGCCCCCTGTCCATACACACAGATATGGTTAGCATATCAAACACATCCCTAGCGGTATAGTGTTTAATCCCTCCTCATACATAGGCCGTTCCTTTCCTATGAGCGCAACCTACTTTGAATTTTTCTTTAGTAGGGTGCTTTTTGGAGTATTTTTTGTTACAGGTCGATAAAGAGCCTTATGTGCGTGACTGAGCAGCTTGAATGCTGCTCTTTGTCGCATGGGTAGCCAGTGCAAGATCTTCATGCACGTAGAGGCCGAGCTTAGCCTATCTTTGTTGCAGACAAGTTTGGAGGCAGCGTTCTGAAGCACCTGGAGTCGCGTGAACAGGCGCTCGTTCATGCCTACAAATAGTGCATTCCCATAATCCATTTGACTGACCAGCAAGGCTTGTGTAACAGATCTTCTGCAGTCCTGAGGTATCCAGGGAAAAAGCCTGCCCAGGAGTTTCAGGGTTGCAAAACCTTTGCCTTCATGGACAAAGTGTCATCAATGATAATGCCCAGGTTTTCTTCACAGTGTTTTGGAATTGGATCAGTGCCAAGTGTGTGTGGCCACCATGTGGCCTCCCAGACTAGTTTGGCACCTCCAAAGAATAGGATCTCAGATTTCCCTGCGTTCAACTTTAAGCAATGTTCATGCGTCCAATGAGCCATTTCCGTGAGGCAATTGTGTAACTTTGATTTAGTGACCTCAGGCTTTCCATCCAGAGCCACCCTCAGCTGTGTGTCATCAGCGCAGGAGCAGATTCCAATGCCCCACTTCCTGCTGATTTTGGCTGCCAGTGAAGAGACATAGGCATTAAATAAGGTGGGGCTCAGCGATGCTCCCTGCAGGACGCCACAGCTGATGAGGCTCGATTTGGATTGATATTGGCCGAGGTGAACTGATTGTGTTCGGTTGCTTAGAAAGAAGCTGACCCAGCTCAATGCTTTGGAATAAATTCCTTTTTTGTTGAGGGTTTCTAACAAACCGTTGTGTGAGACCGCGTTGAACGCCGCCGACAGCTCCAGCAATATCAGTGCTGCTTCCCCTCCTTGGTCAGTACAAGATCTAATATTGTCTGATACAGCCAACAGTGTTGCCTCTGTGCTACATCCCGTCTGTGATGGATCTAGAAGACTATTAGTTTCTAGGAGGTTGGATAATTGTCTGTTCACCAATCTTTCCAGGACTTTGGAGAGGTAGAGGAGTTGGGATATAGAGCGATAGTTTTCGGGATTGAGAACATCGCTTATGGCTTTTTTTAACAGAGGGATTACTGAGGCGTGTTTCCATTTCCCAGGAAAGGTGGCGGTTTTGAGGGTGTTGTTAAAGAGTTGGGTGATGTATGGGCACAGAGTGGAGGCGATCTGAGCAAAAATGAAGTTAGGGCAAGGATCTAATGGGGATCCAGGTTTTACTGGCCTGAAGGACCTTATTTTCTTGAAGGGGTGTGAAATTGCACATATTTGACGTGGGAACTGGATGGGGAATCGAGAGATCCCTATTCCTTATATCAGCTTTTGTGGAAGTATTGAAGGTGGAGTAGATTTTCTTTATCCTACCCGAAAAGAATTTACTTATTCTTTCGCATGCTTCGACTGAAGGAGGTACAGTTTGGGACATGCTGGCTGGTTTACTAAGTTCTCTGACTATTCTGTACAGTTCTTTAGCGGAGTTGCAATTCTCATTGATTCAGAGGGCATAGTAGGATGTTTTTGCATTTTTTATGGCGTGATTGTAGGATTTAAGTTCGGATTTGTACCTTAGTTTGTCCGATTCATTTTTTGAGAATCTCCATAGATGTTCGAGGTTTTGGCATTTCCTCTTGAGTTTTTTAAGTTGTGGATTGTACCATTTTTCCGTGTGTGGTCTTTGCAGTTGCTTGTGTTTCTGTATTGGGGCCAGTTTGTCCAGTGTTGTACAGATCTCTGACTCAAGGTTAGCAGCTGCTATCCATGCTGGGAGATCTCCTAAGGTCTGTACGTCAGGGCAGGTGAAGTGTGTTAGAAATGACGATTCAGTAACAAGCCTCCAGGCTGGATTCGATGTCTGATGAGTTTTGCAGAACTTAATTGATTTAACTGGTAGACCCAGTGTGAAGGCTATGAGCGAGTGGTCTGTCCAAGGTAAAGGCTTGATCTCATGGATGCAAGAGACTTGTTTCCATATTAGAAAAGAGAAGGTCAAAGCGTGTGGCCAGCTATGTGGGTGGGCCCTCGGTCCACTGTTTTAGTTGAAGTATTGGCATGTCGTTCTCCAGTTGAGTGACGACCGGGCTGTCTTTATTTTCGTAATGTACGTTAAAATCCCCTATCACCAGGTAGTTCTTATATTTAGGCAGATTGGGAGGAGTTGGGTGAGTTTACTGGTGCTTAGGTCAGCTTTGTGGCCTGGGGGATTATAGATCACTGCTCCTGCCAGAATGAAAAAGGCCTTCGTTAAGTATTTGGAAGGGGAGTATTTCGTGTTCATTCTGTGGTGAGACTTGAACCGGTTGGCAGATCAGATGATCTTTGAACATGATTTCTACCACTCCACCCCTAGGGCCATGCCTGTCTTATTTGACAATTTTGTAATTAGCTGGTAATGCATTGGCAATATCTGGGGAGTTATTGTTGTTCATCCAGGTTTCAGTGATGAAGACAAGTTCGGGATTCCTTTCATTGAGGAGGTCCCATATATCAGGGGAGTGTTTAGGAAAAGATCTAGCGTTAAGGTAGATACAAGATAGCTTGGGAAGGTTGGGGCAGCCTGGCTGCTTATTTGACTGTGCCCCATGCTGGACCCTTTGCATAAGTGGCAGGAGATTGGATCAAACGTGAATCCGGGGTGGGCTAAGGCGCATTGTGAGAGATTGTTACCTGGGTTATGTGCAAGAGTTAGTAGCGCCTCTCGTGAGTATTTGATGGTGCTGTACTGGGCAGGTACAGCACGGAAAGAGGACCCTTCCCAGAGGACTTGGAAGACACCCTGTGGAAGATGAACGGTTCGAGAGTCACCCCACCCCTGGATACCAGATTACCTGCCCCAGGGAAGCCGGGTGCATAGGTACGAAGTGGCATCAGGAACCTTCTTCAATTAGATGCTGCTGGCGTAGAAGCTGGAAGAGTCAGTTGGAATCCAAGAGTGGATTTCAGGAGAAGAATACCTGTAAGCAGAGGGAGAAGAATCTAGGTCACTCTGGGTTGACCCCGGGCACGGGAGTCAAGTGCCCACCAATGTCGACTGTTACAGGAGAATTGATGATGCCCTTGTCTCTGTAGCTGGACGGACCAGGTACCACTGAGGATGACCAGGAACGGTGTACAAGCTGTCCCACGTTGAATGTCAATATCCAGGGGGTCAGTGTCTGGCAAGAACACCAGAATCCCTAGACAACGGCAACATGTTGAAGTAGACAAAAAGGTACTGTGTCCGTACCAACAAAGTCTGAGAGATTCACCACTTTTAAGTAAGTCAGAGTAGGTCTCGAGCAAGCAGGGGAGCCTACTGAAATCAAAAGCAGACCCTCGACAGGGTCCAGAGATCACTGGAGATTAGAGTCACTGAACCTTAGCAACTGCCAGCCAGCGAAATGCACAAAGACTCGGTTCAGGCAGGGTCGATGAGGGATCCTGGCCTCAGACTCGGTCTGAAGACAGTGCGGGCCTCGAAGACATTGTAAACTGTCTTCTTTGTTACTGAACCTGTTGGAGTCTGTAGGAGCGTAGGATCAGCGATGAGGTCAGCTGTGTTGTGGTGCCTGCAGATGCAGGGGAGTGACTCATTCACCCCAAGGAAGATTCCTTTAGATGTCTTTGGATGTCCAGAGGCCCAGGATGGAACCTGTATGGAGCACGGACACTGATGGTGCAGCGACTTGCAGAACGACGAGGTCCTGAGCAGACAAAGTCTTCTCTGTTCCTGAAACGAAGTTTGAGGTGGTCAGTCTGACTCGGTCATGATGTCCAGATGGTTTGAACAGGACGCGGAGTTAGATCTGACTCAAATCCCATGACAAATCTAGGGACCCACCCACAGGTAAGTCCTTAAGTACCTGAAGGTGAGGGTTGGGATGATTTAGAGGTCCCTCTCGGAGGAGGGGCTGGACAGTGGGGAGGATACTCCAATGTTTTTTGTCCAGGTTCAGGTCCAGGTTCGTGCCAGCGCTGGAGCTAATGGCTCCCTGAGCTGGTTTGAACTGGAGTATGCAAGAAGGGCACCAAATGTGCCCTTCCAGCAGACTAAGTGGCGCTGGCAGGAGCCCCCACCCCTGCATAATACATTAACTCTTGTCTGGGAGATGGTCCCTGTGACAGGAAACCGATTGTCCTACCTTCCCCTGCTCGGGCCTGGCCCAGCAGCAGGAGGGCAGAATATTGTCTGTGGTAGGCAGCAGGCCTAGGTTGCTGTCAGGCTCTGTAAGATCGGTCCCGAGAGCATGGAATACATCCCGAAGGAGCCCTGCCATGGATGGAATCATACCTACAATACCAGGAACGGTGTTGGGGTATGATACCAGCATGTCTGATACCAAACACACACAGGTTCTTTCCAGCCAGGTTAGGGATGGTCTCGCTATATCATAATGGCTGATTTACGTACAATACCTGGAGAATGGACTCCGGGGTAAGTAGGGGTTGTCTGCTCATGCAGGGCCACCCTCACACTCGGAACCAAGCACCCAGCCTTTGGGACTGAAAGGCCTGCTAAAGGGGTGACTAATAGGTTTCAAGTGCAGGGATGTTGGATATAAGGAGACATATCTTTCATGAGAGGTGCAAGCACCAACTCACACAGGCTGCAATGGCAGGCCTGTGGTCAGAGTTTGGAGGGTCCCTCGTGGGTGGCATAACACATGCTGCAGCCCATGGGGGATCCCTGGAGTACCTAGGCCCTAGGTACCTAGTACCATACACTTGAGACTTACAAAGGTACACCAGCAGCCAATTAGGAATGTACCAAGGTGCTCACAATACCCAATTTAGGAAGGAGCACAGTGACTGGGGTCCTGATTAGCAGGATCTCAGTCAGACTAGTCAGGGAAATAGCATGACTCCAGGAATAAGTGGTGGTAGCCATGAAAGCAGATCCTACTTTCCCACGCCCCCACCCCTTCTCCCCACTCCTCTAGAGAGTAGCATGTGTAGTGTGTTGGTCTCTGCTTGTGCACAGTGCAGGGGAGTATGCAGCCACCTCTTAGTGTCCGGCACAGAGGACGCTTTCCAAGACATTCCTATTCGTCATTTGAAAAGTATGTATGCAAGGTCTATGAACCTGTTTAAGTGTTTGCCCCCTCTTTGCTTTAGGGAGAAGGCCTAGCAGGCAGGATTCAGGGGTAGTTGACAGTGTATGGTCTGTGAGTTCTGCTTTGGTGGCTGTAACCTCACGCCATGACACCAGTAGTGGTGGGCATGGAGTTCTGGACTTTATTACGGTCCAGAGGTGTCAGGGATAACACTCGAAGACCCCTGAGTTCTACCTGTCTCGGTGCACAAATAAACAGAAACACGGGCTTCTCGATGGTGGCGTCAGAGACCAAAGGTTTATTACTGCAGGGATACAGAAGTCACAGAAACTACACACGGGCAGATTCTAGGAGCCTGTTAAATTTGCACTAAGTGGGTTGCTCCTTAAATACACGTTTTTTAGCTGTGGGCAACATTCTTCACATGCTAGTACATTTCTTAAACTTTGTATCCTAAACAATAAATATTTGGCATCAAACAGGAATTGTCAACGAATATCTGATGCTAAACATTACGAATGAGGGGTTCCCACTTGTTCAATCACAATCCCATGTCATCTTTTCATTCAGGAGCCGGACCGCCTCATCGCAAATTTCGTTACCTCCCCCCAATCCAGAAGGAAAGGAGCAGAGCCAGGTGTAGAAGATAGAAAAACAGGATAAGAGATGTTTGTAGGTCGTAAATGGGCAAGGCTACCGACTTCGGCCGCCTAATCATGATCAGGCCAGCGAACACGAAAACCAGTATAGCAGGACTGGCCTTAGGCAGAGGAGGCAGCTTCTGCTGAGTCATGCGGCCACAGCGTTTCTGACCCTTAAGGTGTACGTGTTTATTAGCAAGGTGAATCGCCGGCTAAAGCCTACGTGTACTTTGGCGAAATGAATTGATCAGAGGTCACTGTTTGTTCATTGACTATGTGAGGGCAAGAATACAAGATGGATGCCGTATTCTAAAATGGATGCCATCCGTGTACCGGAAATGTGCTCATAACAAGAGTGCTCTTGCTCGTAGCATAGCGAAAACACCAGGATATACTATATGGATCATTTACGGTTTACTGGTACCGAAATTATGGGTTTACGACAATGTCGAAAACACAGGTTCGAATCGTCACGGAACCTCAGGCACTCCCGCACCATACGTTAGAAACCAGCATCAGCCAGTTTACAGCACCGATACTCAGGTGTCGAATCAGGAAACGCGCTCTTGATACGGTGGGGGGAGAGTTAACTGTAATGTGTGTAGTTAAATTGAGTGAATTGGAATCGGGGGTTAAGGACACTTGGCTAACATGTTGTAGCGCCTGTATGCATTACTTGAGCAGTTGCAGGAGCACAGCGTTCCTCTAGCCAATGCTGTCCCCCTTGTGCAGCTGGTGAAAGGTTGATGGTCGGCATTTAAAACACCTTCCTATTGCCCTGTTCTTCAAACAATCGTTAAAGATTGGCTGAGGTGGAGTGCTCAGTGCTGTGTTATTGGAAGCCAGCATCCTACTTTCCGCTTCTATATCTCTGAATATTACTGAGCTATAAATGTTTTATTTCTGTCTGATCTTGGCCTGCACCCGCTCTACATGTCATAGAGAGAAAGCTGCTGAGGAATTAGCACACATGCTGCTAGTTTCAGGCTCTTCGATCACAATGCAGTAACAATCCACTATCCAGCCGTCTCACCTATCACTTGTTGACTCTGTGCCTGCCTTGGACCGATAGGAAGCTCAGCTGCTTTTTGGTGAGGTTTGTGCTGTACAAATACCACATGCATAGCACCTTTTTCAAAAGAAGAACACTTTGGTGGCAACAAACTTTACTGCTGCATAACTCAGTTCAGATAGTAAAGACCATGCTGCACGCTTTGGATCATTTGGCGGTGCATTTCACACTGTGAAATACTTTTATTTTACATTGTTGATCTGTGCCTATGGCATTTTGTGTGTATTTGAAAAGCAATGCTAAGCATCTGGTCCTTTGTAAAAGCTGTGTAGGGACTGTGTCATTGCCAGGCATGTGTGAGAGTAGCAGAAGGCACTTTATCTTTATCTTATGTGCAGCGTGCGCTGTTCTGGTGCGTTCTTCATCTTGTGGAAAGACTGAGCGCACCTCAGTATTGTTCCATTAAATGTGGCCACGGTGGTTTGTACAGATGATGTTGAAAAGCATGAGCAGGAGGAGAGACCTATGAAAAGTCATGGGAATTACGTAGTTGGAAAATGTTGTTCGCAGATTTTGTGCTGGAAAAGGAATGTTGAAAGCAGGTCTATGCATGTGAGGTGCAGGTGAATACATTTGAGAACAGGCCCTACCTTGTATGGAGGGCAGCAGAGGTGTAGGATATATGGACAGAGCAGTTTGACTTAAGAGATGTTTTTAAGAGAGTGCTTAGGGTGCTTGGCATGGTCCAGGGGTGAAAGGGTGCTAACAGGCTTGGCTGTGGCACACCATTTGTGCTCTTGCTACGCTGATGCACCACATCTGTCAACTATTGGGCAGCCAGGCTAGTGTGGTATCTCAAGCTCTAAAGTTAGAGGTGGGACAACTAAACAACAGACCAGCCCAGCTCAATCTCCTCGTCCAGCTGAGAAACTCCCACCCCGGTGGATAATACTGACAAACTTAAAAATATATGTGAGAGAAGTAAAACCACAAAGTAAATACAATCATTAAACTGCTGCTCTACTGCATATTGTGGGTGTAGTGGATGAAGCCAGGCACCTCTGCGAGCAGCAATATTTGATTCAAGGCACAACACTCTGTTGTCCACCCTTCTGTCTCAAGTCTTCCTGATCCATCTCCTATCTCTTATTCAAAGAGATGTTCTTGTTTTACAAAACCTTGACCATATGCCACTCCCTAAAGCTGAAAACTAGTGTATGAGTGCTATGTGAGCGCCCTTTTTTTTTACTAACTTACACATGAACACCTTTGCGGAAATAAGTAAGATGTGACATGTTCAAAGCAACTTTTGTGTAAATTTCTGTGTATGGTTAAATATGCCTTCATAAGTTTCAAAAATGGTAATCAAGAAATATTTATACAATCAATTAAAAATTGTGTATGCACATTCCGTTATGTTTCACTTTAAGTTATTTTAAATCTTTTTACATCCGACAGAAAACAATCTATGATTGTACGAAATGTTTCAAAATAAGGAACATAACACTGTAAATCTGCAAAGAAGAAGTCCGAAATATTGAGTTCCAGTATTCAGGGAAACATAAGTGCCGTCAGAGCCAGCCGGACCCGAACATAAACTGAGACATCCTGAAAGAAGGGACAAGGTACACGAGAAATTCAGTGATTCCACGAGTCTCAGCTGTGCACCTCCATGCCTCAAAACGAAGAAATAACCTCTAGACAATTAAGACAACACTGATAAACCTCCTCTTGTGTAAACATGTCCAATAACAGCTTCGATCATGATGTTGGTATGAGGTGGTTACAGCAGTGCTCTGCTTCCTTAAATAATACCAGGCCACCATTCTGTGCTAGAGGTGCATTGCAAACTGTTTCAAACCAATCCACAGCAACCATTGAAAAGCGCAACGGAGTGGAGTCAGACAACTGAGGGTTAAAAGAAATAGGGGTTTTGCTGTCTAAAATACAGAGCACTGTCCCAGTGTGCCCCGACCAGAAGGACGATGGATCTTTACCCGCATGCGTGCAGAACCATTATCCAGTCTGAAGACACAATCGCCCACGAAGAAGCCTTACACACGTTATGAGATTGGGAAGTAATTGGTGACCATTGCACTTTATTCTTTAATCAGAAAGCAAACGTGCAAAATACGATACATACAGAGACTGCAAGAATAACACAAGTGCTTTATCAGTCATGTTGGCCCTTCAGGAAGTACAGTCTTTGGATGTAAACAAATATATACCAGACCCAGAGACGCAAACCAAGAGAGAAGTCTCAGACACATGCAGTGAGGGCTTTAGTTTGTCTTCAATATTAAAACCCCATCAGCAAACACACACAGGGAAAAAACTATTCAAATGCACTGAATGTGTAAAGAGCTTTATTCAGTTATCAGGCCTACAAAGACGTCAACGAACACACACAGGGGAAAACCATATAATTGCACTGAATGTATGAAGAGCTTTAGCCAGCTATCAGGTCTCCAAACACATCAGCAAACACACACAGGGGAAAAACCATACCATTGCAGTGAATGTGGAAGTTGTTTTAATTACTCTTCAACATTAAGGAATCATCAGCGAACACACACAGGGGAAAAACCATTCAAGTGCAATGAATGTGGGAAGAGCTTTAGTCAATCAGCAAACCTAAAACGGCATCAGGGAACACACACTGGCGAAAAACCATATCATTGCAGTGAATGTGGAAGTAGTTTTGTCAAGATCCGCATCGTCGGTGGCATGAAGCCATCGGTAAACACGGACATTCAGTGCTTCGAACTACATTTCCCGGCAGGCTATGCAGACATCACGTAAACCAGTGATGCGCACGCATACCGGGAAATAAAAGGATGCAGAGAACGGCGAGAAAACGCCGATAATTCCGTTTGGATCTACAGATACCGTGGTAGGATCTTTGACTTGTTCTGGCCCCAAGTCCTACGAACTCGTGAGTACTGTGTTGAATCGGGTGTGCGAGGCGTTGGTAGTTTCGATCCCAACCGCGCACTACCCTTGCTGGTTTGCATGGGAGTTTCTCTCGGCTGAGAGGGATTCGGTTTTGCAAACATCTTGTTGGGAGTAACCAAGTGTTATTCAGACCACTTTGCGGTCATCAGATGCGATAGGACTCACTTGCGGGATCTTATCTCTGAGCCTCGCATCTTATCAGAAAAGTTACAGGTGCATATCGAACTTTGGTGTGTTCATGTTTTCCGGATGGAAGTATTCCTTGGTGTGACTACATAACATTAAGGAGAAGTACTCGCCATTAATTTCCTGTGTTCTCATAGTTTGTACAGGATTCATTATTATTTCTTTGTTCTCATTTCTTCAGGAGACAGGAGGTGTATTGGAACAGAAAAGTACCTATATTAAGAATATATGTGCCTAGCCAAGGGTATGTGTTCTATGCTTTCACCACTGTAGTAGGATTTGTTGATACGAAGCAGAAACCTTGATTGTGGTTTGTTTTCTGTTCACAGTTGAGTACAAGTTCCCGATACCTCTTCAGAAACATTGTCTCCATTTGGATGTGGCCTGTTGTATTTTCCTTTACAGGTATAGCTTGAGTACCTGGGGGGGGGCAGGTTGCCTTAAGAAAGCCTTTAGGTAAACAGCGTTAGGGTGAGGGAGGTAGGGTGTTCTAATCCCTTGTTCTTTGTCATTGCAGATCTCCCTCCCCGCTGTCCCCTTCCTTTCCCGCGGCGTTTGTATTGTTCCAGTTGTCTGTATTCTTGTATTCAGACTCTGGGGCAGTCCAGAGGGTGCGGGAATAGGACTCGCAGCATTGCCCCGAGGAAGACGGAAGCGGAGCCTGATAGAATTATCGGCCCACAAATTTTACCTCTTCTTGGCAGTGCTGTGATTCCGCCATGACTACCTTAGAGGATGTTTTGGCTGCTTTGGCCTTAGTACAGGTAGAGCTGGCAGCTTCCAGTAGAGAGGTTGCTGCAGCCAGGGCAGAGAATGCCCAATTACGAGCCAAGGTAGATAGATTACCCCCTCCCACGGTGGTACAAGATGGGGCATCAGGAGGTTCAGCTCCTACTACCTCTGTGGTGGTTGAAATGCCTGCACAGATCCCTCTTGCTCCTCCCGAACGATATTATGGGGATAACAAGAAAGTGCAAGTCTTCATGACACAGGTCCAACTACATTTCATGTGTAAACCTAAGATGTTTTCCACACACCAAGCGAGGGTGGCTTTCCTCATTTCATATCTCGGGGGTGGGGGGAAGCAGCACAGTGGGCGGTCCCAATAGTTAGAAGGGATGACCCCCTCTTATATCATTGGGACAATTTCAAAGAAGAATTTGAAAAAACATTCGATAGGCGAGCAGAAACCTTCACAGCAGATAGAGAATTGTTAAAATTAAAGCAAGGTGATGCAGATTTAGTCACGTACTTAAACAATTTCAGGAGGTTGGTGGCCGAAACTGATTGGCCGGAACCCAAGAGATCAGCCATCTTCTACCAAGGCCTCAGTGAAGAAATGAAAGATGTGCTGGCACAAATCGACCCCCAACCACGTACCTGCTCAGCTTGGATAGATCTTGCTCTTCGTTTGGACCATTGAATGAAAGAAAGGAAAGGGGAACATAAAAGAAAAGATAAATCTGTAATGCCCTATGAACATGCGAGTAGTGGGTAAAAGAATAATCCTCCACCGGAGCCTATGGACATCGGCGCCGTGCGCGCCTCCTTGACTGCCAGTGAAAAAGAACACCGACGTAAATTAGGACTTTGTTTATACTGCGGGAAAAAAGGACACTTTGTTCGCGAATGCCCCGTAAAACCTAAAACCAACAAATACCGGGGAGGTCAAAACCTTGCAGGAACGGATGAGAAGGAGTCGGAAAACTCCAAAGCTTGAAGGCCAATGGAGGGAGGCTCTCAAGCACACATATCATCCCTTCATTTACCCCGGTTGCGGATTATGAGAGGAAACACCTCTTTCTGGACTTGACTATCTTGATTGGGGAGGTGAAGCAAGACATTCGGGCAATGGTTGACTCCGGGGCTACAGGTTGTTTCATGGATATCGCCGAGGCCCGTCGATTGGGAGTGCAACTAGTCCCCAAAGAAAGTCCGGAAACAGTATACGCGGTTGATGGGAATGAATTACAAGCAGGACCCATCACATGTCATACTCAGGAGTATGAGGTAACCCATGACCACACACATCACGAATATTTGGTATTCAACATCATTGAAGCCCCACAATATGGGATCATCTTAGGGCTTCCGTGGTTACAGAAACATGACCCTGAGATACATTGGACCACTAAGACCGTTCAGTTTCTTTCTCCCTATTGTTTAGAACACTGTCTCACAGGTGTGTGGAGCCCGGCGCAAGCATTGTGTTCCTTGCATACCATCGCCACAGCGGCGGAAAAAGAGGTGACCCTTCCACAATGTTATGCGGAGTACGAAGCCGTGTTCAGTGACAAAGAGGCTGAGGTTCTGCCACCGCATCGTACGTATGATTGCCGGATCGACCTAATACCTGGTTCGATAATCCCTAATGGGAGGATATATGCTTTGACCCTTCCTGAAAATGAAACCTTGCGAGCCTATTTGGATAAGTATCTAGCTTTGGGATACATCAGGCCTTCCAGATCCCCTGCAGCCTCTCCGTTGTTTTTCATTCCGAAGGCCAATGGTGAGAAGAGGTGTTGCATTGACTACAGAGCGTTGAATTCCATCACCGTAAAAAATCAATATCCACTACCTTTGATCCCTGTGTTACTGGAACAGGTTCGATCAGCGCACATCTATACCAAGCTCGACCTGCGTGGTGCATACCATCTTGTTCGTATCAGAAGGGGTGATGAGTGGAAAACCGCCTTCAAGACGCGGTATGGGCTTTATGAGTATTGGGTAATGCCCTTTGGGCTGTGCAACGCCCCCGCAGCTTTTCAATTTTTTTTGAATGAAGTGTTGCGTGAATATCTGGATCATCATGTCATCGTTTACATAGATGACATACTCATATATTCCAATTCTACAGAGGAACACATCACGCATGTGAAAACGGTGTTGCAAGCATTAATGAAACATCACCTATTCTGCAAGATCACCAAATGTGAGTTTCACGTAACAACGGTGGAATTCCTGGGAGTAATGCTCACTCCTTCTGGACAAGTGATGGCAGAGAGAAAAGTACAAGCTATTGTGGGGTGGCCTCAACCGAAGGACGTCAAGGATATTCAGAGCTTGTTGGGGTTCGCCAACTTCTACCGAAGGTTCATCTCAGGATTTTCCGGACTGGTTTCACCACTCACTCGGCTCACGAGAAAAAATGTTCGGTTTGTGTGGGATGAAGAAGCACAAACCGCGTTTGATAAACTCAAGACCGCTTTTTCCTCTGCACCCGTATTAACACATGCCAATCCCGACCTTTCCTTCCTTGTCGAAGTGGATGCGTCAGAAATAGCACTGGGAGCGGTGTTATCACAGAAAGAGGTCTCTACTGGAATGCTACATCCCATTGCCTACATGTCGCGCAAGTTAAGTCCGGCGGAGATAAATTATACCACCGCAGAAAAAGAGTTGTTGGCCATTCGGGATGCGTTTGTGGAATGGAGACACTGGCTGATGGGAGCAAAACACGTAGTCACTGTATACACGGATCATCGGAATCTGCAGTTTCTGAGGGCAGCCAGACAGTTATCACCTAGGCAACTTCGCTGGATGATGTTTTTTGAGGAGTTCCGCTTTGTGGTTACCTTCAGACCAGGATCTACCAACAGAAAAGGGGATGCACTCACAAGACGAGAAAATCTCCTACTTCCCACAGAGAAACCCATCCGATCCATCGTGGAACCGGCCAACGTCATAGGAGCAACGCAAACCAGTGATTTCTTGATGGGAATCGGAAGAGGTACACAGACCTGTGTATGGCGCACATGGCTTCGACATCATCCAGAATGGAAACTGAAAAACGGCATACCGATGAGAGGACAACAGGTGTTAGTACCCTCGCTCAAGTTGAGGAAAACGGTGTTCTCTTGGTGCCACGAAAGTCCCAGTGCTGGACATATGGGTTTTATCAAGACATTGGAGAGAACCCAGAGACAATTCTGGTGGCCTTCCATCAGACCTGATTTGAGTCGTTGGGTGGCAGAATGTGTGACATGTAACCAGATGAAATCGGACCGACAAAGGCCTCAGGGACTCCTACAACCTTTACCCACTCCAGAACTTCCATGGGAGAGGTTTTCCGTTGATTTCATAGTCGGACTTCCGAAAGACCAAGGCAATACCACCATAGTGGTGGTTGTGGATTTTTTGACCAAGATGGGACATTTCATCGCTTGCCCGCAGGTACCCACTTCAGGACAGTTGGCTCATTTGCTCCTTGTGAATATTGTGCGACTACATGGCCTTCCGAGAGACATTGTGTCGGATCGAGGGGCACAATTCACTGCTCGCTTTTGGAAAACATGGTGTACTGCTTTGCGTATCACGTCTTCAGTGTCCACCAGTTTCCACCCGCAAACTGACGGGCAAACGGAAAGACTAAATCAATCCTTAAAGCAGTATCTGTTATGTGCAGACCAACAGTGACTCTTGGGTACATTGGTTGTGGGTGGCTGAAATTGCTTATAATAACTCGCAACATGCATCCACTCAGCACTCACCCTTCTTTTGCTCCTACGGGCATCATCCTAGATTCACCCCGATGTTGTTGGCGAGTGACAATGTGAAGCTGCCAGAAGTGAGGGACAGATTGTTGCGAGTTCGCAAAATCCTTTTGAGTACACGCAAGAACCTGGTACAGGCCAAGGCAAGGTATAAACTCCAAGCTGACAAACATCGGAGACCCAATCCCAAGTATAAGAAAGGGGACTTAGTGTGGTTATCCACGAGAAACATCAGATTCAGGAAACATAGCGTTTTCAATCCCCGCTTCATTGGGCCTTACCGAGTGATGGGCCATGTGAACCCTGTGGCTGTTCGGTTGAGGTTGCCTGCACAGTTGCGCATTCACCCTGTTTTCCACGTTTCCCTCTTGAAACCCTCCAAGTGTCCGGTTAGGCAGGCCCCTTTGCCTATTTGGGTGCAGCAGGATAGTGAATACGAGGTGAATAGGATCCTGGACTCTAGATGGGTACGGGGTCGTCTTCAGTATTTGCTCTCCTGGAAAGGGTATGGTCCGGAGGAGAACTCTTGGGAACCTGCTGGGGCTGTTCGGGCTCCCAGATTGGTGGCCCAATTCCACCGACTATTTCCGAGCAAGCCGCGTCCGGCTGCGGGTCCCCTTGTGAGGAGGGGTGTACTGTCAAGATCCGCATCGTCGGTGGCATGAAGCCATCGGTAAACACGGACATTCAGTGCTTCGAACTACATTTCCCGGCAGGCTATGCAGACATCACGTAAACCAGTGATGCGCACGCATACCGGGAAATAAAAGGATGCAGAGAACGGCGAGAAAACGCCGATAATTCCGTTTGGATCTACAGATACCGTGGTAGGATCTTTGACTTGTTCTGGCCCCAAGTCCTACGAACTCGTGAGTACTGTGTTGAATCGGGTGTGCGAGGCGTTGGTAGTTTCGATCCCAACCACGCACTACCCTTGCTGGTTTGCATGGGAGTTTCTCTCGGCTGAGAGGGATTCGGTTTTGCAAACATCTTGTTGGGAGTAACCAAGTGTTATTCAGACCACTTTGCGGTCATCAGATGCGATAGGACTCACTTGCGGGATCTTATCTCTGAGCCTCGCATCTTATCAGAAAAGTTACAGGTGCATATCGAACTTTGGTGTGTTCATGTTTTCCGGATGGAAGTATTCCTTGGTGTGACTACATAACATTAAGGAGAAGTACTCGCCATTAATTTCCTGTGTTCTCATAGTTTGTACAGGATTCATTATTATTTCTTTGTTCTCATTTCTTCAGGAGACAGGAGGGGTATTGGAACAGAAAAGTACCTATATTAAGAATATATGTGCCTAGCCAAGGGTATGTGTTCTATGCTTTCACCACTGTAGTAGGATTTGTTGATACGAAGCAGAAACCTTGATTGTGGTTTGTTTTCTGTTCACAGTTGAGTACAAGTTCCCGATACCTCTTCAGAAACATTGTCTCCATTTGGATGTGGCCTGTTGTATTTTCCTTTACAGGTATAGCTTGAGTACCTGGGGGGGGGGGAGGTTGCCTTAAGAAAGCCTTTAGGTAAACAGCGTTAGGGTGAGGGAGGTAGGGTGTTCTAATCCCTTGTTCTTTGTCATTGCAGATCTCCCTCCCCGCTGTCCCCTTCCTTTCCCGCGGCGTTTGTATTGTTCCAGTTGTCTGTATTCTTGTATTCAGACTCTGGGGCAGTCCAGAGGGTGCGGGAATAGGACTCGCAGCATTGCCCCGAGGAAGACGGAAGCGGAGCCTGATAGTTTTAGTGATTCGTCAACATTACGGAATCATCAGCGAACACACACAGGAGAAAAACCATTCAAGTGCAGTGAGTGTTTGAAGAGCTTTAGTCGATTATCAGACCTAAAATACCATCTGAGAACACACACAGGAGAAAAATCATATAATTGCACTGAATGTGTGAAGAGGTTTAATCGATTATCACACCTAAAACAGCATCAGCGAACACACACTGGGGAAAAACCATTCCAGTGCAGTGAATGTGAAAAAAGTTTTAGTGATTCATCAACATTAAGAAAACATCTGCGAACACACACAGGGGAAAAACCATTCAATTGCAATGAATGTGGGAAGAGCTTTATATATTTATCAGGACTAAAACTGCATCAGAGAACACACACTGGGAGAAAACCATTCCAGTGCAGTGAATGTGAAAGTAGTTTTAGTCAATGTTCAACATTAAGGAATCATCAGCGAACACACACAGGGGAAAAGCCATTCCAGTGCAGTGAATGTGGAAGTAGTTTTAGTCAATCTTCAACATTAAAGATTCATCAGCGAACACACACAGGGGAAAAGCCATTCCAGTGCAGTGAATGTGGAAGTAGTTTTAGTGAACCCTCAACATTAAGGAAACATCAGCGAACACACACAGGGGAAAAACCATTTAAGTGCAGTGAATGTTTGAAGAGCTTTTGTCAATCATCACACCTAAAACAGCATCAGAAAACACACACCGGGGAAAAACCATACCAGTGCAGTGAATGTGAGAAGAGGTTTATTGGATTATCAGACCTAAAAAAGCGTCAGAGAACACACACTGGGGAAAACTCATTCAAGTGCAATGGATGTGGGAAGAGTTTTATATATTTATCAAGCCTAAAATGTCACCAGAGAACTCACACTGGAGAAAAAACATTCCAGTGCAGTGAATGTGGAAGAAGGTTTAGTGATTCATCAACAGTAAAGAAACATCTGTGAACACACACAGGGGAAAAACCATTCAATTGCAATGAATGTGGGAAGAGCTTTATATATTTATCAAGCCTAAAACAGCATCAGAGAACACACACAGGGGGAAAACCATTCCAGTGCAGTGAATGTGAAAGTAGTTTTAGTGCATCTTCAACATTAAGGATTCATCAGCGAACACACACAGGGGAAAAACCATTCAAGTGCAGTGAATGTGAAAGTAGCTTTAGTCGATCTACAACATTAAGGATTCATCAGCGAACACACACAGGGGAAAAACCATTCCAGTGCAGTGAATGTGGAAGTAGTTTTAGGAATTCTGCAACATTAAGGAATCATCAGCGAACACACACAGGGGAAAACCATTTAAGTGCAGTGAATGTGTGAAGAGTTTTTGTCGATCATCACACCTAAAACAGCATCAGAAAACACACACCAGGGAAAAACCATACCAGTGCAGCGAATGTGAGAAGAGGTTTATTTGATTATCACACCTAAAACAGCATCAGAGAACACACACTGGGGAAAACCCATTCAAGTGCAATGGATGTGGGAAGAGCTTTATATATTTATCAAACCTAAAACGTCATCAGAGAACACACACTGGAGAAAAACCATTCCAGTGCAGTGAATGTGGAAGAAGTTTTAGTGATTCATCAACATTAAGGCAACATCGGCGAACACACACAGGGGAAAACCCATTCAATTGCAATGAATGTGGGAAGAGCTTTATGTATTTATCAAGCCTAAAACGGCATCAGCGAATACACACAGGGGGAAAACCATTCCAGTGCAGTGAATGTGAAAGTAGTTTTAGTGAATCTTCAACATTAAGGATTCACCAGCGAACACACTGAGGGGAAAACCCATTTAAGTGCAGTGAATGTGTGAAGAGCTTTTGTCAATCATCATACCTAAAACAGCATCAGAAAACACACACCGGGGAAAAACCATACCAGTGCAGTGAATGTATGAAGAGGTTTGTTCAATTATCAGACATAAAACAGCATCAGAGAACGCATACAGGGGAAAATCATTCAATTTCAGTGAATCTTGAAGTAGTTTTAGTGAATCTTCAACATTAAAGATTCATCAGCAAACGCACACCGGGGAAAAAACATTCAAGTGCAATGAATGCCTGAAGAGCTTTAGTCGATTATCAGACCGAAAGTACCATCAGAGAACACACACAGGGGAAAAACCATACCATTGCAGAGAATGTAGAAGTAGTTTTAGTGAATCATCAATATTTAGAAAATATCAGCGAATACACACTGGAAATTCATCAAGGGCAAGGAATGTGACAATGGATATATATATATATATATATATATATATATATATATATATATATATATATATATATATATATATATATATATATATATATATATATATATATATATATATATATATATATATATATTCACAGAAAAAAACATAGGTTATACTCCATATATAGTTAGGAATTTGCATTTACAAAACCTTGAACATTCAATGAAAAAACTATTGGTTGTAGGCCATATATAGTTAGGGATTTGCATTTAGAAAACCTTATTTTACTCGCATAAAACCATTGAAATTCCATATATAGTTATAAGCGCTAACTATATATCGCGCACCCGCAATCCACTGCTGATGATGTCACATATTACATCATTCATGACATGGTTAGTGACATCACTGATGACATCACTGATGACATCTCAAATGACATCACTGATGACATCACTGATGACAACATCCAGTGACTGTATGTTTCTGTAAAGTTAAAACATGTTTTACATATTGAAGAATGAGTACATGTATAAGTGTCTGGATGAAGGATTTACTAGGTGCATGACTGACTGATTGAGTGAGTGATTAAATGTGTCTCACTGAGTGCATGGGTTAGTGACTAAACTGTTTTAATTTGTGCATCATTATATCTGTTGTTCTACAAACTGCTGCATATGTTGATCAGTAGCTATATGAGTAACTGTATGGGTTATTGATTGGTTGTCCAAGTATTTGTATGGGAAACTGAGTGTGTGTGTATGGGTGGCTGGGAGGTGTGTGACTCTGTACATAGATGTGTGAGTAGTTGATTTACTATATGTATAGATTCAAAACTGCATGTGGAAACAGCTGTATGGGCGGTTGACTGTGCATGAGTGTATTAGTGAGTGACCGGATATCTCAGTGCTACATGTCAAATTAAGTACATATGTAAAACACAGTACATGTGAGAGTTGACATCTATAAATAACTGTGCATAAGAGCTAGTGAATGTGTGAGTGGCTGTATGGATCATTGTGAACATGTATCAGAGATTGTATAAGAGAGTAAAGTAAATATGTGTTAGTATATGTTTGAATAAGTAAGGTGTGTATAACTGTATAGTTGAGAAAATGGAGGTGTGATTAATTTTTGGCATAACTGACTAGGTGTGTGAGTAACTCCATGGATGAGTGACTGTCTGTTTACACTGATTGTATCTAAGGTTATATTAGAGTCTGAAGAGGTTCATGGTATTATCACATGAATGATATCATCAGTGATGTGATCAGTCATGTCAAATGAGATGTTATCAGTGATGTCATCAGTGATGTCATTTGAGATGTCATCAGTGATGTCATCAGTGATGTCACTAACCATGTCATGAATGATGTAATATGTGACATCATCAGCAGTGGATTGCGGGTGCGCGATATATAGTTAGCGCTTATAACTATATATGGAATTTCAATGGTTTTATGCGAGTAAAATAAGGTTTTCTAAATGCAAATCCCTAACTATATATGGCCTACAACCAATGGTTTTTTCATTGAATTTTCAAGGTTTTGTAAATGCAAATTCCTAACTATATATGGAGTATAACCTATGGTTTTTTCTGTGAATTTCAATGGTTTTTTAATAGCAAATATCAAAAGCTGTCAAATGTCAAGTACGTGATAGGTAAAAACGTTTTCGTGTTTAAGCACGCTGATGTGCTTTGAACGCTGCCCCCCCCCCCACTCCCCTCTTTTCTCTTAGTAGTACTCTCTCTTTGCAGATAGTGAACGGTAGTTAACTCAGACCTTTACCCCTGTTGTAATCCGTCGTACCTGCTTGTCTCTCCATTTGATTGATTATTATCCAAGCATTTACTGTTTTACAATTGGTTCTCTTTGGATCATTCTCTATTTACAAACAAGCACAAAGTCGCAATACTCTGTTTAGTCTTTGCAGATAGTGAAAAATCGTGTAAAAAAATAAAAGTAATCGAGCAAAATCAGTAGACCACTAATTCGATCTCTTTTTCACCTCGGTAAAATACAAACATTAGGAATAACCCTTCATGAGAAATACGAAAATAGTGAAATGAACTGAGCTCCACACCATGAGGGCTGTAAAACAGCTCGACTCCGCCACCCACACCGCCCAAAATAACGGCAAACCCTATGCAAATATTATAAATATACACAACACACCAGCAAAGAAACAGAGTAAAACATTTTATTAAATAACTATTTACATAACTATTTTATACTTTTTATTGCCCGATCCGGCTAGCTCAATCGATCGAGCATGAAACTCATGCACTGATAACAAGCGTTGAGAGTTTGTAGAATGATGGCTTCAGATTTTCCACATATGGTGTACTGGCGCGAACTGGCAGGGGGCGTTTGGATTCTACCCCTTCTCCAAATAAGATTTTCATACGTGAATGTTCGTTCATGCTTTTTGTCCCTGACTTGCTTCCATGTCACTGCCTTACATACATGGCATAAGTCCTGGTTGTAGAGTGCCATACTTCAGAGTTCTAAGCAGCTCTTGTAACACTGTTTAAACCTTATTTGCACCTGCTGCAGCTTCACTATTCAAAGTAAGTGGGGTCCATTTGTGGACCTGACTGCATTGGAAAACAATGTGATACGGTGCCTCCCTAAACCGCTTGACGGAGGCCCCCGAGGGGCGGTGAGATGGCGCGGACTGAGAGGGGGCGCTTGGCTCCGGCCCCCTCCCCAAGTCGTGTTGCCCTGGTGAGGCCTGAGATCGCCCCCGGCATAGGCGGCCGGCTCCCGGGGTCCGGCGGAATTTTTTCCCTTTTGAAGAATCTTTCATTCTGGACCTTGTCCCACAATCCGTTTCACCTGAAGACACGCTGTCGTAGGGCGCCCCTTTACCGTTTTAGTTGCCATTCCGCCCGCTTTTGGTACTCTGTGCCTCTTCCGCCATTCAGCTGTTTACCGCTCGCTCTTGCGACTACAACGTCTCGCTCACCATGTAGTTGAGTTGCTCCCGCTCTTAAGATTTGACCGAACTTTTTGGACTGCTGAAAGCGGTTGTATTCCGACCGCTGGTTGGTGGAGACATTTTGACTATATTCTGCACCTGCATTGTCGCGTAATGCGTCATATGACGCGACGCGTTAGCGCACCCGGAAGTGCTCCGGTGCGCAAGGCGCAGCTTCCCGGAAACGATCCAGAGCGCGCCGCGCAGCGCGTAACGTAAGCATAACAGGTCATGTGACTTGTTAATAAAACTTTTCATTGGTTCATTTTACTTTTCTTTTCCTAATTATGTAAGACTAGGTCATGTGACCTAAAAATAACACTTTTCATTGGATTAAAACATTTTTTTTCCCCAAACGATGAAAGCCCCACCTTGTTTCTGGATGTTTCAGACTGAAGCTGCCGTCACCATGAGAGCACCACCATCTCGTAGCTCCGTCGTGGCCATTCCGCAAGCAATCATGGCAGCCGCTCCCCACCGGAAGCCTGCGGGAGTCGAGGGCCCCCAAGACTTTTGTACAATCTTCAAGGCTGAGGGGACGCTTTCGAGAATGGAACCCAAGCCCTGGCAGACAAGCGTCCGAGTTCCAAGGTGTCCCAGGGCCATTTTACTGGACCAGGCCCAAATCCGAAGAGCCGGCCGCCATTTTAAGAGTCCTGTGGCAGCCGCCTATCGCTGCACCGCAAGAGTGGGAGCAACTCAACTACATGGTGAGCGAGACGCTGTAGCCGTAAGAGCGGGCGCTAAACAGCTGAATGGCGGAAAAGGCACAGTGTAGCAAAAGCGGGCGGAATGGCGACTGAAACGATAAAGGGGCGCCCCACTACAGCAGACAAGCCTCCGCCATGTGCTTCAAAACTGCATATGTATCTCGTGATATCAAGGTTGGGCAACCAGTACAGAACAAGCAGTTACGAGTCCCATTTACACCGGCGCCATTTTGGGCGCGGCCGGGCAGGTCCAGGATCTACTGAAACATAAAAAATGAGGCTGACGTCTCTGAAGCAGTTGACGAACAGCAGGACATAGCAAATAAACATGAACTCTCTAAAGCTGTTAACTCACTGCAGGACAAAACAAGTGAACCTGAAACCTCTGGAATAATTGTCGCTCAAAAGAACAACACACAAAACTCTGTAGAGCCTGAAGAAAAAAAAACAGAAGGGCACTGTAGTTTCAGACACACTTAACACTAATGACTAAACAAAGATATCGTCTGTTTATAAAGCAGTTATCATCTTGACAGAATTGACAAAGAAGTGTAAAGACACCAATGCATCAGCATTCTCGGAGATAACATCTTAAGGAACAAAGAAAGACCTGTTCACTCTTGACACCCCAGGTGCTGTGTATATTGCACTATAGTGCTGCATCGAGAAAACGGGCAACCCTATTGATGTGGATTTTTCATTATTGATTATTGTAAAGAAATTGCGACTCCCCCCTTTAGCAGATTAGCTAAATGTTTGCGTAATTTAGGCATAAAAGTTATATTATTGTTGTTGTTATCGTTATAGTTCTGGTTAATTTCAAAAAATGGTTAAATATATTTACAGTTTTTGTTGCGTTCGTTATATTTAAATGTTAATAAAGTTTTAAAATGTAACTGTCTTGGAGTACTATATTTTTTTAAAAAATCGGGTGAATGGGGCCTTGAATCGGGTTATTGTCATGTGTGGGCTTTGCAAGTGTACTGCTACAAGATCGGACATTTCAAACTCAAATGCACGTTCTTTTTCTTACCTTTCCGAAGCATGGAGCGCAATAGCAGGCAGAGAAAGGGTGATGCACGTGTTGAACACTGCCTGGCCTGCAAATTGCTGGCAGTGCCCCCCCGCCCGCTCCTGAAAGAGGGCACACACACACCGCCACCCCGAGTACTTCACAAATCTTTAAAAGACCATGCGCTTGTTCAATGTGAAGTGGATAACATGGCTAATAGCATTTGCTGGATAATGCATGAATATCGCTGACTTTTCAACGATATTCATGCATTGCGGCCGTTTTTTATCGCATTTGCGATAAACCTTGCTAATAGCAAGGTTTATGTGCGATAAAATTCGCCGATGTGCGGCGATAATTTTTGTCTCTAAACAAGTTAGAGACAAAATTACCGCTAGTTGTTGGTAATATGCCCCCGGGTTTTTCCTTGCAGGAATCGGGAAGCGAAAGACTAGCACTGAAATCAGTAGTCTCACGCCTGAATCGGGAGGGTTGGCATGTCTGGATACTCTACAGCTGGGGTCATAAACTACATTCGCAGGGCTAGGTGATAGCCTAGGTCCGGCCTGGACAATCGGACACAGAGGAAGAGGAGTGTCAGAGGGTGCGGTAGTGAATAGGGTGAAAGGGAGGTGTCGGGCAGGCACAGGGTGTGATTCTCAGAGAAGAGCAGCGCAGATGGGGGGAAGTATATGGCCCATGCATGAGAGAGCGGGGGTGACCATTGCGTGGGGGAGATGCGTGCGAGGGTGGGGAGCCATGCTGAGAATCGGCAGCGTGCAGAGAGTGGCCCTGGTCAAGGCATCTAAAATGGCTGCCGTGCACAACAAAATTGTGGCATTGGACAAAACGCAAGATGGCGCAGACAATGTTTATCAATAAGGATTCATTTATAACAAAATATTTACTCGCAGTGACAAAATGGTGGTCAACACTTCCTGATTTCCATCGAATCGAACGTTAACAAACGTCACGCAGCAAAAAAAAAAAAAAAAAAAAAAACACGCACAGAGCAGTTTTTAGCCATGTTATCCAATGGAAGGTGGATAACACGGCTAAGAGCATTTGCTGGATAATGCATGAATATCGCTGACTTTTCAACGATATTCATGCATTGTGGCCGATGTGCGGCGATAATTTTTGTCTCTAAACAATTAAAACGAAGCACAAAATGGCGAATTCCCGTTTCGCTACCAGTTTGCGGCCCAGTTCGCGGCCCGGGAAACGCTTCTACCGTGAAAAATAATTTTTTTTTTATTTTCCCCACGGGACCCTTTAATAACCCCAACAACAATCCTAGGGGGTCAAGAGGGGGATACCTTGCCCCCTTTCATTAAATTCCCCCTTCGTTTTTCACCTCTTCTTCTCTCTCGATCCTACCGAGAGATAAGATGGCGGCCGCTCCGGACTGTCACGCAGCAAAAAAAAAAAAAGCTCACGCACAGCCGCTGGAAGAGATGTATCAACATATATGAGCCTCCTCAGCCACCCTCAGGAAATATAGGGGATTAGGATACGTCTCCCGCACCCCCTTATACCTAGTAATTTAATTAACGAAGCACAAAATGGCGAATTCCCGTTTCGCTACCAGTTTGCAGCCCAGTTCGCGGCCCGGGAAGCGCTTCTACCGCGAAAAATCATTTTTTTTTTAATTTTCCCCACGGGACCCTTTAATAACCCCAACAACATTCCTAGGGGGTCAAGAGGGGGATACCTTGCCCCCTTTCATTAAATTCCCCTTTCGTTTTTCACCTCTTCTTCTCTCTCGATCCTACCGAGAGACAAGATGGCGGCCGCTCCGGACTGTTTAGAATGTTGACAGACACCGGAGAGCCAATCAGCTTTCTGCGCGCAAAGTTACGAAACGCGAAAAGTAAGCGGACCGGATCGCTGCCCGGAGCGCTGTTACAGATATATATCTTGATTTAAACGTTAATTTCTCAAAATCCACTGAAGCACATATATTGAGACCTAGCAAAGGCACATCGGGCTAACAGTCCCTACAATTTTGCCAAGTTTCGTGCAAATCCATTCAGCCGTTCGAGCTAAAAGTGAGTCCAACCGCCCTATGGAAAACTCAATGTAAAAAACGCGTTTTTCTCAGCCCCCCCTTGACGAAACCCCACCAAATTTTCAGGGGCTGCTCAGAAACAAAATGTGCCATTCTCCTGAAAATTTCAGCCGATTCCGTCCACAAACGCCAAAGTTATTAGACATAGAATTTTCAGAAATCCCATAGGGAATTAATCCTAACTATATATACCTACTGGCGATAGCCAGTAGGTAATATATATATATATATATATATATATATATCACACACAAAAGGTTGCCCCAATGGAGATGCCACGTACTGAGAGGTATAAACACAAAGGTCACAAGCGGTGGCACTGTCGGCGAGCGAGCAGGGAGCCAGGAGAACGCAGGACTGGCAAGTACAAACATGCTGAGTTAGCCACGGAGTTGGAAACTGGCAACGCTGTTTAAAATCAAGAGACTGCCAGCCTGAAGGCACCCTGCACAAGCGAGGAAAGAAAACACCCTCCCCATGGCGAACACACAAAGGAGCAGAACGGACTTTAAAGAATAACGGGACCACAGGTACCAGAATGCCGCGCTGTCGTGCAAAGGGCGGGGTCACCATGAAGCAGGCAAATCTGAACAAAACACACCTGTGTCCCACAGCGCGCTCCTACAAACCGAGGCCACACCTCTGAAGAAGTTTGTGAGCCAAACGAAACGCGTCAGGTGCCTCATACTGTTCAATAAAGCTGCTGCTGCAACACTGTGTTTCGTGTGCGCCTCATCATCTCTCCTAACCGCCAGAGAATTCTTATGAATATTAAGCGACTGGTTCTGTCGCCGAGGACAACGCACCACCAGCAAGAGCGCCTCAACTTTCCCGCCACTGAACCACACTCTGCTAGTCTCGGACAAACCGAAAACCAGGGAAAGAGGCTGCCACCTGACACCAAAGTCGGGTATGGATCCCCAGCAGTCTCACTAAAAATTGAGAAGCACTCGGGGAGAAACACAGATCTGGAAAACTGTGACTACCACGATCCAGACGACAGTATTGTACTCACCCCATGAGCGAGCAGGGAGCCAGGAGAACGCAGGACTGGCAAGTACAAACATGCTGAGTTAGCCACGGAGTTGGAAACTGGCAACGCTGTTTAAAATCAAGAGACTGCCAGCCTGAAGGCACCCTGCACAAGCGAGGAAAGAAAACACCCTCCCCATGGCGAACACACAAAGGAGCAGAACGGACTTTAAAGAATAACGGGACCACAGGTACCAGAATGCCGCGCTGTCGTGCAAAGGGCGGGGTCACCATGAAGCAGGCAAATCTGAACAAAACACACCTGTGTCCCACAGCGCGCTCCTACAAACCGAGGCCACACCTCTGAAGAAGTTTGCGAGCCAAACGAAACGCGTCAGGTGCCTCATACTGTTCAATAAAGCTGCTGCTGCAACACTGTGTTTCGTGTGCGCCTCATCATCTCTCCTAACCGCCAGAGAATTCTTATGAATATTAAGCGACTGGTTCTGTCGCCGAGGACAACGCACCACCAGCAAGAGCGCCTCAACTTTCCCGCCACTGAACCACACTCTGCTAGTCTCGGACAAACCGAAAACCAGGGAAAGAGGCTGCCACCTGACACCAAAGTCGGGTATGGATCCCCAGCAGTCTCACTAAAAATTGAGAAGCACTCGGGGAGAAACACAGATCTGGAAAACTGTGACTACCACGATCCAGACGACAGTATTGTACTCACCCCATGAGCGAGCAGGGAGCCAGGAGAACGCAGGACTGGCAAGTACAAACATGCTGAGTTAGCCACGGAGTTGGAAACTGGCAACGCTGTTTAAAATCAAGAGACTGCCAGCCTGAAGGCACCCTGCACAAGCGAGGAAAGAAAACACCCTCCCCATGGCGAACACACAAAGGAGCAGAACGGACTTTAAAGAATAACGGGACCACAGGTACCAGAATGCCGCGCTGTCGTGCAAAGGGCGGGGTCACCATGAAGCAGGCAAATCTGAACAAAACACACCTGTGTCCCACAGCGCGCTCCTACAAACCGAGGCCACACCTCTGAAGAAGTTTGCGAGCCAAACGAAACGCGTCAGGTGCCTCATACTGTTCAATAAAGCTGCTGCTGCAACACTGTGTTTCGTGTGCGCCTCATCATCTCTCCTAACCGCCAGAGAATTCTTATGAATATTAAGCGACTGGTTCTGTCGCCGAGGACAACGCACCACCAGCAAGAGCGCCTCAACTTTCCCGCCACTGAACCACACTCTGCTAGTCTCGGACAAACCGAAAACCAGGGAAAGAGGCTGCCACCTGACACCAAAGTCGGGTATGGATCCCCAGCAGTCTCACTAAAAATTGAGAAGCACTCGGGGAGAAACACAGATCTGGAAAACTGTGACTACCACGATCCAGACGACAGTATTGTACTCACCCCATGAGCGAGCAGGGAGCCAGGAGAACGCAGGACTGGCAAGTACAAACATGCTGAGTTAGCCACGGAGTTGGAAACTGGCAACGCTGTTTAAAATCAAGAGACTGCCAGCCTGAAGGCACCCTGCACAAGCGGGGAAAGAAAACACCCTCCCCATGGCGAACACACAAAGGAGCAGAACGGACTTTAAAGAATAACGGGACCACAGGTACCAGAATGCCGCGCTGTCGTGCAAAGGGCGGGGTCACCATGAAGCAGGCAAATCTGAACAAAACACACCTGTGTCCCACAGCGCGCTCCTACAAACCGAGGCCACACCTCTGAAGAAGTTTACGAGCCAAACGAAACGCGTCAGGTGCCTCATACTGTTCAATAAAGCTGCTGCTGCAACACTGTGTTTCGTGTGCGCCTCATCATCTCTCCTAACCGCCAGAGAATTCTTATGAATATATATATATATATATATATATATATATATATATATATATATATATATATTACCTACTGGCGGTCGCCAGTAGGTAGTTATAGTTAGGATAATTTTCAATGTTAAATCTCAACATTCTATTTTGAATAACTTTGGCGCCGGTTGACGAATCTGCCTGAAATTTTCAGGAAAATGGTCTCATGGCGGTCCGGTCCTTCCCTGAAAGTTTGGGGGGGATTCGTCAAGCGGGGGCCGAGATAAAAGGGGGGTCCCAAAACGCGTTTTCCCCATGTTAATTTCCATAGGGCGGTCGATTTCACTTTTAGCCCGAACGGCTGAATGGATTTCCACCAAACTTGGCAAAATTGTAGGGACTGGTAGCCCGATGTGCCTTTGCTATGTCTCAAGATATGTGCTCCAGTGGATTTTGAGTAATTTAGGTTCAAAAAAATATATATATCTATAGGCGCTCTCCCGTGCGCGCACCCGAGTGCGCTCCAGGCGCGGCACGCGACTTGCGCGCAGGAAGCTGATTGGCTCTCAGTTGTCTGTAAACATTCTAAACAGTCCGGAGCGGCCGCCATCTTGTGTCTCGGTAAAATCGAGACACAAGGGGTTTGAAAAAAAAAGGGGCAAATGACCATAAGGGGGAAGAGTAGACCCCCTCTGACCCCCTAGGTTTGATGTAGGGACTAAAATAGGGTCCTGCAGGGCATTAAAATTTTTTTTTCGTTTTGCGCGGGGGAAGCGCATGGTACGCGCACCGGCGAAGCACGGGGAAAATCCAGGATTATATTTATGAAGGCCTTGCGCTGTTAGTTTTGCGCTTCCTGTGCGTCAATTTTTGTGACGCACCAGCGGTGTAAAAAAATGCGCATTGTTATGCAATATTTAAAAAGTGACGCATCTATCTAGATGCGTCACTTTTTAAATATAGTGCAACGAGGTACATTTTATTACACTGCTGGTGTTATGCGTCACTTTTCTGTGCGCACTCCTTATGACATTCCAGATGTGTCATATTTAATGTATGACGAATCATGTTGCAGATACAATATGGCGCAGAGTTTTAAAAAGTGACCCATGTACCTAGATGCGTCACTTTTTAAAAATAGCGTCAGGTATAATGCATGCAGAGGGGGTGTTCTCCCGCAAAAAGCTTTGTAATAGCGACGCAGTGAAATCTTTCAGATTTCACTGCGTCAGTTTTAGGATGCTGTTGCGTCAAAATCTTGTGCCTGCTTTACAGCAGGTGTTAGACTGAGGCAAGACCTTTCATATGCTGCTTTCCCCATTTGAAAGGACACATTACTGGAGTTGCGTCACTTTTGTGACGCACTCCAGCAATGCGTTACTTGGAATGTCATAAGGAGTGCGCACAGAAAAGTGACGCATTGCACCAGTAGTGTAAAAAAATGTGCCGCGTTGCGTTATATTTAAAAAGTGAGGTATCTAGGTAGATGGGTCACTTTTTAAAATCAAGCGCCACATTATATCTGCGTGAGGTATAATGCATGCAGAGGGGGTGTTCTCCCACTAAAAGCTTTGTAATAGCGACGCAGTGAAATGTTTGAGATTTCACTGCGTCACTTTTAGGATGCTGTTGCATCCTTTAAATATAGTGCAACGAGGCACATTTTATTACACTGCTGGTGTGATGCGTCACTTTTCTGTCCACAGTCCTTATGACATTCCAGATGTGTCATATTTAATGTATGACGAATCATGTTGCAAGGAGCTACAGATACGTCAGTATTTCTGACATATGTGTAAACATAAAAGTGATGCGAGGCCGGCGCAAAATTTTGACGCAATAGCATCCTAAAAGTGACGCAGGGAAATCTCATAGATTTCAGTACGTTGTTATTACCAAGCTTTTTGCGCGGGATTGCCCCTCTGCATACAATATACCTGATGCAGATACAATATGGCGCAGAGTTTTAAAAAGTGACCCATGTACCTAGATGCGTCACTTTTTAAAAAATAGTGTCAGGTATAATGCATGCAGAGGGGGTGTTCCTTGCAAAAAGCTTGGTAATAATGACGCAGTGCGTCACTTTTAGGATGCAGTTGCGCCAAAATCTTGCGCCTGCTTCACAGCAAACCTTTCACATGGTGCTTTTTCCATGTGAAAGGACACATTACTGGAGTTGCGTCACTTTTGTGACGCACTCCTGCAATGCGTTACTTTTGTGTTTACAGATATGTCAGAAATACTCCAGTTTATTCACTGTGTCATAACTTTCTTTTCTAACACTCACCTTCTTTCATTCCTCCTACTTCACTTCCTTTCACCTCTCATACCTTTCTGTTCTTTCTTACTCATTCTCCTTTCAATTATCAATGCACTATATTTCACTTACTCTTCATTTTTTAAGATTATAGCTCTTTGATGAGAATTGGAGGTAGTTCTGAAAAGAACTTTTGGTTTTCTTCTTTTAACTGAAGAGGAACAAAAACAGGGAATAGAAACTGCTCAACAGGAGCAAAAAGAAAAGAAAAAAATTAGGGGTGGGAAGGGCAGTGATGGTTCTCCAATGCCCGAACCATGAGCAGGACACTTTGCTCCCCATAGGTGAGGAGTTGATTGCAGTATCTGCATTTGACGACCCCATGGTTGAATGCAGGTTGAATGTTTGCTACCTGCCCCTGAGATTGTTCTCTTCCAGAAGAAGTTGCTCCTCCTGTTGATGTAGAGGCCCCATCTCTGGGAACCTCCTGTGCCAGAGCCCTGACACTTTCCCGGGCAAAATTCTGGGGGTGCCTCCTCTCCACATGTCGGATCATCGTAAAGTTCCCAAAAGAGTATTTTTTTTGGGGGTTACCCCGTGACAGGACCTGTTTGCAGATCCTGCACTCTACTTTTGGTGCATTCACCTTCTTCTGGCCTTCTGGAAACTTAAAAAATTTCCAAATGAAATGTTCCTTCACCTTTGGGGTAGGAGGCTCTTCATCAATGAAGTCATCTTCACTGCTGGATGGTCTGGCAGCCATGATGAATCCAGGAATATGGAGCAGCAAAAAAGGCAGGTCTTTCAGTCACAAAAGTGAAAGAAGAAGTGAAGGAAATGGGTGGGGATTTCATTCATTGTAAAAAAAAACTGTTAGCAACCAATGAAAAGTGTTATTTGAGGGTCACATGACCCGACGCGTTTACGCTGCGCGCTCCGGAGCACTTCCGGGTGCGTTTACGCAGCGCGATCGTAGGCGCTTCCGGGGCGCAAACGTGGCGCGATCGTAGGCGCTTTTCCGTGCGTTTATGCGCCGCGCACGTATGCGCTTCCGAGGGCACTTACGTTGCGCGCCGAAGTGACGTCATCAATCTTTTATAGAAATGCATAATCATTTTCCATATTAAAAAAAACTAATTTTATTTGTATGGTACGAAATGTTTTGCATTATTATTAACTTTTCATTCATATTTTTTTTTCACGAACGACAGTTGCGCTCTGGGTGCGCTTTCAGATGAGCTCTCGGAGAAGCTTACAGGAGAGCTTAGCTGAAAGCTTCCCGGAGCGCGCACCCAGAGCGCAAAAGAAAAAAATTATAAGAAAAAATGAATACTTAAAAAAAAACAGCAAATTGTAAAAAAAAAAAAGGTTAGAAACTCGATATACAAAGGAATTAGCATTTAAAAAACCTATGAAATTCACTGAAAAAACCATAGGTTTCACACCAGTTATAGTTAGGAATTAGCATTTAAAAAACCTATGAAATTCACTGAAAAAACCATAGGTTTCACACCAGTTATAGTTAGGAATTAGCATTTAAAAAACCTATTAAATTCACTGAAAAAACCATAGGTTTCACACCAGTTATAGTTAGCTGGAAATTTTACTGATATAAAACCATTGAAATTCCCACGTTATAGTTAGTCGGACTCACTATAACTTGCGCGTGCAATGCACTGCTGATGACATCACATATTACATCACTCATGACATGGTCAGTGACATCACTCATGACATCACTGATGACACCATCCTTGTGACACAGTGACAGACCTCCTTTCAGTGTAATGTAACCCATGAAACACATATTCAAAAATAGAAACTAATATTTTCAAAAAAGTGGATATACCCATACCAGTTACAACAACCAATTCAGTAATATCACCATCTAATACACATCCACTCATGTGTATGTATATGGGTTATTAGATATTTTTATTAGTATCAGTATGAGTGTCTATATGGTTTGGTGGGGGTATTACTTAGCACATAGATGCATGAGTGACTGACTCTTTGTTTGTATGTGTTTTGAAGACAACATATGTACAGGACTGTATGGGTGGATGAGTGTCTATATGTGTTTGTTAGTGAGTGAATGACTGTCTCACTAGTGTCTTTATCAGTAACTACATATGTTTTAATCTAGTATATATGAATATTGATGTATATAAGTGAGTATATGTGAGAGTAAGAGATTGTAAGAGTTCCTGTTTAAATAAGTATGTGTTTCTATAAGTGATTGTTTAAGAGAATAAATATGTGTAATTTTAAATAGAAGTAAGGTGGAAGTGTGTGTATAACTCTATATTCAAATAAATGGATGTCCAATAGTTTATTTGCACGTGTGAATATGTGTGTGAGTAACTTTTGGATGAATGTCGGTGTGTAACAGGATGTATAGGTGTATCACTTCATATGATGAGTGAGTATATGTATGAGTGACTATATAGAACTGTTGGTGAATGAGTGGATGTGTATATAGATAGTGGAATTACTGAATTGCTTGTTGTAACTGATATAGGTATCTCCATTTTATTAAAAATTTCAGTTTCTATTTTTGAATATGTGTCTCAAGGGTTACATTATAGTGAAAGGAGGTCTGTCACTATGTCACAAGGATGGTGTCATGAGTGATGTCACTGACCATGTCATGAGTGATGTAATATGTGATGTCATCAGCAGTGCATTGCACGCGCAAGTTATAGTGAGTCCGACTAACTATAACGTGGGAATTTCAATGGTTTTATATCAGTAAAATTTCCAGCTAACTATAACTGGTGTGAAACCTATGGTTTTTTCAGTGAATATATATATATATATATATATATACCTTTTGTGTGTAATATATATATATATATATATATATATATATATATATATATATATATATATATATATATATATATATATATATATATATATATATATATATATATATCACACACAAAAGGTTGCCCCAATGGAGATGCCACGTACTGAGAGGTATAAACACAAAGGTCACAAGCGGTGGCACTGTCGGCGCTCCCCCTCCTCTCCTCCATAGAAGCCAAACGCGTTTCAAATACTTGCGTATCCTTGATCACTGGCTGAGTTCAGGCATAACGGAGACCACAAACAGAATTAGGGACAGCTGCTTTATTTCATATAACAAATCCCGCCTTGAGTGGGCGTCGGCAAAATAGCATTATGGTCCTGATAGTCCATTAAATCGCTGCCTGATTTGTAGTCCCTCTAAATAAAACCAAGTGGGTGTCATGTTGCTCCGTTTTGAGATTGCTGCCCTGGTAAGTAAAAATATATAAACAAATGTCTCGGTGGGCGAAGTTGGCAGTAAGGAGCTCCGTAATGCACACCAATACATACTCGTGACTCAGGCCCCCTCAGTTCTGTACCAAGCTCGCGGTTGCGGGCATTGAAGAACCGCCATTACAGCGGCCGGACATCTCCACGGCTGGACTGGCCGCTTCAAATCACACACAAAAGGTTGCCCCAATGGAGATGCCACGTACTGAGAGGTATAAACACAAAGGTCACAAGCGGTCTCAAAACGGAGCAACATGACACCCACTTGGTTTTATTTAGAGGGACTACAAATCAGGCAGCGATTTAATGGACTATCAGGACCATAATGCTATTTTGCCGACGCCCACTCAAGGCGGGATTTGTTATATGAAATAAAGCAGCTGTCCCTAATTCTGTTTGTGGTCTCCGTTATGCCTGAACTCAGCCAGTGATCGAGGATACGCAAGTATTTGAAACGCGTTTGGCTTCTATGGAGGAGAGGAGGGGGAGCGCCGACAGTGCTACCGCTTGTGACCTTTGTGTTGTGATGTCATCAGTGATGTCACTGACCATGTCATGATTGATGTAATATGTGACATCATCAGCAGTGGATTGCGGGTGCGCGATATATAGTTATTGCATCTAACTATATATGCGAATTTCTATGGTTTTGTGCGAGTAAATTAAGGTTTTGTAAATGCTAATCCCTAACTATATATGGCCTAAAACCTATGGTTTTTTCAGTGAATTTCAATGGTTTTTTAATAGCAAATATCTATAGCTGTAACATATATTCTTATTCTAATTCACAAATATATTTTATATTTTTTTTTTTAAGCAAAGGACCTAGATGCATTTACAGTTTATCACTAACAATGTTCCAGGCTAATGTATTTTCACGGGAAATTAACAACTGTCCTGCAAGTAAAATATTCCTATTTCGTGAAAAAGGACGTTTCTTCGTCCCATGAGGGAGTCGTTGAGCAAAAGAGACTCGGCCTGCTGTCTTAGTCGCTGATAGGCCTGATTATCGGATTTTTATCGATCACTTTATGTTGCAACAGTGGAAAACAAAACAGCCCTTGCCCATTTATTTTTACAGCATTCCTGCGTATTATACCCTACCCCCAAACAGTATTTTGCCTGTTACCATAGTAGTTGTTTATGGAACACTTACGTCAGCACATAGGTTAAAATTTCACCACAATATGTTACTAATGAGTGAGCTTCAGCATTATAGTTCAAATTATAAATATCATTTCTATTGATGACTGCTACCCCCACAAAAAAACAGACTTATGTACTTTTTAAATTAACTTTTATTAAAACAATAACTGGAACTATAACTAAAAGATAACACTACAATAAATAACTAGAACTATAAGTAACAAAACAATATAATAAACAACATATAATATGGAGTCCAACATAAGTATTGTAGTTAATCTGCAAAACAAAAAGAAAAATTTGTGGTTAAAATTAGATTGAAGTGACTAAATGAGATCAAACATCACAAGTCAAAGTATGCCTTCCTAATATCTAATTATCCATAGTTATACAGAGATCCGCCCTGTATCAGACTCATATGTACAAGTGTATATTGTAGATTATCTGCCACCGAAAACCTCTCAAGTACCTATATCCGTTACTTTTTAACTTCGTTGAGTAGTCATATTGTGAGTATTTACCTTAAAGTTGTAAATTTTTTATTGATTATTGCTATTTAAGATATTCCCTGTCTACAAACAGAGAAGAATAGGAATATTCTGTCTCCCTTTGCAGATAGTGAAGGATAGGTAATGCAGACTTTTGTCCCCAGTTGTAATCCGTCATGCCTGTTTTTCTCCCCACTGATTGATTGATTGGCTGGACATTTATTGTTCAAGGAATAGTTCTAACGAGGTATTCTCTGTTTGCAAATAACGTGGAATAGAAATATTCTGTCTAGTCTTTGCAAGTAGTGAAGGATGGGTAATGCGGACCTTTGTCCCCCGTTGTAATCTGTCATGCCCATCTACTCCCCACTGATTGAGAAACTAGTTCCACCCAGGCCATTTATTAGAGGTACATCATCTGGCTCAACCGGAGAGTACCCCTAATAAAGAAGACATATGTAAAATACGAAGTAAAAACTATATCCTGTTAAACAGAAACTTTACAATGAAACACACTTGAAAAAGAAGGGAAAGAAATCAAACAAAATCAGTAGGCCACTGACGAGTTTTTGACTTCGCTAGAAATAAGAAACATGGAAGTGGTGAGAGAAGCCAAGCTTAACGTTACGGCAGCCAAGAGGTAGCTAACCTCCGCCACCCCCCCACTGCTCCAAGCATGTCTGTCCCACCGCCCGCCACACCCAATAACGGTAACATGAAATAGATACAAATCAGCAGATACCTACCCCCATTCCGGAAACTCCCGAAGTGCAACAGGTCCACGGTTATGTCCATCCGGAAGATGAGGCCTCGACACGTGCAGGGCAGGGCCCGACTAGCCGCCATCAGCCGGAGAAGTCGTGGGATGGTCGGCCCGGAATGTGCTGGTCTTCCCATTCTCTTCTGGCACCCTGCAGGCCACGGGGGGGGATGTCTTGCCTCTGCCTCCGACCCCCCCCCCTCTTATCGCCTGGTCCGGACATCACGGATATCAACGCCAGGTGTCGGCGTGGGGTGCGCCGGGAGGGAGAGGCGGCGCAAACGAGCCTCTCCCACCCCTCAGCTGCACCCCCAACGCTCCACTCACCCAGCAAAAGTGTTGTCACGTAAGGTGCACCAGGAGAGGAGCCGAGGCCGACGGGAACTCTAGCTGCGACAACACTGGAGAGGAATGTCTTGCAAATGCCACCGACCCTCCCCTCGTATCTCCTGGTCTGGCCCCGGCTTGGTATGAGCTCCCCGTTCGGTCCTGAAGCAGCGCCCTGCAGGCCACGGGGGGGATGTCTTGCCTCTGCCTCCGACCCCCCCCCTCTTATCGCCTAGTCCGGACATCACGGATATCAACGCCAGGTGTCGGCGTGGGGTGTGCTGGGAGGGAGAGGCGGCGCAAACGAGCCTCTCCCACCCCCCCAGGTGGGGGCCCCTCAGCTGCACCCCCAACGCTCCACTCACCCAACAAAAGGGTTCGTCCACTCTTGCGATGCAGCGGCGCTGCACTCACCTGACAGTCTCGGTTACTTTTGCGGTACAACGACGCTTTTCAGTTCAGCCTGAAAATGAGTCCTGCGTCCAGAAACGTTCTCCTCAACTTTGAAGATTCTATAAGAGCCACGGGGGCCCCCGACCCCCGATGAGAAATGACTGCCATGATCACCCACGGAACGACCACGACGTAGCCGAGGGACGTCGGCGCGCTCATGCCGGCGCCGGCCTCAGTCTTGAAATGATCAAAATCCTGCAAGACTACCAACTTAATCAGTTCCGGTGGGACACCAGTATGACCCGGTAGGAGAGATTGTTTCCTCCCACCCCACATTCACTGATGGTTCATGTCACCAGTCCCCTCTGCTACCCTTCAACAAAAACTTTTGGACTACCGAAAGAGGTCACGGTCCAACCACGAGTTGGTGGAGACATTTTGACTATACTTGGACCTTCCTGACCTCACCCAAAATGGCGCCGGTACAAATGAAACTCTCAACTCCTTGTTGTGCCCCGATTGCTCAGCCTTGATATCATGAGATATGTATACAGTTTTTACCACATGAATTGATATGGGATAAGACTGATTACACGTTCGAACAATGAATTGATATTAAGTTCTAATGCATCATTGATTACTGTATTTATTATTGAAGGTTGGAATTGTCGACACTAATGGTACTTGCTCACAAGGAATTATCGATATGATTTTGTTGCACTTGTCGCACTTTTTACTATGAAATCAACGACCACTGACTCTGTTATGTTTTCCACAAATAAACCCCCCCCACCCCCCCCCCCCTACCCCCCCATTTACAGTTCCAGCCTGCTCCGTGGCTGGCCCACGGGTTGTAGGCCCGTATTTGGGCACCAACATTTTTATTAAAAGTTTTTGAAAAAGCAAACGTAGTTGTAACGCGTACATTGGTAAGTTTCGAAGAAATGGCCACTGTTTCCGATTTTTATTTTTTTATTTTTTTAAAAAGCAGGTGAAATGAAGCAGCTCAATTAGTTAAGGGTTAAAAAGTATAGTACGCAGAAACATTGAAAATATGAATGGTCCAGGTTTGTTGTATGTGTTTTTCATTTTTGTACAGCATAAAGCAATCGATAAAGATCCTGGTATTTAGCCTCTACTTTATATGCTACCCGTATCAGGGAAGTTGTTTTAAATGCCCCTAAGCCACCCCGAAGGAATGTCACCTGGCCCCCCTAGTACGAATGAAAACGACCCCGTACCATTGTAGGTTATCTCTCTTCCTCAAAAATGACAACAATTACTTTCTAGGACGTTTTGGACATTGATGATTTTCATATGATCTATTTATTAAAGTAATACTCATCTCTCCGCATGAAATTAATTTTCCACATGCTACACAAGTCAATCTCATCTGCCCAAAGTTCTTTTGCAGATTTGGGACCGTTTCCCTTGCCTCTGACTCACTTATTGCTAAGTCATTGATGGATGTTTTTGCCGGTCGGGGGTTATCCACCAAATCTCGAAGTTGTGCTTTAGAATAATTAGGAGGGTGCCACCTCTCCATGTGCCGATGCATGGTATGATTACCATAGCTATATTTTTTTCGGTCCCTCTCGAGAGTTTTTTTTTTTGCAGATGAAGCAGGCAACGAACCTGGCATTAACTTTCTTTTCATGAGAAGGAAAAGAAAAAAAATTGCCAGATAAAATTCACTTTCACATGGGACTTTCTTGGCATTTCTTTCAGAAACTTTTACATCACTGTGTCATTTCTTTGTCTATCCTGGTTAAAGCAATGTCATATAAATAGTTGTTTAAAAAGTTTTTTTTAACGTGTTTACTTTGTTGGAGCGTTGTATATATTTATAAGTTATTAAAGTGTTATAATCCTACAACTTTGTTGGAGTGCTATATATTTTTAATGTGACACATAATTGTGAAGACTTTGATGTACAAAAAGGCATCCCTGGAATCTTCCGCTTCAGGCTCGGTCCCACACACCCTTACAGTGAGAATCCCCTCCCCAATCACAATACAGGATCGTTATCAGATAGTAGGAACGCGTGTGGTGTAACGGATCTCATGAGGTGGCGACCTTGATCTACTGTAACTCCTTTAAACAGGGGTGATTCTTTACAGTTGGGGCCATAAACTACATCCGCAGGGCTAGGTGATAGCCTGGGACTGGCCTGGACAATCAGAAACAGAGGAAGAGGACTGTCAGAGGGTGCAGTAGTGAATAGGGTGAAAGGGAGGTGTCGGGCGGGCACAGGGTGTGATACTCAGGGAAGAGCAGCGCAGATGGGGGGAAGTTTATGGCCCATGCATCAGAGAGAGAGCAGGGGTGACCAGTCCGTGGGGGAGATGCTTGCGAGGGTGGGGAGCCATGCTGAGGATCGGCGGCGTGCAGAGAGTGGGTCTGGTCAAGGCATCTAAAATGGCTGCCGTGCACGACAAAGGTGTGGCATTGGAAAGAAAGCAAGATGGCGCAGACAATGTTTATCAATACTGATTAATTTATAACAATTATTTTTAACAATATATTTACTCGCAGTGTCAAAATGGCGATCAACACTTCCTAATTTCCTTCGAATCGAACGTTAACAGAAGTCAAGCGGCAAAAAAAAAAAAACGCTCACGCGCAACCGCTGGAAGACAGGTATCAACATATATGAGCCTCCTCAACCACCCTCAGAAAACATAGGGGGTCAGGATACGTCTCCCGTACCCCCTTATACCCAATACTCACATAGTTTTTCCTCCATCTAGTAATTTAATTAAATCGAAACACAAAATGGCGAATTCCCGTTTCGCTACCAGTTTGCGACCCGGTTCGCAAACCGGGAAGCGCTTCTACCACGAAAAATGTAATTTTTTTTATTTTCCCCATGGGACCCTTTAATAACCCCAACATCATTCCTAGGGGGTCAAGAGGGGTCTACCTTGCCCCCTTGCATTAAATTCCCCCTTCGTTTTTCTCCTCCTCTTGTCTCTCGATCCTACCAAGAGACAAGATGGCGGCTGCACCGGACTGTTTAGAATGTTGACAGACACCGGAGAGCCAATCAGCTTCGCTTTGCAAAACTCAGTTACGCGAAAAGTACGCGATCTAGTGCGCTATCCAGGACGCTGTCACAGATATATCTGTTTTTTTAAAAGTTAATTTCTCAAAATCCACTGGAGCACATATATTGAGACCCAGCAAAGGCACATCGGGCTAACAGTCCCTACAATTTTGCCAAGTTTCGTGCAAATCCATTCAGCCGTTCGAGCTAAAAGTGAGGCCAAAGGCCCTATGGAAAAATGAATGGGAAAAACGTGTTTTGGGACCCCCCTTTTTTCTCGGCCCCCCTTGACGGAACTCCCCCAAATTTCCAGGGGCTGCTCGGAAACAAAATGTGCCATTTTCCTGAAAATTTCAGCCGATTCCATCCACAAACGCCAAAGTTATTAGACATAGAATTTCCAAAAGTTCCATAGAGAAAAAATCCTAACTATATATACCTACTGGCTATCGCCAGTAGGTAATATATATATATATATACATATATATCAGGTCTAAAACGGCATCAGAAATCACGCACAGGAATCATTCAAGTGCAGTGAATGTTGAAGTAGGTTTTATGAATATTCAATATTAAGTACTGATCAGCGAACACACACGGGAAAAGCCATGTCATTGCAGTAAATGTGTGAAGATCTTTTGTCAACTTTCAGAGCTACAAAGACGTCAGCCTCTCCTCAGAAGAGTCCAAGATCAATAATGAGGGTCACAGCTACAACTGTGTGACAGCCAGGCCGAGCACACTTCAGAAGAGTGCAGGATCAGTAACGAAGGTCACAGAGCTGCAGCTGTGTGACAGCCAGGCCGAGCACACTTCAGAAGAGTGCAGGATCAATAATGAAGGTCACAGAGCTGCAGCTGTGTGATAGTCAGGCCGAGCACACTCCAGAAGAGTGCAGGATCAACACTGAAGGTCGCAGAGCTGCAGCTTTGTGATAGCTAGGCTGAGTACTTCACTTCAGAAGAGTGCAGGATCAATAATGAAGGTCGCAGAGCTGCAGCTGTGTGACAGCCAGGCCGAGCACACTTCAGAAGAGTGCAGGATCAATAATGAAGGTCACAGAGCTGCAGCTGTGTGATAGTCAGGCCGAGCACACTCCAGAAGAGTGCAGGATCAACACTGAAGGTCGCAGAGCTGCAGCTTTGTGATAGCTAGGCTGAGTACTTCACTTCAGAAGAGTGCAGGATCAATAATGAAGGTCGCAGAGCTGCAGCTGTTTAATAGGCAGGCCGACCACACTTCAGAAAAGTGCAGGATCAGTAATAAAGGTCACAGAGCTGCAGCTGTGTGATCACCAGGCAGTGCACACTTCATAAGAGTGCAGGATCAATAATGAAGGTATCAGAGCTGCAGCTGTGTGATAGCCAGGCCGAGCACACTTCAGAAGAGTGCAGGATCAATAATGAAGCTCACAGAGCTGCAGTTGAGAACACAGTGTCTGTTCAGCAAATACAGATTATCAATGAAAGTCTCCAACCTGCATGCTTTGTGATGGACAGGGTGAGCAGGCGGCTTCTCTTTAGGAGAGTGAGGAATCATTTATAAAAGTCACTGAGCCGCATGTTGTGTGATAGTTAGGCAAAATCACCATTTTACATTCTTGGACGACGATTTTTTGGTGGCTAATGGAGCTGAACTTTGACATGATTGTTCCACAAAAGAAATTAAAAAAAAGATTGATTGCACAAAAATAACATAAAGGTAGAACCAATCACGATGCTATAAAATGTACACAATAATGACTAAGTTTTACATATTAAAAAGAAAGGCACGTTTTTAAGATATGTAATGGAATAAAAAAAATCTTTGGATTTTGGTATTTTACTGCTGATTGTAAACAGATTATATTGAGCCCCTAAATTCAAAATAATTTGTGCTGCCAGCAGGGAGTCTAGCAGAGGTGGCAACAGATGGGGATGCTGTCTCGACAGTGTGACTGCTGTCAGCAGGTGGTCTGGCAAAGGTAGCATTAGAAGGGGGTCCTGTCTCGAACGTGTGACTGCCCTCAGCAGGGAGTAAGGCACAGGAGGCATTAGAAGGGGGTCCTGTCTCAACAGTGTGACTACTGTCAGCAGGGAGTCTGGCAGGGGTGGCATTAGAGGGGCGGTCCTGTCTCAACAGTGTGACTGCTGTCAGCAGGTAGTCTGGCACAGGTGGGATTAGAAGGGGGTCCTGCCTCGACAGTGTGACTGCCCTCAGCAGAGAGTCTGGCACAGGAGGCATTAGAAGGGGGTCCTGTCTCATCAGTGTGACTGCTGTCAGCAAGGAGTCTGGCAGAGGTGGCGTTAGAAGGGGTTCCTGTCTCGACAGTGTGACTGCCCTCAGCAGGTGTCAGGCACAGGAGGCATTAGAAGGGGGTCCTATCTCGAAAGTGTGACTGCCCTCAGCAGGTGTCTGGCACAGGAGGCATTAGAAGGGGGTCCTGTCTTGACAGTGTGACTGCTGTCAGCAGGGAGTCTGGCACAGGTGGCATTACAAGGGGGTCCTGTCTCAACAGTGTGACTGCTGTCAGCAGGGAGTCTGGCAGGGATGGCATTACAAGGGGGTCCTGTCTCGACAGTGTGACTGCTGTCAGCAGGTGGTATGGCAGAGGTGGCATTAGAAGGAGGTCCTGTCTCGACAGTGTGATTGCTGTCAGCAGGTAGTCTGGCAGAGGTGGCATTAGAAGGGGGTCCTGTCTCGACAGTGTGACTGCTGTCAGCAGGGAGTCTGGCAGAGGTGGCATTAGTAGGGGGTCCTGTCTCGACAGTGTGACTGCTGTCAGCAGGGAGTCTGGCAGGGGTGGCGTTAGAAGGGGGTCCTGTATCGACAGTGTGACTGCTGTCAGCAGGTGGTATGGCAGAGGTGGCATTAGAAGGAGGTCCTGTCTCGACAGTGTGACTGCTGTCAGCAGGGAGCCTGGCAGAGGTGGCATTAGAAGGGGATCCTCTCTCAACAGTGTGACTGCTGTCAGCAGAGAGTCTGGCAGAAGTGGCATTAGAAGAAGGTGCTGTCTCGACAGTGTGACTGCTGTCAGCAGGTAGTCGGGCAGAGGTGGCATTAGAAGGGGGTCCTGTCTCAACAGGGTGACTGCTGTCAGCAGGGAGTGGCAGGGGTGGCGTTAGAAGGGGGTCCTGTCTCGACAGTGTGACTGCGTTCAGCAGGTGGTATGGCAGAGGTGGCATTAGGAGGAGGTCCTGTCTCGACAGTGTGACTGCTGTCAGCAGGGAGCCTGGCAGAAGTGGCATTAGAAGGAGGTGCTGTCTCGACAGTGTGATTGCTGTCAGAAGGTGTCTGGCACAGGTGGCATTAGAAAGGGGGTCCTGTCTCGACAGCTTGACTGCTGTCAGCTGGGAGTCTGGCGCAGGTGGTATTAGAGGGGGTCCTGTCTCAGCAGTGTGACTGCTCTCAGAATGGCTCTGCTTTCGGCGTTCACATGACTGACAAGGTTTCTTTGAGATGGGACTAGCTCTCTTGTGTTGATGGAGAGAGAAGTGCTACTTGTGATACAAAGACCTGGGCTTCACTTCTTTTAATTCAGTCATTTTTGTCCAACCAATTTATAATTTCTTAGGAAAGTAAAAAATATGTCTGTGGCTTGACACTCCCCTTGTTAATAATTCATAAAATGTTCAGTACTTGTAAGTATTCAGCTACAAGAGGGATGTAGACAAAGATTTGTCATATTCCAAAGAGATTTTTTTTTAAGGGTCTTATTTAGTGCAACTTAATATACTGGGTGTTAGATTGTGTTATATCTAGACCACCGTATCCGTGATGGACGTGGAATAAAGGAGTTGAGTACAAAGAGTTTCTCAGAAAGCTGTGAGCACCTTCGAAGGGGGAACAGTAATAAAGCTAAGCTTATGTGAGTGTTAGCTTTTTGTCTTAAACAACAAAAAGAGTACAGAGTTCCCCGGACAGAGTCAACTAAATGACTACAATTAACCTCTCTCTCATAAGGGTGAAAGTAAAAAGTGAATGGTGAAAACCCTTTGTCGGAATTTTAGGGATACCTCACACAAGACATCGGTTGGACGACTGTTGTCATCCCACCCGATGGTCGTCCAGCGTCATCATCGGTATCCTGCCCCTTCGACAGGCTGGCGGTGCAATGCCCGTTGGGCAGCACAGGGTGCTGCACTTTGGTGGAGTTCTTTTCTTCCTTTGCCGTAGGGTGTGTGCGTGTGAGGGGCCTAAAAAAGTGCAATAGTGAGCGTGAGTGAAGTGTTTCTAAAAAAAGTCAGTGGAGTCCATTGGGTGAAATTTTAATAACATGGCTCACTGCTTTATTAAAAAATTAAGGGGTATTGAGGCGAGACAGTTAGGTATCTAAACCTCATTCAACCCTTAGTGCAAGTGTGGTCGACATGTTTCTTGCCGCTAAGGCAATTCTTCAGGACCAAAAAAGTGCTCATATGATTGCTGTGCGATTTCTCAATAATAGGAGAAATCGAGGATACGACCTGGCTTTGTGTCGTAGGATCAAACCTCCATTGAGAACCCGTAGTCCCCGGTAGGACAGCTGTCCTGCGATCATCTCGACGTGGGTGGGGTAGGTGACTAGATGCCTTCTGCCAGCAACTAACCAGGTTTTTATACATAGTTCTGGCCCCACCAGGTCAGCCTAGGGGATCTCCTACCGGGGACTAGATAGGGATAAGTAAGTAGTCTGTACTGATGGTTGTCTTTTTTACCTAATGAGCTCGAGTGTAGATGATTGGCACAAGGATCGATGTCATCACCCAGTTTATTCAGCCCAAATCTGTGTATGGAATTGTGTTAAAATGTCCTCATTTTGTGCACATATTCACTCCAGTAGTTCTAAAGCCAGGACACCATATCAAAATATTCATACATTGAATATAATTACTAGTGAGGCTGAGTCATTTGGAAATTTGAGAGAACCAAAACATTTGACACAAAAAATGGTGATATGAAATTGATTGTATTTTGTTCTTTTGATTGCGTAAACCTTTTTCTGCCCCTGGTTCTCTTTAACACCTTGGCTGCTAGGCGTTTTCCCGCTGTGTGCTGGAAATTATTTTATTCCTTTATTTATGACGAGCTCAGCTCGTCATCAGCACACGACACCCGTGGGTGATGACGAGCTGAGCTCGTCATAAGCATCGAAAGGGATAAAACAGGTGCTTGCCGATAAGCCTATAAAGCTAGTTTGAGATACAGCCTAGCACACTAGGTCAATGTCCGGTAGAACAGGACGAGGTCACTTTCAGAACTTGGAAATGAAACCTTTAGTTACTAAAAAATGCTAGAAAGAGGATAGCACATCTTCAGAGCCAGAGTTCCATCCACCATGGCACTTTTGGTATGGAAGGCTTTGTGAACCAATGAAATTCAACTAAAGAAAGACTATCAACTTGGCTACCTGTCCTGTGACTGGATCAGGCCTCCTCCTCCCATGTCCAGATGGGCAGCTGGCTGAGTATATTCAGTCCAGGTTTGGAAATCAAGGTTTGTGATGAAAGTAATCAAAACATGTACGATTTACAAAGGAACGATGGTGGTGATGCCAAGCCCTATGTGCCACTGTTAGTACTGCTAGCGAGAGTGTGTACATTTATCTGCTAACAGCGCGCTCCATGGGAAAGGTCAGCCGTCCCTCATCATAACTGCAAACCAAACCTATTATAGACCCTCTCCAGCAGCACCTGTAGGCGGCTGGCGAGTGAACAGTAAACTCTCTCTCATAAACCCACCTTTAGCAGACATGGGGTTGAGCACTTCAGGCAAAAACAACAAAAACTAGGGCTGCTGATCGACCCCGATCACAGGCCCAGAGTGTTTGGTCCCAGAGATCCACGAGGACTAGTTTTGGCTATTCTGGCCTGGTCAGGTCTAACTAGGAACATCATTAAGTATTCTTAGTCCTCAATGCTTAAACCTTACACCCCAAGCATCCTCAAACCTTAAACCCCAAGCATATAAACCTTAAGTACATATAAATTGAGTAACAGAAAGTGCCGTAGCACTTCTTACGAACATTGAACATTGGAAATTGGAATTCCAGTGATAAGTGACAATGATAACAGTGTGTTGGTACCACTAATTCAGGAGCAGAAACTAAACTCTAGATGCAAGAGTCGCGGTTTAACATGGGGTTTGAAAATTAACAGGACTTACCACACTTACACCTCTGAATATGTCTAACTGTATAGAAGTACATCATGCAGGGCTTCTTTGGATGACATTTGTGCAAAAGCAAAGTAATGGTGTAAGTGTTCTGTGACAAAGAATACAAAGTAAAGGATATCAAGTTTTTCGCTTGTTTGAGGAGCCGCCAGAAAGGTTCATCTCCCAGGCAGGGTTGTCTTCCAGGTGACGTGCAAGGTCTTGGGGGTTTGTAAAGATGCTTGGTTTTCCATTCTCTACTATTCTGAATTTCAAGGGTCCTGCAAAAAAAGAATTGAATGTTCTTCTTCCTCAGAATGTCCCAAAGTTGTAGGAATCCTTACCTTGTGTCAACTGTGTCTTTGGAGTAATCCTGTGTAAAGGTAATCCGTTGGCCTGCCCAGGTGACGTGATGATTTTTCCTGGCGTAGTTTAAGATGGCTTCTGTGTGTTGGTAGCGGAGCGGTTTGAAGATCATGGGGCGAGAGCCTTTTCTATTTAGAGGGTTGAAGGATGGGATTCTATGGGCTCTGTCCAGTTCCCGGCCCTGTTGGAAGTTTATCCCCATTATCATTGGTATCCAAGCTTCGAGGAAGGCTACGCATGATCCTGCATCAGACTCTGACCCTTCCAGAATACCGAAAATACGTATGTTCCCTCTCCTATTTTGGTCTTCCAATTCTGCGTTCTGTTTCTTGAGCTCACTGGTGATGTTGAGGAGGTGTTTGATCTCTTTGGTGGCCTGGGAGGTCGTGTCTTCAGCATCGCTTATTTGTTGTTCCGCTTCATCAATTTTCGTGTTCATAGTGTTCAGATTGGCGCGGATTGCGGTTAGTTCTAGTTGCATTGCATCAGTGTTTTGTTTCGTTGATTTGGCCTGGTCATGGACTTCTGCTAATTTTTTTATTATCATGTCCATTGTGCTATTTAGGTCCGGTCTGGCTTATATCGGTGATTCTGAGATGGTTGGTTCTGGTTTCACTTTCTTGTACGAGGTTCTGCTCTTCTTTGTCCGCTATTTCTAGTCAAGAGGTGGTTGAGATGGCTAGGTGACGCGATGATTAAGGGCAGGCTTACTCTCAATGAGCTATATCTCGTAGGCTGCAAGGTCAATAAGGATCCCAGGGACTGCGCTTGTCAATATTAGCACATAGATCAGTTAAAGCCCAGGTAGGTCCACAGGTAGGATGATGAGAGTGCCTATGATATCAGCAGTAGGAACAATTGGGACAAGTAGTCAGCGCAGACACAGTAATGCAGATAATGTTAATGTCCGATTGGCAAAGTTAACATCCAAGCCAATGGGTCAGAGGAAGCTGCAACCTTGATTCTGACAGTATACCGCCTGTGAAGGCTTTATAACATGTTGTCTTTCCTGAATGATAGGTATTGTAAGACAGACAGACTTAGCTGGCAATGGAGTTGGGTCACCATCAGAAGAGGCTTGCCTCTATACTTGCGTCCAGTAACCAGCGACAACAAACACCTACATGACACGGAATAGAGCCGTAGCAGAGAACCTTAATATTGTATCTCTGAACGTTAAAGGCCTCAACCATCCAGTGAAGCGCAGGAAATACCGAGCGAAAACCAAAGGGGACATCATCCTCCTACAAGAAACCAAACTCTCAAAAGAAGACGTAGGCTTCATAAAACATAACTGGATCCCTCATGTCTTATGCTCTCCAGCAGACCATAAGAAACAAGCATTGACATAGCTAATAGGTCTCGCATTCTGGAACTTATAAGTGTTTGTTATCCAGCACAATATCCTTGGTGCAACAACATCAACTGTTCATTGGCTAAACACTTATAAGGTCCCAAAGGCGAGACCTATTGGCTATTCCAATGCTTGTTGGTGATTTGAGGAACTTCGGTGTTGTACAGGAACAATGGTGAAAAGGCTGGCACCGTAGTTGGGGCCAAGACTCAAAAGGGGACTTGAACAGCTGTGGCATGGGACAGAGAACTTGAGGATGGAGCCAAGCTGTTACCAAAGGACAGCATGCAAGCGCCACTGGGAAGGTGAGAGTTTGAAAGAATGCAATTAGCTTGGTGATTTGGGGTCCAGGAGGAAGCTTTTTGCAGGAGGAACATGTGCATTACCAAAGCCAGGTCCTACCGAGGCAGGTCATAAGGTAACGTTAGTCTAGACAAAGTAAGTGTGCAATTTCACAAGGCTAGGTGACTGCCTAAAATGTATGTTATAAGATGGTGCGGGAGTGGGATTAGTGCTTTCTCATTTTCTGGTACCTACCAAAAGACAACTTACACTCTGATGCTTCTTGTGAGGGCTATGGATGATAATGCTTTCAGCAAATTGAGGCAGGAAGGCAGGTCACCTGTCTGGGGCTGGTGCATGATATACTGGACTATTGTTGATTCACATATTGATCAATAATGCAGGCAAGACATACTCAGGCTTTATCAGTCATGAGAGGTATGGCACACATGCTGTCCTGTTAACAAGAAGGAGAACCCTCTCTGAACAGAAATTTGGAGCTTTAACTTTTGTTAAAGCTAAAGTTACCTGCAATTATTATATTCAAGCTCATTAGCCACTCATGAGCAGGAACAGCCCATATTTAAATATTGCACTGCAGAAAGGGCTTCAAATCTTCGGCCATGTGTATTGTGTATTATTCAATGGGCAGACTCATCCCAACCAGTTACTCATTACATGGTACTGAGCGAAGGCAAATCCAGAGAGAGAAAAGTAACTCCTTTTAACCAGATGTTCAGAGATGAAACTGTGCGTATAGTAAAAAGATTGATGCGGTAGGGGTCCGATTCAATCATTGGCCAACAGAGCAATCACCATTGGCCTAATAAAGGACTTTACTTCAGGCAAGACAAGACTACTTTACCTGCTAAATTTATAAATACCACCCAGCAGGCAGTTCTTTTCACTGAATTGTACTGTTTGTTTCGATGGAGCCCTGTAACAAATAGTTATAATTTTGTTTTCAAAAAGAAAATCCCAAAATTAGATTTTATTTATGTAAAGAAAAAAACGTAATGCTCCCCTAGCTATGGGAGGCTTCTCCCATGGCGGGGGAGTCTAACAAATATTTTTGCAGCAATGCATGTACGTTTTTGGCAGCCAAACTGAATCGATGGCTAAAGGTCTTTTCCCAATGTAGCGCTTGCGTGCTGCGGATGCGAGACCTAAAAAGGACATTTAGTGGGGCTCACACAATTTCCCATCGCCAGCTTTTTACTGGTAGTTTCTCCCTTAACTTTCATCAGCCTCTGACAAACCAATAAAAAGTTACCCAGGAAACTTAGTATATCCACCACAATAAGCACCTTGAAGGGTCTGATTGGGTAGTCAACAAATCGACGGAGGCCGAGGCCCAAGGCCTGCCAACCATTGGCTTTTTCACCCCGCTTTGTGTGTGTGGGCCAACTATCACAGCTTCCACCCAGTCCAACAGCCTGCCGCCACCCTGAACATGCACACACTCTGACTGGCTCAGTGTCATACTGAGAAGTATGATGGGCTGACATGTGATGGCAGAACATAAAGTGTGGCTTGTGTCTGCTCTCTTGCAGAACAGCTCTGAGCAGAGACACTTCCACAGAAGAGTATAAGTTAGAGTGTGTGGGAAAGGAGGTTAATTTGCCCTAGCACAGAACCTTTCCTGTGTTTCTTGAGGTATGTTACGCTGCTAATGCTGGTCAACACACGAGGAGTGGTAGGTGCAGCTAAAACTACATTTAGGTAAAGTTTTGTCAGCAGGCTCATTTGTTTTTAAAAAGTGTTGACGTTTGTCCATTAGCTTTGGGATGGGATTCGCCTTTGCAGGGTCATCTCTGCCCTTCCCCTACCGCCCTGATTAAGGATTCTGAAAAGAAGAGCAATCCAAGTTGAGAATGCCGTCCGAGCAGAGATGTAAGCCATATTAGTGCAAAGGATCCTGCTGAAAACTGCAAATGTGGAGATGATCAGTAGAGGGTTATTATCATGAACAAAGTGTCACTTTTCAAGCCACATATTAATACAATACCTAAATAAAAAGTATGACTGGGTGGGAGGAAAAATAGAAAATCAAAAAAAAAAGCATTTTAGCTTGCTTTTTAAACTACTGGGAAGTGGCTCCATGTCATGTAAAATCATCAATCTGTCTTGGCTTTGGAAACATGGATTCAAATTCCCTCACATGCAAAGTGAGGTTGGCTAAAACAACAGGAAAGACTGAAGATGTCACATATGAAATGGAGTCACTCATTTTACAAAGCAGTCCAGTCAATTTCTAAAACAGTTTCATATGCAAAATCAAAGTAAACTCTGTTGACCTATTGTGTCAAAGTTCATTCTTTGGCATCATGCATTGATTATTGGCAATCCCACTCATTTTGGCGTTTGTGGAAAACAAAGATATATTTCAGCCTTCACCAATAGTGTAATTAGCTTCCCCACCACAAAGAATAGTTAGAAGTCAGATAGCAACAAGAAGGGAGTGACAGGGCAGGAAGGGGATAGAGAAAAGGAAAGGAGAACAGACAACGTGGGAGGAAAGACACACAAGCTGAATGAAGAATACTGGTGGGGTGAGAAGATGCAGAAAGAGGGATGAATAGCTAGAGGTGCAGGACAGAAGGTAGAAGAATGAGAGTTGTAAGAGGGTGGGTGAAGAACTGAGTTGCATGAGGGTAGGTGAAGAAATTAGTAGGGCCGTGCAGAGCTAAGGGAAGAACGCTTGTCATTTATCAAATATTTTGCCTCAAATTAGCCCTCAGCTCTAATAAAGCCACAGTTCGCGAACAATTGCGATCTACAAATGTGGGACACTTTTTTGGTGTGTCCGGGCCTACTTCTGGTCTCAGTTTATCCCTGGTTCCTTGCTACAGTAACACTTTAAACATACACAGATGCCTTCAGTGAATTCATGTGATATTGTACACCCCTTCAGCGATTATTTGTCAAAAAGCAACTGATCATCCACCAGGAAACAAGGAAGATAATTACTGCCTGGGTTAAACGCAACAACCTGAAAGCTAGTGCTTAATTTGTAAAAGAAAGTATGCCGGTGCCCGAAGCTCAGCGGCCAGTTTAATAAAACGTGGACGTGCCAAGTGCCAGGCTGGTAGCCTTAAATACTCTACCAGACACCCTCACCCCTTCCCTCCCCCTTGGCCCTTTCTCTAACTCTAGAAGGTTCCTGCTTTCTCCCTCTGTTATGGTTCTTTCGTCTTTCTGATCTGTGTGTTTTCCTCTCTTCAGCTTGGTAAAAATCAGATGCGTTATAAATAGGTACAGGTGGCCGCCACCGGAAATGACTGGCTCAACTTAAGCCCTGTGAAAGCTTGTTTCATGTACTCTTATGCTAACATGACCTTCATGGCCTTGCAACTTTCCTTCTCTGACCTTGCTTAATCAAAAATATGTAAGAAAGTGAATAGTACCCTCCTTGTCAAGCAACAAATGTGTGAACAATCAAAGCACTCGAGGTAAACATTCTGCGAATATAGATAATAAAGACATCCTTGACCTTTTGATCAAGAAGAAATATGAATACAACAAGATAATGAGTAAACGCGCGGGTGTGTGGATTAATACATTTAAAGCACTAAAATGATGTGAGGGAAATAAGGCAGGCAAATTGTTAGCTTTGTATCTTAAGCACAAACAGAAACAATTCACCATCCCATTGATTAGAGATTCCAAGAACATTGTCCAAACTAAACATAACGAGATACTAAAGGCATTCCAAAACTTCTATGTGGACCTTTACAAAAATAAACAAACAATAGATCTAGAGAGCTGCACTAAATATCTAGAGGCATTGGACCTACCAAAATTAACTGAAACTGAGAGCTCAGCGCCAGGGAACCCCATTTCTGAAAAGGAACTCTCTATATCAATTAAATCCCTCAAAAGCAATAAAGCCCCAGGCCCAGACGGCCGCATGGCCTCCTTTTACAAAGAATTTGATAAGTCACTAAAACCCACCTTACTAAAACTGTTCAACTCTATTGCTAAGGACGGCTGTGTAACCAAATCAATGGGTGAAGCCAACATCACCGTTGTTCCCAAAGACGGTAAGGACTCCCTTTTAACCAAAAATTACAGGCCAATCTCGCTTATCAATCTTGATTGCAAGCTCTATGCAAAAATCCTAGCCAATAGACTAAAGGCAATTCTGCCAAAGCTGATTAGTAATTCGCAGGTGGGGTTTCTCAAGCATTGCTTGTCTAATGATAATACGAGTTTACTGTTCCACATCCTGGAGGAAGCTAAGATAACGCCCGTCCCTTCCATCGCCATTATCTTAGATGCAGAAAAAGCGTTTGATAGAGTATCATGGTCTTCTTTAAAACAATGCATGTCATCTTTTAATCTAGGTGAGGCATATATCAATATGGTCCTGGCCCTATACTCTTGCCCTACTGCCCGAATAGCTATTAATGGCACCCTGTCAGAACCCTTCCGCTTAGAACAGGGAAGCAGACAGGGCTGTCCCCCCTCTCCTGCATTATTTCTTTTGGACTTGGAACCACTGATCACGAATATCAAACGTAATAGCGATATAAAGGGTGTGTCATTCGGAGATACCATAGTGAAGTTGGCCGCTTACGCGGATGATATCCTAGTGGTTACAGAGAATCCGAGTGATTCCATCAAAGCACTTATGTCCACCATAGAAAGATATTCTAGTCACTCTGGATACATATAAAACCACGACAAGTCCGAAGTCAAACCCTTGAACATCCTTGGTACCCGAGATATGTTAGGGGACTCTGGGCTTGCTTGGCAACCTGCTTACATAAAATATCTAGGGATTGAATTTGGCAGTACGATCCTCGAGACACTCCATCGCAACGAGGCTAACACCCTAGGGAGAATTTAAGGTCTCTTTGATACATGGTCCCCAAGATTCATACCATGGTGGGATAGGATTGAGACCATCAAAATGATGATCTCGCCCCTAGATAACTATATAATCACTATGCTCCCCCTCCTTTTAACTAAGGACTCCCACCATAAATTAGACACTCTGCTCTCCAAATTCCTGTGGAAAGGGAAGAAAGCGAGAATTAGCATGAAGAAACTTAGATTAGATAATTCACAGGGTGGGATCAATCTTGCAGATTTCAAACTCTACCAGACGGCTTTTTTTAGCAAAACAAGGCTCCTATTGGCTCGTTAAATCAGAGGACTACACCCCAGTTTGGCTGGACAATGAGAAATCAATCCTCATGAATCTCTCCCCTGTGTCCCGGCTGACCACGAATCTCAAGGCGGTTACATGCTCAAAGCCCTTGTTTAAGAACATAAAATGGGCCCTACTGAAGATTGATAAATTTCTGGACAACAGTATTAAGCGCTCCAACCTTGAATCACTTTGGAACAATTATAATTATAATTAATTATAAAATACTCCACAAGGGAAGCCCTCTATACAATGACTCCTGGGTTAACAAGGGCATCTTTTTTCCACACCAACTCTTCAACAGCGCATAGCCCCTCGAGTTCAAAGAAATACAAGCTACTTATAACCCGGAACCAATTGATTTCTATAACTTCCTAAAAATAAAATCAGCATTAAATAAAGCGAAGTTACCTCTCCTCTCTCCTTCACTCCCGCACTGTCTCTCGAAGTTAAATAGGCTAGGTCATCAGGTCTCCTGGATCTACAAGCTAATGCGCCCTCAACAATCTTCCCTTAATAAGAAGTTGGTAACCTTTTGGGGATCGCAGTCCTCCTCCCCGATCTCAGAGCTCGACTAGTCCAAAACTTGGGCCTCAACGCTGAGAAATAAAATCAGCCCGGTACTCTCCCAGAGAAAGTGTAGGCTCTTGCACAAGGCCTACTGGACAGCAGCCCGACTCCACTCACACAAAATTAGGGAGGACCCCATCTGCTGGAATTGCAAGGACAAAGTTGGTGACCTTGATCATCTCATACTCCAGTGCGTTTGTGTGACACCATTCTGGGATAAGATCTTCGACTTCATATCTAACCTTTTCTCTTACTCCCCTAGTAGAGATATCTCGTCACTAGTTTTTGGTTTCCTTAGAGCAGAAGCACTGACTGGAAAGGACAGGACACTCCTAGACTTACTTCTAACTGCGGCGATTAAGATTATCCTCAACAATTGGAAAGACACACGAAAAGATTCCTTTAATTGCTGGTTAAACTGGGTCTTCAATCTAAGAAGCGCAGACAATATATCCCTCCAGAACTCGCCATGGAAATCTTCTACCAGACACATGTGGGACACTCTCGACTCATATCTTAGCTCTCACAAACCGCCCTGATTCACCTCAATCACGCTAGGCCGGCTCACCTCAAAGATCTGACTATTGCACCAAGACCTACTAGCGGCACCGGCTATCTTAACCCCCGCTCTCTGTGATAAGCCTCTACAACCGGGTATCTGTTCACTCCTCCTGACGCTACTGTCATGTCATTCCCCTTAAGGCACTCTCCCCTGACACTACATATGCCTCAAAATTGTGTTAAGTATGTATTAGTATTGTTTTTATCTATGATTATCTACAGTACCATTCTGCGCATTGATGTTAACTACGATCTCATTGCACTTGTTACTTCTTATATGCCTAGTTGATGTTTGTTCTTCCGTATATATCCTTGTATGTCTTTATATGATTTACTGTATGTAATTTTGTCTGGAAACAACCATTAAAAACTTGTTTGAAATCAATGAACCACTAGGACAGCGGATGATGTCAAACTATTGAAGGGGGAAGAGTCGTGTTCGCTAAACCGCTGCAGTTAGAGCTGACCTTAGAAACCACCCAAACTTCATGCAATTTGGCCTCCACTGGTTCTTTTGGTCGGGCACCGCCAGAACCTCCTTTAGACTTACTTCAGGAAGTACTGGGTTTGAAACTCTGTGACTTGGATTACTGTCCGTCTTTGTGTAAGTAGCCCTAACGTTGTAGGGTGCTTCAGAGGGTTAGCATTAGAGTTGGAATAAGAATGTCCCCTGCATTTTTCTCAGAGTTGCATTAAGTTCGCACTCAACCCGAAGGTATCGGGGATCTTAGTGCTTTATATGAGCCCCAGTTGCGTTACAGATGATACACATTCATTTTCGTTAGAAACGGGGATATTGAATGATTTGCCCAGAATCCCAGGATGTCTCACGTGACGGATCGGAGTGCCCTGCCTAAACGTAGCTAAACCAGAACCCCTAAATGTGCGCTGCCGGCTTTGCTCAGTGTCATTTCTAATTATTATAGCAGCGCTTCAGCACTTGACAGCTCAGAAAGCCATAAAAAGTTGTGACTTTGCATTTCAGTACGGTGATACGGACCACCACATTGAAATGTGTTAGTCAAACCCCTGATGCATGTTACTTGGCAGGCCTGCTCCCCTCAACGCAGGCACCCTTGCAGTATGGTGCAAGGCTGCCTGCATTGGCGCTAGGCAGCTAAATTTAGCCAGAGCACAGGGAGAAATGCAGAGCTGCACTGTATTCTTGTAAATACGGTGTAGCCCTGCATTTCAGAAGTGGAGAGCGTGTCGGGCCAACGCCGTGCTCCACCATTTCCTTGTAAATATGCCCTTAATGACAACAGCCTGACCTATTTTATCAAGAGACAGAACATCCTCTCATTTCAGAAGATGCACCGCCTTGATGAAGCATTGCTCCAGGAAACACACCTGTCACCTATTGAACATGATGAACTCAGAAGGGATTGCATGAGTACGGTACTACATGCCAGCAGGATCCAGACTATCCTTACACAGGGAGAGTGGGTTGGACATCTTATTTCACAAATTGCTGGGGGTTTGCACACAGCGGACATGGCGGGACACCCCTTAGCAGATAAATAACTTTGTCATGGTTCAGATACCCATTGAATCTTTGTGTATGGGCTCTATCTATGCCCGGGCGGCTGACCAAACTCCGGCTCTCCTTTGGACAGCCAGGGTATTCATGAGGGGGGGTGCTGGAATATGGCCCCTTGACAAGTCCAGAAACCAAACGACCAGGCAGCCCCGAGACCGGTTCATCCTCTCTGACATTATTGATGATCATGCCTTGATGGATCCATGGTGATGGACGCACTTGAGGGACGCCTACTATACTTCCACCTCCTGCGTCCATTGCAAACATTTACGCCTTGATCCTCCAAAACAGTACCTCTGATCATGATCTTCTGCTACTGGACCATAAACTTCGATTGTTGCAAACCCGTCAGGCCTGTTGGCATATGTATACAGCACGGTGTAAAGCCCCTGAAGACAAGCACAGATGGTGCCAATATCTGAGCCAGTACTTGGAGGAGAACATTGGGTCCATCTCCTCTGCACAGGTGCTGTGGGAGGGCAGGAAGGCCTTTTAGAGGTAATCTGATGAATGATTTGGCTGCCTATAAGTGCCACTGTGAGGCATAACAGCATTGGTTGACTGACCTCATGCGTCTCCTGGCTCAGACGTATAACGCATTGCTGACACCTGCTCTTCTCAAGGAGCTGCATGGGGCCAAGTATGATCTGAACTCTGATTACACAGTGGAAGACCAGAGGGATACGCTCTGCTGACTATATAGTAAGGAACGGTGGGTTGGCCCCCTTTGCTACACTCATGCGTGATTATGGGCTGCCACAATCGCATCACTGACAGTACCGACAGCTCCTGCTTCGCCTGCGACAGATGCTGGGTGCTCCCCCTTACGATCTAGAGACAGACCCAATGTTGCATTATATCCTGATATGGGAAGGATTCAAGGACACTATGGTGGGATTGTATGTTACCACTATGGGCAGCCTTTTTTCAAGCACCACTGCCCACACATTATGCTGTTTGTGGGAGCAGAGGCTGTGCCTCTCACTGTCTGAGCAGGACAGACACGACCTTTGGAAAGACCATGGCAGTTTTCTCCAGGAGGTCAGGTAGAAATTCAGTTATTTCAAGTTCCTACACCACTGGAACTGGACGTCGGAGTGGATCTATAAAGCACATACGGCAGACGATTACAAGTGCTGGAGGTGCTGAAGGTGTGGCACACTCGCCTGTGACATTTTACATTTCCTATGGACTGTACAGTGCTTTGTGCTACTGGGGCTTCGTTTGGGATACCTTGATGACCAACCTAGGGGTGGTACCGCAATTGATGGCCCGTCTGACCTTGCTTCACAAAATGTCAGTATTCCAGGATTTAACCCACCACTGTAAGAGTTAGCTGGCTATGGTCTTCATAGTGGGAGTTGGCTTTTTGGGGGCGACCATGGGGCTTGGCACCCTGACATTTTTGTTTCCTGTTCCCATGTCCCTTCCCCTCGTGTTCTCCCTCATCCTCCTTCCCTGGTCATCTGCAGGATCTTCTGGGCCACATCAACTCTATCTAGTGGGTTTATTTCATTTATTGTTTATCCTGTTTTCAATGTCTTCTCACAAGTTCTAGTTTACACAGTATCTTGGACTCTGCTGAATCGATAAACTTCCATCCCTGTAATACGCTCATTGTATATGAAAAATCAATATGCACCCCAGAATTGAGGTGTTTAAAAAAGACACAGGGAGTGGTGTCACTTAACATTTGACAATTCCAAAGGAAGAGACATTACTGAATTTATAGATATGATCAGCATACATGTAAAGTGATAAAATTAACAACCAAGACTCACTAAAATAGACATTCAATTTAACATTCTACTGAACTGTGTGCAGTACTCATGGTGAAATATGAGAAAAGTTTTGCACCAAAATGTGGGACAGAGGGTCTGCTCTGTGCCGAATAGTCATGTGTGAAGTTCTAGTTTATCCCCATAGTTTGGAAGAATGGGCCAGCTTTGAGTGAGACTTCAGACCGATCTCCAAATGTGTTAGTGTCACTCGTGATGAGTGACGCTTGAAGGCTCTGATATATGCACGTCCAAATTAATGTCGCTGTCGAAGTACTCAAGGCTGCTTGCATGACAATGCTACAAAGAGTTGACGCACTCTCTAATCAGCGGTGTATTGATGACGAGCGTCTTCTCTCCCAGCTGCCTGCCTGTCCTGGGACCTGCTGCCTGCCTGCCCTGACATAGCGCACTGTGCATTCCATAGCGCTTGGTATCGTTGTGGTCAATTTCATAGCGCTGTTTGTATTGCTGTGTATGCGCGCGCTGTCGTTCTCCTTGGCATTTGGTTTGCTTGCATTCCTGGCATTGTAGCGCGGCTAAGAAGCGTGTCTATTCACTTTATTAAGGAACCTCACTCGAACTCGATATCCAGCTCTGCCCCAGTTTCGATTTAGAGAGCGAGCGGCCATCTTACTGTTTATTTACTTTAGCCCGTGGCTCCTCCCCGCCCCCCGCCTCCCAGCTGACCCTCCCACACACGGATAGTCTACTATCGCCCGTCCTCTCCTCCTCTGTGACCACCTGGATTCCCTCCATTGTGGTCGCTCGCCCTGCCCTCGGCTTGCGCCTCGGAGTCTTCTCTCCCAGCTGCCTGCCTGTCCTGGGACCTGCTGCCTGCCTGCCCTGACATAGCGCACTGTGCATTCCATAGCGCTTGGTATCGTTGTGGTCAATTTCATAGCGCTGTTTGTATTGCTGTGTATGCGCGCGCTGTCGTTCTCCTTGGCATTTGGTTTGCTTGCATTCCTGGCATTGTAGCGCGGCTAAGAAGCGTGTCTATTCACTTTATTAAGGAACCTCACTCGAACTCGATATCCAGCTCTGCCCCAATTTCGATTTAGAGAGCGAGCGGCCATCTTACTGTTTATTTACTTTAGCCCGTGGCTCCTCCCTGCTCCCCGCCTCCCAGCTGACCCTCCCACACTCCGCCCCCTCCACTATCCATTTATAGCATATGGTCCAACGCGCTGCGGCCACGCGCTGCGGCCGTGCCGAAGGTGCGCCAAAGGTAAGCCCGTCTTCGCCCGTCCGCGCCTGGACCGCGCCCAGCGCCATACCCCCTGGACCTTGTCATGCCCACCCCTCCCGCATTACCTACGATGCCACCACCCTCCTAGCCCTTAACCCTGGCCGCTCCCCCAACTGCGTCCAAGCCGCTCCTGGACGAACCCACGGACCTTTCTCATGCAACTCCTGCAAATTCAACGGCACCGACAACAACCCCGCTACGATCACACCACAGATATCCGACCCCAACCACCTACAATGCATCTTGCTCAACACCCGATCGGTCCACAGGCAGGCCATTGACCTATGGAATCTACTAGACACCATCTCTCCGGACGTCGCCTTCCTAACAGAAACATGGATGAACGCCTCTTCTGCCCCAGACATCACCATTGCCATCCCAGAGGATTATAAGATCATACGCAAGGACCGTACCGGCCACACAGGAGGAGGAATCGCTATCGTCCATAAGAAATCCATCCACATCTCAACCAGCTCAGACGTCAATCTCGCCAACTCTGAACACCTTCACTTCCAGATCCACATCGACCCCAAGACCACACTCAGAGGCACCCTCCTTTACAGACCTCCAGGACCCCGCACACAATTTAGTGAGGACATCACGGACTTCATCACTCCACACGCGCTCCCCTCCAAAGATTACATCCTTCTGGGAGACCTCAACTTTCACCTTGAAAAGAACAACAACCGCAACTCCACCACCCTTTTGGACAACCTCGCCAACCTCGGACTTAAACAACTGGTCACTTCCCCCACCCACATCGCAGGTCACACACTCGACCCTATCTTCACCTCCAGCAATCATGTCTCCTTCAGCCACACCACGGCTCTCCTTTGGACTGACCACAGCTGCGTTCACTTTACCTACAACAAGCCCAAACCCAACAACCACCCCCAACCAACTCTGCAAAGAAACTGGAACAAAATCACCATCGACCAGATCTCCTCATCGCTTCTTCTAAACCCCCCAGCCCACTCCTCAAACCCCGACCAAGCCGCCACCAACCTCACCCTATGGTTATCCAACAGCGCTGACATCCTAGCACCACTGAAAAAACGACAAATCAAACTTGGCAGCAAGAAGGCCTCCTGGTTCAACGATGATCTTAAGAAATCCAAGAAACTCTGCCGCTCCCTTGAGAAGGCCTGGAAAAAAGACCCAACCACCAGCACCAAGGACGCCTTCAAAAACGCCACCCGCATACACCACCAACTGATCCGAAATGCCAAGAAAGCCGCTTTCAAGGACCGACTAGATAACAACGCCCACAACAGCAAGGAACTATTCAACATCGTCAAGGAATTTACCAATCCCTCGGCCAACTCCAACGACATCACCCCCTCTCAAGCCCTCTGCGACTCCCTAGCCTCATTCTTCCACAACAAAATTGCAGACATCCACAACAGCTTCGACAACCAACCCGAAGACCAACCCACCCATCCCCCTGCAGGACCCCCACCTCCCTTGAACACCCTCAATGACTGGAAGCCAATCTCCAACGAGGACACCATCCGTCTGATGAACTCTATCCACTCAGGATCCCCCACAGACCCATGCCCTCACCACATCTTTAAAAAAGCAGACTCCATCATAGCACCGCACCTCCGAGACGTCATCAACTGCTCCCTCGACTCCACAACCTTCCCGGAAAGCTGGAAACATGCCGAACTCAGCGCCCTCCTGAAGAAACCCACAGCTGACCCCACCGAACTCAAAAACTACCGCCCCATCTCGCTCCTTCCATTCCCGGCCAAAGTCATCGAGAAAGCGGTCAACAACCAGCTCGCCGCCTTCCTCGAAACAAACAAATCCCTCGACTCCTCACAATCCGGCTTCCGAGCCAAGCACAGCACTGAAACCGCCCTCATCGCAGCAACAGACGACATTCGAACTCTCCTGGACAATGGAGACACAGTCGCCCTCATCCTCCTTGACCTCTCCGCAGCCTTCGACACAGTCTGCCATAGCACCCTTCTACAGCGCCTCAGAAACATCGGAATACAAGGAAAAGCACTGGAATGGATCACCTCGTTCCTCACCGGAAGAACCCAGAGAGTCCGCCTCCCACCATTCATCTCAGAGGCCACTGAAGTCATCTGCGGCGTACCCCAAGGGCCCTCACTCAGTCCCACCCTTTTCAACGTATACATGAGCCCCCTCGCGGCCATCGCACGCCAACACAACCTCAACATCATCTCCTACGCGGATGACACTCAACTGATCCTATCACTCACCAATGACCCTAGCACCGCCAAAACTAACCTACACGAAGGAATGAAAGAAGTAGCCGAATGGATGAAACACAGCCGTCTGAAACTGAACTCAGATAAAACAGAAGTCCTTATCTTAGGTACCTCCCCCTCTGCCTGGGACAACTCTTGGTGGCCAGAAGCCCTTGGAAAAGCACCCATCCCGACGGACCACGCACGGAACCTGGGCGTCATCCTGGATTCCTCACTTTCGATGAACAGACAAGTCAACGCCGTCTCTTCATCCTGCTTCAACATTCTTCGCATGCTCAAAAAAACATTTAGTTGGATCCCCACCGAAACTAGGAAAACGGTCACCCACGCTCTGGTCACGAGCCGACTGGACTACGGAAACACCCTCTACGCCGGTACTACCGCTAAACTCCAGAAAAAACTCCAATGAATACAGAACGCTTCAGCCAGGCTCATATTAGACATCCTGCGTAAAGAACATATCTCTGGTCACCTGAAAAACCTCCACTGGCTCCCCGTCAATAAGAGGATCACTTTCCGACTCCTAACCCACGCACACAAAGCACTCTACGAAATCGGACCCGAATGCCTCAACACACGACTGTCCTTCTACACCCCCTCCCGCCAGCTACGATCATCCAACCAAGCCCTTGCCACTGTACCTCGCATCAACAAAACCACCATGGGAGGTAGATCCTTCTCCTACCTGGCAACTAAAACCTGGAACTCACTTCCCACTTACCTTCGCCTTACTCAGAACCACCTAGCATTCAGAAAGCAACTTAAAACGTGGATATTTGACAAGTAATTCCCCACCCTTCTTCAAGCGCCTTGAGACCCTCTGGGTATGTAGCGCGCTAATACATTTTTTGACTTGACTTGACTTGACATATATGGGCCTATGTGAAGGAGTAGAATATTTTAGAGTCGTGAAATGTCCCTGCCCTGTTCTTCAGGCCAGTAATACCCACTCATTTTTATGATACAATGTAAACTTGTGAGAAATGCCTGGTTCATACTTGGTTGCCCTATCTTAGGAATTTATTGTTTCAAAGATATATTGCTTCATTTTTTGTCAATGAAACTTTGTTGAGAGAGGATGGTGGTTGCTGTAAACAAAAAAACAAAGCCTGGAAGAGGCCGCTATCTTAATATTTTAGGAGACAGTTGTGCTCTTAAACCAGAAACTCAAAACCTAATTAGAACCTACAATTTAGTCTTGTTTGAGGATATAAAACCGAATTAAATATAAGGAATAAGCCACAGACATAGGAACATTAGAAATAAGCTGTTCCTTCAATTGTCGCTTTGACACATGATCTATGCCTCATTGTCACTGATCTGGTGTTTAAATCTCCATGCTCCAATTTTAACAGCGCGCTCTACAAATGTTATAAATAAATAAATATTAGTCAGGAGGTCTGAGGTCAGGGGGAGCTATCACTATAGCGCCAGGACACCGTTTGGTAACAGCGCGCTCTGCAAATGTTATATATAAATAAATAAACATGGTATTTACCTCTGTTTACTTTGCTATGTAGTACGTTGGGGATTTGAAAAACTGCAAATAAATTATTTTAAAGAATAAATAAGCTGCCCAGTTTAATTGGAAAACTGACTGATATTCTGATATATTCTTTGAAATACAGATATATTCATTGAAATACAGATATATTCTTTGAAATCTCTTCCAGTTGTCGCCTTTCTGTAAATCTTTATCCTTTACGTCAGTATTTGGAAGATGCAATCTGAAGAGAAGCTATAAATACTTTTTTACAGCAGCAAAGCGTGAGACCCTGTACTTGAACTGTCTGACCCTTAAAAACATTCACATCTGTGATATCTGAAATCCCAGGTCTTTACAGGTATAAATGCTTGTTTGCGTGAAATGTATTCACTGCTGGAGCCTAGAGATGGCAGTTCCGTGAGCGGCCACCAGAGGACGCTCCTCGCATGCCGATGAAATCCCCTGAGCTGCACATTGGATGAAAGGGAGAAGGATTTCCTCTTCCGGGTCAGGGTCAGCGGTGGCAAAGACAGCACCAGCAACAGTGGTGACATCACTTCCTGCCTCTCCTAGTGTGTCCAGCCTGCTGCAGAGGAGGAAGGAGCCCTGTCTGGTGGACAGTTACCTTAATCTTCAGACCCTCACAGACCCCAGGAGGAGGAGAGAGCCTGACCAGGGGTGCAGAGGAGGAGAGGCCTGTCCAGGGAGGCAGAGGAGGTGAGGCCTGTCCAGGGGTGCAGAGGAGAAGAGGCCTGTTCAGGGGTGCTGAGGAGGTGAGACCTGTCCAGGGGTGCAGAGGATGAGAGTCCTGTCCAGGGGTGCAGAGGAGGTGAGGCCTGTCCAGGGGTCCAGAGGAGAAGAGGCCTGTTCAGGGGTGCAGAGGAGGAGAGGCCTGTCCCGGGGTGCAGAGGATGAGAGTCCTGTCCAGGGGTGCAGAGGAGGTGAGGCCTGTCCAGGGGTCCAGAGGAGAAGAGGCCTGTTCAGGGGTGCAGAGGAGGAGGGGCCTGTTCAGGGGTGCAGAGGAAGAGAGACCTGTCCCGGGGTGCAGAGGAGGTGAGGCCTGTCCAGGGGTGCAAAGGAGGTGAGGCCTGTCCAGAGGTGCAGAGGAGGAGAGGCCTGTCCAGGGGTGCAGAGGAGGCGAGACCTGTCCAGGGGTATAGAGGAGGTGAGGCCCGTCCAGGGGTGCAGAGGAGGAGAGGCCTGTCCTGGGGTGCAGAGGAGGTGAGGCCTGTCCAGGGGTGCAGAGGAGGTGAGGCCTGTCCAGAGGTGCAGAGGATGAGAGTCCTGTCCAGGGGTGCAGAGGAGGTGAGGCCTGTGCAGGGGTGCAGAGGAGGTGAGGCCTGTCCAGAGGTGCAGAGGATGAGAGTCCTGTCCAGGGGTGCAGAGGAGGTGAGGCCTGTCCAGGGGTGCAGAGGAGGTGAGGCCTGTCCAGGGGTATAGAGGAGGTGAGGCCTGTCCAGGGGTGTGGAGGAGGTAAGGCCTTTCCAGGGGTGCAGACGAGAGGCCTGTCCAGAGGTGCAGAGGAGGTGAGGCCTTTCCAGGGGTGCAAAGGAGGCGAGGCGGCCTGTCCAGGGTTGCAGAGGAGAGGCCTGTCCAGGAGTGCAGAAGAGGTGAGGCCTGTCCAGGTGTGCAGAGAAGGAGAGGCCTGTCCAGGGGGTGCAGAGGAGGTGAGACCTGTCCAGGGGAGCAGTGTCTCTCTTTGGGGCCTGTGCATAGTGCCCCGAGGCTCAGGGTGGAGTCAGAGGTGCTGTATGGGGTAGATTGAACTCTGGGCTTGTCTGTCCTTAATGAGAATCCTTTACCGAGAGGCCTGTCCAGAGGAGTAGAGGAGTAGAGGAGGAGAGGCCTGTCCAGAGGTGCAGAGGAGGTGAGATCTGTCCAAGGGTGCCGAGAAGGAGAGGCCTGTCCAGCGGTGCAGAGGAGGTCAGGCCTGTCCAGGGGTGCAGAGGAGGAGAGGCCTGTTCAGGGGTGCAGAGGAGGTGAGGCCTGGCCAGGGGTTCAGAGGAGGAGAGGCCTGTCCAGGGGTGCAGAGGAGGAGAGGCCTGTCCAGGGGTGCAGAGGAGGTGAGGCCTGTCCAGAGGTGCAGAGGATGAGAGTCCTGTCCTGGGGCGCAGAGAAGGCGAGGGCTGTCCAGGGAGGCAGAGGAGGTGAGGCCTGTCCAGGGGTGCAGAGTAGGTGAGGCCTGTCCAGGGTTACAAAGGAGAGGCTTGTCCAGGGGTGCAGAGGAGGTGAGGCCTGTCCAGGGGTGCAGAGGAGGAGAGGCCTGTCCAGAGGAGAAGAGGCCTGTTCAGGGGTGCAGAGGAGGCGAGGCCTGTCCAGAGGTGCAGAGGATGAGTGTCCTGTCCAGGGGTGCAGAGGAGGTGAGGCCTGTCCAGGGGTGCAGAGGAGGTGAGGCCTGTCCACAAGAGGTGAGGCCTGTCCAGGGGTGCGGAGGAGGTGAGGCCTGTCCAGGGGTGCAGACGAGAGGCCTGTCCAGAGGTGCAGAGGAGGTGAGGCCTTTCCAGGGGTGCAGAGGAGGCGAGGCGGCCTGTCCAGGCTTGCAGAGGAGAGGCCTGTCCAGGGGTGCAGAAGAGGTGAGGCCTGTCCAGGGGTGCAGAGGAGGAGAGGCCTGTCCAGGGGGTGCAGAGGAGGTGAAGCCTGTCCAGGGGTGCAGAGGAGGTGAGACCTGTCCAGGGGAGCAGTGTCTCTCTTTGGGGCCTGTGCATAGCGCCCCAAGGCTCAGGGTGGAGTCAGAGGTGCTGTATGGGGTAGATTGAACTCTGGGCTCGTCTGTCCTTAATGAGAATCCTTTACAGAGAGGCCTGTCCAGAGAAGTAGAGGAGGAGAGGCCTGTCCAGAGGTGCAGAGGAGGTGAGATCTGTCCGGGGTGCAGAGAAGGAGAGGCCTGTCCAGGGGTGTGGAGGAGGTCAGGCCTGCACAGGGTGCAGAGGAGAAGAGGCCTGTCCAGGGGTGCAGAGGAGGTGAGGGGTGCAGAGGGAGGTGAGGCCTGTCCAGGGGGTGCAGAGGAGGTGAAGCCTGTCCAGGGGTGCAGAGGAGGTGAGACCTGTCCAGGGGAGCAATGTCTCTCTTTGGGGCCTGTGCATAGCGCCCCGAGGCTCAGGGTGGAGTCAGAGGTGCTGTATGGGGTAGATTGAACTCTGGGCTTGTCTGTCCTTAATGAGAATCCTTTACCGAGAGGCCTGTCCAGAGAAGTAGAGGAGGAGAGGCCTGTTCAGAGGTGCAGAGGAGGTGAGATCTGTCCAGGGTGCAGAGAAGGAGAGGCCTGTCCAGGGGTGCAGAGGAGGTCAGGCCTGTACAGGGTGCAGAGGAGGAGAGGCCTGTTCAGGGGTGCAGAGGAGGTGAGGCCTGTCCAGTGGTACAGAGGAGGAGAGGCCTGTCCAGAGGGAAGAGGAGGAGAGGCCTGTCCAGTGGTGCAAGGGAGGTGAGGCCTGTCCAGGGGTACAGAGGAGGAGAGACCTGTCCAGGGGTGCAGAGGAGGAGAGGCCTGTCTAGGGCTACAGAGGAGGAGAGGCCTGTCCAGGGGAGCAGTGTCTCTCTTCGGGCCTGGGCATAGCGCCCGAGGCTCATGTCGGAGTCAGAGGCGCTGTATGGGGTGGAATGAACTCTGGGCTCTTCTGTCCTTAATGAGAATCCTTCACCGAGAGGCCTGTCCAGAGGAGGGGCAGAGGAGGTGAGGCCTGTCCAGAGGTGCAGAGGAGGAGAGGCCCGTCCAGGGGTGCAGAGGAGGCGAGACCTGTCCAGGGGTATAGAGGAGGTGAGGCCCGTCCAGGGGTGCAGAGGAGGAGAGGCCTGTCCTGGGGTGCAGAGGAGGTGAGGCCTGTCCAGGGGTGCAGAGGAGGTGAGGCCTGTCCAGAGGTGCAGAGGATGAGAGTCCTGTCCAGGGGTGCAGAGGAGGTGAGGCCTGTGCAGGGGTGCAGAGGAGGTGAGGCCTGTCCAGAGGTGCAGAGGATGAGAGTCATGTCCAGGGGTGCAGAGGAGGTGAGGCCTGTCCAGGGGTGCAGAGGAGGTGAGGCCTGTCCAGGGGTATAGAGGAGGTGAGGCCTGTCCAGGGGTGTGGAGGAGGTAAGGCCTTTCCAGGGGTGCAGACGAGAGGCCTGTCCAGAGGTGCAGAGGAGGTGAGGCCTTTCCAGGGGTGCAAAGGAGGCGAGGCGGCCTGTCCAGGGTTGCAGAGGAGAGGCCTGTCCAGGAGTGCAGAAGAGGTGAGGCCTGTCCAGGTGTGCAGAGAAGGAGAGGCCTGTCCAGGGGGTGCAGAGGAGGTGAGACCTGTCCAGGGGAGCAGTGTCTCTCTTTGGGGCCTGTGCATAGTGCCCCGAGGCTCAGGGTGGAGTCAGAGGTGCTGTATGGGGTAGATTGAACTCTGGGCTTGTCTGTCCTTAATGAGAATCCTTTACCGAGAGGCCTGTCCAGAGGAGTAGAGGAGTAGAGGAGGAGAGGCCTGTCCAGAGGTGCAGAGGAGGTGAGATCTGTCCAAGGGTGCCGAGAAGGAGAGGCCTGTCCAGCGGTGCAGAGGAGGTCAGGCCTGTCCAGGGGTGCAGAGGAGGAGAGGCCTGTTCAGGGGTGCAGAGGAGGTGAGGCCTGGCCAGGGGTTCAGAGGAGGAGAGGCCTGTCCAGGGGTGCAGAGGAGGAGAGGCCTGTCCAGGGGTGCAGAGGAGGTGAGGCCTGTCCAGAGGTGCAGAGGATGAGAGTCCTGTCCTGGGGCGCAGAGAAGGCGAGGGCTGTCCAGGGAGGCAGAGGAGGTGAGGCCTGTCCAGGGGTGCAGAGTAGGTGAGGCCTGTCCAGGGTTACAAAGGAGAGGCTTGTCCAGGGGTGCAGAGGAGGTGAGGCCTGTCCAGGGGTGCAGAGGAGGAGAGGCCTGTCCAGAGGAGAAGAGGCCTGTTCAGGGGTGCAGAGGAGGCGAGGCCTGTCCAGAGGTGCAGAGGATGAGTGTCCTGTCCAGGGGTGCAGAGGAGGTGAGGCCTGTCCAGGGGTGCAGAGGAGGTGAGGCCTGTCCACAAGAGGTGAGGCCTGTCCAGGGGTGCGGAGGAGGTGAGGCCTGTCCAGGGGTGCAGACGAGAGGCCTGTCCAGAGGTGCAGAGGAGGTGAGGCCTTTCCAGGGGTGCAGAGGAGGCGAGGCGGCCTGTCCAGGCTTGCAGAGGAGAGGCCTGTCCAGGGGTGCAGAAGAGGTGAGGCCTGTCCAGGGGTGCAGAGGAGGAGAGGCCTGTCCAGGGGGTGCAGAGGAGGTGAAGCCTGTCCAGGGGTGCAGAGGAGGTGAGACCTGTCCAGGGGAGCAGTGTCTCTCTTTGGGGCCTGTGCATAGCGCCCCGAGGCTCAGGGTGGAGTCAGAGGTGCTGTATGGGGTAGATTGAACTCTGGGCTCGTCTGTCCTTAATGAGAATCCTTTACAGAGAGGCCTGTCCAGAGAAGTAGAGGAGGAGAGGCCTGTCCAGAGGTGCAGAGGAGGTGAGATCTGTCCGGGGTGCAGAGAAGGAGAGGCCTGTCCAGGGGTGTGGAGGAGGTCAGGCCTGTACAGGGTGCAGAGGAGAAGAGGCCTGTCCAGGGGTGCAGAGGAGGTGAGGGGTGCAGAGGGAGGTGAGGCCTGTCCAGGGGGTGCAGAGGAGGTGAAGCCTGTCCAGGGGTGCAGAGGAGGTGAGACCTGTCCAGGGGAGCAATGTCTCTCTTTGGGGCCTGTGCATAGCGCCCCGAGGCTCAGGGTGGAGTCAGAGGTGCTGTATGGGGTAGATTGAACTCTGGGCTTGTCTGTCCTTAATGAGAATCCTTTACCGAGAGGCCTGTCCAGAGAAGTAGAGGAGGAGAGGCCTGTTCAGAGGTGCAGAGGAGGTGAGATCTGTCCAGGGTGCAGAGAAGGAGAGGCCTGTCCAGGGGTGCAGAGGAGGTCAGGCCTGTACAGGGTGCAGAGGAGGAGAGGCCTGTTCAGGGGTGCAGAGGAGGTGAGGCCTGTCCAGTGGTACAGAGGAGGAGAGGCCTGTCCAGAGGGAAGAGGAGGAGAGGCCTGTCCAGTGGTGCAAGGGAGGTGAGGCCTGTCCAGGGGTACAGAGGAGGAGAGACCTGTCCAGGGGTGCAGAGGAGGAGAGGCCTGTCTAGGGCTACAGAGGAGGAGAGGCCTGTCCAGGGGAGCAGTGTCTCTCTTCGGGCCTGGGCATAGCGCCCGAGGCTCATGTCGGAGTCAGAGGCGCTGTATGGGGTGGAATGAACTCTGGGCTCTTCTGTCCTTAATGAGAATCCTTCACCGAGAGGCCTGTCCAGAGGAGGGGCAGAGGAGGAGAGGCCTGTCCAGGGCTGCAGAGGAGGTGAGGCCTGTCCAGTGGTACAGAGGAGGTGAGGCCTGTCCATGGAGGGGCAGAGGAGGAGAGGCCTGTCCAGGGGAGCAGAGGATGAGAGTCCTGTCCAAGGATGCAGAGGAGGTGAGGCCTGTCCAGGGCTGCAGAGGATGAGAGATCTGTCCAGGGGTCAGAGGAGTTGAGGCCTGTCCAGGGGTCAGAGGAGGAGATGCCTGTCCAGGGGTGCAGAGGAGGTAAGGCCTGTCCAGAGGGGTGCAGAGGAGGTGAGGGCTGTCTAGGGGTGCAGAGTAGGAGAGGCCTGTCCAGGGGAGCAAAGGAGGAGAGGCCTGTCCATGGGTGCAGGGGAGGAGAGGCCTGTCCAGGGGTGCAGAGGAGGTGAGGCCTGTCCAGGTGTGCAGAGGAGGTGAGGCCTGTCCATGGGGTGCAAAGGCGATGAGGCATGTTCTTTACAGGGGGTTGCAAATAAGGTGAGGTCTGTCCACAGGGTGCAGAGGAGGTGAGGCCTGTCCAGGGGTGCAGAGATGATAAGGCCTGTCCAGGGGTGCAGAGGTGATGAGGCCTGCGAAGCGGGTGCAGAAGAGTTGAGGCATGTTCCGTGGAGATGCAGAGAAGGTGAGGCCTGTCCAGGGGGAGTAGAAAAGGTTAGGCCTGTCCCGGGGCATGCAGAAGAGGTGAGGCCTGTCCTGAGGGGTGTAGGGGAGATGCCTGTCCAGGGGTTGCAGAGCAGGTGGGGCCTGTCCAGGGTTCAGAGGAGGTGAAGCATGTCCTGTCCAGGGAGTTAAGAGCAGGTGAGGCCTGTCCAGGGGTGCAGAGGAGGTGAGGCCTATCCTGTCCTCTTGGTATGAAGAGTGTGGACCACCTAAGCCGCTGCTCTCATCGCCCAGAGATGCTCCTTTCCAGACATATAATTTTATTTTAAGAGCTTATATTCCGAGAGCCTCAGATGGCACCTGACAATGGCACACATCTCCTCGATTCATGGAGTTTATTTTTTAAACCACTGTTTTTAGTGAAGTAACCAAGACTAAAACCCCCAGAATGCACTTATGTATTACATGTATTACATGAAAGTACAGGCATGAATATTCAGGGGGTTACTGTACAGAAATATTTGGTACCTCCTGGGGCATTGTGACAGAGAAGAGTAGAACAAGGGCTTTCGTTCTCAGCCTCTTTCTGCAGATTGTGAGTCCAGTGAGATCTGGGATAATATGAATCTCTCTCAAGGACATTTTACTCACGTCCTGGTCCTCAACAGGCCCTGATCACGTCCTCATTAGACTCCGGCTCATGTCCAGATCCTCACAAGGCCAAGCCGGAGAGGGAGATCAATTGGTTGTTGGCCCACAATGCCACCTCAAACAGGAAGCAGACATATGCAAATCAGCTTTAGACTCCCTCCATTGGGAGCATTCCAGCCTGAAGAGCCAATCCAGATTCTTTCTGAACCGGAACACAAGCAACCCAAGACTGGTTTCAGCCTATCTGGTTCTTGACTGTAGGGTGCGGCTTCATTCCAGCAGTGCAGCGAGCACGGGACCCACATCTGGGCCTTGACTCTAGGGTGCGGCTTGATTCCAGCGGTGCAGGGACACGGAACCCACATCAGGGTATACCTGGCGTATTTATGAATACGCGAAATGATGGGTAGAATGTTTGAGTTAATCTCTGCCACTGGTAATTACTCTGGGACACATCCCAGCCCAACCTTCTTGTTCTAGACTTCCGTTGCACCTCAGCGTGCAGCCATTCATAGCATTTCACCCAACATTACTTCCTGATGTCTTCTCCAGTAGTCACAGCAGTTCTAACTCTAAGGATTGGCCTGTCTCTCTGTTCTTTGATGTTCACCAAACTAACTGAGACTACAGTGAACAAGCAGCTCACCAAACACCTTGAGTCCCACCAACTTATGCACACAGTTCACCCAGGGCTCTAAAAGAGCTAAAGCCATGTGGGATATTAGAGACATGATGCATGGGGGTGGGGAGGTAGGGCTCTGATTTGATTAGATCTGTCAGCAGCCTTTGACACCATCTCCCACTCCACTTTACTACAGAGATTGCAGATGGTGGGTCTTAGGGGAAAGTACCTTCTTGATTCTTATCCTTTTTGAATATCTGACCCAAGCGGTGGCATCAGCTAACTTCAGATCAACCCCTAAGACAATTCCCCTTCCCCCGGCTGGTTTTGAACCACAATCTATTCAACCTTTACATGGCCTACTTGGCCAGCCTGATCGAGTCATTCGATATTACCTCTACTCGATGATCATTAGATTAGAAGAAAATACACCTGATCGAGTTATTCGATAATCAACATCACCTCTACTCGATAATACACAAATCATTAGATAAGAAGAAAATACGCCTGATCGAGCCATTCAATATTACCGCAACTGAAATGTACACAAACCATTGGATTAGAATTAAATACAGATCAAATGGCCAGTAATTTCAGGAGCTGCCGCCAGGAAGTCTCTGATTGGATGAGCTCAAACTCCCTGGCGCTGAACAGTGAAAAAAACAGAAATAAGGGTATTTGGGTCCGGAGCCTCACGGCACAAGGGTGGAAGCCAGTGCCTTTGGGAGCTCTGTCCATCCCAATTCCATCAGGTCAGCAAACTGGTCGTTTGGGTGGACTTGCATCTGTCTTTAGAAGGATACATTAAATTCACCTGCTCTACAGGCTTCCGACTCCTAAAAGTTATCAGAAAAATACTTCCATTCATCCCTGCTTCATCTCGGAGGACCTGGTACTGATCCTATTGAGAATGGATTCCTGCATCACTTAATACATAGGCATATCTGAATATCGCCTACATAGATTGATGCTGCTACAAAAACAGCAGTTGGGCTGGTTCTGAGGATAATAAATTGAAGGTCGATCTCCAACAAACTGGTCAAATTGCACCGGCTTCCTGTCCTGCAAAGATGTCAACATGAATGTCTCCTGTAGGGAGAGCTGTTTGCCTAACGGCTAGGGCGCTCGACCTCGGACCTGGGGAACTGGGTTCGAGTCTCGGTAATGTCGCTAAACGTCCTGTGATTCTGGGCAAATCACTTAATCTCCCCGTGCCTGACAAAAATGAATGTGTGTCCTTATGTAACGTAACTGGTGCTATGTAAAGCGCTCTGATAACCTATTCGGTTCAAGTTTGCGCTATATAAAACTTAAATAAATAAATAAAGCACTTTATGTCATAAACGCTCTACAATCAGGGGATTCATTCTTAAATGTCCTCGCTTTTTGCCTGGTATCAGCTGGCCAAGTGGTGAGAACCCATCATGCTTTGCGGCGTAAAGTCTCTAAGTTTATAAAAATCAGAATAGATGGCTGCTCTCTGCCTGTGGTGACTGCAGGTACCTGGATTGGAATGCCCCCCCACCTGCTCTGTGTGCCCAAGAAAACATGAGTTCTTTCAGAAAACAGATCAAAACCTTTCTGTTGATGTTCAGGGGCTGTGGGATTTTGATACTTATGTGCTTATACTTGCGCCAGAACACTTCTTTCCCGAACTAGTTATTCAGTGCTATATTAATTTTCTCTCACATCCAGTCATAAGCCATGGATTTCTGGGCAACAGATCGTTGCAGCTATAGACGCCCTAGGAAGAGGAAAGGCTCCGGGATCTGAAGGTCAGGTGTGGAGTTTTACAAATCTTAGAAATAAATACTGGATGCATATCTGCTGGAGGTGTATGCCGAGGCATTAAAGGGTGGTGTGTCGCTGCCGTCTATAAGTGACACAATCATGTCAGCGCCCCCAAGCTTGGGACAGACCCGGCTAAGTGTATCTCTTATTGCTCTCTGTCACTGCTTCACTGTGATAATAAATTCCTGCCTGAGGTGATGCGACTCGGCTATCCCTCCTACGAGAGAGAATAGTCTCCCCTGTACAGTCGGGATTTGTCCCACATAAATCCACAGCGGTTCAACTACGGACGGTATTCGCAGTGCTGCATCGGGAAAATACACACACAAAGGCTGGTGATTCCGATAAGGTGTTTGACTCCCTGGAATTGTAGTGTAGTTCCTATAGTCTCAATAGGCATCTGCGCATTGGAATAATGTAGACAACAGTGTAGACCAGGGACTGAGGTCACCTAAATCTCTGCGGACTATACTGTGTAATTTTTTGAGCTAACCAAAATGGAATCTGTTCCCGTTTTGTCAGTAACTTTCCAATGACTGACTGTATCGTCTGTGTTGTAATTTGATTTGTATTCCCCTGATAAGGGGCTTGTTGTGAAAGTTTTATTGACTGTTCGACAGTTAAAGTCCTCATGACATATTGGACTAACTGTCTGTGAATCTTAATCAGTTCTTTTAGCTGGATAATTACTGTAGGAAGGTACCTCCTGACTATGGTTGCCCCCAACTTTTTGCCCTGTGTTTTAGCTGGTTTTTGACATAGTCGACCTGGGACCCTGCCAATCAGGACCCCAGGCCTACTGCTCTCTCTGTAAAATGGATTCCATGTACCCTAGGTGCATTTCCAATTGGTACTGGGCCACCCTATCAGACCCTGTAACTCAGGGCATGGGTGTACCCAGGGCTGCCAGGGGCTGCAGCATGTATTATGCCACCCCTGGCTGGCCTCCTAAATTTGACACAACTGGCTGCATGACAGCTGGGGCAAAGTCGTGTAATCACCCTTTGCTATAGATATAGTATACCTATATCTAACCCTAGAAATGGACACACAGATTCCTATCAGTCACTCCTATGGCAGGCCTTGACAATCCTGAAGGCAGAGTGCTTGGAATCGAGTGAAATGGTGCTCTGGCATGAGCTGAGCCTGTTTGCAGCTTGCGGAACCAAGTCCTAATAGCTGTTCCATGATAACGCATACCATATACTCTTAAGTGCATTATAATCCTCGCGGTTAAATGCTATCTTTGGTATTGCTTTATCAAAACATGTCGAGTAAGGTGTCATACGAATTGGAATACTAACCCCTCGCCAATTCTGGCGACGGGGTTAGCATTCCACCCTTCTAGAGGGACACGACATGTATGTAACTGTGAACCCCGGTTAAAGTTAAACGAAGCCTCAGCTCCACAAAATGGATGCTGCCACCACAGACACGAGTCTGACCTCCTGCTGCTGGGAGTCCTTCCAGCGAGGAGAGCCTGGACAAAGGGTTTCCTGTCCGGGGCGGTGCTAGCACCATCCCAGACAGGGTTTTGTGTATCCTGGGTAGGCAGGGCTTTACAGGAAGGTGACTGCTGAGTGGCACCCCGGTGCTCACTACGCATAGGCCGATCAGAACCAGTTCCAGGGGCACACCAGCCCCTGGCCTGGGGGAAGTCCGGCATGGGAGAGGGGTGTAACCACCCCCCTCCTAGTCCCACCCATAGGCAGGACCTAGTCACCGGGTCAGCCCCTTTTCTTAGTATAAAGATAGGAGCGGGCCCCCTGTTCAAATTAGATCATCTTTGGAATCAAGACACGACTTTCTGCGAAAGGACATCAAGATTTCTTCTTCAAGATTCTCCCTTGTGGCTAAGGAGTAGTCACCCTGCATCCGCAGGCACCATCCTAAGAACACTGCGGTCTGCTGCAAGTCCTTTCTCAGGAATCCGACGACACAGCTCGACGAGACCCGGCTTCCCTGGCACCTCTGACCTCTACTCACCTCTACAGCCAAGCTGAGAACCGTGAGTGCGACGAGACCTCGAGGGACCGACGATCGCCAAGACTGCACGACTTCTTTGCAACAAGCCCACCGTGTGCTCCACTGGTGAGTGCTTTGGGGTCCGAGAAACCCCAACCCTGAGCAGCTCCAGCACCGAAGATCAGCCCTCCAGCATCTCCACGATCTGCGTGGGGCCCTTCTGCTTTTGCCTGTTCACCGCGTTGTTTGGCTACTAGCCGGCTGGCTTGTGGCCTTCTTCAAGACGCCCGACGACATCACTGCTGCTGGTCTGGTTGCTCCAGACTGGCCCTTGCTTCCTTCCACAAGAGAAGCACCCCGGACCCTCCTGGTCCACTCCAGACGCCATTTTGAGTCCACCGCGTGGGCTTGAATTTGCCAAGGCTTTGTTGCCCAATCCTGGGTCCAGCGACGCCGACAGCTTCATCCATTGTGGGACAGCTCGCTCCTCCATCCTGGTCGCCGACAACGCCTCCTGGTCCGTGAGATCTGCAGAGCACAGCGTCGCCCACTCACCTAGTTGAGGTGACTACCATCCGGTGCCCTCCTGTTGCCACCTGACTACTGGCTAGTAGTCTCGAACTTGGTCCCCTCTGCTTTCAGGTATCGTCCATCTTCAAGATCCAGGCTTGGATCACTTCGAACTCTCTTCACTGGTCGCCTGCCAGCATCTTTCTTCCAGGCTCCTGGTCCGTCTACGAGGATTCCCGACGTCTTTTGAGACATATGCAGCTGCAGCCCCTGGGCTAGGTAACTTCGGCATTTCGGTGCCCCAGCATAGCCTCACTATCCAAGGGTCAGAATCCACTTTCGTTTTCCTCCTACCAGGTTGGGTTCGCCCGAGAACACTAACTCTGTGAAATCTAGCTACCATAGACTTTGTCCCGCATCCCGCGTGAGAGTGCACCCTCTGCACCCGAGTCCCCTAGGCCTCCTAGAAGTAATCTGAAGATTCTATAGTCAAGACCTAGCGATTCCAAAGCCTATTAGTACTGTACTTACCTACTAGTAATTTCGCATTCCACTTTCAGAGTATATGTTTTTCCGTGCCCCTCGGGCATTTGTATATACTGTGCTAACTTAAGTATTTTCGTAAGAGTTTTGTTTTGTGCTTAGTACCCTGTCCTCATAAAGAGTACAGGGCTGTTGTGATCTTAATAAATATACTGTTTATTTTCATAACACTTGTGTGGTGTCCTTTCACTTGGTGTTCAAGGGGTATATGTTTTTTATAACAGCTGGCTTAACACGCCCTCTCGAGTCTTTAGCCTTAGACTGCTCGTATCCACGCTACTAGGATAGCTGGTCTATAAGGTTGACTTACAACCAATCATCAATAAGGGTTGCTGGACTGGTACATAGTGTTCACTAGAATAGTGAGCACTGCATATCAGGCCACCTTCTCACATTGGTGAGCAGCGGGTGGGATTTGAGCTTGCTGTTGTTTTACCACACGTATCCTAAGAATATCTTGTTGAAAGATCACATAAGTACTTTTAGGTACATATAACTTAGCTTAGAATACTCTGAGTTCTACTGAACCAGCTGTTGCAGCTCCTCAAGGCTTAGCACACCTTGGCTGCAACTCTTAGCAAGGGATCAGTAGGCAAACACATAGTGTAGGTAGGTGCATCACTTACACCACACTAGAATCAGCATGTCAGACAAAGGAGGAAACTCTGAGTCTCCCCTTGTGTCAGTGGACCCTCCACAGGTCCCCACTTCCAGATATGCTGCTCTTAGCTTCCAGGAGATGAGACAAGTGTGTACCTCCAGGAAACTAAAACAGGGGTCTAACCCCACAATTCCCTTTCTGATTGGTCTCTTAGAGACTTATGATGCCAGGACTAATCCAGATGAGAGTATGCCCTCCTTACAGGGTCCCTTTGATAACCATGACCATCCCCTCCAGGAGGCAGATGATGCTGAGGATGAGGATGAGGATGAGTTGTCAGGGGATGAGGCAGACAAGGGACAGGTAGAAGTCAGCAGACTAACCAGGTCCAACTTAAGCAGGCATGAGAATGGTACTAGGGGAACCCTGGGACCCCTCTCAGGCCAGCTTAACATTTGGAGTGGACGAGTTAGGTCTCTATCAAGAGGCTCTAACAGATCCATTCAAACCAATGGCTCTCAGGCCTCTGCTCTGAGGAGGATGACCTCCCCTCAGAGGAGAGTTTATGAAGCCAAGGAAAGGGAAGTCAATCTGAGGATTGAAAGGGAAGAACTTGCCCTGGCCAAAGAGAGACGTGCCTTTGCTAGAGAGCAAGAATTATATGGGCTAGTCCCCACTGGTGGCAGCAATATACCTAGCAATAGGGAAAGGAGTTTTGATACAAAGCACCTGAATAAGATAGTGCCCCCCTTTAAGCAAGGGGATGACATCCACAAATGGATAACTGCTTTGGAGAGGGCCTGCACTGTGCAGGGTGTTCCCCAAAGTCAGTGGGCAGCTATCTTGTGGCTCTCCTTTGAAGGTAAAGGTAGAGATAAGCTCCTCACTACTGGAGCTGAGGATGCTAACAATTACCAAGTCCTGAAGAATACACTGGTTGATGGGTTTGGTTTAACCACTGAACAGTACAGGATGCTGTTCAGAGACACCCAGAAAACTCAGTCTCAGGATTGGACTGACTTTGTTGATTGTGCCACTAAGGCCTTTGAAGGCTGGCTACTGGGTAGTAAGGTTACTGATTTTAAAGGATTATACAATCTAATTATGAGGGAGCAAATCTTAAGTAATTGTCAGAACCAGTTATTACTCCAGCACCTGGTAGACTCTGATCTGACCTCTCCACAGGAATTGGGTAAGAGGGCAGACAAATGGGTCAGAACCAGGGTCAGGCCTAAGAACCAGGGTGGTGACCAAAAGAAGGAATCAACCAAGCCTCAAGAGAAGGGTGGGGATAAATCCACAGAGAAGACTTCCCAAGGGCCCCAAAACTCCAACAAGGGTGGTGGGTCCCAGAACACTCCTTCAGAACAGAAGAAACCTTATTGTCATACCTGTAAACAGGTGGGCCATTACAAAAGTGATGCCAGTTGCCCTAAAAATAGCAATAAGGGAAATATACCCCCAGGTAATACTCCTAACCCTCCTGTTACCACTAGTGGTAATCCCCCAGGTGGTGGGAGTGCCCCCAAGAATGTGGTGGGCATTACCTTGGGCAATCAGGAGGACTATGGCCTAGCCAGGTCCCCTAACAACACTCTTTTCTGTGAGACTGGCATGGGGTTTGCCAACTTCACTACTGGACCCCACATTTTGGGAAAGTATAGACAAGAGCTCCTAGTCAATGGTCAGAACTCTTGATTGACCATCTGGTCCCCTCTGCTCAACTGACCCCTGGTTTCAGTTATCAGGTGACAGACATTCATGGAGTGAAAAGAAGGCATCCCATTGCAGTAGTCAAGCTCAGCTGGGGTAATGTCATAGGGCCCATGAGAGTGGCAGTGACAGATAACCTACCTGTAGATTGCTTACTGGGGAATGACCTGGAACTCTCAGCATGGGCTGAGGTGGAGCAAGAAACTCACTCCAGAATGATAGGCCTATCCAGACAAGTTAGTGGGTCAGTAATAGCTACAGCCCCAGTCCAAGCACCATTCCTCCCTGAAAAGGTTGGAAGGGCAGTGGTAGCCACTACCCAGGCTCAGACAGACTTTCCAGAACAGGATGGGAGGGCTGTGACAGTCACAGCCCAAACACAAACTGAGTGCCTTCCTGAAAAGGTTGGCAAGGCTGTAATGGTCTCAGCCTCTACTCAAACAGATAATAGTGTTGTGAAGCCTGAAACTATGGATCACTCCACTCAGACAGAGAGTATGGAGGAGGAAGAGAAATCTCCCCCTCACCAGACTTTAGGAAAGGATCAGCCTCCTCAGGGAACTGATCTGACCCCTTGTGAAGGAACTGCCCCAGAGGTAGTCAGGCCTAGCCTGGCAGAGCCCTTGATGTCAGTGGACCCTTCCAAGGTGGGACCCAGTCTGGAGCAGGTAGCCTGCCCCTCTCTACCCTGCCTCAGTCAGCCCAGGGCTGAAGAGGTCAGGGAGGCCAGTGGTGGACCCCAAGGGACCCCCTGTCCAACAGAACTCCTTAATCATCAGATTAGGATCACTGAAGCTGGTAAACCTAGCCAAGTGAAAGTAAAACAGACTCCTGAGGGATCCCCCTTAAAAGTAGTTAGGGACCTCCCACAGCTGGACACTGTTGGGCACAGCCAAACATGGGGCCTAAAAACCCCAGACCTGACCTGTCCCTCCAGTAAGCCAAACAGAGGGACTCAGCCTCCAGCTTTAGGTAGCCAGAGGCTGACCCTGAGAGCTCAGTGCATCTCAGCTAAAGAAAGAAAGGCACACATGATGAATGGTGATTGGAGGAAGTTGAGCCCAAAGGTAGAGGAGCCTCACTTCAGCACTCCATCCCAGCATCAGCCTTTTTCTTTCCCAAGACACACCAAAGGCAGAGATTCCCTATGGTGGAGACCCTCAGATACCCTTAGGGTGAGGGGTTGCTTAGTGGACCATGACACAGGGGGAAACCAAGCCAGAGCTGGTCCTTCCTTATATGGCCACTTAGGTAATAGAGGCTTACCTGGACAAGGATAGCCTTATCTCCTTTCGTTTGGGGAGGGTTGTGTAGGAAGGTACCTCCTGACTATGGTTGCCCCCAACTTTTTGCCCTGTGTTTTAGCTGGTTTTTGACTTAGTCGACCTTGGACCCTGCCAATCAGGACCCCATGCCTACTGCTCTCTCTGTAAAATGGATTCCATGTACCCTAGGTGCATTTCCAATTGGTACTGGGCCACCCTATCAGAACCTGTAACTCAGGGCATGGGTGTACCCAGGGCTGCCAGGGGCTGCAGCATGTATTATGCCACCCCTGGCTGGCCTCCTAAATTTGACACAACTGGCTGCATGACAGCTGGGGCAAAGTCGTGTAATCACCCTTTGCTATAGATATAGTATACCTATATCTAACCCTAGAAATGGACACACAGATTCCTATCAGTCACTCCTATGGCAGGCCTTGACAATCCTGAAGGCAGAGTGCTTGGAATCGTGTGAAATGGTGCTCTGGCATGAGCTGAGCCCGTTTGCAGCTTGCGGAACCAAGTCCTAATAGCTGTTCCATGATAACGCATACCATATACTCTTAAGTGCATTATAATCCTCGCGGTTAAATGCTATCTTTGGTATTGCTTTATCAAAACATGTCGAGTAAGGTGTCATACGAATTGGAATACTAACCCCTCGCCAATTCTGGTGACGGGGTTAGCATTCCACCCTTCTAGAGGGACACGACATGTATGTAACTGTGAACCCCGGTTAAAGTTAAACGAAGCCTCAGCTCCACAAAATGGATGCTGCCACCACAGACACGAGTCTGACCTCCGGCTGCTGGGAGTCCTTCCAGCGAGTAGAGCCTGGACAAAGGGTTTCCTGTCCGGGGCGGTGCTAACACCATCCCAGACAGGGTTTTGTGTATCCTGGGTAGGTAGGGCTTTACAGGAAGGTGACTGCTGAGTGGCACCCCGGTGCTCACTACGCATAGGCCGATCAGAACCAGTTCCAGGGGCACACCAGCCCCTGGCCTGGGGGAAGTCCGGCATGGGAGAGGGGTGTAACCACCCCCCTCCTAGTCCCACCCATAGGCAGGACCTAGTCACCGGGTCAGCCCCTTTTCTTAGTATAAAGATAGGAGCGGGCCCCCTGTTCAAATTAGATCATCATTGGAATCAAGACACGACTTTCTGCGAAAGGACATCAAGATTTCTTCTTCAAGATTCTCCCTTGTGGCTAAGGAGTAGTCACCCTGCATCCGCAGGCACCATCCTAAGAACACTGCGGTCTGCTGCAAGTCCTTCCTCAGGAATCCGACGACACAGCTCGACGAGACCCGGCTTCCCTGGCACCTCTGACCTCTACTCACCTCTACAGCCAAGCTGAGAACCGTGAGTGCGACGAGACCTCGAGGGACCGACGATCGCCAAGACTGCACGACTTCTTTGCAACAAGCCCACCGTGTGCTCCACTGGTGAGTGCTTTGGGGTCCGAGAAGCCCCAACCCTGAGCAGCTCCAGCACCGAAGATCAGCCCTCCAGCATCTCCACGATCTGCGTGGGGCCCTTCTGCTTTTGCCTGTTCACCGCGTTGTTTGGCTACTAGCCGGCTGGCTTGTGGCCTTCTTCACGACGCCCGACGATATCACTGCTGCTGGTCTGGTTGCTCCAGACTGGCCCTTGCTTCCTTCCACAAGAGAAGCACCCCGGACCCTCCTGGTCCACTCCAGACGCCATTTTGAGTCCACCGCGTGGGCTTGAATTTGCCAAGGCTTTGTTGCCCAATCCTGGGTCCAGCGACGCCGACAGCTTCATCCATCGTGGGACAGCTCGCTCCTCCATCCTGGTCCCCGACAACGCCTCCTGGTCCGTGAGATCTGCAGAGCACAGCGTCGCCCACTCACCTAGTCGAGGTGACTACCATCCGGTGCCCTCCTGGTGCCACCTTACTACTGGCTAGTAGTCTCGAACTTGGTCCCCTCTCCTTTCAGGTATCGTCCATCTTCAAGGTCCAGGCTTGGATCACTTCGAACTCTCTTCACTGGTCGCCTGCCAGCATCTTTCTTCCAGGCTCCTGGTCCGTCTACGAGGATTCCCGACGTCTTTTGAGACATATGCAGCTGCAGCCCCTGGGCTAGGTAACTTCGGCATTTCGGTGCCCCAGCATAGCCTCACTATCCAAGGGTCAGAATCCACTTTCGTTTTCCTCCTACCAGGTCGGGTTCGCCCGAGAACACTAACTCTGTGAAATCTAGCTACCATAGACTTTGTCCCGCATCCCGCGTGAGAGTGCACCCTCTGCACCCGAGTCCCCTAGGCCTCCTAGAAGTAATCTGAAGATTCTATAGTCAAGACCTAGCGATTCCAAAGCCTATTAGTACTGTACTTACCTGCTAGTAATTTCGCATTCCACTTTCAGAGTATATGGTTTTCCGTGCCCCTCGGGCATTTGAATATACTGTGCTAACTTAAGTATTTTCGTAAGAGTTTTGTTTTGTGCTTAGTACCCTGTCCTCATAAAGAGTACAGGGCTGTTGTGATCTTAATAAATATACTGTTTATTTTCATAACACTTGTGTGGTGTCCTTTCACTTGGTGTTCAAGGGGTATATGTGTGGTATAACAGCTGGCTTAACACGCCCTCTCGAGTCTTTAGCCTTAGACTGCTCGTATCCACGCTACTCGGATAGCTGGTCTATAAGGTTGACTTACAACCAATCATCAATAAGGGTTGCTGGACTGATACATAGTGTTCACTAGAATAGTGAGCACTGCATATCAGGCCACCTTTTCACAATTACCTCATCTCTATTCATTTTATCTATGTCCGGATGTGGTGTTAAGCCAGCTAATACTGGCCAGGTTGCTCCTGGTCTACCTAGTGGACCAAGCCTGGTTATGTGTTCACTGTGATGTAGGGCGCCATTAAACCATAGCGCATGCTGCTGGTAAGTTAGTGGAATTTCGACCTCCTCATGAGGAACATATTCCGCTGGAGTATCACCTGGTTCATAGTAGTGAAACTCTTTTGTTATAGGATTTACTGCTGGGAATGTTATCCATGAATAGAATACCTCTGTCTGCCGATACTCGTGTGCCTCTACTACAAACACTATTGTACCACCGTTGGGTGGTACACCGTTGTTTATTAATTTGAGAGTTAAAATGTTCCTCACATTTATTGGGATGAGCCGGGCTCTCCTATTAGTTTGTAAAATGCTATCATCAGCTGTTATTAGCTGTGTAGCAATGTCTGCCGCTGTGGCATCATCCTCGTTTTTTCCCATTTTTTCAGAGCAAGATTCAAGGGAACAAAGATTAAGTGCACAATATTTTGGAACACTGTATCCTTCAACGTTGAATAAACCAAAAACCTCTTCATAGGATTCTCATCCTACTCAGTTCTGGGGGATATTGCCCTTTTACCCACTCCAGACGTCTATGGAGTATAATGGAAAAAAGGGGTCTGAGTGAAAAGCACGATTGAGTTACTTTAGCCTCTTACGTTACATTATCGCCTTACCAAACCGTTGGATGCCATGTAGTGTAGTTCCTATAGTCCCAATAGGCATCTGCGCATTGGAATAATATAGACAACAGTGTAGACCAGGGACAGGTCACCTAGATCTCTGCGGACTATACTAAACTTAAGTCTTTGCCAGCTAGCTCAGAGGTCACTAGAAACTTTCTCGAATGTAAGAGGAAGTGTTAGGTTTCCTACTTAGACAAGAAGGGATTTTGTTTCTGACAACCATACAACATGACAACTTTGCATCTCCATGAATGAGGAGGGAATCTCCAGAGTCGTGAAAAAGAATAGAGGGTATTTTACTCAATCATTCGTGCATGCTTAGTTTCACCAGAAGTGTAGCGAAAGAGAGACGGCGTTTTCAATAAAAGATGTTATTTATTGAACAGTCTGTTTTCTCACACATGAGAAATGAATTGCTACAATTGCAATACTTGTCATAAAATAAAGTGCGTACAGTAAAAAGAGTATTATAAAGTAATACTGTAAAAGCATGTTATAGTTTCCAAGCCATAAGATGCATCTAAAACATATAAAATCTATACAACAATAAAATGTCTAAACTGACTCAACTGGTGCTGCTAGCTTACGCCTACCCTGTGAACCTCCCCTGAGTTTAGTACGGGAAGAGATAAGGGAGAAGTCGGTTAAGTTAAAATAGTTTCTCTGCCAATATTCTAACACCAAGAATTCTCTCTGAGGCTAATCAGCTCCGTACCTTTATTTAGAATGTTGGAGGTCTTGTATCTCTCTCTCTCAGAACTCGATCTCCCGGAAGCCTGCAAGGGTGGCAGGGAATCACTGGAGCTGGATTTTCTCGGCTGGAGAAAAAGACAGCTTCTCTTTCAGTGCGTCAAACGGGAGGGTCGGCTTCCTTCAGCTCTCGCAACAGCAGGGCGTAGGGCGAGTGGTCAGTCGATCTGCTCCAAAACCACTGCTTGTTTGACTAGGAAAACCTGGGCATATTTATACTAAAAAGGTGCCGTGTTTGGCGCACATGGGTGGACATATTAACGTCACTAGGTGCATGAAGTGCGCAATACGTTCCAGGGGTCTGGGACAAATCAATACTGGAGGCTTAGAGTATTCTCTTGGGGCTACAGTAAGTTTGTCATGTCCCAGAGCCAGTTGTACTCTCTAGGGGCTTAGAGGCAGAGGAAGCGCCATGTTAGGTCTGCGCTGACTCTGACTAAATATGGTCATGATTCTTATGCCCATATAAGGGTATTATAAGTTAAATCCATATTTGGGCATGAATCTGGAAATTCATATTAGCGTCCTAGATTACTTTAAAACACCCACTCCACGGTAAGATGTACATCCTGATAAGCATATAACTACTTCTAAGCATAGCTAAGCATGTGTACACATCCCACCCGCAAAATACAAAACAATTTCGTATTTCAAAAAATGGTATGTACAAGGAAAATGAGTATTATACTGTACGACTTAGTAAAAAGGTAAACTGTATACTGAACATTGCATACATAAAACCTTAAATCATTCATGAAATATATACAATTTATGAAACGTCTCTTAATACAGAAAAAAAGTTGAGAACATTTCATCACATTTAAAATACAAGATTGCATGTGCTAGAGGCTGTGTTTCGATACTGACTCTAGATCCAGAAATCTCGTTCTCTAAGAATATGTTTAAGTGAGCAGAGTATCTTGTGCCAAAAAAATGGTAAATATTTGGGAACGGAAAAAAGATAGCCTTTTCAAAGTAGTAAAAAGTCTCTCAAAAATAGCAGGTCTGTTTTGAAAGTTTGAAGGCCGAATTCAAGGCTCAGTGTTACATTCTGAACTGCTAATTCTATTCACCATGTTCGTTGTTAGGAGAGGACAATGTGTCAGACGAGTCTTTAAAGAATTTGTCTATCATATCAGGCGAAAGTTCAGGCAAGTTTGGAAAAGCGGAAAGGGTGCATATCTGAAATGCATCGCCGTCACAGTAATCATGAATGGACAAAGTTTGTGATTGTTGTACCTGTATGCCGTCTCCATCTCGTACCACACCGTTGTTTTCAAACTGTGCAGTCTCAACCAATGCCGTCATCAGAATAGGTAGCCGCTGGGGACAACACATTGCATGAGGCGTTACCGAACCAAGCAAGGCATCGACGTCCTTTGGTACTGCTGATGGGAGTGATAGACAGAAGTCCAACACGCACTCTTCACCGCATAGCAGGCATTTAAGAACAGGTAGGATGCAATTTTCCCAGATGGGGCGGAAGGACAGAAACCACATGGTATTCAGGTCTCTCAGTCGAGTCAATCCGAGGACCTTAGCAATTCTGTCTCGGCATCTCATTGCAAGGAACGCCTGTTCCATGCTGAGTTGAGTTTCGTCTGTAGCTGGATTTGCCATATCTGAGCAACAGGAATAAAAACAGTATCCCAGCTACGAGTCCCAAAATCAATGGTAGGCCTCCAAACACAGAGTGAACAAAATTTGGAAAGATGTTCAGGGCTGCTTCAAAGCGTTCTAACAGTCCCGAAAAAACTGTCTTAAATACATGTGTGATGCCACTTGTATCAGACATGTTTAAGATTTGGCTGAGCATTTCTACGAAATGCATGGGGCAGTTTGTAGATACTAGTGCATGTATCTCTACAGAGGTCCTTGGGACTTGTAGATCAAAGGTCTCTCTAGATGAGGTCAAAGGTACTGTCTTCTGTAGAAGAACACTTTTCATTCTGCTCAAAGTATCAACTCGAATAGAAGTGATGTTCAAGGATGGCCATAATTCAGCCCCCTCGTCTGGCTTTGCCTGTGGATACAATACTTGCATACAACAAGTAACCTTGGAGGACACAGTTACGAGATAACTTTTCCCTGGCATCATGCCACAACAGCTGTGATCGTTCACAAGAACGTAGCTACTGTTAGCAATTTGCCTTAAAAAGGGTACTATTTGTAATGCCGGGGTCCCATGTAAGAGGCAGGATAGGTTGTTAGCCGAACCATCACATGCCCCATGCAAGTTAATTTCTTGATAAAGCAAAGTACCACTTAGTGAGTTTTCAAAATTATTTCCACTAAGAAATACTTCTTTACCACCCCAATCTATACATTTGTGTGTGTATGGTAAACTCCAAGTACTCTTGATGTATCCATTACCCAACCTTTCATATTGACCCATTGGTATATGTTTTAAACAATATTGAAACTGGAATTTAGTAATAGGAACTGTTATTGTCCCATGTATTATCCACTCAGTGATAGGCTTCTCTGAAACCGTCAGTGGTAATCTCTCAAGTTTTTCAATGCCCAGCACCGATTAGTCTGCTCCCTTCTGTGCCAAAGAGATCTGTTTATTTGTAAGGTTAAATGCAGAAAACAGTGACATGGTGTTGATTAGACGCCATGGCACATAGCCAGAACGCAGATTTTGCAACGTCCCGCCTAGTCGAAAAATAGAACGCAATTGTGACTGGCCATGTTGTAACATTAGCAAGTCTTGTTCTATTATATCAATGGCAGATGATACAATGCTGTCCAAAGAATATATTTTGGAGGACAGAGTCATTAACCCATTGTCAACCACAGATAATGTCTTTACCAAATTAACACGATCAATTTCTCGTATTTTCTCTGCAGTTTCAATCTGTATCACTTTCCATGCCTCATTGTAATAGGCGTATACACTGGTCCATATGAAACGTTTTTGACGCTGTTTGCGTGGTCCCAATAAGAAATCTCGCAAGTCAGCACCCTCATTAAGTAATGTTAAGTTTTGCTTAATCTCGGGAAGGTGTGGATTTCTGCAGCCATTCAAGGCATAGTTTTCCTACACTGTATGATGTTATTATCCCTGGATGTTGTCTCTGGGAATATCTCTGGTCTGGCCTCAGTTGTGTGAACCCCTGTGTTATGTTCAGGAATCTATTCTGACAGTTATTAGTGTCTAAGGGCCAGATCAACCATTTTCTCCAATTTGGATCTGATCTATTTTGATTTAAAATATGGGTCACGTCTATCTCCTCATCTGTAATTGTGTTATTATCAGCGGAGGGTTTAGGTATAGACGGTTTGTTCAATTGTTTTTTTTTGGCTGGACCAAACCATGTTGTTTGCTGAATTGTGTCATTTAAAAATATCATTTGTTCTGGGATCATGCAGGCTCTAAACAATGTTTTTAAACCTTGCACTTGCCAATCTTTTGTCCACCAGACTGATTTTGTCTCAATGTTATCTTTCCAGAAATCAAAACCAAATAATGATAATTTTTCATAACATTTAGCAGAATATATCTGTTTAGTATTTGTTAACATATGTTTCATCCCATTTTTGTTCATCGTTTTGAAATAGAATGTTTCTGGGACTGTAGCATTATACCCTTAAAAGTATGGAAATTCCTCATAGAATGTTTTTGAGCTACCTTTTGGTGGTGTAGGACAGTGTTCCCACTGGTTATACATCAAAACATTTCTAGCATTCATAGTTCTATGCAGACAAATGATGACCATAGTGGTTGTAGCAATACATTTGTTCATAATTTGAAGAACCCTCTAAATAATCATGATTGGTAAATTTAGCTAACATTTCCAAATCTGACATCATGTCATTACAGTCTCGAAGTCCCAATCATCAGAAAATGTACTTAATGCTGCAAAGTCACTTAATGAAACATTGAACTGGTGGTGATATCGCAGCAGCTCTACCGGGCCATATATTTCATAATTAGTTCTGTCCCATGCTATTCCTCCTGGGATAGGTGCTGCTGTGAAGTTCACCACCGACAGTTCTCTTTTTTTCAATATGGGATGACTTGTGGGGTTTTAGAACCAAGTTGATGTTCTGACTTGCTGTGTCCATAGTACGTATTTTCCATCAATCATCCTGCCTAAACACAAAACTAAAATGAGCCAAAGCAGGAGGAAAATTACTCCTAACACAATCCACAATTCAGTCCATGGTGAAATCAGGTACTCTTCTCCAATTTGATGAAGGAAGGCTTTTGTCTTTGCTTTAAAAGTCTTTGTTTTATGCTTTTTCAACAATTCCCTTTGATCTTCAGAAAAGTAATCGAAATTTATGAAGTAACCAGATGCAGTTCTGTCAATTGTTCCAATTGCTTCAGGATTCTTTGTATGATAGATACTCGTTTCTGGTTTTGTTTTTTGTTAAACAATGTTTTTTAATTCTGCTTTCACATCAATGTAGATTGGTGTTTCTTTGTCTTTTGGATGAATTTGGGTTTCAAGAGACACAAGTTCCACTGCTTCATGGCATCATTCATTATTTGTTTCTGGAGTGTCGTTGTACTTTGTTAGTCTCTCATGTTGAGCCTCTTGGAATGTAGCAAGATTTTCGATTCTGCTGCTCTTGGGAGTCCATTTGGTCTACTACATATTATTGGCCACATGATTGTGGTTTCACCAGGTCGATTGATACAACTCTGTTTTTTTTACCAGCAAGCGGCGGTAGTACTACTGATCTTGTTCCTCGAATTTCCAAGATAGGTACTGCTTTTCTGTAAGAAGGCCCAAATTCCTTCTTCACCGCGATCTTTTCTCTGACCAGATCCCCAATCTTTGGAATCCAGACAGGTCTTGCTGGGACAGGTGGTTTTTCTTCAGTGGATGTTGGCTCTATCTTCTTGTTACTCAGGTTTCTTCTTTTTTCATTTAAGCCCTGTAAGATAGCCAAATGATCTTTCACATCAAAAGCTTTTTGTTCTACCACTGAAGTGTGACGATCAAGATCTTTTGTGAGCATTCTAGTGCCAAAAAGCAGTTCATACGGAGTGATGCCCCGTAGAGAATTTCTTGGCAGATTGTTAAGACTACGTTGGACACTTGTTAAATGTTTGACCCACCCAACACCTGAACCTAATACCTTAGCTGTTATGGATTTATTTATGTCCAGTTTTTATCTTTTTACTACCATATTTCCCTCAGGAAGGCAGTAAACAAGTGTATTTGAATTTGAATTTAAATTATTTGTAAAGCACAGCGTTTACCTGGCGGTTTCATGGCACTGTGGATGCAGAACCCAGAATGATTAGAAGGATGGGAGAACTGAGAGGGAGTAGGAAATTACAGAGGGAAGGCTTGAGTGAAAAGGAAAGTTTTCAGTGCTTTCCGGAAAGGTAGGTAGTGGGTGGAGGACCTGAGATGATGGGGGAGGGTATTCCAAAAGGCCGGAGCCAAGGTAGAAAATTTGGCCCGCCCTACTTTTTCCGCCTAAAGCGGGGTACCGATAGGAGAAATTGAGAGGACGATCAAAGCTCTCTACTGGGGACATAGGCTTTAATAGCGGATGAGATGAAGGCGGGGGCCGAGCCCGTCCGGGCCTGGAAGGTGATACAGCCCATTTTGAACAGGGCACGCTCCCGAATGGGGAACCAATGCAGTGCCTTGAGCAGGGGGGTGGCATGATGGAATCTGGGAAGGCTGTAAACTAGGCGGGCCGCCTGTTTCTGGACCAGTTGTAAACGTCGCAGGCTGTAGGCCGGGATGCCATTATATAGTGCGTTCCCGTAATCAAGGCGGGAGATCACCATAGCAGACATGATGAGTTTAAGTGCAGAAAAGGAAAAAAAACTAGAAATTGTGCGAATGGTGTGGAGTGTAAGGAAACAGGATGAAACGACTGAGCCTATCTGGGAGTGCAAAGTGAGATGATCATTCAACTTAATCCCAAGGGTCTTTTCTGAAGAGGAAGGGGAGGGAGAAGGACCAAAAGAGGGGGGCCAGAATAAAGAGTTCCAGGGACAGGAGCAACCACCTGTCAAAACCAACTCGGTCTTATCGGGGTTTAACCTCAGGTGGTTGTGGTTCATCCAGTCCCTGATGAAAATCATAACAGACTGAAAATTATAGACAGAGTGAGGGGAGGAGGAAAATTAAAAATAAGCTGGAGGTCATCTGCGTAGTTATAAATGGTGACCTCCATCTGCTGAAGGGCCAAAATCAGAGGGGAGATGTACAAAATAAACAAAAGGGGGGACAAAGAGGAACCCTGTGGCACCCCACATGGCACCTTCCGAGTAGCTGCCGAAAAATACCCTAGCTGAACTGCCTGGGTGTGGTCCCTCAGGAAGGAGGATAGCCAGACTAGGGCCGAACCTCCGCCGCCCGCTGCCCTGACACGGGAAAGCAAGATGGAATGGTCAACCGTGGCAAAGGCGGCGGATAAGTCAAGGAGGACCAGAGCCTGGGGTTGGTTAGTGTCCATTCCCTCCCGGAGGTTGTCCAGGACCGAAAGCACAAAAGACTCCGTGGAGTGCCGGGGGCGAAAGCCGGCCTGGCGGGGGGCAAACAGCTGTTCTCCTCTGCAAAGGAGCTGAACACCATGGTGGCATGGCGTTCAAGCACCTTCCCCAAGAATGGCAACAATGAAATGGGGCGATAATTAATCAGAGAGGAGGGGTCAGCGCCGGGCTTCTTTAAGATGGGGACAATAGTGGCCGATTTAAGGGGAGGAATAACAATGCCTTGTTGAAGAGAGCTGTTAAGAAGGGTGAGGGGGGGCAAGGTGCATACAGAGTAAATTTGTTTGAGGATATTAGCAGGGCAGATGTCAGCTGGGGACCCGGACTTAACTTTGGGGAGAAGAGAAAGAAACAACTCTTCTGTCAAAAGGGGAATGGAATCCAAATGCGCATGGACCGGGGGGGGCTGGGGGTCCACAAAGGAAGGGGAGGGAGGCGGGATATTGGATTTGATATTAGTAATTTTGTCCATGAAGTAGGAGTTAAGGGAATCACACAGCTCTTGGGAAGGGGAGGGTTTCAAGGAAACCCTGTCAGAGAAGGCTAGGTCCTGCACAATGGAAAAAATTTCCCTAGGTTTATTCTCTGCAGCTAAGATTTTCGCTGAAAAATAGGCTGTCTTGGCCAAAAGAATAGACTTTTTCTATTCCCCAAGAAGAGAAGCATATCGACTTTTAAGACTAGGGCCATAGGCCCGCCTCCACGCTCGCTCAGCCCGACGAACTGCAAGTTTTTTAACCTTGAGCTCCTCATTGAACCAGCGATTAGCTTTATTGGGTCGTCTGGCCGAGACACCCAATGAAGTGTACCGCAATGTCATGCCCCAAACCGGCCTGGCCTCCTTGTAAGCTGGAAAGCTCACAGCAAAGTCTGGTCCGAATGTAGCCCGCCACTTGCGTATATGCCGATATGGACTCGCTAAAAACCCTTTATAACAATTCTGGCATCAGCCTAGTGCTGTGGTCATATTTAACTAATGTTCTGTCTTAGCACTGACGGGATCATTTCTTCCCTTTTCGTAGTATACTCCTGATGTCTGATAACACTTGTTTGGGGGCTTTACTGACGCTCTCAGAGTCAGTTCTTTGGTCCGGGTTATTACTGCGATCTCTGTTGCAGTCTTCACAATGTTTGGTGTAAATATTCGCTTCTACATTCATTCCCGGCCACCAGTATAATGATTCCAATTCATCTAAGGTGTCACAAAGTTTTCGGTGACATAAGCCCCATCCCAAGTGTGCATCTTCTATCAGTAATTTTCTCTGATTCCTGTTTGGAATTACTCGGTCACCCACTCCAGGGAGTCGAGCAAATGGAATGGAGTTTGCATCAATTATATATTTATTTTCTGTTGGATAGTTAGACGGTAACGCTGCAAAGTTGCCTGTCATTGATACTTTCACAGCTAATAGTGTTTCTCAGTCTATTTGTTTACTGGTACACTTTATAGTATTTCTGGGCGCTTGCTGATAGGCTGTCCTTGCGGCTGAGTTAGCCAATGAATTCCCTCCAACGTGAACGCCATCACGTTGATGGCTCAGTGCGTCAGTCACATGAGCCTTTGTTAGTTCCTTCTTTAAAAGAACTACTTGTTCCCAAAGTTTTTTATGCTTTATTGTGCAACCGTTCGTATCTTTGAAATATATTTCAGCCCATTTTTGCAAATCTCTGTTGTAAGATTGAGCACTGTAGTACGAATCGCACACTATTAGTGTGGGGAATTCGTGATCGGTACTTTCTAGTGCTATCTTTAACACATGAATTTCAGCACGCTGAGCTATACCGTAATTATGTGTTTCATGTTTTGTGACCATAGGTCTAAGTATTCCATTTTGCCAAAGTTTTTTAATAATTGAGCATGTACCCCGACCTGCACATATCATACTTCCTTCAGGAAATACTACCGAATCGGCATAGATCCTATATTTGTATAGTTGTAGAGGCAGAGTGTCAGCCGGCATAGTGTATGCTTCTTCATATTCGAAATGTTCTAGTTCTTTTAACCTTTCGTCAAAGAAGTATTCAACCTTTTCTGTAGGAAGTGAGTCAGTTAACTCTAACCAGTCTTCTTCTAAGACTTCTCTTTGCAAAGAGTCAGGTTTTGTTAATGTTTCAAGGGACGATATAGGTGAGAATACCCTTATTCTATTTTTCCCCATTAAATCCCTCTCACTTTCTACCGCAGTTCGAATAGCTCTCATGACTTTCTTTTTTGAAGTCAGCTTCTTTTCTTCTTCTGTATACAGATGTGATTTGCACCCTATTGGTACCATTTCTCCATCATTTAAAGTTAAGTACATGAATCCATGATTATTTAGAATGACCTGGATTCTTAGGTCATGTTCTATATTGCGTTCACTCAGACTTGTTCTTGTCAACATATCTGTATGTATGGACCTCAATATCCGTGTGTGATGATGTGTCCACACTTCTGGACCAAATGTAGGTTGATCCAAGATTTCCAACTGTGATACTCTGTTATCATAATTCGGAACATAGTATTTTCCTAATTTTAGAAAACCTAAAATTGTTTTCAAATTTTCAGCGTCTTAGGTGCGTTTAACTCCATGCATTTCTCTAGGAAGTTGTCTGCCAGACATTTACCTTCACTAGATAGTTTATATCCTAAAAAAAGGACTGTCTGGTGGGCAATTCTTGATTTTTTTAAAGTTACATTTATATCCTTCTGAAGCGAACCCAAGTATGATGGTGTTCACTCTTCTCAAGTGTGTGCCTAAGTCATCATCTGTAAGGTAGATGTCATCTACGTATAATAATGCTTCTTCATCATACATTTGTAGTAACTCTGTTACTCTTGCTGAGAATAAACCTGGGCTATTCTTGAACCCCTGGGGGAGTCGACGGAATTGTATCTGGGCCCCCATACTGGAGTAAGCGGTCAAATACCTGCTTTCTGGTGCAATATTTTGACAAAAGAATCCATTAGAGATGTCTAATGTCGTTTTGTATTTTTTGCGCACAATGTTATTCATTAGTGCAGCACTGTGCGAGTTTTGCACTGCAAATGTTTTACAACAAGTGTTTAAGTGTCTGTAATCTAAAACTAAACGATATGAATTGTATGGTTTAGAGACAGGAAACAGAGGATTGTTCATCAGTGAGGTGCAATTTTCAATCACCCCCTGATATTCAAGTTGATCTCTGTTTTTTAGCATCTTGCTTTATTGGGTACTGTCTTTGTGCATTTGGCTGAATTTTTAATTGGATTTTATGGTGAGGAGAGTCCTCATCCCACCCAACATGATTTTTATATAAAGCTGGTGCCTGTGCTACAGCCCATTTTTTAGCATAGGTGTGTATTTTATGAATTGGAACATGTTTTGAGAAGGCTGGCCTAATTATTTCTTCGCCATGTGGGCACTCTCTAACAAACTTTGGTGGTCAATCTTTCTCAGCCAACAGGATGTCATAACCCTGGGAGAGTTTTTCCCAAAAGAGTGTTTTTATTTTCCTAGTTATGTCTCCCTCTACACGGATAGTTGTTTCATATATTCTATGGGGGACACTCACTCTCGTGTCTGCAGTTTCCACTTGAATGTATTCATTTGTGTCCACTGTCTCCAGAAGATTCATCAAGTTCTTGTGAATGATCGTCATCTCTTCTGTGCTGTCTAGTATTTGTAGAGCCCATTCTCCGTTCTTGAGTTGTGTCCTCAGAATCCTCTGCATGTTTTATTTTTACACTGGCTACTTTTTTCTTTTCAAATTTGAATTTCTTACTTTGTGGAGCAGGGTCCTTGTCTTTGGACTTGGTGTGCTCCTCTTTCTGTTCTGACTGTCCTCTTCTTTCCGATTTCTGTGAGGAAGTCTGAAAAGATCGAGAGGAACATGTATCATAATCTTGATATCTTTCAGGTTTTTTCAGATTATCTCTATTTCTAAGATTGTATCTTTTTTCAAAGGGTTCCCTGTGGGGCGACCTATCCACCCGTTCAGGAGATTTATTTCTCCTCCGCGGAGATCTTCCTCTGGGTTTTGACTGTTTTTCCCTGGGAGTAGTATCTTTATTACTTTCCCATTTCTGTTTCGGAGTATTTGAAGTGTTTTTTATAAATGACTTTTCTGTACTGTTTGGTAGTTGAGGTTTTAGTGGTTTTCCACCCAAGCTATCTTCTTCATAGCATTTTTCCATTATTCTGGCAAGCTCAAAAGGCTTGTCTGCTACATCTATTTCCTTTAATCTTTGGCGGATCGCCACAGATGCAGCTTCACCTCTTACATTTGCTAATAGTATAGCAGAGGCTTGCTTAAAGTCTTTCAGTAATTTCATACCTAGATTTAAAGCTGGTTCTGGACCATATTCATTCTGAATTTGCTTCAGAACGTCTGGTATTACCGCCATGGATGGAACACCATGTGTTTTTGTATAGATTGAAGCAAAGACAGTTCCCCAAGTGTCACAGTCTTCCACATGTGGTGCGATCCCCATTGGTAAACAGATGGTCAGAATTCTGTGTTTTTCATGCGGTGTACTGTCAGGAAAAACTGCCTCTATCTGTGTAATTGTTTGAGCTAACCAAAATGGAATCTGTTCCCGTTTTGTCGGTAACTTTCCAATGACTGACTGTATCGTCTGTGGTGTAATTTTATTTGTATTCCCCTGATAAGGGGCTTGTTGTGGAAGTTTTATTGACTGTTCGACAGGTAAAGTCCTCATGACATATTGGACTAACTGTCTGTGAATCTTAATCAGTTCTTTTAGCTGGACAATTGCCTCATCTCTATTCATTTTATCTATGTCCGGATGTGGTGTGTAGCCAGCTAATACTGGCCAGGTTGCTCCTGGCCTACCTAGTGGACCAAGCCTGGTCATGTGTTCACTGTGATGTAGGGCGCCATTAAACCATAGCTCGTGCTGCTAGTAAGTTAGTGGAATTTCGACATCCTCATGAGAAACATATTCAGCTGGAGTATAACCTGATTCATAGTAGTGAAACTCTTTTGTTATAGGATTTACTGCTGGGAATGTTATCCATGAATAGAATACCTCTGTCTGCCGATACTCATGTGCCTCTTCTACAAACACTATTGTACCACCGTTGGATGGTACACCGTTGTTTATTAATTTGAGAGTTAAAATTTTCCTAACATTTATTGGGATGAGCCGGGCTCTCCTATTAGTTTGTAAAATGCTATCATCAGCTGTTATTAGCTTTGTAGCAATGTCTGCCGCTGTGGCATCATCCTCGTTTTTCCCCATTTTTGCAGAGCAAGATTCAAGGGAACAAAGATTAGGTGCACAATATTTTGGCACACTGTATCCTTCAACGTTGAATAAACCAAAAACCTCTTCATAGGATTCTCATCCTACTCAGTTCTGGCGGATATTGCCCTTTCACCCACTCCAGACGTCTATGGAGTATAATGGAAAAAAGGGGTCTGAGTGAAAAGCACAATTGAGTTACTTTAGCCTCTTACGTTAGATTATCGCCTTACCAAACCGTTGGGCGCCATGTAGTGTAGTTCCTTCAGTCCCAATAGGCATCTGTGCATTAGAATAATATAGACAACAGTGTAGACCAGGGACTGAGGTCACCTAGATCTCTGCGGACTATACTAAACTTAAGTCTTTGCCAGCTAGCTCAGAGGTCACTAGAAACTTTCTCGAATGTAAGAGGAGGTGTTAGGTTTCCTACTTAGACAAGAAGGGATTTAGTTTCTGACAACCATACAACATGACAACTTTCATCTACATGAATGAGGAGGGAATCTCCAGAGTCGTGAAAAATAATAGATGGTATTTTACTCAATCATTCGGGCATGCTTAGTTTCACCAGAAGTGTAGAGAAAGAGAGACAGGCGTTTTCAATAAAAGATGTTATTTTTTGAACAGTCTGCTTTCTCACACATGAAAAGTGAATTGCTACAATTGCAATACTTGTCATAAAATAAAGTGCGTACAGTAAAAAGAGTATTATAAAGTAATACTGTAAAAGTATGTTATAGTTTCTAAGCAATAAGATGCATCTAAAACATATAAAATCTATACAACAATAAAATGTCTTATCTGACTCAACTGGTGCTTCTAGGTTACGCCTACCCCGTGTACCTAACCTGAGTTTAGTACGGGAAGAGATAAGGGAGAAGTCGGTTAAGTTAAAATAGTTTCTCTGCCAATATTCTAACACCAAGAATTCTCTCTGAGGCTAATCAGCTCCGTACCTTGATTTAGAATGTTGGAGGTCTTGTATCTCTCTCTCTCAGAACTCGATTTCCCGGCAGCCTGCAAGGGTAGCAGGGAATCACTGGAGTTGGATTTTCTCTACTGGAGAAAAAGACAGCGTCTCTCTCAGTGCGTCAAACGGGAGGGTCGGTTTCCTTGAGCTCTCGCAACAACAGGGTGTAGGGTGAGTGGTCAGTCGATCTGCTCCAAAACCACAGCGTGTTTGACTAGGCAAACCTGGGCATATATATACTAAAAAGGTTACGTGTTTGACGCACAAGGGTGGACATATTAACGTCACTAGGTGCATGAAGTGCGCAATACGTTCCAGGGGTCTGGGACAAATCAATATTGGAGGCTTAGAGTATTCTCTTGGGGCTACAGTAAGTTTGTCATGTCCCAGAGCCAGTTGTACTCTCTAGGGGCTTAGAGGCAGAGGAAGCGCCATGTTAGGGCTGCTCTGATTCTGACTAAATATGGTCATAATTCTTACGCCCATATAAGGGTATTATAAGTTAAATCCATATTTGGGCATGAATCTGGAAATTCATATTAGGGTCCTAGAATACTTTACAACAGAATAGCATTTTATGATTGAGACATTTAGGCTCAGGGAGTTTGAGATCACTTAGGAAGCTCCTGGACACACAGCCTATGGCCTGCGTTTAGGTAAATGGGCTCAACTCAGACGCCATTCAGATCGACTGGGGCTCCCTCTGTCACCCGTTCTTTATACCAGGAATTAACCCTTAGGCCCGTGAACTCCAGGAGAGGCATACCCTACCCATACTGGGCTGACACCTTTTAGAACCTGAAACCAAAAAGAAAACATGTCTTTATAAATTGACAGGTTTATAGTCACAGTGGCCAGGCCTGGAGGTGGGTTGAGAGTTCAGAAGGTCAGACGACGGAACTTCAGAGCTCAATTGTTCGAAATCCTTGAAATTAGAGGTTTTCTTGACAGGTCCGCTGTCCTCTGGAGATCTGATCTTTATTGAAGAGTAGAAAATAAAATATCCTCTTGGAATCAAAAATATCACCAAATAGGTATAGCCACCATTCAATCCACTCTACTCAATCACATCTACACAAGATCCGTTAATTATACATATATACCACCAAGAAAGAAATTCCACATAATAGCTTTAATATAAAAAAATACAATTCATGTTATTTCCTTTGTACTTAAAAAGGAGATTATATATGTAACTCCCTATAAACAGTTCTAATGTTAATCCCCCAGTACAAAACATAATTTGGCGCACTAAAACACTTCAGATAAAAATACATGAGGTACTGGCATCAGTGTGGGTTTAATGTGCTGAGAAGTTTGACACCAAACTTCCCAGGTTTCAGTGTAGCCATTATGGTGTTGAGTTTGTAATGACAAACTCCCAGCACCATATACTCTTAATGGCAGCACTGTACTTACAATGCCTAAGAATGGACTTGGGCACTGTAGGGGTACAGGGCTCATTACCCTGTACCCTCAAATCGGGTATAGTGCACCAAGCTGGAGGGGTGGCTGATCTAGGCCAGGGCAGTGGGATGTAGACATGGCTCATAGGGATGTGTGCCATGTCGACTCTTCACTTGGTTCTACATCAAAACACGCAGCCTGCAAAGACAGTGTGTGTGTGTAGAGGTACAGGGCCTCTAAGGGTGGCACAATAAGTGCTGCAGCCGTTAGAGGTCTTCCCTGGTCACAGTGCCCTGGGTACCTGTGGTACCATTTACCAGGGCTGACCTGTGGCCAGAGAGGCCAATTGGGTTATTTTGGGGAAAGTACACTGGCCCTGGGAACCTGATTGGCAGGGTCCCAGGGCACATCAAGTCAAAGTGCATCAGTGGTCTGGCAAAAAGTGAGGGCGGGGGTTACGACAACAGAAACCCACTTTCCTACAGGTAGTCTTTGAACAAAATGTGGAGATGCATACCATGCGTTCTAACTTGTCATTTGCTGGTCTATTTTCCAGAAGGGTCTAACTTGGACTCCACCAAGCACGTTTCATCGTATTCTTCAGCAATTTATTTGGAAATCTGTGTTCCTTTAATTTGTGCACAAGAATTTCTGCATTTGGGAAATAATCACTTTTACCTGAGCAATTCCGTCTTATCCAGAGAAATTGGCCAGAAGGCAAATTGTCACGTAAACTGCGTGGATGATGACTAGTATAATGCAGGGCATTGTTCCTAACCATTGATTTGGTAAATGATGTAGTTCTTAATTGGCAATTGTGACCAAAGACCGCTACATCCAAATATTTGATAGATGACTGGCTACTGGACACACAGAATTGTATATCTACTGATCTGGCATTCAACCATTCAATAAACACATTTAAGATATCATCTTGTTCATCCCAAATGCAAATAAGTCTATCAATAAACTAAAACCATTTTCGGATATGATGCACAAATGGATTGTTATCAAAGATAAACTTCTCCTCAAATTTGGCCATGAATAGCACGGCCAGCTGTGGGGCAGAAGGACAACCCATCGCTGTCCCTTTGAGTTCCTCTTCATGGGCATCTCGCTGGTGTGACAGTGTCTCCATGACAACACGTTGAGATGTCTGCCCCAGTACTCATGGCGGAAGGTCGAGCAGTCACGGTGGGAGGATCTCCATCTTGGGTCTGAGGTGCTGGTGTTATTGCAGAAGTGCAACAACTGTAGAGTCAGCAGTGGTTGTCTGCATCTTCCCCTCTGCGGTCTCCGAATCAGCGTTTTTTATTTAGCAGTTGACAGTGGCAAGTGAGACACCACCTCTACACAGACTTGCTCAGTCAGGGAGACTAGGGGACCCTGGGCACTTCACAGGACTTCTTGGCACTCTGCCACATTTCCTCTGTTCCTTCCGGGCCTTTCCTCACAGCGGGCTCTGCTGCTGGTCCTCCTCAAAGGGCAGGCATACTTCTGCCGGACAAGGCTCTCTCCTCTTCCCTCTCATCAGACAGGCAGCTCACATGGGCCACAGCCCGAGGCAATAGCTTCATCCCGGAAGACTTGGAGAAACCAGGCAATGTGCCCTTGCCTACGGGGGAGTCACAATCAGTGATACTTATCTTGAAACAGCAGCTCTTTGTGTCGGGCTGCAAAGCAACTTGAGCTACAACAAAGTCAATATGTCTGTGACCCATTTTTCTGTGGTATTTTCAGACCCTGAATGCTTATTCCCTGTCTGGGTTTACTGGTTTCTCTGGTTGCATTTCATTGTCCATTTTCTTCTGCAGCACAAACAAGGACTTTGTGCAGGGCGATTGCTGCTCACAGCAGGTAATGATGATGCTGCCTCCATGAGGGACTACTTACAACATGAGCACAGTAAGTGTAAACCTTCGAAAAGGTGGTCCTGACTCAATCCCTCCACCTTTGTGTCCAAAGTTACACCCTTCTTGTCTGGATTGCTGACAATATAGCCCATCTTGTGCCATGTTAGATAAAGGGCAATCACACATGGATGCGACTGGTAACAACATACTTACACATGTGTAAACAATATAGAGCCTGCTACCTTATATTATAAAGACATGTCTCGAAATTCAAGCGGGATGCCAATGCGGGGTCTGGTCATGACACGTGAACGGAACTTTACTCAATGCCCTGTAGGCATCGCAGTCACCCTCTGACAGGTAAAATGGCCTGTTCAGCTTGTGAACATGGCACGCTGGCACCACCATTCACTGTAGGTTGCGAGGGACACAGACAGTAGTCTTTGCCCCACCAAAAGTGTACTTTTAATGCCACTCTCGCCCCCAGACTTTGGGTAAAGGATACATTAAGTCAACCTGGAATTTACCTTACACACATAGATGTTGGAGTGGGGGGAATAAAGAGGTGTTTCTTAGTGGAAAATGGAAGTTTTGGGGTGATTAATGATTGTGTAACTGGATTTGAGCTTCAACTCAAGCACCTGCTTTATTTTATCTGTTAGTGCTTCCTGTTGAAGCTAACGTAGTAACTATTTTAGAATGGCGCTGGCAGCTTGCCGGCGCCATTCTAAAATAATTACATGAGCATGTCGAGGCTGGACAGGCACCAAAAAGGAGTGGGGCAGAGGGCAGAAGGGCACAAACACGAGAGGGGCAGAGGGCAGAAAGGCACAAAAAAACGAGTGGGTCAGAAGGGCACAAAAACGAGTGGGGCAGAGGGCAGAAGGGCACAAACACGAGTGGGGCAGAGGGCAGAAAGGCACAAAAAACGAGTGGGGCAGATGGCAGAAGGGCACAAAAATGAGTGGGGCAGAAGGGCACAAACTAGTGGGGCAGAGGGCAGAAAGGCACAAAAAATGAGTGGGGCAGAGGGCAGAAGGGCACAAAAACGAGTGGGGCAGAGGGCAGAAGGGCACAAAAGCAAGTGGGGCAGAGGGCAGAAGAGCACAAAAACAAGTGGGGCAGATGGCAGAAGGGCACAAACACGAGTGGGGCAGAGGGCAGAAAGGCAAAAAAAACGAGTGGGGCAGAGGGCAGAAGGGCACAAAAAACAAGTGGGGCAGAGGGCAGATGGGCATAAAAACGAGTGGGGCAGAGGGCAGAAAGGCACAAAAAACAAGTGGGGCAGAGGGCAGAAAGGCACAAAAACAAGTGGGGCAGAGGGCAGATGGGCACAAAAACGAGTGGGGCAGAGGGCAGAAGAGCACAAAAACGAGTGGGACAGAGCGCAGAAGGGCACAAACACGAGTGGGGCAGAGGGCAGAAGGGCACAAAAACGAGTGGGGCAGAGGGCAGAAGAGCACAAAAACGAGTGGGACAGAGCGCAGAAGGGCACAAACACGAGTGGGGTGTCGTAAATATTTAATTTACCGTCTTAATTTCTATGCAGGTAAGTACTTAATCAATAATAACTCAATCGGAAAGAAAAAGGCAGAGTCCGTGGTGTTAGAGTTCTTAGGGGTTTTATTCCTTAAAAAGGAAAGGTCATGACTGGATATCGGATTCTTACCACCACAGGGGTGTAAGAAGGGATAGAGCAATATTTTAATGACAATACACAGCTTATATACTTAATTTACATTCTAGAAACCAATATAGTAGGCGTAGCAGCTGAGAGAAACAAGATAAAACACACACGTGATACTGATACGTAATTAGGAGGCGTGAACTAGGCGTGAACATAGAGGTGTGTGTTTAGAAACGTCACAGATAGGTGTCATATGTGGGTGGCAACAATAAGCAGAATTTTGCAATGTCAGCAGAAATCTGAGGCCTGGATGCGCGCGCAGCTGCATGACGTGTGACTGACGTGAAGCTGGAGGGTGCTGGGGACTTGACATTTACACTAGCGGAAAGAGACAGAAGTCTGGCATGTCAGATCAACTCGTACTTCTATCATATCTGATATCTGATGTTTTAGGAACTGAGCTATCTGGGCGGAAAGGTCTCTAGGGCAGAAGCTATTCTATACTGGCTGAGAGTGCGTGTATAAGCGCCTAAGTGTCTGCATGAGAAGCGTGGGGGCATGGGCCTTCCATGGTAGCATGGTAACAGAAGCTATGAATTACTTGCATAGAGACAGTGAGGCTGGCCCTTCTGCTCTGCAGCTGGAAGGATGTTTACTTAAACTAGTAGGCAGGAATGTATTTTCGAGGAGCGGAACAGATAATTCGAAGGTTGAAGTCAGTCTTGGCAGGCAGCAGGCTGAGCCAAGCGCGGTGGGCCGCGCTAGAAGTAAGTCAGAGTTCACGGGTACAGAGACAGCCTGGGCCGAGGCTCTCGGAGTCAGAAAACAGAAAAAGGCTCGATGGCAGGATTTCAGGGCCTACTTTGCCAGAGCTGAAAAACGTGTAAAGTACACTCCAAAAAGACGTTGGCATAGCATACTTAGGAACGGACTATTCAACCCATTCAGGGTGGGTCTGAAAGAGGACATGGTAACGTTGGACGCAAATGTATTTGCGTCTTCATAGCTTGCACAGGAGGGAAGTTACATGCACTTTAAGCTGGTACATGGAGACGGTGGGGTACACGCTAGGGAACACAACTTGACCAAAAATTTATATTTCCTCATTCCCTCCTTGTTCCCTACGGACCCTTCATGATATATCGATCCTCATGAATCGATCAGTTTGTTCTTGTAACATCATTTGTTCATCTTTCTTTCTTTGACGTTGTGAGAGAAAACTAGAATGTTCAATGCACGATGTGGCACACAGTCCACAAATCGCTGGCCCACACTGTAGGCACAGGCAGCAACTGAATACTATGACTAGGCCAATACCGAGGAAGGATAGGATCTTCCATCCCCAAGCGGTTAACGTTGTCCAGAACCAACCGGACCAAGTCCAGGTGCCTGGATTCTGATGTATCAGATTTGCAATTTTATGGAGACGTGTAATAGCTTGATAGACAGTTGGCGCGTTTTCTGGGATGAAAATACAGCAACTTGACCCGATGACCTTACAAGCTCCGCCTCTATCTGCCAAGATGACGTCAATAACAAGACGATTCTGAAGAACAACAATCCGCATAGCAGACTGCTCCTCTGTTAAGTTACCTAGAGCAGAGGCAGTTTCATTCACTACTGCTTCAAGTGTTCTCGTTAATCTGCGTATTAATTTACTATTTTGGACGGGGCCTGTGAAAAAAAAGAATCCTTTATTGAAATCTGTGTATTGCTCCCATGCCGTTTCAGTGTAGTCGACAATCGGGAGATCTCTTCGGAGCCTGTTCTTTACTAGATTTGTATTTCTGTGATAATCAGGAGGGGCTAGAAAAACAGGTGGCAGAAGGAATGCAATATAACAGGTACCATCCCAATCTGGAGGCAAGCGTATGTATGCAGTATGGCCACAAACAAAGTAGGAATGACGGGTAGCTTTAAAGGACGATTTACCTTGATCACTGAATTCGATCACAGTAGTACATTTACTATGACCTAAGTGTACTGAACCTTTCTTACTAACACATAATTCACCATTGACTGGTAATACTGACATAGCGGGGAGAACTGGTGCCACTTCGGATTCTACAGTAAGAATCATAAGGTTAATTGTATAATTACCTAATCCATATACTTCATTTTCTAGATCAGTTCCTATTCTAGTGGGGAGTCCCTTCTTGTCAGGGTAACAGGCGTTAAGCAGAACTAAGTTCAAGTTTCCCCAAACCCAGCTCCCTTTGAAAACAGCAATGTCAGGATCTAAAGAATTAATTATTCTAAACCAAGCTCCACAGGAGCCGTTGTGAGTGAACGGGTACGGGAAGAGGGGCAGTACTCCCTTGTATTTCTGATAGGGAGGGAGTCGGCCACATATCCAGCAGTTTGTAGCATTGTTAGTCTGATGGGAGTGATGTAACATACTGATGAATGTGTTGTTGCGCAGCGCGAGTCTGTAAGAACGTTCAGGTGGAGGTAACTCACTAAAAGAATGTTCAGCAGAAACATTGTAAGCAGATTGTTCATGCTTTAAAATAGGGTAATAGATAGGAAGCAGTATACTTGCAACAATAATCAGAAAACTTAGAAAAAACATAATCAGTAGGGTCACTATACAGTGACTACGGAGTGATTTACAATATGTACGTTTCTTGAGTTGTCTCTCTCTCTCTCTATCTCGATCTAGGGGATACATGTCAGAAACTATTTAACCGATTCACCTAGGGGAGGACTTAAACAATTAAACTGTCTGACTTGCTAGATCGGAGTTTCATGCGGTACTCTTCTTGGGGAGTTTTCTCTCGTTCGGAAACTTTAAAGTCACTAGGCTCAATACAGTCTTTGGAGGGGGTGGACGAGTCTGGGTCTGGTTTCAGTTCGTTGCACTTTTTAACATGACTCGTATGGATCCACCCCTTTCTGCCTTCCACTTTAATGGCGGTCCTCGTTGTAAGAAGGACGATCTTCGGCGCTTTCCAGCGGGGCTCCAGCGGACTTTTCCTGTCAAAGTTCCTAATTAAAACCAGGTCACCGGGACGGACATCATGCGGCTTTACATCAGTGTTGTCAGGGAAGGCTGCGGCAACCTGTGAACGACATGATTGGAGTGCAGACATCAAGGAGGCAAGGTAATCTGTCAACATGTTACAATCAACATCGGTAATTTTCTTAGGCATGGGCGTCCCCCACATATTCGGTGGTCTGCCAAAGACCACTTCATACGGGGATAGTCCTGATCTCGAGTGGGCAACCATCCTCATAAAGAACAGTGCAACTGGCAGGGCGACTATCCAGTCGACCCCTTTTTCTTTACAAACTTTTGCAAGGCGTGTCTTTAATGTCTGCTTATGCCTTTCTACAAGGCCTGCGGCTTCAGGATGTCGGACACAATGGAATCTCCACTGGTATCCTAGCAGAAGGGAAACTTGTATCATTAATTCGGATGAGAATGGCTGTCCGTTATCTGAGTACACGACACGAGGCAAGCCGTATCGTGGGAAAAATTCTCGAACCAGCTGCCTGGCAGTGGTCGGAGCAGTGTAATCTGGGACTGGATATGCTTCGGTCCAACGGGAAAGTGCACAAACAATTACGAGGACATATTTGAATCCTCGACAACGGTCCATCTGGATATAATCCATCTGGAGGACTTCAAAAGGGTGATCGGGAGGATGAAATCCACCTTGCTCTACGGGGACACTTTTACCTGGGTTGTACTGACAACAGATCATGCAAGTACGCACTTTCTGTTTTGCTGCTGCTCGTAAGTGTTTGTTATACCAGAGATTTTGTAAACTGTCTAACATAGCTTTTTCTCCTAGATTTGCTGGACTATGTGCTGTATTGATTATGACTTGAACCATAGAGTCAGGGAGAAACCATGTAGATTTTTCCTTCGTGACCCATCCTTGATCTGTCTGAATCCCTCCTAGTTCAGTCCATTTCTTTATTTCGTCTGGAGTGGCATGTGTCTGGATATCGATTACATCTAGGGAGGGATCTCTAACTGCCATACACTGTATCGGTACTATTGTCTTTGTCACATCAGTAGTCTGGGTGTGAGTCAATGCTGTATGTTTCGCTGTTTGATCTGCCAGGTCGTTACCCTGGGAAACAGAATCTGTAACCTTAGTATGTGCTTTACACTTCATAACGGATATGCCCGAGGGCAGATGTATTGCTTCTAACAGTGCTTGAATGAGGGGACCGTGTTGTATCTTGGCACCGTGAGAGGTCAAAAAACCTCGTTCTTGCCATAACATGCCGAAGTCGTGTACAACTCCGAACGCATAACGGGAATCAGTGTATATGTTAACATTTCTGTTCTTGGCTAGTATACAGGCTCGGGTCTGAGCAATAAGCTCTGCCGCTTGAGCGGACAGTGTGTTAATACGATGTGTTTCTTTAACTTCGGTTTCAGTGGTCACTGCATACGCGGCCACTAATTCTCCTGTACTTGTTCTCATACATGAACCATCCACGTAAAGTGTCAGGTCTGGATTTGTCAATGGAACATCTGTTAAGTCTCGTCGAGGCTTTGTCACTGCATTAATGATCTCTATACAATCATGCGGGGCTGGATCTGTCATAATTGTAGGTAACAATGTTGCGGGGTTCAGAATGCTACAGCGTCTGATTTCTATGTGTGGCTGGAATAACGTTAATTCATAACCTGTCAGTCGTGCTATAGTCAAGTGTTGAGTCTGGGTTCTGTTTAAAAGAACCTCTACAGAATGTGGAACTTGTACTGTTAATGGATGTCCTAATACAATTGAGTCGCTCTGTCTGATTGCTAGTGCTGTTGCTGCTACTGACTTTAAGCACGCAGGGAGTGCCTGGGCTACTGAATCCAATGTACTTGAAAAATAAGCGCAAGGCTTATGTGAACCTGCCTGATCTTGAGTGAGGACAGACAATGCTGTACCGTCACGTTCTGTAACAAAAAGTGTAAACGGTTTGCTGTAACATGGTGTCGCTAAAACTGGTGCTTGGCATAAGGCTTTCTTTAATTCATCAAAGGCTTGTGTGTGTTCCTGAGTCCAAGGAAGGGCAGTCGAAGTCGCTGCCTCTTGTGTCGTTAACTGAATGAGTGGTTTAGCTAGAAATGCATACTGAGGGATCCATTGTCTGCAGTACGAGGTGAGGCCTATGAAGGCCCGCACTTCCTTTTGTGTCTGGGGTTGCGGCATATTTACAATTAACTGAATGCGATCGGGAGTGAGCTGTCTCCCCACTTTGGACAGCAAGTGACCCAAGTACACCACTTGCTGAAAACAGAATTGTAGCTTCGAAGGAGACACCTTGTGTCCCTTGTCGGCCAGAAAATGTAAAACTGTCAGTGATGCTTGTTCACATTCGGGCTCACTTCGTGCGGTGATCAGCAGATCATCGACGTATTGCAGTAAAGCGGTGTTAACTGGCATTTGAATACAATCTAGTTGTCTTTTCAGTGCTTGACTATAGATGCTGGGGCTTTCTGTGAATCCTTGAGGTGCGCGGGAAAATTTGAAACTTCGTCCATTTAAACTGAATCCGAAGAGGTATTGGCCCTCTGGATCAATAGGTACACTAAAGAAGGCGTTCTTGAGGTCAATTACAGTAAAGAACGTTGCTTCTGAATCAACAGCAGTCAATAGGGATGAGATGTCGGGAACCACAGGATACTGTGGGACAATGCATTTATTCAGTTCTCTTAAATCAATCACCAGCCGATATACTGGCGGTGCATTGGGATCAGTACGTTTAAGAATCGGAATGATAGGGGAATTACAGATATTGGAGTCGGTCTCTACGACCACTCCCTGGGCAATGAGCTCTTCAATGATTTCCAGTAAAGCCATTACAGCATCAGGTGGTAACTTGTATTGTCTGATTCGGGGTAAAACAACTCCTGTTTTCAGTGTAACACGGTATGGTATAATGTGCATACAACCTACATCAGTTGGGCCTTTTGCCCACAAGTGATCAGGTACATTTTTCAATCTGACATCAAACTCTCGTAATACATAATGACCCTTGAAATCCCGCAGAAAGAGTCTAACTCCCTCCGGGGAACAACATATAACAGCTCCTAGAGCCTTCAATGTCTTTATTCCTAACAGATTTTCTGGACATGATTTCGTAAGTAACAAGTCTGTAACACGTGATAATGGACCCACAGCCAGGGGAACTGGTTTCGATACCTCATTTACAATAGGCTGTCCTGAAAAACCAAGGGAAACATTCTGTGAGCCTGAGAGGGGTGCCCCTGGGACTTCGTCATGGCTTATTGTGGTGCGGCTTGCCCCTGTGTCAATTAAAAACTTTCTGTCTTTTCCCAATACTTGACTGTGTACATAAGGACCTTCTTGATCTACAGGAATCTCAATAAGAGGCAAGCCAACTTCCCTCTCTAGGCTGTTTCATGTGTATCGTGGATAATTGGGGTAAGCGGACTGGGCATACTGGTACATCTGTTGTGAAACTTGCTGAGTTGCGGCAATGGGCTGTGGCTGTGGTACCGCTACTGTCTGTGCTGTATGAGACGAAGCATGCATAGGTTGTGTATTCGGTGAAGTCTGTTGCTGGACCTGGTCTTGTCTAGGTGGACGCGGTCTTTCCTTAGCTTTACCTGTTTCTATGTTATGTTTCAGAACTGGACATTCATGTACGTAATGACCTGGCTGCTTACAATAGTTGCATGTCCCTTTAACGGGAGCTGCGGCGTGACCTGTCTGGGTCGTACCTTTTCTGTGGCCGTCGGTTGGGACCGACTGGGCTACTAACATTTTCATTTTCGTGTCTTTCATACGTTTCTGTTCCTGATCCTGTTCTTCTCTAATTGTGTTCTGATGGTATTGTAACATCTGTAACATCTGTGATGGCGTATTTGCTTGCCATGTACTCTCAACCTTGTATACACGGTTTTTAACTGCTAACAGGGAATTCTCGACTAACTTTGATACAAAAAGATGCGGGTACGACTCGCTACTTGGTTTAAGACCACTATTAATAATGAAACATTTCTCGAATCTTGAATAGAAGTCACTAGTATCTTCATATGGCTTCTGTTTACATGCTGAGATTGCGTCCCAGTCTTCCTTTCTAGTTGTCAGTAATCTTGGCAGAACCTGTACTATCAAACCTGGTAATGCTTTAGTTTTCTCCCCAAGGCCTACCCCTGGGACACGTTTGTTCTCTTCGTCTTCTATTTCTGCCCATACAATCTTTTTCTCTCCCACCTCCCATTCTTTTTCCTTGAGCTTCTCGTAGATGCCCGTGGGCAACAAAACCTTTAACATTTTCATGATATCTTCATATGTGTAATCCCCCATCAGTAACATGTCTTTAAGTTCTCTGTGAAAACCTGCAGGGTCTTTATCATGACACGGTACTAGTTTCTTCATTTCTAACAGTTCTAACTTGGTCAGAGGCGTGTGTACATACACACGTTTCAAGGTATGATCGGTACCCATAACTGGATGTACTTCTCTTAAGGGGTTCTGACTTTCAATGCCATGCAGACGCTCCATATGATACATTTTCCTTTCTGGGGGCGGAGCGGGAACATATTCGGAGCTTACGAAAGTATTATACCTATGTCGTTGTTCTAGAATTATTTGTATCAACTTGGTACTCAGACCTCTCCATCTATCCATGAGTAGTGCTTCTAATGTATCGTGTAAGGGACCTGGATCAGAATGTTGGTTTCTGTATAACGTGAGGAGGTGCTGAATCATGTATACACCTGCTAATTTCTGCTCGTCTGGGGAGAGGTTCAGAAATGTCTGCGCTACTGTGTCATCATTATATATATCCGGATTGTCAGCCCATAATACTGCTGACCGAGCTAGTTCTTGTTCATCCATAGAATTGAGTACATGGTACCCTATTCGGTCTCGAAGCCTTTTATCAGTCTCTTGGAACTGGTGTTCAGAAGAATTCGGATTGGTTAAGCCAGAGAGAAAAACTCTCTTGCTTTCTGGACGAGTGCCTTTCCTAAGGTAAGTTCCCTTACCTACATACGCTATCGTATCTGTAGTCTTTTCGGATTCTTCAAGCTCTTCTTCCCCCTCGGAGGAAGCCTTTTCTTTCTCTTTCTTGTGTATTTCTATCACTGCTTTTCTTATCTTCTTGTACATACTGGCTATACAGCCCCCTTTATCATGTTTCCCTTCAGATATATTTTGACCCCACTTGTTTAGTCCATCTAATTCATCCTGATCTGTCTCAGGCCTGTCTCGTTCTCTTATTAGGCAATTTATAAAAAATCGTAATATATATGCTTGAGTGTCAACTTTCTGATGGTCCATGGCATCCTTAATACTTTCAGGGTCTTTCCCAGTCTGAACAAAGTGATATATTCTATCTAGGTGCTCTTTCATTCCTGCAAATAACAGCAGGAAATCGGTAGCAGATCGTAACCGTAGTGATGCCATCATCATTCTATCGTCTTTGCCGGGTACTGGATCATATCTGCAAACTGTAAGTTGTTCTTTGAGTATGTCGAGACGGGGTGATTTGAACGTGAAAGGACTCTGCAAGTCCCTGAGCTGTAACCTGTGCGTTAATGGCGGGGTCCGGAGACCCCCCATCGCACCTCCTGAAGCGGAAGCTTGGACATTGTCTCTCTGTGGAGTCTGTATCGGTACTTGAACTTGTCTTCTAGTAGGATCAGGTAGAAGCGGTTTCGGTAGATCTGTTTTAAGTGCGGGAAGTGGTGGAGGTGGAGGAATGGTGGGAACCTGTTGTGGTACTGGCGGAATATGATCTCGGGGCGGGTTACCACCTCCGTCCCCGTCGGTAGGCAGGGCGCGGACAGGTAGATTGGTGTAAGCGGGAGCTACATCCTCTAGATAGGAATTCAGGAATATGTCTTTAGTGATCCGGTAAGTTACTTTAGTTGGAGCCAATGGTGGCGGCAAATTTTTCGGTATTTCTGAGATGGCCTCAGGCGAACCCTCGGCCGCGAGGTACATACCGTTTACGAGATTGTTTCATGCGCGGTCTACTTGCTCTGATTTTACTCGGATCCCTTCAGTAACTAATTCGTTTTCTTGGGCTTGATCTGATTCTTTAAGTCTGTCTTCTCTACGTAGTGCTTTTTCAGCACGCTTGTGTGATTCCTTACGCCAAAACTCTATGGCGTCTTTCTGAGATTGTCTGGCTTTCTTTTTCCATAGTGCTTCTTCTACCTTCATGATGCACTCGGCATCCCATGTTCCTGTAACGGGCCATCTGTGTCTCTTGTCTAGATTCTTAGTATAATCGGCCCATAGATCTAGATACAGTATGGCGTCTATGCCATGCTTGTGGTACATAAAATTTCCAGGAGTGTCCCTAGGGGGGGGTAGGAATCTCTTCCTCTAGTATCCCTTTCCTAGTTCCTATCTGCTTTAACTTGTTGAAAAACGGCATCTTGTTTACTTAATACTGAATGCTCAATCCTTGCTGCTTAGTACTGAATACAGCTAGTTACACAAGAATACAATAATGCACATTTAAAAACAGTCACACTCATACCACGACATTAATCACATGAAAAACATGAAAAACATTTGAGACATATATGACTACCCTTGATAACTGATATACTGCTAAACAGTACAGATACACTGCTGAGAACAGTGCAGGAACTTGACTAATCGGATATACTGCTAAACAGTACAGATACACTGTCTAAAACAGTGCAGACCGAATTTGTGTACCCAAACTCGTATTGATACGTCCCAGCAATGGTACTCACCGGGAAGCACGGAAACAGAAGGCCTCGGAAAACTCGACTGGACCGGACTGGACTCGACTGGACTCGACTCGACACTCGACTCGACACGTGGATACTTCGGAAACTGGTGGGCCTCTTGACATCTCGGACCTTGCTTCTTTCGACTAGGCTCTGGTCGGGATCCTCCGCACTCCTCACCGCCTCGTCTGGGTGCTGATTGCAGTCTTCGTCACCTCCGTGGGCCAGAGGGAGATACAGGAAATCCTGCCGGTACGCGTAGGTTCCGTCTAACTGATGGCAGGGGACAGAGGTTGCAACGCACCAACCGGCGCGTGGGGTGGGGGAGGGGTCCCTATTCGGGCGCCAAAATGTCGTAAATATTTAATTTACCGTCTTAATTTCTATGCAGGTAAGTACTTAATCAATAATAACTCAATCGGAAAGAAAAAGGCAGAGTCCGTGGTGTTAGAGTTCTTAGGGGTTTTATTCCTTAAAAAGGAAAGGTCATGACTGGATATCGGATTCTTACCACCACAGGGGTGTAAGAAGGGATAGAGCAATATTTTAATGACAATACACAGCTTATATACTTAATTTACATTCTAGAAACCAATATAGTAGGCGTAGCAGCTGAGAGAAACAAGATAAAACACACACGTGATACTGATACGTAATTAGGAGGCGTGAACTAGGCGTGAACATAGAGGTGTGTGTTTAGAAACGTCACAGATAGGTGTCATATGTGGGTGGCAACAATAAGCAGAATTTTGCAATGTCAGCAGAAATCTGAGGCCTGGATGCGCGCGCAGCTGCATGACGTGTGACTGACGTGAAGCTGGAGGGTGCTGGGGACTTGACATTTACACTAGCGGAAAGAGACAGAAGTCTGGCATGTCAGATCAACTCGTACTTCTATCATATCTGATATCTGATGTTTTAGGAACTGAGCTATCTGGGCGGAAAGGTCTCTAGGGCAGAAGCTTTTCTATACTGGCTGAGAGTGCGTGTATAAGCGCCTAAGTGTCTGCATGAGAAGCGTGGGGGCATGGGCCTTCCATGGTAGCATGGTAACAGAAGCTATGAATTACTTGCATAGAGACAGTGAGGCTGGCCCTTCTGCTCTGCAGCTGGAAGGATGTTTACTTAAACTAGTAGGCAGGAATGTATTTTCGAGGAGCGGAACAGATAATTCGAAGGTTGAAGTCAGTCTTGGCAGGCAGCAGGCTGAGCCAAGCGCGGTGGGCCGCGCTAGAAGTAAGTCAGAGTTCACGGGTACAGAGACAGCCTGGGCCGAGGCTCTCGGAGTCAGAAAACAGAAAAAGGCTCGATGGCAGGATTTCAGGGCCTACTTTGCCAGAGCTGAAAAACGTGTAAAGTACACTACAAAAAGACGTTGGCATAGCATACTTAGGAACGGACTATTCAACCCATTCAGGGTGGGTCTGAAAGAGGACATGGTAACGTTGGACGCAAATGTATTTGCGTCTTCATAGCTTGCACAGGAGGGAAGTTACATGCACTTTAAGCTGGTACATGGAGACGGTGGGGTACACGCTAGGGAACACAACTTGACCAAAAATTTATATTTCCTCAGGGGCAGAGGGCAGAAAGGCACAAAAAATTAGTGGGGCAGAGGGCAGAAGGGCACAAAAACAAGTGGGGCAGAGAGCAGAAGGGCACAAAAACGAGTGGGGCAGAGGGCAGAAAGGCACAAAAACGAGTGGGGCAGAGGGCAGAAGGGCACAAAAACGAGTGGGGCAGAGGGCAGAAGAGCACACAAACAAGTGGGGTAGAGGGCAGAAGGGCACAAAAACGAGTGGGGCAGAGGGCAGAATGGCACAAAAACGAGTGGGGCAGAGGGCAGAAGAGCACAAAAACAAGTGGGGCAGAGGGCAGAAGGGCACAAAAAACAAGTGGGGGAGAGGGCAGAAAGGCACAAAAAACAAGTGGGGCAGAGGGCAGATGGGCACAAAAACGAGTGGGGCAGAGGGCAGAAAGGCACAAAAAACGAGTGGGGCAGAGGGCAGAAGGGCACAAAAACGAGTGGGGCAGAGGGCAGAAGAGCACAAAAACGAGTGGGGCAGAGGGCAGAAGGGCACAAACACGAGTGGGGCAGAGGGCAGAAAGGCACAAAAAACGTGTGGGGCAGAGGGCAAAAGGGCACAAAAACAAGTGGGGCAGAGGGCAGAAGGGCACAAAAACGAGCGGGGCAGAGGGCCGAAAGGCACAAAAAACGAGTGGGGCAGAAGGGCACAAAAACGAGTGGGGCAGAGGGTAGAAGGGCACAAAAACGAGTGGGGCAGAGGGCAGAAGGGCACAAAAACGAGTGGGGCAGAGGGCAGAAGAGCACAAAAACAAGTGGGGTAGAGGGCAGAAGGACACAAAAACAAGTGGGGCAGAGGGCAGAAGGGGACAAAATTGAGTGGAACAGAGGGCAGAAAGGCACAAAAACGAGTATGGCAGAGGGCAGAAGGGCACAAAACAAGTGGGGCAGAAAGGCACAAAAACGAGTGGGGCAGAGGGCAGAAGGGCACAAAAACGAGTGGGGCAGAAAGGCACAAAACAGTGGGGCAGAAGGCAGAAGGGCACAAAAACGAGTGGGGCAGAGGGGCACAAAAACAAGTGGGACAGAGGGCAGAAAGGCAGAAGGAGAGTACAAAAAGAACTCCTGTCATTTTTTTTGCAAATCGCAAAAAAAAATGTGATTTCGCGGGAAATCCGGGAATTCGCAGATTTTTTTTGCGATTTGCCGCGAATTTGCAGATCACAGATCCGCAAATTTCGCCCATGCTTGCATATTAATCAGTCGCTGTCACCTTCAGTAGTGGACGCAGGGTCTCGCGAATTATTGTAATCTCCGCAGCGCTGTCCAACAACATCAGAGCCCATGTCAGATTCCGAAGCTGCGTTCTCACTATCTGTGACATATCTCGCTGTTAAAGCGGCAACTTCCTTTTTCTGAAACTGGGGTCTTTTCGATGTCGAATCGTCCTGCTTGCCTTTTCCGTCTTTCGGGCGAGGCTGGTCGCGACCCTGCTGGCCACCCCGACCTCTGCCGCCTCCTCCACCACCAGTAGATGAGGCTGATGTGTCCTGTGAAGAACAGGGAGAACGTTGATCAGAAACCTGAAATCGATCAGGTGACTTAATCGTAGTGCGGTCGTGCAAATCATACAAGCACTCAGTAGACGCAGGCACAGATGACGCAGGACATTACTCCTGTTTCTGTTGTTGCTTACCCTGTTTTTTGTTCGTCTTCCAATTTTGTTTCTGAGATTTAGGCTCCTCTGTATTATCAGATTTGGCAGCCTGTGTTTGTTTCTTCTCTTTAGTAGAGAATGGCTTGACACCTAAACTATTACGACCCACGGTCTTATAAGCCGCTGTAACAATTATCGGTAACTGCCTGGGTTTATCGGCATCGGGAACAGCCTGCAAAGCGTTAGACACCTGAAAGCTCACTGCATCTCCCTTAACATTAGCAAGGAACAGATTGGAAACTACGTCAAACGTGACGCAGAGCCTCATCACTAATTCTATTGCAGCCTCTTGTCCATGTTCATCCTTAACACGTTTAATGACCGTTGGCAGGACTGTCATTGATGGAGTGCCAAAGCACCTCGTATATACCGCCGCAAAGGTCCTACCCCATGACTCGCAGTCACCGGCTTCAGGTACCAAGTCTTTGGGTAAACTGATAGTTAGAATCCTGTGTTTTTCAACAGGAGTCGTATTTGGAAAGACTGCTTCCAGCTGGTCAAATTTCTCGGCAAGCCAGAAAGGCATATCATCCTTATCTTCAGGACGCTTGCCCACCACTGCATTAACCATTACTGGACTAAGCTTCATTCCGCCAGGTCCTGCTTGAAGTGCCACAGCACCAGGGGCCCTGCCCTGGAGATGATGACTTATATATTGTACTAAGGCCCTAATGACCGCAACTGCGACCGTATGTAGGTGCCTTAAATCAGCAACTGGAACCGCTCCTGCTTGAGGATGCGGTGTGAATCCAGCCAAAACTGGCCAAGCAGCGCCTGGAATGGACAAAGGACCTCATCTAGGTGCTAACAAAGAGTGGGGTAGAGCGCCATCAAACCAAATGCGATGCTGCCAAACATTAATCGGAACGTCTTGCGTCCGATACGGAACATAATCATTAGGCACAACTGTGTGAGTGTAAGTGTGAAACACACCGGAAGCTGCAGTTACAGCAAGGAAAGTCACCCACGAGTAAAAAATCTCATAAGGGTAAGCTACTTCCGCACTCACTACCATGATAACTGCCATGCCTTCCAACGGGACGTTATAAGCCTGCAAATGATTGCGCACCGCAATGCGACTATGCTGCGGAATATTCACAGCGACGTCGGCCATTTTGACACAGAAAGAAAGTGGTACAAGATAAAGCTTTGTAGCACGACTGGGTAGTAATTCAAAAGAAAACCGTTTTGATAGATTCAAGCTTGAAAAGACCTATGTAGCTATAGGTAGGTTTATCCGTCACCACTGTTAACCGGAAATAATAGTGAGGGTGTTAAGGACTGATAAGAGCACTACTCAAGCGTCTTGTAAATACGACCAAACGTTGGGCGCCATGTTGCCGGGATTCCGTTCCTATACAGAACTGTGCATAGCGAACCAGGACCTCAGTGAGTCAGGGTGTGCCAAAACTCACCTTAGTGCCCAGAATCCCCTACCAGACTAGCAGCAGTGACTCATTGGTTTCTCGTCCTATAGCAAAATACACCAATGATTGGTCAACCCAGAACATGCGACTTAGGGTACCTCAGGTAAAGTGGACAACAAGAACACTCTTTCATTACACTCTCATACCAATCCAAAACAAGGAGTAAATGAGACACGAGCTAGTTTGAAATGTTTATTTCTAACGCCGTGATCTCAGGCACAGCACCTTAGCTAATACGAGTAAACATAATATTAGAAGCAAGGTTGTCAGCATTGTTACTATTCCATTAAATACAAAGGTAGAAAGTATGTTATAATGCTAACTGGAAACAAGTTGAATATACACCTAGATTTCACCCTCCATTGCTAGTAGGTTATTTTATAACTAATAGAAGGTCTCATAGGTTTACATGGGCTGCCCCATACCTCTGGTAATCAGCAGAAGTGGATCACATCAGTTTCTTCACAAGCTCTCAGCATACGAATGTTCTCCAAGTGTGTGTGATCATGCCTACGCAGTGCATTATTAAACGCGGCTAATATCAGAGGTGGTCACAGCTGCATATGTGTTATGTCTAGAACTTGCGCTGATCAGTTAGAACAACAACCTCAGTGTCTAAGATAACCTTGACGGTCTCGGCTCATACTGTACAGACTAAACTATCAAAGCGCCTAGAAATGCAGCAAAACACGTTATTCACATGTGAAGCAAAATACTTAATGTTTCTCTAAACATCAGCGCAATGAGCGTGCTGTGTGCAAAGCAGAGCAGGAAAGGAAAAATGTGGTTTAAACTTCTAATAAGCCCATGCCAACTTAACACTGTGTAAATGTACGGGTTAACCCGACGACAGTTGCTTTAATCCCAGTACACGGCCTGTGTTATTGCATTGTTTGCATCAGATTCTCCTAATACCTGCCCCATGTTATTGCATTCTTTGCATAACATTCTCCTAGTGCCTGACCTATGTTATTGCATTGTTTGCATAAGATTCCTCTAGTGTCTGGCCTGTGTTATTGCATTGTTTGCATTAACCCTAGTGCCTGGCCTGTGTTATTGCATTGTTTGCATCAGATTCTCCTGGTGCCTGGCCTGTGTTATTGCATTTTGAGCATCAGATTCTCCTAGTACCTGGCCTGTGTTATTGCATTTTGAGCGTCAGATTCTCCTAGTGCCTGGCCTTTGTTATTGCATTGTTTGCAACAACCCTAGTGCCTCACCTGCGTTATTGCATTGTGTGCCTCAGATTCACCTAGTGCCTGGCCTGTGTTATTGCATTGTTTGCATCAGATTCGCCTAGTGCCTGGCCTTTGTTATTGCATTGTTTGCATCAACCCTAGTGCCTGGCCTGTGTTATTGCATTGCTTGCATCAGATTCTCCTAGTACCTGGCCTGTATTATTGCAATGTTTCATCAGACTCACCTAGTGCCTGGCCCTTGTTATTGTATTGTTTGCATCAATCCTAGTGCCTGGCCTGTGTTGTTTCATTGTTTGCATCAGATTCTTGTAGTGCCTGGGCTGTGTCATTGCATTGTTTGCATCCTATTCTCCTGGTGCCCGGCCGTGTTATTGCATTTTGAGCGTCACATTGTTTGCATTGTAGTGTAGTTCCTATATTCCAAATACGCTCTGCGCATTGGAATAACATAAACAACAGTTTAGACGTAGGACTGAGGTCGACTAGGTCTCTATTGAATGTGTTAGACTTAATTGTGTATACCAGCTAGCTCAGAGGTCACTAGAAACGTTCTCGAATAAACAAGAAGGGATTAGTTTCTGACAACCGCATAAACATGACAACTTTGTTTCCCCAGAAGAAGGAATATATCTCTAGAGTCGCGGAAACAATAGATGGCTATTTCACTCAGTCAATTGTGCATGCTTCGTTTCACCAGAGTTTTTACAGAGAAATAGAGAGACTGGCGTTTTCAATAAAAAGGTTATTTATTGAGCAGTCTTCTTTCTCATCCAAGAGAAGTGAATTGCTACAATCGCAATAATTACTAGGAAGTAAAGTACGTACAGTAAGAAGAGTATTATGAAATAATACTGTAAATGCATGATATGGTTTCTAAGCCATAAAACACATAAAATGGATATAAAATACATACAGTGATAAATAATGACTAAAAGCACTCAACTGATGAGTCTAAAATACTCCTACCCCAGTGTACCTAACCTAAGTCAAGTACGAGGGACGAAGTAAGTGAGGTGTAGCTTAAGTTCAGTATTTTTTGCCAAGAATCTATCCAAGATTTCTCTAAGAGTCTAATCAGCTCCGTACCTTGTTTTTAGAATAAAGGAGGTCTTGTATCTCTCTCTCAGGTCTCGATATCCCAGTAACCCGCAAGGGTAGCTGGGAAACACTGGAGCTGGATTTCTCGGCGAGAGAAAAGACAGCGTCTTTCTCAGTGCGTCAGCTGGAGGGTCGGCTTCCTTCGGCACTTGCTACAGCAGGGCGTCGGGCAAGTAGTTAGTCGATCTGCTCCAAACCACTGTGTGTTTGCTAGGGCAGAAGTAGGTATATTTATACCTGGAAGGTGGCGAGTTTGACGTACGGGTGGACATAATTACGTCACTAAGAACTCGCAGTTCTTTGAAAACTCCATGAGGTCTTGGACAAATAAATACTTAAGCAGGGGGAAGTCCCAGACTGCTGAAGGCTAGTTTTCCAAGAAATCATTGTGGATTCAGGGAACTAGTGGAAGTAGCCATGCCATATTTGGACTGCATTGGCCATGTCTAAATATGATTATGATTCTTATGCCTATATAAGGATATGATAAGTTATACCTATATAAGTGCATGAATCAGGAAAATTACACTACCCACTCCACGTAATATGTCTTTCCTTACTAATAACCTAAGCATTTTGTGACATAACTAAGCATGTGTTTACAATCCCACCCAAAAATGCATGAAATGCATTTAAAAAATGGTTTGTACATGAAAAAAATGAGTATTGTACTGTACGATTTTTAAAGCAGTGATATCATTCAAAGCATATAGTATGACATTCAAAATGCTGACTGAATGAATCAAGAAATTTAACATTTATGAAATGGCTCTTAATACAGAAGAGAAGGTCGAGACCATTTCATCACATATTTATATAATACTGTATACGTGCTAGAGGCTGAGGTCAAATATTGTCTCTAGGACGTGTTTTCAAAAGGAAATCTTGTTCTCTAAGAATAGTTTTACTTTAGGCAGATTACTCTGTGCCAAAAAAAAAAGTTCAATATTTTGGAAATGATGAAAAATAATTTCATTGTAGTAAAAATAGTTCCAAAGTTTTTAGAAGCTCTGTTATGAAAACTGAAGGCCGAATTCAAAGTTCAGGGAACACTGCGTGCTCGTGTTTTTCAAAAGTTATTCTCGTTGCCAGGAGAAAACATTAAATCATCTAGGCTGGCAAAGAAGTCGTCTACCACAGTAGGTGAAAGTTGGATCATGTCTGAAAAAATATCAATTGTGATATGTGAGATGCATTGCCGTCAGCGTCGTCCGCATTAGTAATGTTCACAGAAGGTGGTACCTGTGTGCCGCTTTCATCTTGTACCTCACTTCCAGCATGTTGTGTCTGTGAGGTCTCAACGAATGCCATCACCAGAAAAGGTAGCCGCTGGGGACAAAACGTTGCATGAGCTGTTACTGAACCAAGCAAAGTATCAACATCCATTGGTACTGATGATGGAAGTGTGAGACAGAGGTCTAACACACATTCTTCTCCGCAGAGCAGGCAATGTAAAACAGGTAAGATGCAATGTTGCCAGATTGGTATGAATGATAGAAACCATGTGGTATTCAGATCTCTTAGATTAGCCAAGCCGAGGATCTGTGTTATGCGATCACAGTACCTCATTGCCTGGAGCACTTGTTCCATGGTAATCTGGGTATCGCTGGTGACTGAACTTGCCATATTGGAGCAAAAGGAACAAAAATAGAATTCCTGCTACGAGTCCCAAAATGAGAGGCAGGCCTCCGAACACAGAGAGCACGAAGTTTGGAAAAATGCTCAGGACTGCTTCAAAGGGTGCTAATAGTCCCGAAAAAATTGTCTTAAATACATGTGCGATGTCACTGGTATCAGACATGTTTAAGATTTGACCTAACATTTATACGAAATGTACGGGGCAGTTTGTTGATAATAATGCGTGTATCCTTGCAACTTGCAGATCATACGTTTCTCTAGACGAGGTCAAAGGCACAGTTTTTTGTAAAAGAATGGCTTTCATTCTGCTTAAAGTATCAATTCGTATAGAAGAGATGTTCAGTGAAGGCCATATTGCCGCCTTCTTGTCAGTCTTGCTTTTTGGATACAATACTTGCATACAACAAGTGACCCTGGATGAAACACTCACGAGATACGCCCTCCCTGGCAACATGACATAACAGCTGTGGTCATTCAGCATAACGTAACTGCCATTGGAAAGTTGCCTGAAAACAGGTTCTATCTGGGAAGCTGGGGATCCGTGCAGGTGGCAAGAAAGATCATTTGAAGAACCCTCGCAGGCTCCATGTAAATTAATTCCTTGACACAGAAGTGTACCACTCAGTGAATTTTTACAATTTGTTCCACTAAGAAATACCTCTTTATTCCCCCCACTCCAACATCTATGTGTGTAAGGTAAATTCCAGGTTGACTTATTGTATCCTTTACCCAACCTTTCATACAGGCTCGCTGGTATATGTTTTTGGCAATATTGAAACTGGAATGTTGTTATTGGTATTGTTATGGTGCCATGTATTATCCATTCAATGACAGGCTTCTCGGAAAATGTCAATGGAAACCTTTCAAGTTTTTCTATGCTCAGCACCGTATAGTCTGCTCCTCTTTGTGCCAAAGAGATTTGTTTATCTGTAAGGTTAAATATAGAAAACAATGACGTTGTGTTGATTAGACGCCATGGTACGTAGCCTGAACTGAGATTTTGTAACGTCCAGCCTAACTGTAATATAGAACATAATTGAGACTGGCCATGTTGTAACATTAGCAAATACTGTTCTATTATATCAATAGCAGATGATGCAATGCTGTCCAAAGAATATATTCTGGAGGACAGAGTCGTTAACCCATTGTCCACTACAGAGAGTGATTTTTCCAGTTTAATATGATCAATTTCCCGTATCTTTTCAGCAGTTTCCATTTGTGTCACTTTCCAAGCCTCGTTGTAAGCAGCATATATACCGGCGTATATGAAACGTTTCTGACGCTGTTTGCGAGGTCCCATTAAGAAATTTCACACGTCAACGCCTTCTTCTGTTGGTTCATTTCAGGCAGTGTGGATTTCTGTAGCCAATCGAGGCATAGTTTTCCTACACTGTACATTGTTACTATCCCTGGATGTTGTCTCTGGGAATATGTTGAGTCTGGCCTGTTCAGTTTTAACCCCTGTGATTTGTTCAGGAATCTATCTGGACAGTTATTAGTGTCTGTGGTCCAGATCAACCATTTTCTCCAATCAGGATTTGTTCTGTTTTGTTGAAAAATATGGGATACGTCTATATCCTCATCTGTAGTACTATTGCTTTCAGGTATGGGCTTTGGTATAGACGGTTTATTTAAATCCTTTATCTTAGCTAGGCCAAGACAGGTTGTCTGTTGAATGGTGTCATTCAAAAACATTATTTGTTCTGGGATGATGCAGGCTCTAATAAGGATTCAAGTCCCTGGACCTGCCAGTCTTTTGTACCCCAGACTGTTTTTGTTTCAATGTTGTCTTTCCAGAATTCAAAACCGAATGTAGACAACTGAGTATAGTATTTTGAGTAATATATCTGTTTAGTATTTGTCAGCATATTTTTCATTCCTGTTTTATTCACATTCTTGAAATAAAATGTGTCTGGATCTGTGATGTTATACCCCGAGAAGTATGTGAATTTCTCGAAAAATGGTTTAGAGCTGCCTTTAGGCGGTGTTGGATAATGTTCCCATTGATTGTAAGAAAAAACATTTCTAGAGGTTGCAGATTTATGCAGATAGTGGTGACCATAATGATTAAAACAATACATTTGTTTATAATCTGATGACCCTTCTAAATAATCATGTTCCATACATTTTGCTGACATTTCTAAATCAGACATCATATTATTAACAGTTTCAAAGTCCCAATCATCAGAAAAAGGGCTTGGTGAGACAAAGTAAGTTAAATAAACCTTGAACTGGTGAGGAAACTTCAGGAGTTCCACTGGCCCATAGATGTCGTAATCAGTAGTGTCCCATGCTATACCACCAGGTATAGGAATGGCTGTGATGTTCACTGATGACAGGTCTCTCCTTTCACGATCAGATGATTTGTGTGGTTTCAGGAGCAAGTTGATGTTCTGACTTGCTGTGTCCATTTTACTGTATTTTTCATCTATCATTTTTCCCAAACTTAAGACAAGTATGAGCCAGAGCAGGAGGAAAAGTACACCTAACACAATACAAAATTCAACCCATGATGAAACCAGATTTGTCTTTTCAAGTTGAAGAAAGAGTTCTGTAATTTTGTCTTTGAAAGTCTTTTTGGGTGGCTCATCTTCAGGTTCGCTTGGATCTTCAGAAAATGTATCAAAGTTAATAAAATAGCCAGAGGCAGTTCTGTCAATTGTTGGAATTGCATCATGATTCTGTGAATGATTTTTTGAAGTCATAGGAGCCGCTTCATCCGTGTCAGGGGCTACATCATGGTAGACTGGTGTTTCTTGACGAACTGTTATTTGGGTTTCAAGAGGCACAAGTTCCATGGCTTTGTTGCATAGTCCTTCTTTTCTCACTGCAGGTTTATCAAAGGTGATTAGTCTTTCAGTTTGAACCTCTTGAATTGTAGCAAGGTTTGGTCTTCTGCTACTTCTTGGGAGTCCACTGGGCCTACTACTTATTATTGGCCACATGATTGTGGTTTTATCAGGTCGATGGATACAACTCTGTTCTCCTTTTTACCAGCAAAGGGCGGTAGTACTACTGATCTTGTTCCATGGATTGCTAAGACAGGTACTGCTTTTCTGTAAGAAAGCCCAAATTCCTTCTTTACCGCGATCTATACTCTGAGTAGATCCCCAATCTTTGGAATCCAGACTGGTCTTGCTGGGACAGGTGGTTTCTCTTCAGTGGTCTTTGGCTGTTTGTTTTGTGTTACTCAGACTTCTTCGTGTTTCAATTAAGTCCTGTAAAACAGCCAAACGATCTTTGACATCAAAGGGTTTTTGTTCAACCACTGAAGTTTGACTATAGAGGTCTTCATTCTAGTACCAAACAATAGTTCATACGGAGTGATTCCACCCAGAGAATGTCTTGGCAGATTATTAAGACTACGTTGGACACTTATTAGATGTTTGACCCACCCATCACCCGAACCTAATACCCTAGCTGGTATAGATTGCTTTATGTCACGGTTTTTTCTTTCCACTACCGCATTACCCTCGGGATGGAAGGGACTAGAATACCGCAATGCAACGCCCAGCTGGCCATGGCCTCTTTGTAAGCACGAGAGCTAAACGCAGGACCCTAGTCAGAATGTAACGTGCCGATTGAGTATGTGCTGATAAAGACTCGCAAATCTTTTATAACAGTTCTGGCGTCAGCCGAGCGCTGGGGCGACATCCAAATGAATCTTGTGCAGGAATCCACTGCGACCATGATCTATTTATAGTTACCGTCCCGATGTAAGGGACCACAGTGGTCCAGGTAAACACACACTAATGGTTTATCTGAGATCAGAAGGGGCGTCTGTGCAGGTCGTTTCACTGTTGATACTTTCATCTTCTGGCAGATTTCACAGTCTAGATCATAGTTTCTAGTCTGTTTTCTCATGCACGGCCACCAATGTCTCTGTTTCAGTAAAGATACTGTGGCGGAGACACCTGCATGTGCAGAGGTGAGCCCTTCATGCGCTGCTAAGATTAGTCCTAACCTATGTTCCATGTTTGGAATTGCCCTATTCCCCACTCCAGGGATTTGAGCAAAAGGAACATTATTTGCATCAGTTATATATGAGTACCTTACAGGAAAGCCTTTCGGGAGTATTTTCCCACTGTTTTTTACTGACACGGTGACAGCCTGCATGATGTCGCTGTCTATTTTTGTTTTCGAACGAGTGATTGCAGCTATGGAAACTGTTTGTACAGTTGCCTTTGCGGCTTCATCAGCCAATGAATTCCCTTCAACGTGAACGCCATCACGTTGATGACTCAGTGTATGGATCACGTGAGTCTTTTGTAGTTCTTTCTGTAAAAGAACTACTTGTTCCCAAAGCATTTTATGCTTTATTGTGCCACCTTTTGCATCTTTGAAGCCGTTTTGAACCCAGTTTTGCAAGCATTCATTGTAGGACTGGACGCAGTTAATACGAATCGCAGTATTTTCAAGCGCCATCTTGAAAGCTTGTAGTTCAGCTCGCTGAGCTGTACAGTCTCCGAGTGATTGAGTATTAGTGACAATTGGTCTGAATCTTCCTTCATGCCAGCGACCTTTAACAATCGCGCATGCAGCACTATAGGCTTGTTTACCCCCAACTGCGGGCTGTGCTGATCCGTCTGTATATATTATACAGCCGTAATGTTCAAGTGGCATAATCTCGGTCGGCAGAGGACATTCATACTCGTATTGGAGAAATTCTTGCGTTTTCAGGTTAGGATCAAAAACGTATTCAATGTCTGTTGCAGCAAGAGAATTAACCCATTGTATCCATCTTGGATGTAAAGCTTTAGCATTCAGAATGCTCGCTCTTGTTACTGCCTCGAGGGTAGGTACAGGTGTAACAACCGATATGCGTTTTCCCTGTGCGAGGGTTCTTTCTTTTGCTATAGCAGTTTGAACTGCTGTCAGAATTTTTTCAGTAGAAGAACATTTTATTTCAGCTTGTGTGTAGAAGTGTGATTTGTATGCTATTTGTACCATTTCCGCTTCATTATAGGTCAGGTAAGTGAATCGCATCTCCCTGGGATGCCTCGGATCACAAGGTTGCGTACGTTTACGCGTGTTTGTAGCTTTGTTTTTGCTAACATGTCTGTTTGTACTGAACGCAACATTTCTGTATGTTTTTGAGTCCAAATTGTTGATTTGTAATCAGGTTTTATTAATTCGTAGAGAGGTTTAACCCTCTTTGCGTAATTTAGAACGTAAGTTCTTCAAAAATTCAGGAAACCTAGAATTGATTGTAAGTTTTTCAGCGTTTTTGGAGCTTGTAGCAGCGCACATTTCTATAAGAAGTTGGCTGCAAGGCTTTTGCCTTCACTTGATAACTCATAGCCTAGAAACAGGACAGTGAGGTGGGCAATCTGCGATTTCTTTAAATTGGATTTGTACCCTTCCGCCGCAAACCGAATTATTATGGTGTTCACTCTTTTCAAGTGTGTGTCCAAATCATCGTCTGTAAGATAGATATCATTGACATAAGGTAATGCCTCATCATCATGCCTCTGTAGTAACTCTGTTACTCTGGCTGAAAATAATCCTGGGCTATTCTTGAATACCTGGGGGAGAAGGCAAAATTACCTTTGGGCCCCCATACTTGAGAAATCAGTCAAATACCTGCTTTCTGGTGCAATGTTTTGACAGAAGAAACCATTTGAAATATCTAATGTCGTTTTATATTTTTTGCGCTGGATGTTATTCATCAGTGCTGCACTGTGTGAGTTTTGTACTGCAAAAGTTTTGCAACAAGAGTTTAGGTGTCTGTAGTCCATTACTAGACGATATGAATTGTCTGGTTTGGAGACAGGCAACAAAGGATTGTTCATTTGTGAGGTGCATGTTTCAATCACCCCTTGGTATTCAAGTTGATCTAAGATCTCCCTGACTTGTTTTTTAGCTTCTTGCTTAACTGGGTACTGCCTTTGTGCAGTAGGTTGATTTTTTAATTGGATTTTATGGTGAGGAGAATCCTTATCCCATCCTACATGATTTTTGTATAATGCTGGAGCTTGGGCCACTGCCCATTTTCTAGCATATGTGTATTATTTATGAATTGGAATATGATTTAAGAAGGCAGGCATAATCATTTCTTTGCAATGTGGGCACTCCCTAACAAATTCTGGTGGTCAGTCTTTTTCAGCTAGAAGAATATCATAGCCTTTAGATAGCTTCTCCCAAAATAGAGTTGTAATCTTCCTAGTTATGTCCCCTTCTATACGGAGTGTTATTTCATATAGTTTATGGGGAACACTAACCCTGGTGTCTGCAGTTTCCCCTTGAATGTATTCATTCGTGTCCACTGTCTCCAGAAGATTCATAGCTATGGTCAGTTCTGCTGCGCTGTCTAGCATTGTCTGGGCCCACTCTCCGTTCTTGAGTTGTGTCCTCAGGATCCTCGGCATGTTTTATTTTAATGCTTGCTACCTTTTTTTTTTTTAATTGAGGTTTTTACTTTGATGAACAGGTTCCTTGTCTCTGGACTTGACGCGTTCTTCTTTTTGTTCTGACCGTCCTCTTCATTCCGATTTCTGTGAGGAAGTCTGAAAAGATCGAGAGGGACGTATATCATTATCTTGATCAACAAAGGAACACAGCAGCAGACCCAGGTCAAGCACATTCACAACCGTATAGTTTCAGAAAATAGACTCAGAGTGCAAAATCTTCCAGCACCCGCTGCCAAATGATGCTTATTGAAATTACAGTTTAGAACGAAAGGAAGGTGCACTACATAAACAAATTGAGAGGTTATGTCTTCTTTGAAAGTTCTTCTTTTATAAGATTTCTTTATAAACAACAAGGGCACACAGCCAACGCATTTTGTTCCCACGTGCCACTGGAACTTCGTCAGGGCTAGTATGCTAATAAAAGGCTCCCAAAATTCACGCCTAAATATGTACAATGTTATCTCTAGAGAACGTCTTGCTGAAGATACGTAGAAGCGTCTTCCAAATAACAGCGGTAATCAGAACAGCGAAGTTTGGAAACAGTGTATGATCCACAATAGAAAGGTAAGTGCTGAAATAGACCAGGTGCTGATGCTTCAGAGTATTAATCCGAGTATCTTCAGTGCCCTTGTTGTTCATAAAGAAATCTAATAAAAGAAGAACTTTCAAAGAAGACCTAACTTCTCGATTTGTTGATGTAGTGCACCTTCCTTTCGTTCGAAACATCATTATCTTGATATCTATCAGGTTTTTTCAAAGTATCCATATTTCTGAAGTTGTATCTTTTCTCAGAAGGTTCCCTTTGGAGAGATCTTCCCCCCGATATGGAGATCTACCTCTCCGTTCTGGAGATCTACCTCTCCGTTGTGGAGACCTTCCTCTGGACTGAAACTGTTTTCCTTTAGGAAGTGTCTGCTTGGTATTTTCCCATTTCTTTGAAGTAGTTAAATTATTTTTAATAAATTATTTTTCTGGATTTTCAGTTAGTTGGGATTTTACTGGTTTCCCACCCAAACTATCTCTACCTAATTCTTCATAGGATTTTTCAATAATTCTGGCAAGTTCAAAAGGTTGGTCTGCTATTTCTGTTTCTTTTAATTTTTGGCGGATCGCCACAGATGCTGCTTCCCCTCTTATGTTGGCTAGTAGTATAGCTGAGACCTGTTTGAAATCCTTTAGTAATTTCATACCTAGATTTAAGGCAGGCTCTGGACCGTATTCATTCTGAATTTGTCTCAGAATGTCTGGTATTACTGCCATAGACGGAACACCATGTGTTTTTGTGTAGCTTGAAGCAAAGACTGTACCCCAAGTGTCGCAGTCTTCCACATGTGGTGCGATCCCCATTGGTAAACAGATTGTCAGAATTCTGTGTTTCTCATGAGGTGTATTATCAGGAAATACTGCCTCTATATGAGTAATTTTTTGAGATAACCAGAACGGAATTTGTTCCTGTTTTGCGGCTGGTTTGCCAATGACTGATTGTATTGTGTGTGGTGTAATTTTGTTTGTGTTCCCCTGGTGAGGGGTGTGCTGTGGAATTTTTATAGTAGGTTGGACTGTTAAAGTCCGCATGACATATTGAACCAATTGTCTATGTATTTTAAGTAATTGGTTTAGCTGAACTATCAGTTCACCTACTGTCATTATTTCAATGTCAGGATGTGGTGTATAACCAGCTAATACCGGCCATGTAGCTCCTGGTCTACCTAGTGTACCGAGCCTGGCAATGTGATTTTTGTGTTGTAGGGCGCCTTTAAACCAGAGCTGATGCTCCTGGTAAGTTAGTGGAATTTCAATGTCCTCAAAAGGAACGTATTCATTTTGAGGTTCCTATTCATTGTAGTAGTGGAACTCGTGTGTTATTGGATTTGCTTCTGGAAAAGTTATCTATGAATAGAATACCTCTGTCTGCCGATATTCATGTGCCTCTATCAAAAATATATCTGTACCATCTTTCGATGCTACCCCGTTATTTATACGTTTGTAAGTTACACTTTTTCGTACATTGACCGGGATCATTATAGCACCCAGGTTATTTTGTTGGATTGCTGTGTCATCTAACAACAACCGAGTTGCCAGAGCTGCTTTATCCGTTTCTTCGTCACTTTCCGTCATTTTGTTGGCAGAAAGTTTTAGAACAAGTTTCAAGGAAACAAAGATTAGGTGCACAATATTATGGAATACTGTATCCTTCAAAGTTGAATAAACCAAAAACGAATACATAGGATTCTCGTCCTACTTAGTTCTGGCGGATACTAACCTTTTACCCACTCCAGACGTCTATTGGAGTTTTTACGGAAAAAGGGGTTTGTGTGAAAAGCACGACTGAGTTACTCTAGTATCTAGCGTTAAATTATCGCCTTACCAAACGTTGGACGCCATGTTGTGTAGTTCTTATATTCCCAATAGGATATGCACATTGGAATAACATAAACAACAGTTTAAACGTAGGACTGAGGTCGACTAGGTCTCTATTGAATGTGTTAGACCTAATTGTGTATGACAGCTAGCTCAGAGGTCACTAGAAACTTTCTCGAATAAACAAGAAGGGATTCGTTTCTGACAACCGCATAAACATGACAACTTTGTTTCCCCAGAAGAAGGAATATATCTCTAGAGTCGCAGAAGCAATAGATGGCTATTTCACTCAGTCAATCGTGCATGCTTTGTTTCACCAGAGTTTTTGCAGAGAAATAGAGAGACGGGCGTTTTCAATAAAAAGGTTATTTATTGAGCAGTCTTCTTTCTCATGCAAGAGAAGTGAATTGCTACAATTGCAATACTTACTATGAAGTAAAGTGCGTAGAGGAAAAAGAGTATTATGAAATAATACTGTAAAAGCATGATATGGTTTCTAAGCCATAAAACACATAAAATAGATAAAATACATACAGTGATAAATAATGACTAAAAGCACTCAACTGATGAGTCTAAAATACTCCTACCCCAGTGTACCTAACCTAAGTCTAGTACGAGGGAAGAAGTAAGTGGGTGTAGCTTAAGTTCAGTATTTTTTGCCAAGAATCTATCCAAGACTTCTCTAAGAGTCTAATCAGCTCTGTACCTTGTTTTTAGAATGAAGGAGGTCTTGTATCTCTCTCTCAGGACTCAATATCCCAGTAACCCGCAAGGGTAGCAGGGAAACCCCGGAGCTGGATTTCTCTGCGAGAGAAAATACAGCATCTTTCTCAGTGCGTCAGCTGGAGGGTCGGCTTCCTTCGGCACTTGCTACAGCAGGACGTCGGGCAGTAGTTAGTCGATCTGCTCCAAACCATCGTGTGTTTGCTAGGGCAGAAGTAGGTATATTTATACCTGGAAGGTGCCGAGTTTGACGTACGGGTGGACATCATTACGTCACTAAGAACTTGCAGCTCTTTGAAAACTCCATGAGGTCTTGGACAAATCAATACTTAAACAGGGGGAAGTCCCGGACTGCTGAAGGCTAGTTTTTCCAAGAAATCGTTGTGGATTCAGGGAACTAGTGGAAGTAGCCATGCCGTATTTGGACTGCATTGGCCATGTCTAAATATGGTTATGATTTGTATGCCTATATAAGGATATGATAAGTTATACCTATATAAGGGCATGAATCGGGAAAATTACACTAGTGTCCTAGATTCGTCTACAACAGCATCAGATTCTCCTAGTAAGACATTAATGCAAAGGTGCACAACACTATTTAGCATAAATAATCACGTAAGTTGATCTTCTTTGTTGTGAGGTTCTTTAATCAATAACGGCTTGTGAAACACGAATTTACAGCCGACGCGTTTCGTCCACTGGGGACCTCTTCAGGGCTAGTATATGGTGGTACCGTAGTAGCTGAGCTGATTTCTGATCGATCTTTCAAAGTGTAGCAGCTATAGTAGCTTAGTTCAATCTGGTTCTCAAAAGGTCAAATGCAGGAAATATATACCCAGATAAAAACTTAATGCAATAACCAAAGTTCTAAGCAGAATGTTTTCGAGGGGGTGTTCAAACTTCACCTGGGCGATCAGTGAAATAGCTTACAGTCATTCAGATCTGACTAGGAATGGTTATGAGCAGACTATGGCAACATACGCCAAATGTTCCTAAGGAATTCCCCGTTTCTGGTGATAAGTAACCACGCCGGATTTGGGAGAAGAACATTGCGTTTTCTCTTGAGGTCCCCTTGGGCGAGATAGAGGGCGCCTGTTGTGCTTTATTAAGAGCCAACACTGCACGTATTTGCTTTCAATCTGCGCCCAGGGAACTACGCAATTTCAGGATATCTGTGCAAGGCTTTAGGATGCATTGTTTGCATCAATCCTAGTGCCTCGCCTGTGTTATTGCATAGTTTGCATCAGATTCTCATAGTGCCAGGCCTGTGTTATTGCATTGTTTGCATCAATCCTAGTGCCTGGCCTGTGGTATTGCATTGTTTGCATAAGATTCTTCTAGTTCCCTGGCCTGTGTTATTTTATTTATTTATTTATTTTACAGACTTATAGAGCGCATGGCTGCCTGTAAGCGTCCCAGTTATTGCATTGTTTGCATCAGATTCTCCTAGTACCTGGCCTGTGTTATTGCATTGTTTGTCATTTGAAAAGAGGCACGGTGCACAGCTGTGGGTTAAAGTAAATTTTCTCCTTGCAGTGTTAAATTTTTATCAATTTGGGTGCTCCGGCAAGTGGCGTATCCGTCCGTTTACGCTGTGAACTTTAATTAGATGAGTGCGTACATACACTATGAACGCATCCCTGCCTTTGGGCACACCTTTTATGGTTTGTCAAAAAAGACTCACTCCTCTGTAGTTGAATGAATTTTAATCCAAAGATTATCAATGTTTTTCCACAAATCATTCACTTAAATATTTCAATCATATCAAGTAAGACTTGTCTTCAGGTTTCAACATGTTCAATGTTCATTTCCATGAATCAAAAAAAATCGCTCCGATGCATTTCGGGCCATTGCCCTTTCTCAAGGAGCTCTGTAAGTGCAATGAATAACAGTTAAAATATAACCAATAGAATCAGTGAAAGATAACATGAACAACAATGCAACCTTATTTGTTTTTGTGAAAAGTGTGACCATTGTGCTATTTATTGAAACGTGCACCAGGGTGGTGTATAAATCAGGTGACCAGTGGGGTTCATAGTGTATGTACGCACTCATCTAATCATTGCATTGTTTGTGTCAGATTCTTCCAGTGCCTGGACTGTGTTATTGCATTGTTAGCATCAATCCTAGTGCCGGGCCTGTGTTATTGCATTGTTTGTGTCAGATTCTTCCAGTGCCTGGACTGTGTTATTGCATTGTTTACATCAATCCTAGTGCCTTGCCTGTGTTATTGCATTGTTTGTGTCAGATTCTTCCAGTGCCTGGACTGTGTTATTGCATTGTTTACATCAATCCTAGTGCCCGGCCTGTGTTATTGCATTGTTTGTGTCAGATTCTCCTCGTGCCAGGCCTGTGTTATTGCATGGTTTGCATTATGTTCTACTAGTGCCTCGCCCGTGTTAATGCATTATTTGTTTCAACCCTAGTGCCTGGCCCATGTCATTGCATTGTGTCCACCAGATTCTCCTAGTGACTGGCCTGTGTTATTGCATTGTTTGCATAAGCTTCTTCTAGTGCCTGTGTTTTGGGATTGTTTGCGTAAATCCTAGTACCTGAGATATGAGATATAGTGTTGTCCTGTTTCGCTTTCTATCCTGGGGGTGAGGAGATAAGTCCTATTTCAGTTTGGATGATAAGGTCAAGAAGAAGAGGAGTCAAGTCCTATTTCCGTTTTGGTGAGCACAGGTCAAAAACAAAGCTATTACCCTGCTTAGTACCGGTCAGTGGTTGAGGGAGGGAGGGAGGCAAATTGCAGTTGTAGTTTATGACCCCAGCCATTTTGTGCCACTGCCAACGTGGAAAATGCTTAGTTAAATGAAAGGGAGACAGTCAGGAGAGGTATAAAATAAATAAATCCAAATGTACTTTTGTGCAGAGCGCTATGCCGTCTCTGGAGTTGGTTGAAACAAATAAAGACAAAATTGCAGGTTACAAAGTGTGACCTATTGGAAGTAGAGGGAGATAGATCGAAGTGCTGGTTCAGAACCTTGGCGCTGCGTGTATCATTCTTTGAATCACTAGCTCCGATGTGAGCGCTGAATGTGGAATCAATGCTTTTGTGCACAGCTACTCCCGAAGAGGCGGGGCCCCGCGGAGAGCCCGTTCCCGTGCACACTCCCCTGTCTCAGAGTCCTCAGTCAGCCGAGGGCTCCAGTCGCGTAGGCACCCCCGCTGCGGGGAGCGATCTCACCCCCCAGGGTCCTTCCAGTGGTCACGATCGGGGGCTGCAGGGGTACAGCAGATTCTCCTCGTGCCTGGCCTGTGTTATTGCATTGTTTGCATCAGATTCTCCTTGTGCCTGGCCTGTGTTATTGCATTGTTTGTGTGATATTCTCCTAGTGCCTGGCCTGTGCTATTGCATTGTTTGCGTCAGATTCTCCTCGTGCCTGGCCTGTGTTATTGCATTGTTTGTGTGATATTCTTTTAGTGCCTGGCCTGTGCTATTGCATTGTTTGCGTCAGATTCTCCTTGTGCCTGCCTGGCCTGTGTTATTAGCATTGTTTCCGTCAGATTCTCCCAACACCTGGCCTTTGTTTTTTTTGTGTAAATGTATTTATTGGCAATCCAGAAAATAAAGAGGCACAGAAGACATTGCCATCAAATCGTGACATTGGATAATGCATACATCGTTTGAGTATCAAAGCAAACCTTCAACAGATAACACCCATTGCATAAACACAGTAAGAGTGTAGACCATCATAGCCTGGCAATGAAAGTACCACAGAGGTCAGAGTATCTCGGTCATTGGACCCTACCCAGGGCCCGCACAGTCAAACCTCAAGTATGCAGCCTGTCCACATGGCTTTGTGTAGTTCCTCCTCTAAAGGAATTATGTGTCCCCAGTCAAAACCTCCACCCGTGTATATGTGTCTGCCCCCTCCTCATCTGAAGTGTCCTTGTGGGCCTCTTGTCTAGAACAAAAGTTCTTAGGTCTGTTGCATTGGGGCAACAGTTCGCTGTATAGTTCGGTTTGCGTGCTGCAATATATCATTTCGTTAGTCCATTGCGACAGTGTCAGTACAGGGCCTCGCATCCAAGAGAGCGCTAGGCACCTTCTGGCTAGGAGAAAGACCATATCAACCAGACTTCTACGATCCTTCAGGAGAGGTTTATAGTAAACCAGCATAACCAACAGGGGATCCGGAGACAGAGTTAAATCAGTGACCCCATTCACTTCCTCATATACCCTGCATCAAAAGGATGAGCTCCCCGAGCAAGACCATGCCACATGTAGGAAATCCGCCACCAGCGCTCTACATCTATCACAGTGAGGGCTCTCTCGTAGACCGTATCTGTGAAGTTTTTCCGGGGTATAGTAAACCCTGTTTAGGAATTTAAAATGTATCAACCTGTGACGGCCGTTGAGTGATATTCTCTTCGTGCTTGAGCAGCAGTATTGCCATTTCTCGTCTGTCAGGTATATAGACAAGTCACTCTGCCACGCCAAGCGAGGTTTAGCATATTCCACCGTCCTTTCTGAGAGGGGAATGTGATACAGATTGGTTACCAATTTAGCGGGGGACTTAGCGTTAATAATGTAAGCTAATGCCGTAACCACCCGGGGCTCCATCATATCCTCCCCTAGAAGGTCCTTAAGCGCATGCCTCACCCTGTGGAACTGAAAACGCGGCAACAGCGGATGGGGAACGTCCTCCGTCTCGAACTCTTCCCATAAGCGTGCGGTGCCTTACGAGAAAAGATCCCCCATATTGTGTATATTCAATAAACCCATCGCAGCCAGTACCCCCTTGTCTGCACATGGGGCCAGCCAAGAGCACCAGGCGAGGGGAGCCTTCGGAGCATACAACCGGCTGCAAGCCTGTACGTCCATCATATGGTGCCAAGCGTATGTTACTGAATTCAGCGAGTCTAGAATACCAGGACGGCGATCCCGAGGTCAGGACAGCAATACAGGGAGGGGGACAGGGACCGCAACAATAGATTCTATGCGCATATGCGCAATGTCCGCTGGTCCATGGATCCAGTGGTAGGCGTGCGCGCTTTGTGCAGCCCGATAATAAAGTTCCAGGTCCGGGACATTCAGGCCGCCCTCCGCATACGGCCAAGTGAGAATTTTCATTGCCACCCTTGGCTGTTTCCTGGCCCAAGCCAGACGAATCATTAACGAGTGTAGTTGCTGGAAAAATGAACTGGACAGCACCATAGGAATATTGCTAAACAGGAACAGGAAGTGAGGAAATACCTTCATTTTCATGAGAGAGACCCGTCCCATCAGTGACAATGGCAGAGCGATCCACTTTTCAATATCATCCTCCAGTTTGGAGATGACCACGCCGTAATTCTCCCTCAGTACTACCTCCGAGTCCGTATGCAGATGAATCCCTAGGTATCGCACCGCTTCAGTAGTCCACTGAAGTGGGTATTCCGGAACCACCCTCCTCGTAGCTGGTGTTAGTGGGAGCATAATAGATTTGTTCCAATTCATATGGATACCCGAAAGAGATCTGAACAAGACCACCTCGCGCAGCACCGCAGAAAGGTGCGTCTCCGGGTCCCGAACATATAGGAAGGTATCGTCCGCGTACGTGGACACAATCAGATTGTATGTGGGGAATCGTATGCCCCTGTGCCTGTGGTATTCCCGTAGGGCGCATGCAAGAGGCTCGGCCGTGAGTGCATGAAGTATAGGGGATATGGGGCATCCTTGTCTCGTGCCCCGGCTGATTTGTATAGGGTCTGTGGTCAACGTTCCAATCTGAATGCGGGCCGTGGGTGAAGTGTACAGTGTCGCAAAAAGCTGAAGGAACAGCGCACCCACACTCATTTGGCTTAAGACCTGTCTCATGAAAGGCCACTTGACAGAGTCGAAGGCCTTTTCCATATCTAAAAAGACTGCTACTGCAGGGACGTCCGGGCGTGTATGTTGGAGAGCTGCGAACACCATCCTGAGATTATAAGTGAGGTTGCGCCCGGCGCGCTCCCAGCCCTCATAGCAGACAGCTCCCATATGACTTCCTCCCGCTCGATCAGACGCAGCAAAAATTCCCGCTGTAGGTTAGACAGCCAAGGCAGTTCAATGTGGGAAAGATAATCTAGTATGCGTTCCTCTGGGGCGGGCCCTTAGGAGGCATACAGAGCTGCGTAATACTCACAGAGCTTTTCTGCTACCTGATCTTCAGAGAGCGGGTCGTTCGTCGGTGTGACCTCATGTCCGGTATCACTACTCTGTTCCTGCGTTTTTTGGCTAACTGCCCCGGAACCGACCCGGGGCGCTCCCCCCCACCGAAGGTCCTCGCAATGGCGTACTTTCCCCGGTGTTTTACTTCAGAGTCCGCCTCTTCGTGATATTCATGCAGTGTTCGGGCAAGTTCCTGCGTGAGGGCATCACTGTAGTCTGTTAGGCGCCGAGCCTCCAGCTCTTTAAGCTTTGTCTCCAGCCGACCCCAGATCGATTTGAGTACCCCCGCATGTTTGGAAATGGCGATCCCCCTGATATATGCCTTAAAGGCCTCCCAGACTGTCTGGAACGAGTCGACTGTAACCACGTTGGTGTCGAAAAACAGCTCCATGGATGCGGCCAGCTCCTCCTTAAAGGAGCCGTCCAGCAGGGAATAAGGAGGGAAGCCCCAAGCAAATGGTGTGAGGCGCTTCCTAGGAGTGGAAATTGTCAACAACAGAGGTGAATGGTCCGAATATATGCATGGCAATATCGTGCAAGCCTGCACATTGTGAGTTAAGTGAGTAGTGGCTAGCCAATAGTCAATCCTACTGTGTATATTATGTGGTTCTGAGTAGTGAGTATAGCCTCCCTGAGTTGGGTGTCGGTATCTCCACACGTCTCTCAGGTCCAGTCGTGTCATTGATGCCTCTAGCGCCCTAGCAGAAGCCGAGGAGCATCTATAAGGGCCGTCTGATCTGTCTATATTGGGTTGTCTTGTCATATTAAAATCGCCCCCCAAAGGACGTAGTCCCCTGAGCGCTCCAGAACCTGTCAGATCTGAATAAAAGGCAGGGTGATCGTAGTTAGGGGAGTAGGTATTAACTATACAGATCTCCATGACTTTCCAACAGCATTTCGAGTTAGTGTACATCCCTCCCTGTCCGTCTCCAGTGGTGTCAACATCAGTGGTGCTTTAGGGTTAATCCACGTCAGAACCTTCCTAGCATGTGATGTGAATCCCGCCATGTGCACATTACCCATTAAACCCCTGGTTCACAATATAGGACTGTCTGGGTGGAGGTGTGTCTCCTGTAAGAGCGCAACGTCAACTCTATGTCTGGAGAGATATTATAGGACCTTCCTGACCTTATGATGGTCATTGAGACCTCTGACATTCCAGGTCATCAGCGTCAGTGTATATGGGGGCTCCCCGGTTTGTGTCATCTGTACGTAAGGGGCCGGTGTATGGGCCCCAGCGATGTGTCCTGGACGTATACGATCCCACCATGCCTTGCCACATCTGTGCCAAAAAACAATAAAAGCCACCAAAAAACAACACAGTCTCCTACCCCTGTTCAAGTGGCACTCGAAAGTGCCGCAACTCCCCCATCCATCGCCTGCCCTACCCCAACTAGGCCGCAGAAATCCCCCCACCCCTGCAAAACCACACACTCTCCCCTCCACATCCCCCAATAACATCAAACAAAAACTGTGTAGAAAAGTGTAATTTACGCGGGGACATAGGTAGCCAGCAGAAAAATCACAGTACAGTACTATGCCTAATGACCACCCACCCCCGTCTCATATCAAGTATAGTTTGTGTGTAACAGTATCTTGCATATGTGTACCCCTGAACCAAATCAGTCCATGCACACTCCTATGGGACCATATATTCTGCGGTAGCTCCAATTCCTTCATCCGCAGTGCCCCTCCTCCTCCATTGACTCATAATTTATATACTTGCACATAGCGCCACCTCATTGTGCAACTGTTCATCATAACTTTGTGACACCATGTACTTCAGGACAGTAACCCATTGAGAATCAGATAAGGCTGAACTTCACCCCTCCCATCCCATCCCGCAACACATAGCCATTTAAGGGCAACCTCAGGAAAAGGGCACACAAGGGCCAGATCATTCCACCTACTCTTTGGCACCACCGCCCCGGGACGCCCAACAGTCAGAACACATACTCAGCCACCCACAGCTGTGCATCTTAGTTAGTCCTGTTCATCCAGGGGGCCTCCCGCTGCTTCGTCCTGTAGCTCTCTGTTCGGGGAGGACCGCGTGTCCTCGCGCCATTCTCTGAGGGCCTTCTGGAGCGCCTTAGGGTCAGTGAAAATCATAGACTTTTTAAAAAAAAAAAATTATTTCAAAGACCTATATTGTACCATCACAATTTGCCACAGCATGATGCCTACAACCCCACGGGCCGGCTGCGCTCTAGGAAACATTTGATCTGTTCTCGTGGATATACACAGCCATTTTGCCGACAACCTGGAGGTCTGGCGGCGGGATACTTTAGCATTCGCATATTCTCATCATTGCGTGGTACATATAAGTCCAAGGTCCATGAAGTGTTTTCTCGTTATAGTAACGTCGAACTTAAACTTTAGGTACGGTTTTCCCACAATAAACATGTTTAACAGAATCCTGTAGTAATCTTAATCTTGCCATTCAAAACAAATGTCTGTTCAAACATATCAGGCTCAATGAAGCAGCGGCCCCCCTGAACATGACAGCTCCGAGTTAGACGCACCACACCATGGGGATATCAATGCGGATAGAAGAAGAAAAAAAAACATACGAGAATTATAGAACATAAACCTGATCAGCCCTCTCCGGCACTTGTGTTATGTACAGGGTTATTAAAAGCAGCACTTTCCATCCCTATGAGCCACTCGACATCATCCTCATAGAGTCTGCGGGCTATCATCCTCTCTAATTACATCAGCGTACCGATCTCTGTATTAAACCTCTATAGTGGAACCCTCAGTCGAATGCTCGGTGGTCTCCATTATCCCGACTCCCATAAGCACAATCCCTTGCAGGACATACCTAGGCATGTGTCACATCTACAGCATATCATCGCTCCGCCTGCGCATTCCTGACATTATCCACGCCTCCCTGGCTCCCATCTTCAGATGGAGTTGTATTAGCTACCAAATACTCTCTTAGTGGGTCCCATATGTCCCTGGCCCTACTGCTCAATGGTTGTGTGTCTGCATTTACTGTGTTCTGTTCCTGGCAGTATATTAAATCATTTATCCAATCCTTAAATTTCGGTGCTCGGCCCGTCCCCCATCTGCATGCGACCCTCCGTTTCGCCAGTAACAGTGCGATATTCACAAATTTCCTACTCAATTTAGCCGTCTGCATAGTATATCTCAATAGCATATTATTTATTTATTTATTTATTTGATGCTATTTATAAAGCGCATACAATTACCCTTAGGCGTCTCGGCGCTGAAATTGCATTTAGGTTTCACCCTGGAGCGGTAATACGGAATAAAATCACTGATTGAACAACCAAGTCTTCAGTTTTTTTCTGAACTGAAGAAGAGTGGGACTTGTTCTTATGTGAATGGGCAGAGTGTTCCAGAGTCTAGGGGCCGCAGTTGAGAAGCGGCGATCTCCCCAGGAAGCTGTGCGACTGCGTTGTATCACCAGTTGGTTTAGAGAGGTAGATCTGAGCGTTCTTGGGGGATTATAGGGGATCAATTGCTCTCTAAGGAATCTAGGTCCTAGTTTCTGGAGCGATTTAAAGACAATACACAGCGCTTTAAATTTGACCCGATTGTGAATGGACAACCAATGGTATTGTTTAAGCGTGTCCGAGATGGGAGCAAATCTAGGTTTTTTTGATAGCACTCGGGCGGCAGCATTCTGCACTGTCTGTAGTTTTTTAATGACTTTGTTCTGGGCATTGAGCAGCAGACCATTACAGTAGTCCAATGAGGACAACACTAGTGAAGAAACCAGTGTTTTTGCTGCTGATTCTGGCAAGTAAGGAGTAATTTTTCTTACCATTCGCAACTTAAAATGAGCATTGGCAGCCACCTTATTCGCGTGGGCCATGAAGTTGAGCTGGTTGTCGAAAGTGACACCCAAGTTTCTAACTTTGGCCGTGGGGCATGGAGGAGTGCCCATGGCCGTTGGCCACCAGGTTGCCGACCAGGCTGGGGAGAGATTGCCGAAAATAACCACCTCTGTTTTATCAGAATTGAGTTTCAGGCAATTTCTTGCCATCCACTCACCAATGGCAATCATCCCGTCTTGAAATCTCTCTGCCATTTCCTTACCGTCTCCCTTTATGGCCAGAACCAACTGAGTGTCGTCTGCGTATGAGGTCAGGCCCATCCCGTATGCTTTGATGACACTAGCAAGGTCCGACACATATATATTAAATAGTGTCGGACTCAGGGATGAGCCTTGTGGGACCCCACACGGTAACGACAACTTGGCCGACTGGAAGGGACCCATAGTGACCGCCTGAGTTCTGTTGGTCAGGAACGAAGCCAGCAGGTCTCTAGCAGTGGACTGAATGCCCATCCTCTCGACACGGTCGACCAAGATCTTGTGGTCGACCGTGTCGAAAGCAGCCGACAAGTCAAGGAGGACTAATACAGCAGTACCTCCTTGGTCACGAATGATTCTTATGTCGTCAGCTGCTTTGATGAGGGCGGTTTCCGTGCCGTGGTATTTGCGGAAGCCGAACTGGGTATCATCCAGCAGGTAGTTGTTCTCTATATAAGCTGATAGCTGCTGGTTCATAGCCTTTTCTATGACCTTTGCTAGAAAAGGGAGACTAGCAATGGGACGGTAGTTCTTCAGTTCATTTTTGTCTAGCCCAGGTTTTTTAAGCAGAGGTTTAATAAGTGTATTTTTCAGTGAGTCAGGATAGGTACCGGATGCTAGAATAATGTTACAGAGGGTGGTTATGATGGGGATGACTGTGTCTGGTACTGTGGCTAGTACAGAAGAGGGGCAAGGATCCAAGGCTGATCCTGCTTTTATCGTGTTAAAAATGCTCGTGACTTGATCAATGGTGAGGGCATTGAAGGAGGTCATAGTAGTACTAGTTGAATTAGTCAAAGAAGTGATCGGAGGGGTGGAAGCACTACTATGAACCTGATCCAGATTAAATGCTTGATAGATGTCATTGACTTTAGTGAAGAAGAAGTCTGACAAAGCATCACATAATGTTTGTGATGGGGGTGGGTTGAGGTCTGGAGCATTTCCCGCAAGGGTTTTTGCAACATTATAAAGCTGTTTGCTGGAGTTTTTTGCAGCTTCTATATGGCGAGTATAGTAATCCTTTTTCGCAGTTATAATCATTAATTTATAGGTGGCCAGGGCTTTCTTATAAATGTCCTTGCTTTCAGTATCGTAAGTTCTTCGCCATTGTCGTTCCTTGTTCCTGGTGAGTTGTTTTTGGTCTTTTAGTTCTTTCGTGTACCACTGAGCTTTGGGCGTATTTCGGTTTTTGGAAATTGATTTAATGGGTGCCAACTGAGTAGAGGCTTCACCCAGCCATTTTTGGAATTGAGTGGTAGCAATCGCTGGATCGGTGGATAGTTCGGGGGTTGAGGTATTGAGAAGCAACATTAGATTGTTACGGTCAATGTCCTTCCAAACTCTAAAAGTGCCTTTTGTTGCAGGGTTTACTGTTTTCTGCTGCGGGCCTTTGATAGTAAGTTTGCTAAAAATGACAGAATGATCTGTCCAGGTCATGGGGAGAACAGAGGTTATGGACAGTCCTTCCACATTTGTGAAGATGCCATCCAGCGTGTGGCCTGCCTGGTGGGTGGGGGTAGTGACCAGCTGTTTAAGGCCCATCAAGTCAAGATCAGATATGAGGGTTGTAGTGTCCTTGTCACTATTAAGCTCTAGGTGAAAATTAAAATCACCTAGTATTGTGGTGGGTCCTTCTGTTGCTATAGATTCAGTGATATTGGTAAGATTTGCGAGAAACGCGGATCTGGTGCCTGGGGGTCTGTATATCAAAGTTCCCTTAAAGTTATATGTAGGGGCCATTTTGATGTCAAAATGCATGGCTTCGCATGCTTTAATGGGAATAGGTACGCAACGGGTTTGGTATTGGTCTCTGGCAATGATGGCTATTCCACCACCTTTTCCCTTGGGCCTGTCCTGCCGATAGGCACTATAGCCTGGAGGTACTGCCGTCACATAGTCAGGCGCAGATGCTTCGTCAGACCAGGTTTCTGTTATATAGAGTATATCTAAGTCGAAATCACTAATCAGATCGGCTATGTCCTGGCAGTGCTTGCTCAGTGAACGCGCATTAACAAGAGCCATGGAGCCTATTGATCGTATCCCCCAGCATATCCTGAAGAGCCGAGTGTACCCGAGTCCAGTAATCAAACACCCCTGGGCATGTCCACGCCAGGTGTAGGAAGCCTGCCCCATCCGAGTCGCACCGTTCACACCTAGCAGTATCCGATAGTCGGAACCTCATCTTTCTTTCGGGCGTGTAATACATCCTCTGCAAAAACTTATAATGAATAATTCGAAGCCTTCAGCTGGCTGAAATATTGGCCGTGATTTCACAGCAGTAAGTCCACTGTGCCTCAGATATTTCCCTGCCAATGTCAGCACTCCAGTGTTTGAGCGCTTTGCTTTCACCACTTTCACATTGCCCTTGGATGCTACGGTACAGATGAGAGACCAGATGTCTTCCATCCGCAGATGTAAGCAGAACCTGCAATGGCAGTACTGTGTCAGGTTTCTCTGGAAAGTGCGGTAGGACCGTCCTCAGCCCCTGCTGGAGCCTAAAGTAATAAAATAGTTCCAGTGGCGTAGGTTGAAGGCCCTGAAACAATTGTTCACACGTTTTGAACTGACCATTCAAAAAGAGGTGACCCCAGGTGAAAACTTTTAGTTTATTACACATCGCGTGGAACCCTCCCTCCTGCAATAGGGAGAGACCTGGATAATAGGCAAGCAGCATAGTCGGTGCATATAGGAAAGTAACTGGTAGCATATTTAATATTCGCTTTAATTTTGACCCGATTGTGAATGGACAACCAATGGTATTGTTTAAGCGTGTCCGAGATGGGAGCAAATCTAGGTTTTTTTGATAGCACTCGGGCGGCAGCATTCTGCACTGTCTGTAGTTTTTTAATGACTTTGTTCTGGGCATTGAGCAGCAGACCATTACAGTAGTCCAATGAGGACAACACTAGTGAAGAAACCAGTGTTTTTGCTGCTGATTCTGGCAAGTAAGGAGTAATTTTTCTTACCATTCGCAACTTAAAATGAGCATTGGCAGCCACCTTATTCGCGTGGGCCATGAAGTTGAGCTGGTTGTCGAAAGTGACACCCAAGTTTCTAACTTTGGCCGTGGGGCATGGAGGAGTGCCCATGGCCGTTGGCCACCAGGTTGCCGACCAGGCTGGGGAGAGATTGCCGAAAATAACCACCTCTGTTTTATCAGAATTGAGTTTCAGGCAATTTCTTGCCATCCACTCACCAATGGCAATCATCCCGTCTTGAAATCTCTCTGCCATTTCCTTACCGTCTCCCTTTATGGCCAGAACCAACTGAGTGTCGTCTGCGTATGAGGTCAGGCCCATCCCGTATGCTTTGATGACACTAGCAAGGTCCGACACATATATATTAAATAGTGTCGGACTCAGGGATGAGCCTTGTGGGACCCCACACGGTAACGACAACTTGGCCGACTGGAAGGGACCCATAGTGACCGCCTGAGTTCTGTTGGTCAGGAACGAAGCCAGCAGGTCTCTAGCAGTGGACTGAATGCCCATCCTCTCGACACGGTCGACCAAGATCTTGTGGTCGACCGTGTCGAAAGCAGCCGACAAGTCAAGGAGGACTAATACAGCAGTACCTCCTTGGTCACGAATGATTCTTATGTCGTCAGCTGCTTTGATGAGGGCGGTTTCCGTGCCGTGGTATTTGCGGAAGCCGAACTGGGTATCATCCAGCAGGTAGTTGTTCTCTATATAAGCTGATAGCTGCTGGTTCATAGCCTTTTCTATGACCTTTGCTAGAAAAGGGAGACTAGCAATGGGACGGTAGTTCTTCAGTTCATTTTTGTCTAGCCCAGGTTTTTTAAGCAGAGGTTTAATAAGTGTATTTTTCAGTGAGTCAGGATAGGTACCGGATGCTAGAATAATGTTACAGAGGGTGGTTATGATGGGGATGACTGTGTCTGGTACTGTGGCTAGTACAGAAGAGGGGCAAGGATCCAAGGCTGATCCTGCTTTTATCGTGTTAAAAATGCTCGTGACTTGATCAATGGTGAGGGCATTGAAGGAGGTCATAGTAGTACTAGTTGAATTAGTCAAAGAAGTGATCGGAGGGGTGGAAGCACTACTATGAACCTGATCCAGATTAAATGCTTGATAGATGTCATTGACTTTAGTGAAGAAGAAGTCTGACAAAGCATCACATAATGTTTGTGATGGGGGTGGGTTGAGGTCTGGAGCATTTCCCGCAAGGGTTTTTGCAACATTATAAAGCTGTTTGCTGGAGTTTTTTGCAGCTTCTATATGGCGAGTATAGTAATCCTTTTTCGCAGTTATAATCATTAATTTATAGGTGGCCAGGGCTTTCTTATAAATGTCCTTGCTTTCAGTATCGTAAGTTCTTCGCCATTGTCGTTCCTTGTTCCTGGTGAGTTGTTTTTGGTCTTTTAGTTCTTTCGTGTACCACTGAGCTTTGGGCGTATTTCGGTTTTTGGAAATTGATTTAATGGGTGCCAACTGAGTAGAGGCTTCACCCAGCCATTTTTGGAATTGAGTGGTAGCAATCGCTGGATCGGTGGATAGTTCGGGGGTTGAGGTATTGAGAAGCAACATTAGATTGTTACGGTCAATGTCCTTCCAAACTCTAAAAGTGCCTTTTGTTGCAGGGTTTACTGTTTTCTGCTGCGGGCCTTTGATAGTAAGTTTGCTAAAAATGACAGAATGATCTGTCCAGGTCATGGGGAGAACAGAGGTTATGGACAGTCCTTCCACATTTGTGAAGATGCCATCCAGCGTGTGGCCTGCCTGGTGGGTGGGGGTAGTGACCAGCTGTTTAAGGCCCATCAAGTCAAGATCAGATATGAGGGTTGTAGTGTCCTTGTCACTATTAAGCTCTAGGTGAAAATTAAAATCACCTAGTATTGTGGTGGGTCCTTCTGTTGCTATAGATTCAGTGATATTGGTAAGATTTGCGAGAAACGCGGATCTGGTGCCTGGGGGTCTGTATATCAAAGTTCCCTTAAAGTTATATGTAGGGGCCATTTTGATGTCAAAATGCATGGCTTCGCATGCTTTAATGGGAATAGGTACGCAACGGGTTTGGTATTGGTCTCTGGCAATGATGGCTATTCCACCACCTTTTCCCTTGGGCCTGTCCTGCCGATAGGCACTATAGCCTGGAGGTACTGCCGTCACATAGTCAGGCGCAGATGCTTCGTCAGACCAGGTTTCTGTTATATAGAGTATATCTAAGTCGAAATCACTAATCAGATCGGCTATGTCCTGGCAGTGCTTGCTCAGTGAACGCGCATTAACAAGAGCCATGGAGCCTATTGATCGTATCCCCCAGCATATCCTGAAGAGCCGAGTGTACCCGAGTCCAGTAATCAAACACCCCTGGGCATGTCCACGCCAGGTGTAGGAAGCCTGCCCCATCCGAGCCGCACCGTTCACACCTAGCAGTATCCGATAGTCGGAACCTCATCTTTCTTTCGGGCGTGTAATACATCCTCTGCAAAAACTTATAATGAATAATTCGAAGCCTTCAGCTGGCTGAAATATTGGCCGTGATTTCACAGCAGTAAGTCCACTGTGCCTCAGATATTTCCCTGCCAATGTCAGCACTCCAGTGTTTGAGCGCTTTGCTTTCACCACTTTCACATTGCCCTTGGATGCTACGGTACAGATGAGAGACCAGATGTCTTCCATCCGCAGATGTAAGCAGAACCTGCAATGGCAGTACTGTGTCAGGTTTCTCTGGAAAGTGCGGTAGGACCGTCCTCAGCCCCTGCTGGAGCCTAAAGTAATAAAATAGTTCCAGTGGCGTAGGTTGAAGGCCCTGAAACAATTGTTCACACGTTTTGAACTGACCATTCAAAAAGAGGTGACCCCAGGTGAAAACTTTTAGTTTATTACACATCGCGTGGAACCCTCCCTCCTGCAATAGGGAGAGACCTGGATAATAGGCAAGCAGCATAGTCGGTGCATATAGGAAAGTAACTGGTAGCATATTTAATATTCGCCGCCACGCATCAAGCGTGCATGTCACCGTAGTGTCCGGCGTCTCTACAGCCCTTGCTGGGCCATGAATAATGCCCTTCAATGGAAGAGGTCGGGCTATCCATTCTCCACAGCCAGTTGTGGCATGAATGGTGTTGGCGCAAACCAATGATAGGCATAGTGAGCTTGAGCGCTCAGGTAATAAACCAAAAAATCAGGGATATCAAATCCTCCTCTAAGATAAGGCTGGGTAATGACAGACCACGCTAACCTCGGTTGCTTGCCACCCCAGAACAGCCGCAATAATTCCGAACGTAATGTTTTAAAGAATGAATTTTGCCTCCCTAGCTGCCTCCTCCTCGTACTGCGTAAGCTTGTCTCTAAATTCCTTGTGAATGGGGCCCGATGATACCCGAGTCATCCTAGATTCAATCTCCTTCAATTCGCATTCTAGCTTTTTAAGGGTACCTTGAATGTCTCTCAACACCCCAAAACTCTTTGAGATGCAAAATCCCCTGATCGTTACATTAAACGCTTCCCATATGGTATCCACCGATCCTTTATTACGAGGAAAAAAGTCTTCAATTTCCTCCCCCAGTTCCATTTTAAATCTTGCATCCAAGAGTGCCGTGGGTTGCATGCGCCACGTGGGTGTGGTCCTATCGTAACCCGGAATTGATACCAGAACCGGACAGTGGTCCGAGTAAGTCCTTGGTAAGTGAGCAACTCTGCCCAGATCAACCGCCAATCCTCGAGACAGGAGACAGTAGTGAAGTCTAGCCCACGTGTTGGCGTATGTGGTGAAGTGCGTTCCTTCTCGAAGCCCAGCATGTACAAACCTCCAGCTATCTATCAACCCTCCTTCGCACATTATACCCTTTAATGCACCCTTAGCTTGTCTGTTATTTTGAGGGCTTCCATCTGACCTGTCCAATCCAGGAACCATTGCAACATTAACGTCCCCTCCCTATATAATATGCATTGACCCTGTGTTTAGTATCTTTCCCCATAGGTTCGTGAAGTATTCAGGTGAATCTACATTAGGGGCATAACAATTTACAATTGTGACCGTGTCAGTGCCAAACCTGCCCCACGATAAAACAAATCTCCCATCTGGATCCGTGAGCTCCCCAAGTTTCGCAAACGGTACCGACTTTTTAATTAAGATTGAAGTGCCTCTGGCGTACGCAGAGTATGAAGAGAAGCTTCTTACCGCTGCCCACTTGCTAGCAAATGTGTAAGTGGAGCGTGGGCTCAGATGCGTTTCCTGCAATAATGCAATTTGTATATGATGCTGCTCCAGATATGCCACCACATTCCTACCATTCCTGGCATCATTTAATCCCCGCACATTCCAGGACAGAACAGATATCTTCGTTAGTCGCTCAGCCCCTGCCATCATAATGTAAATCACCACAACCTGAAAACAATATACTGCAGAGCGGGCCGCGCTCCACTCAAACCTGCACACTTGTCATCATAAGCCCCTGCATCAGCATCAATGTACATTTATGAATATGCAAGACAACATTCCAATTGACTTCCCAATCCACCCTCCCCTGTAAGAAAAAAACCCTCAACTGTCCCAAGTCTCCCCTCCCCCACAACATCCCCCAAACTGTGCATCCTACATTGAGCACCCCACATCCCCCCCGCACCCACTGAAGTAAACCCCAATCTGCTAGCCATGTACCCTCCCCTCCCACAAATGGCCCGAGAACAAGGGCTAGAGAACACCCCATTTAACAAAGAACATCGAGGGTATTTCCCGCTGGGGACCATTTCTAGGCGGCAACACAACATCCCCTCACACTGGCCGGAACCACACATTTACATGTAGCCCGAACCAGTGAAAAAAGAGGGATGTCCGGCGTTATAAATGTAGGCACCATGGGTACTGCACCATTCAGCAACCCAATCATTAGTCAATAAAAAACAGAAACAACAACAGAAAATATGGGTGGACCCAAGATGCAGTCACCCAAATACTCACATATGTGGGAGACGGCCAAGGATAAGTACTCCAGTCCAATACTTTCACCGGCCAACAGCCCCCTCTCCCACCAGCTGCCCCGTACTCACTTACTGGTAATCAAATCAACAATATTCATTCAGGGCAACCACAGTCACTGTTCACCTTCCTCCATCACCGCAAGCAGGGGATCCGGATCCGCTTCCGCCCCCTCAACGGGCCTGTTAGAACGTTTATATTGTTTAATGAAGTCCTCCACCTGCTGAGTGTTTGTGAAAAATTTCTGTCGTCCCTGGTACGTAACTCTCAGGCGAGCCGGGTATAACAATGCATAGTCTATTTGCAAGTTGCGCAATTTGGCCTTCACAGTTAGAAACTTCCTCCGCTCCTCCTGCACCATCGGTGTGAAATCCTGGTATATGGTAAAGGAGTTGCCATCATATGATAGTGTTTTTGTGTTGTGGGCCTCACGCAAGGCTGCATCCCTTTCTCTATAATTCAATAAACGGGCTATGATAGGTCTAGGAGCTGTGCCCGGTTTCGGTCTGGAGCCCAAGGATCGATGTGCTCTCTCCACTATAAATTGCGGAGAGAAGGCTTCTGAGCCGATCGCCGCTAGTAACATCTTCTCAACATAGTCCTCCATCTTGCCCACATTGGTCGTCTCCGGAATGCCCACTATGCGGATGTTATTTCGTCTACTCCTCGCCTCCAAATCCTCGTTCTTGGCCGCAATGACCCGCAGTAGGTTGTCCATTCTGGAGAGCTGAGAGGTATGCCGCATCGTAGTGCCTTCCGAGTCCTAGATACGTTGCTCCGCTTCTTTCAGAAGGTCTTCGTGGGCATCCAATTTATGAACCACTGCATCCATGCGTGATGACATCCTATCAACTTTGTCAGCAATCGTAGCAAATCCTTGACGCATCTCACGAAGTACCTCTTGCAAGTCCCCCGCAGATTCCGAAGGCTCCCCTGTAGCTCCACTTGTTCCCGCCGGACTGTGCTGGGTCGCTCCAAGTCGATTTGTCTTCTTGGTAGTATCAAAAGTGAGCTTTGGCTGCCTCGTGTCCGGCCGCCCCATCCTTACGGCGGGTCAGTTCCGACAGCCACCCCTCGCAAGTGTTCACGCACCAGCCCTCCAGCCAGCAATTGCAGTGTAGTATGATGATCAGAAAGAGTAGGAGGAGAGGGTCGCCAAGCAGAAAGGTATATTTGATGCACAGTCCGTACCCAGAACTCTGGGCCCCTTCCTGATGCTTTCTGGAACAGCCGCCACAACGTAACACCCCCTGCTCAGTATTCAGCAGCTCCCGGGACACAGTCGACAAAAACCGGCCAAGGGAAGAGGACTGTTCTTATCGTTTAAGCCCCAGAATGCCGCAGGCCTCTCTCCGCGGACCTCGTGCGCCACAGGCCACAACCATGCAGTGCCCATTCCAGTGTTCAAGTGAAAGTAGAGCAGGGCAGAACTACATATGTGACAGGCAATGCCGTGGCCCCCACAAGTATATCAGCACTCTACGGCCTCCTGCCCGCGATGTAGTCGTGGGTTAGGGCATCACCCCCAATCCCCGGTGTGTCTCGCCAATCAACACTGCTACTCCTGTCGGGACTCGTGCCAGTCCGATTGATCTCTGTTGGGTGGGAGGGGCTCCCTTCGAACCATGTCCCGGAGGCCGCACCCAATAACCCAGACGGTGCGAGCACGTGTGGTACCCCAGGCTCTCCGCTGCCAGTCCACACCGCAGCTCCCCCACCACAGTTATGCTGGTTCCCTTGGTGGCTCACTCACCGCGCTTGTATGCCCGCAGCAGTTCGCTTCTTTCTGCCAGGGGGGGAGGCCTTCAGCCGGTCGGCAGGGTGGCCGACCCGGTCCTAGTACGGGTGCCGCATGTAGAAGGGTCGCCGCAGATCCTGAGCCCACTCGGCCCTCCTCAGCTCACACAACAGGCAACGGGCCAAGTTGAGGCGTTATGGGGGGGAGCCAGCTCGCTACCACCCCCGGTAATCACCGCACAGATGGTCAGAGGGCACCGTCGCGTAGCTCACGTGATTTTGGGGCCTAAGGCCACAATTGAAGCACCGATCTTGCCTGGCTGGCACGGCCGGCCATCGAGACAGCTCCCTTCACTGGTCCAGTCCGCTGAAACTGCCGGAGCGTCTCTCCAGCACAGCGTCACTCCGATTTAGCCCAAACTTTACACACAGCCGTCGGATGTTGTTCTTTGTCGATGCCTGTGCTTGCAGCCCCAAACAGTGCCTAAAAAAGGATTATTTGTCGGATAATTATCGCCGGACTGCAGGAGCCTTACATGAAGGCTACCATTCGCTAGTGCGCCACCTAGCGCCCCCCGAAAATCATAGACATCCCCTGTCTGTTGACCCGCAGCTTCGCCGGGTACAGCATCGCAGAGTCAGATCCCAACTCAAGCAGCTGTCGTTTCATCGGTACAGACTGCCTCCTTGCTTCATGAACTTTTGCCGTAAAATCCGGGAATAATGAGATCACCGACCCCTTGTATTGTAGCAGCTGTTTCTCTCTGGCGAGCTTCAGCACCTCATCACGTTCCCTGTAATTTAGCAGCTTCGCAATTATAGGTCTATGAGGCACCCCAGGTTTCGGCCTCGGGCCCAGAGATCAGTGGGACCTCTCAACCACAACATTCCAGAGAAGGCTCTGTCCCCTAGTAACTTCTTCAGTAGGCTTTCCACAAACACCTCCATATTTCCGGTTTGTGTGGTTTCCGGGAGACCCGTACTACGGAGATTGCATCTCCGAGAGTGGGCCTCTAAATCCTCCGTCTTGTCCTGTAAAATCTGGATCACTCTGCCCAGCTGTTTATGTTCCGAGTCCAGGGTCGTTTGTGCCTCTTCTACCTCCATCAGGTGACGTTCGGGCATGTCTATTCGTTCTACCTGTTTTTCGAGCCTCTCAGCTATGCGATCCATTCGATAGGCGAGCGCATCCATCTTGGATCCCAAGGAGGCAATCCCCCCCTGTAGGCTCTTCTCCATGGCGAGCAAAAGGCTGCGGATATCCTGCTGCGGGGGCTCTTAAATAGGTTTCGATGCTCCGGGCCCTCCTCCCGGTGTGGTCTCGCCAGTCTTGGGCCTCTTCGGGTCAAACGTCAGCTTAGGCTGGTTCCGGTCCGTCCGTCCCATCTTGTTGTCGCTGTGTGTCCCCCTATCGCAGGGCACTTGGACCCCTATCAGGGCCTTAGGGTCCAAGTGCCGGGGTCACCACAGCACCCACCCCGTGGTAAGCCTTTCTGCAGAAATGTGGCGAGCACCGCAGGGGACCACACAGATACATCGTGCCTTGCCCCTTAGGGGAGCTTGTAACTTTGCGGATCACCTGGGTTACAGTCAGAGCTACTGCAACTTTTTAATCTGGCCCCAGTCATTTGCCTCGCTCTAGACCCTCTTCAGTCTCTGCTAGGATACTCTCAAATGCAAAAACAACAGTTGATGGACAGAATGCAGAACACTGTCATACATTCACCCCAGTACAGAGATCTGGGCCTAAATTCATCGTTTTTTTGCACTCCACACCACCCAGTTCAGACATGGCCATATGCAAATCAGCCTTGACCCTGTGCCTCATGGGAACAGTCCAGCCCGAACTGCCAAGCCATGTCTTTCCTGGACCGGAATCAAGCATCCAAAGACCGGTATCTGCCTATCAGCCGTCTTCAGCCTGGATAGCTTGACTCCAGTGGTGTGGAGAGCATGGGACTCACGTCTGAGCATACCCATCCCACTCAGGGTGAAAACTGCAAAAACAACAGCTGATTGACAGAATGCAGAACACTCTCAAAGGCAGCAGTGCAGGGCCCCTGGGCGCCTTTGTGCCCGTGAGGAGAGGCGACCAGCTTCCTGCACTGTGTAGCCCCAGCTGTCGCACCTCTATGCGCCTCAACCCTGCTGGCAGCACTTCCAACCGTTCACTCTGGAGGCTGGGGGAGATGATTAGGGTCTAGAGAGGCCTCCGCTTCCCAATGTAGTCCTGCCTCCACGCGTAGCTGCTGTGTCCTTCTCCCTCACCATAGTGCTCTATGGCCACCTCCCCCGCTGCACCTCCTCTCCTGCAGCGGGCACCTCTGCTCCTTTTTACCGTTGGGGGAAGGGGGCCGAGGAGCCCCCACAAGGGGGATCCCAGACCAGCCCATCACCGGGGCACAGCACACCATGGGGGCCTCTCCTGCCCGCACGCACCGTCCCCCTCAGTCTCTGTGTTGGCTCTCACTGCCCAGGCCCAGTCCTCGTCGGGGCCGCTCTTTAGGCCCCACTGGGCCACGCTCACCTCCCCGCCTTGGTCCGCCGTCTCCCGCGCGGCTCCTCGGGACCACCGTCTACCCAGGCAGACTCCCGGTCTCCAGCGTCAGGGGGGCACTCGCTCCTCACTTTCCCCGCCAACCGCGGGATTGACCTATGCCGCTACACAGCACACTCGCAGTCCTAGTGTTGGTGCTCGGGGCCCCAGGCTCAGCCTCCACGCCAAAGGCCGCTCTTAAGGCCTCACTGGTGCGTGCTCACCTCCCCGCCTGGTAGCGCCGCCTCCTGCACCGCTCCTCAGTCCACACACCACCCGGGCTGACTCACGATCTCAAGCAGCGGGGGGTATTGCTCCTCACGTTTCCCACCGAACACGGGATGGACCTCCGCCACTGTACAGCCACCAGGACAGTGGCCTAGTCAGAGCCTCTGCCCCCTGCAGTTAATTCCACCCTGCAGCTCCCGCTGCAGCTGGCGTGCCAGGCCCACGCAGCTCACTCCGCGTGCAGAGGGGAGGACCGGGATCCGGACCCACGCCGTTCGTGGACCACAGCAGTCCTGCTGCTCGGTCCGTCTAGTCAGGGCAGCTGATAGTGGAATAGCACGCAGAATTGATGTGGGATAGTTAGACGAGACGGGGGAGCTCACGACTCAAGCAGCCATCTTGGTTGCGAGCTAGCTCCGCACCGCCTGGCCTTTGTAAATGCATTGTTTTCATTAGATTCTCCTCGTGCCCGGCCTGTGTTATTACATTGTTTGCGTCAGATTCTCCTTGTGCCTGGCATGTGTTATTGCATTCTTTACATCAAATTCTCCTAGTGTCTTGCCTGTGTTTTTGCATTGTTTGCGTCAGATTCTCCTTGTTCCTGGCCTGTGTTATTGCATTGTTTACATAAGATTCTCCTTGTGCCTGGCCTATGTTATTGCATTGTTTGCATCAGATTCTCCCAATGCCTGGCCTTTGTTATTGCATTGTTTACATCAGATTCTCCTTGTGCCCAACCTGTGTTATTGCATTGTTTGTGTCAGATTCTCCTTGTGCCTGGCGTGTGTTATTGCATTGTTTACATCAGATTCTCCTAGTGTCTGGCCCGTGTTATTGCATTGTTTACATCAGATTCTCCTTGTGCCCAGCCTGTGTTATTGCATTGTTTGTGTCAGATTCTCCTCATGCCTGGCCTGTGTTATTGCATTGTTTACATCAGATTCTCCTTGTGCCCATCCTGTGTTCTCCTCAGGCCTGGCCTGTATTATTGCATTCTTTGTGTCATGTTTTCCTAGTGTCTAGCCTGTGTTATTGCATTGTTTGCATCAGATTCTCCTCGTGCCTGACCTGTGCTATTGCATTGTTTGCGCCATATTCTCCTAATGCCTGGCCTGTGTTATTGCATTCTTTGTGTCCTGTTTTCCTAGTATCTAGCCTGTGTTATTGCATTGTCTGCGTCACGTTTTACTAGTACCTGGTCTGTTATTGCATTATATGTGCTGCTTTTGGTATGTCATTATTCTAATAGTTGCATCTTTTCTAACAAACATGGTACCTTTTATCCCAATCAAGTGCATCTGACTGCATGGACACTGCACTCTCCATGCAGTAGCAATCTACTTCCTATTTATGTAGTAACAGACAGCACAGCATGTCAGCCAGAGATGTTGTAGGGTCAGAAACAGTACATAGGTAAGTAGGTATGATAGAAAACAAACTATTGAGTAAGATTTTAAACGAAGAAACTGCTGTGATAGACGGCAAAACATCCATGTCAAAACAACAGCAGTAGGACAACGGTACATGGAACGATAATAGTAGATTTATTTACACGTCTGTGCAGTGCGTGTCACTTAATGTTCTTTTCTTCCTCTCTCATGAGATGGTTTTACAAGGCAACTCTGAGCTCACTGAGTGTGGAGCTTCCACGAATCTCAGAGATGGGCCGTTCCAAAGACGGTAACAGAGAAGGTTGAAAGATCTGACTCCTGATCCTGGCAGATGGACTGGTGATCCCTGAGGGGGTGTAGTTAGTCTGTGTGTTGCCACGGCTGGCCAGGGGGTATAAGAAAATGTCAGCAATTTGTGGAGGGCCCTCTTTTGGGTGAGAACCACCCAGCTTCATGCAATTTAGACTAGAGGGTTTGTGCCTGCGCAGGATGAGTTACATTCTGATAGCAAAATGGAGGACCTTGTCCGAAGGGGATTGATGTTACCAGGGTTTAACATCTTCAGTTATGACAGACAGAGAAAGTCAAGGAACCTCGATATTCTTATAAAGCTTACTGCACTCTGCTGGTGCAGGCAGGATATTTATTCTCTAGTTGGCATTTTGCCAGGGCATGTTCAGATACAGTTGTTGAATTAAACCTTGGAGCAGCATTTGTAGCATTGAGCCTGGAGTCTTGTAGTATGTGCTGGATGCGGTAGAACTGTCTTAATATTCCACTGAGCTCAGAAAATCCAGACTCTCCGTCCTCTCAGAGCACGAGGTCTGTGGCTTGACCAGTAGAACTGTATTAAAGAAGATGACCTAGACCAGTTCTACCTCTACTGACCTTTGAACTGATCATTGAGGAAAGCAGATCTACACAAGGTGCAGCTGACAGAAGCCCTGTCTGGAAGGAAGATCTGCCCAAGGCACGACTGACAGAAGCCCATGTCACTAGGCTCTATGTCTGCAATAAGTGTTGTAGAAGAAGTGAGATCCATGGCCTTCTGACTATGAGTCTGTTCTCTGACTTCTGATGAACCCCACAGAGTGAGTGCACAGCCAGAGGGCAGTAGGGGGGCCCAAAGGGCATGAAATGAGGTAAACGTGAATATGAGAAATATGGAACGGTAGAAATGCTGCATCACCTGTGGATAACTGACACCTCCTCCCGATCTTCTAAATGCCCATCCGGTCACAAGTGACATCCAGGGCCCCAAACGGACAACATCATGCCAGATACCATGTAATGGTGGAAAAGGGGGAAAAAAGAGTAATATGCACACATCTGCTGTGGGGATATGTCAGGTAAATGATTGGTTGTGATGGATTCCCTATAAGTACTAAATTACTGATATCGTTGAATATTAAATTAGATTAATCAATATTTGTTTACCTTATCTGCGCTTATAATGTTTAGAATGGGCCTTACAGTGAACCCCTCGTTCTGTTTGACACAAAATCCCAGGAAGGAGCTGCATCTTACAGAACGTTATCCACCTTAGGAAGAACTAAAGACTTGCTTTTTAAAGTTGTCTTTCAGGGACAGAATCGGGTGCTGTAAGCTTCACTAGTTTCAGGCAGATGGACAGATGTTATGGCGATAGCAAACTCCCCTCAACTCACAATAATGTTCCAGTCTTCCAGGTACAAAGAAACCAGAAATGCTTGAACCAAGGGAGCGGTTGAAAGTGTCAAAGGTGACTTATGAACAGCGAAGTAAAGACAGGATTTGATATTTGAGATGATCTTAAGTGAATAGGAAATTAACAAGAAGAAGTGTGTGAATGGAGTTACTTTTGTTGTATACTTTGTGAACAGTTACTGGACATTTTGCAGCCTAGCCTGATCCATCTCTTTTTCTAAAATCTATTGTTGTTACTATTAAATCTTCACCATATGCGTCTATCTTAAGCTATAACTCTAGAACTTGGGTGCTCCGTGAGCGCCCTTACTTTGCTAAGTTACTCCGTAAACACTGGTAAATCACCTCCTTTTCAGACATTAATAAGATGTCACCTGATCATCACCTGATGTGGAGAAGTGTGGCTCACTGGTTAGAGCGGCAGTCCCTGGTACAGAGGTCTGGCCCGGGACCAGGGTTCAATTCCCGCCTCGGCCGGTCTCGGCGGTTCTTGGGCTCATAATTCCTCGGACCTGATTTCTCGCCTCGGTGCCTACTCTGAACATGAGTCACACGCTGCAACTCTGGGCAATAGCTTGCTTAGTCTCCACAACGGCCCCCTACAGCGCTGGGGATGCCTGGTTGCACCACGGGGATGCCCAGGAGTGGACATTTCACGGGGAAAAGCCAGGATGGGTTCCCTAGCGGTATGAGTACAGTGCCAGGACACACCGGATTCCGGGGTAACAGTGGGCTTTAAAAATACGTCTACATTATTCACATTATTCACATCAACCGAACTTTTAGTTAAATATCTGTGTATGATGAAATATTCCTTGCTAAGTTTCAAAAGCGATAAAGAAGAAGGGGGAGATTTACTAAGATTTTGCGCTGTATTTGCAGCACAAAAGTGGCACAAAATGGCGCAAAATCGAATAACGTTAAAGTAATGTGACACTGCCCATAGCATTGTTTTGCATTACTTTGTGCCATGGGGGCCTGCCAAGGGTGGTGCCTGGGCGCTCCCGTGCAACCACAAAACAAGGTGCAAGGAAGGAGAAATGCTTTCATTTCTCCTTCCCTTTCTGGCTTTGCATGCGGGCTGCACTGTGCAACACATATACAATATGGTAAAAGCTTTCCCTCGTGTCTAGGCATAGAAATTTGTACAGGAAGGGTGTCCTTCCTGTACAAAACCTATGCTGGACTCACACACACACCCTAGCGCTCTTGTGCTAAGGTGTGTGCATGGCACAGGGCTGCTATAATCAGTGCCGGTGCAAGGGAAAGGGAAGGAGAGAGCCATATCTTTGAAAATATGGTGCTCTCCTGTTCCCTCTTTGTTGCGCAGTGCAGCCTTGTGGGGGGAGGGCTGCGCTGCATTGTGTGGAGATTTGGTAAATCTCCCCCGAAATGTCTTTTACAACCAGTTAAACATTGTGAATTCTCATTCCATTATGTTTCAATTTTGTAATTTTCAATATCTTTACATCCAACAGAAAACAAGCCTTGAATGTATGAAATGACCATCAATAACTAAGCTAATGCTGTAAATCTTCAATAATAGCAGAAATATTGAGCTGCAGTATTCAGGAAAACATCAGCGCAGTCGGCAACAGAGGAACCTGCACACAAACTGACAGATCTCGGATGAAGCATCAAGGGCAGTTCAGTGATTGCAAGAGGCTGAGCTGTGCACCTCCACGCCACAAGAAGAAGAAATGACCTTAGGAAAATTAAGGCAACAACAATAACAAACCGCATCCTGTATAATCAAGTGCCGAACACCAGATTTGATCATGGGATTGGTGTAGTGTGATTACCGCAGTGCTCTTTTTGTAAAATGACGACAAGCCATCATTCAGTGCTCTAGGTGAATTTTAAACTCTTTCTGGCTAAACCACAGCAACCAGAGAAAAGCACAACAGAGCGGAGCCAGAAAATTGACAGGTAAATGAAAGAGGAGTTCTTCTATCTAAAATACAACAGACTGTCCCTATTTGCACCGGCAGAAGGAAGATACATCTTTACCTGCAAGCGTGCATAGCCATAATCCAATCTAAAGGCACAATCGCCTACATAGACACCTTCTACATATTCGGAGTGTGGCAAATATTTGGTGGCTACCGCATTTTATTGTTAAAACAGAAATCAAACGTGCAAAATACTGCACACCTATAAAGTGTGTGAGAAAAACACACGTGCTTTATCAGCCATGTTGGCCCATCAGGAAATGCAGTTATGGGATGTAGGCAAATATATTCCCGACCCAGAGACACTAACCAAGAAAGAAGAATCATACACATGCAGCAAGAGTTTGTCATCACTACTCAAGCTTCATCAGCAAACCTACACAGGAGAAAAAACATTCAAGTGCAGTGAATGTGTAAAGATCTCTAGTCAGTTACCAAACCTCCAAAAACATCAGCGAATGCACACGGGGGAAAAAACATATCATTGCATTGAATGTGCAAAGTGCTTTAGTCACTTATCGAACCTCAAACAACATCAGCGAATACACACAGGGGAAAAACCATTCAAGTGCAGTGAATGTGCAAAGGGCTTTAGTCACTTATCAAACCTCCAAAAACATCAGCGAATACACACAGGGGAAAAACCATTCAAGTGCAGTGAATGTGAAAAGTGTTTTAGTCAGTTATCACACCTTCAAATACATCAGCGAACACACACACGGGAAAATCCATTCAAGTGCAGCAGTGAATGTGTAAAGAGTTTTAGTCAGTTATCACACCTAAAAAGTCATCAGCGAGCACACACGGGGGAAAAACCTTATCATTGTAGTGAATGTGACAGTAGTTTTCGTGACTCTTCAGCATTAAGTTATCATCAGCGAACACACACAGGGGAAAAACCATTCAAGTGCAATGAATGTGAAAAGAGCTTTAGTCGGTTATCAGACCTAAAAAGTCATCAGCGAGCACACACGGGGGAAAAACCTTATCATTGTAGTGAATGTGACAGTAGTTTTCGTGACTCTTCAGCATTAAGGTATCATCAGCGAACACACACAGGGGAAAAACCATTCAAGTGCAGTGAATGTGTAAAGAGCTTTAGTCAGTTATCACACCTAAAAAGTCATCAGCGAGCACACACGGGGGAAAAACCTTATAATTGTAGTGAATGTGACAGTAGTTTTCGTAACTCTTCAGCATTAAGGTATCATCAGCGAACACACACAGGGGAAAAACCATTCAAGTGCAGTGAATGTGGGAAAAGCTTTAGTCAATTATCAACCCTCCAAAAGCATCAACGAACACACACAGGGGAAAAACCATTCAGGTGCAGTGAATGTGCAAATTGCTTTAGTCAGTTATCACACCTTCAAAGACATCAGCGAACACACACAGGTGAAAAACCATTCAAGTGCAGTGAATGTGCAAAGTGCTTTAGTCACTTATCATCCCTCCAAATGCATCAACGAACACACACAGGGTAATAACCATTCAGGTGCAGTGAATGTGCAAATTGCTTTAGTCAGTTATCACACCTTCAAAGACATCAGCGAACACACACAGGTGAAAAACCATTCAAGTGCAGTGAATGTGCAAAGTGCTTTAGTCACTTATCAACCCTCCAAAGGCATCAACGAACACACACAGGGGAAAAACCATTCAGGTGCAGTGAATGTGCAAAGTGCTTTAGTCACTTATCAACCCTCCAAAAGCATCAACGATCACACACGGTAAAAACCATTCAGGTGCAGTGAATGTGCAAAGTGCTTTAGTCGGGTATCACACCTTTAAAGACATCAGCGAACACAGACAGGGGAAAACCCATTCAAGTCCAGTGAACGTGCAAAGTGCTTTAGTCGGTTATTACACCTTCAAAGACATCAGTGACACACACAGGAGAAAAAGAGCTTTAGTTGGTTATCAGACCTAAAAAGTCATCAGCAAGCTCACACAGGAGAAAAACCATTCAAGTGCAGTGAATGTGTCAAGAGCTTTAGTAGGTTATCAGAACTACAAAGACAGCAGCAAACACACACAGGAGAAAAGCCATCCAAGTGCAGTGAATGTGCAAAGTGCTTCAGTCACTTATCAAATCTCCGAAAACATCAGCGAATACACACAGGGGAAGAACCATTCAAACACAGTGAATGTGCAAAGTGCTTTAATCACTTATCAAACCTCCAAAAACTTCAACAAACACACACAGGGGAAAAGTGCAGTTATTATTATTATTATTAAATTCGATCTGTAAAGTGCACAGCTGCTGGTTTCCCGGCGCCAAGGACAGATGCGTCAACAGTCATAATTACTGATTAAATAGGCAGGTGTTAAGGCTTTTACGGAAGCTAACATGATTAGTTTCATGATGAAGAGAGATAGGGAGGGAGTTCCACAGTACGGGTGCCAGATAAGAGAAAGAGTAGCCCCCCCATGCAGACAGATTTAAATCTTGGAACTGAGCATTTGGACCGGAAAGCTGATCCTGGCGGGCGTGCAGGGAGGTATGACTGGACTAAGGAACCTAGGTAGTGATACTGAGTTTAATTTTATGCATAAAGCACATGGCTTTAAATTTGGTTCGGTTTTCAATTCCCAGCCAGTGAAGTTCCCGAAGCTTGCCTGAGATGGAAGATGTTTTTGGAACATGACTCAGCAACCTCACCGCAGCGTTCTAGACCATCTGAAATTTCCGGATTACTTGTTTATTGGCTCCCAGATATAGGATGTTGCCATAGTCCAATCTAGAAACTATCAGTGCTTTAATTACTGTCCTCTGAATCCAACTTGGAAGCATCCATAATATCTTCCTAAGCCACCTCAGGATGGTAAAACAGGTGCAAGCGGTTTTTGTAGCTTGTTGCCTCATGGAAAGTTGGTCATAAATCATTATCCCCAAATTACGGGCGGATTGAACAGGTTGGGGAACTGGACCCATTTCTGGGGGCCAATGGCAGGGGCCCCACAGATCTTTATTTTTTCCTTTTATCATGACTTCTGTTTCTCACTATTTAATTTTAGCCAATTGTTATTCATCCAACTGGCTATTTTGGATAGTCCAGTCTGTAGGGAGGAGGTTTTAGAAGTCCTATTGGCAGATAGAGAGAAAAGAAGCTGGGTGTTGTCACTCTACGTAAAAATAGACAACCCAGCTTCCTCTGCTGTAGTGGCTAGTGGGCCAACATAGAGATTGAATAACATGGGGTTCAGAACCGATCCCTGTGGTACACCAAAAGGGAATTCATAAATCTTAGAGCAAGCTGAAGTGGGGAAAACCTGAAAGGTTCTTCCAGTAAGAAAGCTCCCAATCCATTTCCGCGCAAGGCCCACAATACCTCGTGATTGTAGAACTTTAAGGAGAGTATGGTGCAACACCGTATCAAAATCGGCACTTAGGTCTAATAAAATAAGTGCAGCCGTTTCTCTTTTATCCAGTAATCGACGGATAGTTTCCATCCCCCCCAAAAGAGTTGTTTCTGTCGAGTACTTGGCCCTGAAACCTGATTGAGATCCATGTAAGATCTCATTTGTTTCCACAAATTAAACTAACTGTCTATTCACATGTTTTTCTAATATTTTAGAAAAAACAGGGAGAAGAGAGATTGGTCGGAAATTAGATAGTTCTGCTCGATCTGCATTGGAAATTTTCAGTAGGAGAACTACCATTGCATGTTTCCACTCTGCTGGCAGAACAGCTTCTTTCAATGAGGCAATAAGTATTTCCATCATGGGCTGTAGGGAACTATGCTTTATTTTTTGAAGAATCTGAACTGGTAGTGGGTCTTTTGGCAAGCCCGATTTAAGGCTGTTCAGAATTTCATTAAAAGACATCAAGTCAAGTGGTAGCCAGTTCATAATGTTATGGCAGGGCGCAAGATCAGATGTCTCCTCTGCTTTCTTAACTTCAAAGTTAGAGACTACGGTGTTCATTTTGAGTTCCCGCTTATTAATTGATAGTTCTGTATACATTTTTTCAACCTTCTCAATAAAAAATTTGGCCATAGTGTCACACTGAGTTTCATTACAGTGAATGTGCAAAGTGCTTTAGTCGGTTATCACACCTTCAACGTCATAATCGAAAACACACGGGGGAAAAACCATTCAAGTGCAGTGAATGTGCAAAGTGCTTTTGTTGGTTATCACACCTTCAAAGTCATAATCGAACAAACACGGGGGAAAAAACAATCAAGTGCAGTGAATGTGCAAAGTGTTTTAGTCGGTTATCACAACTTCAAAGACATCAGCGAACACACACAGGGGAAAAACCATTCAAGTGCAATTAATATGTAAAGAGCTTTAGTCAGTTTTCAGACCAAAAAAGTCATCAGCGAACGCACACGGGAGAAAAACCCTATCATTGTAGTGAATGTGACAATAGTTTTTGCAGCTCTTCAGCATTAAGTTATCATCAGCGAACACACACAGTAGAAAAACCATTCAAGTACAATGAATGTGGGAAGAGCATTAGTCAATTTTCAGACCTACAAAGACATCAGCGAACACACACAGGAGAAAAACCATTCAAGTGCAATGAATGTGGGAAGAGCTTCAGTAAGTCATCACACCTAACAAATCATCAGTGAATACATGCAGGGAAAAAACCATTCAACTGCAGTGAATGTGTGAAGAGCTTTAGTCGATTATCAAACCTCCAAACACATCAGTAAACACACACGGGGGAAAAACCCTATCATTGTAGTGAATGTGACAGTAGTTTTTGCTTCACTTCAGTATTAAGGTTTCATCAGCAAACTCGCACAGAAGGAAAACCATTCAAGTGCAATGAACGTAGGAAGAGCTTTAGTCAATTATCAGACCTACAAACACAGTAGCGAATACACACAGGGGAAAAACCATATGATTGCTGTGAATCTTTGAAGAGCTTTAGTCAGTTATCAACCCTACGAAAACATCAACAAACACACACAGGGGGAAAGTCACTCAAGTGCAATGAATGTGGGATGAGCTTTAGTCGACGATTAGAGCTACAAAGTCATCAGCGAACACACGGGGAAAACATAGAAGGGCACTGAAAGTGACAAGGGCTTTTGTCAATTTTTTGATCCCACACAGCCCTCAGTGAATACACTCCTTCATTTACCTCACATGGAAATAATCCTAGAGATGCAGAGATTCCGGAAAGAACTTAAGAACATCAACAATAATATTGACACATCTGAGGACATAGACAAGAGCTAAACAGTGCAGTTATTGTGAGAGCAATGAATTACGGTAAAAGATAAAATTCAAACTATGTGGGACATTGAAATACCGGATAATAGAAGACCCTAATAGCAGTAAAGAAGAAAAGCAGATAACAGTATTTGCAGAATTATAAAAGTGTTTGTTTCCAGTGATTGTTTACTTCCGTACACATAGCAAAGTGACATGCTGGACCAGGATACACAGTGGGAGACAAGCACAATGGGGATTAAAAGAAAAGAAACATTGTTGATTTTTATTTGGTGAAGAAGAGATACAAAGAAAAACATTCAATCGCACCTGACCACACTACCTGTAAAAGCAACACTTAACAATACTGCGACTAACAACGGTATTTTCAGCTAACCTGTCAGATTGGTGATAAAACCTATAAACGCAACACACCCAGAGTGGACATGTTGTCAGGGCTCTGGATGGGAAGCTTCATTGGTAAAATGCATGTATTACTATTAACAAATGCCACAGCAGCATATATAATGAACTAAAGTGAAGCACAAGTGTTCATGAAATAACATATTTTTAGACATAAAAAAGCATATACCTTGTTTTTAAGTAACGTTTGCTGCATCTTTTACACACTGTTATCGGTTGTTGGATCAGCTTGTGCCTCGGGCCTTATAGCTAAGTGTGACCCGTGGCTCCTCCCCAACTTGGCTATCCCTATTCATTTTGTGACTTGCCAAACTCTACTTTTTACCACAATTGAGCCATTGTAAGCAGCAGACTCTGTTTGAAGAATGCCTATGATTTTTTACAAGTTTTGGATTGGGTCCTCTCCCATTCTATTGGTTTGAACTCCGTTCAAACCAGGGGTAAAGGCAGAGGCGGGGATACAAACATGCCGAGCACACATGAAATAAGACTTCCCCACACGGGAATTTATAGTGGAATGGACTGTGTTTTCCACTAGTTAAATGAATGTAACTAACCTCCAACCCTATATAGGACCCCTGAATTAGGTGACACTGAGGGAAAAAGAAGGATTTAGCCTCGGTGCGGTATCCTTGCGAATATAAGTAGGACAAATACGAGAAAATTAATTCGCTCGGAAATTGTGATGTAGTATAGATTTTGTGTGTAATGTTTGAATATGATGAATCTTTATCAAGTTTTACTACTCTAAAGGACATTACGAAATGATTTAAGTGTATATATGGTGTATAAATCACTGTTTTGTATATATATATATATATATATATATATATATATATATATATATATATATATATATATATATATGTATATATATATATATATATATGTTGTGTATAAATTGATGTTTTTCATATATGTTATGTACAGATACAAATCGAGGAGAGGTGAATATATTTTTGAGATGAAGGTGATTACCAATGTATAAAATAGTGAAATAATGAGAAAATCATATGTTTAAAGCCCAACGTCAATAAAAGGGACTATTGTGGCAAAAAGAAAGAGTGTCATCCATGGTGTCAGAGGTATTGTTGTTAATAAAATATTTTGTTATAGATTCCAGCCTCTGTTCCCCTTAACAGAATAATTCCCCTGTGTTGTATATGCCAATAAACAGGGCACAAGTAAGGAAAATAGTGAAGGAGCCTATTATCATATGCAAATCACAGTGACGTCACATGTAGTGACATCACAAGAAGTGATGTCAGGCCCCTTTAATAATTTTCATGTGAAAGTGTGAAAGGTTGAGGGCCTGTTTTAAAAACAAGAAACATAAAATAATCTAAAAATAAGTTTTTGGTTTCAGTTTTTATACATCATGTGTTTTTCCTACTATTAGTTTGTAACTAAACTCGGAAATGACTGAAAGTGTAAATATTTTTAAATAGATATGTGGAACTTAGAAATTAAATTTTTAAACAGTTTTCAGCGAATAAATAAAATATGCTTTTAATTTGAGTTTGTTTGCTGACGTTATTCTTTATCCAGCCCCTAAGCCCCAAAGTGTTTCACATTACAATGTATTAAGCAATAGCAGGGCTAATTTTGTCAAGTTCTCTGTTCCTCTCTTGCACCACTCACACAAACAAACACTCAGAGGCCTGTGTCTGCAGTGCTGGGGCACAAAGTAACAATTATCAGTTGCAGACTAAGGAGCTAGGTGGAACTGATTCCTGCTTCTAGATAATAGTGGGGGGACCCCTTCAAACTGTGGTTACCCCCCGACTTGTGCCGTGCTGATTAAGCAATAGTGAATTTGAGTAATTTATTATGAATTGAAATGAGAGAAAGAGAAGAAGAGAGCGAGGTGCAGGATATATTAAAGAAAATGAAAAAAAGAGACAAGACTTTCTGTGTACAAGCACTTTACGTAAACAAATATTTGATATTTGATATTTGATATTTATTAATTTTTATATAGCGCGACTATCGCTCCGGAAGGAGCATCTTGGCGCTGAGCAATCAGAAAAAACCAATTTGGTGGAGATGGAAATCATATGGCTGCGAGGACCAAAGAGTCAGGTCGAAGGAAGATCCAAGTCTTCAGAAGTTTTCTGAAAAGGGTTTCTGAAGGGGCGTGCCTGAGGCTAGAGGGAAGGCCGTTCCAAGCCTTAGCCGCCAGGAGTGAAAAGGTTTTTCCACCTTTCGTTTTGAGCTTGAACCTGGGTATGGTAACTAGATTAGTTCCTGATGACCTCAGGCAGCGCGATGGAGTGTACTGAGGGAAGCGCTTGACAAGATAGGAGGGGCCTATGTTCTTAGTGGCCTTGAAGACAGTAACAAGGAGTTTAAAAAGGATCCTTTTGTGGAGGGGCAGCCAATGGAGAGTGTTGAGGGCTGCCGAGGCCGAGGACCTTCTTGGAAGACCGAGAACGAGCCTGGCCGCCGCGTGCTGGACGCTCTGTAGCTTCTTAAGGGTGGACTTTTTTATCCCTGCCAGGAGACCATTGCAATAATCGAGTCTGGACAGGATCAGAGCCACAGCCACTGATTTCCTGGCGGAAATAGGGAGAAAGTCGAAAAATTTCTTTAGCTGTCTAATAAGGTTAAAACAGCACCCTGCAGTAATGCGCGCATGGTCGTCAAAGCTGAGGGATGAGTCAAATTGGACACCCAGATTGCGGGCCGATGAGACTGCACTGGGAGGTGCCTCAGAGTGCTGGGGCCACCAATCTTTTGGAGAAAAGAGGGTGTCTTTGCCTAAGGGTATAATCTCAGTTTTGGCGCTGTTGCACTTGAGGTGATTATTATTGAGCCATGCAAAGACTTGGGAAAGGCAGTTCTGGAATCTGAGGGCGGCATCGGGGAGTTTTTTGTCGAGGGTGACGACAAGTTGGGTGTCGTCAGCATAAGATGTTACAAGGATGCCATGGGATTCAATCAGGGTAAGCAGGGGGGCCATGTAAATATTGAAGAAAAGTGGGCTCAGCATGGACCCCTGGGGCACACCTGATGGAATGGTTCTTTCGCTGGAGAGAAAGGGGCCGAGTGAGACTGTTTGCGATCTGTTAGACAGAAATGAAGATATCCATTTCAGAGCAGTGTCCGACACACCAATTTCGCGCATTCTGTGGATGAGGATTGCATGAGAGATGGTATCAAATGCTGCGGTTAAGTCGAGCAGGATGAGAACTGCGTGTTTCCCCTCATCCTGCAGGAACTTGATGGTGTCGGATAACTCGATCAGAGCAGTTTCAGTTGAATGGCCGGAGCGGAAACCAGACTGCTGGGGATGGAGAATATGGTTATTTTCCACAAAGGCTTTTAGCTCAGCATGTACTATTTGTTCGGTAATTTTGCCTAATGCTGGAAGAAGGGAAATGGGGCGCATGTTGGAAAGGTCTGTAGGGGGTTTATTATGCTTTTTCATTAGAGGCTTTACGATGGCTTTCTTCCATTCATCCGGAACAGTGCCTGAGCTGAGGGATTGATTGATGATGGAATTGATAAGAGGGTTGACGGCCTCAATGAGAAGATGTAGAATAGCCGGGGGACAGGAGTCAGTAGGGGCTCCCGAGCGGCAGGTCATGATGGCCTTCTGGGATTGAAGCAAAGATACTGGTGGAAAACTGCAAAATGTAGGTGAATCAGAGTTGTGGAGTAAGGGGGGGGTGGCAGGGGGAGGAAAATCCTTGTGGATGTTGTTAATTTTGTCAACAAAGAAATCAGCAATTTGGTTACAAAGAGTTTGGGATGGGGGGATTTCCAGTGCCAGGGCTTTGGGGTGGGTGAAGGACTTAACAATATTAAAGATAGTATGTTGTTTTTGATTAGCTGTTTCTATAGCTGTAGTGAAAAACTCTTTTTTGGCTTTCTTTATGTGTGACAGATATGATTTCCTCTGCCGAATGTATAGGGTTTTGGAGGTGGGGTCGTATGTTTTCCTCCACTCTCTTTCAAGGACCCTACACGTACGATGGCTATCGGTGAGGGCCTGAGTATACCACGGAGCATTGGGCTTCCTTTTATGGAAGATAGGTTTTTGGTTGATTGGGTTGGCCTTATCCAGGATCAATTTGTTGATCCAGATGTGGAAGTTTTTGGAATCTTGCGATACATCTCCTACGATAGTGGGAGGATGGGTCGGGAGCTGAGGATGAGACTTAATGGACTCGGCTACTTTCTTCCAATTTATCGCAAAGGTTGAGGGGGAATTCTTACTGTGTGGGTGGGGAGAGGGTTTTGCCTTGATAGAAAAAGGTATAAAATAATGGTCAGTCCAAATTTGTGGGATTGGGGGGGATACTGTTATAGTGGCAGAATTGGTGCAAATGCCATCTAATGTGTGTCCGGCCGAGTGCGTGGGGGGCACGACCAGTTGGGAGAGGCCAAAGATATCAAGGGATTGTTGAAAGGTTAAGGTGTGGGGGTCTGCGCGGGATTCCAAATGAAGATTGAAATCACCGAGAAGAGTAAAGCTTGGGTAGTGAGTCAGGTGAGATCCAAGGGTGTCATCAAGGGAATCCAGAAAGGGCGTGGCGTTTCCGGGGGGACGATACACAAGTCCACCCGTAAGAGAGGTGGAGGGGTTAATGTGAATCACGAAGCCTAAGCTCTCACAGTCCTTGAGTGAGGTCAGTTCAAATGTATGGAATCTGACCTCTTTTCTGATGAAAAGAGGTCAAATTGTGCTGTGCGTTGTGAACAGGCTGTCACCCCCCTTTGTATGTAAAGGAGCTTCTGTGACCAGACATCCCAGGCTCCCATCTCTTCCAGCGTGGATAATAATGTGAGCACTGTAAGGTAATCACAAACAAGGGCTATATTGAGAAATAATTGGCTTCCAGGTCACACAGCGGTGGATATGTAGTTCTTTATTAGTTTTTTTATTTTACTTTAATTCACATCCATTCTGCAGGTTACTTTTTCTCAGTATTACACTTCACGTCGCTCATAGCTCTCCATCAGTTAAACGTGAGGTTTGATGTAGGATTTGTTGTTAGTGTCCCTAGACCATGTCCCAATCCCTTTTTCCTTGATTTGGCGGCATGGGTTTTGTCCACACACTGGTCTAGGATGGGCCTTCTCAAGGTAGAAGGCGCTGTAAAAGGAATAATAAATCAGACATATATGAAATTGTATGTAAACAAATATGGGGACGTGTTTTTCACTTGTTGGCCATATTACTGTTGGGTCTTGACTTACTTGGCACTCACCCCTGGATCCCGTACTGTTGCATGTATCACCCGGACCTGACGGCCGTACTGCTGGCCCTGGTGGCCCAGACGCGGTCGGCCGAGAACTACATCCCCCAGCATCCCTCAGTGGGGCACACCACCAGCGTCACTACAAAGCGCCAGGAGGCGTTTAAAATACCTTTGTGCCTCACGCATCGCAGGACGTGTTTTTCACTTGTTGGCCATATTACTGTTGGGCCTTGACTTACTTGGCACTCACCCCTGGATCCTGTACTGCTGAATGTATCACCCGGACCTCACGGCCGTACCGCTGGCTCAAACGCGGCCGGCCGAGAACTACATCTGCCAGCATCCCTCAGTGGCGAACCCCACCAACGTCAATACAAAGCGCCAGGAGGCATTTAAAAGACCTTTGTGCCTCCCGCATGGCGGGACGTGTTTTTCAATTGTTGGACATATTACTGTTGGGTCTTGACTTACTTGGCACTCACCCCTGGATCCCGTACTGCTGCCTGTATCACCCGGACCTGATGGCCGTACCGCTGGCCCTGCTGGCCCAGACGCGGACGGCCGAGAACTACATCTCCCAGCATCCCTCAGTGGGGCACACCACCAGCATCACTACAAAGTGCCAGGAGGCGTTTAAAAAACCTTTGTGCCTCCCGCAGCGCGGGACGTGTTTTTTACTTGTTGGCCATATTACTGTTGGGTCGTGACTTGCTTGGCACTCACCCCTGGATCCCGTACTGCTGCCTGTATCACCTGGACCTGACTGCCGTAGCGCTGACCCTGCTGGCCCAGACGCGGATGTCCGAGAATTACATCTCCTGCTATCCCTCTGTGGCGGACGGCACCAGCGTCACTACAAAGTGCCAGGAGATGTTTAAAAGACCTTCGTGCCTCCTGCAATGTGGGACGCGTGCGGGCGTACCTGGGCGCCTGCCCGGCGAAGCCCACGCCAAGGGTGGCCCGTCCGCACCCGTCAGCGACCGGATGAGGCTGGGCTGGGCCACCCCTCCAACATTTACTCCGGAACTTTAAGTAAGCATTTGTTAAGGGTTGTTTGCACTTAAGTGGGAGTGATAACTTGTCAAAGAACATCAATATTTGCAAACAAGCAGACTCTTTTTATATAATTGGCACTACATATTTAGTTTGGAAATGAGTAAGATCACACGCAAAGGGGGGGTGGGAGTGGCAGGGACTTTGGATGCCTTCCTTACTCGGTCCGAATTCGTGCTCGTGCACGAAATTGAGCTAATGGAAAGGAGGCTTTCATTGGACCCTTTAAGCCTACCCATAGGACAAACTACCACTAAAGATCCTATCTCTGGCTCAATACCATGCCCTCAATCACGGTTAACAACTACAGGTAGCCCTCAGTTAGGCTCCCCAAATCTGGGCATTGAAGACAGCATATCTTCCACCCCTGTTGCTACTCCCACCAATGTTCGCACTAGACAGAACATATTTGCAGCTGCCCCCGGAAACAATGTTCAATCAAAGAAGAGAAAAGCGCGTAGTGCCCCCAAAGCCAGCTCACAGGTCGCAAAACAAGCTGAGAATAAGAGTGTGGTTCCAGAGAGGGGAGGGACTTTAGTTCCACCAGTTGAGCTAGAACAAATTGGGGGGTGTAGCGGGTACGGATCCTGCCCACTCTGGGTTGCAATACTCAGACTTCACAGAGGCTAAAGATGTGTTCCTAAAGCAGATGGAAGTCAAATTATTAACTTTAATTGATCCTCTCATGTTTAGATTAACGGCAATAGATCAGAGATTAGCCAAAATAGAGGATCAATTAACTAAAGCACCAACTAATTATAAAGGGAGTTCCACACAGAAGCCTCGGGTCTAGTTGGCCTGGAAATTCTTCTAGGCCACAACTCCAGGCAGTAGCTCGCTCATACCCATCAACCCCTACCCCCACCCCATTATGCCCCCCGAATCCTCCTGTGCCACCTACACCAGTACTTAATGTCTCACATACACGTAAACAAGTGTTAAATGGCCCGTGGGGAGGCCACAGGGGGAGCGAGGGGAAAAGTCGGCAAAGGTTTTCTCGATCTTCCACCAGAGGCTATGCACCATACTATAGTGCTGGCCAATGTCCCGAGATTGGAATCATGTGAGGTGGAACACTGGTCGTCACTAAAGAACAAGGCCCTCCACTTTTTGGATTTAAAAACCGGCTCGTAAAATCACCGGTTTGAAGAATTCATGATGGTCAGAAGGGTGGCCTGGGTGGGAAATTCTGAAAAAGGTCTGGCTGGGGACAGTGTAGTTATAAGTTTTAGGTCACCAAATATGGTTAGGTGTATTTTGGAAAGGGCAGCTTCTTTTACAATTCGGAAAGAAGCTAATAATATCCTCCCCTGGGATTCTTTTATCAAGCAAATGTAACCCTAAGATGGGGAACTCATAAGAAATTAGGACATTTGTTAGGCCCTATCAATCATGTAGTCCCAATCCGTAATAGATATGAGGCACTAAGCACATTGGAGGAAAATGATTGACTGGATCCTTTACCTAAACACCTTACCCCCCGTGCATTCAGCTATAAGGGACAAGGGAGAGCCGGGTCTAAACTACAACAGTCAAAATTTAGGGGGCTCCCTTTTTGTAATAATTACCCCATTAGATAGACCAAACACTCGAACCCTCACCACCAAGGTAAGTGTAAACCCCACTAAGACAGACCAAGATGAAAATAGCCCACTGCTTGTCGAAACTGACACATGTATAGTAAATGGGGGCAGTAGGGTACACACTTCTGGTGAATCCAGTAATGGGCCACGAAATTTTGTCCTAACCTCATGGAATATTGCTGGGTTAAAGAATAATTTATTGTCATCTGACTGGCTATCCTTTATTGAAACCTATGAAATAGTGGTCTTTCAAGAAAGCTGGACAGTGGGTCCTGAGTTCAGATTAGGTTACATACATTTCTATAAACCTGCTATTGCTGGCCAAAGGGGGAGACCGAGGGGGGGCAAACTATCTGGGTAAGACAGAGTGACAGGTATACAGTTCAGCAGCTGGACACGGATAGTAATGATATCTTAATAATTAAGATAAAAGTCCTCGGTGTTGAGGACCTTATACTTTTTAATGTATATGCCAGAGGGTTGCCTGGAGGGAAAGCCACAGGCACTTTTGCCCTTCTTGATTCCTACCTCAACCAGTACAAAGGAGAGGGAAACATAGTGGTCGCTGGGGACTTTAATTGTTCTTTTGAACCGTTGGATACAAACAACGTAGATTTAAGCCAAGAGGAAGATTTGCTATGGGACATCCCGCAACTAACATTGAATCCGATTAAGAAATGGTCTGAGGCGGCCCTACAGCTTAAGATGCTCTGCTTGGAGCATGGATTAAGGACGGTCCATGGGAGGGCAAAATCTGACAAGCATGGCTCCCCCACTTATAGAAGCGGGTTGAGGTGTAGTCCCATAGACTACACACTCATTAAAAAGGAATATTGACCTAGTCTGTTAGATATGATTGTCCAGGAGAGGGTGGAAAGTGATCATAATCCCCTGGTGTTAGCACTTGTACCAGTAGGCAATCGCATAGAAGTTGGTTTTCCTGCAGGTGTAGAATTACATCTAAGTAACAACACCAGAAGAGTAAAATGGTCGAACCTACTAAAGAAAGAGGATCAGTTGGAGGCCATCAATAATTTGGTGATAAAGGCGACCACAGACCTCCAAAATTGTCTTGAGTAACAGGAAAATAAGTCCAGTGTTACTTCTGCTCATATTGAACTTTTTAATAAGCTCAAGAGCTTTTTTACATCTAAAATAGGAAAAACAAAAAACTCTGCATAAGACATCGGCTGACTCATGGTATGGGAAAACATGTAGGGTGGCATTTAAAGCATTAGCTATGGCGATAGGATCCAAGAACAGGGACATGATCCACGATGCACGGGTGGAGTATAAGTTAGCGCAACACAAAGCGAAAAAGGAATGGGACGAGGAACATTGGAAAGAGCTGTATTGTGCTAGCCAAGACAGGAACATGGTTGGATTTTGGCACTTGGTTAAGTGGGGTAAGGGAAAGCCGAGCCAACCGCCGGACAACCATGTAGCTCACGAACTCTGGGTTTCGCACTTTAAGACACAGTTTGCCAATGATGCCCGAGAATGTGAATTATCCCAGGGTCCTTTGATTACCCAAGTTGGTAATCCTGCGCTGCACTTTACCAAGCAGAAAGTTGAAGCTGCACTTAATACTGTACCGAGTGGCAGAGCGCCCAAACTTGATTGTGTTCCTGCCGACCTGTTCTTGTATAATAAGGCTCTGTGGGTAACATACATACAGATCTCAGTGAATGCCATTTGAAAGGGTTCTGCAATCCCTGAGTCAATTTTTTTCAATTCAAAATTTCTTTATTCGACTGTCAGAAAAGCAGTCATAAAAGCACATAATACAGTAATATACAATTCATTCATAGAAAAAATGTTTTTTTTTTCCAGCAAACACATTAGAAAAAATAAGCAATTTGCGAGAGAATTTTTTTTTAAAAAAGACAAGATACAGTAGTCCTATGTGAATGTACTTAATCAAGACAAAATTGTATCTGTAATATAATTCAGCTTGGAATCATCCTTCCATACTTGATCTAAACTTCAAGGCTGTTTTTAAAAACTTGCAGATAAAAAAAGTGCTGTCTTCGTGCAACATTTGAAGGTATAGGAGTGCAGGCTTAATTTGTATAAAATTCATCTTTTTGAGCAAGGGTTTTAAAAACATATTTTGTGGACCCGAATAATAAGAACATAGGAATAAAAAGTGAGCCAAGTCTTGCGGAGACTTATTGTCGCAGCCGCAAGCTGGCAACACTTGACCTCTATGGGCTCCACTTGGCACGGCTAGGAGCAGATGGTAGAGATCAAATCGGAATCTGCTCAGCAGGAAGTGTTCATATCTGGATATATTCCACGATAAATATGGTTCCGAGAACACACAGGTCTTTATTAGTGCATGGCTCCTTACACTGGACTTTTTTAACTCAGTTTCTTCCCTGTCAAGTTGTCGCTTCAGTATAAAAGTATTTTTTACAAAGTTGACATCTTTCTTGGTGGTGTTCTGGGGTGTTAGGTAAAGGTCTAATCTGCCCAGATCTTTACAGCAGTTTCGGATGTATTTCAACCAGGGTAACTTGAGTTGTCCTTCCCAAGTAAGGGCTTCAGCAAGGATGTTATGAGTCAGTGGAATAGATATATTGCGCCAACAGTTTAACCAGCAGAGCAAAGGGTTTGCAGCGATTTTGTCAGCTAGGTACGGCGTGCCCAATTCCTCATGCACAGAGAAGTTAGCGGTACTCTTTGGCAAATTCATGACCTGTTTCAGAAAGTTGTTTTCAGAGTCACTAGGGCATCTACTGGTAGGAACCCCCACAGTTCGCTTCCGTAACATGCCACCGCAACACTTTTTGCCTGATAAAGCTTCATTATAGCGGACACTGGAGTGTTACCCAATTTGCGAGCAAAATCCATTATTCCAGAGTTGGTCCTTAATATTTCGCCTTTCTTTTTGGTTATGGCAGGGCCCCATGTGAGTTTGTGGTCAAACAGTACTCCTAAATACGAAAATGTTTTTGTTAGTGGTATGTTTTCCCCATTGACTGAGAAGGGGTATCGTTTTTTGGGAGTTAATCCAACCGTCATAACAAAAGATTTGGAGTTATTAATATTTAGGCCACGTGAGGACATGAATTGAAAAAAAGAATCCAATAATTTTTGGAGTCCGAGTGCGGTTCTGGATAAAAGAACGGCGTCGTCCGCGTACAACAGGACCGGCACGCCTATTTTCCCAATTCGAGGGTAATCCGTGTCTGTTTTTACCAAGTGGTCTTCGAGTCCATTTATATATAAATTAAAAAGAAAAGGTGCTAAAATACAGCCCTGCCTGACTCCCCGGTTAATTTTAAAATCTCTCGTTACTTTCAAGTCTCTTGTGAAACGCACATTTGCACGGGTGTGTCATGGATGGGTGCGGAGTTTAAACCGATTTTTCAAAAGGGGGACATATCGGATCCTGGTAATTACAGTCCTATTAGTTTAATCAACTGCATCCAGAAGGGGACAGCCAGGCTTGTGTTAAGTAGAATCCAGGGTTGGATTGACGAGTTTGACATCCTCTCACCTTTACAGGCCAGGTTTCGCTCACATCAGAGCACAATAGACCAGGTTTTTAGATTTGTTTTAATTTATTTGCGTGTGGCGATCCTTAATGGAGTTAGAAGATATGCCGCATTTGTAGACTAAAAGTCGGCTTTTGATCTAGTCCCGCGAGCCAAGTTGTGGAGTGTTCTTGTAGAACAGGGAATGCCCTTGGACCTGCTGGCTTTTTTAATGAAACAAAGGTTTTTTTATATATTTTTTTAAAATTGTGAGATGTTGCTGATCCTTGTGGTTGACAGGAAAAACCACTATGTGTTTTTAAAATACCCCTCACACACCATGAATCCCTTGGTGTCATGCTTCATCATGGGGGTCTTCCCGTCCCTCTATGGGGTGGGGCGTGCTGCGACCTACGGACTACATGGGAGCACTGTTGTTCTGAGGGCAGGCTATGTGTGATGTGAAGGGAATGTGAGTGGTAGGGTGGTGTTGAGGATGTGAAATATAAAAAATGTCCTGGCTAGTAGAAAAAATCAATTTATTCACTTCTCTGGCTGGAAATGTTAAAATGGGGTTGTGGTAGGGATATTTACTATACCCTACTTGGTCGACATGTTTTGTAAGCAGTCCCCACTGCTTTACTCATCAGGACCTAAGTTGATCCCTACTACACTCAAAAAACACTAATTACTTGTGTCATATGCCTATTTTTCTAAAATAGACTTGCAAAAATAAGCTAGTCTATTTACTCCTGGGCATAAATGTGCCCTTTGAGAAAATGACCTAGTGTGATCTCTGAAATAAAGAAGAAAAAATGGAGGATAAAAAATAATAAATAAACAGTCAAATAACTGTGATGCCATTTTTAAAATAACCATCACGTGGATTCATTTTTGTCCTGTAAATAAAGTGATATATTTCTCAATGTCTTCTGTAATTTTTCTTTTCTCTTATGTGGATTCTTATCAAACCCAATATTTTAACTGGCGATTTTCGTCATACTTTGAGGTCATTTTGCTGTTATATTGTTGCAACAGAAAACATTCATACTTCACTCGTGCATTTAGAACATGACAGGATATCACTCATGGCTTTTACCTTGTATCCGTATACTCGCTTCGGTAGATACAGCTGTATAAGGATGAAGTTTCAAAGAGGTTTGTAAATCGCCCCATATGCCGATATTCAACAAAAACCGGCTTTGAGTGTACTCATGGCTATGTGCTTATATCCATATAGACTAGCTTCGGTTGGTTCCGCAGTATAAGGGTGAAGTTTCAATGAGGCCTGTGGATCTCCCCATGTGCCGATAGTGATAAAAAAATGGCCTCTCATATACTGTGGAAAGTGCATCCAATTGACCCGCGTTTTGCCGGTACAGTTTTTATATATATTCCTAATTACTATCATTAGAGTAAAAGGAGCACCACATTTTCTGGTAAAAGTATTCATATAACATAAATGTCTCAGGAGAGCATATATTGCATGTATACATACATTTCTTAATAGTTAACGCGCCCCATGAGCTTGGCATCCAAGGTAACCGCCGATATCACTTCACCATTGTGCCTCTGTGCCGCTCCGTTGGGTAAATTAACGCGACTGGAATGGCTGTATTTATCGTTGTTGGTGAAAGGGAAAAAACTGCTAAACTTCGGAATTGCTGCAGCACTAGTCTACCGCCTTCACTTCCGTTTGGAAAGTGTGTGTGATATTGAAAAAAGCTAGTGCGCTAACTAAGATGGCCGGCCGGTATTGGCCATTCGATCTAAATAAACACAAACTCACTTCCTGCTTGTTAGTCGGTCTCGCTAATGGCATAGAGGTCGGTCCCTTCTGGCTCTTTTTGTGGTAAAAAAGTGGTGCAAAGGGATTACTGATTGTTTTGCTGTTCTACAACATTTGTGTTAATGTTTGACATTAACCTGGAAAAAATATTTAATAGTGAATAGCCATGATCATAGCCTATGAGTTAGTGCCTGTTTTCTTCATACAATGGTTTGGTTGATGTTTCTGGTAGTCTTTGTCAGTGAAAGAGTGTTTGTTCATGATGAACACATGGGGGTTATCCTGTGCTTTTACAGTTACTGGTTGGTGTTTCCAGTGATGTGGTTTCATTTTTGGGGGGTGGATTCCCCTTGGATTAAAGTTGACCCCACGGGATTTCATCGTTCAGGCCCATTAGGTTGGTTTTGAGACTAAACACCGATCCTTGCTCTTTTTCAAAAAGGTGTCTATCATTGTTGACTTGTTCAATTATAGTCCATGAGATGTCTTCTGGTGTGTGGCCTTCTTCAAGGAAGTGTGAAGCCATTTTTGTGCTTTCTTTTTACATCTTATGTTGCTTTTATGTTCACCTATTCTGGTTTTCACCGATCTGGTGGTCATGCCTACTGTTAGACCTGGCATCCTTGGCTTGGGTTCTCCCTATCTTTTGCCTACCTCCTGTATTTTTGTTATGCTGTGCTGGATTTCGTTTTTGCTGGTTTAGATGCTTTGGACACTCTGCCACTGCTGATCAGTGCCAGAGTGTAAGTGCTCCCTATGGATATTGTTATGATGATTGGCTATCCATGATTGGCTTATTTGTATTACCAAGAAGTCCCTAGTAAAGTGCACCAGGCGTGCCAGGGCTGGTGATGACAAATGCTACTAGTGGGCCTGCAGCACTGATTGTGCCACCCACTTGAGTAGCCCTAAAATAGTGTCTCAGGCCTGCCACCGCAGTGCCTGTGAGCAGTCTGTGAACTGCCATGTCCTCCTGATCAGTGTCGCCACTGACCGGGCCTACCCCTTCCCTTTCTGTGCACATTGGTCCCCCCTATGGAAGGCCCAAGGTACCCCCCTGGGCAGGGTGCAGTGTATGTGGAAGGTAGAGCATGTACTGGTACAGGTGACATGCTCTGGTAGTGAATGGCAGCCATTTTGTTTGTTACTGCTGCAAGGTTATCTTGTTCCATAGGCTAACATGGGGGATGCTGGCTACCATGGCTCCCAGCATATCTTCCCATAGGAACAAGATAGGACATAAAAGTCTGGTATCCCTGAACTCAGAATTTAATATCACATCTTTTAGGAAAGGTTGTTTTTAAATCCTGTGTTCGAGAACAGCACTTTTAGAAAGTAGCTGTTCTCTTGTCTGACCTTTCTGTGTGCCTTGGCCTGTTGTGGGTTGACTGTCTGGTTTGAGGGTGGCAGGGGCTGGGGAGCCTCTAGGAGGCTGGCCGGGTCAGCCCTTGGATGAATGACTGCATTTGCAACTGGAGTGGTGGGAGGAGATAGCACCTGGGACTGAATAGGGCTGTGCCTGCCTACCACAATGCTGGCTCCACCTCCTGCTGGGCGGCTGACGACCCTGCCCCTCACTCTGAAAGGAAAGGAAAAGCCAGGAAAACAAAGTGCTGAAGGAACACCCAGAACTGGTTCAGACCGGGCTCAGGGCCCACTTGCACAAAGAGAACAAAGACTTTTAGGGGTATAAGTATAGGACCGCTGACAACAGAAAATCAGACTTCTAAAATCAAGAGGAACCTCTGCCGGAAGAAGAACAGCTGGAGAAACTGAGGAAGACTGCCCTTGCTCCGTGCTCTGGGGCTGACCTGTTTTGCTGCTTCAACTAAAGGGGAGAAGAAGGGAACTTTGCTGTGTGCTGTGCCCCCTGCCTGCTTGCATCCCAGATTTTGCTGTGTGCTGTGCCTGTTTGGAGTCTTCAAGGGCCTGAGAAGAGCTGGCCTCCTGTTCCTGGAACCCAGGGTTAAAATGTTCCCAAGAAACTCCTAGACGCTGTGAGAACGTCTTTATTCCCAGTCTGTGCTTTGCAAACCACCTGCCAGCCGTGTGAGAGGATCGGTGTGCTCATCGGCAAACAACTGACGCTGGCTGTAGGTCTGCTTTGCCTCCCCGTGAGCTATCCCCCGAGTGAGTTCATAATGTCGTGGGCGGCCTTCCTATACCCTGTGCCCTGTGGGGGGACTGCTGTGCCCCGAATCGCCAGGTCAGCGAATCACCGCCGCTGCCCGGGACAAAGAACAGCTGAAGAAATCCACCGCGATTGGCCCGGGCCCACTGTTGTCAGCGGAGAGGCCGCGCTGTGATTGGCCCGCTTCAGAGGCTCGACAGGAAAAGCCACGCTGGGATTGGCCAGGAGCTGCCGCGTCAGGAGGGGCTCGTCTAGTGAGCCGCGCTCCGATTTGCCAAGAGCTGTAACGTCAGGAGGGGCTCGTCTAGTGAGCCGTGCTCCGATTTGCCAAGAGCTGCTGCGTCAGGAGGGGCTCGTCTAGTGAGCCGTGCATGGATTGGCCCAGCGCTTGTGCCCCATCCATGAAGGAGCCGCCATCGCTGAGAAGGAAGTGACGTCCGGAGTTCGAAAGGTGGCGTGTGACTACCAGCCCCTCACAGAGAAGCCACGCCCCCAGGTAAACGCTCGGGAAGAAGTCTTGAGGCATGGTGTGACCTTGCCTGGGGGGGATTGGGTATTGAGGGCTGCCTTGCCGCCGTAGACGGCCACAACCGCACTGTAAGCATGCAGAGTACTTTGGGGGCAAATTAGTAACATTGCTGACTGTGAGGCATGCGGGAAACACCAGCAACTTGCAGGGACTGTCCCCAGAATTCACGACGAGGCAGTGAGGGGCTCAGAGGATAGTTAGAGTCCCGGCTTGAAAACCAGCAGCCTTGCCATACTCGCTGCGATAGTGGGACACTGGGACTACTGTGTGATTAAGGCCCATCCTAATAACTGCCTAACTGTGCTTTTTGAGGAGAAGTGAAATAATAGTTAATACCACAGTCTGATTATACAAGTACCACTTGCCTTCTCGTCTATCAAAGAAGTTATTAAGTATGTTGGCATTGCCTTGCTGATTTCTGGTGCTGATTTCTGGTGCCTAAACTAGATAAAGATATATTTTTGTATATACTTACCTCTGTGGTGTCAATTTTTTGTGCTTCACTAGGTTATTGTGCGTGTTGGTGCAACTACCTTACACATTGCCTTGGGGATAAGCCTGTCTGCTAGTGCCAAGCTGCCAAGGGGGTGAGCAGGGGTTATCTACAACGTGTACCTCTTTACCCTGACTAGAAGTAAGGGTCCCTATTTGGTCAAAGGTACTTACCTCTGCCAACTAGACACCCCCAATTCTAACACCTACGTATTCAAGTTTGCATGGGCACATAATCAGGTCAACAACATTGTGACTGTTGCATATGGTGTACTTCCTTAGCTCCCATGTGGTGCCGTTTTGGAATTTCAGATCTTTTCTTTTTTTAGTGAGGTGACAAACTTTACATCTCCCACAGGGGTGATGGCCTTGTCTGTTACTCATGCTGGCGGCTAGCGGTGATTCTTCTCTCTTTTTTGGTCTAGTGTGGACCAACATGTCACAAATGTTTTTGCCTCGTCTATGTGAGAACATGAGTTTTGGGGTGTTCAGTCCTCCACTGTTTAAGATTTTCCAATGTTTGGTAGCTATTTTTGTCACCTGGTTGGAATGCGGTGTTGTACGTGGTAATGCAAAATGGTCGTTGGTCTTTTTGTTGGGACTGGGTATTTTCAAGGAGGCTTTCCCTGCAGTTGTTGCATTCTCGTTTGTAAGCTTGATTTATTATTTTTTCAGGGTATTGTCGTGTCTCACGTTTCCTCCGCAGATCTTTGGATTGAGAGGTTTTCAATCTCTGTGCAATTGCGTCTCAATCTTAAAAATTGACCATATGGAAGGTTGTCTCTCAGATGTTTAGGATGAAAGCTCTGGTACATGAGGAGACAATTTTTTGATGTGGTCTTGAAGTGTGGAGTTGTCATCAATCTGCCATCTTTGGGAAAATGTTGAGGTCTAGAAATACTAAAACTTCGTTGGACATTGTACTGGTAAACTTGAGGAAGTTGTCTTGATAGTTCAGCCACAAGATAAACAGGTTGTGCTGTTGTCTCATCCCCATCCCATCTGATGAAAATGTCGTCAATGTACCTCTTCCAGGTATTGATGTGTTTTCGAAAAATGATTTTTGGGGTGTAGTATCTTTGTCATTTTAAGATGATACACATAGAGACTCGCTATACTGGTAGCAAAGGTCCTCCCCATGCTGGTACCATGTTTCTGGAGGTACAGGGTGTCGTTGTATTCGAAAAAAAAATCTTTTAGGGCCAGATTGCAACATTCCATGATGACATTTCTGGGTGTCTTATATTCCCAGTTGTCCTGAAAAAGTACATCTTCCATGATGTTTAATGTCTCGTTGTGGGGGAGACTGGTGTATAAGCTTTCAACATCACAACTTATTAGAAGTTGTTTGTGGGGGTCAAATGCGAGATCTTCCAGGAAAATCAGGACATCTTTGGTGTCCCTAAGATAAGTAGATGTTCTTTGCACCATGGGCCTCAAAAAAGCATCTGCAAATTTTGAGACTAGCTCAAGGATTGATCCTATGCCAGATACAATAAGATGGCCTGTTTTCTAGGCTCTTGTGTATTTTGGGTATGGTATATAGATAAGGTGTTCTGGGAGTTTGCTGACACAGGAAATCACCTTCTTTTTTGTCACCCAATTGTGTGCTAATGCTTCTTCTACCACAGTAGTGATTTTGATTTTGATCCTTTCCGTAGGGTCTTGATGGAGAACCTCGTAATTGCATTGGTCTGCGAGGAGTCGTTTGCATTCTTGGTCATATTGTTTTTTGGTTTGAATGACCGTAGCTCCTCCCTTGTCTGCTGGTTTTATTACTAGCTCTGGGTTGCTGCTTAGTTCCTGTGTAGCTTTTCTTTCCTCTTTGGTGTTGTAATGGAAAATCTGTTTGTTTGCTGGGTCAAGATCATTTAGGTCTTTCATCACCGCTTTTTCAAAAGCGAGTAGTTCTATGGGCAATGTGTTGTCCACTGGGGTGAATTTTGATTTGAGTTTAAGGCCTGTGTCGCCTTGTTGAGTGTCTGTTACCTTGTCCTTGAAGAAGACTTGCAATTTTAGTCTCCTCATAAATTCTTGAACCTCTTTGCAGAGTAGGATCTTGTCCACGTTGCATGTTGGCACGTATACAAGACCTTTCTCCAATACTGAGATCTGCGCTGTCTGTTAAGTTTACCACCAGATTTATTTCCGGCTTGTTGACGTTCCTGTCATGCTCCTTGTCGATACCCTTGGTTGCTCGTCTTCTCTTGGTGTCCAATGGCCGTTCTTCCCTCTCCGATTCCTGCCTTTGTTCATCCCTTGGCGCGATCCTAAAGAATGAGTTTGATCGTAGTAGGGGTAGTCTTGAGGCGGGAAGGCCCAGGGTGGGTATGCTCCTAAGGGCCGTGGAAAAGGCGGTGGTCCATAATTCTGTGGTGGATACATCTGTGAGCCCTGAAAATTACTCCATCCTCTTGGTCCATGTTGATAGGGACGTCTGTAGTTGTTGCGTGAGCCTTGGTGTCTTCGGCTTCTTCTGCGACTACAATCTGAACTGTTGGATCCTGTGTCAGATGATTCATCTCCAGTCCCTTCCTCCCTGTTTGGTGTGTAATCGTCTCTGATATATGGGTATATTTTTTCGTGGCTGAAATGGGTCGTGTCTTTTTTCAGTTTTTTTGTATTTACTCTGTTTCAGTGTTGCTTCAAAATCATTAAGTCTTTTGTTTATTTCTTCTAGGTGCTTCCTTAAGTTCTAAGCACATGAGGCGCGTTAACTATTAAGAAATGTATGTATACAGTGTTGCAGGTGTAGGAGGCAAAGGCACTTGGCTCAGTCCTTTACGGTGCTGAGCTATGGTGCTATGAGAATCTGCAACCATTACAATCTGCAGAAAAAAAATTTTTTAGAGCCATCACCGGTCTCCCCAAAAGCTCTCCGCTGCTTCCATTAAGGTTTGACTTGGGGAGGAAGTCAGTTGTTGACCTCGCTAGGTTGCGTCCAGTATTGTACTGGCGGAGACTATGGACTACACCTGAACTTATACATTACGCTGAAGGGTTCGAGGATGTTTACAGATCAGATGTGTTCCATAAAATAGGCTGGCTAAAGGATCTTAGGAAAATGCTGGTCGCCCTTGGCCTCCAATCGCAGTGGGATAACCCTCAGAGTGCTACCTTTCCCTCAAAACCAGCCCTCAAAAAGATCTATTGGGAAAAGGTGGCTGTCCGTATCTGGAACGAAACCAAACCAGAGTCTATGTCTGGAAGATTTCTGGAAGCAAAGCCCCTCCCCAACTACGCACATTATTGGGATGTCGTTACAAACCCAAAGGACAGGAAGTTGCTATTCCAGATTAGGGCAGGTGCCCTCCCATTGAGATCACTGACTGGTAGATGGGGCGGTGTATCATCTAGTGATTGTCCATCTTGTGGAATGCATAATGAAACCGTTGGCCATTTCTTGTTCGTATGTAATGCTTACGGGGAACCTAGATGCATTTGGCTAACCCCTATGTGTAAAAATCTAGGGACGACAAGTAGTATGGTGGCTTTAAGAATCATCAGTACTAACTCCCCATTGTCTATACTAATAGCCACAGCTAAGTTCCTTGGGTGGGCATGGTCCATTAGGCAAAAGGCCATTAGTAGAGGTCTGTAAATATGTATGTAAAATCATCTGCATTTAAAAAAAAAACAGTTTTTAAACCTGTTTTTAACCTTTTAACTTTATTAACTCTTTACAACATAGTCTGTTTTTTGCTGCACTTATACTTTTTAATATTCGTGTACACTTAGAAATGATGTTTTCTAATGTTTTTTATAGTGATGTAAATGCTTTTATGTGTGAACCACGAATAAAGCTGACTTGACTTGACTTGTACGTATACATGCAATATATGCTCTCCTGAGACAATTATGTCATATGAATATTTTTATGAGAAAATGTGGTGTTCCTTTTACTATAATGCTAATAATTAGGAATATATATAAAAACTGTACCGCCTAAACGCGTGTCAATTGGATGCACTTTCTACAGTATATGAAAGGCTGTTTTTTTATCATTATCGGCACATGGGGAGATTCACAGGCCTCATTGGAACTTCACCCTTATACTGCGGAACCAACCGAAGCTAGTCTATATGGATATAAGCCCATAGCCATTACTACACTCAAAGCCGGTTTTTGTTGAATATCGGCATATGGGGCGATTTACAAGCCTCTTTGAAACTTCATCCTTATACAGCTGTATCTACCAAAGCGAGTATACGGATACAAGGCAAAAGCCATGAGTGATATCCTGTCATGTTATAAATGCACGCGTGAAGTATGAATGTGTGTGTGTTTTCTGTTGCATCAATATAACGGCGAAATGACCTCAAAGTATGACGAAAATCACCAATTAAAATATTGGGTTTGATAAGAATCCACATAAGAGAAAAGAAAAATGACAAAAGACATTGAGAAATATATCACTTTATTTACAGGACAAAAATGAATCCACGTGATGGTGATGTGTTATTTTAAAAATGGCATCACAGTTAATTGACTGTTTATTTATTATTTTTTCTCCTCCATTTTTTCTTCTTTATTTCAGAGACCACACTAGGTCATTTTTCTCAAAGGGCACATTTATGCCCAGGAGTAAATAGACTAGCTTATTTTTGCAAGTCTATTTTAGAAAAGTAGGCATATGACACAAGTAATTAGTGTTTTTTGAGTGTAGTAGGGATCAACTTAGGTCCTGATGAGTAAAGCAGTGGGGACTGCTTACGAAGCATGTCGACCAAGTAGGGTATAGTAAATATCCAGAGAAGTGAATAAATTGTTTTTTTCTACTAGCCAGGAATTTTTTTATATTTCACATCCTCAACACCACCCTACCACTCACATTCCCTTCACATCACACATAGCCTACCCTCATAACAACAAGTTCTCCCGCGTAGCCCGTAGGTCGCAGCACGCCCCACCCCGTAGAGGGACGGGAAGACCCCAATGATGAAGCATGACACCATGGGATTCATGGTGTGTGAGGGGTATTTAAAAAACACAAAGTGCTTTTCCCTGTCAACCACAAGGATCAGCAAAATATCACTATTTTAAAAAAATATATTTAAAAAAACCTTTGATAGAATCCTTTTGATTGTAAACATTTATACTCGAGGTTGATTCTATCAGTTATACCTCTACCCTCCCCACTTTGTTTATTTAGATTTTTTAATCAAATTTCACAACGCAAACTTTGCTCAAGTTCGCTGGGGTCAGCAAGGTCAAGTGACAGATTCCCGATCGCTAGAGGGGTTCGATAGGGATGTGTACTGGCACCAACTCTATTTTCTCTTTATATTAACAGGGTGACCCAGTACTTCATGGACCATCCTACTGATGCTCCGACTTTAGATGGCAGGAAGATACCCCTGTCAATATTTACCGACGACACCCTGTTAATTTCAAAAACCCAACAAGGCCTGCAGATGGCGATAGGGAGATTTGAGATGTTCTGTCAGGATTATGGTCTCAAAATTAACGTAGACAAGACCAAGTTCATGGTGCTACACAAACAAAAAACTGTGAGAGGGAGAGTCACCATGAACGATGTTACACTTGAGCAGACCCATGTTTATACGTATCTTGGCATCACACTAGGCTCTAGGCTAAATTGGAATCTACACTTGTATCAGCTGTTACTTAAACATGCACAACTATCTGGTGCTCTGCTGAAAGAACACAGTTTATCCTTTACGAAGCCGATTGCCACTGTGCTAAAAATCTATAACGCAAAAATTGCAGCTTCGGTTTTGTACGGGGCTGAATTATGGGGTTTTAGCCACTTACGACCTCGCAAAATAAATTTATGAGGGGTATAACAGGTTTGCCTCAATCTACTCCACTAATATCGCTCTATTATGATTTGGGAAGCCAGTTTTTAGAGGATGTGAATGAAAGTTTTAGCTGGATTTATGCCACATCCTCAAGCGGGGGCGATTCCAGTAGCTGATTTAAGGCGCCTACATACGGTCGCAATTACGGTCATTAGGGCCTTAGTGAAATATATAAGCCGCAACGTCCAGGGTGGGACTCCTGGTGTGGCGGCTCTTCCAGCCGTACCGAGCGGTATGAAGCTTAGTCCCGTGATGGTTAATGCGGTAATGGGCAAGCGTCCCCAGGATAAAGATAATATGCCTTTCTGGCTTGCTGAGAAATTTGACCAGCTGGAATCAGTATTTCCCAATACGTCTCCTGTAGAGAAACACAGGATTCTTACAATTTGTTTGTCCAAGGAATTGATACCTGAAGCCGGTGACTGTGAACCTCGGGGCAAAATCTTTGCGACAGTGTATACGAGGTGTTTCGGCAGTCCGTCAATGACTGTCCTGCCAACGGTCATTAAATGTGTTCAAGATGAACATGGACCTGAGTTGGGAATGAGGCTCTGCGGCACATTTGATGTAGTTTCCGATCTGGTCCTTGCTAATCTCAAGGGTGATGTGGTAAGCTAAGCTTTCAAGTAGTGAATGCTTTGCAGGCTGTTCCCGATGCCGATAAACCCTTACAGTTGCCGAGAATAATTACGGCGGATTGTAAGACCGTAGGCCATAATAGTTTGGGTGTCAAACCGTTCGCTCCTAAAGAAAAGAAACAAACACAGGCTGCTATGTCTGATAATACAGAACAGCTTAAATCACAAAAGCAAAATTGGAATAAAAACAAAAAACAGGGGAAACAACAACAGAAAAAGGAGTCACGCTCGGGCGTCACCTGTGTCTGCGTTTTCTGACCTACGATTAAGTCACCTGATAGATTTCAGGTTGCTGATCAACGTTCTCCTCGTTCTTTGCAGGACACATCGGCCTCATCAACCGGTGGTGGAGGCGGTGGAAGAGGTCAGGGTGGCTCACAGAATCGCGACCAGCGCCGCGCGAAAGACGAGAAAGGCAAGCAGGACGATTCTACACTGAGAAGACCCCAGTTTCAGAAAAAGAAAGTCGCCGCTTTAACAGCGAGATATGCCACAGATAGTGAGAACGCAGCTTCGGAATCTGACATGGGCCCTGACGATGTTGGACAGTGCAGCGGAGATTAGCATAATTCGCGAGAGCCTGCGTCCACTACTGAAGGTGACAGCGACTGATCATTTTGTTGTTGTTGAGAAGGCTGACACAAGAGTAGGACCCCCTGACAGCCTTTTTTAGATTCTTATCACCATCGAGGGAGACATACAACGTACTATAAAAGGGGTATTTTGGCAAAATTCTACGTCTACTTATGATATTTTATTAGCGGAGGCTGACTGGTCCCCACCTTTTGTGTTCGCTGCTCCGAGGGGGAAGGAGGTAATCCTCCCTAGTTTTGCATACACAGTCCCGAAGGAGCATGCGCAGAATTTGGCAGAAGAGTGGGATAAGGTGCTAGCACCAGATTTGTACCGTACTCACTGTGGGTGGGATAAATTATCACCTCACCATGAGATTCTCTTGCGGTCAATGCCACAGCCTCAAAATCCCATGCGACGAGAAGCAAAGGCTCCCATGGCAGAAATCCTTGAACAATTGGAATATCAAGGAGTGATTGAAACTTGTGTGTCTCCGATGAATATCCCACTTTTTACTGTAACCAAGCCCGACAGTTCATATCGCTTGGTATTGGATTACCGGCATTTAAACTCGCATTGTCGTACCTGTGCAGTACAGAATACCCACGGCTCTGCCTTAGTGGATGGTCTCGTGCAAAAACGTTTTAAAACTACACTTGACATTTCCAATGTTTTTTTGCCCATAACCTGTCTGAATTGAGTTCTCAATGGACAAGTTTTACCAGTGGTGGCAAACAGCTTAAGTTTAAGCGCCTAGTAATGGGTTACAAAAATAGCCCGGGTGTGTTTGCTGCCCCTATAGTGTCTCTGTTGAAGACAATGGATCCAGATGCATGTTCATATGTGGATGATATATATCTCGCCGACGATGAACTTTGGCAGCATCTGAGCCGAGTGGACCACATTATTGGCTGTTTTGCAGACTTCGGCTATAAATTCAACCTTTCAAAGTCTCACAATGCGGAGTTTACAGTGTTGTTTTGGGTTATGAACTCAATAATGAGGGCAGAGGCTTAGCCCCGCACTTTTTGGAGAAATGTGCACAACTGCGCGCTCCAACGACACTGAAAAAATTACAGTCTTTGCTGGGATTTTAGAATTTTGGGCGTACTTACATCCCCGATTTTGCCCAGTGTATCAAGCCACTGTATGCTTTGATACAACCAACTTTTACCAAATCGTGCTGGCTGCCGGAAAATACAGCCCTATTGCAATCTTTGCAGGCTGATCTTCTTGAATCAAAATTCTTACTGACTCGTGATAACCACACGAACCTGGTGATTAGAATCGTACCTGGGGCAGTGGGTTTCACGTACCTAACCTTTAATGAAGGTGACACAGTACCTATTGCTTACAAGTCACACTTTTACACTTCAGCTGAATTGCAGTTTTCCACTGTGGAAAAGGTTTTGACAGTGCAAATGGTGATTCTAAAGGAACGCGCACTGTCGCAGGAAAAACACATGTTGGTTGTTACCCCGTATCCTGCCTTGGAGGCAGTGACGAAAGCCAGTGTACCAAATTCTAAAGCTTACACCCACGGTGTATACAATGGGCCACGTCATTGACGTCTCCGGATCTCACATTTATTTTTTATGCTTCCTTGCAGTCTCAGGAGTACTTACAGTATGAATTTGTTCATCCTGCTCCTTTGACAATGCACCCACTGGAACAGTTTTATTGTATCATTTACACTGATGGCTCTGCGCAAGTTTCGCATGGGTCTAAGCACGCATATGTCTCAGCCTACGCTAATGTGGCGGGTACTATGGTGAATGGAGAGTTCAAGTCCGATATTGTGCATTCACAGACATTAGGGGATTTACCGCCCAATTGGCAGAGCTCCGTGCTCTTTTGCTTGCACTGGAGTACGCAGATTCTAGTGTGACTACTCTTATAGTAAGTGATTCCTAATAATGTGTGCAGTCATACAATGACAATCTATTCTTTTGGGCTCAAAATGAATTTCGAGACTAGAGTAGAACCCCCTGACAGCCTTTTTGAGATTCTTATTACCATCGAGGGAGCCATACAACGTACTATAAAAGGGGTATTTTGGCAAAATTTAACATCTATTTATGATATTTTATTAGCGGAGGCTGACTGGTCCCCACCTTTTGTGTTCGCTGCTCCGATGGGGAAGGAAGTAATCCTCCCTAGTTTCGCATACACAGTCCCGAAGGAGCATGCGCAGAATTTGGCTGAAGAGTGGGATAAGGCGCTAGCACCAGATTTGTATCGTACTCACTGAGGGTGGGATAGATTATCACCTCACCATGAGATTCTCTTGTGGTCAATGCCACAGCCTCAAAATCCCATGCGACGAGAAGCAAAGGCTCCCGTGGCAGAAATCCTTGAACAATTGGAATATCAAGGAGTGATTGAAACTTGTGTGTCTCCGATGAATAACCCACTTTTTACTGTAACCAAGCCCGACAGTTCATATCGCTTGGTATTGGATTACCGCCATTTAAACTCGCATTGTCGTACCTGTGCAGTACAGAATACCCACGGCTCTGCCTTAGTGGATGGTCTCGTGCAAAAACGTTTTAAAACTACACTTGACATTTCCAATGGTTTTTTTGCCCATAACTTGTCTGAATTGCGTTCTCAATGGACGAGTTTTACCAGTGGGGGCAAACAGCTTAAGTTTAAGCGCCAAGCAATGGGTTACAAAAATAGCCCGGGTGTGTTTGCTGCCCCTATAATGTCTCTGTTGGAGACAATGGATCCAGATGCATGTTCATATGTGGATGATATATATCTCACCGACGATGAACTTTGGCAGCATCTGAGGTGAGTGGACCACATTATTGGCTGTTTTGCGGACTTCGGCTATAAATTCAACTTTGCAAAGTCTTACATTGCGGAGTTTACAGTGTTGTTTTGGGTTATGAACTCAATAATGAGGGCAGAGGCTTAGCCCCGCACTTTTTGGAGAAATGTGCACAACTGCGCTCTCCAACGACACTGAAAAAATTACAGTCTTTGCTGGGATTTTATCATTTTGGGCGTACTTACATTCCCGATTTTGCCCAGTGTATCAAGCCACTGTATGCTTTGATACAACCAACTTTTACCAAATTGTGCTGGCTGCCGGAACATACAGCCCTATTGCAATCTTTGCAGGCTGATCTTCTTGAATCAAAATTCTTACTGACTCGTGATAACCACACTAACCTGGTGATTAGAATCGTACCTGGGGCAGTGGGTTTCACGTACCTAACCTTTAATGAAGGTGACACAGTACCTATCGCTTACAAGTCACACTTGTACACTTCGGCTGAATTGCGGTTTTCCACTGTGGAAAAGGTTTTGACAGTGCAAATGGCGATTCTAAAGGAACGTGCACTGTCGCAGGGAAAACGCATGTTGGTTGTTACCCCATATCCTGCCTTGGAGGCAGTGACGAAAGCCAGTGTACCAAATTCTAAAGCTTTGCACCCACAGTGGATACAATGGGCCACATCATGGACGTCTCCGGATGTCACATTTATTTTTTATGCTTCCTTGCAGTCTCAGGAGTACTTACAGTATGAATTTGTTCATCCTGCTCCTTTGACAATGCGCCCACTGGAACAGTTTCATGGTATAATTTACACTGATGGTTCTGCGCAAGTTTCGCATGGGTCTAAGCACGCATATGTCTCAGCCTACTCTATTGTGGCGGGTACTATGGTGAATGGAGAGTTCAAGTCTGATGTTGTGCATTCACAGACATTAGGGGACTGTACCGCCCAATTGGCAGAGCTCCATGCTCTTTTGCTTGCACTGGAGTACGCAGATTCTAGTGTGACTACTCTTATAGTAAGTGACTCTTATTAATGTGTGCAGTCATACAATGACAATCTATTCTTTTGGGCTCAAAATGAATTTTGAGACTCCAAAGGTAGCACAATAAAACATAAAATGATCTGGGTTTGAGTGGCTGAGCTTAAAAAGCAACTGCCGCTTGTGTATGTAGTTCATACTCTTGGTCATCAGCGTATAGGAGTACACACTGTTGGCAACAGCTTAGCCGATGAGGCCGCTAAATCAGCAGTATTGACATATATGGTTGCAGCAGTTACACGTTCCAAAAGAAAGATTGATAATGATATCTTGGCAGCTATTGCCGCTACTGTGAAGGGAAGTAAATGTCCTACGGGATTTCAATCAATCAATCAATCAATCAAAGACATTTATAGAGCGCACTACTTACCCGTAGGGTCTCAAGGCGCTTGGGGGGGGGGGGGGTGCCGTTACTGCTCGAACAGCCAGGTCTTGAGCTTCTTCCTGAAGGAGAGGTGGTCTTGGGTCAGGCGCAGGTCGGTCGGCAGGGAGTTCCAGGTCTTGGCGGCCAGGTAGGAGAAGGACCTTCCTCCTGTTGTCGCTCTTCGGATGCGGGGGACGGCGGCGAGGGCGTGGCTGGCTGATCGGAGGTGGCGTTTGGGAGCGTAGAAGTTGATTCGGTTGTTGAGGTAGCTCGGGCCTTGATCGTGTAGGGCTTTGTGTGCGTGGGTGAGGAGGCGGAAGGTGATTCTTTTGTTGACGGGGAGCCAATGCAGGTCTCTCAGATGTCCGGAGATGTGGCTGTTTCGTGGGATGTCGAGGATGAGTCTGGCTGAGGCGCTCTGGATCCGCTGGAGTCTCTTCTGGAGCTTGGCGGTGGTTCCGGCGTAGAGGGCGTTGCCGTAGTCCAGTCGGCTGGTGACGAGGGCCTGGGTGACAGTCTTCCTGGTCTCGTGGGATCCACCAGAAGATCTTCCGAAGCATGCGCAGGATGTTGAAGCACGACGAGGAGACGGCGTTGACTTGTCTGGTCATGGAGAGGGAGGAGTCCAGGATGAAGCCCAGGTTGCGTGCGTGGTCCGTCGGTTTGGGTGCGGTGCCCAGGGCGGGGGGCCACCAGGAGTCATCCCAGGCGGAGGGCGAGGAGCCCAGGATGAGGACCTCCGTCTTGTCTGAGTTCAGTTTCAGGCGGCTGGTCGTCATCCACTCGGCTACATCTTTCATCCCTTCGTGCAGGTTGGCTCTGGTGGCGGCGGGGTCGTTGGTCAGGGAGAGGATCAGCTGGGTGTCGTCGGCGTAGGAGATTATGTTGAGGTTGTGTTGGCGTGCGATGGCCGCGAGGGGGCTCATGTAGACGTTGAAGGGGCTCAGCGAGGATCCTTGAGGGACGCCGCAGATGACTTCGGTGGCCTCTGACTTATACGGTGGTAGGCGGACTCTCTGTGTTCTTCCGTCGAGGAAGGAGATGATCCATTCCAGTGCCTTCTCCTGGATTCCGACGTTGCTGAGGCGCTGCACTAGGGTGCGGTGGCAGACAGTGTCGAATGCCGCGGAGAGGTCTAGGAGGATGAGGGCCGCTGTTTCTCCGTTGTCCATCAGGGCTCGGATATCGTCGGTGGCAGCGATGAGGGCGGTCTCGGTGCTGTGGTTGGCTCGGAAGCCAGACTGTGAGGGGTCGAGGGATCCATTCGTCTCGAGGAAGGCGGCCAGCTGTTTGTTGACGGTCTTCTCGATGACTTTGGCTGGAAACGGGAGGAGCGAGATGGGGCGGTAATTCTTGAGTTCGGTGGGGTCCGCGGTAGGTTTCTTGAGTAGAGCGCTGAGTTTGGCGTGCTTCCAGCTCTCAGGGAAGGTGGCGGTGTCGAAGGAGATGTTGATAATGTCCCGCAGGTGGGGTGCGATGACAGCGTCGGCCTTGTTGAAGACGTGGTGAGGGCAGGGGTCGGTCGGAGATCCGGAGTGGACGGAGTTCATCATGCGGACGGTGTCTTCGGTGCTGATCGGAGTCCAGGCACGGAGGGTGGTGGTGGGCGGCGTTGCTGCGGTCGTGGCGTGCGTCGGTTGAATGCTGAAGCTGTTGTGTATGTCCGCGATCTTGTTGTGGAAGTAGGAGGCGAGGGAGTTGCAGAGGTCTTGCGATGGGGTGATGTCGTTGTTTCCGGCGTTGGGGTTGGAGAGCTTTTTCACGATGTTGAAGAGTTCCTTGCAGTTGTGTGCGTTGTTGTCCAGCCGGTCCTTGAATGCGGTTTTCTTGGCAGCGCGGATCAGTTGGTGGTGCTTCCGGGTGGCAAGCTTGAGGGTGGTCATGTTGTCCGGCGTTGGTTCCCTTCTCCAGACTTTCTCGAGGGCTCGGCAGTTCTTCTTGGAGCTCTTGAGTTCGTCGGTGAACCATGGGGCTTTCTTGCTGACGGGTCTGCTGGGCGGGGTCCTCAGAGGGGTGAGTTCGTCCGCGCAGTTGCTGATCCACTTCGTGAGGTTGTCGGCGGCCTGGCTGGGGTTCGCTGAGCTGGCAGGAGGGTGCTGGCTCAGGGAAGCGGCGAGCTGGTCGGCTGTGATCTTGTTCCAGCTTCTTCGGGCAACCTGTTGCTGGTGGTGGTGGATCGTCGTTCTTTTGAAGGTGAAGTGGACGCAGCTGTGGTCCGTCCAGTGGAGTCCTGTGGCGTGGCTGAAGGCGATGTCTTTGCTGGATGAGAAGACGGCGTCGAGTGTGTGTCCAGCGAGGTGGGTGGGGGTGGACACCAGCTGCTTGAGTCCAAGGTTGGCGAGGTTGTCGAGCAGGGTGATGGTGTTGCGGTCGCTGTTGTTCTCCAGGTGGAAGTTGAGGTCCCCCAGGAGGATGTAGTCAGCGGAGGGGAGGGCATGCGGGCTGACGAAGTCGGCGATGTCCTCGCTGAATTGTGTGCGTGGTCCCGGGGGTCGGTAGATCAGGGTGCCTCTGAGGGTGGTCTTCGGGTTGGTGTGGATCTGGAAGTGCAGGTGTTCGGCGGTGGTTAGGGTGTCGTCGGTGTTGGTCGTGATGCGGATGGTGTCCCTGTGGATGACGGCGATGCCTCCTCCCATCTGGTTGGCGGTGCGGTCCCTCCGGGTGATCTTGTAGCCCTCTGGGATGGCGATGTCGGGCGCTGAAGAGGCGTTCATCCAGGTCTCCGTGAGGAAGGCAACGTCAGGGGCTGTGGTGTCGAGGAGGTTCCAGAGTTCGATGGCGTGTCTGTGGATGGAGCGGGTGTTGAGCAGGATGCACTTGAGGTGGTTGCTGCTGGTGTTCAGCTTGGCGGGTGCTGGTGCAGGGCAGGTCCGGATGCAGGTGAACTTGCAGGCGTGGCAGCTGAAGGGTCCGTGGGTGCGTCTCGGGGTTGCTCGGTAGCATCCTGGGATTCGGCCGGTGTTGAGTGCGTTGAGGGTGGCGGCGTCGTACGTCCGGCGGGGGCCAGGGGTTCGGGCGCTGGGCGAGGTCTGGTCGCGGACGGGCGCAGACGGGCTTACCTTTGGCGCGCCTTCGGCGCACAATCGGCGCGCCCGCTGCACGTGACCGCTGCGCGTTCGCACGGTCACCATATATGGCGAAGTGCGAGGGGGGGCGGAGCAGCTGGGAGGTGGGAGCGGGAGGGTACAGAAGGAAAAAAGGGGCGGGGTTAGCGGCGGTGGCGGGAAGCGGGGAGCGGGGAGAGAAGAGACGACGGGCAACTACAGAGCAGGAAAACAGGCACTACAGAAGGCAAAAATACAATACTATACAGTAACAACAATGAAAACAATAAAAACGGGGGCACAGGGCAAGAAGCGGCACCCAGGAGCCTGCAGGTCAGGCGAGCATGGACCACGCCGCTCGCAGGCAGGGGGCGTGGTCACGTGGCGGCAGCCGGGGCAGCGAGGCAGTCAGGCGGGGAGGCACACGCAGCAGCTGGTGGCCGTGCGGCGCGGGGGTGTCCTAAACTAGGTCACACTCACCTGCGTCGCACGGTCGCCATATATGGCCAAGTGCGAGGGGGGGCGGAGCAGCTGGAAGGCGGGAGAGAGAGATTTCCTTCTAAGTACATATATCACTTAAGTCAAGAGACTGTTCCTTATGTGAAAATACCAGACGTTGGTGACAGATTGATTCCCAACGCAGACCGCAGACATTCACTGATATAGCTGCACATGAAGGTGTTGCGTCTGCTCATGCAGGCGTTTCGGCTTCTGTAACTCAGCTACAGCTACGTTTCTGGTGGCGGGGACTGTACCAACAGACGCAAGATTATGTCCTTCAATGTGACATTTGCCAGCAGATTAAGCCCTTGACTGCTGCGCGTCCGCCCCAGACATTTATTTATTTATTTATTTAATTTATAGAGCGCAATACAGCTACCCACCAAAGGGTTTCCCGGCGCTGATAATTCAGAAATGCGTTTGAGGGCCAAGCAAAGTTAGATGTTAAATAGCCAGGTTTTTAAGGCCTTTCTAAATTATTTTTTTGTTTAACACAGTTGTACATTTCGAATAAACCACTTGGGTGTGTTTATTTGGATCACTGCGGTCCTTTTTCTTCTGATACTGCGTATGAGTACATCTTAGTAGCAGTTGATTCATGCACGCGCTTTGTTTGGGTGTGGCCACAACGCAGTGCTGATTCACGGACTGTCATAAGAGACTTTCGTATCTTTGTAGGGATTTTTGCCTTTGGCACCTTCCATTCGGACCAGGGTCCAGCGTTCGCCTCTAAGGCGTACAAGGATGCCAAGGGTTCATCAGGGATCCAAGTCAAGTTTTCGTCTCCATACCGACCTGAGGGTAATAGTGTTGTGGAGCGAATGAACTGTGATTTAAAGCAGTCTTTGACGGCACAAGTTATAGGCACTGGCAGGAACTGGCTAGCCCATCTGGGTGGCGTACAACGTGCACTTAATAATCTCCCTAGAAGGTCTCTGGGTGGGCGGACCCCATACGAAATGCTCTTTTGTATCAAAATGTTCATACCGGAACTTGAAGGTCTAGACCAAATGGCGGTCGCTGCTCCCTTTGACGTAGATGAACACTGTCATGTTTTGCAGAATCTACAAAAGACCAGAGACAGTCTTGCAAGGAGCACTTGCTGATGCTGCGTTGTAGATCCCGGTAGTTGGCTGGCTAACCCGAGTTGGAGAACTGGTCCAAGAGAAGATCGAGAACAAGAAAGAATTTGGCCCCTCGTATCGAGCTCCAGTTCCTGTACTTGACATGCAGGGCACAAGAACAGTCATTTTACCTCCACTTCCAGGTCGTAAAGAAAAAAGGTATATCTCGATTGAGAATGTCAAGGTACACAGAGTGGCTGATTCTCCTTAGCATGGCACCTGCGGTCTCTATGCCGACACTGCAGAGACATTCTCTTTTGGTTCCATCTCCTAGGAACAGGCCTGTTGTTACTTTCGAGATACCTGCGATTTCAAATCCTTTATTACCTGACATTCCCGATACAATTATTGATGACCCTGATTATGCGTATCCTGCGAACTTATCGATGCCTGATTTACAGACAGAAGTAGCTAATGAGTCCAGATTTTCATTTCACACTGCCTCTTCAACATCAAAGACCCCTTCCAGAATTTCTGTTTTTGTACATTGGTTTAAGAAACATTTTTTAATTCCCCCTTGGACTTACATCTGGCTGGTCCTTTTTTTCGATTTTTTTGTTCATGTCAATTGGCTTTGTGATATATTTTTTTCGTTTGGTAAATGGCCATTACGTAGAAGAAAGAACTGTGATTTGTCATCTTAATGGAACATTGGCTCCGCATTCTTCGTCCCACATCCACCGATCCCAGAGAGACTTAGACTATGTTAATATCACTGCCTGGCCTGTCCTGGATGGTATCGTTTGGGACGCTGTCCAATTTCAGATTCATGGTCCGACAGAAGTGGTTAATGTCCCTAATGTGTTAAGAGTTTCCATGGGGGAAGTAATTAAACAAAATATATGTGCTGATGATTGGGATGTACAAGCAATTGAAACTTTGTTTTCAGATTTGAAGTACTGTGCTGCCTTTGATGCTGAAGATTTATATTCAGATTCTGCTCATTATGGTGAATTGTACTGTTACCAGCACTTTGGCAATCATTACCTGCATAAGGCGAACACGAGAAGACATATAATTAATTATACTCAGGGGGAACATTGTCCAGCCCCTGCAGAAGGAAGCTCTAAAGCTCTTTTAAAGAGATTTACATATTTTACAGATTTTAATCAATCAAAAGAAAATGCATTTTATTTTATATTAACGGAAAATTCCACTTCCATATTTAGACTTACACACACTAAATTGTTATATTCAAAGTCCTTTCTTGACCAATTAGCTATAGGGGGCTATGAAATGTGGAAAGATACTATTGATCTTAAATCTGTTTGGGGTTCTAAAAGTTGGCAAGTGCAAGGCACAGAGGCTTTGCACCGTGCATGTCTCATCCCAAACCATATGTTGTTTTTGAATTCTACTGTTTCACAGACATCCTGCTTTGGATTGGCTACACCTGTTATGTATTTATCTAGGCCCCTTATCTAGATTTAGGGATTCATGCCCAAATATGGTCTTAAACCACTAATTCCCTTATATGGTCATAAGAATCACTACCATATATACTCCGAGTCAGCAAGACATAACATGACGTTATCCTCTGACTACATGGCCCCTAGAGAATACAAACCGGCTCTGGGACATGACGAACATACTGTAGCCTCAGGAGAGACTCCTAATCCTCCAGTATTGATTTGTCCCAAACCCCTGGACAGCATTGCGCACTTCATGCACCTAGTGACGTCCATATGTCCAACCTTGTGCGTCAAACCAGTCACCTAGCTAGTATAAAAGCAGCCAGGTTGGTCCAGTCAAACACGCGGTAGTTTGCTGGAGCTGATCGACTGACCTCGTCCCAAGCCCAGCGGATGCGAGACCTGAAGCCAGCCGACCCTCCTACTTGACGCACTGTGAGAGAAAGTGCCTTTTTCTCCAGCCGAGAAAATCCAGCTTCGGTGTTCCCTGCCTGCCACAGCCGGCTGCAGGGATATCGAGTTCAGAAATTCCAGACCTCCCACATTCTGAAACAAGGTATGGAGCTGATTAGCCACAGAGAATGATTCTTGGTCTTAGAATAATCTGGCAGAGAAAATATTTAACTTAACTGAAGTTCTCACTTATCTTTTCCCGTTCAAAACTCAGGTTAGGAACACGGGGTAGGCATAAGGTAGATTACATCAGTTGAGTTAGTTTAGCTATTTTAGCTAGCTTTCTATTGTATAGATTTTAGGATATGTTTTAGATGTATGTTATGGCTAAGAAACGATAACATGCTTTTGCAGTATTACTTTAAAATACTCTTTTTACTGTATGCACTGTATTTTATGAGTTGCTATCATTGCAATTCACTTCTCCTGTGTGAGAAAACAGACTGTTCAATAAATAACACCTTTTATTGAAAACGCCCGTCTCTCTTTCTCTACACTTTCGAGTGAAACTAAGAATGTGTGACTGAGTGAGTAAAACCATTTCTATTGTTTTTCACGACTCTGGAGATTTACTCCTAACTCATGGAGATACAAAGTTGTCATGTTGGATGGTTGTCAGAAGCTAAATGTCTTCTTGTCTAAGTAGGCACTATAATACCTTATCCTACATTCGCAGGGGACCTTTGGTAACCTCAGTTACGGGTCTTTTGTTGTTAATGTTATTCCAATGCGCAGATGCCTATGGAGATAATAGGAACTACACTACATGGCGCCCAACGTTTGGCCAGGCGATAATCTAACGCTAGAAATAGGGTTACTCGCTCATGCTTTTTCACTCAACCCTTATATTATCCATAATACTCCATAGACGTCTGGAGTGGGTAAGAGGGCAATATCCGCCAGAGTCGAGTAGGACGAAAAACTCCTGCAGGGACGCTCTTGGTTTATTCAACGTTGAAGGATACAGTTTTCCAAAATATTGTGCACCTAATCTCGGTACCCTTGAATCCTACTCTGAATAAATAATGCCGTCGGACAACGAAAACACCGACACAAGAGAACTTGCTAGACGGTTATTAGAAGCTGATGATAGCATTTTACAAACTAATGCGGAAGCAAAACTTATTCCAATAAATATAAGGAAAATTTTAACTTACAAATTAATAAACAACGGTGTAACACCGAAAGGTGGCACAATTGTGTTTGTAGTGGAGGCACACGAATATCGGCAGACAGAGGTATTCTATTCATGGATAAAATTCCCAGAAGTAAATCCAATAACAAAAGAGTTTCACTACTATGAACCAGGTGATACTCCAACGGAATACGTTCCCCATGAGGAAATTGAGATTCCACTAACTTACCAACAGCATGAGCTTTGGTTTAAAGGCGCCCTACAACACTGTGAACACATAACAAGGCTTGGTCCACTAGGGAGACCAGGAGCAACTTGGCCAGTTTTAGCTGGCTACACACCACATCCGGACGTAAGGAAAATGTCTAAAGATGAGGTGATTACCCAGCTAAAAGAACTAGTTAAAATTCACAGACAATTAGTCCAATATCTCATGAGGACTTTGACGGTCCACCCGACAATAGGACTCCCACAACAGACCACTCATCAGGGGACTACAAATAAAATTACACCACAAACAATTCAGTCAGTAATTGGAAAGTTACCTGCTAAACGGGAACAAATACCATTTTGGCTAGCACAAAATATCATTCAAATAGAGGCAGTTTTTCCTGATAGTACACCTCATGAAAAACACAGAATTCTGACCATCTGTCTACCAATGGGAATTGCACCACATGTGAAAGACTGCGACACTTGGGGTACAGTCTTTGCTTCAATCTATACAAAAACACATGGTGTTCCGTCTATGGCTGTAATACCAGACATTCTGAAACAGATTCAGAATGAATATGGCCCAGAACCAGCCTTAAATTTAGGTATGAAGTTACTGAAAAATTTTAAACAGGTATCAGCTATATTATTAGCTAATGTAAGGAGTGAAGCAGCATCTGTAGCAATCCGCCATAGGTTAAGAGAAATAGAAGAGGAAGACCAGCCCTCTGAACTAGCCAGAATTATGGAAAAATGCTATGAAGAACTGGGTAGAGATAGTTTGGGTGGGAAACGACTAAAACCCCAACTACCAGATAGCACAGAGAAGTCGTTTGTAAAAAACACTTCAAATACTCCTAAAAATAAATGGGAAGGTAATAAAAATACTACACCCAGGGAGAAACAATTTAAACAAAGAGGGAGATCACCCAAGAGAAGGAACAAAACTCCTGACAGGGTAGATAGGTCACCCCGAGAGGAACCCTCTGAAAAAAGATATAATCTTAGAAATAGAGATAATCTGAAAAAGCCTGATAGATATCAAGATTCGGATACACGTTCCTCTCGATCTTTTCAGAATACCACAAAGAAATCGGAAAGAAGGGGACAATCAGAGCAGAAAGAGGAGCGAACCAAGTCCAAAGACAAGGAAGCTGCTCCACAAAGTAAGACATTAAAATATGATAACAAGAAGGTAGCCAGCATAAGGATAAAAAATGCCGAAGATCCTGAGGACCCAGCTCAAGAATGGGGAATGGGCCCTGACAATGCTAGACAGCGCAGCAGAGATAACTATCATTCGCAAGAGCGTGATGAAGCAGGAGAAGTGTGGCTCAACGGTTAGAGGCGGCAGACCCGGAGGCAGAGGTCAGTCCGGGACCAGGGTTCAATTCCCGACGCGGCAGGGTGCGGGACCAATGTCAGCGGGCTCGATAAATCTCGCCTCGGTGCCACTCTAACCATGGGTCCCACGCTGCAACTCTGGGCAATAGCTTGCTTAATCTCCACTCCGGCCCCATCACCGCCGGGGATGCCTGGCTTCACCTTGGGGATGCCCAGTAAAAAGGGACCATCTCACAGGGAAAGCCAGGACGGGTTCCCCAGCGGTAAGCGCTGGGACACTCCAGGGTAACCATGCGCTCTATAAATTCATTCATTCATTCATTCATTCATTCATCATCTGACGACAGTGGACACGAATACGTTTATTCAAGTCAAAACAGCTGACACAAGAGAGAGTGTCCCCCATAGAATATATGAGACTACAATCCATATAGAGGGAGACATAACTAGAAAAATAAAGTCACTTTTTTGGGAAAAACTATCCCAGGGATATGAAATCCTATGAGCTGAACAGGATTGGCCACCAGCATTTGTGAGGGAGTGCCCACATGGCGAAGAAATAATTAGGCCAGCATTCTCTAAAAATGTTCCAATTCATAAAATTAATACATATGCAAAGAAATGGGCTGTAGCATTAGCACCAGCCTTATATAAAAATCATGCTCGATGGGATGAGGATTCTCCTCGACACAAGATCAAAGTGAAGACTCAGCCAACTGCCCAAAGGCAGTACCCAATAAAGCAAGAACTAAAAAACAGGTCAGGGAGATCTTAGATCAACTTGAATACCAGGGGGTGATTGAAACATGCACCTCACCAATGAATAATCCTTTGTTTCCTGTTTCTAAACCAGACAATACATATCGTTTAGTTTTAGATTACAGACACTTGAACACATGTTGCAAAACTTTTGCAGTGCAAAATTCACTCAGTGCTGCACTAATGAATAACTAATAACCTCGCCAACTCCGAACACCTTCACTTCCAGATCCACATCGACCCCAAGACCACACTCAGAGGCACCCTCCTCTACAGACCACCAGGACCCCGCGCAAAATTCAGTGAAGACATCACGGACTTCATCACCCCACACGCGCTCCCCTCCAAAGACTACATCCTTCTGGGAGACCTCAACTTCCACCTTGAAAAGTTCAACGACCGCAACACCGCCACCCTCTTGGACAACCTCGCCAACCTCGGACTTAAACAACTGGTCACTTCCCCCACCCACATCGCAGGTCACACTCTCGACCCCATCTTCACCTCCAGCAACCATGTCTCCTTCAGCCACACTACGAATCTCCTCTGGACTGACCACAGCTGCGTTCACTTCACCTACAACAAGCCGAAACCCACCATCCACCTCCAACCAACTCTACAAAGAAACTGGAACAAAATCACCACAGAACAGATCTCCACATCGCTCCTTCAAACCTCCCCAGCCCTCTCTTCTAACGCCAACGAAGCCGCCTCCAACCTCACCCTTTGGTTATCCAACACCGCCGACAACTTAGCACCACTGAAAAAACGTCAACACAAACTTGGCATCAAGAAGGCCTCATGGTTCAACGACGACCTCAAGAAGTCCAAGAAACTGTGCCGCTCCCTTGAAAAGACCTGGAAAAAAGACCCATCCACCAGCAACAAGGACGCCTTCAAAAGCGCCATCCGCACTCACCACCAACTGATCCGAAAAGCCAAGAAAACAGCATTCAAAGATCGACTTGACAACAACGCCCACAACAGCAAGGAACTTTTCAACATCGTCAAGGAATTTTCCAACCCCTCGGCCAACTCCAACGACATCACCCCCTCTCAAACCCTCTGCGATTCCCTAGCCTCTTTTTTCCACAACAAGATTGCTGACATCCACAACAGCTTTGACAACCAACCCGGAAGCCAACCCACCCTACCATCAGCTGACCATCTTCCCCCCGTTAACACCCTCAACGCCTGGAACCCAATCTCCACTGAGGACACCATCCGCCTGATGAATTCCATCCACTCTGGATCCCCCACAGACCCATGTCCTCATCACATCTTCAACAAAGCAGACTCCGTCATAGCTCCGCACCTCCGAGACGTCATCAACTGCTCCTTCAACTCCGCTACCTTCCCAGAAGACTGGAAACACGCTGAACTCACCGCCCTTCTGAAAAAACCAACAGCAGACCCCACCGAACTCAAAAACTACCGCCCCATCTCGCTTCTTCCATTCCCGGCCAAAGTCATCGAGAAAGCTGTCAACAACCAGCTCGCTACCTTCCTCGAAGCCAACAAATCACTCGACCCCTCACAATCTGGCTTCCGAGCCAAACACAGCACTGAGACCGCCCTCATCGCAGCAACAGACGACATTCGAACTCTACTGGACAATGGAGACACAGTCGCCCTCATCCTCCTCGACCTCTCTGCAGCCTTCGACACAGTTTGCCACAGCACCCTTTTACAACGCCTCAGAAACATCGGAATCCAAGGAAAGGCACTGGAATGGATCACCTCGTTCCTCACCGGAAGAACCCAGAGAGTCCGCCTCCCACCATTCAAGTCCGAGGCCTCTGAAATCATCTGCGGCGTACCACAAGGATCCTCACTCAGTCCCACCCTCTTCAACGTATACATGAGCCCCCTCGCGGCTATCGCCCGCCAACACAACCTCAACATCATCTCTTACGCGGATGACACTCAACTGATCCTATCTCTCACCAAGGACCCCAGCACCGCCAAAACTAACCTACACGAAGGAATGAAAGAAGTCGCAGAATGGATGAAACAAAGCCGTCTGAAACTGAACTCAGACAAAACAGAAGTCCTCATCTTAGGTAAATCCCCCTCTGCATGGGACGACTCTTGGTGGCCGGAAGCCCTCGGAAAAGCACCGATCCCGACAGACCACGCACGGAACCTAGGCGTCATCTTGGATTCTTCACTCTCAATGAACAGACAAGTCAGCGCCGTATCCTCTTCCTGCTTTAACATTCTTCGCATGCTCAGAAAAACATTTCGCTGGATCCCCTCCGAAACAAGGAAAACTGTCACCCACGCTCTGGTCACGAGCCGACTGGACTACGGAAACACCCTCTACGCAGGTACTACCGCAAAACTCCAGAAGAAACTACAACGAATCCAAAACGCCTCAGCCAGGATCATATTAGACATCCCACGCAACGAACACATCTCTGGTCACCTTAAAGACCTCCACTGGCTACCCGTCAATAAGAGGATTACTTTCCGACTGCTTACCCACGCACACAAATCACTCTACGACATCGGACCAGAGTGCCTCAACTCTCGACTGTCCTTTTATACCCCCTCCCGCCAACTTCGCTCTTCCAGCCAAGCCTTCGCCACTGTACCTCGCATCAACAAGGCCACCATGGGAGGCAGATCCTTCTCATACCTGGCTGCCAAAACATGGAACTCTCTCCCCGCTTACCTTCGCCTCACCCAGAATCACCTAGCGTTCAGAAAGCAACTTAAAACGTGGATATTTGACAAATAATCCTCCTCCCCTTCCTAAGCGCCTTGAAACCCCCCGGGTATGTAGTGCGCTATATAAATGTTATGACTTGACTTGACTTGACATTGTGCGCAAAAAATACAAAACGACATTGGACATCTCTAATGGATTCTTTTGTCAGAATATTGCACCAGAAAGCAGATACTTGACCGCTTTCTCAAGCTTGGGGGCTCAAAGGCAATTCTGTAGACTCCCACAGGGGTTCAAGAATAGCCCAGGCTTGTTTTCAGCGAGAGTAACAGAACTACTCCAAAGGTATGATGAAGAAGCCTTGTCATATGTAGATGACATTTATCTAACAGACGATGACTTAGCCACTCACTTAAGAAGAGTAAATACAGTCATACTAGGTTTCGCTGCTGAGGGATATAAATTCAATTTAAAAAACATCAAGAATTGCACAAGAGAAAGTCCTGTTTATGGACTACGAAATATCAGGGGAAGGTAAAGGTTTATCTGATGACTTCCTGCTGAAAGACATGGTGCTTAAAACACCAAAGACGCTGAAGAATTTAAAAGCAATTATGGGTGTTCTAAAAATAGGAAGATACTATGTTCCAGATTATAAAAAAAGAATATCACAGTTAGAAATATTGGATTAACCAACATTTGGTCCAGAATTATGGACAAATGCCCGTACAGAAATAATGAGATCAATGCATACAGACATGATAGCAGAAAGGAATCTACATAAAAGAAACACAGACTATGATCTGAGAATCCAGCTCATTCTGAATGAACATGGATTCATGTTTGTAATACTGAATGATGGAGAGATGGTCCCGATTGGGTACAAATCTCACCTATACACGCAGAAAGAAATGAAACTGGAAACAAATCAGAAGGTCCTAAGAGCTATTCGAACGGCTGTAGACAGTGAAAGACACTTAATGGGGAGAACCAGAATAAGACTGTTCTCACCCGTGGGGTCCCTTGAATTACTAACTAGACCTGTGAAATGGTACACAGCAGTCCTGGAAGAGGACTGGCTAGAATTAATTGATTCACTGACTTCAGAAAATGTTGACTACTTCTTTGACAAAGGACTAAAAGTACTAGATAATCTGGAATACCAAGAAATATACAAGATGCCGAATAATCCTCTTCCACTACAATTGTACAAATATTGGATTTACACAGTTTCAGAAGTATTTCCAGAAGGAATCATGAAAGGTGTAGGTAGGGGTACCAGCTGTGTGACCAAGAAACGCTGGCACAATGGGATACTCCAACCAATAATCACGAAACATGAAATACACAGTTACGGGACAACCCAGTGAGCTGAAGTCCATGCACTAAAGATGGCACTGGAGTGTACCGATCGCGAATTCCCAACACTAATAGTGTGCGAATCGTACTACTGTGCGAAGTCTTACAACAGAGATCTGGACAAATGGGCAGAGATGAACTTTAAAGATCACAAAGGTTGCACAATACCTCATAAAAAACTTTGGGAACAGGTAGTTCTTTTAAAGAGAAAACTACCAAAGGCTCATGTGACTGACGCACTGAGTCAACAGCGTGATGGCGTTCACGTTGCAGGGAATTCATTGGCTGACACAGCCGCAAGGACGACCAATCACCAAGCATCCAGAAGTAATATGGAGCGTAACAGTAAAAACATAGACGGAGAAACTTTGTTAGCTGTTAGTGTGTCAATGACAGGCAACCTAGCAGCTTTACCGTCCAGCTATCCAATAGAAAATAAATACATAATTGATGCAAACTCCATCCCTTTCGCTCGAATCCCTGGAGTGGGTGACCGAGTGATTCCAAACAGGGAGCCGAGAGTGAATCTGATAAAAGATGCACACGAAGGATGGGGCATTTGTCACCGAAAACTCCGTGACACAATAAATGAATTAGATGAAAAATACTGGTGGCCGGCTATGAGTGTCGAAGCAAACATATATCAGAATAATTGCTTCCAGTGCAAACAATCGAGCACAGCCTCCCCGGACCATAACACTGAAACAAACAACAGAAGAGCAGCCCCAACTCATGTATATTCTACCTCCGGAATTTTCACACAAAAAGGGAAGAAAAGATCTCGTCAAAATTAAGACGGTACACGAGTTAAAAGGTTTACACCACATTAGGCTGACGCAAGGACTGTTATAAAGGATTTTAAGCGAGTTGAAAGGCAGATACACAACTGAGGTGCTGTGTTTAGACCAGACTTTGTTGAGAGCCTGTGTTTGATTTCAAGAAGGTCAGGCCGGCTTACGGTGCAACATTGTGGTACACTCTTGCTACTTTCCTGAGGGAAGCTCGGTGGTGAAAAGTTAAACCCTAAGACATAGAGCAATCCATAACAGCGAAGGTATTAGGTACTGGTGTTGGGTGGGTCAAACATTTAACAAGTGTCCAACGTAGTCTTAACAATCTGCCAAGAAATTCTCTGGGGGGCATCACTCCATACGAGTTACTGTTTGGTACAAGAATGTGTATAATTGACCTCGGCAGTCAGACTTCAGTGGAAGAACAAAAGACTTTTGATGTGAAAGATCGTTTGGCTATCTTACAGGACTTAAATGAAAAGAGAAGAGACCTGAGCAACACTAAGATAGAGCCAAACGCCACTGAAGAAAAACCACCTGTCCCAGCAAGAACTGTCTGGATTCCAAAAGTTGGGGATCTAGTCAGAGAAAAAATAGCGGTGAGGAAGGAATTTGGGCCTTCTTACAGACAACCAGTACCTATCTTGGAAATTCGTGGAACAAGATCACTGGTACTACCGCCTCTTGCAGGTAAAAAAGAAAACAGAGTTGTATCCATCGACCTGGTAAAACCACAGAATGTGGCCAATAATATGTAGCAGACCAACTGGAGTCCCAAGAAGCACTACAATTGAAAATCTTGCTACATACAGAGAGGAAGAAAATAAGACACTAACAAAGTTCAATGAAATCACAGAAGCAGAAGATGAACTTTGCACTAAAGCTGTGGAACTTGTACCTCTCAAAACCCAAATCAAAGAGAAAGACTCACCAACTTTAAATTATGTGAAAGCAGAATTAAAAAGCATTTGTCAACAAATTACAAGCAAAGATGACCAACCAGAAAAAAGCATCTATCATTCGACTAATCCTGAAGCAATTGGGACAATTAGCAGAACTGCCTCTGGTTACTTCATAAATTTCGATGACTTTTCTGAGGATCAAAGTGAATCGCTAGAAAAGAATGGAAAAAAGACTTGTTCTTCAAAGATAAAGGCCTTGCTTCAACAACTTGGAGAAGAGTACCTGATTTCAACATGGACAGAGTTATGGATTGTGCTGGGAGTAGTTTTTCTTTTACTTTGGTTCATCTCAGTTTTGTGCTTAAGCAATTTGATCGATGGAAAATACATTAAAATGGACACAGCAAGTCAGAACAGCAACATGACTCTGAAACCACACAAGTCTTCCCACATCACCAAAAGAGAACTTTCGGATGTGAAACTCACAGCAACACCTATAGCAGGAGGAATAGCATGGGATAAGACTGATTTTGACATTCATGGGCCAGTCGAGTTGCTGCGATATCCACATCAGCTAAAGGTTTCACTAAGTGACTTTAAAACAACAAATTCATATTCTGATGATTCGTACTTCGAGACCGTAACTAATATGATGTCAGATTTAGAAATGTCTGCAAGGTTTTCTAATCATGATTATTTACAGGGTTCTTCAAATTATGAGGAAATGTACTGCTTTAACCATTATGCTCATCACTATTTGCATAGAACTGCTAATGCTAGAAATGTTTTAAAATACCATCAATGGGAACACTGTCCTACACCACCAAAGGGTAGTTCAAAAAACATTTTATGAAAAGTTTTCATACTTCTCAGGTCATAATGTTACCAATTCAGAAACATTCTATTTTAAAATGATGAACAAAATTGGTACAAAGCATTTATTGACAAACACTAAATTGATATATTCTAATGAATTCTATGAAAAATTGTCATCACTAGGTTTTGATTTCTGGAAAGAAAATATTGAGACAAAAAGTATTTGGGGTACAAAAGATTGGCAAATACAAGGTTCAGAAACATTGATGAGAGCCTGCATAATCACAGAACAATTAATTTTCCTGAATGAAACAATTCACCAAACAACGTGTTTTGGCCTAGCACAAATAAAAGACATGGAAAAACCGTCTATTCCAAAGCCATTTTCTATCAATAACGAATCAGCAGATGAGGAGATAGACGTTGAATATATTTTAAATCAAAGTAGATCCGATCCAAATTGGAAAGAATGGTTAATCTGGCCACTAGACACTAATATCTGTCATGATAGATTTCTGAACAACACGAAAGGATTCAAACAGATTAGGCCAGACCTAAGGTATTCCCAGAGACAACACCCGGGAATAATAACCACTTACAGTGTAGGGAAACTGTGCCTTGAATGGCTAGGGGAATCTACACTGCTTGAAATTAAACAACACTTAACATTGCTAAATGAAGGTGCTGATTTACGAGATTTCATATTGGGACCTCATAAACGGCGTCAGAAGAGATTCATAGCGACCTCGATTTATGCGGTTTGGTTAGAAGCATGGAAAGTCGAGCAAATTGAAACTGCAGAAAAAATACGAGAAATTGATCGTATCAAGTTGGAAAAAACACTTTCTGTGGTTGACAATGGGTTAATGACTCCAGAATCTACTCTTTGGACAGCATTGTGTCATCTGCCATAGACATCATTGAGGCAGCCTTGCTGATATTACAACAAGGGCAGTCGCAGTTACGTTCTATTTCTGAACTCAGCTGGACGTTGCAAAACCTACGTTTAGGCTATGTGCTGTGGCGTCTGATTAATTCCACGTCAATATTTTCTGTTTTTAATTTGACAGATAAACAGATATCTCTGGCACAAAAAGGGGCAGATTACACAGTTCTAGGCATTGAGAAAATGCAGAGATTACCATTGACGGTTTCTGAGAAACCAATAACTGAATGGATAATTCATGGTAGTATTTCTATCCCAGTGACAAAATTTCAGTTTCAATATTGCTTAAAACACATTCCAGTAGGTCAATATGAAAAATTAGGTAATAGATACTTGAAGCACACTTGGAGTTTACCATACACTTACAAATGTGAAAATTAGGGTGGCAAAGAGGTATTCCTTAGTGGAAAAAATTGTAAACATGCACTGAGTGGTACCTTACTATGTCAAGAAATTAACTTGCACGGGGCATGTGATGGGTTAACAAACAATCTGTCCTGTGAATTACAAGGAACTCCAGTGGCAAAAATAGATTCTTTTTTCTACCAACTTGCGAACGGTAGCTATATTATTGTGAATGATCACAGCTGCGTTGGCATGATGCCAGGGAAAAGTTATCTTGTAACAGTGTCGACTAAGGTTACATGCTGTATGCAGGCTTTGTATCCGCCTACGGTACAAGACATGGGAGTTAACCTATGGCCTAAAGAAAAAATCACTTCTCTTCAAATTGATACTTTGAGCAGAATAAAGAGTGTCCTTCTACAGAAGGCAGTGCAACTGACCTCGTCTAGAGAGACCTTTGATCAACGAGTCACACAGACCATGCCCTTTTATCTACCAATTGCCCTGTGCATTTCGTAGAAATGCTTAGCCAAATTTTTAACATGTCTGATACCAGCGGCATTGTACATGTATTTAAGACAGTATTTTCGGGACTGCGAGCTCCTTTTGAAGCGATCCTGAACATCTTCCCCAACTTTGTTCATTCCGTGTTTGGAGGCATTCCTTTAACATTGGGACTGGTTGCTGGAATTCTTTTTTTATTCCTGCTACTCAGATATGGCAAATCCGACCACAGACGGAATAGAGCTGACAATGGAACAAGCGCTCATTGTTCTGCACTGCAGGAACCGGATATTCCAGGTGCCAGGACTATCTAATTTGAGAGATCTAAATACAACTTGGTTCTTGCCGTTCAGACCCATTTGGGATGCTTGCATCTTACCTGTTCTTAAATGCCTGCTATGTGGAGAAGAATGCGTGTTGGACGTTTGTCTTACACTTTCAGAAGCGGTACCAATGGATGTAAATACGTTACTTGGGTCAGTGACAGCTCATGCGGCGTGTTGTTCCCAAAGGCTACCGATTCTGAGGACGGCATTCCTGGAGACTACACAGTTTGACATCAACAGTGTGGTACGAGATGGAAAAGGGATACAGGTACAACAATCTCAAGCTTTGCCCGTTCATGAATATTATGACGGTGATGCGTTCAATGTGTGCACCCTTTCAACCAATACAGCCTTGACTGAACTTTCGCCTGATTGGCTAGACACATTTTTTCAAGACTTATCAGAAATATTGTCCTCCGACGACAACAATAGAGGATTTTAGAAACTGAAAGCACTACAGCGTGCTTCGAATTCGGCCTTCACTTTTTCAAAACAATAAGCTATTTTTTGAAAACTTTCCCGCTACTTTGAAAAGACTATCTTTTTCCCCCATTTCCAGAAATATTTTTGTTTATTGGCTCTAGATACTCTGCTCAAAGTAAAACATTCTAATAGAACGAGATTTCACAGACCATGCCCTTTTATCTACCAATTGCCCTGTGCATTTCGTAGAAATGCTTAGCCAAATTTTTAACATGTCTGATACCAGCGGCATTGTACATGTATTTAAGACAGTATTTTCGGGACTGCGAGCTCCTTTTGAAGCGATCCTGAACATCTTCCCCAACTTTGTTCATTCCGTGTTTGGAGGCATTCCTTTAACATTGGGACTGGTTGCTGGAATTCTTTTCTTATTCCTGCTACTCAGATATGGATCTTATTCATGCAGAACAACCTGATCTTTGTTTTTTTACTGAGACCTGGATGAAACCCCATACTACATCTGCGGTTGTGTTGGGTGTTCCCTCAGGATACAGAATTATGCATGTTGATAGGCCCAACAAAACTGGAGGAGGCTTAGCGATAATTTGTAAGGACACGTTCAAGTCAACTATTTTAGACAAAACATGTAGTCCAGCGATGGAAATCATGATTTTTAAAATCACATTAGGTAGTGCTTCCTGGAAAGGAGCCCTTTTGTATCGTCCACCCACTCCTAACCCCGACTTTGCTCTGCTCCTTCTGGAAACACTTGCTCCCCATATGAAAGCCAAGGAGGATTTTATCCTCCTCGGAGACTTTAATATACATATGGACACTCCTGATTTGCCGGAAACCATTCATTTAACAACTGACCTATCTCACCTGGGGCTTAAAATAATTAACAACGGTGCTACACACATAGGTGGTCACACCCTCGACCTTATTTTCTCCAACTGTACCAAAATACGTTGTTTTCCGGCAAAAAAGATCCTTTGGTCAGATCACTTTTTGGTTGAGTTTTATCTAGCTGGGCCGACCAAACGACCTCCGAAAGCTCTGCCCCCGCCTATTCTTCGTCGAGAATGGCATAAAATTTCAGTGACCAATTTGCACAAATACTGGGTGCAACCGACTGTTACGGATACAGACACTGCTGAGTCTGCATTAGAGAAATTTAACCAGTCCCTGAAATCTGCTATTGACACCATTGCTCCCCTTAAATTACACAAGCAATTCCCCCAGTCCAAACAGGAGAAATGGTATACAGCTGATCTTAGGAAAGAAAAGCAAAAATGCAGACGCTTAGAAAAAACATGGAGAACATCCAAAAATGAAGAGGCCAGGAAAGCATTTCACGAGGTTCAGTCAGTATATTATAAAAATATAAAATTAGCCAGGAAAGTCCACTTCTCCACTCAACTGGAGGAGGCAGGGAACTGTCCCCGTGAATTGTTTAAAATTTTGCGAAATTTTATTAAACCCACAGCCACTGAAAGCACCGATGATGCCTCTCAACCACTCTGTGACGAAATTTCTGAGTTCTTCGAGGAAAAAATAAATTTGATTTATGACAAAATTTTAACCTGTAAAGGTGGGGCTATTACATCCATTCCCGAAGCTAAACCTGGCACACAGGCTTCAAACTCCCTGTTTGTCATTCCTCCCGTCACAGATCAAAATTTGGCAATCCTTATTGGCCATATGAAAACAGGCTCTCCCAGTGATCTTCTTCCTGCCAAAATGATGTCCCCTTTGATTTCCATCTTAGGCCCCTCAATCCAGGCAGTTATCAACACCTCCCTGGCCAAAGGCCAAGTCCCCATGGAATGGAAGACTGCGGTAGTAAACCCAATCCGGAAGAAGGCGACCCTACCCTGGACGGATCTATCTAACCTCCGACCTATCTCTCTCTTGCCTTACATCGGCAAATTAACAGAGAAGCACGTGAACACCCACTTTTCCAACTATATCGAGACAGCGGATGGCCTAGATCCTTCACAATCTGGTTTTAGGCCTAACCATAGCACCGAATCCGCCCTACTGGCTGTCACCAATAACATCAGGATGACGCTTGATAGTGGAGGGTCGATGATTCTGGTGCTATTGGACTTATCCGCTGCCTTCGATACTGTGTCTCACGATTTGCTTCTCTGCCGTCTTAGAGAGATAGGATTGGGAGGCATGGCCCTGTCCTGGATGGAGAGCTTTCTCTCCGGCCGCTCTCAAGAAGTCAGATTGGGCCCCCATAAATCCATCGCTAGGGAGCTCACCAGGGGAGTGCCACAGGGCTCTTGCCTTAGCCCCACATTGTTTAATGTGTACGTGGCCCCCCTGGCTGACTTAGTGAGATCTTTTGGGTTTATACCGGTGACCTACGCCGATGACACCCAACTTCTGTTCCCCTTTAAGACCTTCTCTCCTGCTTTACAAAGAACTTTTGCAGAAGGGATGAGGGCAGTTTCCAAATGGATGGCCAACAACTGCTTACAATGCAACGTGACCAAAACAGAGGTTGTACTTTATGGGGAAGCAGTGACACTATGGTCCAATGAGTGGTGGCCTCTTGAACTAGGACCTGCCCCTATTCCTAAACAGACTATAAGAAATCTGGGAGTGCTATTTGATCAGTCACTGACCTTCAAAGATCATGTCAACCAGGTTGCTGGTACCTGTTTCGGGGTTATCTCTCTGCTGAGAAGGGTCTTTCCTTTCCTCCCAGATCACCACAGAAAGACCTTGGTCCAGGCTCTGGTCGTTAGTAGATTGGACTACTGTAATGGCCTTCTTTTATCAGCTAACGAAGGCCATTTTAACAAACTACAGGTGGTCCAGAATACGGCCGCGAGGTTAGTCATGATGGCTCCTTCCAGGACTCCCTCCCGGCCACTACTGATGGAACTTCACTGGTTGCCAGTGCGACTGCGGACCAAATTTAAAATCTTGTGTACAATTCACAAGTGTCTGATGGGGAAAGGCCCGAAATTTCTCTCCACAGCCTTCCTTCCTTATGTTCCTGGCCGCTCACTACGATCGAGCAATCTCCAGCTCCTTAAGGTTCCAAAAATTAAAAAAACTCGCCAAGGAGGCAAGGCGTTGGCATACGCAGGGCCTGTTCTTTGGAACACTCTCCCCCTCGCACTAAAGCTTAGCACTGACCACCTGTCTTTTCGAAAAGCCCTGAAAACCTACCTTTTTTCCAGCATTTAATTCATTCCCTTCCCACCACCCACCAGTACTGTTCGTGCATAGTAGTCGGTTCTTTTGTATGGCAAAGCGCGGAGATACCCCTTTGGGGGTCTATTCAGGCGCTATATAAGCATATAAAATAAATAAATAAAATAAATGGCAAATCCGACCACAGACGGAATAGAGCTGACAATGGAACAAGCGCTCATTGTTCTGCACTGCAGGAACTGGATATCCCAGGTGCTAGGACTATCTAATTTGAGAGATCTAAATACAACTTGGTTCTTGTCGTTCAGACCCATTTGGGATGCTTGCATCTTACCTGTTCTTAAATGCCTGCTATGTGGAGAAGAATGCGTGTTGGACGTTTGTCTTACACTTTCAGAAGCGGTACCAATGGATGTAAATACGTTACTTGGGTCAGTGACAGCTCATGCGGCGTGTTGTTCCCAAAGGCTACCGATTCTGAGGACGGCATTCCTGGAGACTACACAGTTTGACATCAACAGTGTGGTACGAGATGGAAAAGGGATACAGGTACAACAATCTCAAGCTTTGCCCGTTCATGAATATTATGACGGTGATGCGTTCAATGTGTGCACCCTTTCAACCAATACAGCTTTGACTGAACTTTCGCCTGATTGGCTAGACACATTTTTTCAAGACTTATCAGAAATATTGTCCTCCGACGACAACAATAGAGGATTTTAGAAACTGAAAGCACTACAGCGTGCTTCGAATTCGGCCTTCACTTTTTCAAAACAATAAGCTATTTTTTGAAAACTTTCCCGCTACTTTGAAAAGACTATCTTTTTCCCCCATTTCCAGAAATATTTTTGTTTATTGGCTCTAGATACTCTGCTCAAAGTAAAACATTCTAATAGAACGAGATTTCTGGGTCTAAAGTCAGTTACATAGAAAACATTGGGATTGCCTCTAGATACTAATGTGATCTTGCAAGTTTTATATGTGATGAAATGCTCTTGAAACTTTTTTTCTGTAGTAAGAGACATTTCATGTGTTATTTTATGCAATAAGGTTTTATAAGTATGCAATGCTTAAGTATACTATATTTTGCCTTTTTAATTAAGTCATACAGTTAGGCTCACTTTTCTTGTACATACCATTCTCTGAAATGTGCAAATGTATTTTGAGGGTGGGATGTTTACACAATGCTTAGCTATGTATAGGTAGGTTAGCTTAGGCTTATCTGGTTGAACATCTGTACGTGGAGTGGGTGTTACGTATTTATCTAGGCCCCTTATCTAGATTTAGGAATTCATGCCCAAATATGGTCTTAAACCACTAAATCCCTTATATGGTCATAAGAATCACTACTATATATAGTCCGAATCAGCACAGACATAACATGACGTTATCCTCTGACTACATGGCCCCTAGAGAATACAAACCGGCTCTGGGACATGACGAACATACTGTAGCCTCAGGAGAGACTCCTAATCCTCCATTATTGATTTGTCCCAAACCCCTGGACAGCATTGCGCACTTCATGCACCTAGTGACGTCCATATGTCCAACCTTGTGCGCCAAACCAGTCACCTAGCTAGTATAAAAGCAGCCAGGTTGGTCCAGTCAAACATGCAGTGGTTTTCTGGAGCTGAGCGACTGACCTTGTCCGAAGCCCAGCGGATGCGAGACCTGAAGCCAGCCGACCCTCCTACTTGACACACTGAGAGAAAAACTGCCTTTTTCTCCAGCCGAGAAAATCCAGCCACAGCCGGCTGACGGGATATCGAGTTCAGAGATTCCAGACCTCCCACATTCTGGAACAAGGTATGGAGCTGATTAGCCACAGAGAATGATTCTTGGTCTTAGAATAATCTGGCAGAGAAAATATTTAACTTAACTGAAGTTCTCACTTATCTTTTCCCGTTCACAACTCAGGTTAGGAACACGGGGTAGGCATAAGGTAGATTACATCAGTTGAGTTAGTTTAGCTATTTTAGCTAGCTTTCTATTGTATAGATTTTAGGATATGTTTTAGATGTATGTTATGGCTAAGAAATGATAACATGCTTTTGCAGTATTACTTTATATACTCTTTTTACTGTATGCACTATATTTTATGAGTGTTGCTATCATTGCAATTCACTTCTCCTGTGTGAGAAAACAGACTGTTCAATAAATAACACCTTTTATTGAAAACGCCCGTCTCTCTTTCTCTACACTCTCAAGTGAAACTAAGAATGCATGACTGAGTGAGTAAAACCATTTCTGTTGTTTTTCACGACTCTGGAGATTTACTCCTAACTCATGGAGATACAAAGTTGTCATGTTGGATGGTTGTCAGAAGCTAAATCTCTTCTTGTCTAAGTAGGCACTATAATACCTTATCCTACATTCGAGAAAGTTTCTAGTGACCTCTGAGCTATCTGGCAAACCCTTAAGTCTAATGTTGTCAGCAGGGGACCCTTTGTAACCTCATTTACGGGTCTTTTGTTGTTGATGTTATTCCAATGCGCATATGCCTATGGAGATAATAGGAGCTACTAGTAGGGGCATTAAAAAAATTAAATGCCCCTACTTTTCCTGATTTGGAAGAATCCCATGGTTGGAATAATTTTACAGATTTATCCATCCGAGATTTACAAACATTAATGCTGAACTCCTCATTTAATATTTTCGGCATTAATCCCACAGGTTGGTTGCTTTGGCACAAAAGTGCTGATTCATGTCAACGTCGTTTTTTGGGTCTAGCTTCTGGTTATAACCAAGTTAGGGCGGATCCCAGATTTCTGAGTCACCATTCAGTTACTACTTACTCAGTTGGGAAGTTGTGTCAGAATTGGCTCAAACACTCCACTTTGCCATCGGTTAAGATGTATTTGTCGAAACTGACGGAGGATGTTGATCTGAATGACTTTGTAAAAGGTCCTGCAACTGGTAGAACCAAAAGAATGATTTATGCTGCTTATAATGAGCTTTGGAAAATGTCTCAAGTTGGAGCTGATTTGCGTTTGAGAGCTATAGATCAAGCTAATTTAGAAAAAGTGCTTGCTGAAGTAGACAATAGTATTAATACACTTTCTTCCCGCATTTACACATTACATAATATTGTTTCATCTGTAGTTGTCATTGTACAGGAAGATGTGTCTGTTTTATTTCATGGTCAAAATCAGTTGCGTTCTATCATGCAGTTTGCCTGGACTTTGCAAACGTTAAAGGCAGGGCGAGTCCCTTGGGACAACATGAATACGCCCTTGTTATTTGCCCCGTTTAATTTAACTGAAAAACAACAGTTTATGTCAATGAAGGATGCAACGTTTTCTATGTTGCATATTGAAAAGTTAGAACCACTGCCTTTTTCTGTTCCTGAATACATTTCTGCAGTGTGGCTTATCCATGGGTTGATTACACTCCCTTTTCCCCTTTTTAAATTTGAAAGCTGCATGAAGTATTATGCCACAGGCTGTTATGAACCTTTGGGGAGCGCTTATCTCCATGAAGTTTGGTCTCTGCCATTTACATACAGACGCTTGAGGGAGGGTAAAGAAGTTTATTTGAATGGGGAAGATTGCACAATTTCGCCTGACCGTTCCTTGGTGTGTAGGAATATTCAAATTCATGGTTCTTGTAATGAGAATGCACCAAATCTGGCGTGTGTTTTGAAAGGCACACCTACACCTGCTTAAAGCCTACATTCACATTACTGGCAAACGGTAGTTATTTACTATTAAATAACGAAGATTGCTGTGGGATGGTTTCTGGAATTCCTTACATAGTTACCGTCAGTGAAAGGGTAATTTGTTGTAAGAATGTTTTATTTCCGCCCCCACATGGGAAGCTGGATGTTTCCATCTGGCCGTCGATTCCGATCTTGGAGGCAGAGTTCAACAAACTAAGTCGAATCAGAGCTCTATTGTCCCAAAAAGAAGTTGCCCTCACATCTGCTCGTGAAACATTTGTCCTTCACGTGGTCAACACCCGCACTGAAGTCCAAGCTTTATTAAATACGGATATGCCCTTGCAATTTGGGGAGTTGATACAATTTTCCAAATTCTGAGTTATTCCTGTTATCTAAATTATGGCAAATTTGACCTTGACTCTGACTTTAGAACTTGGACTCTGTGTTCATGATTTAACTCTATTACTTCACGTGCTCCGATCAAGGGAGGGTGTTGTGGAGATGACCAGTACATTCACACAGTGTTAAGTTAGCATGGGCTTATTAGAAGTTTAAACGCCATTTTTGCTTGCATGCTCTGCTTTGCACACGACACACTCTGTGTTAGTGTTTAGAGAAACGTTAGGTATTTTGCTTCACATGAGAATAACTTGTTTTGCTACATTTCTAGGCTGCTTCAATAGTTTAGTTTGCACAGTATGAGCTGATACCGTCATGGTTATCTTACACACTGAGGCTGTTGTTCTAACTGATCAGCACATGTTCTAGACATAACATGTATGCAGCTGTGGCCACCTCTGATATTCGGCACGTTTAATAATGCACTGTGTAGGCATGAATAGACACACATGGAGAACATTCGTGTGCTGAGAGCTTGTGGAGAATATGATGTGATCCACTTCTGCTGATTACCAGAGGTATGGGGCCGCCCATGTAAACCTGTGAGACCTTCTGTTAGTTATAAAATAACCTTGCTAGCTAGGGAGGGTGAAATATAGGTATATGTACAACCTGTTTCCCTTTAGCATTTTAACATGCTTTCTCCCTTTGTATTTTATGGAATAGTAACATTGCTGACAACCTTGCTTCTTATCATATGTTTTCTTGTACTAGCAAAGATGCTGCACATGAGAACACATGGTTAGAAATAAACATTTCAAACTTATTCGTGTCTCATTTACTCCTTGTTTTGGACTGATATGATAGTATAACGAAAGAGTGTTCCTGTGTCCACCTTACCTAAGGTATCCTAAGTTTCATGTTCTGGGTTGACTAATCATTGGGGTTTTCACTATAGGATGAAGTCACTGATGCTAGTCTGGTAGGGGATTTTGGATCCACCCAGACACTTTTCCTCTGGTTGCCTGCAGCACTTCTTTGCAGATCTCCATAGAAAACGACGAGGAAACCCGACACCAAAAGTCACCTATGCACCCGGCTTCCCTGGGTGAGGTAACACGAGTACTCAGGTGCTCCCGTGGGTCTTGACTCTCGAAGTGTCCTAGTCTAAAGGGGTTTATCATAGTCCATCCGGAAGTGTCCTTAAACAGTAACTTTGTAACTTCTTAGTTTTCCTTTATAAGTCAATGGTAACCCGCAGCTGTGTTTAGACACTGCACGCGTCTCCCGTGGGCCTCCTACTTCCTAACCTTTGGTTGTTTAGTGTAACCCCAGCGATTCCCTAGGCCCTAGGCCTACTTTCTATTCCAGACGTGGTTCTTATACTACTATTTTAGTATATGGTTTGTGAGGCCCCTAGGGCATAACTGTATTTGTGCAACTTAGCGTATGCTAATTTAGAAACTTGTAATGTACTTTGACCTCTGACCTCACAAAGAGTACAGAGGGGTTGTGTTTAGAATAAATACATGTATATTTGATACATACCTTGTGTGGTGTCCTTTTATTTGGTATTCAAGAGATTATAATTGGTAAAACAACTAGCTTCACATGCTCTCTGAAGTCTTAGCCTGTTGACTGCTGGTCCATGCTACCACTAGGATAGCTTCCTATAAGGTTGACTTTACAACCACCATTATTAAGGGTCGATTAGACTGGGGCAAGGTGCCCACTAGAACTAGTGGACATCATATGCCAGGCTAACTTCACACATCCTCCCTCCCATCTAGATGCAGATCTCTCTATTCACCACTGGGTGACTCAGCCTGTCTCCTGTAATCCCCCAGCCCTGTCACTCATAAAACCAGACAAAGGAATACACATCCTAGCAGAGGCAGGTTTGAATGGTTAGACAAGCAAATACTTACTTTCTAAAAGTGGCATTTACAAACACAGAATATTAAAATAAACTTCACTAAAAGATGTATTTTATTATTCTGAGTCCAGGCATACCAAACTCGAATTTCTACCATGTTCTCTGAGCATGTTCGGATTATAAAATGTAACAATTCTAACAGCCCATTCTGGTCTATGGAGAACAGTTAGCCTTGCAATAGTGAAAAACAAAAATGGCTGTAATTCACTATTAGGACATGCCACACACACCAGGGCTTGTCCCACCTTATACTTACATTGTACCCTGCCCGTGGGCCTAACATAGGGGTGACTGACATGAAGAAAAGGGAAGGTTTAGGGACTGTGAAGTGGGTGCACTTGGCCAGTCAGCATGACAGTACCAGACTGCACGCAGGCTCCGCAATGGCAGACCTTTGACACATTTTACAAGGCTGCTTCTGTGGGTGGCACAACCAGTGCTGCAGGCCCACCAGCAGCATTTGGATTTACACGCCCTGGGCACACTCAGTGCACTGTGCTAGGGTCTGACAAGTAAACCAAATAGCCAAACATGGAACCACTGATTAATACATCAATTTACAGTTGGCAGCACTTGCACTGTGGCACTGGCTAGCAGTGGCACAGTGCCCAAAACTTCTAACACAGCAAAAATACATGAGGCAACAGCGAAAAATGGAAGGAGACCCACGCCAATGGTGCCAGTCTAACACCCGTTTACAAAAAATTGAGGTTCAAATGGTTGAGGCCCATTTTCCAGATGATGGGGATTACTTAAGGTACCGAAGCATTAAGGATATTAAAAACAGACAGAAAGGAATTCACTATAATCGCTATAGCCACATTTTTACATGGTATGTGGATGAACCATTCCCACAGAGTAAACAATAATGTCACTGGATACGATAGGTCTGCCACAATGGGAATATATTTAATCCGCTTTTATTTAAATTCTGGTTTATTTTACCATGGCCTGGGACTTCTGATATTCTATTGTGTTTTTAAATGTGTTTTACATTAACATGCAACCGCCCGCCTGGTGCTACGCTGGCCCCGCAGGTCATCGGCATCAGCAGCGCTTACCGCGCGTTAACTGGCTACCTATCAACAAAAGGATTCTTTTTAAGATCGTGCTGATCACTTTTAGGGCTTTCCAACATCAAGGACCTAGATATCTAAGTAATGGTTTCAAACGGTATCATCCCACCCGTTGTTTAAGGTCCGCCAGTCAGAATTTACTGATAATTCCCAGATTTAAGCTAGCAATCAAAGGCGGCAAATCTCTATTTGTCCTGGGCGCCAAGGCCTGGAACAAGCTCCCGCCCTTCCTAAGGTCTTTGTCCCACGAAACCCAGTTCAGGAAAGCACTGAAAACCTGGGTGTTTTCCCTCACGGATGCTGCCTGCAGAGCACTAGTGTAATGTGTAGTGTAAAGTAAAAAGCGGTTGTTTCCTTTCCCTCCAACCTCTTCCATCTGGGTTGGGTGAGCGCTAAGATACTCCTTGGAGTGATAGTAGTGCTATATAAATGTCCTTTACATTACTTATTGTACATTTGTATTTATTGATGGAGCAATTATGGACTTATTTCTAGTATCATTTTGCTATTTAATGAGGATGGAATGTTAAGATATTATTGTTTTAAATTTAAATGTCTTTTATGTTCATGCATCGAATAAAGACTTTTGAACCGAATCATAAACAAATATGTGCCTTTCAGTTATCAGGCACCACCAGACTCACATCTACACATGTAATTGAGCATCACACTAAAGTGACTCCTCCCTGTATAAATATGTGCCATCAGAATTCGGGCTGATGGTTCCACTGATGCGCACTGCAAATAAAGTTTTGGGACTGTACGAATTGGCCTAAATTTTAATTGCTGAAGTTTCAAGCAGTTTCGCTGATGCGCACAGCTTATAATGTTTGTGGATATTGTGCACTGTAAGCAGATCACTGAAGTTCACCCTTAAGTATTAACTAGGTCAAAACATAGTACGTACATCACACAAAAAGTCACTGCCCCTCCCTTCCTTTTGACATCTCCAGGAGTTCCTTCTCTCTCGTGGAAGGAGGTTTTCACTCTTTATGCTCGTGTCTGTGGCACTTCCATAAGCGCAGAGAGGAAACCCTCATGGTTAATGCATTGTTTGGGCTCTGAGGGGCAGGAATTCTTTGAGCACCTTCCTGAACTCTCTGATAGTGACTCTGCCACTCTTGATGAATACGAGATCTGCATCATCAAGTTGGACTTGCACTACCTCCCCAAAGTGAGGCAGGATGAGTCGGTGGAACAGTACCTAATTTCCTTGCGCAAATTGGCTTCCACGTGCAATGTTGGTGCAGCTTTAGAGGAGCGCTTAAGAGATCAGTTAATGTTGGGATGCGGCTTCGACAAAACGAGACACACCCTGTGTCAAAAAGACACGCCATCGCTTCAAGAAGTGCTGATCATAGCCAAAAGTCATGAGCATTCAAAAGCGTGTGTTGATATTATACGCAAAGACAGTTCAGGTGATAAAAATGAGAACATGAATGTCAAAGTGCTGGTGGATAGATTTGTTAAACCCAAGTCGGGCACTACTTCAAAGCCCTTTAAAGAATTTTCAGGGGAAGTGCTTCTGGTGTGGCAAATCTGGCCTTATGGCCAACTTTAACGTTGCGTGCGTCGGACGGACCCCGTGAAGAAATCAAAAAAACCTTCTTAGGGGTTCCACTGATACCTGGTCCTTTTAAACCAACAAAGAAGAAATTGGCACAGAAGCTGAAATATAAAAGAAAATTTGTATTAACCTCAAATGAGTCAGATTACGCCACACAGAAGCCTTAGCAACTGAATCAGTTAGTCTCAGGAGTACAGAAAACAGAGGCCTTATATATGCTTAGGGTTACATACTCAGCATTAGACCAAGGGGCAGTCCTGGCTCATGTAAGCATGCAAAATGACTAATCTGGGTATACAAGATTTGCTTGCTCAACAAAGTGGGAGGAGAGTTACTTCTCCATACAGCAGCAAAAATAACCTGACAGTTATACTTAGAGAAGCAGGTGCATTCTACTAGCTGGGCCCTTCTGAGCATGTGCGAAGGTGGAAGATGCTGAATAAAGTTTGTCTCTAGGCAGGTTTTAAGAGCAGTTAACAAAAAGGTAGGACAGAGCACATGGCAAACAAAATGGCTGCCAGAAATACAAAATGGCTTTCACAAGGCGGATAAGATAACTTCGAAATACAGGATGGCTTCTGCTAATGCTAACCAATGTTCCCTCTAATTTTTTTCCTCTGTGTGCGGCAGTATAAGGTCTCTGTGCGTTGCAACTAAGGCTATGTGCGCCGGGAACCAGACTGCGTATGTGGTTGCAGAGCCAAACATCACTACAAACCTTTACTTAAAAAAGTGAAAAGAGAGTGCATTTCCACACATGTAGCGCCACATGAAGTGTCTTCAGGCAGGTTTTCAATTTACATATACACGCAATTACATGGTTACACAGGGGAGTACACTTTGGGTTTAGAAAAGCACATGACTCCAATGGTAGTATCAAAATAAGATTTTACTGAAGATCCTCGGCTCAAGGACTGTTCATGGGGTGGGGAATGTTGGAAGCCTATACAAGATCACTTATATGCACAATTACATAACATATTTACAATTAGACGTGCAATCTACGGAGTAATGTCTGCATATCCAATCAGAGATAGTTTGTCACCAGTCCAAAAAAGAGTCCCCTACAGCAAATCATCGTAACAACTTCTGGATTAAAGTAACTTGTGGTAAAGTCGCAGTCGGGGTAGTGAATGCTTTGCAAAGGCTGGTCGTTGTTGAGACTGCGAGGTAAAGGAGGTTTCCCGTGATTAATATTTCTGCTGGAGAGAGATGTTTGTCTGGTTGCAGTTTTGACTCATCATAAAGTAGTACAGAGGGTTAATATGCCGGTTACAAAAATGTGTACCATACACATAACAGAACTGTATTTTATGTGGATAGCTCAGTAGGTTACTGCTTTTGTTGTAGAGAATCTTTTGTTACTTGCAGTTCATAAGTTACAATTATGATATAGGACAGTAACCTATGAAGTGTCAAAGAGCTGCTTGCAAACTGCATGGTATAGGTTAAAGAGTTATATATTTTTTCCTTATCTCACTATACTAATGATGGTAAAAAGGGTTGGTTTGGGTAGAAATACATTCTTATTAGTAAAGACAACAGTATGTGGGGTCTTTATTTTCCTAATTGCGTTCAACGAAGGGCCATCAAATGTATTTCCGTTGATGTCTTCTGGCTGTGGCTGAGTTAATGTTACTTGGTCGCTAAATGCAGACTTATGTTCATTAATTACCTCTTCTTGGGTTAATTGCTCAGATGAATCTGAGATTTAAGTAGCAGATTGCTCATGCCCTACAGGATCATCAGCCAGATTGATGGTCTTAACTTTCCATTGCCGGTACTAGATCTATATGGTTTGCTAGTAAAATTGAGCGCAGCCAGGAATTCTCCACTTCCTCTACAGACTCAATGATGGAGTTATTTGTATGCGGATAGTGCTTGTTTGGGTGAGGTCTTGGCATTGAATAAGAATAGCTTGGTACGTGAACCTGGGCCTGTATCATGATAACTTTATCCACTGACATTTCACTGTTTCCAGGTGCTGTTACTTTTAAATTCATAGATTGACTTATGCTGAGCCTCTAATCTGGATTCAATAGTGAATCTGACTTTTGAGGAATGAGTGGACTGGCAGTTCTGCAATATTTTCTGTCGTTGAATAAATGACTGCTGCAGAGTCTTTTAAAAACATAAATTTACCGCAATGGTTCATTTTCCCAAATGTCTGTATTGGCGATATCAATGGATTGCCATGGCCTTCACTTGCTTTAGTTGTGTTATCTGGCACAATGTCTGTCTGGGGTTTTCATGCGATCTTTTTTTGATTCAATCATTTCTGCGCAGCCTGTTGTCCGATCTTACCGGATTTCATTTTTCCTGTAGACGCCATGGTTCCCTTGATTAGTCAAGCCTGTATTGCAATCTTAACAATAACAGGAGGCTTAAATGTTTTTGGTATGTTTGATGTGTCATGGGGGAGCAAGCACTGAGCTCACTGACCTTGTGGGGCCATCTCAAAGAGGATGCACTCAACTCAATATGACTACACTAGAATCCACCCTACCGCAGTCCCTTTTCAGGATTCTTGAGTTCTGAACTTCAATTTCAATTTGGTTCAAGAGAGTGCACTGAGACACAATCATCTCAGGGCATTTCATGGCAGAACGCTTCAGTAATTCAGCCTCAAGCGATTCAGGGTTGAGCACCCTGCTCCAACCCTGAGCACTCCCCGGCTTCCCACAGATGTAGACCTCCGTACCTCTCTGTCTTCACCCACTGCACGCCGCTCTCCCAAGATAAACCAAGCAAAAGCAGGCGAGGGAGGGAGGCTTAGGAAGAGAACTTCTTGGCTTCACAGCCCCGTAAAAACCTCACTGTATGCCTCTGTTCTCTCCACTTAATGATGCTCTCCGGGATTGATATGAGTGGGAACTGGGCATAAGAAGGAGGCCCATAAGATCAGAGGGAGAGCTTAGTCCTCTGAAAGACCGCTGAGGACTGCTGAGAACCGCTGTGTAGCTCTGCTCTGTTGCTGAACCACACCCAGTCTCCAAGATTTTAAAAACTTTGTTTTCACTTTTCCCATTTGCAAGAGTATCATTTACAACAAAAATGTTTAATAAATTGACCCAAATATATTTTTTCAGAAAATGAAATAATTGTCATCGATTCATGGAATCTTAGAGTGTTTGCGTACTTTTAAAGCCTACGATGTCCAAATCTCTGACTTTGCATGTGCAAAACAAAATTGAAAAGGCATATGTTGAGCAGAAGAACCCAAGGAATGACAAAACTGTTTGTCTTGGATATCACTTCCTGTTGAGGAAGTATAGAAAGTCAATGCCTAATTTGTAAATAGAAGAATGCCGGTGCCCGAAGCTCTGGCTCAGAAGTCCTCTTTTATTTATTTATTTATTTAATGCGATTTTATATAGCGCGAACATTACCCGAAGGTGTCAGAGCGCTTTACAAAAGAACCAGTTGCGTTACATAACGACTTTGGATTACATGAGTCACAATAAAAGATACAAACCGAAAAAAATTCAAATGTACAAGTTGTAAAGTTACTCAAGGAAGAGATACAAACAGAAAAAAATTGCAAATGTACAAGTTGTAAAGTCACTCATGGAAGAGATATAAACGGATAAACTCTAAAATCACATAGGAATGGTAGTAAATACAAAGGTCTACTACATATACTAGTGGTTAGAGTTATATATATACAAATAGTAAATTCACTCAGGTTTACATTTTTACAGTAATAATCACACCTTAGCAATCTAAGGGACAGGGGAAGGAAGAGGGGGGAGAACAGAAAGTAAGGGAAAGGAAGGCAGAATAAGGAGAGGAAGGTGAAAGTGAAACAAAACGGGCGAGGGACCAGAGGTATGAACAAGATCGACAACGAGGAGTAGGTCCATGACACAGGAGAGACGATAGAAAGGTCGCCCGGCTGGGACAGGGAAGAGGTCAAAGATCATTAAGATGGCGGATCAGGGACAGAGGAGTCAAAGAAGAAAGTCACAAAATGGGTGGAGCATAAGAGTCCAAGTCAGAAAGTCTAGGGAGCACATTCCAAAAGCAACAGGAGCAAATTTTGTGGAAGGTAACTAGAGGGGGAAAAGAGCCAGAGAGCCAGGAGGGAGGAGGGCAGTCGGTTTCAAAGTCATAGCCATACTGTCCATGAGAAAAATTTCAAGGCAGCGGGGGCAGTAGTGTCCGATCCGGTGTCCATAGGTCAAGGAAGCATGTTGCAGGCGCCAAAGCAGCAGTCCATAGAGCGGGAGGCAACAAACAGCAGTGCCGAGACTTCATACCTCTGCTATGTCCCCAAATCTGGCCAGATGTCTTGCGAGGAGGCGAAACAGTCAGCAGCAACGCGGGCATTCAGTAGGCGGCCCCAATCTCCACCTCCTGTGTCTGCCTCGTACCGATGTGGCAGGCAGGCAGGACAACCTCGATGGCAGTCTTTCCCTACAGGGGGTAAACCGGCAGAGCTGTACCTTGGGGGTAGGGACGGCGAGAGGGCTGCGCAAATCAACAAAACTAGATGCAGCAGTATCAGGCTCCCATCTTATGGCCTCCCGGGTGCAAGCTCGGTATCCTGCAAACGCCATCTTAGTTCATGGTTGCTGCAGCTCTTTCTAAAACCCTTGGCCACTGCGTGTTTTCCCTGCGAGTCCTTCGGTTCCTACGTCCCATAGGTGCCAACGAGCAAGATTCATAGCTGCCAAGGTTTCAGATTGCTAATGTGTGACATTTTCCTAATTTCAATGTAATTATGAGTGACATTCAAAGACAATGAGTGACACATTTTTTCACGAGCTAAATCAAGCAATGAAGAGGAGGGAAACATATAACTAGCAGAAATGACACTTTTTTGAGCCAGGAGAAACTATGGGATCATCTTAAAACTGCTGCATAGTACCAGAAATGGAAGGGCACTGTCAGGCCTAACTGTCCCAAACAGGATGTGAGAGGCTCCAGCGTGCATGCTCTCAGTTGCCTGCAAATAAATGATCATAATTACTCAGTCTTGCTTTCAATCTGCAGCTGCCTGGTGTTCTGGAGGGCACCGAAATAGTCTGCACATGGAAGCCTCTTCACTCAACTCTGGAAGAAAAGCGAAGAAGTGTCCTGATTAAGTGCACCCCAGAAGCCCCGACTAAATGCACTCCTAGCAGTGTCAGCATCCAGTGCTGTGCTGCCAACATAGTGAGGTCAGCAAGAGGCTGTGCCTACTGCACCGATCACGCATGAGCCAAGCAGTTCCCAGCTCCTACTGGTCGATTCTATTGTCTTGTGATTTCTGAAGTGCTTAATGGACAGACATGGAAGCACTTCAGCAATCAAAAGAAAACAGAACAGGCCACAAGGTTGTTGATGAAACCAGCAGGAGGTGTGAACTGCTTGGCTCATGCGTTCACACTATATACAATAATATAATTAAATCTAAGATTATTTAAACTCACCTGACCTCGATGGATCAGAGTCTTCCAGGGCCAAGCTTTGTTCCTGTGCCAGCTATACTACGTGGTTGTGGCTGGCATCCTGCTGGGAGCAAACCCCTTCGAAGCTTGTGTTTTCAGATTTTCGTGGCTTCCTTTAACACACGGACTAAAAACGTCACTGTTCCTGTTTGTTCTCGCAATGGGCTTCACCTCTGGATTTATCGCCCTCCCCAATAAATTCAAATATACACCGACTCTCATCTCCACAGCTTCCACTCTGGTGTGGCTGAGGAGAGGCGGGAAAGGTACGGGGTGCATACCGGAAGTTTCCTTTGAAGTTGTATCTGCGTGCGCCTCTGGGTTAGAAGGGATGCTTCAATGCACACTCCATGTATACTGCGCGCAATATGTAACACAACCGCTGCTTTCTCAAGCAGACCTAATCATGGACTAGAGGCAGCCCTGACGAATTTCAACTGACTTAAATTAATGTAGCCACCTGTTACTTTTATGCTTTTTAAAGTATTTTAAATATACAATTCCATACAGTAACTGTGTCAATCAGGAACCCTTTGAACTTTCTGCGGAGTGTTAATACTCACTCTTTCGGACATCTGGAAAGGCATTTCCTTCCTGCTCTTTCTTGTAATTTCACGTGTGCAAATGAGGCAGGGGGGGTGAAGTGACAGCTGATGAGCGGAACAACTGAGGGCGCCCGACCTCTTTACAGAACCTTGATAACCATATTAATTGATCTGATGCGATAGATCTCCGAAGAGTTTAATATGAAGGACACTGGCCAGGACTCCTCTCACTGCCAGATACTCCTTGCAATTTTATCTGCCTCTTGCATGTTCGTGCTTTCTCCCTTATGCCAGTAGGAAGTGTGGAGATGCAGGTGCTAAGAAGAGGTAAAAAAAAAGTCAAAGCTCATTAACGTGCAAATGGTCTTTTAACGACCTGTGAAGTACTCGGGCGGCTGTTGTGTGCCCGCGAACCTGTCCCAGCCCGGGGGTTCACACAGGATGGTGGGGGTGTGGAGGGGGGCTGAAGCTGAAGCAATTTGAGCACATTGGGCTTTGCATACCTGCAACACTCTGCCTCCCCCCTGGATTTCGCGCCGCTCGCGTTTTTAAAGCGGCGGTGCGACCTGTCTCGCAGGGATGTCTGTGAGCTGTGTGCGCACTAAATCCAGGACACTGCGCGCTCTGGGGGACCATCGTGCGCGCGTGCCCACGCGCGCAGGTTAGGGGGAACAGTGATGCTAACCCATTGCTGCCAATTTACAACAGACGACCGTTTTAGCATTAGCTGAAGACATTCCTATGGTCCAGTAGGAACATGGAAAATATTTGCACATTCATTTTTCATAAATTTATCAATATCCTAATTCATTGCTAGGTGGGCATTTTCCATTCTAAACATTTCATTAAGTGGGTATATATAAGCATAAGCAGGAATACAAAGAGAGCGAAGCATCGGGTCATAATTAACATACAGATAGCAGGAGAAAGTAATGACCACTATCACAAACAGAATTATAATTTTTCTAGTCCGAAGCAAAAGCAAATCCTAAAATCATCTAGTAAACATTTTCAGGCCTACTTGTATGAGGGCTAGAACATCAATTTAATACATTCAAGGAAAGGGCAAAGTCAAATTTTTTAATTGCTCAGAATTTTTTTTCTCGTGCATAATAAATATAACTAATGCAAATATTAAAGCTTCTAAGCAGATTATTACAAAAAGAATCCTGGCTCCAAGGGACCAGGAGGACCACACAGGGCCATAGGAATTCGAACGAAGAGCTGCAAAGGGCTGCTCCTCCTTAAAAATGGGACAACTAAAGGGGTACGTAATTGACAAAAAGAAGATGTCCTTGGGGAAATTGAAGCCGCTGTACAACCAAGCCAGAGGGGAGTCTTCTCCCTGTGTCCATTTGAGCCTCACAGACAGGCTCTTGTTGTTTCCACAGTGGAGTTGCACAACTCGCAACTCAAGAATCACAGGCCTGTTTCAAGGAAAAAGTCTCTTCTTTCAGGATAGGGCAGTCACCCAACAGGCAAATGCTCTTAGCAATCCTGTCCAGTGTCTCAGGCAGTGCACCAGTTTTCTTCACTTCAATCTAACAGGCACCAGAGACACAGCACCTGTACCCTAATCTCAAGTCCTTCCCTAACTCCTGTATTGCTCTGCTGGCGCACTGCTCATTCGTTGGGGCAAAACGTTACATCCAGTGTACCCAGGTATCTCTTGACCAACAAACAAAGGTGCAAACTTGCATTCACTTCAGGACCAGGATTTAGAGGCCTGGTGCTAGGATCTCTGAAGCAACCCTTGTTTCAAAAGGGGTGACCTCAAGCAAAGCCTCCTCGCCATTCTGGTCGGTCTGTGCCTCTCAGCTGGGCATCAACCACAATTTCTCCTTTCTGATTTGTGACCCCGTCTTTTGCTCAAGACAGTGGCAGGGGTACACATTTAACTCCAGGGCTTCCGCCTTCTCTGAGGTCCTAGTTGCCAGCAATGCCTGTGCTGGTTACCTTCACTTTGGCTTCAAGCTGGACTGGTGCTGACGCTGACGGGAAACATCCTTAACAATGAAATTTTTATAACTACTTACCTGAAAAACGAATCCTGAACAACAACCAAACCTAAACCACAACTTTCCTAAACCACGACTTTGGCTTGACTCACTCAGCAACACGACTTTATGACATGCTCATGTACACTTCTCTCCACCCCCCAAAAATCTGACATGCTCATGCCCCTTTGGCTTGACTCACTCGGCACTGGAGCGCGAGGAAGAAGAGAGCCTTCATCCTGCCAGTTTGGTGATGTGTGGCGCGTTTCTGCGACCAAAAACGGTACATTCTCATGTCCCCCTGGCATGACTCACTCACCACTGCAATCAGAGGAAAGGCAGGCTCTGATGAGTGCGGGGAAGAAGACAGCCTTCATCCTGCAAGTTTGGTAATGCGTGGCATATCCCTGCCCCCCAAAACTTGGCATGCTCATGCCCCCCTGACATGACTCACTCAGCACTGCAATCAGCAGGAAGGTGAAGACAGCCTTCATCCTGCAAGTTTGATAATACATGGTATGTCTCTGTGACCAAAAACTGTACATTCTTATGCCCCCCTGGCATGACTCACTCGGCACTGCAATCAGCAGGAAGGCGGGCTCTGATGAGCGCGGGGAAGTAGACAGCCTTCACCACGCCAGTTTGGTAGTGCGTGCCACGTATCTGACACGGTGGGAGGTGAGGATGGTGAGTTGTTACTGGATACTCTTTATTCCATCCCCCCCTTACCTGACATGTTCATGGCCCACTGGCATGACTCACTCAGCACTGCTATCACCAGGAAGGCAGGCTCTGATGAGTGCGGGGAACAAGCTATCCTTCATCTTGCCAGCTTGGTAGTACTTTGGGGGCACAGTATTTCTGGGAATGCTTTGGCTTCAGCCAATGCCTGAATCGTGATCGTGGTTTATCTGATGGGCAGATGAGGCTTCTTGTCAAAGTTATCAGGTAGTTCATTTAAATTTATTAGAGGTTCAAACCTTAAATCTAACTTTTAGGGTTTTTGATCCATTTTTTAATGTAAAAAACGTGCGGATTTAAAAGAAAAAAGTGATGTAAATGTGTAATGAGCAATTTAAATATTTTTTCGTGGTTCAGGAATTCGTTGTAAAAAATTTAGTGGTTTGGGATTGTTCGTTGTTTAGCCTTTGTGGTTAAGGAATTCGTGGTTTAGGCAGTAGTTGTTTAATCATACATCCGACGCTGACTCCCCAGGCTGAATCTGATGTCTGGGCCCCTCTGGTAGTGGCTGTACAGCAGCAAATATCTATTGGTGGACAGAACAGAAGGTCTTTAGACAAGGCATAGAGACAGTCTACCAACAGAGAGGATAGTGTCAAAATAATTCCTAGTCTTGGGACGCCTCAAATATTAGCAAAGCACCCAAGAACCACTTTCATCTATCTATGAGAGAGTAAAAAAAAACAACAGTCTGGACCTATTGGCAAGTATAAAATGAACTCTTTGGTGAACAAGATTAATACATCTTCTAATCCCAAGCAGCCAAGGATGTCTGTATTAATTTACTAAACTCAGAGGAAAAGAGAAAAACAACACAGACATACTCTAAATCCTTACATTGGTGTATTCCTGTGTGCTAATCTGAAAACCCTCAAAAAAGGAAATGTTCTACACTTTTGCTCATAAACTTTACATTACTTGTACAGGACTGCAGACACTTTTAAAACGATTCTTTCTAATGAAAGCACCTACATTGTATGCTTTAGGACCATGCTCTCATGTTATAGGTGCAGCAGAAAAATCTAACACTGCTAATTTAACAGGGTTTCTGTTTATAAAACATTTCATTATCCAAACTATGCAACATCAGCTCTAATAAGGACTGTCAGTTTATTTACACAGACTAGCTCATAAAAAAAACTAGCAATGCCCTTGCAAAATGTCAATAATGGTGTTATCACCTAAGACTTGTAGAACAAAACTACCCACATCTAATTCCACTTCAAGGTAAAAAATAAGGGAACAACAATCTAAACTACTGATCCTGTCATAATTTCATCAAACAGGATGGGGAGTAATAAAACATATATTTATTCATTTTATTAATGCTAACAGTGTTTAAAACAGTATTTCTAAATAGCCAATTAAATGTCTCATTGCTATTTCACAGACAGTTTAGACAGGCGAAAAAAAAATTGAGAAAAAGAGCGAGCAACATACATATTACCTAGCCTTAATTTGTAGAGGAGATAGCCTCCTTCCCCCATTTTGACAGTTGGAAACCTGAAACAGGTTTCACTTCTGTCAACACTATCAACCACTATTTGTAGCAACTGGGCATAAACAAAGTTATAGGAGGCACACAGCACGTTTGAGGAGGAAAAGAATATGAATACCCAAACCCCAATCCTTTTAACAAATGTAACATGAGGGCAAAATTAATTCAAACTAAATCCCATTAGCTCAGCCCTAGTAAGCACCAAACTAAAAGCATTAGTGCTTTATATATGGCCAAGCTCAAATATACAATTGTATTGTGGTTTATTCAGTTATGAGGGCATAAAACTTGCTTTTTTTCGCCCCAAAAAATGGTAAAACTTCTCTTTTTTTCCCTGTCCTCTTTCAAAAATATCAGAGGTCAAAATGTCAATGCAGACCTTGCTCTGGGATCCTTGCCAGGATTTTAAATATAGAACTGACATTTAACTCTTTCCAGCTGTCCTATTCTGTATTCAAGGATGTCCATGCCACTGTCCCAATTCGCCTAGAGACAGAAAGCTGGAAAGCACTTATCCCCCTGTTTGTAGTTAAAAGAATTACTTCTGCTGGTTTTTATACATTTTTTCAATTATAAGCAGGGTGCAATATACTTGTCTAATAATATAGAAGTTAGCTATTTGTATTATACCTAAATGTATGCATTTACTGAAACCTAAGGCACTTTAAAAGCTACTCTAAATGGAAAAAATGATGTTTAAATAGTGAAATTTACCCAATTTCGACTTTGATATTTGGGGCACTTAAAAATGACTATCCTATAATTTCTTTGCATAATATTCATTATCAGAATGTTCATTACATAGCCCAGGAGTTAAAAAATTGAAAATAATCATATATACCTTTATAAAAATTAGTTTTTTACGCCTGCGCAGAGTGAAATTCCATATGCAAATATCTTCATTATGCGGTACAACATAGCTTAAATTTAATTTTAATGCTAGTAGGTCACAGTATGAATATTAAGCTTTATAAATATTAAAAAACAAATTTAAAAGCACTTATTTTTTAAAAATATTTTTTTCATAATTAATATATATATTTTTAAATAAAACCAATCATTTTTGATAATTCCACATGAAAATCAAGCTGCATCCCTTGCCTATCATATTTAAACGCATTCATTCACAAGCCTAAGCACAGAAATTTACTTGAAACATGACACATTTTTGTGCCACTTTTTAAAAGGTCAGTCATTATTTAACATCAGAACCACGAATATGCTTATAAAAAAAGGGTTTTAAAAAAGGAAATCCTTACGTTAAACATTTTGCTGGTATCTAAAATAATGAACCTGATTTTTGTAACTTTTTAAAACAGCATTCTGAAATGCAGGATTTTACCCCGTGTTTAACTGACAAAGTGCTGGCTGAGTAAACATTCCTGTTTCTCCGTGGCCTACAATTAAAACAACTGCTTTACGCTCAGCGGCAGTAAAAACACAGTTGGTGAAAAGCTTTTTTCAGTGTTGAAATGTAAGCACGGTGACTATTTAAAACTGAGGCATTTCAATTAATGTTCTATAATATGTGTTTTAGTTCAGCAAACATTCACTTCAGATGAAGTGTTTGCCTGTTAATATCTAATACAATGTACCTAAGAAAAATGCTTTAAGTTTATTTATTGCAAAACACACAATTTCGTTTTTGAGGCCTATTTTATTCCTATTGAATGTGAATTCTAATTTTATCTTTTAAGCATTAGCAGTTTGTACATGTGTATAGTTGCTTACTCTATAAATTAAATAGTAACATAATTATTTAGCATATCATATGGTTCATTTCTGGATTTTATTTAATTTTTATTTAATATTAATTAAATGACATTTTGCATAACAGACTGAAAACAACAAGAAAAACCACAAACACACACAGTGAGCTCATTCCAGACATATACAGAAAGGGTCAAACACTCAGGACACATAATACAGAGTGCTTAATAGCCATTATTTCATAAATAGCGTAATCGCTATTTACTTACAGAAGTATCACTAATGTGAAAACCACATAGACATTTAAACACACATTCAACCCACAAATCAACACTTAAAACACAAAGGACAGCCCACAGACTGTACTCAATCCAAACCATTTGTAAACACTAGTTGAAAGTCATATTTACAAGAAGCGCTTCTCAATAGTATTCCAAAAGACTGCAAAAACAGCCCAACAGACTGTTTTATTTCCAAGAAGCCAAAATACACTCAATTCACTAGCTTTGTCTGGCAGAACCCCAAAAAATCGCTCTGCATTTCTCCATTCAGAAAATTGCGCAGAAAAAGGATCCTTGTTTTTATTTTGTCCATATTTGAATTCCATGGGGAAACAGAATCACCAATCACCTCTGAAGAAATATGTTTTTAGACCTAAACCTATCTAGCTATTCCTTCAAGGGAGCTGACTTATTTAATTCACATCTCACTATAGTACCTCTGAAAAGCAACACATTCTTCGATGTGTGCTTGAAACAGGCATGCCACAAATATTGCAAAATATGCAAATATTGTATAATCAAAGTAGCGTTTAAGGTACTCTTCGTACGTTGCACCGTTCAAACAAAAGTCAAACAGAGAAAAATCTCCTCATTACCTGCCTACATTAATTGCAATTTACATATTACATACATATCAATCAAAAGTTGGCCAACACAAATCTAAGCCACAGTAAGTGTTACTAAACTACCTTACCAATCAAAGGCATCAAACCAACAGCAAGTGCTGCAGAACGACTCTTACCAAAAAAATGGTTGTCCAAATTCTAACTGCTAAGTTCTGAATGACCTAACAGTCTTTTTTAGAATACTCATGCCAAAAAGGTTCTCAGTCAGGGGTGACATCATGTGGAGGATCAAAATCAGGAAAATCAGAAATATGCTGGGCTGCAGAGACAGAGAATCCCCAGAATCTCCGTGCACAGAGTCCTCTCCTCCGCAGTAGATTTCTGTCTCCAGACAAGATCACATCCTCAGATAGCCGCTTCTCTGATGAAGTCCTCGTTGGAGTGCCATTTGAAGAAATAAAAAAAATACCTTCTTAGGGGTTCCACTGATTCTTGGTCATTTTAAACCAACAAAGAAAAAATGGGCACAGAAGCTGAAATATATGAAATAACATTTTTATTAACCTCAAATGAGTCAGACGTCACACAGAAGCCTTAGAAACTGAATGAGGCTGTCTCAGGAGTACAGAAAACAGAGGCCTTATATATGCTTAGGGTTACATACTCAGCATAAAACTAAGCATGGGCGAAATTTGCGAATTCGCGTTCAGCAAATTCATGCAAAAGCGAATTCGCAATTCGCATAATCCGCGAATGGCTGCGAATTTGCGATTTTTTGTGTTTGCCAGTTTGCGATGATTTTTTACAAGTTCGGGAACGCGAACTTGTGTGGTCACAACGGTCGCGAGCATGTTGTTTCCACGTGTCCAGCCTGTTTGCGACCCTGTGGTTCATCGCGCCCACCCTCCGGTTCATCAGTGCCACCCTCTGGTTCATCACTGCCACCCTCTGGTTCATCACTGCCACCCTCTGGTTCACCACTATCACCCTCTGGTTCACCACTGTCACCCTCTGGTTCATCACTTCCACCCTCTGGTTCACCACTGCCACCCCCTGGTTCATCACTATCACCCCTGGTTCACCACTGCCACCCTCTGGTTCACCACTGTCACCCTCTTGTTCATCACTGCCACCCTCTAGTTCATCACTGCCACCCTCTGGTTCATCACAGCACCCTCTGGTTCATCACAGCACCCTCTGGTTCACCACTGCCACCCTCTGGTTCATCACTGTCACCCTCTGGTTCATCACTGTCATCCTTTGGTTCACCACGGTCACCCTCTGGTTCACCACTGCCACCCTCTGGTTCATCACCGCCACCCTCTGGTTCACCACTGCCACTCTCTGGCTCACCACTGCCACCCTCTGGTTCATCACTGCCACCCCCTGGTTCATCACTGCCACCCTCTGGTTCATCACGGCCACCCTGTGGTTCATCACAGAACCCTCTGGTTCATCACAGCACCCTCTGGTTCACCACTGCCACCCTCTGGTTCATCACTGTCACCGTCTGGTTCATCACTGTCACCCTCTGTTTCACCACTGCCACCCTCTGGTTCACCACTGCCACCCTCTGGTTCACCACTGCCACCCTCTGGTTCATCACTGCCACCCCCTGGTTCATCACTGCCACCCTCTGGTTCATCACAGCACCCTCTGGTTCATCACAGCACCCTCTGGTTCACCACTGCCACCCTCTGGTTCATCACTGTCACCCTCTGGTTCATCACTGTCATCCTTTGGTTCACCACTGCCACCCTCTGGTTCATCACTGCCACTCTCTGGTTCACCACTGCCACCCTCTGGTTCATCACAGCACCCTCTGGTTCATCACTGCCACCCTCTGGTTCAACACTGCCACCCTCTGGTTCATCACAGCACCCTCTGGTTCACCACTGCCACCCTCTGATTCTCCACTGCCACCCTCTGGTTCACCCCTGTCACCCTCGGGTTCACCACTGCCACCCTCTGGTTTATCACTGTCACCCTCTGGTTCATCACTGTCACCCTCTGGTTCTCCACTGTCACCCTCTGGTTCATCACTGTCACCATCTGGTTCACCAACGCCACCCTCTGGTTCACCCCTGCCACCCTTTGGTTCAACACTGTCACCCTCTGGTTCACCACTGCCACCCTGTGGTTCACCACTGCCACACCTTGGTTTACCACTGCCACTCTCTGGTTCACCACTGTCACCCTCTGGTTCATCACAGCACCCTCTGGTTCACCACTGCCACCCTCTGGTTCATCACAGCAACCTCTTGTTCACCACTGTCACCCTCTGGTTCTCCACTGTCACTCTCTGGTTCATCACTGTCACCATCTGGTTCACCAGTGCCACCCTCTGGTTCACCCCTGCCACCCTTTGGTTCAACACTGTCACCCTCTGGTTCACCGCTGCCACCCTGTGGTTCACCACTGCCACACCTTGGTTTACCACTGCCACTCTCTGGTTCACCACTGTCACCCTCTGGTTCATCACAGCACCCTCTGGTTCACCACTGCCACCCTCTGGTTCATCACAGCAACCTCTGGTTCACAGCAGTCACTCTCTGGATCACCCCTGTTGCCCTCTGGTTCATCACAGCACCCTCTGGTTCACCACTGCCACCCTCTGGTTCATCACAGCACCCTCTGGTTCACCACTGCCACCCTCTGGTTCACCACTGCCACCCTCTGGTTCATCACAGCACCCTCTGGTTCACCACTGCCATCCTCTGGTTCACCCCTGCCACCCTCTGGTTCAGCACTGTCACCCTCTGGTTCACCACTGCCACCCTCTGGTTTATCACAGTATCCTCTGGTTCACCACTGCCACCCTCTGGTTCACCCCTGCCACCCTCTGGTTCATCACTGCCACCCTCTGGTTCCGCACTGCCACCCTCTGGTTCACCACAGCACCCTCTGGTTCACCACTGTAGATTATGGGGGAACGCACACCTGCCCAGCCTCAATTGAGATGTATTAATTTGGGGCTGGTTAATGTGTCACTGAATTTGAGCTTCAAGTGTGGCACCTGCTTCCTTAGCTGCAAGTTCTTCCTGTTGCAGTTTAATTTTTTTTACAGGAGCATTCTGCCATACTTGTAACTATTCTCTGACCCTGCTATGAGGGTCAGAGCAGGGCAGAGAATAGTTGCAAGTAGGCAACTGAACTCTGGAGGGGCCACTCAGGAAGCACTACAGGGAATGGCTACAAATTAGCTTGAACTTTTGCAAAATTAGTTCCGCCCGATTTCGCAGATTTTTCTGCAATTTCGTGAGCTTCGCGGATTGCGAAATTGCAGAAAATCCGCAAATTCCGCGAGCGGAACGAATTTTACTCCCATACTTAGTTGTGACCAGAGGTATCCCTGTTCAGTCATGAGCTGGTTTGTGTGAAGGTGACCAGCTGGCTTCCATTCTCCTCACTTCATGGAGGTGACCGGCTGGCTTTCATTCTCCTCACGCCTGCTTCTTTTATCAGAATATTTGCACAGTTCTAGCCTTTGCATCTAGCAATGCGATAAGTTGATGGTTTGTGGGAGGGGCCAGATTACGATTTTTCAGTATAGGGGGGGTGGAGGGGTTAACCCCTTTCCAAGACTCAGGAACAATATTTGTCTCTAAAGAGGCCACAATCTGTCAGCCCAAAAAACAGGGCCTGCATCATAAACAGGGGGTCCCTCTGCTCCTGGTCCATCATCTGGCCACTAAACAATACTTCCTTATCCATTTGAGTTGTAGAAAGTTTCACATCTTGTCATGGTATTATTTAGGAATAAACTCCTCCTTTGAGTTGCCTATGGAAAGAGCGGAGATACGTCGAAGGCACCCCTTAATTGTAAACTTATGTCCATAGGGTTCCCTCGGTCAGCATCAAAGTCATTTTCAAACATCTACAACTGTTTACAGTCTGTCTTTGCACAAATGTCATGAGATTGGACCCACTGCCCCTCCTGTGCTCTCACACTGACCTCTTAAAATGATTTAAGAGGGACACTGTCTCAACTTGCCTCCGACACAGGGTTCTTCTTTGCGGTTATATGAAGCCTTGACTTTAATCCCCACTTTTCCAGCTCAAGGTCCCTTCTGTGCCACAATTGTCCTCAGGTGACTCTTGCCTTCATCTGCAGCATTTAATCAGTACTTAAGATGCACTACTTTACCGTAGAGCTAGAAATCAGACTAGCGTCAAGAGCCCTTTGTAGGCAGTGTGAACTATATTCATGATTCATTCTTTTGTTCTAATGCAGAATATAAGGAATAACTTGCTTTTCCCATAAGTTGCCACCGAGAGCAGAAGTCCAGTCGAGCTGTTCTTTCACAGATCCATCTCTTTCCATCTCTTAAACTGTGATATAAAATTGAGGGCAGATTTTATATTTTTTAACAACTTAACCCCAATGAAGAATTCTAGTTCCTAGAAAGTGGGTGCTTTAGATGTTACATCTCCTGTCTACATTTTTGGTGCAGTGGGATCAAGGTCTCCTTTAGAGCAGGGGTGGGGAGTGGATGATACACGGCATATTACACTTTGTAGGTTTCTGAATACCCACAAGCTTGTACGTTTGCGAGCATTTATACATCTAGAGCTGTCCCACCCTACAACAGATCCCCCTAGATTCGGTGAGCATGCGGAAGGGCTTACTCCGTGAGGAAAATGAAAAATAAGCAGTAGAAAAAACTCATGCAGCGCGTAACAGTGGAGCAAGTCACCCTTGGCGTGCTGCGGGAGAGGGAAAGGGCAGGAATGTGCCGTATTTACCACTATGAAGCAAATCCCTGTCTTTCCACTTTGCTGGTGCACAATGTGCTGCCTAGCGCCAACTCGAGCACCCCTGCACCAGGCGTTGTAAGCACTTTCCTGCACAAAAACAATCCTCTGAGACATTTTCCTTTCTGTGTGTGCAGCACCGGCAGGAAGAGGGAGTAACAAGGAGAACTAAAGCTTTTCCCCATCTCACCTCACCCGGGAGGGGTATGTTTTTGACGCATTCCCAGGTATACCAGCAATGCACCAAACGCCAAGAGTGGATGCGTGGAGACACCCCCTCTCCACCCATGGAACGCCTCTCTGGGTCAGAGCAATGCACCAAACGCCAAGGGTGGATGCGTGGAAGCACCCCCGCTCCACCCATGGAACCGCTCTCTGGGGCAGAGTAATGCAACGCAGCGATTTGCGATGTGTTGCGTTACTTTAGATTTATCAAGCAACGCAAGGCCATGCAAGGTGACCTTGCGCTGCTTGATAAATATTACTTAGTAGTTGTGTCTCCCTTGTGGACCATTGCTTGATGCAAAGATAACACAACTATTTGATAAACCTGCCCTGTGTGTGGATTTTCACAGCTTCATGGTTCCAAGTGCTTAAATGTCTGCTGTGTAGATTTCGGCGCAACAAGAACAGGAGCCGGGGTGATGTCACATGACATTCCCAGTGGTACGTCTGGAGAATGACAGTGAAAGTTTGCAAGCATCAAATAGTAACTCTGCACCGGTACATCGGCATGCTTTTACGAGTGCACATATTCGTGCATTAGAGAATCATCACTGTGTGCAAAGGTGCTGTGTCTCTCAAGACACATTTCATCCTTAAGTAATAATAATAATTATTATAATATTATTATTATTATTATGTTTAAATGTATATGGCGCAACAGCTACCCGGAGGTGTACCGTCGCCTTACGGACACAAGCTAAACAACAGAGCAGCAAGAGAGACAAAACTAACAAGAGAGACAAAACTACCAAGAGAGACAAAACATTCCTCTGGTTCCCTTGTGCTGTGGGTGTGCTAACCCCCCCAAACTTCCAGGATAGAATGCGCAGATTCTCACAACCTTTCACTTGTGAACATTTGTAGATTCTTACTATTCACAGGGGGCAGGACTGGTCCTTCCAGTTGCCATGGGAGCCAGATCCGGGGGTTGGCCTTTGTTGTTCTCTTTCTACCACCATCTTGCAGCGTCCAACGCATTGTAAGATTGCGCTCATGAGGATTTAAAGAACTAGACGCACTGTGCACCCCCTAGGTGGCAATATCTTCATTGTGCCCGTCACGCCTGCACGTGAGCAGGAACAGATTACATACATTATGCACCTTTGGAGTACAGGGTGGGCCCACCGAAGGTGGCAGTGCCCTTATTGTGCCCTTGGTGCCTGTAAGGGGTGAGGCTCAAACCGTGAACCCCCCTTAAGATGGCAATACTATTCTTTGTGCCCCTTACTCATATAGGAGGTGAGGATCAGACTAGACACACCGTGCATGCCCCCGTAAGGTGGCAGTACCCTTACTGTACCTGTTGTGGTCCTGTGTTTTCAAATGCAGAGACCCCTTTCATTTTGGCATGAAAATATGTCTTATTAAACACACAACCAGTAATGAACTCTGAGTCCATCAAATGCGCACTTCTAGTCTATTCTTCTGTTCTCTAAATGTGTCATGAAGCCTTGATGATCAAGCTCATGTAAAACCCCATTCAGTGACTGCTTAGTTTAGAAGTTATCTCAGGCATGTCATAAACACTGAATCTGACTGTTCCCCTTCATAATTCTATTATTATTTTTATTTTAACCACATTTTTTTTTTTATATATAAAATTCTTTATTCGGCTTGTTCACAAAGGAAAAACCATAAAAGAGACAATTAATAAAACACATTACATTTTTACATAACTAATACAGTCGAGATGCACGATTTTGGAAAAAATTCATACAAAGAGCTAATACAATAGAGAAAGATTGATTATAGAAAAATTTCATCAGGAATCTGCTCAGAGTATCCTTAATGAGGGATTTTATAAATTTTTCCTGTGCTTCACGATGCATTTTAAAAAGTTACTTACAAAATAACACACATTTTCAGTTTCCAGCATTTGGAGTCTAAGAAGAGCGGGCCTGCATTGTCTCAGTCCCCAGTTCCTCAATATTGGTAGTAACCAGATTTTTCGATGCTGTTGATGAAATTTGCAGAGCATGATCACATGTAGATTGGATTGTGTTGATAGTCCGTCACACGGACAGGGTGGCAGAATAACTTCCCAACAGTTTTTCGATGGAAACGTGACCAATCTGAAAAAAGTATTTAGCCTAAATCTGGTTATTAACATTCTCTCATACGTTGAAATTTGGAGTGTCAGGTACGGGTGAATACCTGGGGCTATTTGTACCATGTTTGCATGGACTACCGCAGTTTTTAATGATTCAGAAGCCAATCTTAGAGACTCCAAGTGTCTTAGTGCTAATTGTTTAAGGTCTCTCTTCGAGATGTCCAATATGGATTCTGGGTCAAGGAAATAGTCACTAACCCTAGGTCTTTAAAAAAGTCTTTTACATAAGAGAGCCATTTTACTTTGGAGGAGTTGTGAAGGGCCATCGAATCAGCAATGATGGACTGGGTCAGCGCATTTTTATCGGATGTCCAGATGCGCCTCCACAGCATCACTGGTTCAGTTTTGATTAGATCCTCTATATAGGGTATTCCTAATTCCAGGTGCATGGCATAGGTTGAGGTACCTTTCGGGGTGGATAGGAGAAATCTAAGAAAAACATTTTCAGCCTTCTGAATGGAGCTAGTGTCGGTGTATCCCCAGACTCCCGCGCCATATAGGGCGATAGCCTGGCATTTCGCATTATAAATTTTCAGTAGCTCCACTGGGGGCCTTTTTCCCATTCTCTGAGAAAAGCTCGTTAGAGCGGCTATTGATCTCTTAAAGAGATGTCCCCTTGAATCTACTGCTGGCTTCCATGTCAAATGATCATCTATCATAATGCCCAGGTAAGGGTAATGGGGGGTGACCTCAAGCTTTTGGTTATCGAGGTAGATGGCCTTTGTTTTTTTTGCCCCCTGCCTGCTGTCATGACAAAAGTTTTCCTCACATTCACCCGCAAATCCAGGTTGCCCATGAAGGTTGTGTACCTATTCAGTGAGAGTTGGAGCTCGCGTGGTGTACGCGCGAGAATGACGGCGTCATCCGCGTAGAGCAGGGTGGGAATCAGGCGCTGGTTTATGCGTGGGAGGTCCTGAGCCCCCCTCAACATCTCCCCCTCCAGACCATTAGTGTAGAGTGAGAAGAGGAAGGGGGCCAGGACACATCCCTGCCTGACTCCACGCCCTACGGTAAACGGGGCCGTCAACTCGCCATTTAGACCAAATCGCACTCTGGCCGTTGCGCCGGAATAGAGTTCCCTAAGAAAGTCCAAAAGAGATGATTCTACACCCATTTGTGCTAGGACCATCCACAGTTTTGCATGCGATACGCAGTCAAACGCCGCGGAGAGATCGACAAAGACCATGTAGATCTTGGTGGTCTTAGCCTGTATGTATTTTCCCATTATTAGGGAGAGATTGAGGGCCTGTTCTACTGTTCCGAAACCCTCCCGGAAGCCAAATTGGATGTCAGAGATAATGCCTCGATCCTCACTCCACTGCTGGAGACGCTCTAGGATAACTCTCCCCACTACTTTCCCGAGCGAGTCCAGCAGGGAGATGGGCCAATAGCACTTCACATCTTGGCGGTCCCCTTTTTTAAAAATGGGGACCATTATTGACTTGGTCCAGGAACTTAAAACTCCCTCGTTCGCCGCCGCTATGCATACTCTTGTTAGGATGGGGGCCCAGAGATCTAGGATGTTTTTTAAAAAGTCCACTGGGACCCCGTCGGGGCCTGGAGCTTTACCCGATTTGCTTTTCTGCAATGCTACCAAAAGATCAGGAATATCGAACGGGAACGGAGTGGGATACTGTACTTTTGGGGGCAATAAATCTGTGGGTGAAGTACTTTTAAAGATCTTGGAAAAGTGTGCACCCCATGTATGCTCATCTATGGCAACTTCGATTCTGGGGGTGCCGGTGTCAGAGAGATATGGAGTTCTGACTGTACGCCAGAAAAGCTCACTGTTTTTTGATACGGCACTCTTGTGGAGATCGTCCCAGAGTTTCTGTTTTAATTGTGCAATTCTCAATTTTCGTTCCCCTGTGTATTGACGTCTTAAGAGTTGGATTTGGGCTGCGTCCCTCGGTTTATTATGAAGTGCTGACTTTAGTTTGGTTAGAGCAGTTGTGCAGTTATGGTTAAACCAGCTTTTCTTTGCAGGGTGATTTGTTCTGGGTTTTAGCAGAAGTAAATCCTTAATGTACTCTAAGATGCGATTGAAGTTCGTTAGAACTTCCTCATAGCTTGAGGAGAGATCCAGGCATTTTAAAATATTTGGGTATGCCTGGATTATCAGTTTTTTTGTGAGTTCAGTAGGATTAATTTTACCCCATTTGATAGTGAGACCGTTCTGTTTACCAATCTCTAATTTATTCTGTGCAAGCGTGCTTGCTATATCCGAGTTTAGGGGTTTGAGGTCGGGAAATTGAAGATTGATCCTTAAGGCTGAATGGTCACTAAGTATATTCTCAATGACCCGAAAATCCTTCGCTATGCCTGTCAGGCCAGGAGATAAGAAGATATAGTCAATTGTTGTGTGGTGGCCTCTACCCGTATAGGGCGGACTAAGTAGGTTAGAGTCTGCATTTTGACGGTTAGCAATTTGTAGATCCAAGTCCGAGAGGACAGCGTTTAGAATATTCCCAGCTTTATTATGTGTGAAGTGTACTAATGGGGCATCAAATTCATCCACCATCCCACAACAGAGTGGATTAGTGGTTAGACATGGATGGAGATTGAAGTCTCCACCCCATATTAAGTGGGTTATCCCCTGATTAATTCTCCATTGATAAGATTGTTTTAATTTCTCGTGTAGATTACTGAGGAGAGTTATAAATTGGTCTTCCTCAAGATTATTATATAGGTTGATTAGGAAGATGGTCTCCTTATTTGCAAGGGAGAGGGAAAGGATTTGGTAATTAGAATCCTGAGAAATTCTAGCCACTTTTAGGTGGGGTAAGGTGTTCGCTATATAGGTTACTAACCCTCCTTTGGGTCGTCCCATTGTACTACTTAATGCTGGGACAAAGTAGGTTTTATAACCTTGTAAATGTAGCTCTTCTGTTGACCATGTCTCCTGGAGACAGATTATTTGAAAAGGTTTTAGAAAATTTTGTGCGGTCCCGTTCTCAATTTTGGATCGAAGACCTGCTATATTCCAATAGAGTATAGAGATCAGAGGACTCACATCTTTTAGTTGTTCTACTCTGAATGTAGCTTCGGCGTCCGAGGGTGCCGATGGGACATTCAGGTTCCCAGGGTTAAAAGGTACATGGAAATTAGTGGGTACGGTTTCTTTTGATGGTCAATCGACCATTTCAAGTCCGCTGTACCTGTTGTACAGCGGAATATTATGCTATGGGTCCCACCGGGGCTGATCTCTGGTCACCTGCCTATGTGCATGTGGTCTCCTTTCTGGCCAACCTCCCCCCTGGTAACGTGGTCCCACTGTGTGCCAGGAATAATCTGGCTCGTAAAGTCTAGGGGGACCATAATATCTAGTGTTTGCTAAATCATCCTGTCGGGGGAGTGGGACGGCCCAAGGAGGCTCTTGTTCCTGGGGAGGTCCATTTATTTGTCTGAAAGGGTAGAAAAAAGAAAGTGACTTAATTTTAATACCTCCGTTTGAAGCGATGTCTTCCCAGGAGCAAACATAGTCTGCTATGCGTGGGTCCTCGAAAGTTATCACTATACAGTCCCCTGGGATCGTTTTTCTGGTGTTGCCCACCCATGGGACCCTAGAAACAGATCTGATCCTTCCATGCCAGGTTGAAGGGATCGGACGATTGGTCTGCAACCAATGCTGTGCCTTGTTTTTTAGAGACCAGCCAGGTTCCGAGTTATGGTCTGTTAGCTCAGGAACACCGGCCATAACCACTACGTACGGTGAGGCCTCAGGTGGAAAATCGGCTGGAGCTCTTGACTGACCTAGATTTTTGGCAGTATTTCTCCTGGGCCTGGCGGACGAGGGGTTTGGAACTGAATTCTGAGGAACAGGAGTTTTGATGGATGATTTGTTTATAGTTTTATTGGCAGCTTTGTTAGGTACCTGAACATTTGGGGCAGGTGTGATTGGTGGCCCTGGCGAGGACGGTAAGGTAATGTTTGTTGGGTTGTTAGGTATAGTCGATGTAGTAGTTGGATGTGATATGTTAGCTGACTTCGGTGTATTGTTGATGGTAGGGGAACTGGGAATTGTTATCTGAAGGGTCTTCTTTTGGGGGTTAGATGGATTCGGATTAACATTTGTTGTTTTTATGGAGTGTGGTTTTTTATTATTATTATTTCCTCCTGTTTTTTGTGGGCCTGCAAGATGATTGGGTTGTTGGGTTTGTACAAGTTTTAGGATCTGTGTCTCCAAGTGCGCTAATCGTTGTTCTAGGGGTTGCAAAGATTGTTTAAAAATGTTAGCTATTTAATTTAGTAGTAGCTGGGAGTCCTCCATATCACGTGGACCCTTATGGGTTTGTGTGGTGGTTGGAGAATCCAAGATTACCGGGATAGATGTTTCGTTCTCTGAATGATGAACTAATACTGGGACTCCTATTTGTTCTACCCTAACCGCTCGATCTTGTGAGGCGCTAGGTATGTGGGTCAGGTTGTTTGGTACTGGGTGATTAGGGGGAACCCTTTTTTTACTTATCGCCCCCTCCCTCCTTCCCCTTTCTATCATCTTGTCTATGGACGAGATTTGTGGTGAGGTTTGTGGGACTAAGTCCGGTGTTTTTTCTAGGTCAAAGCTAAGCTGTGAGTCTGCAAGCTGGGACACTGATAAGTCAACTGTGTTAGGTAAACTGCGTCTCTCTCGACTCGGGTTTGCTTCAGCATTCGGGGCTCCTAGAGCAGGTGATCTAGCCTCCGCCAAGTTCCCCAGGGAGGATCTTTTGGCGAATGCCAGGTCTAAGGAGACCCTTTCTTCTATTAGTGAAATGCTTTGGTCGATGAACGTATTCGCCTTCGTAATGAAGTCGTCCATAGGACCAAGCAATTTGCCCACGCTACCCGGAGCTTTGGTTTTAGTTCCCCTAGTAACAACCATTATTACTAACCTATGATAAAGGTAATGGGAGGATGGAGGTAGGTAGAGCCAGATAGGGAAATAAGAAGGGTGGCCCAGTCTAGTCTCTTACGTCCTCGAACGGCCTCAAACGGCCCGCTCTTTGCCCGGTCTTTGCCCCGGGCTCCGACCCGCACGCGTCCCGCGACGCGCGTTGCTGGGCTTGCTTAAATTCAATGTAGCAGAAGGGAGGCGTGGCACTGGGAGGGGGTGCGGCTCACACGGGAAGAGGACCCAGCTGTTGGTGGTGAATGCTGGTCCTCGCAGTCCCGGGGCCGGCGCCTCTCGCCTCCTCTGCGGCCACGGAGTTGGTCCTTTCCTCACTGTTGTATCAGCGGCAGGTTAAGGGTCTTGGCTGCTACTCCTGTAGCGAAGCGTGGTCCTTGCACAATTACAATTCCTCAAAGCAAGCGGCTCCCGCGTAGCGGGGGCCGCGAGAGGTTTTCAGCGTTCAGATGGAGGCGTGGCACTGGGAGGGGGCGCGGCTCACGCGGGAAGAGGACCCAGCTGTTGGTGGAGAATGCTGGTCCTCGCAGTCCCGGGGCCGGCGCCTCTCGCCTCCTCTGCGGCCACGGAGTTGGTCCTTTCCTCACTGTTGTATCAGCGGCAGGTTAAGGGTCTTGGCTGCTACTCCTGTAGCGAAGCGTGGTCCTTGCACAATTACAATTCCTCAAAGCGAGCGGCACCCACTTAACCACTTGCTTTATTTAGCCTTCTTTATTTTCGTAGAAGGTTTGAGGTCCTTAAACACGAGCAGCGCTGGTTCCATTTTAGCCTCAGTTTCCATTTGCGTTCGCCCGGCTGAGCTGAAGTTCACAGTCAGCATCTTGTAGCCTTTTACAGAACTTGTGAAAGTGGTTTCCATGTCTAACCACCCTTAAGCCTTAATTGTTAGCCTATCGGATGCCACAAATCCAGTCCATCCTCTCAATATCTACAGCTCAAGGTTTTAGAAGTTGACACTTGTAAAGTAAACACGAGCTAAAGAGGACGCAAATGCTCAGGGGCTTTTTACATCAGTGACAAATTTTACATCCAACCAGTATAGTCCAGTTAGATCTAGAGTCTTAAGATCCCTGTTTGTTTCTGAAAACATAAAATAAAAATCAGTGGTAAATACCTGCTATGAACCCCAGAACTGACCACTGATTCAGAGGGACACTTGCCCCGGGTCACAGATCCAGATGGCCTGGCACCAGATTTCACCTTCAATGAAGAAGCGCGAGACGAGACTCCTCCAAAACTCAGGCTGCACTGAATGGCGCTGGGGCAATGTTTGCCTCTGAATAAACACAATGTCTTTGCCCTTGAAACAGCTGGCAGGCTTTTCCAGACCAACCACAAACCCTGTTGTCCCAGGTCTGCTCACCACCACAGAACCTCGAGAGATAGGTAGGTTATTTATTTATTCTACTAGAACCAGCATAGCGCCTAGAGATAGCACAGTGAGGGTGTTTGCGCTATAAATTGTGATAATGATTTTACAGGTTTTCACTGCTCTGGAAATGCTTAGCTTCGTCTCATTTTTATCTTCTGTGATGTTACCATACACCATTGTGAGCACTGGGTTCAGAAATTTTAAAATAACTATTTTAAAATAAAAGACACAATATATACCCAGTTCTGATGTACCTTGAAAGTGTCCCTGAACACATTAGGGGACTGTTAATAACCCAGAGGGCGCGAGCCCCACACCTGCACGAATGCTCAGTGGGTTGTGTGTGGCTACATTTAAAGCAGACTGCTAAACTCAGTGGTGGTGCACCCAACTAATTCCTTCACCCTGTGTGTTAGAAATCTAAACTCTGTGGACCTGGCCGCTAGATCCCACAATCTGCAGCATGGTCTTTACTCCTGTATGGGTGAGATCAGACTAGACCCAACTTGTGCCCCCCCCACTTATGGTGGCACTATCCCTGTTGTGCCCTTCACTTCTCTATAGGGTGAGGTTCAAACTAAACACAGCTTGGAAGCCCCGCCTACAAGGTTGCATTTCACTTCTTGTGCCCTAAATTTCTGTTCGGCGTGAGGATCAGACTAGACACATCATTTGTCCCTTTTAAGTGACAGTACTACTTATTGCTCCCTTTACTCCACTATGCAGTGAGGATCAGACGAGATGCAACTTGTACTCCCTCTTAAGGTGGCGAAACCCTTCTTGTGCCCTTTACTCCTGTATGAAGTGAGGGTGAGACTAGCACAACTTGGTCGCCTCTTAAGGTGGCAATACTCTTGTGCCATTTACTCCTACACAGGAGTAGGCTCAGACTAGACACACCACGTGCCCCTTCCAAATGCTAAATTAGCTTCACAATGGAACTATCATGCCAGAAATCACTGTCGTTTGCGATGGCAAACAGTTGGAGAGGGGCTCTGGGAGTGGTGCAGAGAAATGGCCTTCAGTCCTGCCCTGTTTATCATATCCGGGCAAAGCTGTGATAGAGAATAGCTAAACACAGAGAGAAGGTACGCTCTGCGCTCAATCTTAAGAAACTGTTATCAAACTGGGGAAAAGCTGTGATAGAGAACAGCTCAAAACAGAGGGAATGTGTGCTGAGCGATCCATCGTAAGAACCTCGATGCACAGGGTTTCTATGTGCTGCTTCTGCTAAGTTTTAGCACACAGAGAATTTGGAAATCACAAATGAAACAGTATGTACAACATAGCTCCCCGCCCCACATTGTAAGAGAGATGAGTGCTTCCCAAAGATGCGTAACAAACAGCCGTCACTGCATTAATAATGTCCAGATTAGACTACTGCAATAGTCTATATCTCAAAATCCAGGAAGCATCTTTAAACAAACTTCAAATACTGCAGAACGCAGCAGCCAGACTCCTTACAGGCACGCCAAAGTTCGACTCAATCTCAGCCAAAATTAAAAAACTTCAGTGGCTGCCGGTTAGGAAGCGCACTCAATTTAAGTCCCTCTGTCTGGTGTTTAAAGCCCTTCAGGGAACCAGACCAGAATTTTTAAAACAATAATTACGCTGGTATACGCCTCGTAGAACACTGCGGTCTTCAGAGGCAAGACTCATAAATGTCCAGAGGGTAAAAAAAGCCACTTGGGGAGGAAGAAGCTTCACTGGGAATGTGGCCAGAGCATGGAATGCTCTGCCACTATATCTGCGAAACTGACTTTGTTTACTTTTTTAAACAACAACCATACTGAAAATGATTTTAAATGGACACCACGGGGGCGTGGCCAAGATGGCGGGGTGAGCGGACGCTTCCTCCCGTAGCTCCTCCGGCCCGGCTCAGCTCGAGCCCCGATTCCTGCGCCTCTCTCCCCCCGCGGCTGCACTGCGGGTGAGAGAACTGTGCCGGAGTTCCTGGGGCACATTGTGGTGCCACTTTGACTTCTGGAGCCCCGGGGGAAGTTCCCGAAAAGTTTATTCGGAGATCGCTCCGAGGACTAGAGCCCGGGTCGCCCTGAGGAGAGGAGCCTGGAGGCGGAGCGTAGTACGGCGCTGTCCGCGCGCCTTGGCTGGCCCGAGTGCTGAAAAGCGGAACGCCGGAGATCCCGAAGGAGCGGACTAGAAGGACTCCGCGGGGCGAGGTGGCTTCCTGGCGCCATTGCTGGGCGACGGACTTTAGCCCTGTACCGGCGATCCCCCCACTACCCGGGGTCTCGAGGGGCGACGCCTTGCGAACTCCGCGCCCGGAGGCGCTGGATGGCGGAGTTCGAGCAGTGCCCGAGCCGGGCAATCGACTGGTGATGGGGGGAGGCACCGGTTTCGCACTTTCCGGACCCGTTATCATTTGAGAGTTGCCCACGGACTTGCTGGCCCGGGCTGCCTTCTTGGGCCCCACCCTCCCGCCATCTTGTCTTTGTGTGGCTGAGCCCAGTGGCCCCTGCCCGCGCCCTTCTCATACGGGAGCCTCGACTCGTTCTGGCGCCAGCTCATCTACTGCCCTCTCTGGGAACACGAGACGGGAGGCCTACTCTTCGGACATTGCTGCCTGCCCTGCTGGCCCGAGGGCCGTCTTGCCCATGCCCAGACCGCCATTTTGTCGCCTGTGACGCACTATCCTTGTCCTCGGCGAAGGCCTCACATCTGGTGCCCGCGAGCGGTGGCGCTCGCCTACAGCAACTAATCCTGGGCTTTGCCGGGCCCCAAGATGACTGGAAGGCGTGGCGCGGCACGGGGTGATCGCACCTTGCCGGAAATGCTCGGCAGGTCCCAGCAACTACGCGACAGGACGCAGCCGTCCCCGGGGGCCTCCCGGGCATCAACGGACGCAACTGCGGGCGAGCCGCCGGTCACGCGGTCCTTCATGGAGGACTTATTCACCTCCCTCAAGGAGGAATTTCAAACTCTTAAGACCGAAGTGGCTGGAGAGGTCCGGGAGGTGCGCAGGGAAGTCGAGGGCCTGGGCGAACGGGTCGATACTGTGGAGACGGCGGCTCAACGCCGCGATGAGGAGATAACCCATCTCCAACAGGACGTCCTCCGCCTCCGGGAGCAATGTGTCGAGCTCCAGGCCCACTCGGAGGACCTCGAGAACCGGTCCAGGAGGAACAACATCCGGGTCCGGGGTGTTCCATCCGCCGATGAAGGTACGGACCTAGTGGCTTATCTGCAGGACCTGTTCCGTGACATCTTGGAGGAGGGAGCGGATTTCCCCATCCGCATCGACAGGGCACACAGGGTGGGCCGCCAGCGCCAGTCATCAGCACCCCCGCCTGATATCCTGGCATTCTTGCCGGATTTCCCTCTAAAGGAGCGCATCATGACTGAGGCCCGTAGGAAGCAACCATTGACCTTCCGCGAAAGACCTGTGGCGCTCTATCAGGACCTGTCGGCCATCACACTGCAAAAGCGCAGGTCCTTCCGCATCGCTACGGACTTTCTGCGAGAGCACGAGACAGCCTACTCCTGGGGTCACCCCTTCCGTCTTATCTTTCGATGGAATGGGGTACTGCATCAGCTGCGCTCCTTACAAGATGTCTGCGGGGTGCTGGGTCTTACTGCTACGGAGGAGGACGGGGCTACACCCGCATGGAGGCGCCCCGAGCGGCGGGGCCGACGGAGGTCGAGAAGGCGCCCATCGTCAGCGCCAGTGAGTCGCCCGGACTCGCCCACCATCAGAGCTGACATGGCGGAGGCCCTGAGGACTGCGGCCAGGAACTTGCCTGAATCTACTGGTGTGGCCTTGACGGCCTAATTTTTCTCCGGGGGGAGAGGCTCTTAGCTTTCACGATGCTGGGCTGGGGGTTGGAGGGGCGGGGGGGTGGTGTGTGGCTGGACGTCCACTTGACTGTTTTCTGCAGACTCGCCCATTTGGGCTAGACTGAGACTATGGGGTGTTGTTTTTTGCTTTTTGTTTTGGCCGGTTGCCATCAATGGTTTTTGGGGGGGTTTCATTGTTGGTTTGTTGTGGGGGGGGTCCCGTCCGAAGCTGTCCGAACGAGTACGATGCCGCCTCTGGCCTTCCCTGCGCCCCTGCCCCGCGCGCCCCCTCCGCTGATCCCCCGCCTGCTGCATAGCGCGCTGTTTCCCTGGAGGCGATGCCACCCCTGAAAGTAGTGACCCTTAATGTCAAGGGTCTGAATAATCCCGTAAAGCGTAGGGCGATCCTCTCCCTATTGGAGGGGTCGCAGGCGGATATTTGCCTCCTGCAGGAGACCCATTTACTCTCCAGAGATTGCCATAGGTTGCGCTCTGCCAAGTTCCCCACTCAACTTTTTTCCTCTGCTGCGACTAAGACCGCTGGGGTGGCCATTCTTCTAGCCAGCTCCTTTAGGGGGGAGGTGCTGTATAAACATGCCGAGCAGAAGGGGAGGCTCTTAGTGTATCGCATGCGCTTAGGAGGTGTTACCTTTACGGTTGGTTCGGTTTACAGCCCAAACGATCACCAGGATCGTTTCCTGGACTCGGTGTTGGTGGACGTTACTGCCTCGCCCGATCGCCATGTCATCCTGGGGGGGGACCTGAATATGGTCTTCGACTCCACTCTAGATAGGTCTGCCCAGCGTTTTCCGCAGACAGGGGAGCTTTCTAAAGCGGTGCGGGACCAGATTGCAGAGATGGACCTGCATGACCTCTGGCGCACCATGCATCCCACCGATAGGGACTACTCCTACTTTTCCCACGCACACCGCACTTATTCGCGGTTGGATTATCTTTTGGTGAGCGGCCCACTTCGCTCGGCCGCCACGGCAGCGGACATCGGGGTCTTGTCTCTGTCCGATCATGCGCCGGTCTCCGGAGTTTTTGCGTGGCCGGCGCCCCCCCCCTCGAGAGGGATGTGGCGGCTTCGGGACACGCTTCTCCATAAGAAATCGGTGGTGAAGCGAGTGGAGGAGGTCATCCAGGACTACCTGACCCACAATAACAACTCTGACACGTCCCTGGCTACACAGTGGGCGGCTTTGAAAACAGTCGTCAGGGGAGAGTTTATCTCCATTTCCTCGGCTGAAAATAAGGAACGCCAGCGCAAGAGGGAAGAACTGACGGCGCAGGTTAGGGAGCTTGAGCAGGTCCACCGCCGGACGGGGGCACCTCGGGTTTGGAAGCAACTGAAGGCGGCACGAAAACTCCTCTCTGCGTTGGATTTAGATCGAGCGGAGTACGCAGCGCTGCGCCTGAAACATGCCTTTTACACCGGCGGAGACAGGTGCGGTAAGCTCCTGGCCCATAGGCTTAGGGTTGCGCAGCAACGCAATGTGGTGAAGGAGCTGGTGGGAGTGGATGGGATCCCGGTTTCCGGTGACGCGGAGGTGGCAGATACCTTTCGATCCTTTTACGAGTCACTGTACGCTTCAGAATCTTCCCCACCGGGAGAGGCTGAGGCCTATCTGGAATCCGTGACCCTCCCGGTCTTGGACCCCTCCCAGGCGGACCACCTAGAGAGGGACATTCACGTGGAGGAGGTCATCTCCGCGATCGCACGGCTGAAACATGGCAAAGCCCCGGGCCCGGATGGCTACACGGCCTTGTTCTACAAGACCTTCTGTCCCACTGTCGCTCCTCTCCTGGCTCGCTTGTTCAACTCCTTCTCCGAACCGGGCGCCATCCCACCGGACCTCCTCTCGGCGACTGTGTCGGTTATCCCCAAGCCGGGGAAGGACCGGACCTTGTGCGGCTCGTACCGGCCCATTTCGCTCCTAAATGTGGACCTCAAGCTTTACACTGGAATCTTGGCGGCCAGACTGGGTCTACACTTACCAGGTTTGGTGGAGGCAGATCAGGCCGGTTTTGTACCCGGTAGGCAGACGGTCGACAACACGAAGAGAGTGACGCACGTCCTGGAAAAGGCCTCACGCGTCCCGGGGGAGCGGATGCTGCTATCGGTCGACGCGGAGAAGGCCTTTGATAGGGTTCATTGGCCATACCTCGAGCTGGTCCTTGGGAAACTAGGGATCGGCGAGAAGTTCCGCACTATGGTCTTTAACTGCTATAGGAGACCGTCGGCGTCAGTGCGTGTCAATGGACACAGCTCCAGCAGCTTCACCATTGAGCGCGGCACGAGACAGGGTTGCCCTCTCTCACCGCTCCTCTTCGCCCTTTATATGGAGCCGTTTGCGCAGAGGATCCGCGACAACCCGGACACTATTGGGGTGAAGATGGGGCAATACACACACACTGTCAGCCTATACGCGGACGATGTCTTGTTGACCCTAGATGACCCCAGGCGGTCGCTCCCTGCCTGTGTCCAGGAGCTGAACGCTTTTGCCCGCGTTGCGGGCTTTAAAATGAACATGACTAAGTCGGCTGCACTGGATGTGTCGCTCTCTGCCGACACCAGACGGGACCTTCAAAGTCTCTTCCCTTTGCAGTGGTCCTCCTCCACGGTGCCTTACTTGGGCATTTTGCTTGCTCCCACCCTGCCTGCCATGGTCGCAGCTAACTATTCCTCTCTAGGCAAAAAGATAAAGGAGGAACTCGGCCGATGGAACAAGGGCCTACTCTCGTGGCTGGGCCGTATTGCGGCGGTGAAAATGACGATACTGCCCCAGATCCTGTATCTTTTCCGCGCTCTACCTCTTCAGCCCCCCGTGGGCTGGATACGGCAGGCGCAGGCAGACATCTCCCGCTTTGTGTGGCAAGGCCGTAAGCCTCGGATGAAGCGGGTCCTCTCCATGCTTGCCCCGGAGGCGGGAGGTCTCGGGGTCCCGGACCTCCGGAAGTACTTTCAGGCGGCGCAGCTCCGGTACCTGGTGGAGTGGAGCCGGTGGGAATCGGACAAACACTGGCTCTTTCAAGACCAGGCTGTTGCGGGCCGTACCCTCCAGGAGGTCCCGTTCCTACGGCGCGTTCACCGCCCGCCTAATCTCTACGCTTCCTTTATCACCCGGGTCCCGCTAAGAGTGTGGGACGCGGTGTGTGAGCTACGGGAGCTCACCACTTTTCCGTCGCCGTTCTCTCCCATTGCTGACAACCCGGACTTCACTCCGGGCCTGGAGCCGGGGGCCTTTTCCCACTGGGTGAGTGCGGGATGTAGAGCGCTTTTCCAGATCTACGGGCCGGAGGGCGTGCTCCCCTTCCAGCAGCTCCGACAGGAGTTTGGCCTGACGGAGGGGGACAGACTGCGTTACATGCAAGTCCGCCACTGGGCTCTTCAACCCGCAGTGCGTGACGTCGCCGCCCGTACAATTACGCCCTATGAGCGATGGTTGGTGACCCGGGCCTCGGATGCCAAACTCATCACTGATTTGTATAAATTTCTCCAACCCCCGCCGTTTCACTACCATAACCCAGGGAGGGAGCGCTGGCACAGGGAACTGGGCAGGACCCTGAGCCACAAGGAATGGGACAAGATTGCGTATCGGGCGAGGCACTCTGCGTACCACACTGGGCTGACGGAAACCTTCACTAAAGTGTCCACCTATTGGTACTACACCCCGGAGCGGCTCTACGAGATGCGCAAACTAGGCGATAAGGGTTGTTGGCGCGGCTGCGGACAGGAGGGCACCCTCACGCACATTCTCTGGGAGTGCCCGGTGCTGTCGGCCTACTGGAAGGAAGTCTTAGATGAGGTGGATAGGCATTTTGAGATTGAGCTCCCGCGCTTCCCCGCGTATGTCTTGCTTGGCCTCCCCAATGACTTGATGTACCCGCTGAAATCCCGCAGGGGCAGGCAGATTGCGATTGCGCTAGGCTCAGCCGTTCAGAACATACTTGTCCTTTGGCGCACCCCCACTGCCCCCTCTATCACTGGTTGGTTGCATAGGCTCTGGCAGGTACTGGGTATGGAGAAGATATCGCTAACGGTGGCTGGGAATGTTGACCAGTTTGAGGAGCTCTGGCATCCCTTTTTGGCACTGCTGTCCACGGAATTTCGCGAGCTAACGTGCCCACGGTACTTGCGCCTCCTTAGGCTGACACCGCCGGCGCCAGCGGCGGAGTGATTGTGCGGATTGGGGACCGGGGGCTGGGGGTGGGAAGTGGGGTTATATGCTTCTAATGCTGCTTTTCGGACGGGGATGTTGGGGTGTTGTTTTCTTTTCTTTCCTCCTTGCTTTTCTTTCTTCTCCTTTTCTGGGGTCGAGGGGCTGGTGGTATGGTATGCTTCTCTTTTGCTGTGTCGCAGAGTGCTATTCTGGCTTGGCCTTGCCTAGGGAGTGGGGGCCTACGGGGGGTTGTTTACAGTGCCTTACTGCCTTATGTTTTTTGCCTTGTTACCCTCTGGGGCACCCTGCCTCCCTCTTCTTCTTCTGACTCGCTGCAACGTTTTGCTTCTTGTATTGTATGTTTGCCTGACCTCCTGCTCCCCTCCCCGTGTTTTTTTATGCCTTAATAAAATACTTTAAACCTAAATGGACACCACTAGTTTGGATAGACCCTAAACGCTATCCAGATGTTGAAACCATGCTACTTCGCAAGGAGGCATATCTAATACTAAGATTTGACAGTGTGAATAAGGGTCTCAACACTCTTAGTGAGATTAATCGGGCGTAAACCCATATCCTGGACTTCAATTCCCATAAGGCACCAGCAACCACTGTGGCTCGGATTGGACGAGAGCGGATCACATGTTTTTATTTTTGTGAGAACCGGCGCTGCCTCGGACAACTAAATACAGAGTTTGCCGGTTGGAAGCAGGATATACCAGCGGAGCTCTCCGCGTTGATTCATGGTAAGAATATGACCCCCGAACACTGAGACTCGCGTCCACCCTGTAGTTTTCACCGAAAGCGCAGCGAAGTAAACATCAGTGACACCTGCCTTTCTCCTTGCTCCACAGAACGGGCACCGCGCTGTTCCCAATACCGGTGAGGATCCCCCCGCCCGTGTTGAACTGTTTAAAAATAAGTTTCCCCTGTGAGGCGCCCTTGCCTCCGTGCATGTCGTTTTAGTTGAGATCGATTCCAACCCCGTGTTTCCGATCTTTCTCCTAGAAGAAAATAATGCGCCAGCATTGAAAATTAATTTCCGATACCGGCACACCAGCCTTAGGGTTGTGAAGACTGAAGGTAACTTTCAAACCCATGTTCTTCGCTCTCTGTGAGTATTTATACTGCACAATGAATTACTGATACCAATCTTGCTCTGTTGCAGCCCAGACCCGCCTGCCATAGACGATATTTTCAAACAGAAGCCACTTGGGGCAATTAACTAAAAGGTATGCCGCACCATGATGCGTGTATAGCTCATGAGTAGAATTGGCTAGAGGACAAAGTTTGTTAAACAAACATTTCTCATTTCTTTTCACAAACAGTTCCCATGGACTAGAATCACACCGCCCTGATGAGAATCCTGTAAATAACGCAACAGGATTCGAAACGCGTCGGCATTTGACTTGACATTAGTGGTCCATGTCAGTTATGTATAAAATGGGCTCTTTTTCTGAATACTAGAGAACTAGAAAATGAATTCAGTTCAGAGTTGGGAGTCGATCTTTGAAAAATATTTCCTCCCTCTCCTCCTCACATTTGTGATTTTCTATTGTGAATTGTTGATTAGGTTTTCTCACTTTGTTCTTGATTTATTGTGTCCATGCATAAAACTGTATATGTATGACTAAATGTTTTTTCTTCTTTAAATTTTTTTACATGAACTCTTGCACTGTATATATGCACAAATTGCTTTTCGAATCACATATGGCTAGAAATGAAGTTGATGGTTATTCATTGTCTGTTTCTGTATAATGAAAAATTGTTCAACCAAGTATTGACTCAACGACAAAAAGTTATTGTCTGGGTAAACTAATAAAAGTGTTGTTTATCCATAAACATTCAGTGCTTAATTCACAATTTTGGAGGCATAGGCAAATCTTTTTTATTCACTATATCTGCGAAGCATGACCAATCTTCTGGCCTTCAGGAAGGCACTGAAAACATGGCTGTTTACTAACTGATCTTGCCATCCTCTCCCACGCCTTTCAATCCTCTGTCGGCCTTCACACAGCGCCAGGACACCTCCGGGTATCAGTTGCGCTATACAAATACCAATAACATTACCATTAACACACTCAAGTGTGAACACATTTCACCTTACATATATGTCTTAGCAGAATGCCATGACTATCGCTGCAAGGCATCAGAGCTCCGTACATGGTCCAGGACCTAGAGAGTCAACATGTGATTAGAGGGGAGATGGTTTCTAAGAGTGATAGAGGACTGTTAGTGCGTCACAATGTGATATTCTTTAAAGAGGTGCATTTTCGGCTCTTTTCGATCACAATTTGTAGCTCTGACAATTTCATATATGCCTGATGTATTATTTCTATTACAGCTCCTTCTGCATTGAGAAGACCCATCCTAGAACAGCAGAGGGGCAAAACACATGCTGACAAATCGAGAATGATGGGATTGTGACAAGGTCGATGAAAACTAACAATATATCCTATGAAAAACCTCAAATTTTTAATTGATGGAGCAAAAAGAGCGATTAAAAGTGATAAACTGAGAAAAAAGTAACCTGGAGAATTACTGGAAATTAACATAAATTGAAAACTAACAAAGAACTACATAACCACAGCTGTGTCACCTGGAAGTTGATTATTTCTCAATATAGCCCTTATTTGTGATTACGTTACAGTGCTCACGTTATCATCCGCACTAGAAGAGATGGGAGCCTTGGGTGTCTGGCGACAGAAGCTCATTTACATACAAAGGGGGTGATGCCTGATCACAACGCACAACACAACTTGTTTACGTAAAATGCTTGTACACATCACAGTGTAAAGTGACTCAGGTAACAGTGCGACCGTTGTATGACACGAGTGGGCGGTCTTAGTTGTTGAGACATCAATGTCTGACGGGTGCATCTTTAGCTCTTTCTACTGTTCGAGAGAGGGTGGTAGTCTCAAATATGGGGCACATCTACCAACAGCTTCCCTCATAATCTTTACTTTTTGCATCTACAGTGAGTGCAGATTTCACCTAAGACAGTAACCGTTGTCAGGTAGTTGATCTGCTTCATGGAATCAGCCTGCTTTGCTGTTCCCTACTATGGTCGGCAAAGGTAAATGTGTCTTCCACTAAAATGACACTCGCTCGCCTTTGGTAACATGGCTTGAGCAAAAAGGCCACGCTCGAAGGTAAATCAAAACAGTTGATGTCACTAATGTCAATACAATGTAGAAAAAAGAGACAAAGAAATTCAAAACTCAAAGTTTAGAGAAACTGGAGTATTTAATAATTACTCATGAGTGAAAATTAAAACCAGGTCAGTAGTTTAAGGGTTATTAATTAGCAAAAACAACTGTCACAAAGGCAATAAAGGACTCATTTAGTTGTGTGTTCAAAATCACAAAAAAGGAAAATGAAGAAAAAAAGCAGATCCACTGAATCAATCAGGAAGCCACATACAAAAAAGTAGGGGACCTCGCTAGCCATGCTCGAGGGGCACTGGTAAGTCCAATTTATGGTGATGATCAACACTGGAATTTGATGCGATGTTTTGGGCTCAATCAGTTCCAGAAGCTGACAAGATGCGCAGAAGTGTCATGAAGTGCAAAATTCCCACAGAGTTGGGTCATCAAGTTGAACCTGAATCTACGGCCATCAAAATGTGGGAAACTTCAAAAAGTTACAACAGCTGCGAAGTCTTCGGAGCTTCCAAGTTATAGAGATGGTCCAAGGTTGATGATAAGAGCCGAAGCATGGAGCGCGGTGTGAGACAAGCAGCGTACTGGAGCTCACGGTGGAGGTTCAAACATGAAACTTGTAACCACCAAGGTGTATCACAGCAGGTTTAAAGGTTGTTCAGCGATTCGAACACATATCTCACTTATCAAAGTGGAAAGGATACCAATAAAGGCAGCTCAAGGTGCAGGAATATCAGGGTCTGGCTCTCTGTGCTCACACTGTAGCCGTACAGCGAAGGTGTTCATCGTATAAAAATGTATACAAAGGATAAGACCTCAGAACCAGGTAAAAGTAAAGTACATTTCTGTGCTTATGCTGTGGTGAAACCAACAAAATTAGGTAAAAGGAAGAGAAGGGAAAATACAAAAGCAAATCACAATAACATGGTTAAGAACAAGGAGAAATTACCTGATCCTACTACGGTAATGATAAATCGCTGCTACAGGAGGCCCTCTGGAGGCGAGTGATGTAGCAAGTCCAGGAAAATTACTTCAAGGTATTCATTGCCGCTCCCCAGCCAAACAAACACACCGGACCATCCCATTTGCTCTAATAACAGCCCAAGTGCCGGCGTCTACTTTAGCGTTAGCACAAAAAGGAAACACTCAGGTTGAGTTGGACACCTCGAGCTTACTAACAAAAGTACCTTACCCCTGTGAGTAATCTATACATACAAGGATGCTCATAGAGTACCTTTGCTAGTTTTAGCTATGCACCATTACGATAAAGTTACTCAAAAGTGTGGACTTGCACATCTGCACACGCTTAAACAGAGGTGGAGTAAAATTTACAAATGTAACTTACTTCGGCCAAAGTGGAGCAATAGAAAGTGCAGCACCATACATGGCCAACCACTGGTAATGCAAAGCCCTCCCATAGAAAATAATGGAGAGAGAGACTTGAAAATCAAACCCATTCGAAAATAAAGATAAAATAAAATTATGTATTTTGCCTTTTAAAAATACACACACCTTCAAAAAAATGTTATAAAATTATATGTATTTAAAATTAATTCGTTCATGATAATATGTTCATCTTTTAATTTAAAAAATATTGCAACTATTAAAAAATACTTTCAATTAATTCTATACATGATATTTTAAGGATGTACCCCTCCGAATAGAGGTGAATAAGGCAGATCAGTAATTCGGAGTACATAGTAAGAAAATCAGAACGATTTTAGCTAGTTGGGATTTTTGAAACAGATCTGTGAGAAAAACTTTTTTTTACATTTAAAATCAATTAGATCTCTAAGTAAACTGTGAGTTTTTACTTTGTTCAATATTTAAAGTTTATAACATTTACATTTGTATTTAACATCAAAATATTTTAATAAACAATTTAAATATTCGTTATATTTGTTACACAGGGAAAACTCCACCCAAGTTGAATATATAGAGGATATATTTGTATTATGGTTTAATTAAAGGTGTCCCACCGAGATTATCATTTATAATATGTATTAATAATTTTTAAATGTATTGTATTGTAATTGCATGTATCTACAGGCATTTGCATCAAAGTAAATACCGGTCGCAAATGGGCAGATTCTCAGAATCTGCTCAGTTTGCGACCAGTATTTTTGCATTTGGGATGCATCAACCCAAATGCAAAAATCGCAATTTGAGGAATCTCTAAATTGAGATTCCTTAAATTGCAATTGCATTTAAGAATTCCCAAATTGAGATTCCTTAAATGCAATGCATGAAAGTCAAAAAAATAGTGAATTTGCTAATAGAAGTAGCAAATTACCATGAAGTTGAACTTCATGGTAATTTGCTAAAACTTTGAAAAAAGCACTTTGGTGCATTTTTCAAAGTTTCATGTTGCGCACACACATGCCCTTAGGGCATGTGTGTGTGCAACAAATGTGCACAGATCAATTTCAGGGGTGCAACAGGGTGTCATTTTGACACCCTTGCACCCTAACAAAAAGTCATGAGCAATTTGCGAGTACCTACTGGTACTCGCAAATTGCTCATGCAATCTCCAATTTATTCCTATGGGCCTGTAAACCCATAGGAGTGAATGGTTCAGCATTCCTTAATTGCGACTAGCAATTTACGAGTAGCAATTAAGGAATGTTTAGGAATCGCTATTTTAATAGCGCTTCCTACAAGCATAGGCTTTTGCTATTTCTAAATAGCGATTCCTTAAAAATCGCTATTTAGGAATAACAAAAGGCTACGTTGATGCATCTGCCAGCTAGTGCTTATTACCCCTCACGAGGCATCGAAACGCTTTTTCGGAGAGTAGCACGCTACTACGGAACCCATTAAAGGATTAGTGGTGAATTAGTATAGTGAAAATTGAAATTAATTTGAGTGGTGGACATGTTAGTCTGTTATTTGGATTGAAAATATGAAAATCTCTGCAACGTGGTGTCACCTGATAAAGTGAAATAATCTGAAATTTGATTTTGGGCATTAATTATAACATATGTAATTATGCTTCACTAAAAATGAATGTTATATTATTGTTACAATTCAACAAATGTTATTAAAACATTGTAAAATAATTTTTCTTTAGATATTTTTGCCTTGAATGACAATCGTTTAGATTTATAATTAGTTTAAAATATTTCATTTAATGACGTTTTAATTTATGTCCGTACCTCCATTATTATTAATGGGAGTGTGTTGCAGTTTCAGTGGATGACCATGTGTGATGTTGGACTCTGAGCTCGGGGACATTTACAACTGTTTTAGGTACATCATGGCTGTTGTGACTGTAGAGGTGTGGTTTGTAAATAGCAATGGGTTTACTCCTTTGTGGGTGAGTGTTTGTCCATCCCTACACCCCTCCTTACTCCTCCCTTAGCCCCGCCCCTTTATTCATAAATATTTCCCATTTTACACCCACTCCCACTCTGTCCCTCTCGCATTTACTACAAAAAGTATATAAACATATGCGGAAACTCTGCAGTCGAGGCAGGCAACTCCACAAAGAAAAAGATAGGAGAGGCAGAACGACAGCACATACTTTGTGAATCACATTTTGTTGTGCTTTAGTCGTCCTATAGTAGTTTATGATTAGGCCTGATTATCTGTGAGACTCTAATGGGTGTATCTGATGAGATTGTAAAGCTTGTGAAACTGGCCTAAGCAGATGGGAAGCAGGTCCATTTGTAGCAAAAAGGACATGGAAGTTAAAGGACTGAAGCTAAAGTGGATCTTTGTAATGCGAGGCCATGTCCCCTCAGACCAGAAGTCATTAGGACTATTTACGATGGAGCCAAGAATGGATTGCATATGGCTGGCCTCGTCTGTAGTTGCACAAACACTAGAGAATAATGTGGTGGGGTGTTGGTGAGATTAACTAGCAGTCATTCCATCACTTTACGTTTTTCTCAATGATCAAGTGGCAGAGGCATGAACAGGCGTTGGTACCATAGAGATCTATGACAAAGGGACTCCTGCTGCAGCTCCCTGGTGAGGCTCATTAAGGCTGGAAACAGTTCGAGGTTACATGCATTCCCGACCCTTGCGGGCGTGGCCTCAAAGTTCAGTATCAAATGGACTTTGTGGGTCAGTCATTGCTTATAAACACTCAGGGAATAAAACACGCTAAATGGAATGAGGCCACAAATAGTTACAAAAGAATGAGGTTAATTCAATCATTTCCATCCCTCGCTGTGTGCTTTTCTCAGTAGACGGTTTGTTGGACAATCAATGGATTGATGTTTTTGTGGCTGCTTCATGTAAATGTTTTGCGATGCTGAAAGCTCCTCCTCAGGGTTCACAGTGAGCACCTTGTATTCTCCCACATTGTCTCTCTTATGTAGAAAGGTAACATTTACAACTGAAGTTTTTGTCACATTGAGAGCACGGGTCATTTTCTTACTCATTGTGCGTTCTCTCTTGGATGAAATTTAATCTCCAGCAGACGCTTCCCAGGCATTTAGAACAATGACAAGGTTTTTTCCAGGTAACTTCTCGCAGGTTGAGTGAGACTAGATTTCCGACTTTTTCAGCATTCAGAGAGCTAATCAGGTTTTTTCCCAGTGTGAGTTCCCTCATGGTGAGTGAAAGTTAATTTTATGACTGAAGCTTTTCTGGGATTCAGAACACTGATACGGTTTATGCCCAGTGTGTGTTCTCTCATGTACAGTAAGGTTGGATTTGCTCCTGAAGCTTTTACAGCATTCAGAGCACTGATACGGTTTGAGCCCAGTATGGATTCTCTGATGTACAGTTAAACTGGATTTGTAATAGAAACTGTTTTGGCATTCAGAGCACTGATACAGTTTATACCCAGCGTGGGATCTTTCATGTACAGTAAGGCTGGATTTATGACTGAAGCTTTTCCGGCATTCAGAGCACTGATAAGGTTTTTGTCCAGTGTGGGTTCTTTCATGTAAAGTAAGGCTGTATTTCTGACTGAAGCTTTTCCAGCATTCAGAGCACTGATAAGGTTTTTCTTCAGTGTGAGTTCTCTCATGTACAGTAAGGCTGTATTTATGACTGTAGCTTTTCCAGCATTCAGAGCACTGATAAGGTTTTTGTCCAGTGTGAGTTCTTTCATGTAAAGTGAGATTGAATTTGGTACAGAAGCTTTTCGAGCATTCAGAGCACTGATAAGGTTTTTGTTCAGTGTGAGTTCGCTGATGTTGAATCAGATTGCCACTAAAACGGAAGCTTTTTTGGCACGTGGAGCACTGATATGGTTTTTGTCCAGTGTGGGTTCTTTCATGTAAAGTGAGACTGAATTTGCGATTGAAAGTTTTGCAGCATTCAGAGCACTGATAAGGTTTTTTTCCAGTGTGAGTTCTTTCATGTACAGTGAGATTGGATTTGGTAAAGAAGCTTTTACAGCATTCAGAGCACTGATACGGTTTCTGGCCAGTGTGGGTCCTTTCATGCACAGTAAGGCTGGATGTATGACTGAAGCTTTTCTGGCATTCAGAGCACTGATACGGTTTATGCCCAGTGTGGGTTCTTTCATGTACCGTAAGGTTGAATTTGCGAGTGAAGCCTTTCTGGCATTCAGGACACTGATAGGGTTTTCGTCCAGAGCTAGTTTTCTCATGTTTAGTGAGGTGGGATTGATGACTAAAGCCGTTCTCACAGTCATTGCTCTCATTCGAGTTGTTTGTTTCTCCAAGTTGGGTTTTTTCCTGGATACATGCCATCTTAAGACTGAATCTGATTTCTGATCATGTACTTGTTTGTTACAACTCAGCATTAACTTCTAAAATACATTTCAGATGCTCTTCTTAACATATTTAACTAATTATAGTTTTTTTCCTGGAGATCATTTTCCTACCTTTAAAGGCGCTGATCTAACTTGTCTTACAAACTTTCACTGACGAGCCCTTTGTATTTACTAAGATGCTCCTCAGGGATTCATATTCTCCAAGGTATGCCCGGGTGAATTCTATCTAGTTTAATTAGTCTCATTTAGTTATTCTAGTTTATCCCATTTGATTTTGGAGTTTTAAAGGCACTTATAATGTCTTTGGGCTTTAGTGTTTGCCTGTTAAGTGTAACACTGGCCTCTTTTATACTTTCTGTAGCAGTATATGCTTTTTTTGCTCAGTGGCTAAGACAAGTACATGATCCACTTTGGAAATTACAGGACACTTTGAAACTACTCGGATCAACCCAAGAGAGTTGGTGGGGGAAAATCTTCCTATATTGGAAATGATAATCCGGCATCTTTGCCGAAACAACATCTACGAAAGAGCATTTACAATTTGTTTCTTTTAAACAATCTTTTCTCTCCTCTGAATCACAGGAGACGGAGTCAAAAGCTTGCACTTGTTAATCGGGGATATTTGTTTTTTTGACGGTTCTGTCACATCACAACACGTCTACGGATGCTGATCTGTTGGGGAGGGTTTAGGTCGCCAAAGCATTTCTCATAAACCATCAAACAGAATTTACAACACTGAGGTTTCTCAAGTGCTCTGTGTGGGTATCAGTTGTGGCCAATGTTCTCCTTAATCTCAGTTACTGACACTTGGTAAACATTTATGATCATTTTCCTTTAGGGATTTGACAACTTTCACATTCACCAGTTTCTTCCGCTCCAACATCCTCACCATTCCTGGCACATAGAATGTGTTTCTTCTCTAGAGCTCAAGAATGTTTTAACTTTCCTTGAAATAATCCTTTTCCTTGTGTTTCACTAAATTTAAACCTTCTTTTTTCTGTTCATGCTTCTGTCACCTGTAGAAATGGAGTCAAAAATTGTAAATGAACACAAAGACAAAATATTTGTGACTTTATACTTTGCACAAAGAAAGCATTAACAAAAACAAGATAGGAAATCAGTTTGAGTTGCATTTCTGATAGTGGTGAAACAGTGTAGATCGGGAGCTTGGGATCACTGGAAATCAAGGATGTGAGAGCAAAAGAGGTAAATATTTAAGAAAGAAACACAGATTCTCAGAAGCAGCCACACTATCAAATTGCAATTTCTGTGACAACGGCTGGGAACATAGTGATATTTGTAATTCTTGTAATAAATTACTAGATGTCATTTACTCCCCTGCCCACCTAGACTGTTAATCTATTCCTTTTTCCAGTGATCTAGGAAGGGACATGTTATTGAACAGCACAACAGTAAAGGAAACCAAAAAGGGTCAAAAAAGAAAAACACAAAACAGAGGAAAGAGAAAAAAGGCTATCTTAAACTTTCACCACAGGGGACCGGCGTAGGAAACTCTGCAGTAGGCCTGGGTGGTAAATTCCGCTCGTGGAATTTGCAGAATTTGGGTAATTTCGCGTTCTGCTGAGAACACGGAATTGCCAAAAATTCTGCGATTCGACGGTTTCGAGGATTTTTTTGCTTGCTCGTGCTTTCAAAATGCTTGTTTGCGAGATATTTCTCCTCGAGCACGCAAACAGCATTCGCGAACAGGAAAAAAGCAACGCGAATGGGCGGAACAAGCAATTCCGTGTGTTCGTTGAACTTTTGCGTGCTCGCTGAGATTTTTTACCGTTTCGCAAAGCTTTGCATAGCACGACTACCCAAATTGAGCCCACCCCTACTCTTCAGCAGATGCTTGTGAACCCATAAGTTACTTCTAAATACAGTGCCCCCAAGGTCAGCACCAGGTGCAGTTCCACCGGTCGCACCACCCTAAAGCAAGCCCTTTGTGCATGTGTGTCCACGCACATGTACTGAGTCTTTTGCTTGTAGTAGACAGGACAAAAAAGGGCAGGATGGGAGGACGCAAAGAGATGGAAGTCAAATCCAGAGAGAAAATACGCAGAAAGAACAGACAGAGGGAGGATGGTATCATGTGGTCTGGAAGAGGAGACAAATATGCCAATTGTTAAGGAACTGTTGGGCAAAACTGACCTAAAAAGAATTGGACCTGCACTATACTCCCAACATGTACCAGGAGGAATGTGGATATATTAGATGATTATCAGAAGTTTGATAACAACAAGAATAGTGCATAGAGGGAGTCAAATGTTGAAGTGAAGAGTAAAAAAAACAGAGATCAAGAAAGGGAAAAGAGAAAGAAGAACAGGGGAAAAGGAAACTTAAGAGTAATAGGAATCCTTACCTGACAGTTATATTATATTTTGTTCTTCCGAGGGTGGCAGCCACGCTGCAATGCCTGGTCATCCCAGAATATCTTGAAAGGAAGTAAAGAAATGGCTTTGCATCAGATGACAATCACACTTCATCAAATTTTACAAATAACCGTCCTGAACTTACAAAACAAAAGAATCTCTTGTTCTCTGGAGGCCATTGTGAAGCAACTCTGGTTATGAATACATATTTTTTTTTTGGTTCAAGAACCATGATCCCTTGCTGGAAAAGGTCTCTGTGAATATAGAGTGCTCCCACAATGCTCAGAGAACAAACCCTAACAACCCAGTCCACGTCTTCATAACCCCCATCTTTCCATTTACAGACCATGAAACTTGCAAATCAAAACAATCTGGTTTGCAAAGGTACGTTAAAGTCCTTTTACATAATTCTGCCCACACTTCATAAATCAACCAGACTCTTATATTTATACAAACCATGCTCTCTGAGCAACTGCAATTCAAGGTCAAACTGATGCAGAGTTTGAATGCCAAGCAATGGAAGTAACAAAGCATCAATGTGTTGGCGCTTTTTATTGATACGTTATCTGAAGGGATGATGTGGAGGGTCAGTGTAAATTAACCCTTCACAAGACAAAGCTTGAAACATCGAAATGTTTAGACCTCCATTGAAGACAACAGAGCAGCAGAAGCCTATACAACCGGATATAGGCCTGCTGCTCTCAACATCACAATGTCCTAATACACAGCCCCTGCCTCTCCAAAATACATGGATTAGACAGGAGAAGGCAGAAGATAGAGCCTGCGGCAAGGCACGCAGGAGCCTCCCCCCTTCCTCCTCCCGTAGCTCGCAGTGTCACTAGTATCTAAGAAGGAAGGAGTGGGTTCTGCTCATCTCCTGCATCTCCCTGGCTCAACTGAATGATGAAAAGCAGTTAAGTCGAGCCCAGGGAGAATCGGGGGCTGACCTCAGCCTCCTTTAACAGCTATTGCTGTGAATGTTCAACCATTAACCGCCATGGTCCTGCATGCGGCTGTTAACTGTTTAACATTCACAGCAACAGCTGTGAAACCAAGGTACCGGAGTACCGGAGGTGTTTCAACCCCCTCGGTCTCTGGGACACCTTTGTTTTTTTAATTAACACATTCTGCCCTCATGGGGCAAACAGTGTAATGACCTTATAGTCAGCCGTGGCAGGCAATACTGCCCATTAAAGCACCGCTCCATGGGTAAAGGCCCTTGCAATTAGCTTTGGAGCCAGAGCAAGCAGTAAGCTCATATTAAAGATTTAAAATAATGGTTACTTAGTCAGAGAAATAATCATCATAATATTTGTAGAAGGATCACATACAGTTAACCTCAAATGAAATCAAAAGCCAGACTCTGATATAACTCAAGATGTAAAGTCAATAAACAGACCACCACAATAAATGTGTGCTAAGAAACAAGAAAACCTTTTTCTATAATATCAAATAGCAAACTGAGATAGAATCTGCTTAGTTCAAAATCAAGGAAAAGTTTTATGTACAAAATCAGTAAGAGGAGTGACATGTAGTCTGCATTTTGGAAAAGGGTAAAATAAAACAATTGCAACAAATATCCCAAGACAGTACATTTTTAGACAGAGAGAACACATTATTGACATGGTCCATGATGAGGTAAAAATGACAACAACCAATGAATGTTCATGAAAACATAGCACAACAAAATGTAATTTTATAAAACACTCCTACAAAATGAATAATTAATTATGACTCTTCACCTTAAAGCAGGAGATTGGCATTGGACCTTGCATGCTCTACCGTACAATACAGCCACATGGGACAACAATAGTATTAATTCTTCTTAGGTCCTTTACTATCCTCCTTTTTAGGTCTCGGCCTAATGTTACACTGCGCAGCAGTGTTCACACAGCCGAGATTTAATGTTTACATTATTGGAGGCTTAAACCCACCCCTCTTCTCCATTGGCTGGCCTCGTAAATGCTGGCCAGCCATTGGAGGAGAGGGGCGTCACTCCATTTAAGCCCCGTCTTTTTTTCGGACTCGGTGTGTTTTTTAGGTTCTCTCTGTGACGTCTTCAGTCACTCAAACCTAAAAAACACGCCCCCAAGTCTGAAAAGGACAGGGCTTTGTTGTGATTGCATGTGTCCCCTATCGGACACCGTATTCTTGTCTTGGCAAGTGCTTCTCTTCAAGATCCCTCCCTTGATGTCCTCCTCCTGCCCCGTCTTTTCCCACCTCTTCTCTTTCCCCCAGATGCCTCCCCCTTCCTCCCTCCTTCGACCTCCCCTTGTCGGAGCCTGCCGAAGTTCGGGATCTGCCTGATTGGCGCCTCGCGGGCACTCCACGGACCCGGCGATGTCTTGTTTACAAGTACAGCAAGATTTAACATTAGTGGCCGCAGCCCTTCCCTTCTCTTTCTGTTTTGTTTTTTTTGTGGGTTTTTTTAGACAGCATTGCAGCTTGCACCGCATTGCCTTCCCACTCCCAGGCACACACAATCCTTTCAGCATTAGCAACAACACAGGTGCCATGCCTAATATTTCAGCAGGCTCCCGATTGACTTGCTGACCTTGCCAATGCTTGTTTTTGAAGTTTGGGGTGAGGAGAGGAGCACGCAGGAGTTTTGGCCGCTGTCTCCTGCAGTTCAGCCAGTCCGATAGTTATCGTTTTCGACAAGGGGTCAGTCAGCTAGCGAGTGGGCCGATCATTACTGGTTGCCGGGAGCCGGGTCATGTAGGCGCTGGTTATTGCAGCATCCATGTTATGTACACATGAGGGCAGGGCTCTGCAAGTTTCAGGCATCCCTCCGCATATCCATGTTTATGTTTTTGTCCTAGTGAAACTTAAGAAACTTTCAGGGTCGTCCTCCTTTCCTAGGTTTCCTATCTTATATTTCCCTCTCACATTCCCCAACGGTCGCTCTTTCCTCTCTCCCAAGTATCTTTTACCTGCCCTCTTTCGGTCTTCTCCTCCCCTCTCTTCTCCCTCTGGCTTGACAACTTCTCCCCGCCCACCATCATGCCCCACCGTCTCCTCTTTTCATCCACACTGTCTACTTCTGTCTTTAGCCATCTGGAAATAATCTGCGCTCCGAGATTCCCCAAACCGCAAAGAGGCAAAGGAATTGGTGAACTATGCGAAATATATAAACAATAAATTCTCTCAGCCTTCTATTTCTATATCTATAATCTTTTCCAATTTCTTTAATTTTCCTCCTTTCTCCCTTATACATTTTTTTCTTCTTCATGTCCACTTCTCCTATCTGTTTCCTCTTTCTCATTCTCCTGCTCGTTGTAAATGTTTCACAGTGTCACTGAGAACAGATGCTCCTCTTATCCGCTTATTGCTGAGTGGGTCACTACCTGCCAGCTATGTTTGCACAATGGAAATACAACTGGACGTGCCTTTCTCAAACATTTGTAATGTTTTTTCGGTCCTTGTGGTTCAGCTGAAGTGCTCGAAGACTACTGAGGATGTAGCTGCCATTAACAAAGCAGGAATGGTGATGCCAGGGCTTTGAAGAACAGACTTCAGGTGGCCACCTCACTCTGTGCAATCACATTGTTTCCAGTTACTAGTCTTTCATATGACAACCTAATGCCTTCTGGGTATTGTAGTTTAATTTTGCTAACGTTGCACTGATTCTACTGAAACATTTGATATCTGTCATTTGTTAATCAAAAGTTCAAGAGTGGAAACGCTGTCTCCGGTGACATGGAGAGAGAGGGCTACCCTTAGCGTACTGCACGTCAGCTATGCCTTTTACTCCTCAACCAGTTGGGCAGTGTGCCCATTTTCCTTCGCTGCAATAGGACCCAAGGCACTCCCTATCTAATGTTCTCTTGCTCATCCTGTCCTACCTTTTTCAAGCAGTCTCCAAAAATTGAAGCAGAGGTTTTCTCCATCACATTTTTGTGGACTGTTGTTGTCTTTTTTCCTTCTTTATCCCATGTAGTTTCGCCTCTCTACAAGTAGTTTTATTTATATTCTTTCTATTCTCTTCTCTGGTTACCAACCTTCATTCCACTATAATTCCATCTCTCTTTCTGCAGTTTTGAACATGTGGTTTTCATTGATTTCTTCAATCTTTCCTGATTTTTTTGTTTTTTTCGCTCTTGTCTGCTTCTATTTCGAGTTTTCTTTTTTAAAGTCTCCTATCATCTTCTTGTTACTGCTTTACGCACCCTTCATGGCCTCTTTGCTTCCTCACCATCCCTTTTGTCCACTTGTCCCTCCTGATTTTTTAATATATCACCAACCTTTCCTGACAAGCGGTGGGGGGCGGAGCGGTTAGCTAAATTTGCTCCAATGTAGACGATTTATAATCCCAAACATTGCAGCTTGTGTAGCCCACACATCACGTGCATGAACTGCTTTTCTTTTGCCACCAGAGCTCTCCGTCCTTCCGGAACAGACCGGAAAAACGTGTGTGTGTGGGGCTCTGTGTGTGTGTGTATGGGGCTCTGTGTGTGTGTGTGTGGCTCTGCGAGTGTGTGGCTCTGTGTGTGTGTGACTCTGTGTGTGTGTGGCGGTGTGTGTGTGTGTGGCTCTGTGTGTGGCTCTGTGTGTGTGTGTGAATCTGTGTGTGTGTGTGTGGCTCTGTGTGTGTGGCTCTGTGTGTGTGGCTCTGTGTGTGTGTAGCTCTGTGTGTGCGGCTCTGTGTGTGTGCGGCTCTGTGTGTGTGCGGCTCTGTGTGTGTGTGGCTCTGTGTGTGTGTGGCTCTGTGTGTGTGTTTGGCTCTGTGTGTGTGTTTGGCTCTGTGTGTTTGTCTCTCTGTGTGTCTCTGTGTGTGTGTGGCTCTGTGTGTGTGTGGGGGGGCTCTGTGTGTGGGTCTCTGTGTGTGGGGTGGGGCTCTGTGTGTGTGGGGGGACTCTGTGTGTGTGTGGGCGGCTGTGTGTGTGTGGGGGCTCCCTGTGTGTGGGGGGCTCTGTGTGTGTGTAGGGGGTTCTGTGTGTGTGTGGGTGGGGCTCTGTGTGTGTGTGTGGCTCTGTGTAGGGCTCTGTGTGTGGGGGGGGCTCTGTGTGTGTGTGTGTGTGTGGGTCGGTGTGTTTGTGTGTGGCATTTGCGAGAGATTAAGCTATTGACATTGTAAATGACAATGCCATTTATTTATGTTTTCAAAACCAACACATAAATAAACATTTTAGTTTTATAGAGTGCAGATAGCTACCCGTAGGCATCCAAGCGCTAAGAACTAAAACAGTTGCTCGCCCATGGCGGGGCCAGAGGGGGAGAGTTGATTAAGAGATTGAGTGAATAATGGCCTAAGTTAAATCAGAACCAGGACGGGGGAGTTACCTGTTAAACAAGTATGTTTTTAATTGCTTACGAAAAGAGGTCAGCTGAGGGTTAGACCTTAGATGAAGAGGGAGGGAGTTCCATAGTTTCGCCACATTTAGTGAGAAAGTGCGACCTCCTGTTCATGCTTTTCTTACTCTGGGCACAACTGCCAAATAAGCATACTGATACTGATTAATTAAGGGAAGATTGATTGTTGGGCCGGTATCCCAGAATGCTTGATGTGCAATGCACAGTGATTTAAAACTAGTTCTATCCTTGACAGGAAGCCAATGCAGACTTTTTAGTCCTGTTTTTACGGATTGTCTTTTAGGTATTTGCAGTAAGGTACGGGCAGCGCAGTTTTGGATAACCTGCAGCTTTCTCACAGTGGAGTCGGGGGCTCCCAGATATAAAGCGTTAGAAAAATCCAAGCGGGATTGAATTACACCCTGTACCACCATTTGTCTGGCTTCAAATGGTAACAATGGAAGAATCTTCCTTATGGTTCTAAGGATGCCACAGGTAGTTGATAACTTAGCCGCCTGATGGTCAAATTTGAGGGAACTGTCTAACCAGACACCCAGGCTTTTGATGGAATCCCTGGGTGCCGGAGGCGAGCCTAGGCAAGTGGGCCAGATTGAATCGATTGATGCTGGGGCTAAGTGACCCAACAGCATGAGCTCTGTCTTGTCTCCATTAAGTTTGAGACAAGACAGGGTCATCCAGTCCTTTACCTTTGTAAGACAGCCCGCCAGGTCATCATTGACCCAATTTGTACGGGAACATTTGCTGACAGCTTATTAGTTGTTTATTAGAAATGCCTACAACTTAAACTCGTTTCCCAAGAGGGGTGGGTTGGGCGCTCCCGTCAGTCTGACTGTGGAACGGGAGGCACATTTATTGATTAAAAGAGATGCTGGATTCTCATTTACTTCTTCTACAAAAGGGCCACTCTGGGTGACCTCTAGGACTGCACCAAGCACGCAATCCTTCTCCCATCTCAGGCACCGTCATTGTGTCTGATTCAGTCCAGTAGAAACTCCTAGTGTAGATACAAGTTGTGGAAAATGGTTATTAATCACTGGAGGATTTTGTTGAAATCTTAAATTTATTGAGAAATTGGCGTTCTGTTCTGCACTGGGCTGTGGGACCATCGGGACTGAAGGCGTGTTCCAATATATCTGCCTTTGATTCTGCATGCTCGTCACAGTTGGGCTGGGACCATTGACTGTGACATCCCATTCTGTTCCCTATGATTCATGTTCCCGTTTCCCAGTTTGATGCAAGCATGGCAAGGGGCGCATCTTATTCTGCATATTATTAATATTTTAGGTATTTATATTGTCATGTCATGGTTAGTAAAACCAATACTTTGAGAAAAAATATTTCTGGATGCATCGCTAAAAGACAGACAGACACAAAACCACATACGCCTTCTTCTGTCCGGTCTCTGACTTTGCTATATTGTGTAAATCTGCACTAACTCGCGATGGTTGGTACTTGCTCACTATGCTTGCAGAAACTGTGTGTGCTAATTGTGATATTGATTAAAGATGGTACATTTCTGAAAGTTCATTAAGTCCATCTACTGCTGTGTTGAATTTGATAATTAGTGTTGCTTCTCTTTTGGTCAGCGAGGATAACGCTTTAGAGAACAGAAGATGCCATCCTTTGCTGAGTACCCATGTTATACAACAGTAAAGTGACCGGAAAGGCTGAACTGCGCTTGTATAATCGTGACAGACATCTTGAGTTCACAATCCAAGTTCCCAGAGAAATTATGAGATCAACACTATTATTCCTCTTTTAAGAGCATTTTAACTTGAATAAGACAGGATTGTCATCCGATTAAGCTCTATGTAAAAAAAAGTGCTGGGATTCTATCTCGCATGTTCACTTCATTTTGATTCCAACCATGAACTAGATTGCGATAGTTTGACGTATCTATTAGAGTAGTAATAGTGCTATGTAATACATCGGGGCAAATGATTGCGCAAATGATTCCCCTCCCCCTTTTTTATTGGACTTCGGGAGAACTCTACGGGCAAACAATGTATACGGGAAATCGTATTACAGCTACATGATGATCCATTGTGTCAAATATGAGAGACTAATGTCACAGACGTATTTATGGCACAAAAGTATCTATGGGTCTCAGAAAAGGTATTCATGATACAAATCGAACCAAAAAACAAAAATTAAACCAGGAGAAGAAACAAAGGAAAGGTGGAATGGTCTAATCCTAACCTGACCTGCACATTTAAGGATACCCATCAGTCACCACTCGATACCGCCGTTCATCATTTGGGGCTCCTTGTAGACCTTATCACTGCGGGATATTAGTGACGTATGAGGATAAGTTGGAACATCCTTCATCTCCAGATTAGACCATTCCACCTTTCCTTTGTTTCTTCTCCTGGTTTCATTTTTGTTTTTTGGTTCGATTTGAATCATGATTAGTACAATACCTTTTCTGAGACCCATAGATATTTTTGGAATGTGTCTATGCTTGGTCTTTAAAACTCCCTAGGGCCCTTATCCACCTTTGTGTTGTTGGTATTTATGGCACAGCTTTTTCGCAAACAAGTATTGACTACAATTCCCAGAATTCAATGGATATTCCTCATGTTCAAGTACCGCGAGGATACGTCCTTCCGCACCCGCGAAAAAATAACAAACAAGACGAGCAGAACTCGGCCGCGACAACAGAGGTAAACGCCAATATCTAGAAATTATGATAACGCTGGCTGCGGTCTTTAAGCATTTTAATCATGTCCCTGTAACGCCAAGTAGAGCCCACAACATTTGACAACAGGTTAGACAGCAAAACAATAGTCGCGCTTAAGTATTTTTCAAGCCCCGGAGGTAAATAGTTCTGCCATTCGCTTGCCTATAATACGGCGTCCCCTGTAATTCGTTAAGAGTTTTGTATCAGTAGCAAGAAGAAAAAGATATATTCCCCCATCCAGGACCTCGCAACGCTAAGCAGAGCCCAAAACAATACGCGGAGCTTTAAACACTCACTAGCTCCGGAAAAAAATTGCTTTGCCGACTGCGTAGACATAACATGGCGTTTCCGCTAATACGTGAGGCATTTGCTTGAGCAGTATGTGTTTATTATTCCCACACTCGACATTTTTGGACAATTAGTAAGTTTGAGTTTAAGGACAAAATATCAAGACCAAAAGAAGCACATTCTGCCATATTATGCTCAGCCTGGTTACTGGAAAGCAAGAGAGTTTGTTGTTCTAGAAATAATACCAGCTTATAAACAGACAATTCTTTCAGCACGTGTGAGCAAAATTCATTGCCTCATAATACATTTGGTCCTGTTAGACGGTGACCCGGAGGGTCGGCCGAGCACAGGGGGAGAGGCCTCCGGCGAGGGCCCTCTCCGGTAATCGTACAGACAGGTAACTTCCCCCCCACAGATAGACACCACACAGAGATGAGTTCTGCACACTTTTATATATCTTTTAGGAAAGGTGAATGAGCGGTACAGTGGGACCAGGATACGGGGATCCCGTCAATTCTAGTCTCTTTGGGGGAAAAGGGGTAGCGGGACAGTCTGAATACCGGTCTGGTACAGAAGCAGCAAAAGGTGGAGCTCACAATCCTCGAGCTGGAGGGTTCGTAAGGAGGGGCCGCGGCAGCGCCTGCAGGCCTGGTAGATGGTTCACGACGAGGAGGGCTGCGGCAGTGCCAGCAGGCCTTGAAGATGGTTCACGCCGAGGAGGGCCGCGGCAGCTCCAGCAGGCCTTGATGATGGTTCACGACGAGGAGGGCTGCGGCAGCGCCAGCAGGCCTTGAAAATGGTTCACGACGAGGAGGGCCGCGGCAGCGCCAGCAGGCCTTGACGATGGTTCACGACGAGGAGGGCCGCGGCAGCGCCAGAAGGCCTTGAAGATGGTTCACGACGAGGAGGGCCGCGGCAGCGCCAGCAGGCCTTGAAGATGGTTCACAAAGATGAGCCACGGCAGCGCCAGCAGGCTTCCAAGGATGAGTTCGTCTCGGTGTCTCTCGACTCCAGGATACAACTGCCTTCCTGCTCTGGAGCTGCCCCAGTTATAGGTCTGGCGCCCTTTGATGTCCGGACCCTCGCACTTGGAGGTCGGGAGGTCCAGGATGAGGGAGTCCAGACACCCAGCAGGGGGGTGGAGCCAGCGCCCAGAGAGGCTGGGGGCGATCGACACCTGGCGGAGGGGAGCCATCGACACTCCTCCTTCCATTGACCCACCAAGTGGTCTCTTCACCCCCTGGACGGATGGTGGCGCCTCGATGTCGGGGCCTGCCCGGGCCCGAGGCCGAGGTCGACCCGAGGCCACGCGGCCTGGTCGTGTAGTGTCCAAAATGGCGGCTGGGCCGGGGACAGTGGTTCTGGAAGGGGCCCGGGCCAGCTGATACTGGAGCGTTCAGGAGCTGGGGTTCCGTCGGGGAAGGGTCGTGGGTTGCCCCGGCGGGTTGCAGGGGTTGTTCTTGTCCGGGAAACAGGAGGAGCCGGGGTCCGTGACCCGCCATGCGGGGAGGGATCGGGCCTTCCACGAGGCCTGTCCGACATGCGTCCCCCCCAGCTGAAGGCAGGGAGAGTCACCCATCCTCTTGGGTACTCTCCTCACCGAGGCGGAAGAAGCGGGACAGGCCGTCTGCGTTGGCGTGGTCCTGGCCGGGACGATGCTCCACAGTGAAATCCATCCCCTGCAGGGAGATGGACCAACGCAACAGCTTCAGGTTTTCTCCCCGCATCTGCATCAGCCATTGCAGGGGTCGGTTATCTGTCTGCACCCGGAAGTGGGTACCGAAGAGGTAGGGCCGGAGCTTCTTGAGGGCCCACACTACGGCGAAGGCCTACCGCTCGATGGTGCTCCAGTGCTGTTCTCGGGCCAGCAGGCGTCGGCTGATGAAGGCCACTGGCTGATCGACTCCCTCAGGGTTGAGTTGGAAGAGGACGGCCCCAACGCCATGATCTGAGGCGTCTGTTTGTACAATGAATTCCCGGCTGTAGTCGGGGGCCTGGAGCACGGGGGCGGTGCACATGGCGGACTTCAACTTCTCAAAGGCCGCCTGACATTCAGGAGTCCAGTTGACTGTCTTGGGGTTCTTTTTGGACGTGAGTTCTGTGAGGGGCCCCACAATGCTGCCATAGTCTTTTACGAAGCGCCGGTAGTACCAGGTGAGCCCCAGGAAGGCTCGGACCTCTGTTAGGGTGACCGGGGGCTCCCAGGCCTGGATGGCGGCAATCTTGAGCTGGAGGGGGGCCACCCGGCCACTTCCCACCTGGTGCCCCAGGTAGGCCACGGACCCTTGGCCGATCTGGCACTTGCTGGCCTTGATGGTGAGCCGGCCTGCCGGAGGGCGTTCAGGACCTCCCGGAGGTGGTGGAGGTGTTCGGCCCAGTGCGACTGTACACAGCAATATCGTCCAGATAGGCGGCGCTGAATTCCTGAAGCCCCGCCAGCACCTTGTTCACGAGTCTCTGGAAGGTGGCAGGGCGTTTTTCATTCCGAATGGCATCACCTTGAAGTGGTAGTGGCCATCCGGGGTAGAGAAGGCTGATCGCTCCTGGGCCCCTGGGGTGAGGCCGATCTGCCAATAGCCCGCTGTCAAGTCGAAGATGCTCAGGTAGCGGGCGGCCCCCATGCGGTCAATCAGCTCATCTGCCCGGGGAATGGGATGAGCGTCGGTCCTGGTGACGGCGTTCAGACCTCGATAGTCCACACAGAACCTGAGCTCGGGGGCGACGCCCGGGGCGGCGGCCTTGGGGACCAGCACGACCGGGCTGGCCCAGGGGCTGTTGGACGGCTCGATCACTCCCAGAGCCAGCATCTTGGAGACCTTCGACTGGATGCAGGCGCGTACTCAATCAGGTACCCTGTACGCCCTGTGTCGGATAGGGGGGCTATCCCCGGTGTCAACGTCGTGGAGGCACCAGGGGGTGACCCCCAGGGACGAGGGAGAATAGGTCGGCAAATGGGAGTAGCAGTTCTTGACAGTCTTGGCGTTGCGCTGGGGACAGGGCATCGGAGAGGTGGACTCCCTCCACGGAGCCGTCCTTCTCGAGCGTTTTCAGAAGATCAGGGAGGGGCTCGGAGTCTCCTTCAGCCCCACTGTCGGTAGCCATCAGGAGTCTAAGTTCGGAGCGCACAAAGTGGGGCTTGAGTCTATTGGCGTGGAGGACACGTAGGGTGTTTCGGGGTGACTCCATGTCTACCAGGTAGGTGACGGGTCCCTTGCGCTCCACCACTTTGAAGGGTCCCATCCATTTGTCCTGGAGGGCGCAAGGTACAACCGGGGACATCACCCAGACCTGTTGTCCCGGCTCGAACTCAATGGATGAAGCATGCTGATCATACCAGCGCTTCATGTCTTCTTGGCTGGCTTCGAGGTTGGCCTTGGCAAGTTCCCTGAACCGCCGGGTCTGGTTACGGAGGGTCAAGAGGTACTTTTATACATCAGGGGGAGTCTTCTGAGGGGCCACCTCCCACCCTTCTTTGACCAGGCTGAGGGGGCCCCGGACGGGGTGTCCATACAATAGTTCAAACGGACTGAAGCCCAGGGATTTCTGGGGGACTTCTCTGTAGGCGAACAGGAGGCACGGGAGCAGCACGTCCCATTTGCGACGTAAGGGTTCTTCCAGGCCCATGATCTTCCCCTTGAGAGTGCGGTTAAATCGTTCTACTAGTCCGTTCCCTTGCGGGTGATAGGGGGTCGTGAATTTGTAGGTGACCCCGCACTGTTGCCATAGGGACTTCATGTACTTGGAGATAAAGTTCGTGCCCCTGTCACTGACGACTTCTCAGGGGAAGCCCACCCGCGAGAAGATCCCCATCAGGGGTCGGCCCACCACAGGCGCCGTCATGGTCCGGAGAGGTATGGCCTCGGGATAGCGGGTGGCATGGTCCACCAGGACAAGTATGAATCGGTGTCCCTGTGCTGTCCGGGGCTCCAGGGGCCCCACAATGTCGATTCCCACCCGCTCAAAGGGGGTGGTGACGATGGGAAAGGGTTGCAGGGGGACTTTGAGTTTTCAGCCGCTCTTCCCGCTGGCCTGGCAGGTGGGGCAGGCCCGGCAGTGGTTTGTTACATCGTTCCGCATCTTCGGCAAGTAGAAGTGGGTCACCAGGCGGCTGTACGTCTTGTCCTGCCCCAGGTGCCCGGCAAGTGGCACATCGTGTGCCAAGTTCAATAGGAAGTCTCTGAATCGGAGGGGGACCACCAGCACCCGGCTGGCTCCCAGCTCGGCGATCTTTTGCTCACTGTAGAGCAGCTCGTTGTCCCAGTAAATCCAGTGGGCCCCGAGGTATCTCCTGCGCTCTGGGCTAGGGCCTGTTGTCGGAGTCCCTCAAGGGAGGAACACGCTCTTTGTTCCTGGCGGAATTGTTCCTGAGTGGGGCCACCCTCTTGACGCCACTGGGCCAGCTCTGGGAGGTCTCGTAGTTGATCAGGTTCTTCGTTGCCGGACCCCGGGGGACCAGGCTCATGGGTTGTTTTTTCTGTGACGATCGGCGGAGGAGGTTCAGGCCACTCCGGTTCCTCTGGGCTGGAGATGGCACGGGCGGCCATGGACCGGGTCGTTACACAGGGGTCACCAGATGGCAGCGGACTGCGGTCACACTGGCCCCTGTGTCACGGAGGGCTTCCGCCCGGCGTCCATTGATGGTGACCCACTGGCTGTATTTCTGCGTGTTGGCGGGGATGGGTGCCCGCGGGACCATGTCTCTCTCCCCTAGACAGACCAGGGACATGGCGGCGGGTTCCCACTCGGGCTGGTACGGCTCGTACTCTTCGGCGTCTTCTTGGGCCGGCTCTTCTCCCAGGGCGGCGGCGGCGACCTGGCGGGTCATGGGGCTCTGATTTTTTGGGCAGTTGGGGTCATTGGCGTAGTGACCGGGTCGCTGGCATTTCTGGCAGGTAACGTTGGAGCGGAACCGTGGTCGCGTTGGAGGGCTTCCTCTTCCGGCCGGGGGCGGGGGGTTGCTAGTGGAGGGCACCGTGACGGTGTCCCTGCCCCGACCCTGGCCTCCTCCTCCCCCCCCGGGGGCGGTGGGGCCCTTGGGAGGCTCTGTTCTGTTCGCTGGGCCAGCTCCGAGGGACTCGGGTGCTCTCCCATCGGTCTGCTTCGATGGCGAGTTTCCGGGGTTCAGTCAGTTTACTATCAAGGAGGTGCTGTCTTAGTTCGACGAAGCAATTATTGGAGAGGTGCTCCCATACAATAAGGTCGAACAATTGCTCGTAGGTGGTGACCTGGCTGCCCTTGATCCACCCCTCGAAGGCTTGGCTAAAAAAGTTCACGTACTCCACCCAGGTGGTACCCGGGATTTGTTTGCAGTCTCGAAACCTCTGGCGGTACATCTCGGGCGTGAGCCCATAGCGAATGATGAGGGCGGCCTTCATGTGATCGTAGGATGTCATCTGGTGGTCGGGGAGTTGCAGCAGGGCGTCTCGCCCTTCGTTGACGAATCTCCCCCATAACCCGGCTCCCCATTCGCTCCGCGGGATTCGGTGGGAGGTCATCGCTACCTCGTAGGCTTTAAACCATTGCTGGATATCATCGTTCCGGTAGTATTCCCTGACGACATCCTTGGGGATGTGGACCTTGGGGTCCGTAGGGGCAGTGGGGCTCTGGTGCCCGGAGACTCCGAGGTCTTTGTTCTGCCGCCGAATTTCTAGCTCCTTCAAGTTGCGCTCATGTTTGTAGGCTAGTCTTTTCTCTTCCAGCTCCCTCTGGCTCTTTTTCTCTTCTCGTTCTTCCCTGAGCCGTAAATGTTCGAGGGTTATTTTTTGTTCTGCCAATTTGAGTTCTCCATCTAAGCGGAGTCGAGCCAGCTCCAATTCGTGGAGCCGGCTTTTCTCCCGTTCTCGGACCTCCTCGGACGAGAGGCCCGACCTTCTTTCGTCCACATGGGTGGTACTTGCTTCGGTGGTCTCGAGGCTTTGATTTTGGGGTGGGGATGCTTCCGTCTCCACCCAAGATTCTAAGGCATGTTTGAGGTCATCTTTCGTGCTCAGTCCCGTGGTAGCAATGCCCAGTTCTATACAGAATTGTTTTAGTTCTTTGTGGCTGTACTCTTCCAGCTTTTCCATCAGAAATGTTTCTGTTGTTCCACTTTCCTTTGTTGTCATGGTGGCTGTGTGTCGTGGGGTGAGTTACTCTCTGTACGATTATGCGTCGGTTCGGATCGCGCCGCTGGCCACCAATGTTAGACGGGGACCCGGAGGGTCGGCCGAGCACAGGGGGAGAGGCCTCCAGCGAGGGCCCTCTCCGGTAATCGTACAGACAGGTAACTTCCCCCCACAGATATAAACCACACAAAGATGAGTTCTGCACACTTTTATATATCTTTTAGGAAAGGTGAATAAGCGGTACAGTGGGACCAGGATAAGGGGATCCCGTCAATTCTAGTCTCTTTGGGGGAAAAGGGTAGCGGGACAGTCTGAATACCGGTCTGGTACAGAAGCAGCAAAAGGTGGAGCTCACAATCCTCGAGCTGGAGGGTTCGTAAGGAGGGGCCGCGGCAGCGCCTGCAGGCCTGGTAGATGGTTCACGACGAGGAGGGCCGCGGCAGCGCCAGCAGGCCTTGACGATGGTTCACGACGAGGAGGGCCGCGGCAGCGCCAGCAGGCCTTGAAGATGGTTCACGACGAGGAGGGCCGCGGCAGCGCCAGCAGGCCTTGACGATGGTTCACGACGAGGAGGGCCACGGCAGCGCCAGCAGGCCTTGAAGATGGTTCACAAAGATGAGCCGCGGCAGCGCCAGCAGGCTTCCAAGGATGAGTTCGTCTCGGTGTCTCTCGACTCCAGGATACAACTGCCTTCCTGCTCTGGAGCTGCCCCAGTTATAGGTCTGGCGCCCTTTGATGTCCGGACCCTCGCACTTGGAGGTCGGGAGGTCCGGGATGAGGGAGTCCAGACACCCAGCAGGGGGGTGGAGCCAGCGCCCAGGGAGGCTGGGGGCGATCGACACCTGGCGAAGGGGAGCCATCAACACTCCTCCTTCCATTGACCCGTCAAGTGGTCTCTTCACCCCCTGGACGGATGGTGGTGCCTCGATGTCGGGGCCTGCCCGGGCCCGAGGCCAAGGTCGACCCGAGGCCACGCGGCCTGGTCGTGTAGTGTCCAAAATGGCGGCTGGGCCGGGGACAGTGGTTCTGGAAGGGGCCCTGGCCAGCCGATACTGGAGCGTTTAGGAGCTGGGGTTCCGTCGGGGAAGGGTCGTGGGTTGCCCCGGCGGGTGGCAGGGGTTGTTCTTATGTGGGAAACAGGAGGAGCAGGGGTCCGTGACCCGCCATGCGGGGAGGGATCGGGCCTTCCACGAGGCCTGTCCAACAGGTCCCTTTTTCATTTTCAGAAACCCGGCTTACTCTACATAGAGAGAATTCTGCACAGAAGAGCATTAGAGCTAAACAGGTACGACGATGCAACCTTAACTGATCTCAATTACTGCTACCGTTTTTGATATCTTGGTTACTGATAGAACCAATCCTCACTTTTCAGAACATCAGCACACTGACAACAACAACATTGGGGAGACTACCCAGATTCAGGCGCTCTGCGCCTGGGCGGTTTGAAGTAAGTAACTTTGGTTTTTCAGACCAGTAATGTATGCCATGACATATTTAAGACGGAGACTGTGACAAGTGTATTTAATTTAATTTTTGTTTATAGATAAGACATGAGAAAAAAACCATGAGAATCTGCCGAATGGTTGAAAAGGTAAGAAGTCTCAAGCTGCAGTCCTAGATAGATATTGGAGTATTAAGCCACAAAACAGCATAGTACGAAACGGTCTATCATGTTTTTCAGGGACACTTGGTCCTGAGGAGAATCCCTTGAATAAAGGGATTCGAAACGCGTCAACCACATTTTTTTAGGCCAATCAAGTCAAATCATCATTTCAAGAATTGTATGGTTTTGTTGAATCGCGCCTATTTTGAAATTTGAAATGTATTTGTCTTTGTTTGTATTTTTGGAAAAATGTTTTGTTATATTTGCACAGAAAAAGATTTGTTGTTGGTACCCCAGGGTGGTTTTAGAGTGAATGAAAGAATGATGTATGTATGATGTTGTAATGAGTCCAAACAAAATAATGAATGCTGATGTAAGATTGTTGAAAAAGGAACACCAATTAGGTTCCAAAAAGGGTGACATTTTCTGTGGGGAATTTTGCATAGTTTGTATTGAGTATGGTAATTTTGTAACGAGTTGTATTTTGAAAGAAGAAACAAAAATTGATAATTGAAAAAATAAATAGATTAATTCAAACTGAAAGAGTGGTTAAGAGGGGCTGGTTTTATTCTTTTTCCTCGTTCTGAAGTAGAAAAACAAGTGGCAGTATTGGCGGTTGTAGTTGTTTATTGTTATCTGAACTACAGCCATTTAAATGTACCTTGTTTCAAGAGGAATAAAGAGTGGGCTCCATGCAAGCTACAGGTTAACAGAGCTCACCTGCATCAACTCCACCAAGAGTCCCCTGCCTGGAGTGAATCCAGTGGACTTTTAAGGGTGTTGGCCAGGTGCATTGTGGGAATTGTGGTCCTAACCTTTCAAGTGCCATTTTTGAGATTCCAGACCCTTGGGTTGTGTTTTTGACACTTTGGGAAGAAGTTCCAGACGTTTGGGAAAGTTTGGTGAATTTTTGTGACAAAGCTCCATAGGGAGACTGGACTCTCACAGAAAGGCAATCCGGCGAACCCTCACTGAATCCAGCCTGCTGGAGGAGGTTGCACGGCGTCTGGTGAGAAATCCTCCAGAAAAGTTTCTAAGTGTGAAGGTAAAATCTTAACGGGCCTCCCACGTTGTGTATCCAACCAGAGATTGATCTCGCCAGCCTCAAACTTTGACCTTGTCCCAGTCAGAGGCAACCAAATGTCCAGAAGTGACTCTATTGGTTCCTAAGCACTAAAAGGTGTTTAATCTTTAAAAAATCATATCTCTGGTTCCCTAAATTGTATTTTTTTGTTTTGATGTTATTTAAAAGAAAACATATTTCATAAATTGGTGTTTTTATTGTGGGTTCTGTCTTAACTATTTACTGAATTGGTGTTTTTAAATGCTTTACATACCTGTCTCTGAGCATGGGAATACTTGTATGAGACCTATTCTGAGCCCTATATTGTGTCTGTGGTATTATTGTCAGTGGTAGATATATATTGACCACAACTATTAATCCACTTTCCAACAATGGGACTCACCTCTCCTGCCTGCCCTGGACATACCTCCTCTTCTCTGCACTCCCCTCCGAGTTGACCAATCTCACCTCCTCTGCACCCCTGCACAGGCCTCACCACCTCCGCAACCCTACTGGACAGGCATCATGTCCTTTGCATCCCACCTAGACACGCCCCACCTCCTCTAAACTCGCACAAGCACAGGACAGGCCTCCCATCTTCTTCTTCTCCTGAACAATGCTTACCTCCTCTGCACCTCATTGGATAGGCCCTACCTCCTCTGCACTCCCCTGAACAGCACAGGCCTCTCCTCCTCTGCCCCTGGACAGGGCTCACCTCCACTGCATCCACAGACAGGCCTTACCTCCTTTGCACTCCCTGGACAGGCCTCTCCTCCTCTGCACTCCCCTGAACAGGACAGGCCTCACCTCTTCTGCCCCCCCCTGGACAGGCCTCTCCTCCTCTGCACCGCTGGACTGGCTTCATCTCCTCTGCCCCTGGACAGGCCTCTGCTCCTCTGACCCCTGGACCGGCCTCTCCTCCTCTGCACCCCTGGACAGGCCTCACCTCCTCTGCACCGCTGGGCCGGCCTCTCCTCCTCTGCACCCCTGGACAGGCCTCGCCTCCTCTGCACCCCTGGACAGGCCTCTCCTCCTCTGCACCCCTGGACTGGCCTCACCTTCTCTGGACAGGCCTCACCTCCTCTGCACCCCTGGACAGGCCTCACCTCCTCTGCACCCCTCTGGACAGGCCTCACCTGGCCTCTCTTCCTCTGCACCCCTGGACAGGCCTCTCCTCCTCTGCACTCCTGGACAGGCCGCACCCCTGGACAGGCCTCACCTCCTCTGCACCCCTGGACAGGCCTCACCTCCTCTACAGCCCCTGGACAGGCCTCTGCTCCTCTGACCCCTGGACCGGCCTCTCCTCTGCACCCCTGGACAGGCCTCACCACCTCTGCACCCCTCTGGACATGCCTCACCTGGCCCCTCCTTCTCTGCACCCCTAGACAGGCCTCTCCTCCTCTGCAACCCTGGACAGGCCTCTCCTCCTCTGCCCCCCTGGACATGCGTCTCTTCCTCTGCACCCCTGGACAGGCCTCACCTCCTCTGCATCCTTGGACAGGCCTCTCCTCCTCTGTACTCCTGGACAGGCCTCCTCCTCTGCATCCCTGGACAGGCCTCTCCTCCTCTGCACCCCTGGACAGGTCTCTCCTCCTCTACACCCCTGGACTGGCTTCATCTCCTCTGCCCCCTGGACAGGCCTCTGCTCCTTTGACCCCTGGACCGGCCTCACCTCCTCTGCACCCCTGGACCGGCCTCTCCTCTTCTGCACCCCTGGATAGGCCTCGCCTCCTCTGCACCCCTGGACAGGCCTCACCTCCTCTGCACCCCTGGACAGGCCTCTCGTCCTCTGCACCCCTAGACTGGCCTCACCTTCTCTGGACAGGCCTCACCTCCTCTGCACCCCTGGACAGGCCTCGCCTCCTCTGCACCCCTCTGGACAGGCCTCACCTGGCCTCTCTTCCTCTGCACCCCTGGACAGGCCTCACCTCCTCTGCACCCCTGGACAGGCCTCACCTCCTCTGCAGCCCCTGGACAGGCCTCACCTCCTCTGCAGCCCCTGGACAGGCCTCTGCTCCTCTGACCCCTGGACCGGCCTCTCCTTCTCTGCACCCCTGGACAGGCCTCACCTCCTCTGCACCCCTCTGGACGTGCCTCATCTGGCCTCTCCTCCTCTGCACCCCTGGACAGGCCTCTCCTCCTCTGCAACCCGGGACAGGCCTCTCCTCCTCTGCCCCCCTGGACAGGCGTCTCCTCCTCTGCACCTCTGGACAGGCCTCGCCTCCTCTAGAAAAGGCCTCTCCTCCTCTGGACAGGCCTCTCCTCCTCTGACCCTCTTCTGGACAGACCTCTCCTCCTCTGTACCCCTGGACAGGACTCACCTCCTCTGCAGCCCCTGGACAGGCCTCTCCTCCTCTGCACCCCTGGACAGGCTTCTACTCCTCTTCACCCCTGGACAGGCCTCCCCTCCTCTGCCCCCCTGGACAGGCCTCTCCTCCTCTTCACCCCTGGACAGGCCTCTCCTCCTCTGGACAGGCTTCTCCCCCTCTGTACCCCTGGACAGGCCTCACCTCCTCTGCACCCCTGGACAGGCTTCTACTCCTCTTCACCCCTGGACAGGCCTCTCCTCCTCTGCCCCCCTGGACAGGCCTCTCCTCCTCCTCACCCCTGGACAGGCCTCTCCTCCTCTTCACCCCTGGACAGGCCTCTCCTCCTCTGGACAGGCTTCTCCTCCTCTGTACCCCTGGACAGGCCTCACCTCCTCTGCACCCCAGGACAGGCCTCGCCTCCTCTGCCCCTCCTCTGGACAGGCCTCGCCTCCTCTGCCACTCCTCTGGACAGGCCCCTCCTCCTCTGCCCCTCCTCTGGACAGGCCTCTCCTCCTCTGCCCCTCCCCTGGACAGGCCTCTCCTCCTCTGCCCCTCCTCTGGACAGGCCTCTCGGTGAAGGATTCTCATTAAGGATAGAGGAGCCCAGAGTTCATTCCATCCCATACAGCGCCTCTGACTCCGCCCTGAGCCTCGGGGCGCTATGCACAGGCCCCGAAGAGTGACACTGCTCCCCTGGACCTGCCCAGAGACGCGCCCCCTCCCCCCCCCCCCCCCCCCCGTCCCACGTCCCGCCCCGGGGGCAGGACTGTGGCTCGGACCAAGGCGCTTTAATACCACACACCAGACACGAGGCTCGTGTTCATCAATGAGGGAAATGTCCTGATCCATTTCTGCCCCTTTAATGTATGGAATACGTCACTTGAGAAGGTGAATCTCCCACTGCTGCCAAGTCACACTATGCAGCTACACGTCATCATGTGGCGTTTCAAGGCCCCGTCCGAACTTTCACAAACGTAAAGACAATATGCTGCCCAGATATTCATAATCAGGACAACAATCAGGCTGTAGAATTATCGCAAACAACGTGTCACAATTCACCATCTCTGCTTCACACGAGTTTTCCCTCTCAATCGCCTGGTTTAAGCTAATTAAACATATCAAGCTCTGGAACAATTGTTCCAAAGAGACCCTAATATTAAAGCGTCAACTCTGCAGTGAACGCCTTTGTGGATAAACACGGTAATGGGCGTGTCATTCTGCCCTGTCCCGGGCCTGGCGCCAAACGCTGGCGTCTGCGGGCAGGAAAGGGCTGGCAGGGCAGGAAAGGGCTGGCAGGGCAGGAAATGGAAGGGTAGGACTGACAGGGCAGGAAAGGGCTGGCAGAGCAGGCCGTGGCAGGACTGACAGGGCAGGAAAGGGCTGGCAGAGCAGGCCGTGGCAGGACTGACAGGGCAGGAAAGGGCTGGCAGAGCAGGCCGTGGCATGACTGTCAGGGCATTGCCGGCAGTGCTGGGCAGGTCAGGGCAGGGCAGTGCTGGGCAGGGCAGGAAAGGGAAAGGCAGGATTGACAGGGCAGGAAAGGGCTGGCAGAGCAGGAAAGGGAAAGGCAGGATTGACAGGGCAGGAAAGGGCTGGCAGAGCAGGCCGTGGCAGGACTGACAGGGCAGGAAAGGGCTGGCAGAGCAGGCCGTGGCAGGACTGACAGGGCAGGAAAGGGCTGGCAGGGCAGGAAAGGGAAATGCAGGATTGACAGGGCAGGAAAGGGCTGGCAGGGCAGGAAATGGAAAGGCAGGATTGATAGGGCAGGAAAGGGCTGGCAGAGCAGGCCGTGGCAGGACTGTCAGGGCATTGCCGGCAGTGCTGGGCAGGTCAGGGCAGGGCAGTGCTGGGCAGGGCAGGAAAGGGAAAGGCAGGATTGACAGGGCAGGAAAGGGCTGGCAGAGCAGGAAAGGGAAAGGCAGGATTGACAGGGCAGGAAAGGGCTGGAAGGGCAGGAAAGGGCTGGCAGAGCAGGCCGTGGCAGGACTGACAGGGCAGGAAAGGGCTGGCAGAGCAGGCCATGGCAGGACTGACAGGGCAGGAAAGGGCAGGAAAGGGAAATGCAGGATTGACAGGGCAGGAAAGGGCTGGCAGGGCAGGAAATGGAAAGGCAGGATTGATAGGGCAGGAAAGGGCTGGCAGAGCAGGCCGTGGCAGGACTGTCAGGGCATTGCCGGCAGTGCTGGGTAGGGCAGGTCAGGGCAGGGCAGTGCTGGGCAGGGCAGGGATGGCAAAAACGGGCAGGGCAGGGCTGGCAGGACAGGACTGGCAGGGCAGGAGAGGGCTGGCAGGGTAGAGCTGGGCAGGGCAGGGCTGGCAGGGCAGGAGAGGGCTGGCAGGGCAGGAGAGGGCTGGCAGGGCTGGGCAGGGCAGGACTGATAGGGCAGAGCTGGGCAGGGCTGGCAGGACCAGGAAGGCAGGTAAGGGCAGGGATAGCAAGACCGGGCTGGCAGGGCAGGGCTGGCCCGACATGAAAGGCCTGGCAGGGCAGGACTGACAGGGCAGAGCTGGGCAGGGCTGGGCTGGAAGGACCAGGCAGGGCTCGCAGGAGAGGGCTGGCAGAACAGGGCAGGACAGGGCTGGACAAGGCTGGCAGGATAGGACTGACAGGGCAGGGCTGGCAGGGCAGGAGAGGGCTGGCAGGACCAGGACTGACAGGGCAGAGGTGGGTAGGACAGGACTGACACAGCAGTGTTGGGCAGGGCAGGGCTGGAAGGACCAGGCAGGGAACCCTGGGAATGAGCAAGTCATAGCGACGGAGGGTTGCTGAGTCAAGGTTACTACAGGTCCCTCCACCCTGGCTGACCATGAGGCTCATTATTGCCTAAAAAAAATACTACAAGTCTAATTAGCCCTTTAAGTGCTGCCGTCGGCAAACGGTCGTCGCGAGCCCTACCTTGCCAGTGCTGCGCACGACCGTTGGCCGACGGGTCAGCACCCGTCATTCGAACGTTCAGCACTGGGCGCTGAACGTTCGACGCAGCTAAGGAGTTAAGCTGTATGTATTTTATTTGATGCCCACGTAGTAGGTGTGCATTTGTATTGATTGTATTACAATATTCTTTATTATAGGTTTGTCACGGAGTGGTACACATGGGACTGGGCCCCATGTGGTCCTGAAGAAGAGGTGTAGGGGACACCTCGAAACATGTCGACAAAATATTAGGGACTTAAACACATAACAGTTACTTTTTCCCTATTATTAACACCTTAGCTGCTTTGGAACGTCCAGTTCCAGTTCTGAACGTTCCATTGCGTAGGTGCAGCTGGAACGTCCAACGGCCGACGGCAGCACTCCCGAGGTAGTGGTGCCGTCGGCCGTTGGTAAAGGCGCAGCACTTAAGAGGTTAACCCCCTTTTTAGGTCTCGCCTACGCAGCGGGCATGCGCTTCTTAGGAAAAAGACCTAGTGAAATCGTTACAAAAGTGCACGCATTGCATTGCTTTCAATGGCAATGCTTGCACGTTTGGCTATTCCCATGCAGGTGCGAGCTTTGGCAACATATGTTTGCTCGCTCCCGCAAGGGAATCAGCTGTGTTCTCTCGCACTCCCCCCACCGCTCCCACTTGTTTTATTTGCAGTGCTCAGAAAAGATAAACAGTGTTTCTTAAGCACTATGAAAAGGAAAATAAGGCACTCAAGAGAATTGAAGCTTTTATAATAGTAAATGTATAGTGACTCATTTGAAGATCATCATTTTCCTTCTTTAGAGAAATCAAGACGAATCTACCATTTGGGCACAGTACCATTAGATTAGTAAAGGCGCTTCCTGTGATTTACAACGCCTTGAAACTGCAGATGTGTGGTTTGAAACGCTGCATGAAAATAGCCTTTCTCTGTGTCCTTCTGAGCGACAGTGATCAAACATCTACTTGTCAACTAAGCTAGGATTTCAGAAATCTGATTTAATACTGTACTGCAACAGTATGAGAATATGAAAATATCGTACCTGCGTGTGCTTGTGTTGTGACACACTTTTTTGAAAAATTTGTTAGCCAAAAAGGAGTACTGGTGTTTGTTATATGCAGCGATGTGCAGAGTAAAGTGAGCGCTCTTACTAGACTGTTGCCGTTTAACTACAAATATCTCGTCCCTTCCTTATTCGAGTGAGCATGGGTGAATGACAGGTGATTTGAAAATTACCCAACGTGATGAAAACAGTCTTTTAAATTGTGTATGCTTTCCAAACAGTTTGCTATTTCTCTTTAGTATTAAAACTTTTTATTGAAAGCCAATATACCAACCAATGCTTTGGAAGCAGGGGCCGAACTAAGACAGTACAGTTGCTGCGCTAACGGCAATGCAGTTGTTTCACGATGCAATTTAACACAGCAAGCCGCCTACAACCCAACTGGGCCGGCCGCGAATGAAAGACTGACAAACAGTCGGGTGCAACAACAATGCAATCAGTATTTGCGAAAAGGAAAAGAAACCCCCCCCAACTTCTCCCCCCCACCCCTTACCCCTCCCCTTTTCCCCCTTGTCCGCCGAGGTAAAAGAAAGGAAACACTAAAGGAAACAGTGACCGTGGTCAGGACCTCATGAAATGGGCTTTACTTCTGGGGAGTCTTTTTGCTATGCTTTGTCTTAGGCTCTGTGAGAGGTGTGTCTGCCAGATGCAACAGTCGCAGGTATCTGGGGCAGCTTAATTCCCTATATTCCCCAGTGAGAAGCGTCAGAAAAGGCCGCCAGAGTTCCGCAAATTCGTCTCCTCTACCTGCCGCAGTCGGAGAATGTTTCTCCATTCCCAGAATGGTCCATAGCCTATGCAGCCAACCCACCTGCTCAGGCGGCTTAGGGTCTCTCCAGCGGGCCACAATGTTCTGTACTCCTGCCCCCAGTGCAAGCGCCATTAACCTCCCTCTCATAGACTTTAGAGGATACATCAATGCATTGGGGAGCCCTAGTAGCACATAGGCAGGGAATCGGGGGAGTTGGGTGTCTAAATGGAGGTCTATCAGGTCAAGGATAGGAGTCCAATATGTCCGCAGGTGCTCGCAACTCCACAGCAGGTGCTCCAGCGTGCCCAACCCTCCACAACCCCTCCAGCAACGGTCACTGTACGTGGGGGTCCCAGCAATGTATGCGTTCGGGGGTGTGATACCAGTAGGTGGCCACTTTTGTGAGTGTCTCAGTGAGGCCTGTGTGGTAGGCCGAGTGCCGGGCTCTATGGTAAATCCCCTCCCATTCTTTGCGTGTGAGCTGCCGTCCCAGGTCTTTTTCCCATCTAGCCTGTCCCGCGCTGTAGGTGTATTTGTTAGTGAGAAGCAGGTGTTGGTATATGTCCGATAGCAGTTTCTTTTCCGACGTGCGAATAAGCAGCCATTTTTCATAGGGGGTGAGAAAACGCTGCCCTCCTGATTTGACCGACGGCTGCAGGACCCAATGTCGGACCTGCAAGTAAAAGGCATGCGGTCCGTTTCCGGGATGCCATAGGCCTCCTTCACCTTCTGAAATGGGAGGATGCCCTGAGGATCAAACATACTATCTCTCGGCACTGCGTAGTGCTCCACATTGCGAATGCCTGTGTATCCAGGCCAGGGGTGAACTCCGGGTTGTCAAATATCGGTGTTAACGGGGAGGGAAAGGAAGTGAGCTCTCTCCGGACAGCTACTCTGTCCCAGACTCCCATGACTGTGCCAGTGATATACGATGCATATAGATTGGGAGGTCTGTGGCGCCGCGGTAGGAAAGGCACACCCTGAAGCGTCCGACCGGCCACTGCCTGGTCCTGAAAAAGCCAATGCTTGCTGGATTCCAGCTGATACCACTCTACAAGCGTGCGTAATTGTGCCGCTTGAAAGTAAGGGCTAGGTCCGGTAGCCCCACTCCCCCGTGTGCAGGAGGAAGCGTGGCGATCTGGCGTTTAAATCTGGGGCGACGGACATTCCAAACAAAGCGTGACAGACAGCTTATTATCTCCAGTATTAAAACAGGGTCGGCACTGGACCCGTGCCCGCTTAAAGTTCTCGCCCCAGTCATGGATACATTGATTCCGGCCATTACTTTGGTCTGTAATGCTATGTTTAACTCCGGGATTTTTCCCAACTCATTGAAACATACGCTGGTTAAACCATTATTAAAAAAAGTCAACCTTAACAAAGACGACTTAAAAAACTACCGGCCTATAGCCAGTCTCCCGTTTCTGGCCAAAGTTGTAGAAAAAGCTATGAATCAGCAGCTCTCTGACTTTGTAGAGCAACATCAGCTGATCGATAACACCCAGTTCGGTTTCCGTAAATGCCATGGCACGGAAACCACCCTCCTTAAAGCGGCTGATGACATCAGAGCCATACGGGATCAGGGGGGGACAGCAGTTCTGGTCATGCTGGACCTCTCTTCGGCCTTCGACACGGTCGACCATAAGATCTTGGCCGACCGTGTCGGACGGATGGGGGTCCAGAAAATTGCGCTGGACCTACTTGTGTCGTTTCTGGCTGACAGAACGCAGGCGGTATCCCTGGGATCATACCAATCCTCTAAGGTGTCCCTGCCTTGTGGGGTTCCGCAAGGCTCATCCCTAAGTCCGACACTGTTTAATATCTATGTGTCGGACCTTGCTAGTATCATCAAAGCATTTGGGATGAGCCTAACCTCCTATGCCGACGACACCCAATTGGTATTGGCCATTAAAGGGGATGGTGAGGAGGTGGCCACACGTTTCACAAGAGGGATGGTAGCCATAGGTGATTGGATGGCCACGAATTGCCTTAAGCTTAATTCAGAAAAAACTGAAGTGGTCATTTTCGGTCACCTTTCTCCTGGCTGGTCTTCTGTCTGGTGGCCAACTCCCTTTGGAACGCCTCCTAATCCAGCTCCTAAAGTCAGGAATCTTGGCGTCAACTTCGATGTGGGTCTTAATTTCATGGCGCATGCCAACAAAAGTGCTGCCACGGCTCACATGAAACTCAAAATGATAAGGAAAATTCTACCTTTTCTACCGGATTCAGCCAGGAAAACTCTGATCAGCTCATTGGTGTTGTCCGCCTTGGATTACTGTAACGCCCTCTTCCTACACGCCCAAACTCGAGTGACAAACAAGATGCAGTCAATTCAAAACGCAGCAGCCCGGCTGCTTTCGGGTCTTCCCAAGTTTGCACCTGTTTCCAACACCATCAGGAAACTTCATTGGCTCCCGATACGCAGTCGAATTAAGTTCAAATCGCTGTGTATTGTTTACAAGGCCCTTAACAATCAAGGCCCCCATTTTCTCAAACATAATCTTGTCCGCTACATACCAACTCGTCCTCTCCGCTCCACCCAGCTCAATCATTTAGTAGTACCACGCACTATAACAGTCACATGGGGTGATAGGCGCTTTTTGGTTGCTGCCCCAAAACTCTGGAACTCCCTACCTTCACACATCAGGACTAGTCCATCTCTGCTAATATTCCGTAAACAGCTTAAGACTTGGTTGTTTGATCACTAGCTAGGAATGTTCCTTGGTTCCCCTGGATGTTGACCCATGCCCCCAGCCAGCGCCGAGACGCCTACGGGTATTCGCCGCGCTTTAAAAATGTCAATAAATAAATAAATAAATAAGATCCGCCTGCGTTTTCTGGAGCCAGCCAAGCGGGGGGTGCAGCGGCAGCGTCTGGAAGACGTATAGGGCCTGTGGGAGTAGCGTCATTTTAATAGCCGCGATGCGGCCTAGCCAGGACAGAGTGAGGTGTTTCCACCGTCTAAGAGTCTCGGCGAGGCGTGCGCCAAGTCGGGCATAATTGGCCTCCGCTGTGGCCTGTATCGTAGGTGCCAGCAGTACCCCCAGGTAGGGGACAGTAGGTGTAGACCACCGCAGGTCAAACTCGGCCTTGGCTTCCGCGAACACCTCCGGGGCCAGGGATACGTTCAATGCCTCCGATTTATCCATATTAATTTTAAAGCCTGGGCAAAGGTATGCAGCTCAATCATGAGTGCCCTCAAGGATTGCATTGGGTCCATAAGTGACAGCAGTATATCATCTGCATACAAACTGATTTTATGGGTATCTCCGCCAAAGGGGATGCCTCTAATAGATTGGTGTTGCCTAATTCGCTGCGCTAGTGGCTCCATGTAGAGCACAAATAAAAGGGGGGAAAGCGGGCAGCCCTGTCTGGTCCCTCTGCCGATCGAAAATCGTGGAGAGGTATGGCCATTCACTCTGACAGTAGCGTTAGGTTGCCTATAGCAGTTGAAGATGCGGTTTCTGAGAGTAGCTCCGAAGCCAAATCGCTGTAACGCCAGGTCAAGATAGGGCCAGTGTACTCGGTCGAACGCCTTCTCAGCGTCAACCGTGAGGAGCATGCAGCCTGGCTTTGTCCGGGAACCGGCCTCGATCAGGTGAAGTACGCGCTTGGTGTTATCGCTCGTCTGCCTCTGGGGAATGAACCCAGCTTGGACTGGGTCCACCAACTGTTGCATGTATGGGCCTAGCCGGCTCGCTATGATACTGGTATACAGTTTAAGATCGATATTTAGCAAGGATATTGGCCGGTAGGAGCCGCATGTGGTCGGGTCCTTACCCGGCTTGGGTATCACCGAAATTGCGGCTTCCAGCAGTTCCGGAGGGATGGCTCCGGGTTGATCAAAGGTATTAAACAGGTCCCGTAACAAGGGGGCCACCTGGTGACAGAATTTTTTATAGAAGGCTGCCGGGTAGCCATCCGGTCCCGGGGCCTTCCCTAACTTGAGGCGAGAGATCGCTGAGATGACCTCCTCCAGGCCAATGGGCCTATCTAAAAACTTCGCCTGCGCTTCGTTCAGGGATGGGAGGATCGCCCCATCTAGATAATCGCTGCCCGCCTGTATGTAACTGTGTATGTAGCACTGCGGGTAGCTGTGCGCTATATAAGCTCAAATACATGTCCAGGGTGTCTGCATCATATAGGTTGGCATAAAAGCTACCGAACTCCGCTGCTATAGCCGCATCCTCAGTGATCGGGTCCCCTACGCTAGGTTGAATAGTTCAAATGTGTTGTCGCTGACGTTGCTCTCTCAGCTTACTCGCCAGCAGTTTCCCACAACGATCCCCCCCGGTGTAGTAGGCATGCTTCAGACGCATGGCGGCGAATTCCGCCACATCCTGATCTAAGGCCGCCAGCATCTTCCGCTCCGCACACAGCTGGCGCCAGGCTCTGGTAGCCCCCGTGCGCTGGTGCATTTGCTCCAGCTCTGCCACCCTTTGCATAAGCTCAGCTCTCTTCTGCGCGCGTTCCCTATTGTCGGCTGCAGCCACCGAGATGAATTCACCCCTAAGGACTGCCTTAAGTGCAGCCCATTGAGTGGCTTTGGAGGTGTCGTCATTAGCGTTGTCAACAAGAAAATGGCTGATGGCAGTTGTGATGGCCTCCACCGTGGTAGTGTTGTGTAATAGACCAATACGCAGGCGCCAGTGTCGTTGCGGTCTGGGGGCATCTGGTACCAGAAAGGACGCCACCACCGGGGAGTGATCCGACAGTGAGGCCGGGAGGATCTCCACTTCCTGCGCGCGCGCTGCAAGCTGGGTAGAGCACAGGAAATAGTCGAGCCGTGCGTATGATTTACGGGCCGCTGAGTAGTGTGTGTAGGCTGTAGCGCGGGGATGAGATAGTCTCCACAGTTCAACCAAGCCCAGGTCTTCTAGATGTGCGTGTCCTGCTGCTGAAAGCGCCCCAACCTGACCGAAGCGCTGATTGGAGCGGTCTGCCGCGTTGTGAAATACCAGATTGAAATCTCCCCCGATCAGTAAGTGTGGGTGAGTGTTGGCCGTGGCTGCTTCTAGCGCTGAGTGTAGGAAGCGCTCCTGACCCTCATTAGGTGCATACGCTGAGCCTATTAGCAATGTCTGCCCCGCCACCGAGAAGCGATGAACCAATAGCCTACCCTTGATCTCTGTCTCTTTTTGCAATACTCGGCCTCCAAAGGATCTCGCCACTAAGATCGCCACCCCAGCCACCTTCTTGGTTGCTGATAAAAAGAACTGCTCCGGGAAGAAGCGAGATTTAAGCCTATGGTGGTCTTTGGACAGCAGGTGTGTCTCCTGTAGGAGGCAGATGTCTGCTTGCGAATTCCTCAAGAAAGAGAGTACTACTCTGTGTTTGTTCGGATTATTAAGCCCCCTCACATTTAGTGAGAGAACTGTCAGGGGTCGAGTCATCCCGTGCATGTTGCAAGGACCGGAGTGCTATGTGTGCGGCCAAATAGTATGTGAGGAAAGAAGGATGGAGGGGAAAAATGGTACCTCTCAGCGCTAGTGGACAAGGGGGCCCCTCCCCCCACCCCGCCCCAAACCCCGACCCCAAAAAAGAACCCCTCCTGGCAATCCCAACTGCGCCTTACCTCCCCCCCCTAAACCCACCCACAGCCCCCCCCCAACCCAACCAATGAAGTCCAAATGAGAATCATAGTGCCAGTTCAGTCAAACGGAGCACTGACCAGTAGAGTGATCGAAGTCCGATGAGATCCAAACCTGTGGAGACAAAAGTAGACTGGGGATGTGGAATCGGCGACCTTCGTGGCCCCCCGCCCCGCCCCTTGCCATATTGCTACTGTCCAAATATGCCCCCTGAAGATTGCTCTAGGGAGGCCCAGCAGTATCTTTCGCCACCTCCTGCACTGCGGCAGGGTGCTCTTTGGCGATTGTTGTTTGGTCCGGGCGGGCGCGTGATTTGTTCTGTCGCCGCTTGCGAACTTTCTGCCAGCCGTCACTCCGAGATCGGGACTGATTTTCTTGCGACGATTCCGTGTTAGCATCTTCACTGTGGTCCTGGTCCGGCAACTCGATCCCTAGGAGAGCGCAGGTGTCCTGGAGGAAGCGCATCTGGTGTAGGGTTCCGTCCCGCTGAAAGATGAGGCGGAACGGGTGACCCCAGGAGTAGGGCACCTCCTTATCCCTCAGAAAAGTGGTGACAACTTTGAACTCCCTTCTCTTTTGGAGCGTTATCACGGAGAGGTCCTGAAAGAGTTCCACAGATGCATCCTTGAACTGGAAAGGCTGGGACTGGCGAGCTTCTCTGAGAATCCTCTCTTTGAGTGGAAAGTCTGGGAGGAAAGCTAGTATATCGGGAGGAGGGGCAGGGGCCCTGCGCGGCAGACCCACTCGGTGCGCCCGGTCAATGCGGATGGGGAAGTCCGCGGGTTCCCTGAGTATTTCCCGGAACAAATCTTGGAGGTACATGGTGACGCTGTTCCCCTCTGCTTTTAATGGCACTCCCCTGACCCTAATGTTATTCCACCGAGAGCGGATCTCTAAGTCCTCATTGTGTGCCTGGAGGTACAGTTGTTGATCTTGGAGTCCCAGGACCTCTTGTTGGAGATGCACCAGTTCCTCACAACGGACTTGGTTGGAGTCCTCCATCGTCGCCACTCTCTCCCCCAGTCCATCTAGGTCTCTACGTAGTTCCCTCTGTTCGCTCATCAACTCCTGTTTTAGGGCCTGGAAGTCTTCCCGCAGCGTGCCGAATAGGGATTCAAGGAAGGACCTCGTGACTGGGGCCTCCTCCTGGGACCCACGGACGCTCGCGGCAGGTGTGGACGACGGCGATGCAGTTTGGGCCTTGTCTCCCTTCTGCGGTTGTTTTACCAGGAGGTCAGTGATGGAGCGGCCCCCTCTGCGGTTAGCGTTCGCCATTGTGACGGCACCTGCTGTATCCTATCTCTGTGTGCACAACTTTGATTCAGTGTTCAAGCCAGCTCCCTTGCCGTGTGAGGGGCCAGTCTGCGCCAGGACACCAGTGTGGCCGTTGCGGGATGTCCGGTGCGATCCTCGGTTGCGTAGACCCCTCTAGGTTGTGGCTAGATGCCTCTCTCTACGCTGCTGCTGGTCCACTGCCTCCCGCCCCCGCGTTCGGGGTTCCTTCCGCGCCTCCACACTACGCCTCTGCACCGCGCTCTGCGGCCTGTAGCACCCCCGGCGCCTCAGGCTTCCACCACCAGCCTATCAATGCGCTCTGTGTGAGGCCTACTGCCAGTGCCGGGGCAGGGGGTCCACGCCTGGCCTGTTACAAGCCGGAGGTTTCAGGTCACCGGGGCCAGGGGGATATGCACAGCCCCCAGACTCCCGATCCCGACAGGCTGGCCCTGTTTAGGCAGGCAGTCCAGCAGCGCCCCCCTGCAGCTCCCTCGTATGTCCCAGGCGCAGCCCTGCTCTGGGGGGACACCGCCCCCGTGCCACCGATTGCCGCCGCGGCGGTGCCAGACGGGGGTACTTCCCAGCGGGCGCGTCGCGCGGATATTATTGTTGTCTCTGGTCACTGCAGTGAGGGAGGCGTAAGTGACCTCGGTGTACAGCCTCTGTGCCGAGAAGAGCCCGGAGTCGTTGGTGGGCCCCATGACGGGAGTGAATTGCTCATTGATGTCATTGGACAGCCTCTTGGGCAAGAAGTAGAACCCAGCTCCCAGCCCTGCAGCCAGCACCACGGGCACCAGCAGGAACCACCAGGGATGCCTGGTGATCAGTGCGCCCAGGCGGCCGAAGACCCTGGAGAGGGGCCGCTCCAGGCAGTCTGTGTGGCAGGTGGGCATGGCGGGGTGAAGGGTTGAATACCCAGGCAGTGACCCTCAGCACCCAGCACCAGAATGATGTGGACAGCTGCAGACTGCACGCTGAATAAATGAGAAGACAAAATAAAAAAAATTATTTTAAAAAAACACAAAATAAGTCAAAACAGTGGGACTACAAAAATCTGATCTGAAAATCTCGCTTCAATGGTCACTATTCAGGGTGATATAGAATAGGCAGAGTAACAGAACAGAAGCAGCTCATTGTGGAAAGTGAAAGTTAATAAAGCGGCAAATCTTCCAGGTGGTGACATAAAGTAAACACACTGAGCGACCTTAAGACCTGCTGTGGTGAAGTGGGCGGCTCCGAGTTTTGGAGAGCCATTAACATGAAGCTATTTTAGGGTAAATCTCTGATAAGGATGATGTGACCTCACCTCCTCTGCACCCTTCCTCTGAATCCTTACCAACTAGGAGCAAGAATAAAGTATAGGCTCACTAGCTAGGTAACTTTTAATGTCACCTGCACCACTCCCCCTACACTACACCACACATATGTCAACAAAAAACTGCTCCTACGTAAATCCACAAGTCGCAGCACGCCCCAGACAGTAGCTGTTTGGGATGGCCCCAATGATGAAGCATTACACCTAGGGGTAACCCTTGGTGAGTGAGGGGACTCAAGAAAATAATTTTCTTTTCTCAAGACAGGGATGTGTTCCACTCATTAAGTGGACCCTTTCCCATGGCTAGGTTTGTTGATCCATCAACTACGGATTGTTGTTCCTACACAGTCACCCCTTACCTCCTCCACAACCACCCTCCAGACAGGGACAACCACACACCAGACAGGGACAGCCACATACCAGACAGGGACAACCACATGCCCGACAAGGACAACCACACACCAGACAGGAACAACCACACACCAGACAGGGACAAACACACGCCAGACAAGGGACAGCCACACACCAGACAGGAACAACCACACACCAGACAGGGACAACTACACACCATCCAGGGACAGCCACATACCAGACAGGGACAACCACATGCCAGACAGGGACAACCACACGCCAGACAGGGACAACCACACGCCAGACAGGGACAACCACACGCCAGCCAAGGGACAACCACACGCCAGCCAAGGGACAACCACACACCAGACAGGTACAACCACACACCAGACAGGGACAACCACACACCAGACAGGGACAGCCATGTTATGTATTTATCTAGGCCCCAAATCTAGATTTAGAGATTCATGCCCAAATACGGTCCTAATCCAATAATTCCCTTATATGGTCATAATAATCACTACCATATATAGTCCGAGTCAGCACAGACATAACATGAGGTTATCCTCTGACTACATGGCCCCTAGAGAATACAAACCGGCTCTGGGACATGACGAACATACTGTAGCCTCAGGGGAGACTCCTAATCCTCCAGTATTGATTTGTCCTGAAGCCCTGGAGAGCATTACGCACTTCATGTTTAATTTGTCCCGAACCCCTGGACAGCATTGTGCATTTCATGCACCTAGTGACGTCCATATGTCTAACCTTGTGCGTCAAACCAGTCACCTAGCTAGTATAAAAGCAGCCAGGTTGGTCCCTCCAGTCAAACACGCAGTGGTTTTCTGGAGCTGATCGACTGACCTCGTCCCAACCCAGCAGATGCAAGACCTGACGAGAGCCGACCCTCCTTCCTGACGCACTGACAGAGAAGCTGCCTTTTTCTCCAGCCGAGAAAATCCAGCTCCGGTGTTCCCTGCCTGCCACAGCCGGCTGCCGGGATATCGAGTTCAAGAGATTCCAGACCTCTCCCATTCTAAACAAAGGTATGGAGCTGATTAGCCACAGAGAATGATTCTTGGTCTTAGAATAAATCTGGCAGAGAAATTATTTAAACTTAACTGAAGTTCTCACTTATCTTTTCCCGTTCACAACTTAGGTTAGGAACACGGGGTAGGCATAAAGTAGATTACATCAGTCGAGTTAGTTTAGCTATTTTAGTTAGCTTTCTATTGTATAGATTTTAGGATATGTTTTAAATGCGTGTTATGGCTAAGAAACGATAACATGCTTTTACAGTATTACTTTATAATACTCTTTTTACTGTATGCACTATATTTTATTATAAGTATTGCTATCATGGCAATTCACTTCTCCTGTGTGAGAAAACAGACTGTTCAATAAATAACACCTTTTATTGAAAACGCCCGTCTCTCTTTCTCTACACTTTCGAGTGAAACGAAGAATGCATGATTGAGTGAATAAAACCGTTTCTATTGTTTTTCACGACTCTGGAGATTTACTCCTAACTCATGGAGATACAAAGTTGTCATGTTTTATGGTTGTTAGAAGCTAAATCTCTTCTTGTCCATCGAGGACATTCCACAATAGGGCTCTTGGGACCAGGTCGAAGGCTGTTCGCAAGTCTATAAAGACTAAGTACAAACTGCCCCCTCCCAGCACCACCACTTTCCAATATATCATTAGAAGGCGAAATGTCTGCTCGATGGTACCTGTCCCTGTTCTAAAACCTGCTTGAAAATCTGACAAGATCTGGTTTTCTTCTGCCCACTGCAAAATCCTACCCAGTACCACTTTGCCCGCGACCTTTTGAGTAGAGTCCAACAAACTGATAGGGCGATAGTTGGCTGGGTCGTCCCTACAGCCTTTCTTAAAAATAGGGACAACTTCAGCGCCCCTCCATGAGTCAGGGAGAGAGCCTCCCAACAGGACCTCATTTAAGAGTGAAGCAATTAATCGGCTCCACGATAATGGGTAGTTCTTCAGCAAGTCGCCCGGGATCCCATCAGGGCCTGCTGCCTTATTGGATACAATACACCTAATCAGACCCCCCAGGATATAGCGGCATGGATTGGCAAATTTAGCGGCACAAAAATGAAAATTTAGCAGCACAAAAATGGAAATTTAGCAAAATTTAGCGGCGTTTTATTTTGGATTTTTTGCAACACCAAACACAGATATCTTACTGTTTGAGTTATTTGACAACATGGAGCTATGTACATTTTGTTTATTTACAATTCAGCCCATTTGTTTGTTAAAAGGCATGTTAATCTTGGCCATGTACGTTCAGTTCTTCTGAGCCCCCATAGGTTTCAGACTAGGCATGCTGGAGGCAGAGACAGGTCTCGGAGCGAGTGGGACGGGTATGCTCAGACGTGAGTCCCGTGCTCTCCATGCCACTGGAATTAAGCTATCCAGGCTGATGAGGGCTGAAAGCCCGAAACCTGTCCTTGGATGCTTGTTTCCAGTCCAGGGAGGACTTGGCTTGGCAGTTCGGGCTGGAACTGTACCCATGGGGCTCAGGGTCAAGACTGATTTGCATATGGCTGGGTTCAAACTGGAGTGGCATGGTGAGCAAGAAAACAATGGATTTTACATTGTTCTGCATTCTGTCCATCACCTGTTGTTTTAACAATCCACAATGTTTTAATGCAAAGGTCATGCAAGAGAGCTATATTTTCTAAGGAATATGCAAAATTTGTAAAGTTGTGGCCTGGGAAAGTCCACTCATTTCATAAACCCACTTGTAAGCAAAATGACTTGTTGTTAACGCATGTCAGTCAAGGTTTAAAGTACAAAACAGCATAAACCTGGGGAATGGAAAATGGGTGCGCATGGGGCTGGATTTTAAGGCGGAAACGGGCGGAAAACGGCGGAGACGGCAAATTTCGTGGGCTTTTGTCCAAATATCGCGACATTTCAACAGATCGGCCGATTTCGCGATTTTTTTGCAAATTGCGAAAACCGCGATAAGCTGGAGGGTCTGTATATGCACACACACACAAAACACGCACACATACATATACACACAATATGCATAAAGACAGAATGAACGAGACAGACGTAGAGGGAGTTAGAGAGAGAAATGTGGGAAAGGAAGGAGAGAGAGCTTAAGGAAAAGAAGGGAAATTAGTGGAAAAGATGGGGATTTCGAGATTGGAAGAGTGGGAAAAAATATGAACTGAGGTAGGGGCGAGAGATGCAGAGGGTTATGGAGAGGCGTAAAAAAAGAGAGAGGGTAGGTAGGAGGGTGAGACATTGAAGCTTTGCTTCCGGGCGCCTCTAATTGTTTCCTTCACAGAAAAGCCCCCACTGTGCTTCTTAGTAAAAGCGTGTTTTTTGTAGCACCTTTGGGAACTGTATTACTTGTTTATACCGTGGCTCTGGCAGTCACTAGATCGTTTTAGTCGCGTGGCAGCCAGAGGCGGGCTTTGTTGACTGGAATAAAGGCTTTGACTATTTTCATTTCAGTGGGTTGGAAGGAGCGCCATGTAAGGCGCCGACCTTGAAGAAATCTCTATAATTAGCGAGGCGCTGCAGTTTGCTCACTTTTGTCACGTTTGTGTGCACAGGGAAGAGACGAGGCTCTAGCATTTGCACCCTCCAGTCCCATGAGTTGCTGGATGTGACTCACAGTACGTGGCTCTTGTTAGCGTCAGAAGGTGTAACTCTGGCGCTCTCTAACGGCGGACTTTCATATCAAGCCTACACCCAAAACCCACAGAATGTCAGCGCGCAAGCTACTGAAATGTGACAGCTAGTGCCAAAGACAACATGACGTTACATAAGGAAATTACTGGTTTAATAATACACTCTTTAAGCTCAATTAACTTATAAGTGTATGTGTGTGGTACGCAGGTCACATGTATTGGGCCAGTTCACCCCTCTCATGTCCATATAATGTGTACCTTCGACCTGAGTAATAAAACATCTACAACTGAAAGGGGGAGTTTGGTTTAGCTTGAGGTGTGCGTAAATTACTGTCAGTATGCTTTATGTTCTCTGTGATCCTTCAGCGTATTTTATCTTTTCAGTCGACAAAACTCTGCACTCTGTGCGGGGGGCCTTTGGGGGACATTAATCTTTTATTTTTAGTATTGCTGTATGTCGGAAATGACTTCCGAACAGTTTCTTGTTCCCTGCGAACGCGATCCTGGCAGGGACGTCTGTGTTCGCCGGCCGGCTGTTCTCCTGCTCCGAGTCCGCTTCCCTGGTCTCTGGAGAAGAGGAAGAGGCTTCGTGTGTGTGTCGCTGCCGCTTCTTGCTGGTCTTCTCCCTCTCTCGGCGCCGTGGTCTTCTCCCTCTCTCGGCTGCCGTCCTCGACCTCATGGGGCTGGATTTTAAAGCAGAAACAGGCGGAAAACGGCGGAGACGGCGGAAACGGCAAATTTCGCGGGCTTTTGCCCAAATATCGCGGCATTTCACCAAATCGGCCGATTTCGCGATTTTTTTGCAAATCGCGAAATCGCGATAAGCTGGAGGGTCTGCCTAATTGCCCTTTCTACTTCCTGGCTGGTAAAGGGGCCGTCGTTGAATGGAAGGTCAACTGTGGGACTGGGCAATAAACCCAGACTTAGATTAGGTGCCCCCAATGGCGCAGAATATAGCTTGGAGAAGTGGGCAAACCAGACGTCACCAGGGATATTACAAGTTATCTGTTGATCAATGGGCTTATCCCTGGCTCTCAGCAAATCCCAAAACCCCTTGGAATCTTTCCTAGTACTTGCCTCTACTAGCTCCCACCAAAAATTGGATTCATGAGCCTCCTTTGCCTCAGCCACAATTTTTTTGTAAAGTTTCCTCGCATTTCTGATACTAACTGGGTCCTTATTTTTTACTGCAGATATAAGTTCCCCCTTAGCAGCTCGGCATTTGGAGGAATACCACTTGTCTCTAGCCTTGGAAACGCCTTTTGATACAGCCCTGACACTGGATTGGGGAATAATAAACAATTCACTCAGTGCAGCTATAGTCTCTGTAAACATTGGTAAGACTTTTTTACTAGAGGGACTTAAGGCGTCAAGCCGAGGCTCCACCACTGACAAGATGGTCCCGGCTTGCGCCATCCTTGCTTCGTCCGCTGCTGCTTTTGCCCACTTTAGGCGCCTGCCACAGTTTGAGGGAACAATTTCATGGGATGATTTCCACTTGTGGACAGTCTTGTCTTGGTTCCCCACCTGCCAAGGAGGAGTAAGGGTTAAGGAAAGAGGGTTATGGTCACTATCACAAGACACTATGACCTCCATGTCTTGATGGAATGACCAGAGATTATAATTCAGTCTGATGAAGTCAATTCTGGAGGTGTGACCCGTCCTGTTATACGTATGTGCACCCATAGAATCCGATTTGGATCGACCATTTGTTGGTCTCAGGTTGTGTTCCATGCAAAGAGCATTGATGTCTATCGCACTTTGCGTCCATTTGGGAATCGGGTCTAGGGTCAGGATAGGGATACCTCTCCTTGTATCCTCATTAAAAGGTATCCAAAATGTCTTCCCTAGCCAATGGCTCAAAACAGCAATTGAAGTCGCCTGCAAGAAGAACATAGGAATCGATGTTGCAAGCGGCTAGGTCGCTGCTTAGTCCAGTTGAGGTTAAACATGATGCCCCGCCCCTGGCACCCCTCAAATAAAGATTAAATACTTCTAAGTTCCTTCCCCCTTGGCAGTGTATAGTTATCCTCTGGAGGTCAGGAGATTGGGTAGTTCTTTGACTTACACTTAAACCTAGTGCAATGTTGACCCATATAAGAAGGCCACCAGACGGGCGACCTTTGGATCCATGTTGTTGGGAAGCTGGGACAAAGTAGGTTGTGAAGCCTACTCTGTGCCTGGGTTCTTGGCACCAGGTTTCCTGTAGAAGGCAGATGTCGTAAGGTTCTAAGAAAGCGTTCCATTCAGGGATTTCAAAGTTGCGGGCAAGCCCTGCCAGATTCCAGCTTAGAATCTTTAGCAAGGGTTCACCTGGGGTAGACTGCTTAGGAAGATAGACAGGTGTAGGTGAATTGGTCACAGCCGCTCTAGATAGCCTTGGTGGTGGCTCGGTCTGAAGGTAATTGAGAGCTATACCTGCCCCGGACAGCTTTCTCTCTATTAAGACAGTCTGAGTGGGAGGCAGGGGTAACATACAGGGTGAAACCAGCCGATCTTCCACACCTTCAAGGTCTAAAATGCTTGGAGCAATCAACCCCCCATCAGAAAACAAACTATTTGGTGTTCCTACTGGACATGCTGGAGGGTCAGGAGCTAGAGGTTCAATTAGCAAACAGGGAGATTCTAGAAGCCCTAGGACCTGTGGTGGCGGTGCTTTGCCCATTAAATGATGAGCAGGTTGCCTAGGGAGTCAATCTACCTCCTCCAGGCCACCAAACCTGTTTGAGGTTGGAAGGCCGTTCCAATGTGAGAGGAAATCCTTATGGTTGTTAAGATGATTCTTCCATGAATGGTGGTGTACCAATGTCCAGTCATCCACCTGGTTATATCTGGGACGTGGTGGATAGAAAAAAGACAGTGGCCTAGGTATGACAGAAGACCCTTCACTGCTGGGCCAGGAACAGATATGCTGTGCCGTATGTGGATCGTCAAAAGTCACCACTATACAGTCGCCAGGACTGGTTTTCTTTGTGGGACCCACCCAGGGAGTTCTGCGAACCATCAGGACTCTGCTCCTCCGGCCATTAGGGATTGGTCTATTCACATTAAGCCAATACATTATCTTGTTTTTCAGAGACCAGTGGTTCTCGTGTTGACCATTACCAATCTGGGGGACGCCCGTCAGCACAACCACATAATCATTGGCCTCTGGAGGAAGATCAATGTAGCCCCCTCTAAAATTGTTCTTTACAGGAGGGCCCTGAATTGGCTGGTAAGCCACCTCACTAGGATGGGGTCTAGGTGGGACTCCAGGATTAGGGTTTACTGGTTGGTGCATGGAAGCCCGCTTAGGAGCCTTAGGTTTAGTGGCAGTGGGAGTTTGATCCACAGCCACGGTCCTCGGTTTAGGAACCGGTCGTGCAGTGGCTAGTACTGGGGGGGGGGGGGAGTTTGCTGAGCTTGAGAAGTGGGAGCTAATGGTGTTGGATCAGCTACAGGGAGACCCTGGTTTTCAAGACTTCTCAGGCCGAGAGTGGCCAGAGCAATAATGCTCTTTTCCATCTCGAGCAAGTTGTTTTCAATCCGTGAGAGTCTAAGGTCGAGGGGGGAAAGGAGTTTTTTAAGGGTTTCCCAAACCAAATCTATAAATTCCCTATCATTCTCGCCCAACCCCTCTACCTGTGAGCCCTCATCCTCTAAAGTAATGGTGGATGAAGCAGCGGCTGTCCCCTCCCCCCCTCCCTCCCTTAATGGCTGCTTCCTAGGAGTGCGCTCTCCTTTTGTGTTAGATACTGGGACACTAGTCAATGCCAGATGTTGTGAGACCGCAATTTTCGCCTTCTTGCGGGAGTAGGCAGAGCGGGAATGGCGTTTCCTTTTAGGTTGTTTGCCACTAGTAGCGTTAGAAAATGCCGGGGGGGGGAGGTGGGTTGGAAGTAGCATTCTGGTTGCGAGAAGCAACAGATAGATTTGCTTCGTCCGATTTAGATGGTTGCTCTAGGGGCGGAGAAAGGGGGGAGGGGATCGGAGTCTGGTGAACATCAACCTGCGTGACTACACAATGGGGAATGGCAGGACGCTCCGGGGTAACCGCAGTGGCTATGTGGCCTAGGGAAGATTTTTTAGAAATTGCAATGACCTGGGACAGTCTTCTAGCAGCTACCAGTTCTAGGGAGACCCGAGTTTGGAGTTTGGATATTTCTTGGTCTATAGCTAGACTGGTACGGGTAATGAAGTCATCCATTGGGCCGCTGATTGCTGGGCCACCTTTGGAAGCCTTACTCCGGGTTAACCTAGTACACATAGCTTTGGTATAAAAGGGGGGATCGCCAATCTAACAGTGAAAAAGGGATAGTAATCGGATGAGTTTACCTCTTTAGGCTCAGTAGAGGGTAACGTGGAGATATGGCGAAAGGGGGTGGGCCAGTCCAGTCCGCTCAGTCCTCGAACGGCCTCAAACAGCCCGCTCTTAGCCCGGTCTTCGCCCCGGCCTTAGTCCCGCGCGCGTCCCGCTGGTGCGTGGCTGACACAGATTATCTAGGGGAAGAACCGGAGGGGGCGGGAAGAGGACCAGCTGCGGCCGATCAGCGCCGCTCAGCAGGCTGGTCCTCGCAGTCCCGCCTCTGGCCGTGTGTGTGGGGTGGATGATCTAGCAGCGAGGGCGTAGGTGCTCCAATGCACAGCACGGACCAACAGTACAAATCCCTTCCAAGGACTTCAACCCTCGAGCGGCTCCCGCGGAGCGGGGGCCGCGAGGCGTGGCGTAGTGGTCAGCACGAGGCAGGCAAACCGGGACAGCACTCCAGAGTCAAGCAGAAAGGTGAGACCCAGCCAGCACACACTCCACGAAGATTTTAACGGGTGGAGGGGCGGGAAGAGGACCAGCTGCGGCCGATCAGCACCGCTCAGCAGGCTGGTCCTTGCAGTCCCGCCTCTGGCCGTGTGTGTGGGGTGGATGATCTAGCAGCGAGGGCGTAGGTGCTCCAATGCACAGCAGGGACCAACAGTACAAATCCCTTCCAAGGACTTCAACCCTCGAGCGGCACCTGCGGAGCGGGGGCCGCGAGGCGTGGCGTAGTGGTCAGCACGAGGCAGGCAAACCGGGACAGCACTCCAGAGTCAAGCAGAAAGGTGAGACCCAGCCAGCACACACTCCACGAAGATTTTAACGGGTGGAGGGGCGGGAAGAGGACCAGCTGCGGCTGATCAGCGCCGCTCAGCAGGCTGGTCCTCGCAGTCCCGCCGCTGGCCGTGTGTGTGGGGTGGATGATCTAGCAGCGAGGGCGTAGGTGCTCCAATGCACAGCAGGGACCAACAGTACAAATCCCTTCCAAGGACTTCAACCCTTGAGCGGCTCCCGCGGAGCGGGGGCCGCGAGGCGTGGCGTAGTGGTCAGCACGAGGCAGGCAAACCGGGACAGCACTCCAGAGTCAAGCAGAAAGGTGAGACCCAGCCAGCACACACCCCACGAAGATTTTAACGGGTGGAGGGGCGGGAAGAGGACCAGCTGCGGCCGATCAGCGCCGCTCAGCAGGCTGGTCCTCGCAGTCCCGCCTCTGGCCGTGTGTGTGGGGTGGATGATCTAGCAGCGAGGGCGTAGGTGCTCCAATGCACAGCAGGGACCAACAGTACAAATCCCTTCCAAGGACTTCAACCCTCGAGCGGCTCCCGCGGAGCGGGTGCCGCGAGGCGTGGCGTGGCGTAGTGGTCAGCACGAGGCAGGCAAACCGGGACAGCACTCCAGAGTCAAGCACAAGTGTGTACACATTATTAACAAAAAAACACCTGTCTATCATGCTTGAACATTTATGTATACCTATGTAACTGGCTAATTTTGTTTTTGGGCTTGAGTTCTAGATCTTCAATGCTAGTTAAGATATTCTACAGCTTGCGCTCATAGACTATGAATGTATAGGCACTTCCTCATTATGCATTTTGAAAACCAAAAAGGGGAAACAGAATCCTAACTGAAACTGAATAATGGTGATAACAGACAATGTACCATAGATCCTCTGTAAAAGTCTCAGAAACATCCATACCTCAAAGTGGCTTGTGGTGCATCTTAAAACTGTGTTAGTTCAGACTAATTAAGCTGTGTAAAAGTATACCAATACGTTGTGTCTATATATATATATGGATTAAAAAATGTTGGATAACTAAAGGTTATCATGTAGTACGGATCTCCGCCTGTACTTTTATGTGCCTAATTTAACCTGAACTTGTCTACTCACAAGGAACAGCTTAAGTCCAGCCTGTCATTTAATCCTTGTGGTACCATAGTCTGCAAATACTCTATCCAAAATACCTCCCTCTGTAATAATTTTGCAGTGTTATCCTGCCCTTCAATTTTTGGTACTACTTCCACTATTTGTGCTCGTAGTTGAGCTATGTTATGGTGAGCTTTAAACCAATGGTTGGATACGGACGTTGATCTGTTCTGTGTTCTTATTGTACTTTTATGTTCTGTTAATCTGGTTTTGAATTTCCTTTCAGTTTTCCAGATGTATGCTTTGCCACACAGGCATTTCAAGCAATAAACTATATGCATCGTATCGCAGGTTGATGAATGTCTCAATGAAATCTTTTTACCAGTGATTGGATGAAGTAATGTGTTCCCTTCAATGATGTTATTGCAGTGTTTACAATTGTAGCATTTGAGGGTACCTTTGTGAATTACCTGCATCATGGGTTTCTTTGGTGACCTCACCATGTCCATTAAATTCCTGCCACATGTGTGGGCAAATATTGGTTTTTCCTCATAAATTCCTTGAAATTCTTTTTCATTTTGTAGAAGCTCCCATCGTTTGATGATGATTGTTTTAATCTGTTGTGAGGATGTAGAAAACTTCGAAACAAACGTCAATGCCGTGCATTGTTTTTTGGATACTGTTGATAACAGTACCTCACGTTCCTTAATTGCTAACCTGTCTATACTTTGTTGCAGTATGTCTGGAGGGTAACCTCTTTGCTGAAACCTGATCTTGTGTGTCATAGGTTGGTGCTCAAACGTTTCTTCGTCTGAACATATTCTTTTAATTCTTAGGAAATGGGAGTATGGTAGGTTAGTGATTAAACTTCTTGGATGGAAACTTGAATACAACAATGTACTATTTCTGTCAGTGGACTTGGTAAATATCCGTACTGAGTCTATTGCTCTCCAAGTCTTTTTTGATGATAACAACTAGAAAGTTGACTTGTTCTGTGCTTATGGAAAAGTAAATTGGATTCTAGGGTTTATTGTATTTATCTGGTGAATCAAATTTTCAAGTTCAGGCTGGGTTCTAGACCAGATCAGAAAGATATTGTCAATATATCGACAATATTGAACAAGTCTTCAGACCAGATTGTTTGTGTCATTATGTTCTCATGTTCAAATGTTGACATGAAAATGTTAGCATATGTTGGTGCTCCTGAAGATCCCATGCTGGTGCCTGCCAGTTGACTATAAAATGTGTTCTGCCACTGGAAATAACTGTTGTTAAAGCAAAAATTTAATAAATTCATCAAGTAGATACTGGTATCTTGTGGTAAATTCAATTGTAACAAAGCCCATTCTGTAGGTTCCAATCCTTCTGCATGCACAATTGACGTGTACAGGGCTGTAACGTGTATGGTACAGAGCACCCAATTTGATTTGAAAAATTGTTGAATAGTCTCGATCTTGTTTAGAAAATCTGTGGTGTCTCTGATGTACGTGCACCAACCTTGCGCAAATTGTTGCAAATGATGATCTATATATAACCCCAGCGGTTCAAATACTGAATTACAACCGGAAACGATAGGGCGAAATGGGGGATCTGTAGGATGTTTGTGGATCTTGGGGGTCATATATAACTTGGGCCTTCTGGGACTTTGTGTGGTGAGGAAAATTCTTAGTTGGGTAGTGATGACGCCTGTAGTCTCAGCTGTAGTGAGTAGCTCTTTCAGCGTGTTTTGCAGCAATGGTGTTGGACCTTCTTCTAAAATCATGTATGTATTAGTGTCATCAACATGTAAGGATACAGACTATGGAATTGAAGATGTGAAAGACAAGTGTGCAGGTGGATACAAGACTGCATGCATAGTGCATAGGGGTTTGAAGCAGTCCATGCCCTAAGGCCTACTTCGCTGCATGAGTACTTGGGTACTGACTGAATGATTACAGTGTGGCAAGGAGAGTGCCTGACTGACTGAATGTATAAGTGTTTCAGTTTTAGCACAGTGAATGGATTAGTACATACTGCTGAATGGGTCACTACAACAGTGCAACAGAAGTAACAGAGTGCTTGGTGGACGTGTAAGGATACACGTCCATCAAGTATGCATAATTGAGTGCCTGCCTCTAGTCCTGAAAGAACACATCAGTCGCCTCTGCTAAAGGGTCTGGTCAGCAGCTTAAAAACCGAGGAACAGGTGATCCAGTCTTGATGATAATAGGCCAATGCGGCATGGTCTCCACCTGGTCATTATCAAGTGTTCAAAATACAGAGGGGCTGAGTTACCAGGAACTGAATTTTTTTACGTTTCAGTCTGTGATTACATGGAGTCTCAACGGGAGAGGCACCAATGTCAACAAGGCTTTCCTCTCCAAGCAGAATTAGCAGCATTGTCTGGCCAAGTCTGCTAGGACCTTTGACCTGGTCCCGCTAAACGATTTATGTATCGGACCACTGATATGTTGCCCATCTTTAGACACATCGCGCATGAGTCTCCATCCCTCAACATGCTGAAGACAGTACATGGTTTCCAAAGAGATCTTCTCAGGACTCCAGTACAGTGCAGGTCCCTGATGGTGATTTCACAGATGAAACAAGCCCCGAAAACCAAGAGGTTAAGGCTGTCCTGGACAAATGTGCTGTTTGGACAACAAGACTACATCTGCCAGGTTTCAGAAGCAAGTTCTTTCTGATACAGAAAGTAGTCAAGGGTGACTGACTGGGCATCAACCTGAGAGAAGACAGCTTGTGGGTTGCATACCATCATCTCAAGATGGAGGGTTTTCACAACCTCAAGACCATTTGATTCCAAATGACTGAATAGTGAGAGTGGACCTGAAAGAGGAGTACCTTATGGTCCCTATCTTTGGCCGACATAGCATATTTCTTCAGTTTGTGTAGACAGGTCAACTCTACAAATTGATCTGCCTACCTTTTGGGCTCTCATCGACTCCTCAGCATTTCACCGCATTGGAGTCTCTAAGATTCAGAGGCAAGAGGCTTATCTATATGGACATGAAGAATGAGACGAGGGCCCGGTTCCTCGCCCATTCCATCAACCAGGCCATGAGCTTCAGAGTCAGCCCCATCATCAAGGTCTGCCAGTGAGTCCTCCTCTCCAGGGTATGGTCAGGATCAAACTCGGCTCCACTATTGTCTAAGGATGACAGGCGCCTTTTCAGGAAGGCCTGCCTCAGCCTTTCCAAGCATTAGAAGTAGGAGCCTGTGATGTCTTTTGGCCTTGGATTTACCCCAGCTTCATGACTTCCCTTGAACTTCTACGGGACACGAGACTGCCCAAGCTTTCCCCAGCTGAGGTCCACAGAGCGTTTCGATGCTAATAAGATGATTTGCCTGCTCACCTGCTCCAATAAGTTGGAGACTGTTTTTTGTAAAGATGCATCTATTGCATCAAATGCTTCATCAAAGGGGGGACCACCTGGTTGACTAGGGTGTGCCCCACCCCCACACTCCCATCATCTGCCATGGTGCGCAGGTGTAATTGTAAATATTGACCCTGGCATTAGGAATGGCTACTTGGAATGTAGGAGGGTAATCGCCCTGAAGCCAATTGTCACTCACCACTGTTTTCCTTAGATTACTGCACGTATCCCAAAAACACCCTTGGATACATGGGACAAATCATGCTATGCAGATGAGCACCTAATGCACTCCCCACAATACATCCCTACCTTGTGCATAAATGTCAGCTTTCAGGAGGACAAAAAGGTAAGTGATGCAGCTTTGAAATTACACGTACGCTCTCCTGATACGCTGCCAATCTATGAGAGGAAAGAGTGCTGGGTCCTTGTGAGATGCAAAGCTGTGTATTCTAACTCAAGCACCCTCTAGAAGCGCACGCCCGTCACTCCGCAACGCGGATTACTGACTGGGGCATGCAGCACTAAAACTCCCCCGGGGAGCGAACAGTTCAAGCTTTTGCAAGGGTGCAGTCACCGTGTGTGCACTTCGTGACCCACAACTGCAAACCAAGCTGTCACAGGGGGTGGGAGGCCAGGCTGATGAAACACCAAGAACTCAGTGGGGAAAACTATTTAACTAGAATAATGACAAACACCCCAGGGGATGGCTGGACATATGGAAATTAAAGTAGCAAATCATGCACATTCTTTCCCTGTAATACCCATATATGAAAAAACCCTTATCCGGCTGCTGAGCAACAAAAAAAAAAGAAGGTGCTTTCGCTGGTAGTCTGTTTTGCTAGAAAGGAGGAGCTGTTATTAGTGACTGTTTTCTTTAGGCTTGGGTCTCCCATGGAACAGGTAGTCCCAGAATGGGTTTTATAGTTCAATGTTGCTGATGAGCTGCTGAGCTAATAAAACAGAGAGAGAAATGCATTATCAGAAGCCTCTGGTCCCAACATAGAATTCGCTTTAACTTTGCATATCTGAGAGACTTTGGAACATTTAAGATGGAATACCACTGGTGCTCCACCCCAGATGTGTGAAACTTATGGAACTCTAAAGGTTTGAGGGTGATCAGCAGCATTAGAGGGGTCACATGAAACCTGCCAACATATTTCAGGATGTGCGGTGGGGGGGCAAGTCCTTGAAGATGACAGGGCTTTGCGCAGAGCACAACCCGAGGCACTTTAAATTCACCCCTCCACCCCAACACAAAAATCAAAGTTTCTGAGGCAGCCGCCGCTGTCCCAGGAAGTTTAACACTGACATGGACATCAGCGTCACAGAACCTCCAAATAATTCACTGGAAACCTGCTCTCTACTCTATTCCAGCTAATTGTGTGCGAACCGTGTGATATCACTTGCTTAGCCAATATTGTGTGACACACGGCGGCACCGAGTGAGTTGGAAGGTAAGCAAGTTACTGTCTCCCATCATGTGTTGTGTCCACACCCTGAGCTGCTCCTCTCAGTTCTTGACTCCAAAGGCCAAGCTCCACAGTCTATCTTCAATGCACATTCTAAAGGAAGGAGACAGAGACCTTGTGGTGTTCACTGGGCGTGGCTAAACCTGCGACCTACCTATGCTACTGTGGTGTGTGCAAGATGTGTTAGAATGTTGGTGATGGATGTTTGAAGTCAGTGTCTGGTGATGGAGAGGTGATAATACACTGCATATCTCGGTGCTAAATAAGTGGTCACAAGTTGATGGCAGTGGCAGATAATCTTTGGTTCACGGCCAGAGTCCACACAGCTGTATCAGTAGGAAGGACAAGTACCAGATGTATAATGAGCTAAATCAGTGTTGCAAAGGAAGATTCCCTGGAATATACTGGCGCAACATTCAATATTTCAGGTGTGAGGTGTCAAATTTCACTTACCAGCATTAAGAGAGAAGAGCATGTGAACTTTTGATAGTACCTGTGCGATGAGGGTGTAAACCCTGCTGCTTCATGAGACAGGCTGAAGAATGTTCTCAACCATTCCCTCTCCTGCAGTACATAGCAACACATGACATGTGGCCTTAGAGAATCCTAGAGATGGAGAGGCATCATACATGCATCTTACACATGAAGCTCTTCACGCTCACCCGAGTGGATGCCATAATTGAACATTTAAAGGGCTTTCTGTGAGCTAGATACTGTTCACGTGCACTGGAGTGTACAACGTAATAGAAGATTCAAAAGGATAAAAGGTTTAGCAGGTTTTGCGTCAAGAACAATCAATTTTATTAACAACATGGAGGTGAAGATTGTGCTTTTCAGTCTTTGCTGCAATATTCGCAGCGCCATTAAGAACAAAAACCAAAAACTAAATTTCCCATCAATTCAGTGACTAATCAGCACATACATGTCCCTTTATCAACCAGAGACACCAAACCTACGCCTCTTTCTTTGCTGAGACCAACAAAAGATCCACAACTTGGAACTTCACATCCAGAAGAACAAAAAGTCACTTTAACTCCACTATGGATGTTACGATACAGAATTCCACTATAGCGTAAAACCCTTCAGGTGGTCATGGAAGAGAAAACTTTGTGACCAAAGACAGCAACTCCAGAAGAACCACAGGATACAACCTGTTAATGGTGCAGTGCCCATATGGCTGTGCAGCTTTCTAGAACGGCCTATACTCCTGCTCAGTACATAAAACAACTTCAAACAAGGTAACGTCCAACCCAAAACAGAACATTCAAATAACAGAGAAGGACAACGAATGAACATATTCAAACCCGGCACAATCGTAGAATATAATATTAAGAGCTTGATTTATTATTGGGTGGATGGTATGTAGTTCCGTCATGGGACGAAAGTAAATTACTCTATCCCCATGGTGGAGAGGCCGTCCGCCTAATTTATAAATGACCGCCAAGCAGACAGTAATTTATCAAAACATGCCGGCGGTTCCTGGCAATGTGTGTTACTCTTTTTTATGGGGCTGTGCTAGCAGGACGCAGGCCAGTAGCATGGAGCAATTGTTTTTTATTTGCAAAAAGAAAATCCTGAAACTGGATTTTCTTTTTGTAAACAAAAAGTATAATGCTCCTTTCGCCATGGGAGTCTTCTCCCATGGTGAGCGGAGCATTATAATATTTGTATTGTTCCTTCTGGCGGTAAGAAACAGTAAAACAATTACTACATGTCCAGCATCCACATTGGACATGCTGCCAACATGGAAATGAGGTCCTAATTCACATCAAATGCACATGTTGACTAACAGTGGGATAGCCTTTACCCCCTGCCCTTAGTAGAATTGAAAATTCCTAAGGAAAAAGTTATAATATTTGTTATTCTAGTTCAGGACCAGAGGCTGAGATTCTGCTTGTTTAAAGCTTGTCAACGAGCACAGATGCCACATTGGCTTATAATAAAATGTTTTGATATTAGAATCAGATTAGCATATCTATACACTCAAAATATTTTCCAAGCTAGAGCCTGATAAAAATGTTTTGGGCAGCACTGAGCCCCTGACTGAGTGTGCCCAAATGTACTCACGTCTCCCCCGCCTTCTGCCATAAAATGCCCAACCCATCTGAGCAGATCAGCTGATCTGACAGGACCAAAGGGCTTTTGGCAATCAACAAATGGCCTTCAGCATCTGGCTTGAGTCCCACTGAGCAAAGCTCATACGCTTTCAGACATTGTTCAACATTTAGAGTCATTAGGAAAACCTAAATATGAATCATTGAGAAAAGGTGATATTCTGTCCAGAAATGTGGACAGACATCCCTTCAGGCGAACATACCTCTGAGATCTAAAGCTCTTATCACCAAAGATCTGCTGCATGACACCCAGCATAGAAGCACCGCCAGTCTGAACAACAATCAAGAGCCCCTCTGCCTCTGAGTGCATGGAGGCAAGAATAATGACCCCTGGACTCACCTCGAAGCCCCCACTGCCCTCTGGTGTCCCCTCCCCCTGGACTCACCTCGAAGCCCCCACTGCCCTCTGGTGTCCCCTCCCCCCTCCCCCCTGGACTCACCTCGAAGCCCCCACTGCCCTCTGGTGTCCCATCCCCCCTGGACTCACCTCAAAGCCCCCACTGCTTTCTGGTGTCCCCTCCCCCCTGGACTCACCTCGAAGCCCCAACTGCCTTCTGGTGTCCCCTCCCCCCTGGACTCACCTCGAAGCCCCCACTGCCCTCTGGTGTCCCCTCCCCCCCTGGACACACCTCAATGCCTCCACTGCCCTCTGGTGTCCCAATCCCCCCTGGACTCACCTCGAAGCCCCCACTGCCCTCTGGTGTCCCCTCCCCCCTGGACTCACCTCGAAGCCTCCACTGCCCTCTGGTGTCCCCTCCCCCCTGGACTCACCTCGAAGCCCCCACTGCCCTCTGGTGTCCCCTCCCCCTTGGACTCACCTCGAAGCCCCCACTGCCCTCTGGTGTCCCCTCCCCTCCCCCATAGACTCACCTCGAAGCCCCCACTGCCCTCTGGTGTCCCCTCCCCTCCTCCCTAGACTCACCTCGAAGCCTCCACTGCCCTCTGGTGTCCCCTCCCCCCTGGACTTACCTCGAAGCCCTCACTGCCCTATGGTGTCCCCTCCCCCCTGGACTCACCTCGAAGCCCCCACTGCCCTCTGGTGTCCCCTCCCCCCTGGACTCACCTCGAAGCCCCCACTGCCCTCTGGTGTCCCCTCCCCCTGGACTCACCTCAAAGCCCCCACTGCCCTCTGGTGTCCCCTCCCCCCTGGACTCACCTCGAAGCCCCCACTGCCCTCTGGTGCCCCCCCTGGACTCACCTCGAAGCCCCCACTGCCCTCTGGTGTCTCCTCCCCCCTGGACTCACCTCGAAGCCCCCACTGCCCTCTGGTGCCCCCCCTGGACTCACCTCGAAGCCCCCACTGCCCTCTGGGGTCCCCTCCCCCCTGGACTCACCTCGAAGCCCCCACTGCCCTCTGGTGCCCCCCCCCCCCTGGACTCACCTCGAAGCCCCCACTGCCCTCTGGTGTCCCCTCCCCCTTGGACTCACCTCGAAGCCCCCACTGCCCTCTGGTGTCCCCTCCCCTCCCCCATAGACTCACCTCGAAGCCCCCACTGCCCTCTGGTGTGAGGAAATATAAATTTTATGGTCAAGAAATGTTCCCTAACATGTACCCCACCGTCTCCATGTACCAGCTTAAAGTGCATGTAACTTCCCTCCTGTGCCAGCCATGAAGACGCAAATACATTTGCGTCCAACGTTAACATGTCCTCTTTCGAATCCACCCTGAACGGGTTGAATATTCCGTTTCTAAGTATGCCTTGCCAACGTCTTTTTGTGGTATACTTTACACGTTTTCCAGCCCAGGCGAAGTAGGCCCTGAATTCTGCCATTGAGCCTTTTCCTGCCTTCAGACTCTGAATGCCTCAGCCTGGGCCGGCCTCTGTACCCGTGACCTCTGCCTTACTCCCTGCGCGGCTCACGGCGCTTAGCTCAGCCTGTTGCCTGCCAAGACTGTATTCAACCTTCGAATTATCTGCTCCGCTCCTCGAAAATGCATTCCTGCCTACTAGTTCAAGTAAACATCCTTCCAGCTGCAGAGCAAAGGGCCCGGCCTCACTGTCTTCGTGCAAGTAATTCATAGCTCCTGTTACCATGGTAGGCCCATGCCCCCTCGCATCTCATGCAGACACTTAGACGCTTATACACGCACTCACAGTCAGTATAGAATAGCCTCTGCCCCAGAGACCTTTTCCTTCTAGATAATATGGTTCCCAAACATCAGATATCAGATATGATAGAGGTACGAGTTGATCTGACATGCCAGACTTCTGTCTCTTTCCTCTAGTGTAAATGTCAAGTCCCCTGCACCCTCTAGTTCCACGTCAATCACACGTCATGCAGCTGCGCGTGCATCCAGACCTCAGATTTCTGCTGACATTGCAAGATTCTGCTATGTATCCACCCACTTGTGACACTTACATGTGACGTTTCTAGCACACGCCTCTATGTTCACGCCTAGTTCACGCCTTCTGATTACGTATTGCTAACACGTGTGTGCTTTTATCTTGTTTCTCTCAGCTGTTACGCCTACTGTATTGGTTTCCAGTATATGATTTAAGTATATAAGCTATGTATTGTCAATAAAGCATTGCTCTATCCCTTCCTGCACCCCAGTGGTGTCAGGAACCCGATATCCGGTTCAAGAACCATTCTTTTTTAAGGAATAAAACCCCCAAGAACTCTAACACCACGGACTCTGCGTCTTTCTTTCCGATTGAGTTATTTTTGTTTAAGTACTTACCTGCATAGAAATTAGGACGGTAAATCAAATATTTACCACATTATTTTGGCGCCCGAATAGGGACCCCTCCCCCACCCCACGCGCCGGTTGGTGCGTTGCAACCTTTGCCCCCTGCCATAAGTCAAGACGGCCAATTACGCGTACCCGCAGGATTTCCTGTATCTCCCTCGGGCCCACGGAGGTGACGGAGACTGCGATCAGCACCCAGACGAGGCGGTGAGGAGTGCGGAGGATCCCGACCAGAGCCTAGCCGAAAGAAGCAAGGTCCGAGGTGTCAAGAGGCCCACCAGTTCCGAAGTATTCACGTATCGAGTCGAGTCGAGTCCAGTCCGGTCCAGTCCAGTCGAGTTTTCCGAGGCCTTCTGTTCCGTGCTTCCCGGTGAGTACCATTGCTGGGGACGCATCTAGACGGGTGCATTATTATGTATCCGGTAAAGACGGGTTTGGGTACACAAACACGGTCTGCACTGTTTTAGACAGTGTATCTGTGCTGTTTAGCAGTACATCAAGCATTCAAGTTCTTGCACTGTTCTCAACAGTGTATCTGTACTGTTTAGCAGTACATCAAGCATCAAGGGTAGTCATATGTGTTCAAAATGTTTCATGTGATTAATGTCGTGGTATGAGTGACTGTTTGATGTACATTACTGTGTTTTTGTGTAACTAGTTGTATTCAGAGTAAGTAACAAGTATCGAGTATCCAGTACTAAGTAAACAAGATGCCGTTTTTCAATAAATTAAGACAGATAGGAACTAGGAAAGGGATACTAGAGGAAGAAATTCCTATCCCCCCTAGGGACACTCCTGGAAATTTTATGTACCATAAGCATGGCTTAGATGCCATACTGTACCTAGATTTATGGGCCGATTATACCAAGCACCTAGAAGAAAGACACAGGTGGCCCGTTACAGGAACATGGGATGCCGAGTGCATCATGAGAGTAGAAGAAGCGTTATGGAAAAAGAAAGCCAGACAATCCCAGAAAGATGCCATAGAATTGTGGTGTAAAGAATCACATAAACGTGCCGAAAAAGCACTCCGAAAAGAAGATAAACATAGAGAAGAGTCGGATGAAGTCCGAGAAAACGAATTAGTTAATGAAGGGATCCGAGTAAAAGCAGAACAAGTAGACCGCATGCGAAACACTCTTGTAAATGGCATGTATTTAGTGGCCGAGGGTTTACCTAAAGCCACTCCAGAAATACCGAAAGATCTGCCGCCGCCATTGGTTCCAACTAAAGTAAGTCACAGGACCACAAAAGACATATTCCTTGCTTCCTATCTAGACGATGTAGCTCCCGCTTACACCAATCCACCTGCCCGCGTACCGCCTGCTGACGGTGACGGAGGTGGCAACCCACTCCAAGACAATGTCCCGCCATTACCGCAACAAAGTTCACCCGTTCGACAGCCTGCTCCTCCACCTCCACCACTTCCCACACCTAAGGTTAATATACTAAACCCGTTTGGGCCCGATCCTAATAAGAGACAAGTTCAGGTACACATACAGACTCCACAGAGAAATAATGCTCAAGCCTCTGCCTCAGGAGGTGCGACAGGAGGTCTCCAGACCCCGCCATCAACACGCAGATTAAACGTTAGGGACTTAATGAAGAAACGTACACCCCAATCACCAGGTTTTGACATACTTAAAGAACCCCTTGCAATTTGCAGATACGATCCAGTACCCGGTAAAGACGATAGAATGTTGATAGCATCACTACGCTTACGACAAGCTACAGATTACCTAGTGTTATTCCCAGGGATGGCTGACCACCTAGATAGAATATATCATTTTGTCCAGACTGGGGAAGATCCTGAAAGTATTAAAGAGGCCCTGGCTCACCAGAAAGTTGACACTCAAGGTTGCATATTACGTTTCTTCATAAATTGCTTAATAAGAGACCGAGACAGGCCTGGAGCAGACAAGGAAGAGATGGAAGCACTAAACAGGTGGGGTCAAAATATAGCCGAGGGAAATCATGATAAACTGAATTGCATAGCAAGCATGTACAAGAAAATCAGAAAAGCAGTAATAGAAATACACGAAAAAGAAAAAGAAAAAGAAAGCGACAGGAATGACTCCTCTGAGGAGGAAGGGCCTGAAGAACCAGAAACGACTACAGAAAGGATAGCTTATGTGGGTAAGGGACATTACCTTAAGAAAGGCATTCGCCCAGAAAGCAAGAGAGTTTTTCTCTCCGGCATATCAAAACCGAATTCTCCTGAATATCTGTTTCAAGATACCGATAAAATTCTTCAAGAACGAATGGGGTACCACGTACTCAATTCTATGGATGAACAAGAACTAGCCCGGTCAGCAGTACTACGGGCTGACAATCCTAACACATATAATGATGATACAGTAGCACAGACGTTTCTGAACCTTTCCCCAGACGAGCAGAAATTAGCTGGTGTATACATGATTCAGCATCTCCTCACGTTATACAGAAATCAACATTCTGATCCAGGTCCATTACCTGATACATTAGAAGCACTACTTATGAATAGATGGAGAGGCCTAAGTACCAAGTTAATTCAAATAATTCTAGAACAACGGCACAGATATAACGCTTTCTTAGGCCCACAATATGTTTCAGCTCCGCCCCCAGAAAGAAAAATGTGTCATTTTGAGCATTTTGACAGGCAGAATCCTTTACGAGAAGTACACCCAGTTATGAATGCCAATAATACCTTGGAACGTGTGTTTGTGTACACACCTTTAACAAAGTTGGAATTGTTAGAAATGAAGAAACTAGTACCCTGTCACGATAAAGACCCTGCAGGTTTTCACCGAGAACTTAAGGATATGTTACTCATGGGAGATTACACGTATACGGATATTATGAAATTGTTAAAGGTACTGCTGCCCACCGGCATCTACGAGAAACTCAAGGAAAAAGAATGGGAGGTGGAAGATAAAAAGATTATATGGACTGAAATAGAGGACGAGGAAAAACGTCGTACTCCAGGGCTAGGCCTTGGGGACAAAGCTAAAGCATTACCAGGTTTAATAGTACAGGTTTTGCCAAGATTATTGACAACTAAAAAGGAAGACTGGGACGCAATCTCAGCCTGTAAACAGAAACACGATGAAGATACTAGTGACTTCTATTCAAGATTCGAGAAATGTTTCATTATTAATAGTGGCCTGAAACCAGGTAGCGAGTCATACCCACATCTTTTTGTAACCAAATTAGTCGAGAATTCCCTGACATCAGTTAAGAACCGTGTATATAAAGTTGAAAGTACATGGCAAGCAAATACGCCATCCCAGATGTTACAAATGTTACAGTACCACCAGAACAGAATTAGAGAAGAACAGGATCACGAACAGAGACGTATGAAAGACACAAAAATGAAAATGTTAGTGGCCCAGTCGGTTCCAGCCGACGGCCAGAGAAAGGGTACGACCCAGACAGGTAATTCAGCAGCTCCCGTTAAAGGGACATGCAACTATTGCAAGCAGCCAGGTCACTACGTACATGAATGTCCAGTCCTGAAACACAATATATCAACAGGTAAAACTAAAGAAAGACCGCGTCAGCCTAGACAAGACCAGGTCCAGCCACAGACCTCACAGAATACACAGCCTATGCATGCTTCATCACATACAGCACAGACCGTAGCGGTGTCACAGCCACAGCCCATTGCCGCGACGCAGCAAGTTTCCCAGCAAATGTACCAGTATGCCCAATCCGATTACCCCGATTATCAGCGATACACATGAAACAGCCTAGAGAGGGAGGTTGGCTTGCCTCTTATTGAGATTCCTGTAGATCAAGAGGGTCCTTATGTACACAGTCAAGTACTGGGAAAAGACAGAAAGTTTTTAATTGACACAGGGGCAAGCCGCACAACAATCAGCCATGATGAAGTCCCAGGGGCACCCCTCTCAGGCTCACAGAATGTTTCCCTTGGTTTTTCAGGACAGCCTATTGTAAATGAAGTATCGAAACCTGTCCCTCTAGCAGTAGGTCCATTATCACGTGTTACAGACTTGTTACTCACGAAATCATGTCCAGAAAACTTGTTAGGAATCAAGACGCTGAAGGCTCTAGGAGCTGTGATATGTTGTTCTCCGGAAGGAGTTAGACTTTTTCTGCGTGACTTCAAGGGTCACTATGTATTACGAGAGTTTGATGTCAGATTGAAAAATGTACCGGAACACCTGTGGGCACAAGGCCCAACCGATGTAGGTTGCATGCACATTACACCATACCGTGTTACACTCAAACTTGGAGTTGTTTTACCCCGAATCAGACAATACAAGTTACCACCCGATGCTGTAGTGGCTTTACTGGAAATCATTGAAGAGCTCATTGCCCAAGGAGTGGTCGTAGAAACCGACTCCAACATCTGTAATTCCCCTATCATTCCGATTCTTAAACGTACTGATCCCAATGCACCGCCAGTATATCGGCTGGTGATTGATTTACGAGAACTGAATAAATGCATTGTTCCACAGTATCCTGTGGTTCCCGACATCTCATCCTTATTGACTGCTATTGATTCAGAAGCGACGTTCTTTACTGTAATTGACCTCAAGAACGCCTTCTTCAGTGTGCCCATTGATCCAGAGAGCCAATATCTCTTCGGTTTCAGTTTAAATGGACGAAGTTTCAAATTTTCACGCGCACCTCAAGGATTCACAGAAAGCCCCAGCATCTATAGCCAAGCACTGAAAAGACAACTTGATTGTATCCAAATGCCAGTTAACACTGCCTTACTACAGTACGTCGATGATCTGCTGATCACCGCACGAAGTGAACCCGAATGTGAACAAGCATCACTGACTGTTTTACATTTTCTGGCCGACAAGGGACACAAGGTGTCTCCTTCGAAGCTACAATTCTGTGTTCAGCAAGTTGTGTACTTGGGTCACTTGCTGTCCAAAGTGGGGAGACAGCTCACTCCTGACCGCATCCAGTTAATTGCAAACATGCCACAACCCCAGACACAAAAGGAAGTGCGGGCCTTTATAGGCCTCACCTCGTACTGCAGACAATGGATTCCTCAGTATGCATTTCTAGCTAAACCACTCATTCAGTTGACAACACAGGAGGCAGCGACTTCGACTGCCCTTCCTTGGACTCAGGAACATACACAGGCTTTTGAGGAATTAAAGAAAGCTTTATGTCAAGCACCAGTCTTAGCGACACCATGTTACAGCAAACCTTTTACACTTTTTGTTACAGACGTGATGGTACAGCGTTGTCTGTCCTCACTCAAGACCAAGCAGGTTCACATAAGCCTTGCGCTTATTTTTCAAGTACATTGGATTCAGTAGCCCAGGCACTCCCTGCGTGCTTAAAGTCAGTTGCAGCGACAGCCCTAGCAATCAGACAGAGCGACTCAATTGTATTAAGACATCCATTGACAGTACAAGTTCCACATTCTGTAGAAGTTCTTCTAAACCGAACCCAGACTCAACACTTGACTATAGCACGACTGACAGGTTATGAATTGACGTTATTCCAGCCACACATAGAAATCAGACGCTGTAACATCCTAAATCCCGCAACATTGTTACTCTCGATTATGACAGATTCAGCCCCACATGATTGTATAGAGATCATTAATGCAGTAACAAAGCCCCGACGAGACTTAACAGATGTTCCACTGACAAATCCAGACCTGACACTTTACGTGGACGGTTCATGTATGAGAACAAGTACAGGAGAATTAGTGGCCGCGTATGCAGTGACCACTGAAACTGAAGTCAAAGAAACACATCGTATTAACACACTGTCTGCTCAAGCAGCAGAGCTCATCGCTCTGACCCGAGCCTGTATACTAGCCAAGAACAGGAATGTTAACATATACACTGATTCACGTTATGCTTTCGGAGTCGTACACGACTTCGGAGTGTTATGGCAAGAACGAGGTTTCTTGACCTCTCATGGTGCCAAGATTCAACACGGTCCTCTCATTCAAGCACTGTTAGAAGCAATACATCTGCCTTCAGGCATATCCATCATGAAGTGTAAAGCACATACTAAAGTTACAGACTCTGTTTCCCAGGGTAACGACCTGGCAGACCAAACAGCAAAACATACAGCATTGACTCACACTCAGACAACTGATGTAACCGAGATCATAGTGCCGACACATTGTATGACAGTTAAAGATCCCACACTAGATGTAATCGATATTCAGACACATGCCACTCCAGATGAAATCAAGAAATGGACTGAACTAGGAGGGATCCAGACAGATCAGGGATGGGTGACGAAGGGAAAATCTACATGGTTTCTCCCCGACTCTATGGTTCAAGTCATAATAAATACCGCACATAGTCCAGCACACCTAGGAGAAAAAGCTATGTTAGACAGTTTACAGAATCTCTGGTACAACAAACATTTACGAGCAGCAGCAAAACAGAAAGTGCGTACTTGCATGATCTGTTGTCAGTTCAATCCAGGTAAAAGCGTCCCTGTAGAGCAAGGTGGATTTCATCCTCCCAATCACCCTTTTGAAGTCCTCCAGATGGATTATATCCAGATGGACAGATGTCGAGGATTCAAGTACGTCCTCGTAGTTGTTTGTGCACTTTCCCGTTGGACCGAAGCATACCCAGTCCCAGATTACACTGCCCCGACCACTGCCAGGCAGCTGGTTCGAGAATTCTTCCCACGGTACGGCTTGCCTCGTATCGTGTACTCAGATAACGGACAGCCATTCTCGTCCGAGCTCATGAAGCAAGTTTCACTCCTGCTAGGATACCAGTGGAAATTCCATTGCGTCCGACATCCCGAGGCAGCTGGCCTTGTAGAAAGACATAATCAGACACTAAAAACACGTCTTGCCAAAATATGTAAAGAGAAAGGGGTCGACTGGATAGTCGCCCTGCCAGTTGCACTGTTCTACATGAGAATGGTCCCACATTCGAGATCAGGACTATCCCCGTATGAGGTGGTCTTCGGCCGACCACCAAATATGTGGGGGACGCCCATGCCTAAGAAAATAACCGATGCTGATTGTAATATGCTGACAGATTACCTTGCCTCCTTGATGTCTGCACTCCAATCATGTCGTTCACAGGTTGCCGCAGCCTTTCCCGACAACACTGATGTAAAGCCACACGATGTCCGTCCAGGTGACACTGTACTGATCCGCAACTTCGATAGGAGGAGTCCGCTGGAGCCCCGTTGGCAGGAGCCGAAGCTCGTCCTTCTGACCACGAGGACTGCAATCAAGGTTGAGGGCCGAAAGGGGTGGATTCATTCGAGTCATATTAAGAAGTGTAATGAACTGTTGCCAGAGACTGACTCTTCCACCCCCTCAAAGGACTGCCCCGATTCTAGTGACTTTAAAGTTCCCAAGAGAGAGAAAACTCCGCAAAAGGAGTATAAATCCAAATTACGGTCTAGCAAGTCAGACAGTTTAATTGTTTAAGTCCTCCCCTAGGTGAATCGGTTAAATTAGTTTCTGACATGTATCCCCTAGATCGAGATAGAGAGAGAGAGAGAGACGACTCAAGAAACGTGCATATTGTATATCACTTCGTAGTCACTGTATAGTGACATTATTGGTTATGTTTTTTCTAAGCCTTCTGATTATTGCTGCCAGTATATTGTTGCATGTATATTACCCTATCTTCAAGCATACACAATCTGCTTACAATGTCTCTGCCGAACATTCTTTTAGTGAATTACCCCTACACGAGTTATCTTACAGACTTGCGCTGCGCAACAATACATTCATTAGTATGTTGCATCACTCCCATCAGACTAACAATGCTACCAACTGTTGGATATGTGGCCGACTCCCTCCCTACCAGAAATACAAGGGAGTTCTGCCTCTCTTTCCGTACCCGTTCACTCACAATGGCTCATGTGGTGCATGGTTTAGATTAATTAATTCTTTAGATTCTGATATTGCTGTTTTCGAAGGGAATTGGGTTTGGGGAAACCTGAACTTAGTTCTGCTTAATGCCTGCTACCCTGACAAGAAGGGACTTCCCACTAGGACAGGAACTGATCTAGAAAATGAAGTATATGGATTAGGTAATTATACAATTAACCTCATGATTCTTACTGTTGAATCCGAAGCTGCACCAGTTATCCCTGCTATGTCAGTATTACCAGTGACTGGTGATTTATGTGTCAGAAAGAAGGGTTCAGTACACTTAGGTCATAGTAAATGTACTACTGTGGTCGAATTCAGTGATCAGGGCAGGTCTACATTTAGAGCCACTCGTCATTCCTACTTTGTTTGTGGCCATACCGCATACATACGCTTACCTCCAGATTGGGATGGTACCTGTTACATTGCATTCCTTCTGCCCCCTGTTTTCCTAGCCCCTCCTGATTACCACAGAAATACAAATCTAGTAAACAGTAGACTCCGAAGAGATCTCCCGATTGTCGACTATACTGAAACGGCATGGGAGCAATATACAGACTTCAATAAAGGTTTCTTCCCCTACTTAGGTGCTGTTTTTAATAGTAAACTGATACGCAAATTAACTAGAACCCTCGAAGCAGTAGTGAATGAAACTACTTCCGCTCTAGGCAACTTAACAGAGGAGCAGTCCGCAATGCGGGTTGTTGTTCTTCAAAATCGTCTTGTTATTGACGTCATCCTGGCAGATAGGGGCGGAGCTTGTAAAGTCATCGGGTCAAGTTGCTGTGTTTTCATTCCAGAAAACGCGCCAACGGTATATAAAGCTATCACACGTCTTCATAAAATTGCAAGTTTGATACATCAGAATCCAGGCACCTGGACTTGGTCCGGTTGGTTCTGGACAACGTTGACCGCTTGGGGATGGAAGATCCTATCCTTCCTAGGCATTGCCCTTGTCATAGTATTCAGTTGCTGCCTGTGCCTACAATGTGGGCCAGCGATTTGTGGTCTGTGTGCCACATCATGTATTCCGCATTCCAGTTTTCATTCAAAACGCGAAAAGAAGAAAGAAGAGCAAATGATGTTACGTGAACAGACTGATCGATTCATGAGGATCGATATATCATGAAGGGTCCGTAGGGAACAAGGAGGGAATGAGGAAATATAAATTTTATGGTCAAGAAATGTTCCCTAACGTGTACCCCACCGTCTCCATGTACCAGCTTAAAGTGCATGTAACTTCCCTCCTGTGCCAGCCATGAAGACGCAAATACATTTGCGTCCAACGTTAACATGTCCTCTTTCGAATCCACCCTGAACGGGTTGAATATTCCGTTTCTAAGTATGCCTTGCCAACGTCTTTTTGTGGTATACTTTACACGTTTTCCAGCCCAGGCGAAGTAGGCCCTGAATTCTGCCATCGAGCCTTTTCCTGCCTTCAGACTCTGAATGCCTCAGCCTGGGCCGGCCTCTGTACCCGTGACCTCTGCCTTACTCCCTGCGCGGCTCACGGCGCTTAGCTCAGCCTGTTGCCTGCCAAGACTGTATTCAACCTTCGAATTATCTGCTCCGCTCCTCGAAAATGCATTCCTGCCTACTAGTTCAAGTAAACATCCTTCCAGCTGCAGAGCAAAGGGCCCGGCCTCACTGTCTCCGTGCAAGTAATTCATAGCTCCTGTTACCATGGTAGGCCCATGCCCCCTCGCATCTCATGCAGACACTTAGACGCTTATACACGCACTCACAGTCAGTATAGAATAGCCTCTGCCCCAGAGACCTTTTCCTTCTAGATAATATGGTTCCCAAACATCAGATATCAGATATGATAGAGGTACGAGTTGATCTGACATGCCAGACTTCTGTCTCTTTCCTCTAGTGTAAATGTCAAGTCCCCTGCACCCTCTAGTTCCACGTCAATCACACGTCATGCAGCTGCGCGTGCATCCAGACCTCAGATTTCTGCTGACATTGCAAGATTCTGCTATGTATCCACCCACTTGTGACACTTACATGTGACGTTTCTAGCACACGCCTCTATGTTCACGCCTAGTTCACGCCTTCTGATTACGTATTGCTAACACGTGTGTGCTTTTATCTTGTATCTCTCAGCTATTACGCCTACTGTATTGGTTTCCAGTATATGATTTAAGTATATAAGCTATGTATTGTCAATAAAGCATTGCTCTATCCCTTCCTGCACCCCAGTGGTGTCAGGAACCCGATATCCGGTTCAAGAACCATTCCTTTTTAAGGAATAAAACCCCTAAGAACTCTAACACCACAGACTCTGCGTCTTTCTTTCCGATTGAGTTATTTTTGTTTAAGTACTTACCTGCATAGAAATTAGGACGGTAAATCAAATATTTACCACAGGTGTCCCCTCCCCTCCTCCCTAGACTCACCTCGAAGCCTCCACTGCCCTCTGGTGTCCCCTCCCCCCTAGACTCACCTCGAAGCCCTCACTGCCCTATGGTGTCCCCTCCCCCCTGGACTCACCTCGAAGCCCCCACTGCCCTCTGGTGTCCCCTCCCCCCTGGACTCACCTCGAAGCCCCCACTGCCCTCTGGTGTCCCCTCCCCCTGGACTCACCTCGAAGTCCCCACTGCCCTCTGGTGTCCCCTCCCCCCTGGACTCACCTCGAAGCCCCCACTGCCCTCTGGTGCCCCCCTGGACTCACCTCGAAGCCCCCACTGCCCTATGGTGTCCCCTCCCCCCTGGACTCACCTCGAAGCCCCCTCTGCCCTCTGGTGTCCCCTCCCCCCTGGACTCACCTCGAAGCCCCCACTGCCCTCTGGTGTCCCCTCCCCCCTGGACTCACCTCGAAGCCCCCACTGCCCTCTGGTGTCCCCTCTCCCTGGACTCACCTCGAAGCCCCCACTGCCCTCTGGTGTCCCCCCCCCCTGGACTCACCTCGAAGCCCCCACTGCCCTCTGGTGCCCCCCTGGACTCACCTCGAAGCCCCCACTGCCCTCTGGTGCCCCCCCCCCTGGACTCACCTCAAAGCCCCCACTGCCCTCTGGTGCCCCCCCCCCCTGGACTCACCTCGAAGCCCCCACTGCCCTCTGGTGTCCCCTTCCCCCTGGACTCACCTCGAAGCCCCACTGCCCTCTGGTGCCCCCTCCCCCCTGGACTCACCTCGAAGCCCCCACTGTCCTCTGGTGTCCCCTCCCCCCTGGACTCACCTCGAAGCCCCCGCTGCCCTCTGGTGTCCCCTCCCCCTGGACTCACCTCGAAGCCCCACTGCCCTCTGGTGCCCCCTCCCCCCTGGACTCACCTCGAAGCCCCCACTGCCCTCTGGTGCCCCCCCTGGACTCACCTCGAAGCCCGCACTGCCCTCTGGTGCCCCCCCCCCCCTGGACTCACCTCGAAGCCCCCACTGCCCTCTGGTGTCCCCTTCCCCCTGGACTCACCTCGAAGCCCCACTGCCCTCTGGTGCCCCCTCCCCCCTGGACTCACCTCGAAGCCCCCACTGTCCTCTGGTGTCCCCTCCCCCCTGGACTCACCTCGAAGCCCCCACTGCCCTCTGGTGTCCCCTCCCCCTGGACTCACCTCGAAGCCCCACTGCCCGCTGGTGTCCCCTCCCCCCCCCTGGACTCACCTCGAAGCCCCCACTGCCCTCTGGTGCCCCCTCCCCCCTGGACTCACCTCGAAGCCCCCACTGTCCTCTGGTGTCCCCTCCCCCACTGGACTCACCTCGAAGCCCCCACTGCCCTCTGGTGTCCCCTCCCCCCTGGACTCACCTCGAAGCCCCCACTGCCCTCTGGTGCCCCCCTGGACTCACCTCGAAGCCCCCACTGCCCTCTGGTGCCCCCCCTGGACTCACCTCGAAGCCCCCACTGCCCTCTGGTGTCCCCTCCCCCACTGGACTCACCTCGAAGCCCCCACTGCCCTCTGGTGTCCCCTCCCCCCCTGGACTCACCTCCCCTCGAAGCTGACTCTGCTCTCCTCTGTAACTCCCGAACAGATCTACTTCCGGGTGACCGGAAGCAGAGGCAGCTCCGAACGGAGGTTGTTTAAAGCATCTCTGTTTTCTGAGACAAATGGCTGCTTCCGGGTCAGCGCCGGCAGAGTCTCCCCTTTATCGGACGCTGATTAGCTCCTCAGGCCGGAGAGGTGAACAGTGTCCGGGTCACCGGGAGCAGAGTCAGCAGCAGCAGCGGAGGCGGAATGAAGCCTCCTATCAGGATAACATAAGCCCCGCCCCCGCACTCTCACAAGTATCTGCTTCCGGGTCAGCGGCGGCAGAGTCAGCAGCAGCAGCCCCCACTCTTCCAGTGAGCCCTGGCTGCAAGCACCTTCACTTACAGCCGAGGTAACTGAGCCTCTCACAACCATCTGCAACCTAAGGAGTGTGAATGACCTCACACCTATTCCTGCCAAGTATCACGCATCAGACGTGACACTAACGCATTTCAGTATGGTACTCCACACTACCGCACTGAAATGCATTGTCACGCATACCCATGTTGCTCAGCTGAGCTGTAACTGTCACTGAAAGTGCTCCCTAAAACTATGAAATGCTGCAGAGCGGCGCCGCCCGTGGTGTGTGCGCTGCTCCTGCAGCCAGCTCGGGGCTCCCAGCAGTGTTAAGACTGCTGCCAGTGTCACTCTCATACTCTCATTCAACTGCTACAATGTAGCGCAATGTATTGCGACTCCCGGCGGGGCGCGGCTTCCATTGCCTGTCAACCTGACGTCATCGAGGTAGTGTGTCCAATGACTGACTGTCATTGGACGGCTCCTCCGCTCGGGACTCACAGGAGTCCGGACCGCCTGGATTATTTATCACCGGAGGCAGGGCTGGGCGGCAAAACCGAATTGCCATGGCTCTAGGTGTTTTACGGCCTGAGCCTGCTGCAGCCAGCCTCACAGAGTAGAGTCGCTGCCTGCAATTATGGAGTTCCACCCACAACAGCTTCGAGGCCGGACTGAATTGCATCTGCGGCCCAAGTAGGTACTATGTCTGTGTGTGGTAATTGCAAATACCAACTCCGGTTGACTCTAGGCTCTGTGGTCACCACTCTAATTCCCAAAGCAGATTTTATTTCTGCGCCAGCACTCATATTAGACGAAGGTAAATTAACTCACCCAACCCCACACAGGTACCCAGCAGAACGGAAGCCTCTCCGAGATGCAAACGGCCATTGCAGCCCCTGCCTCGTAACCAGGGCCCGGCCTCTAGTGCTTCCCTCGTAGGTCACTGCCTGTCTGTTTATGTAAAGGCCGAAGTTGGCCTCAGGGAAGTCCGAGGCCTGTTGGCCCAGAGAACCCATTGATGCCTGCTGCAACGCCATCCCCAGGCCTCCGCTACTCTCTGTTGGCCCAGAGAGCCCATTGAGGCCTGCTGCAGCGCCCTCCCCAGGCCTCCGCTACTCTTTGTTGGCCCAGAGAGCCCATTGATGCCTGCTGCAGCGCCATCCCAGGCCTCCGCTTCTCTCTGTTGGCCCAGAGAGCCCATTGATGCCTGCTGCAGCGCCATCCCCAGGCCTCCGCTTCTCTCTGTTGGCCCAGAGAGCCCATTGAGGCCTGCTGCAGCGCCCTCCCCAGGCCTCCGCTACTCTCTGTTGGCCCAGAGAGCCCATTGATGCCTGCTGCAGCGCCATCCCCAGGCCTCCGCTACTCTCTGTTGGCGTAGAGGACTAGAGCTGCTGGCAATTAAGGGGATAAAAACTCAGTGACCCGAAACTTCAGAAGGAGTGTGAGTGCCCAGAATCTTAAAAATGAAGGCCCTGGTGCCTGCTTATGTACTCGGGAAAATCACAACCTCTCATGCACGTTTAACAGGCAGGGATGAACTATAGTGGGACCCAGCCATAAAAGGTAATATTTAGCCAGGACCGAGGGCAGGGTTCTCTGCTAATCTTATTTTTATCCCGATACTTATTGTTTCAGAGAGGAGTAGTGTAAAAAGCACTGAGGCAAATGCTGCAACGCCAGCAGGGGGTGATGTACAGCTCAACAACTTTAAAGCTGGCGCACTTAAGGAGCAATCAGCAGCTCACTGACCACACAGGGCACAGTTACATATCAAAGGCTCACATCGAGGATATAACACCTTGATTGAAAACACAGACAGACAGACGTCCATCAGCGCAAGGGCATAGACAGGCAGCTCACCACCTCAGTGCCAAAGGAAGGAGAAAAATAGATTAGCTGTCTTTCCCTTACTGAAAAACCCAGCGAAAAAGACAAACAAAATTCACTTCTATTGAGCAACAAATCAGTCAATATATTTTAAACAATGCACACCTGGCAAATTACCAGCAATTTGCTGGTGTCATGCGAAATTGGGTTTAAACATCAACCAAATGTGCACCTGACCCGCAGGTGCACTGTCAGGCCTGCCTCTCAGTGTATGAGAAATACTTACGACTGTGAGAAGAATTGTTCCTTGCACAGCACCGAGTTAGCGAACTGTCACTTCATTTCCATTTTATCTGTAACACCACCAAGCGACAGGGTGACACAGTACTGATGCCACAGCACACCAGTACAGTGAGTAGGTTTGTGTCGCAGTGTTGCACTTGCAGGCTTCAATAAAATACATAGCTCATTTGGCTCACTTCAAGGCACTACATGCTGCTTTGAAGGTCGGAATTTAAAATGTAATTGACTTCCAAGTGTCTTAGCAAGGTAGCTGATGGAAAGTATTCAAGGAGGAAAACATGTGTTTCCGGAGCACCAAAACACTGTAGTTTCTGCACAGATCTCCTGCAAATGGAGCATGGCTTTTAACACATTCTACATAGGAACACTGCCTGATTGGAAATAGATAAACATGCTTCCCCTAGAGTGCACTGCTACCCCTTATATATCTGACGTCGTTTTTTACGTTTTGATTGTGTATCCCAAGAGTACTGGTAGTTGTTGCTTTTAAAGCCAGGGGGACACTTTCTGTTCCAGTTCTGCCTGTGTTCTTGTTTAACAAAGTATTCATTTTCTGTTAAATCCTGCATTTGTTTTAGTAGTTTCTACATTGTCTTGTGGAGTTTATGCTGCCATGGGGCCCGGCAGCCAGGCTGCTGAGGGTGGCAGGACATGCCTATTGCTGATGCTCCAGCTCGCCAGGCTCGCAAAAAAAGTAATTGCCTGAGACTGAGTGAAGTTATAATCTACTAGTTGCACTTGCTATGCTATAAAACTTGCTTTTTAGGCTAGCACGCAATCATGAATGCTCAGATCGGTTAGATCATCTTCTGAGCTGCTGCAGTGCCTGTCTGCCCTCTGTTACTGAAAACTGCAGTCACGCACTCTGTCACTGTTAGTGCCCTTCTATTTCTCGTGCTTTGCTGTAGTTTTAAGAACACCTCGTTGCTCAAATTGGTGCAAGTTTCTGATATCTATATGTTTCCCTCGCCTTTGCTGCCTGATTTTGCTCGCGAAAAGGCGTCACTCATAGTCATTGAAATGTCACTTATAATTACACTGAAATTATGGAAATGTCACACATAGCAATCTGAAACCTTGGCAGCTATGGAGATTGTCAGCACCTTCTGTTGTGTTTGTAGAAATAGACTGAATAATCCTGGAGGGAATCTCTGCAGGAGCCGGGCTGAGCTGGGCTCTTCTATCGGGGGCCCCTGGGGCTGAGCTGGGCTCTTCTATCCGGGGCCCCTAGGGCTGAGGGGCTGAGCTGGGCTCTTCTATCCAGGGAGCCCTGGAGCTGAGCTGGGCTCTTCTATCCAGGGCCCGATGGGCCTGAGCTGGGCTCTTCTATCCGGGGGCCCTGGGGCTGAGCTGGGCTCTTCTATCCGGGGCCCCTGGGCCGGGCTCTTCTATCCAGGAGCCCCTGGGGCTAAGCTGGGCTCTTCTATCCGGAAGCCCTGGGGGGCTGGGCTGAGCTGGGCTCTTCTATCCGGGAGCCCCTGGGGCTGAGCTGGGCTCTTCTATCCGGGTGCCCCTGGGGCTGAGCTGGGCTCTTCTATCCGGGGGCCCCTGGGGTTGAGCTGGGCTCTTCTATCCATGAGCTGAGCTGAGCTCTTCTATCCGAGGGCCTCTGGGGCTGAGCTTGGCTCTTCTATCTGGGGGCCCCTGGGGCTGAGCTGGGCTCTTCTATCCGGGGGCCCCAGGGGGGCTGAGCAGGGCTCTTCTATCCGGGGAGCACTGAAGCTGAGCTGGGCTCTTCTATCCGGGGGACCTGGGTCTGAGCTGGGCTCTTCTATCCGGGGGCCCCTGGGGTTGAGCTGAGCTCTTCTATCCATGGGCTGAGCTGGGCTCTTCTAAGGGAAACTGGAGTATAACACATGGTATATCATTCGATCCTGTGTCGATCTGCTTGGCCGTTCATCCTAGATGAACTCCCACCCATGTGCTAAGGCCTCCTGATGGTGTCCCTTTACCCCCAGATGTTGCGGGGATACTAAAGGTGGCAAAACCCAACTTGGGGACCTCCCCTCTAGTCCATGTTTCCTGAAACATGCACATCTCAAATTGACTAATAAAAGAGCCCCAGTTAGGATCATCTATCTTATTATTCAGACCCCCGATGTTCCATGATAGGACCCTTGTTTTTGAACAATTAGGGGGATTCGGTGTATCAGCCGCTAGGGGGTGTGCTTGCCATACGGCATCTATCTTTCCACTTTCATCCTTGAAATTTGACCCCACGGGTAAACAAAATTTAGGATTATCCCTCCGGACCGAGTCACCACCTTCGTGGGGGCAACCAGGGGAGCCGCTCATGCTCTCATAGGTTGGGCTCTCCCTGCGCGGGATACATGGTCCTATATCACTAACCTGGATCCGGGTTTCTGTTTGGGGTGGACAAATGTGTACCTTAATGATAGAGGGGTTTTCCTTTAGTCAGTCTACTCCATCCAAGCAGCTAAATCTATTTACAGTGGGAATGTTAAAAATAGGTTGCTTTTGCCAGTGCTGATGAGTCAACTCACGGTTATTGGGGTCATTTCTCCAGCCCGCTCTGAATGCCTGATGTCATGGTAGGGCCTGTTGGGGGTAGAAATAATCCAAAGGGAGTACTTGAATACCACCCATTTTTCTCCCATCCTCTCTAGCTAACATTTTTGGGGTCATCGACGGATTTCTAAAATTAATTATTATGCAATCTCCATGTACATCCTTATATCGTCTGCCTTTCCATCCCACCCTGAGTGTGGTTAGGATCTCTTCCACATCCTCATAACTAAAATATCTGTGGTTTACAAGCCAGTGAACACATTTGTTCTTTAATTCTTGGTGAGATTCCGATTGATCCCTTCTAAGTTTGGGGATACCTGCAAGAATGAGGACACACGGAGTTGATGCGGGGGGTAGATTTATAACTGGAGGGGGCAAAAAGCCTCCCCCAGTTATTGTTTGATTGTTGTAGCCCTGTGGATCTATACAATGGGGGTGGGCAATTAGCTTGGTTAGAGGTAACCGGTGTGGGCCTTGCAGGGCTATCTCTAATGGCCTCCGATGTGTGAATCTCCCCCTTTGGTTTTAGAGGCAGGGCTTGTTCATTAGGTTTGAGGCTTGGATTAACCAATGCATTGCTTATAGTGGTCTGCACTCGTGACCCACATTCAGGTCCAGCAATACCATGGGCACCCCCCCCTTGTACTTATCCAATTATTAAAAAGTACAGACAGCCCATCAACCCTCTCTTGTAACGATCTAAGTTCATCCTGAACTATATCCCTCATTTGGATCTGCAGATCCACCACCAACTTTGTAACCCACACTCGCTGATCACGTATGGTTTCCATGCTCTCTTCTGGGTTCCTCATCCCAAGTTTCCCATTATCAGAAGTAACACCCTGGGGCTTCTTCCTTCTTGCAGGTGCTTTCGCCTTAGGTTTCGGTTTGCCTTTTCTGTACGGTTGGTTTGGAGTAATAACCCTGGGTGGCTCGGGGATAACTACTTCTATTATTGGTGTTTGGTCACTGGAGAGGTCGGTTATAGAAGCCCCTGAGATTTGTAAGATACTCGGGTCAGTCTGTGCAATTTCTAGATTTGGGGTCAGGGACAGTCGTCTCTCGGTCCGCTCTATTTCAGTTGCCACGGCTCCTAGAGCATTTTCTAGCATCCTGTCAATAGAGGTAGGTTTACTATTTGGTTTGGACAAGACAGGGGCCTGTTTCTTTTCAACGCATGCTCTTCTCCCCATTCTGAAATATTTTTAAGATGAGACTCTCGCGTTAGTTATTAGGTTTAAATTTTAGGTGGACGCAAGAAGTAAACATCTAATACATCTACAGGATTACCTACCCTGATGGGCCACACACGTTGTGGCTTATGTAGCGTCTGTCATTTGACATCGAACACCAAGAACATCGACCTGGGACTTCATTCCCCCTGGGAACAGAGATCCCATACCAATTGCAACTCGCAGGGGGTCATTTACCTTATCACATGCCCATGCCACAAACAGTATGTAGGCATGACCAGTAGGAAGGGGAAGAAGTGCATTACAGAACATCGAAGCACTATTAGATGTGGCAAATCTAATACTAGGCTGACATCACACTTCCTAGAGGCGGGGCACACTGCTGATGACCTGAGGTGGACCATCATCGAAAGGTTGCAGTTAGGTAGGCACTCTGCTGATGATAATCGCACCTTACTGTTGTGGGACTAAATGATGATATACTGTGGCACTCATTGAGCAGGTGATAAGGGACCCCATGTTCCAGACATTTTAGGGCGAACGATGCCTAAAGGTACTCTGTTGTTGGCTTTTCCTAGCAGGGATTAATATGGATAGCCATAGGATATGTTATTTTTCTCTGGCTTCCTTCTCCTGACTCTGCCACTATAGGGCTATTTCCACCCATGAGACTATTTTGTTTCCTTTCCATCTACCTGATGTATAACATCCATGGCTTGATTAAAGCAGCCCAGTTGATATAGGTAGGAAGTAACTCATACTTCTCCCTATTTTACCTGCCCCCTTTCCCCACATCTACCCCATTCAACCAATTACCCCCCAACCCTTTCCCTTCCTCTCCCCCCCCGCTCTTCTCCCCACCCATCTGGATTGGGTGGATGGTGTGCGAAGTCTGGATGTTGATGAACTAATCCCCGAGAGGAGCTTGTACACTCATGGGATGATTTTCCCTGTTTATTAATATTTAGTTTACTCCCCGGGTGATTTTTTCCTCGCATGTTAAAAAGAGGGCGACGCTTACACTGATAACAATCCAGTGCGATTTTGCAATCATGGGGGCATCGTATTCAGTATTTTTGTGCCCTTCTTTCCTTCCCTTTGGCTTAGATGGGGCAGTCTGTCGGGACAACCTTTGGGTAGACACGACTTCTCCCCGTGATCTCGCTGCCTTGCATAATTTATCGCACATGCCCTCCAGCGTGCTTTCATTGTTGCTGAGACCAGGCAGGTCGCCTACACAACAATGGGGAGATACTACATTTCCCAGTGGCCGTGGCGCCCTGCGTATTTTGATGCATGCGCCCTATAGCGTCTGCGTGAGGGCGGCTGCGACTTTGACAGAGTTTGACATAAAAGAATGGAGCAGCCTCGCGCTTGGTTACCTGCGCGGCGTTCCAGAAGCATGCACGGATTGGCGTGGACATCCATCGGAACAGTAAGGAGTATCGCACAGAGGGGGAGGCTTTTGCGATTTCATGTGTCTTTATTTCAAACTGACGGAGAAATTAGTGTATATACGATCACTCAGGTGTATACAGGCTGGTTTAAGTGAACATGGGACCGTTCTCAGTAGTGCCCTATCGCTGGCCCGTGACTATAGTTTTCCTACTTTACCTTCTCTTCTTGTGAACACAGGTTGTGTTCTTTGGAATCCTCTCTGCTGGGCGCCCTGTCGAGCTTTTTATAAAGATAAACTCAGTAAGTCCGCCATAGGAGTGGGGCACATTTGTTTGTTACCATGCTGAACGAATGTGGATGTTGTAAGATCCTTTGCAGTAGCATGCGCTGCAGTGGAGTGTGGTGTACCTTATGCCGAAATATATTTTATTGAGTGCATGATGAATTAACCCACCTTACCTCAACTGTAGTACGGCAGGTACGATGAGAAGTGGATCTAAAATTGTCACAGAGAAGTGCTGCGTATTATTTCAGCTGCAGATATCTTATATTCCCTTTGGGGATAGTATTGAGATATTATATGAATGCCGTGTGGAGTTGGGACTCTTAGTAACATGGAAGCTAACATTTATTGGTTGTGCTTTATTGTAGAATTTGTTTACCGCGATGGTGGGACTCTCCTCCATACGTGTTTGATCGATTCTCGATCCAGCCCATTCCATCTACCAGCCGGACTACGGCGAGGTGGACGCTAGGACTGGGATAGATAGACGTCCTGAAGAAGACCGGGGTGACCAGTGTATTTTTTGGCACAGTAAGTCGGTCGACACATGTTGGCACAAGCAGTCTAAGGAGGGGTGTTTTGGGATCCTGAATTCTCTTTAAAACACTGCCCATCCTTCTATATTTTAATCCTGGTCGTGGAACCCATAAATAAAGTTTCATGAGGGTATCCATGAGCCAGTTTTAAGCACTTCCCATGCTGCACTTTGTTCTATCACGATACCCAGTCACAGGGTGACATTCACCGTGTTATCACTTTTCTGACACATTTGTGTTGTTTTGTATACGTTTCTGTTTATTTGTACTGTTTTTTTGTTTTCCCCTTCCTTATGCTCCGTCCTGAGCGTGGCTACGCCGTGGCATATTGCAAGTAGACCCGATGATGAAGCATGTCACACACATTTGTGTGTGAGTGAGGTCAGTTTTCTAAACAGATTTATTTTTGCCTTATTCGAGTCTGTTTTGTCTTGTTTGGTTCTCCCTATCCCTTTATGTGTGTACAGATTACTGTAGGGGGTTCAGGATAGTGGAGACTTATTTTTGACCCTCTCCCCTTACAAGTGAGGTAGGAATCATACCTCCCACACAGTAAACAGTGTGGGAGGTAGGATTCCAGGCAATGTAAAAGTCCTTCAGGAGGCTCTCAGTGCTCCCGGTACCTTCCGTCCAGAACCAGACAGCAAGCTTTTACTGCTGCTGCCCTGAGAAACGATTATGACCTCCTGCTGCTGATCCAAGCTCGAGCACGGGAAGGGAGACAATAGGTATCCTGTCACAGGGAGGTGTGACCACCTCCCAGACGGTGTTTAGTGTATTGGGACAGGGTGGGGGCGCTTGCCAGCGACACTCAGACTGCTTGAAAGGCACATTTGGTGCCCTCCTTGCATACTCCAGCTCAAACCAGTTCAGGGAGCCATTGGGTCCCTGCTCTGGTGCAAATCTGGCCAAAGGACATGAGAGTAACCTCCCCACTGCCCAGCCCCTCCATTCGTCTGTTTCGCTAAACAAAGTGATAGATTTTCAATCGTACAAGTATTCTGTATTTCCAGTAGACAGCGCTTACCTCTTCTCTACCACAGAATTTTACACTCGCCGATAAAGTAACACCACTTCCTCTACCTTACCTTTCACTCAAGTTCGGGTTAAGCTCTATTACTCTCCCAGAGATAAATTTTAAACTAGGATACACATTGATCCCTATGCTTGAAATCCAAGACTTCATAGGCTGTCCTCGCTATGCATTTATCCTTTCACACGTAGTGTCCCTAAACAGTGATATATACGACGATACCACCGCAGTATACGACTATACAACTTTTTTGAAACAGACTATGCGATGTGTGACTTCACTTGCCACACTTCCTCTGCCTGCAGACAGAGTGACCAGCTTAACGCAATCCTCTGAAGCCTTTTCAGGACTACATATAACGTAATACGAACTCAATAGATGTTAGTCGTAATTCTATACATTAACTTCTGTATATTTCTTTCTATACATTATCCTGGCTAATTCCATAGCAACCACTACTCTGCTACCAAGTTATGTAACTGATGCAGCGCTACTCCAAAAATAATTTCTAAAACCTCATCATCTTTCCCTGAAGTCACACATTACACATATATTCACCAGTGGGGCCCATAACACTGATTTCACTTACACACTTTCTCTCTCTTCATGGATTGATGAGATTCAAAGGAGAGCAACTGGATCATAGCAGAGTGCCTAAATTAATCCTAACTATTTACAATATGGACATCTGCAGTTTAAATTCACTTACCATGGTATTCTACGATAATTTTATTAGACACGCCGCCATTTTATCTCATGCGATAGATCTACTAGTGGACAATTAGACCAAGGATGAACAAGACCAGCTTAATTTTTCATTTAATCTAACTTTATTTATAGAAGATTCTCTCGTCATGACTTTAAATTTTATTCGTGTAGTCTAACAGATTAAGTTCAAAAATGTTATTTCACACATTAAAAGATTGACATTTAAATCTCAGAATGGAGTTAAGAAAAATATGACATTTAATTAGATTCAAAGGACATAGGTATTACCAAAAGACATAATAGTTCCCCAGACTCTGTTCTACCTTCCTAACTACCTTCCTTGCCTAAAAGTGCCATTTCTACTCGCTCTAAGTCCCAATCCTAAAATATAACTGGCAGAGTTCTTACGTGTCAGAGTTCGATCAGCAGTCCAACAGCACGTCAGGATACAAAGATGAAATCAGAAAAGAGAGTGTTTTCTATCATCCAGATGCAGTCTTTTATACCCTTTTTCACTAACTAAACTATCTACATTTTATATCATTTAGGGTCCAGCAAAGCTCTCGCAAGGAGTGGAAAGCGAAATTTTCATTATGTCACCCCATGACTTCCTGTAGAGTCAGCAAAAACTGAATCGTCCATTGTTTTTTTAAGTTTTCTTCGTCTATGTCCTTTAAGTCGATAGTTTCACAAAAACTCTCACGATCCCAACACGGACTTCCATTTTGTTGTCAGCCATTCAGGGTTCCAGGGCCAATCGTCCTTGAACTGCAGAGCGTAGGCACAGGCCATTCTTTTCTGACTGCAGCATCTCGCAAACCCAGCGCCTGCGCATTTTGCTTCAGTTACCAGGCTTCAAACCGCTGCCATTTTCAAGAAGGCCTCAGAGGCCCACTCGGGAACTATTATCGAAACAAACACAAATAACTATTAATTATTGAATTAAAACCCATTCTGTTAACCTCCCCCTTTACTGAAGTGTCCCTGTTAGTTGATACCTAGCAATAGAAAGCACATTTATGCGTGATATACTCACTTATGTCCGGGTTTTGGCCACAAAAAGACGTAAACAAAAGCACATTTATGCTGCATTCGATTAATTTAATAGCTGCTTATTAATTAGGGACATGACAATATCACAAAATTAGTTAATTATGATTGCAACATAGGCAAGATTAGTTTCCCACGTGTACATGTGTTGGTGCAACTTTAATCTAGATTGGTTAGTTTTGCAAGCCACACGATTAGTTCATATTATTGTTATGAGAAAGTGACTTCACAAGGGGCATACACAATTTTGTTTCTACCCTCGCTCCATCACATGTAGCAAGTTCTCTTCTCTGATAATGCGCATTGAAAATAAGATGCATAGACTTTTCTGTTTTCAGTTTCTATGGGTTCTAAATTATGTTTTTTATCCAGTGTTTTGCAAACTTTTAAAACATTTTTTATTTTTTTTGCTCTGTAAAAAAACTATGTATTTTTTATTTGTTCTTTCAGGTAATGTTTCAGTGTTTTGCTCACCTCCAAACCTTTCTCATTTCCCATTGATATCTTTCCAGCAGTCTGGTCCCAGGATGTGCAGGCTGGAGGTATGTTTGCATCTCATTATCTCATAAATATTTGATTGCATTTTTTATTCTTGTAAAACATCAACAAGTGGAAACTCTTTGAACGATACATGTTGCAGGGAACACAAATTACATAATATATATGGCATATGTAGAGCACATCATGGTTGGGAAGCATTGCCAGTTACATCAGTGTCAGAGCAAGATCTACTAACCCCTTCCATGCCTTGGACGTAACGGTTACGTCCAAGGTTGTGGCGCTCCGGTGCCAAGGAAGTAACTGTTGCGTCCAAGGCCCACTATTTTGAAATCCCTCTGCTGCAAACAGCCTTGAGAGCTGGTGAAGAGCTTTCCCGCCTGCCCAAGGCACTTTTTTTCAGTGTACTGACAATCAGCACGCATGGCGTGCTGACGTCTCAACAGTGAAAGTGAAAATTGCTGATCGGCTCATTTCACTTTCACTGCCTACATGCTCCTGGGGCTATCTCACCCCTGAGCACGTAGGCAGACAGGAGAGGTATCATTGAAAAGGAGAGAATCGAGTGGATCTCAGCTTGGGGATCGCGGCAAAATTCTTTAATTTTTTTCACAGTTCTGTGTGGGTGCACCATGCTGGCACAATTTGCCTACCACCTGGCGTTCCCCTCGGTCTCCTGAAAAAAAATGATGCCTCACTTGTTTGGGTGGCCAAAGGTCTGCGACTGGGAAAGGCCAAAAACGCAGAGATTGAGGAATTAGCACTGTGAGCTGTAAGCACCATATATTTTTTAACATTTTTTTAGGCGATTCTGCATTGGACACCCAAACAAGTGAGGTGTCATTTTTATTTTTTAAAGGGAACGCTGGGTGGTAGGAAATTTGTGCCGGCATGGTGATCTCAAACGGAAATGTGAAGGTAATATAATTTTATTAGCAAAATTTGAGATTTCTAGGGGATTCTTTTTTTTTTTTTTTTTATTCTTTTTATTGTTGCATCAGAAGGATCATAGATATAAATACGGTTCACACGGTAGAGCATCAACATTCCGCTCCTGCCACTAATCATGCAACTTTTTCATTGGTATTGGATATCGTACCCTTCATATGAACTTTTTGGCTCTTGAACTAGCAACATAAATAGAATACTTAAACCTAAAAGCAAAAAAAACCCCCAAAGTAGCAGTCCACCAACCCTGGCTTTCCCTCCTCCCTCGCTCCCGTCCCCCCCACCCATCTGCTGTGTTGCACCTTGAAACCCAGAGTCCGGAACAGGGCACCTAAAGTACAGATACATCGTTCGTTGATCTCCACCTCACATAGGACCTCGTCTAGGGTCCCATTGACCTCATACTCTCAGTTCGTAGTGACTCATTCTAGTCCATGGTAGTGTCTCCATTTAGCCCATATTTTCCGGAATTTTTTGGGGCAGCCTCTGGCTTTGTAAGTCACTCTCTCCGCCGCCATATACAGATCTAGCCCTCTCCTCCATTCCTCCAGATCTGGTTTTTCGGGCGCCCCCCAGAGTCTTGCTATGTCCCTTTTCGCCACCACTAAAGCCAACAACAAAAAGATTATCAAGGGGCGGGTGAGATCTACTTCTGTGGTCATGCCCAGCAGCGCCAGTCTAGGATCCCGCGGGATGGCCACCCCCAGTACCTCGTCTAGTTCCATGAACACAGCTTCTCAGTATTCTTGAATAACTGCACATCCCCAGATTGTATGGAAGAAATCGCCCGTGTGTTGGTGGCATCTAAGGCATACAGTGCCTACCCATTTTAAAGAGCCTCACCCTGTCAAAGTAAGCTTGGTGGAGCACCTTAAATTGTATGAGACGGAGTCTCGACTTTATCGCCACCTCACGAGGGTGCATGAGAGCGAGTTCCCAGTCCAGATCCTCCATGGTTCCCACGTCCGTCTCCCACTTGTCCCGTAGGGCCTGTAGGTCACCCAGCATATTATTAGTCAGGGTTTTGTACGTTAGTGATATTGCCCCCCCCTGCATCTGTTCCTGTAGCAATCTGCCCTCCAGTGGTGCATATTCCGGGATGTCTGTAAGTGTAATGTTTTGTGCCCTCCATGCATGTTGCAGTTGAACGTATTTGTAGTATTGGGTGTTGAGTAGGCCAAATTCATCTTTAAGCGCTTGAAAAGTTTTCAATTCCCCCCTTGCTATCACGTCTCCCACGGTGGAGATGCCAATGTCATCCCATCTTCTGAAGCTCCCCTAGCCACTTGCAACACCATAGTGGCGTCTGGCGTGTGGGCCTCTTGTCCCAACCCATTCTTATTGTCGCTCTACGCCACGCCGACAACGTAATTCTGGTGGCAGGGAGGAGCTGTTGACCCCCCTTCCCACCATAGAGGTGGTGTAGTATAGTCGTGCTCGACCACTTAGATCTCTCCAGTGCATACGTAGGGTGGTCGGCTGCCGCGTGCAGCCACTCATTAATTGGGGCGAGGTGTTCCACCCAGTAGTAGGCCTCTAGGTTAGGAAGCGAAATCCCCCCACTATATTGGTGGCGTTGCAATGTGGAGAGAGCCACTCTTGGCTGTTTCCCCAGCCACAGGAAGGTGCGGAGATCCGCATGTATTTTGTTCATGGTCGTATTCGGCAGAGGATAATACTCGTTTTGGAGCGCATAGAGAAACTTAGGCAATAGGACCATTTTATATAGGGCGGCGCAACCCAGTATGGTGAGTGGGAGCTGTCTCCATCTGTCCATCTCTGTCTTCGCACTCACCATTATTCGGTTTATATTGTCAGTGAAGGAGCGTTCCCTATCAAGGGTTATGAATATCCCCAAGTATTGAAAGCCTTCTTTGGTATGTATAAGTAACTCTGGTAAACACTCCCTCCTCTCATTGCCTTGTGGATCATAGAGGACCGATTTGTGCCAATTTATCGTGTGTCCTGCCTTCGCCCCAAAGTCGCCCAGCTCTCTGAATAGCGCCGGGATTGTCTTATCCGGGTCTGTCACGAACAATAATACGTCATCGGCATACAGGGATATTTTTTCCTGTGTCTCGTCCGATCCTCCCCAAGTAAAGCCTTTAATTTCTTGATTATGCCGGATTCGTATCGCTAAAATTTCAATTGTAAGGGTAAATAAAAGAGGGGACAGTGGGCATCCCTGACGGGTCCCCCTCCCAATCGGAAACTCGCGGGACAGTCGCCCATTGATCCGTACCCGTGCTCTCGGGTCTGAGTACAGGAGTCGAAACCCATTGCAAGTACTTGGGTCCAAATCCAAACCGTCGGAGCGTCTCCATTAGGAAAGGCCAGTGGACTGCGTCAAATGCCTTCTCCGCATCTAGGGAGAGGAACCAGTGGGGTTCCCTCCTTCTACGGACTTCCTGAAGCCAATTGTGGGTGCGGCAGAGATTGAGTTTGGTTGCCCTGTCCGGCAGGAAGCCGGATTGGTCCATATGTACCAGCTCTGTGATGACCTGTTTCAGTCGCCTCGCTAGGACAGTGGCCAGAATTTTTGTTTCTATGTTCAGGAGGGAAATTGGGCGGTAAGAGGAACAGTCATCCCTCGGCTTACCCTCTTTGTATATCGGGACAATAGTGGCTAAGGCTAAATCTGGGAGGAGGCTCCCTGTTTGGTACGAGTCTGTGAATAGGGCCTTCATATGTTGTTGCAACAAATCCGCCGTCCGTTTGAAGAATTCCGCCGGGAAACCGTTGGGTCCCGGAGTTTTCCCCGGTTTCAGCGCTGTTACGGCTTCCGCTATTTCCTCTATTGTCAAGTCTGCCTCGAGGGCATCACAGGCCTCTGTAGACAAGGTCGGCACCTCCATGTCGCATAAGTATCGTTGTGCGTCCTCACAGTCCCCCAAATCCCTAGCCCTATAGAAGTCCTCATAGTAGGTCGCAAAAGCATCCGCTATGGCCACATCCGAGGACACCCGCCTGTTCCCTGTTAACTTGATCTGATCCACCCACCGGGTCGCTCGTTCCCTCCTGCTCAACCAGGCTAAAAGTTTCCCGGACTTGTCACCTACATCATATAGCCAGTGGAGTATTGCCAGTGCCTGTGTGCGTGCCTCGTCCGTGACTAGCTCCCTGTAGTGTCTCTGAGTGTCTAGCAGCTTCCTGAGGCGCGTCTCCCCCTTCTGCTGATGGTATTCTGCTTCTAGAGTCAGGATGTTCACCTCCTCGTTTGCTATCGTCTCATGACGTGTCCGCCTGACCTCCCCCAACCTACTCTGAATGCGGTCTCTCAGTACTGGTTTCATAGCTTCCCATAGGGTAACTCCGGATTCAACCGAACCCTCATTTTCGGCTATCTAGACCCGTATGTCTGACCGTAAGCCCCATAGAATTTCCGGCGTTTGAATGTCCCATGGCGCTAGTCGCCACTGCGCCTGACTTCCCCCTCCTTTGCGCCCCAGGTGTATATATAGCGGGGAGTGATCGGAGATCCCTCTTGCCTTGTATTCTGCTAGATCTCCCGCCGAGATCTCCTGCCAGGATGTGAAGATATAGTCTAATCTGGAAAAGACTTTGTGGGCCCCTGAGTAGAATGAATATGTTTCTTGCGTTGGGTGGAGCCATCTCCATACATCAGTGAGGCCGATAGTGGTCATTTGCTGCGCTAGGGCTGTTGTGGATCCTGCAGTGTGGGGTGACCCTGACCTATCCTGTGAGGTGCACATTACATCGTTAAAGTCTCCCCCTACTATCTGTGTTGTGTCGGCCGTGTCCAACAGGATATTCATGACTGCCTTCAGTGTGCATGCCTGTAACTTGGGTGGGGCGTATACAGATATTATCGTGAATTTACGTCTCTTCCACAGCCCCTGGACTCCCTCATACGTCCCTTGTGGGTCCAACCAAGTGTGTGTAACCGTGAATGGTGCTGCTTTTTTTTAATGAGAATCGCGGCTCCCCTGGAATCCATTGTGTAACCTGCATGTGCTAAGACTACATAGCGTCCACGCGCTATAAATGTGCAGTGGTTTCCCCTGAGGTGTGTCTCTTGGAGGAGAATGATGTCAGGTGCCAAACGTTTGAGATAAGCGTTGACCAAACTTCTCTTAATTTTAGATCCCAGGCCATTTACGTTCCACATTAACACCGTGACCCCAGCGTCACCCATGCGTGGATTATCTAGTGTACCTGCCATTGCATGTCACAGTGTCTACCTGGTGAGGGACCTCGGGGCAGGAACGTCGCCAAGTGTGGGATGGCTTTTCTCTGCTGCTTCTGAACTAACTCCTCCCTGCCCCCCACGACCCCCCAAAACCCCAACATGAGGTAATACCAGTACCAACTCCCCCCCACACCCTCCTCCCCACCTCCCTCCCCTTCCAGCTGCGTCCCAACCTGGGACCAAACTATCCACGGGAGTAGGTCAGTCGCCCTCCCACACATCCCTCCCCACACTAGATAATAACCAGTTCTAAGAACTCAAGAAGAAAAGAACAGTATGGGGTGTGCCAACTTGCTTGCTCCGTTGCGCCGGGCCGCTATCTTCCCCGAGCTTTGTACACCAATAATCACGAATGTGAGTCTTGTGTTTCCATGGTCGAGCCTTGACCCGAGGAGTCTTGTTCCAGCTGGTGTATTTCTTTGACCAGCGGGTGCATCGAGTCTCCCACGAGTTCTTCCTCCTCTCCTCCGGATGTGCGGCCCTCCGAGTCCTCCATGTCGTCGCCTTCGGAGTGGATTCCCCTCCTCAGGCAACTGAACCGCGAGCCCTCAACAGAGTCATTGCCTGGGGACTCCGATCTGCCTTCTCTCCTGTCCGCCGTGCCTCGAGTTCTGTATGGTGTTGCCGTTGTCTTCTGTTGCGTCCTCCGCGTTCTCCGCCGCTGCGGTTTCGGCAGCTCCCTTCGCCATCTTTCCCTTATCGACCTGTCCAGCGCATCTCGGCCAGCTGCATCTCGGCTATTCAAGATGGGACGTTCTTCGAGCCATTGCCATGCGTCGTCCGGGCGTGCAAAGAAGATGGATTTATCCTTGTAGATTACCTTGAGTTTGGCGGGAAAGAGGAGCATATATTTGATGTTCAGAGACCGCAACTTTGCCTTTACAGAGTCAAAAGAGCGACGTTGTTTTGAGACTTCCTGGCTGTAATCTGGAAAGATCATTATAGTAGTGTTCTCCAAGCGGATCTCCCCTAAGGCTCTGGCTTCCCGTAGGATCAGGTCTCGGTCAGCAAAGTTCAGGAAGCGTGCTATGACCGGTCTCGGTCTCGCACCCTCCGGTGGCTTGGCCAGAAGCGCCCTGTGCGCCCTCTCAATTATGAAGCATGGGGAGAACTGCGCAGTTGGGAAGGTAGTTTTCAGCCAGGTTCGGAGGAAGGCGGACATGTCCCTACCCTCAATCCCTTCTCTAAAACCTACAAAGCGGAGGTTGTTGCGCCTTGATCGATTTTCCGCGTCGTCCACTTTCCACTGCAGTTGACGGTGGGAGGCCTGGAGTTCCGCCATGTCTTTCTTGAGTGTAGTGATCGACTCCTCGTCGTCCTTCAATCTAGCTTCTGTCGCCGTTACCCTTTCGGTTAGGTTCCGAAAATCCTGCCGCAGTAGTGTCACCTCAGACCCTACCTCTCCAATCTTAACCTCCAGGGCGGTGCACGATGCCTGAATGTCTGTCCTCGACGCCTGGATGGCCTCCATGAGCATGGCCGTGTCGTTGCGTGAGCCAGGCTGCATGGATTGGTGTTCCGCCACCGCCCGTGGTGCTGCAAAGTTGTCCATGGGGCCCTGCCTCGTGACCTTGGGCGCCGGGTCTCTCTTCCCCATTATCACACAGTCTATAGGCCCGGGGTTACCCGCGTAGGTCTCTGTCCCCGAAGGTGCAGGGGGGCCACTGCGAGGGTGGCAGACAGTAGTGGCGGCCCCCGGTGTCACAGTATTGTGTGTCTCTCTCGCGGCCTCCCAGGGGCCCCCACCGCCCCAGCTTATATCGCCTCTAGGTGTGTCGGTCTGCTATGATGAGCACCGACCTGTCCTGCAGTTCCGTATCGCTCACTCCGGTTGGCAGGTCCGACAGAAGCTCTCACACCCGCAGGCCGGGCCCTCGCGGTCCACAAGACGCCTCCTCCGCTACGCTTTCCCGGCGTCTAGCTCCCGGGGTCCCCGCATCGCTCCGCCGCCATGTTGGTACAGGCGGGTGGCGCGAGGAAGTCCGCCACGGCTCCCTGGATTCTGCGGAGCCTGCCCCCAGCTCCATTGCCCTGGCCTCACTCTCGCTGTGTCTCTCTGGCGGTTACCAGTTCCTCCGTGTTCCGGGGAGGGTAGCAGTAAGGTCTCGTCGTCTCCAACCGCCTCACACTCCGCCGGCCGCCATCTTGGTAAAGGCGGCTGGCCGTTCGTGATCGCCTCGAGCTGTCGCCGTCCACCCGCCGAGAGAGTCTAATTACTCCTGGCGGCAAGGCGGGTCGCGGAACCCCCGGCAGCCCGGCGCCGGGCAGCCGAACCCCCGGTAGGGACACTAGGAGCTCAATAGTCCTCCGAGCCTCGCGGTCGCCATCATGGCCGCCGGGTGTCCGCTGCAGTCGCCGTTACATACGGTTTCCTGGGGAAAGCATGCGTGTACCGTCCATGCGGCGCTTCTTCCAGGTACCACAATGTTTTATCTTCCTTCTGGTGTCTTTTTGGGCTTGTGTAGGATGATGTAAGACGGATTACTGGGCAGCTCGGCCGGAGCTCCGGCAAGGCACGTCTAGTCGGCCATGCTGCTGGCCACGCCCCCCATTTCTAGGGGATTCTTGGTAAGAAAACATTGGGGAATCCACTCAAGCCACCCCTCCCTGGACTCTCCCGGGTGTCTAGATTTTAAGAAATGTCTGGGTTTGGTAGGTTTCCCTAGATGGCCACCAAGCCCGTGACCAAAAGCGCAGGTGAGTTCCTCGCAAAACCTTGCCTTTTTGTGATCGATAACTTTGAAGTCTCCACAGTATGTTTTGGGCAATTTCCTGTTGCTATGTTTCCCTAAGTGCCGGCTGAACTAGGGTCCAAAATGCACAGGTAGGCACATTGCGAAAAAAGGGGAGAGGAGTTGGCCTAACGGCTAGGGCTGTCGCCCTCGAACCTGAGGAACTGGGTTCGAGTCTGAACATCCTGTGATTCTGGGCAAATCACTTAATCTACCCGTGACTAACAAAACTGAATGTGTCCTCATGTAATGCAACTGTAGCGATCTAAGGCGCTCTGATACCCAATTCGGGTCAAGTTTGCGATATATAAAACTCTGTAAAAAATAAAAAGGGTCAGTTTTCCTTGCAAAAAAATATGTGACCACTTTGATTTTGTTTTTGGGCCGTTTCCTGTTGTGGGCACTAAACCTACCCACAGGTACCAATTATCGAGAGACTTAGCGGAATGCTGGGTGGTTGCAATTTTGTGGGTCCCCACAGATTCCAGAACTTTCCATCACAGAAATGTGAGGAAAATCTTTTTTGTTTTACAAAGTTTGAGGTTTGCAAGGGATTCTGGGTAACAGAACCTGGTGAGAGCCACACAAGTGCCCCCATCCTGGATTCCCCTGGGTGTCTAGTTTTCAAAAAATGCCCATGTTGCATTTTAACCCATTATCTGTCACGGGCACAAGTGAGGTGCCGTTTTTATAGGTGGACTTAGGGGAACTCAGAATAGTAGAACAAGTGTTATTACCAGTTGTTTTTCTACACCTTTCTGCCTTCCAAATGTAAGACAGTGTGTAAAAAAGAAGACATTTTGAAAAATGCCTCCTAATTCACATTCTGGTATTGCTACGCACAAATTCCGAGATGTGCAAATAACCACTGCTCCTAAACTCCAAATCTTGTTCCCAATATGAGAAATACATAGGTTTCCTTGATACCTATTATTCACTCTTTATATTTTACCAAATGAATTGCTGTCTCCCCGGGACACAATGAATAACCATTGCAAGGTGCAGCTCAGTTATTGGCTCTGGGTATCTCGGGTTCTTGGTGGACCTACAAGCCCGATATATCCCCGCAACCAGAAGGGTCCTGCAAACATAATGGTATATTGATTTAAAAAATCTAAGATAGTTAGAAGAAGTTACAGGTGAAAATGTAGGCACAAATGGCTGTTGTTTTGAACTCAATTTCAATATTTTCTTATTTCAACTGTAACTTTTATAGGAAAACCTTGAAGGATCTACACAATTGACCCCTTGCTAAATTCAGAATTATGTATTTTTTCATAAATCTATAGCTTTCCAGGATCCATTATTGGTTTTACACCCATTTCTACCACTAACTTGAAAGAGGTTGAAAGCACAAAAAATATGAAAATAGGCTATTTCCTAGTAAAATGCCAAAACTGTGTGGAAAATGTTGGTTTTCTGACAAATGTCTGCCTGTTCCTGAAAGCTGGGAAGATGGTGATTTTAACACCACAGACCCTTTGTTGATACCATTTGCAGGGAAAAATCTGACGTTGTCTTCTGCAGCACTATTTTCCCATTAAAGTTTTTTTTGGGATATTTTGCCTAATTTCTCTCTACCCTCCAGGAGAATCCACAAACCCTGGGTGCCTTTAGAATACTCAGGATGTTGGAAGAAAAGGACGCTAATTTACTTGGACAGAAAGGTACGGGTGCCTAAGCGCAAACCCCCCCAAGTACCCAAAAAAAGGGAGTGTCACAGTGGGACAAAAGGCCTGGCAGCGAGGGGGTTAAGGTAAAGGGTGATCACAGGGCAAGGAGGATGGTGAGGACTATAAAACATGCCAATCCTAATAGCAGACCGTGCGTCAATAAAACAATACATTATAAGGAAGTAGGATGTAAGGAGGAGGCTGCCGGGAACGCGTAAGGGTAGATCAACATAATGTCTAATCCATGCAATCTGCTAGCGTTGCTCCCGGCCCCACTGTCCACAGGGGAACAGAGACCGCATGAACAGGAGGATATACATCATACTTGGGTACAATTGTACATGCACCAACTCACACAGGCTGCAATGGCATGCATGTGGTCAGAGTTTGGAGGGTCCCTTATGGGTGGCATAACACATGGTGCAGCCCATGGGGGTCCCCTGGAGTTCCTTGACCCTAGGTACCTAGTACCATATACTAGGGACGTACAAGGGTACACCAGCAGCCAATTAGGAATGTACCAAGTACTCACCATATAGTGAGGAAGCCCAGTGACTGGGGTCCTGATTAGCAGGATCACAATCAGACTGGTCAGAAAAACTGTATGACACCAGCAAAACGTGGGGGTAACCATGAAAGCAGATCCTACTTTCCCACACCCTCACCCATTCTCCCCACTCCTCTAGAGAGTAGCATGTGTAGTGTGTTGGTCTCTGCTCGTGCACAGTGCAGGGGAGTATGCAGCCACCTTTTAGTGTCCGGCACAGAGGCCGCTTTCCAAGACATTTCTATTTGGCGCTTGAAAAGTATGTATGCAAGGTCTATGAACCGGTGTAAGTGTTTGCCCCCCTTTGCTTTAGGGTGAAGGCCTAGCAGGCAGGATTCAGGGGTAGTTGACAGTGTATGGTCTGTGAGTTCTGCTATGGTGGCTGAAACCTCGAGCCATGACACCGGTAGTGGTGGGCACTCCCGCACCATATGTTAGAAGCCATCGTCAGCCAGTTTACAGCACAGACACTCTGGTGTCGAATCAGGAAACGCGCTCTTGATACAGTGGGGGTAGAGTTAACTGTAATGTGTGTAGTTAAATGGAGTGAATTGGAATCGGGGGTTCCAGGACACTTGGCTAACATGTTGTAGCGCCTGTCTGCATGACTTGAGCGGTTGCGGGAGCATAGCGTTCATCTAGACAATGCAGTCCCCGTGTGCAGCTGGTAAAACACCTTCCTGTTGCTCTGTTCTTCAAACAATCGTTAAAGATTGGCTGAGGTGGAGTGCTCAGTGCTGTGTTATTGGAAGCCAGCATCCTACTTTCCGCTTCTATATCTCTGAATATTACTGAGCTATAAATGTTTTATTTCTGAGAGATCTTGGCCTGCACGAACTCTACATGTCATAGAGGGAAAGCTGCTGAGGAATTATCACACACGCTGCTAGTTTCAGGCTCTTAGATCAAAATGCAGTAACAATCTACTATCCTGCCCCCTCACCTATCACTCGTTGACTCTGTCCCTGCCTTGGACCGGTAGGGAGCTCAGCTTCTTTTAGGTTAGGTTTGTGCTGTACAAATACCACATGCAAAGCACCTTTTTCAAAGGAAGAACACTTTGGTGACAGCAAACTTTACTGCTGCATAACGCAGTTGAGATAGTAAAGAACCTTGGTGGCATGCTGCACGCTTTGGATCATTTGGCGGTGCATTTCACACTGTGAAATACTTTTATTTTACATTGTTGAGCTGTGCCTATGGCATTGTGTGCGTATTTGAAAAGCAATGCTAAGCATCTGGCCCTTTGTAAAAGCTGTGTAGGGGCTGTGTACTTGCCGGGCATGTGTGAGAGTCGCAGAAGGCACTTTATCTTTATCTTATGTGCAATGTGTGCTGTTCTGGTGCATTCTCCATCTTGTGGAGCAGCCCAAAGAGAATCAGGAAGGGACAACAATTCAGCTGAAAGTCGGTCTTTAGACAAGTACATCGGAGAGATCACTCTCTTACCCAATTTAAGCTGTACTCCTGAAGGAGAACAATATAACGTTGCATACAATCTCTTCAGCAAATCCAATCCCAACAAATTCTCACCACAACCTGTAGTCAAAATTAGAGGTGCTTCAAATTCACAAGGTCCAACAGATATAGACAAAGGACTAGCAATCGGATTCGAAACCGGGGCGCCAGAAAAACCTACTGAAACATTCGTTAAGCCAGACAAAGGTGCGCCAGGGAGTTTAGAGTGACTAATAGAACTCTTCGTAGCACCAGTATCTAACAGAAAAGGCTCTAACACACGATGCGATCACTTCAACGTAGGGTCCACTCTGATCTACTGGAACTGAAACAACTCCCTCTCTTTGTTCATGGCTGTCCTAGCAATCATTACCATCCACTTCCTCACCTTCAACATAGTAATCGTCCATATAGTACTGAGCTGTCCTACCAGATGAACCCTGTTGCTGATCAAAACTATTCATTGAGTTCTGTGGAGGCAAAGAACGCACATTCTGTCCGCGACCTCTACCTCTAGGTACTTGTTGAGCACCTCGTCCTCTCGCACCAAACCCATTTGTGCGCTGTAACAAAACCGGACAACTACTCTTGAAATGCCCCTCTTCTTTGCAATAGGCACACTGATTAGGCCCATACGGAAAACGTGATTGAGAAGACTCGTTCCCTTGCGAGTTTCTCGGATTTTGCTGATTCTGCTGATAACCGCGTTGATTATTAGTACGGGGTGGATAAGCTTGTTGTAGAAGAACTTTAGTCTTCAATTCCTTAGTGTTCTTATCCGCTTTCTCTACCTCATCTTTGTGCCTATTTTCATAGTACTGGGCCGTAGCTAAAATCTGTGCTGACGCAGAAACAGCCCAAGCACTCTCAGAATCCTTCAACTTAGTACACAACTCGGGAAGCAAATTATGCACAAATTTGTCGACGAACAATCACTGGCCACCCTCAGTAGCCATATCCTGACCACTATGATCTAAAAACGTCTCTTTAAACCACGTGAAAAAGTCGGATACCGTTTCATCCTTTTTCTGCTTGCACGCAGACAACTTGTCCCAATTAACACGCACTTCAGGCATCAAAGTCTTCATATAAGTAATAATCTTACCAGGGAGTTGAGTAATCAAATCTTCAGGCTTAGCGCCACCTACTTGTCTATTATCGGCATCTCTGAGATTAACCCAAGTGTCACCTAATTCATCCGCGTGATCCGTATGACGAATCTTACTCCAAATAGGCTGTGGAACAACATTTCCAAACAACATGTCTATGTCTGCTAGATTCATGATACACGAACCCACAGTCTGAGTTAGTTCCTTATAATACCCTGCCGGATTCTTGCGTGGATCAGGCAAAGACTGTTTAATAGCCAAAACTTCGACACGCTTCCATGGAACATGTACCCAAACTCGCTGAAAATGTGGCGGAATAGCTAGAACAGCTCCTGCATCACCAGGTCTCCAAACTGGAGGAACCTCACGCATCGGATATTGGCGTGCTGTTCTCCTAATGGAAAAATCAGACTCAAACAGTTGCTCAGAAGGAGTGCCGCTACGAAATGACAACAAAGTCGCAACTGCTCTCCCAACATCATGAGGACCCACAACGGTCCCTTTCGCAAATTCGGAACGTATACGATACAGCTCATTAGGAGCTTTACCTACTTCTTCAACCCATTGTTCATGGAGGAACGCACACATTATCTCGAAGACGTACCGTTGCTTTGGTGCTTCCCATTGAAGGAAAACATCCATAACACCCTCAAGATCATACTGTGTAGTGCACGTAACCCATTTACGCGCCATGTGATCCAAAACTGTACGTTCATCAACATCAGGCAACTGACTACGTGATTGTCTACGCTCATGAACAGGAGACATATCCAATTGACTCAACAAAGGAGAAAAGAAATCAGAAACTGCAGCAGTCATTCTCTGTCTGGCAGAAGGAGAAGGTGAAAGAATAAGAGAAGACGGGACGATAGTAGAAGAATCCAAAGTCGGAACAGAAGGAGTATTATAGATAGACGTAGGAGTAGCAGACGAAGAAGGAGACAAAGTAGGCGGCCCCTGAGGAGGCTGCGCCAAAGGAATAGTAACCAACGAAAGAGGAGCTGGCTGTGGAGGAATTGCTGGTGGCACAACAACCGGGTATTGCACAACTACAACTGGTGGTGGTGCCGTAGCATTCTGTGCATAAGGGGGAGGCGAACTCAATAGATGCGACATTAAAGGATCTTTCGCAAGATCTTTCTTTGCTTCCTGTTCTTTAACCGGCAAAACTGGGTAGCACTTATCTACCGCTAACTTCCTGACCCTAAGCATCTGTTCGCTCTCTTGCTCTTCCTCATTATCCCTATACGCTATTGCAGCTTGCACCACTGACAAACCTCGTTCTCTTTTATTCTTCTTTGCCAATTTAATTTCTTTATGTTTGGCTTCTTTTCGCCATAGGCGGAAAGAGTCAAACATTGCCGGCCGGGCTTTCTTTTTTAACAATTTACCTTCGAGATTATCTAAAATCTCTGTTTCAAAACTACCGTAACGGGGCCACTGTAGGACACCGTCCTTCCTCGTATATTTTACCCATATGTCATTATACGCAATGGGGCCTACTCCATGCTTCACGTAGAGTTCATAGGTCGGAGTTCCAATCGGAGGAACCGGACACGAGTCCTCCAATCAGAAATCCTTAGAACAACCACACCCAAATATCTTTCCAAGTCTGCTAAGACCAGGCATCTTCGCTCACTAGTCTAGCTTCAAACTTCAAGGAAAATCTTTAAAACGTTAGTCTCGTGAAAACACGAGTCCCTCGGTTTTGGGGCCTGCAGGTACCAAATCAAAGCGATCCTTGAAGGATACCAAAACAAACTAAGGACTGGGAGCCGCTCCACTCATACTTAACTGAAATTTCGATGGTGTCACCAGAAGACCCGTCTATTGTCTCGCTCTAGAAATCATCTAAGGGCTCCAAGACAGGGCGACAGTCAGGGCAGCAGTCTTTCGTAGCCGTCGGAAAGCGGGGAACCTTGCAGCAAAGACTTTCGGACCACGACGACATATAGGGGTCGATGATGTGGCTGGCCTTCCTCCAGAATTTTCACACAAAGCTCCTCACGATCTTCGGGCTTGGACCGGTCCCGCTGAAGTCGCCCCACGTTGGGCGCCAACTGAAGGACTAGGTTTTTAGAACCCAGCGGCGCCAGGGATAACGCCCGATGCCTTCGAGTTCCCCTGCCTTGGCAAACAGAGACACGGGACGCTTCTTGATGACGTCAAAGACCAATGTTTATTGGCTGCAACCAGGAACAGAGATCTACGAAGCACAACACGGGTGGTTCGCTAGAGACTGCACAAATTCAATGAGCGGAGCATGGTCTTTTATGCCAAAAATCAAGCCTTAGGCAACATTCCAGGCTAGCATATAAACTGACCAATGAGAAAATGACATTTCAAACATATCGTGTGATGACAATCCCACTTTCCATCTGTCCAGCTCCTAAACATGACCAAGCAAAAAACCCTACATTCCTGTTCGGACGGGCCGGGCAAAACCGATCATATAAACCTCAACCCAAATCAATGATTATGTCGTAAAAGAAGGAGCAGAAACAGATTAGAAGCAAGATAGAAAGGTGGGTGCAGTGTACTGTAAACTTCGGCATGCCCTGCTCTTTGATCTTTATCTGACCAGCTGCTCGACAAGGAACTGGCTCAGCGAAGTTAGCCTCCGGCAGGGAAGTCAGTTCGGCCAGGTCACTCAAGAGTCAACTAAGGTGTACGTGTCCAAAAGACTCGCTTGGCCGTAGTCATCGGCCTATGTGAGGGCAACCACATAAAATGGCTGTCGCACACAAAATGGAAACCGAAGGTTCAAACGAAATCCCTGAATACGTAGTGTTCTCATTGATCGATTATGGCGAAAACACTCATACACACCGCACTCATCATTTGCGGTTCGCTGATACCAAAATCATCTGTTTCCGACGAACTTTATTGAACGGGTTCAGAACACCGAACCACTGACCCTCAAGCTACGGAACTACAAGGGCTGTCGCCCTCGAACCTGGGGAACTGGGTTCGAGTCTCGGCAATAACAGCTGAACATCCTGTGATTCTGGGCAAATCACTTAATCTACCCATGACTAATAAAACTGAATGTGTCCTCATGTAATGCAACTGTAGCGATCTAAGGCGCTCTGATACCCAATTCGGGTCAAGTTTGCGATATATCAAACTCTGTAAAAAAAAAAGGGTCAGTTTTCCTTGCAAAAAAATATGTGACCACTTTGATTTTGTTTTTGGGCCGTTTCCTGTTGTGGGCACTAAACCTACCCACAGGTACCAATTATCGAGAGACTTGGCGGAATGCTGGGTGGTAGGAATTTTGTGGGTCCACTTCAGATTCCAGAACTTTCCATCACAGAAATGTGAGGAAAATCTTTTTTGTTTTACAAAGTTTGAGGTTTGCAAGGGATTCTGGGTAACAGAACCTGGTGAGAGCCACACAAGTGCCCCCATCCTGGATTCCCCTGGGTGTCTAGGTTTTAAAAAATGCCCATGCTGCATTTTAACCCATTATCTGTCACGGGCACAAGTGAGGTGCTGTTTTTATCAGTGGACTTAGGGGAACCCAGAATAGTAGAACAAGTGTTATTACCAGTTGGTTTTCTACACCTTTCTGCCTTCCAAATGTAAGACAGTGTGTAAAAAAGAAGACAATTTGAAAAATGCCCCCTAATTCACATTCTGGTATTGCTACGCACAAATTCTGAGATGTGCAAATAACCACTGCTTCTAAACTCCAAATCTTGCTCCCAATATGAGAAATACGTAGGTTTCCTTGATACCTATTATTCACTCTTTATATTTTACCAAATGAATTGCTGTCTCCCCGGGACACAATGAATAACCATTGCAAGGTGCAGCTCAGTTATTGGCTCTGGGTATCTCGGGTTCTTGGTGGACCTACAAGCCCGATATATCCCCGCTACCAGAAGGGTCCTGCAAACATAACGGTATATTGCTTTAAAAATTTTAGCATAGTTTGAAGAAGTTACAGGTGAAAATGTACGCACAAATGGCTGTTGTTTTGAACTCATTTTCAATCTTTTTTTATTTAAACTGTTACTTTTATAGGAAAACCTTGAAGGATCTACACAATTGACCCCTTGCTAAATTCAGAATTATGTATTTTTTCATAAATCTATAGCTTTCCAGGATCCATTATTGGTTTTACACCCATTTCTACCACTAACTTGAAAGAGGTTGAAAGCACAAAAAATATGAAAATAGGCTATTTCCTAGTAAAATGCCAAAACTGTGTAGAAAATGTTGGTTTTCTGACAAATGTCTGCCTGTTCCTGAAAGCTGGGAAGATGGTGATTTTAACACCACAGACCCTTTGTTGATACCATTTGCAGGGAAAAAACTGACGTTGTCTTCTGCAGCACTATTTTCCCATTAAAGTTTTTTTTGCAATATTTTGCCTAATTTCTCTCTACCCTCCAGGAGAATCCACAAACCCTGGGTGCCTTTAGAATACTCAGGATGTTGGAAGAAAAGGACGCTAATTTACTTGGACAGAAAGGTACGGGTGCCTAAGCGCAAACCCCCCCAAATACCCAAAAAAAGGGAGTGTCACAGTGGGACAAAAGGCCTGGCAGCGAGGGGGTTAAGGTAAAGGGTGATCACAGGGCAAGGAGGATGGTGAGGACTATAAAACATGCCAATCCTAATAGCAGACCGTGCGTCAATAAAACAATACATTATAAGGAAGTAGGATGTAAGGAGGAGGCTGCCGGGAACGCGTAAGGGTAGATCAACATAATGTCTAATCCATGCAATCTGCTAGCGTTGCTCCCGGCCCCACTGTCCACAGGGGAACAGAGACCGCATGAACAGGAGGATATACATCATACTTGGGTACAATCGTACATGCACCAACTCACACAGGCTGCAATGGCATGCATGTGGTCAGAGTTTGGAGGGTCCCTTATGGGTGGCATAACACATGGTGCAGCCCATGGGGGTCCCCTGGAGTTCCTTGACCCTAGGTACCTAGTACCATATACTAGAGACGTACAAGGGTACACCAGCAGCCAATTAGGAATGTACCAAGTACTCACCATATAGTGAGGAAGCCCAGTGACTGGGGTCCTGATTAGCAGGATCACAATCAGACTGGTCAGAAAAACTGTATGACACCAGCAAAACGTGGGGGTAACCATGAAAGCAGATCTTACTTTCCCACCCTCACCCATTCTCCCCACTCCTCTAGTGAGTAGCATGTGTAGTGTGTTATCCTCTGCTCGTGCACAGTGCAGGGGAGTATGCAGCCACCTCTTAGTGTCCGGCACAGAGGCCGCTTTCCAAGACATTTCTATTTGGCGCTTGAAAAGTATGTATGCAAGGTCTATGAACCGGTGTGTTTGCCCCGCTTTGCTTTAGGGTGAAGGCCTAGCAGGCAGGGTTCAGGGGTAGTTGACAGTGTATGATCTGCAAGTTCTGCTATGGTGGCTGAAACCTCGAGCCATGACACCTGTAGTGTTGGGCACTCCCACACCATATGTTAGAAACCAGCATCAGCCAGTTTACAGCACGGACACTCTGGTGTCGAATCAGGAAACACGCTCTTGATACGGTGGGGGGAGAGTTAACTGTAATGTGTGTAGTTAAATTGAGTGAATTGGAATTGAGGGTTCCAGGGCACTTGGCTAACATGTTGTAGCACCTGTATGCATGACTTGAGCAGTTGCTGGAGCACAGCGTTCATCTAGCCAATGCTGTCCCCCTTGTGCAACTGGTGAAAGGTTGATGGTCTGCATTTAAAACACCTTCCTGTTGCTCTGTTCTTCAAACAATCGTTAAAGATTGGCTGAGGTGGAGTGCTCAACGCTGTGTTATTGGAAGCCAGCATCCTACTTTCCGCTTCTATATCTCTGAATATTACTGAGCTATAAATGTTTTATTTCTGTCTGATCTTGGCCTGCACCCGCTCTACATGTCATAGAGGGAAAGCTGCTGAGGAATTAGCACACATGCTGCTAGTTTCAGGCTCTTCGATCACAATGCAGTAACAATCCACTATCCAGCTACCTCACCTATCACTCGTTGACTCTGTGCCTGCTTTGGACCGATAGGGAGCTCAGCTGCTTTTTGGTTGGGTTTGTGCTGTACAAATACCACATGCATAGCACCTTTTTCAAAGGAAGAACACTCTGGTGACAACAAACTTTGCTGCTGTAGAACGCAGTTGACATAGTAAAGACCCTTGGTGGCATGCTGCCCGCTTTGGATCATTTGGCGGTGCATTTCACACTGCGAAACACTTTTATTTTACATTGTTGAGCTGTGCCTATGGCATTTTGTGTGTATTTGAAAAGCAATGCTAGGCATCTGGCCCTTTGTAAAAGCTGTGTAGGGGCTGTGTACTTGCCGGGCATGTGTGAGAGTCACAGAAGGCACTTTATCTTTATCTTATGTGCAGGCTGAACGGGAGGGGGGTGGGGTTGGGGTAATTTATAAAGATACCTATATCATCTATAATGGTGCGCCGGCTTATCTGCTCTGCCGGCTTCAACAGATTCAGAATCAGGCGGCCCGCCTGATCTACGGTCTCCCCAGGTTTAATCATACGACCCCCTTGTTGCAATCTCTCCATTGGCTCCCAGTGAGGGAGAGGGCCCTTTTTAAGCTTGGGTGTATCACCTACCAGGCCAGAGCAGGGACCGCTCCCGCCTTCCTGTGTGAAGCCATTTCCCCTTACCTTCCTCCCCGAGAACTCCGTTCCACTCATTTGGCTTTTCTATCAGTCCCTCGATTCAGAAAACAGAAGTCCGGTGGGGCCAGATTTGCAGTGCTGGCTCCTTCCTTCTGGAACTCACTTCCATTTACTCTCAGGTCGTCATCTTCCTACCTGGAATTTCGCAAACATCTTAAAACATTTTTGTTCTCCAGATCCGTAGCTTTATAACCCTCCCTCCGTATCCACTGGTTTTTCTGCCTCCTAGCGCCATGAAACCGATTCTGGTGTAAGTGCGCTCTATAAATATTTTAAAAATTCAAAAAATTCAAATACCTTGAAGATGGGGACTATTGATATTGATGTGGTTACTGGACTGGAACTATTCGGCATGACCATTAAAAATGGTTCTGGTCTTATGTTGACGGGGATTATCTGTTACAGACCCCCCCGGGGCTTTTAGTGTACAGCAGCAGCAATCACTATTGGATACCCTCACTAATATTGCAGCCACACATCATAGATTAGTAATTTTGGGTGATTTTAATTTGTGGTTAAATGGTTCTCTTGACTCTGGTTTTTATAATGTACTTCACTCATGTGAAGGTCTTGGCCACTTTCAGCAGGTCTCCAAGGCCACTCATAAAGCTGGGCATCTTCTTGATTTAATTTTCTCAGAAAACCATCTTCTGCATATTGGCGAAATTCTGCTTATGGAATGGGCGGATCACTTTCTGATTAAATGATTTGTTAACTTTAATACCCTTAATACTCAGGTAGCTCACTCCACAACAGAATATATCAGTAGAGATTGGAAGGCTCTCACACGGATGAGGGGTTCTGATATTGTGTTCAAGGTCAGGGATTGTTTCTCATTAGACAAGCAAGTTGAGGAGAATTATGCCTCTCTGTGTCTGAAATCACCTTGCCTTTTCTCTTGTGCCCCCCTGAAAAAACATAGATGTAGGGGCAGAGCCTCCGCCCCGTGGTTTAACAATACTTTGAAAGACCTGAAATTAGCGTGCAAACAGGCTGAGAGGAGAGGCTACAAGGAGATGGACAAGCTCCTGTGGAAACTCAAAATTATGGATTATAAGAAGGAGATCAGAAGGCTGGCTATTTCTCTTCCTTAATCTGCAATGCCTCTAACAGCTCTAGAAACATTTTTAACATCCTGAACAGTTTTACTAGCCCTGACTATTCTAAGAATGTGATACCACCCTCTAAAGAACTCTGTGAGAACCTGGCCAGGTTCTTCCAGGAGAAAATCCAACTGATCATTGATGATCTGGAGGGTGGCCATCAGGCAGCAGGGAGTGTAGTCTCTGAGGCTACGAGCGTTGACGCTCCTGTGGTGAGTGACTCTGAAGGTGTGGATATTAGCCCCACTTGTCAGGCCACTGAATATCTATCTGAGTTTGTGCTTCTGGAGGCGGAGGATTTCAATAGGGTGGCACAGGGTATTTCCTCCGGTTCTCCCCTGGACCCGGTACCACACAAGATTTGGAAGGAGTTTGAGGAAGAACTGTTTCCAACTCTCTGCTTGATCTGTAATCAGTCTTTAGTTAGTGGTGTGGTCCCTCCCCAATGGAAGCAAGCTCTGGTGACACCTCTGCTGAAGAAGTCTTCTCTTGATCCAGAGTGTTCTAAGAACTATAGGCCTATTTCCTTGTTGCGGTTCCCGGCCAAGATTGTGGAACATGTTGTCAGTAACACTCTTTCTAGGCACCTGGAGCAACATAACTTGCTGGAGGAGGTGCAGTACGGATTTCGGCCTGCCCATGGTACCGAGCTTGCCTTGGTGATCGTTATGGATGACCTTCAGAGGTGATCCTGCTCGACCTGTCTGCCACCTTTGATACGGTCAACCATGAGATCCTGCTAAGAAGATTGAGCGAGGTTGGGGTGAGGGGCTGTGCCTTACGATGGTTTCGGTCTTTTCTACAGGACAGACAGCAGGCGGTGTCCCTCCCTCCTTTTCAATCTGTCTTCTGCAACATGTCCAGGCCCGGACTGGCCGTTGAGGGCACCGGGCAATCCCCCGGTGGGCCGCATGGGTGGGGGCCGGTTTTGGGCCCCTGGGGCCGTTTTTGTTACAGGGCCGTTATGCTGCAAAAACGGCCCTGTAACAAAAACGGCCGAAAACCGGCCCTGTTACAGAGCGCGGTCGCACCTCTCCCCCTCCCCTCTCCTCCCGGAGGAGGGGAGGGGGGCCGGCCGAGCACTTTGCCAGGGCCGGTTCTGGTTCCCAGTCCGGCCCTGAACATGTCGCATGGTGTGCCACAGGGTTCGGCAATTAGCCCTATTTTATTTAATATTTATTTCAAACCCCTGATTGCGGTCATCAAAGCATACAATATTGACATCGTAAACTATGCTGACGACACGCAGCTGATTCTCTCCTTTGAGGGAGAGGACTCGACGTCAGTGGATGTGTTTCACAACTGTCTGTGGGACACAGCCCGTTGGCTTAAGGACAACCCATTACAATTTAATGCAGGGAAGACTGAGGTGATTTCCTGCTCAGTGAGCAGGATACCTCATGTCCTTCCTTGGAATTTTTTGGCCCTCTGGTAATTCAACCGCAGTTCGGCCTGTAAAAACGTACCGTAACCTGGACATTATGTTTGACAACAAGCTTACTATGGAAGCTCAGGTTACAAAAACGACAGCTTGCTGTTTTGTGATCATTAGATCCCTGCGAAAAATCTTCCCTTTGCTACCTCCTCAGGCGCGTGCGCTAGTGGTAAGGTGTACGATTCTCAGTAGGTTAGATTACTGTAATGCCCTACTGCTGGACTCCCTGAAGTTCCTTTTGGACAGACTACAGAGGATCCAGTCAGCAGCAGCCAAGGTAGTCCTAGGGCTGCCTAGAAGGTCCTCTACATCTGCAGCCTTGGAAGAACTGCACTGGCTTCCTCTGAGACAGAGAGTTTATTTATTTTATTATTAGAGTTGGTGAATTCTGGCTTCAAATGGTAGCCAGTTTAGAGATTTAAGGTCAGGGGAGATGTGGGCCCTTCTTTTTAAGCCAGTGATGAGTCTCGCTGCCGCATTAGTAGATGCTCTTAGGGGAGCTCTAGTAGCTGTGGGGAGACCGCATAGCCAGTCACTTCCGTAGTCCAGCCGAGACAGACATAGAGCTTGAACCAGTTCTATTTGAATCTCTCTGCCTTCTCTTTAAAACCCTTATTAGGATGGGTCCTGCGCTCATGCCCCAAAAAATGTGATCGGTATATCCCTACAAGAAGGCTCCGCTCCTCATCAGCGAGACTGATGAAGGTACCGAGGTTTAGGAAAGTCAGGTCAGGGGGTAAATCCTTTGGGGTGACATCGGCCAAACTGTGGAACGAGCTCCCGTGGGAGATCAGACAAATTAGGGAGCTCTTCCCTTTTAGAAGAAGTTTGAAAACCTGGCTGTTCCCCAAGACTTAGTTGTCTGGCCATGTATCCGACATACCTGTACTCTGAGTTGCTTAGCGCCCGGATGCCTGCAAGGTGACAGTGCGCTTTATAAGCTGAATAAATAAAAATAAATAATAAACAGTGTGTGCTGTTCTGGGGCATTCTCCATCTTGTGGAAAGAATGAGCACACCTCAGTATTGTTCCATTAAATGTGGCCACAGTGGTTTGTACAGGTGATGTGGAAAAGCTTGAGTAGGAGGAGAGACCCATGAAAGGTCATGGGAATTGCATGGTTGTAACATCTTGTTCACAGGTTTTGTGCTGGAAATGGAATGTTGAAAGCAGGTCTATGCATGTGAGGTGCAGGTGAATACATTTAAGAACAGGCCCTACCTTGTATGGAGGGCAGCAGAGGTGCAGGGTATATGGACAGAGCAGTTTGGCTTAAGAGATGTTTTTAAGAGAGTGTTTGGGGTGCTTGACATGGTCCAGGGGTGAAAGGGCGATAACAGGTTTGGCTTTGGTGCACCATCTGTGCTCTTGCTACGCTGATGCACCACAGCTGTCTACTAGTGGGCCGCCTGGCTAGTGTGCTATCTCAAGCTCTAAAGTTACAGGTGAGACAACTAAACAACAGAGCAGCCCAGCTCAATCTCCTAGTCCATCCGTGGAACTCCCTCCCCAGTAGATAACACTGACAAATATTTGAAAGAAGTAAAACCACAAAGTAAGTTATAATTATTAAACTGCTGCTCTACTGCATATTGTGGGTGTAGTGGATGAAGCCAGGCACCTCTGCGAGCAGCAAAATTTGATTTATGGCGCAACATCCTGATGTCCACCCTTCTGTCTTGAGTCTTCCTGATCCATCTCTTACTCAAAGAGCTGTTCTTGTTTTAACAAAACCTTGACTATATGCATCTACCTAAAGCTGAAACTAGTGTATGAGTGCTATGCGAGCGCCCTTTATTTTACTAACTTACTCATGAACACCTTTGCTGAAATAAGTAAGATGTGAAAGTCAAAGCAACTTTTATGTACATTTGTGTGTATGGTTAAATATGCCTTTATAAGTTTCAGAAATGGTAATCAAGAGATTTTTATACAATCAATAAAAAATTGTGTGTGCACATTCCGTTATGTTTCCCTTTAAGTAATTTTAAATCTTTTTACATCCGACAGAAAACAATCTTTGATTGTACGAAACGTTTCAAAATGAGGAAGATAACTCTGTAAATCTGCAAAGACGTAGTCCGAAATATTGAGTTCCAGTATTCAGGAAAACATAAGTGTCGTCAGAGCCAGCCAAACTCGAACATAAACTGAGACATCTTGAAAGAAGGGACAAGGGACACGAGAAATTCAGTGATTCCACGAGTCTCAGCTGTGCACCTCCATGCCTCAAAACGAAGAAATAACCTCTAGACAATTAAGACAACACTGATAAACCTCCTCTTTTGTAAACATATCCAACAGCATTGATCATGAGGTCGGTATGAGGTGGTGACAGCAGTGCTGTGCTTCCTAAAATAATACCAGGCCACCATTCAGTCTTAGAGGTGTATTGCAAACTGTTTCAGACCAATCCACAGCAACCATTGAAAAGCGCAATGGAGTGGAGTCAGACAACTGAAGGTTAAAAGAAATAGGGGTTCTGCTGTCTGAAATACAGAGCACTGTCCCAGTGTGCACCGACCAGAAGGACGTTGGATCTTTACCCGCATGCGTGCAGAACCATTATCCAGTCTAAAGACACAATCGCCCACGAAGAAGCCTTACACACGTTTTGAGATTGGGAAGTAGTTGGTGACCATTGCACTTTATTCTTTAATCGGAAAACAAACGTGCAAAATACGACTCATACAGGGAATGCAAGAATAACATAAGGGCTTTATCAGTCATGTTGGCTCTTCAGGAAGTACAGTCAATGGATGTAAACAAATATATACCAGAGCCAGAGACACTAACCAAGAGAGAAGTCTCAGACACATGCAGTGAGAGCTTTAGTTTGTCTTCAATATTAAAACCCCATCAGCAAGCACACACAGGGAAAAAACTATTCAAATGCACTGAATGTGTAAAGAGCTTTATTCAGTTATCAGGCCTAAAAAGACATCAACGAACACACACAGGGGAAAAACCATATAATTGCACTCAATGTGTGAAGAGGTTTAATCAATTATCACACCTAAAACAGCATCAGCGAATACACACTGGGGAAAAACCATTCCAGTGCAGTGAATGTGGAAGAGGTTTATTCAATTATCAGACCTAAAACAGCATCAGAGAACACACACTGGGGAAAAACCATTCCAGTGCAGTGAATGTGGAAGAAGTTTTAGTGTTTCATCAGCATTAAGGACACATCTGCGAACACACACAGGGGAAAAACCATTCCAGTGCAGTGAGTGTGGAAGATGTTTTAGTGAATCTTCAACATTAAGGATTCATCAGCAAACACACACAGGGGAAAAACCATTCAAGTGCAGTGAATGTTTGAAGAGCTTTAGTCGATTATCAGACCTAAAATACCATCTGAGAACACACACAGGAGAAAAACCATATAATTGCACTGAATGTGTGAAGAGGTTTAATCAATTATCACACCTAAAACAGCATCAGCGAACACACACAGGGGAAAAACCATTCCAGTGCAGTGAATGTGAAAGAAGTTTTAGTAACTCATCAACATTAAGGATTCATCCGAGAACACACACAGGAGAAAAACAATTCAAGTGCAGTGAATGTGAAAGTAGTTTTAGTCAATATTCAACATTAAGGAGTCATCAGTGAACACACACAGGGGAAAAACCATTCAAGTGCAGTGAATGTGAAAGTAGTTTTAGTGATTTGTCAACATTAAGGAATCATCAGCGAACACACACAGGGGAAAAACCATTTAAGTGCAGTGAATGTGTGAAGAGCTTTTGTCAATCATCACACCTAAAACAGCATCAGAAAACACACACCGGGGAAAAACCATACCAGTGCAGTGAATGTGAGAAGAGGTTTATTCGATTGTCAGACCTAAAACAGCATCAGAGAACACACACCGGGGAAAACCCATTCAAGTGCAATGGATGTAGGAAGAGCTTTATATATTTATCAAGCCTAAAATGGCACCAGAGAACTCACACTGGAGAAAAACCATGCCAGTGCAGTGAATCTGAAAGTAGTTTTAGTGAATCTTCAACATTAAGGATTCATCCGCGAACACACACAGGAAAAAACATTCAAGTGCAGTGAATGTATGAAGAGCTTTAGTCGATTATCAGACCGAAATCACCATCAAAGAACACACACAGGAGAAAAACCATATAATTGCAGAGAATGTTTGAAGAGGTTTAGTCGATTATCACAACTAAAACAGCATCAGAGAACACACACTAGGGAAAAACCATATCATTGCCATGAATGTAAAAGTAGTTTTAGTGAATCATTAACATTAAGAAAATATCAGTGAATACACACTGTAAAAACCATTCAAGTGCAAGGAATGTGACAATGGATATATATACATATATATATATATATATTTCAGGTCAAAAAGGCATCAGAAAACACACACAGGAATCATTCAAGTGCAGTGAATGTTGAAGTAGATGTTATGTATATTCAATATTAAGTACTGACCAGCAAACACACACGGGAAAAGCCATGTCATTGCAGTAAATGTGTGAAGATCTTTTGTCAACTTTCAAAGCTACAAAGACGTCAGCCTCTCTTCAGAAGAGTGCAGGATCAATAATGAAGGTCACAGATCTGCAGCTGTGTGATAGTCAGGCCGAGCACACTTCAGAAGAGTGCAGGATCAGTAATGAAGGTCACAGATTTGCCGCTGTTTGATAGGCAGGCCTAGTACTTCACCCCAGAAGAGTGCAGGATCATTAATAACGGTGACAGAGCTACAGCTGTGTGATAGCCAGGCTGAGTACTTCACTTCAGAAGAGTGCAGGACCAATAATGAAGGTGACAGAGCTGCAGCTGTGTGATAGCCAGGCCGAGCACGCAGCTTCACTTCAGAAGAGTGCAGGATCAATAATGAAGGTCGCAGAGCTGCAGCTGGGTGATATCCAGGCCGAGCACACAGTGTCTGTTCACCAGATACAGATTATTAATGAAAGTCTCCAACCTGCATGCTGTGTGATAGACAGGGTGAGCGCTTCTCTTCAGGAGAGTGAGGAATCATTTATAAAAGTCACTGATAGTTGACACTGACTGTGTGATATTTAAGCAAAATCACCATTTTACATTCTTGGACGACGATTTTTTGATGGCTAATGGAGCTGGATTTTGACATGATTGTTCCACAAAAGAAATGAAAAAAAAGATTGATTGCAGAAAAATAATATAAAGGTAGAACCAATCAGGATGCATTAAAATGTACACAATAATGACTAAGTTTTACATATTAAAAAGAAAGGCATGTTTTTAGATATGTAATAGAATAAAAAAATGATTTGGATTTTGGCATTTTACTGTTGATTGTAAAGAAATGATATTGCGCCCCTAAACTCAAGATAATTTGTGCTGCCAGCAGGTAGTCTGGCAGAGGTGGCAACAGATGGGGGTCCTGTTTCGACAGTGTGACTGCTGTTAGCAGGTAGTCTGGCAGAGGTGGCATTAGAAGGAGGTCCTCTCTCGAAAGTGTGACTGCTGTCAGCAGGGAGTCTAGCAGAGGTGGCATTAGAAGGAGGTCCTGTCTCAACAGTGTGACTGCTGTCAGCAGGTAGTCTGGCAGAGGTGGCATTAGAAGGGGTTCACGTCTCGACAGTGTGACTGCTGTCAGCAGGGAGTCTAGCAGAGGTGGCAATAGAAGGGGGTCCTGTCTCGACAGTGTGACTGCTGTCAGCAGGTGGTCTGGCGGAGGTGGCATTAGAAGGGGGTCTTGTCTCGACAGTGTGACTGCTGTCAGCAGGGAGTCTAGCAGAGGTGGCAATAGAAGGGGGTCCTGTCTCGACAGTGTGACTGCTGTCAGCAGGGAGTCTGGCAGAGGTGGCATTAGAGGGGGGTCCTGTCTCGACAGTGTGACTGTTGTCAGCAGGTAGTCTGGCAGAGGTGGCATTAGAAGGGGTTCACGTCTCGACAGTGTGACTGCTGTCAGCAGGGAGTCTGGCACAGGTGGCATTAGAAGGGGGTCCTGTCTCGACAGTGTGACTGCTGTCAGCATGGAGTCTGGCACAGGTGGCATTAGAAGGGGGTCCTGTCTCGACAGTGTGACTGTTGTCAGCAGGTAGTCTGGCAGAGGTGGCATTAGAAGGGGTTCACGTCTCGACAGTGTGACTGCTGTCAGCAGGGAGTCTGGCACAGGTAGCATTAGAAGGGCGTCCTGTCTCGAAGGTGTGACTGCTGTCAGCAGGGAGTCTGGCAGAGGTGGCATTAGGGGGGGTCTTTTCTCGACAGTGTGACTGCTGTCACCAGGGAGTCTGGCAGAGGTGGCGTTAGAAGGGGGTCCTGTCTTGTCAGTGTGACTGCTGTCAGAAGGTAGTCTGGCAGAGGTGGCATTAGAAGGGGATCCTGTCTCGACAGTGTGACTGCTGTCAGCAGGGAGTCTGCCAGAGGTGGCATTAGAAGGGGGTCCTGTCTCGACAGTGTGACTGCTGTCAGCAGGGAGTCTGTTAGAGGTGGCATTAGAAGGGGGTCTTGTCTCGTCAGTGTGACTGCTGTCAGCAGGGAGTCTGCCAGAGGTGGCATTAGAAGGTGGTCCTGTATCGACAGTGTGACTGCTGTCAGCAGGGAATCTGTTAGAGGTGGCATTAGAAGGGGGTCCTGTCTCGACTGTGTGACGGTTCTCAGAATGGCTCTGCTTTCTGCGTTCACATGAGTGACAAGGTTTCTTTGAGATGGGACTAGCTCTCCTGTGTTGATGGAGAGAGAAGTGCTACTTGTGATATAAAGACCTGGGATGCACTTCTTTTAATTCAGTCATTTTTGCCCAACCGATGTATCATTTCTATGGAAAGCTAAAAATGTGTTGGTGGCTTGGCACTCCCCTTGTTAATAATCCGTATAAATGCCATAAAATTTTCAGTACTTGTATGTATTCTGCTACAAGAGGGATGTAGACATAGATTTTTCATATTCCAAAGAGACTTTTTTTAAGGTTCTTATTTAGTGCAACTTTATATACTGGGTGTTATATTGTGTTATATCTAGAACAACGGTGTCTGTGATGGACGTGGAATAAGGGAGCCAAAGTACAAAGAGCTGTGAGCACCTTCGAAGGGTGAACAGTTATAAAGCTAAGCTTATTTAAGGGTTGGCTTTTTGTTGAAATCTTTATGCCACAATCATATCCAGAATGTCGGTCTTCCTGTGTCCAGGACTAACCGAGTGTTTTAAGCTTTTTCTTAGTATGGAAGAAAGGCTGTTCCTTAAAGCCCCTGTAATAACATACAGTGCTAAAGTTCGAGCAAAAGCAATCTATGGAGCCCTCCGCTGGTGTTACTGAGCAGCACCTGCATGAGCTGTTGTCGTTTGTAACTTGTAAAAGAGAATTCTGTGGGTTCCTCCGGGGAATAATAATTCCATAGTCCTATGGAAGCTTAACTTTAAATGTATAATTGACCATAATGGAACTGAAAGCACTCCTGACTGAGCCAAGATAGGGATAAGTAAGTAGTCTGTACTGATGGTTGTCTTTGTTACCTAACGAGCTTGAGTGTGGATAATTGGCACAAAGATCGCTGTCATCACACAGTTTATCCAGCTCAAATCTGTGTTTGGTATTGTGTTAAAATGTCCTCATTTTGGCACATATTCACTCCAGTACTTCTAAAGCCAGGACACCATATCTAAATATTCATACAATTGAATATAAATACTAGTGAGGCTGAGTCATTTGGAAATTTTAGAGAACCAAAACAATTGACACAAAAAATTGTGATATGAAATTGATTGTATTTTGTTCTTTTGATTGCATAAACCTTTTTCTGCCCCTGGTTCTCTTCAAAACAGGTGCTAGCCGATAAGCCTATAAAGCTAGTTTGAGATACAGCCTAGCACACTAGGTCAATGGTGGTAGACTAGGATGAGGTCACTTTCAGAACTTGGAAATGAAACCTTTAGTTACTGTTAAATGCTTGAAAGAGCATAGCACATCTACAGAGCCAGAGTTCTGTCCACCGTGGCTCTTTTGGTATGGAAGGCTTTGTGAACCAATGATATTCAAGTAAAGAAAGATGACTCCCTATCGACTTGGCTACCTGTCCTGTATGACATGGTGGGTGTTCACCGAGAACTGATTTCTCAAGCTACGCGGAGGGCACTGGGGATGCTCAAACTAATTTAAAAGGTAGTTTGGTTGATGAACAAGACAGCTGTCCCTAGCTTTTACTGCAGTGTACAGAATAAAAAGGCCATACATTTCTGAAACACCTAGTTGCTGACTCCGGAGGGGAGGATAAAATGATAACAAAGCGGCAATTTGCCAACAGTTATGTATTGAGATACATTTTCACTGTATTAAAGCCCTTAAATGGCTTGTAATTGCTGGTATAAGTCCGGAGCTCCGACATTCCAATGTTTGTCCTCATGTTTTTTCTCTTTTTAATTTAGAACAAGCTACCCTTAGTGGGTGGAATGTTCCAATAGCCTTATAGCCCTTCTGCCTCTGGATATACCAGTCGTTAAAGGCCCTGAACCCGTTACAGGCCTGAGATGCATGCCCTCATCAGCGGGCCATAAGGCTATATTAAAGCCTGCCTGACCAGAATACTATGTTTGCCAATCATGTATTTGATTGCATTCTGAAGACAGTACTTAACTGCAATGTTTAAATGAATCTAGACATATTTAAACATTGTAAAATGGATACAATAATTGTGAAACATTCTGAGGGGCGCCTGACGATCGCTGTGGAGTTGGGGGCGTGGCATTAAAAGGTTTTAAGACCACCGGTCTAGGGTGTTCCTCATCCGAGAGGTGTGAGGGGCCTGATGTAACACTGTTGGTTAGTCAAATCTTAAAGGGAAGGGCACAGAGACTCAACGCCGATGGATTTCAATGTCAAACTTGTTTATCATCTCTTAATCATCCTCACAATTGCAATAAGTGACTGGATCAGGCCCCCCCTCCAATCATGTCCAGATGGGCTGCCAGCTGAGTATATTCAGCACAGGTTTGGAAATCAAGGTTTGAGATGTAAAACATGAAAGTAATAGAAACATGTACGCTTTACAAAGGAATGGTGATGGTGATGCCAAGCCCTGTGTGACACTGTTAGTACTACTAGCAAGAGTGTGTACATTTATCTGCTAACAGCGCCGCTCTATGGAAAAGGTCAGCCGTCCCTCATCATACCTGCAAACCCACCCTATTCTAGACCCTCTCCAGCAGCACATGTAGGCGGCAGGCCAGTGAACACTAAACTCTCTCTCATAAACCCACCTTTAGCAGACATGGGGGTGAGCACTTCAGGCAAAAACAACAAAACTAGGGCTGCGGATCGACCCCGATCACAGGACCAGAGTGTTTGGTCCTAGAGATTGGCCAAGTTAGGACTCAAGGACATATGGAATTTTTCCATATGTCCTTGAGTCCTAACTTGGCCAATTTTGCACTTAAAAACTGGTGTGTTGTGTTCCTGTGGGTGTTATCTGCACTGCACTTACGTTGTGATTCCGGATGATTGACTCCCTTGACCACTAGGTACCATTGGTTGTTTGAATGGAGTTGGGTCACCATCAGGAGAGGCTTGCCCCTATACTTGCGCCCAGTAATCAGCGACAGCAAACACCTACATGACACAGAATAGAGCCTTAGCAGAGAACCTTAATATTGTATCTCTGAACGTTAAAGGCCTCAATCATCCAGTGAAGCGCAGGAAAAACCTAGCGAAAACCAAAGGGGACATCATCCTCCTACAAGAAACCAAACTCTCCGAAGAAGACTTAGGCTTCATAAAACATAACTGGATCCCTCATGTCTTATGCTCCCCAGCAGACCATAAGAAACAAGCATTGGCATAGCCAATAGGTCTCGCCTTTGCGACCTTATAAGTGTTTGTTATCCAGCACAATATCCTTGGTGCAACAACATCAACTATTGCATGGCTAAACACTTATAAGGTCCCAAAGACGAGACCTGTTGGCTATTCCAATGCTTGTTGGTGATGTGAGGAACTTCGGTGTTGTACAGGAACAATGGTGAAAAGGCTGGCACCATAGTTGGGGGCTTGAACAGCTGTGCCATGGGACAGAGAACTTGAGGATGGAGCCAAGCTGTTACCAAAGGACAGCATGTAAGTGCCACTGGGAAGGTGAGAGTTTGAAAGAAGGAAATTAGCTTGATGATTTGGGGCCCAAGAGGCAACTTTTTACAGGAGGAACATGTGCATTTCCTGTAACAAATAGTAATCAATTTTTATTTAAAAAAAAAATCCCAAAATTAGATGTTATTTATGTAAAGAAAAAAACGTAATGCTCCCCTCGCTATGAGTTTGATGTGGTAATGTGATTGAATAACATTCACTTATGACAAAATTGTTGCAGATTTATCTTTTCACTTACATGTTTCTAAATGTATAAACTTTCGTTTGTCCTTAGCTACTGGGGCCACTCTATAGCGTACCAATTCTCACCCAGGCCCCAGTACCATTGGGTCTACCCTTTTTTATGTAAAAATGGCGAGGGGAGTCTTAAGAATATTTTTGTTGCAATGCGTGCACGTTTTTGGCAGCCAAACGAAATCGATGGCTAAAGGTCTTTTCCCAATGCAGCACATGTGTGCTGCGTATGCGAGACCTAAAAAGGACATTTAGTGGGGCTCACACAATTTCCCATCGCCAGCTTTTTACTGGTAGTTTCTCCCTTTACTTTCATCAGCCTCTGACAAACCAATAAAAAGTTACCCAGGAAACTTGGTATATCCACCAAAATAAGCACCTTGAAGGGTCTGATTGGGTAGTCAGCCAATCAACGGAGGCCCGAGGCCCAGGGCCTACCAACCATTGGCTTTTTCCCCCCGATTTGTGTGTGTGGGCCAACTTTCACAGCTTCCACGCAGTCCAGCAGCCTGCCGCCACCCTCAACATGCACACACTCTGGCTGGCTCAGTGTCATACGGAGAAGTATGATGGGCTGACCTGGGATGGCAGAACATAAAGTGTGGCTTGTGTCTGCTCTCTTGCAGCACGGCTCTGAGCAGAGACACTTCCACAGAAGAGTATAAGTTAGAGTATGTGGGAAAGGAGGTTAATTTGCCCTAGCACAGAACTTTTTCTGTGTTTCTTGAGGTATGTTAGGCTGCTAATGCTGGTCAACACACGAGGAGTGGTAGGTGCAGCTAAAACTACATGTAGGTAAAGTTTTGTCAGCAGGCTCATTTGTTTTTAGAAAGTGTTAACGTTTATCCATTAGCTTTGGGATGGGATTCGCCTTTGCAGGGTCATCTCTGCCCTTCCCCTACCGCCCTGATTAAGGATTCTGAAAAGAAGAGCAATCCAAGTTGAGAATGCAGTCCGAGCAGAGATGTAAGCCATATTAGTGCAAATGATCCTGCTGAAAACTGCAAATGTGGAGATGATCAGTAGAGGGTTATTATCATGAACAAAGTGTCACTTTTCAAACCACATATTAATACAATACCTAAATAAAAAGTATGACTGGGTGGAGGAAAAATAGAAAATCAAAAAAAGCATTTTTGCTTGCTTTTTAAACTACTGGGAAGTGGCTCCATGTCATGTAAAATCATCAATCTGTCTTGGCTTTTGAAACATGGATTCAAATTCCCTCACATATAAAGTGATGTTGGCTAAAACAACAGGAAAGACTGAAGATGTCACATATGAAATGGAGTCACTCATTTTACAAAGCAGTCCAGTCAATTTCTAAAACAGTTTCATATGGAAAATCAAAGTAAACTCTGTTGACCTATTGTGTCAAAGTTCATTCTTTGGCATCATGCATTGATTATTGGCAATCCCACTGATTTTGGGGTTTGTGGAACGAAAATATATATTTCAGCCTTCACCAATAGTGTAATTAGCTTCCCCACCACAAAGAATAGTTAGAAGTCAGGAGGCAAGAGCATCAGGGGCTTTGGTGTGGGCAAAAGGTACTGTCATGTACATGGACGATGAAAAACCAGGTAGCAACAGGACACGCTTTTTCCCTCTCAGAACAAATACAAGAAGGGAATGACAGGGCAGGAAGGGGGTAGAGAAAAGGAAAGGAGAACAGACAACGTGGGAGAAAAGACACACAAGCTGAATGGAGAATATTGGCGGGGTGAGAGGATGCAAAAACAGGGATGAAGAGCTAGAGGTGCAGGACAGAAGGTAGAAGAATGAGAGTTGCAAGAGGGTGGGTGAAGAACTGAGTTGCATGAGGGTAGGTGAAGAAATTAGTAGGGCTGAGCAGAGCTAAGGGAAGAACGCTTGTCATTTATCAAATATTTTGCCTCAAATTAGCCCTCAGCTCTAATAAAGCCACAGTTCGCGAAAAATTGCGATCTACAAATGTGGGACACTTTTTTGGTTTGTCCCGGCCTACTTCTGGTCTCAGTTTATCCCTGGTTCCTTGCTACAGTAACACTTTAAACATACACAGATGCCTTCAGTGAATTCATGTGATATTGTAAACCCCTTCAGTGAGTATTTGTCAAAAAGCAACTGATCATCCACCAGGAAACAAGGAAGATAATTACTGCCTGGGTTAAACGCAACAACCTGAAAGCTAGTGCTTAATTTGTAAAAGAAAGTATGCCTGTGTCCGAAGCTCGCCGGCCGGTTTAATAAAATGTGGACGTGCCAAGTGCCAGGCTGGTAGCCTTAAATACCCTACTAGACACCCTCACACCCTCCCTCCCCCTTGGCCCTTTCTCTAACTCTAGAAGGTTCCTGCTTTCTCCCTCTGTATGGTTCTTTTGTCTTTCTGATCTGTGTGTTTTCCTCTCTTCAGCTCGGTAAAAATCAGATGTGTTATAAATAGGTACAAGTGGCCGCCACTGGAAATCACCGGCTCAAATTAAGCCCAGCAAAAGGTAGTTTCATGTACTCTTATGCTAACATGACCTCCTTGGCCTTGCAACTTTCCTTCTCTGACTTGCTAAATCAAAAATATGTAAGAAAGCGAATAGTACCCTCCTTGTCAAGCAACAAATGTGTGACCAATTTACTGCAACTTGGGAAGTAAACAAAAGAAGCATGTAATCAAACCCAGTGAAATAAAATTAAATAGTTCACATTCTACAAATTGTGAGTAAAGCGATTTACAATAAAGCACAAATACATTATTTTACATTTTCCCACTGTCCCATTAGCTACAGGGAAGGATTTACTCAGTCTGGGGCCTCTTAGTTTGATCTAGATTCTGGGGCGTAAAACTTTTTTTCTAAATGTTAGAATGTCACAAGCCTGTTCTCTGACTGGCACGAGCTTCTACCCTTGGCTTACCACTGTTAAAACATATTTTTTCCCAGAACTGTGTATCAACACAGCCATTGCAATTCTCAGGGGATCGATGTAGAGGAAAAGCGGCCAAACGGATAAGGATTCTTCCTGCGAAATCGGATTGATTCAATTCCCCGAGCTGTAGAAAAATATCCCATGCCAGTGTTTACCGTTAAAGTGTACGAGTGCATGACTGAAGGAAAAGTTTGCAAGCCTGTTTGTGGGAGCAGCACGAGCGTTCGCAAAATGTATCTAAGTGTTCCAGACTCGTGCACAGCATCAAGGACGCTTGGATGAGACCCCTAAAACTGTTCAAAAACCCGCTAACAAACTTGACAAGCGCGCCACGGCTAATTAAATCCAGATGGCCCTGCACGCCTCTGCTGGCTCCCGAGAGCAAATCGCTCTGGGAGTAAACCTTTTAAAAGAGGCTGGGACTTCCACACACCTTTGGCCAATTGCGTGCTAAAGCCAGAAGCAGAGGCCAATGGCGTGTGAGCCCCACAAGCATGAGCTTTTAGGAAAGCTGTGCTGATGGCAAGAGGTCGTTTTCCTAGTGCTGCGCATGCGCTGCACTAGGCGCGACATAAAATGGAGTGATTACCCTCATTGCTAAAAAGGCCAACATCACAACTGTATCGAGCTCCTATCGAGTAGACTTTTAGTCACACACCTCCAGAGAGGTGATGACCCCATCCATGTAGTCAACATATATGGCCCTAACACCGACTTACCGGAGTTCTGGGAGAAGGTCTCCAGTAATCTTGAGAGCCTCCCGCAGGATGACCTCATCATAGTCGGAGGGGACTTTAATTTGCCGCTAGACCCACACATAAACCGAGAATCTAAATGCAAATACCGGCCCTCCCGCTCACATGAAATCCTCAAAAAAATATGCTCTAAATATAGCCTAAGGGATTTGTGGCGTCTCCAACACCCAGACGCAAGAGACTATACATTTTACTCGGCCCCTCATAACTCCTACTCTAGAATTGACTACATTCTACTCTCAAGTGCTTCCACACACCTCATAGACGAAACATATATAGCCCCCAAACTAGTCTCTGATCACTCTTGCATTAGCGCCAAACTCGCAGGTACACACTCCATTCTTCCCCCAAAGAGATGGCGGTTCAACAATGACATCCTCTCTGACCCAGCAAACAAAACAAAGATCGAATCTGTAATTAAAGAATACATTGAACTAAATGACCGCCCTGAAACAAGCTCATCTACTTTATGGGACGCTCTCAAAGCGACTATTAGAGGTATCATTATCAGTATTAAGACGCAAATTAATAAAAAACGAAATCAAGAACTGGAGTCGCTAGAGAAAGAAATCAAATCACTTCAGGTAAACACTCTGCGAATATAGATAATAAAGACATCCTTGACCTTTTGATCAAGAAGAAATATGAATACAACAAGATAATGAGTAAACGCGCGGGTGTGTGGATTAATACATTTAAAGCACTAAAATTATGTGAGGGAAATAAGGCAGGCAAATTGTTAGCTTTGTATCTTAAGCACAAACAGAAACAATTCACCATCCCATTGATTAGAGATTCCAAGAACATTGTCCAAACTAAACATAACGAGATACTAAAGGCAGTCCAAAACGTCTATGTGGACCTTTACAAAAATAAACAAACAATAGATCTAGAGAGCTGCACTAAATATCTAGAGACATTGGACCTACCAAAATTAACTGAAACTGAGAGCTCAGCGCTAGGGAACCCCATTTCTGAAAAGGAACTCTATATCCATTAAATCCCTCAAAAGTAATAAACCCCCAGGCCAGACAGCTTCACGGCCTCCTTTTACAAAGAATTTGATATGTCACTAAAACCCACCTTAATAAAACTGTTCAACTCTATTGCTACGGACGGCTGTGTAACCAAATCAATGGGTGAAGCCAACATCATTGTTATTCCCAAAGATGGTAAGGACTCCCTTTTAACCAAAAATTACAGGCCAATCTCGCTTATCAATCTTGATTGCAAGCTCTATGCAAAAATCCTAGCCAATAGCCTAAAGGCGATTCTGCCAAAGCTGATTAGTAATTCGCAGGTGGGGTTTCTCAAGCATCGCTTGTTTAAATATAATACAAGTTTACTGTTCCACATCCTGGAAGAAGCTAAGATAACGCCTGTCCCTTCCATCGCCATTATCTTAGATGCAGAAAAAGCGTTTGATAGAGTATCATGGTCTTTTTTAAAACAATGCATGTCATCTTTCAATCTAGGTGAGGCGTATATCAATATGGTCCTGGCCCTGTACTCTTGCCCTACAGCTCGAATAGCTATTAATGGCACCCTGTCAGAACCCTTCCGCTTAGAACAGGGAAGCAGACAGGGCTGTCCCCCCTCTCCTGCATTATTTCTTTTGGACTTGGAACCACTGATCACGGATATCAAATGTAATAGCGATATAAAGGGTGTGTCATTCGGAGATACCATAGTGAAGTTGGCCGCTTACGCGGATGATATCCTAGTGGTTACAGAGAATCTGAGTGATTCCATCAAAGCACTTAGGTCCACCATAGAAAGATATTCTAGTCACTCTGGATACATATAAAACCACGACAAGTCCGAAGTCAAACCCTTGAACATCCTTGGTACCCGAGATATGTTAGGGGACTCTGGGCTTGCTTGGCAACCTGCTTACATAAAATATCTAGGGATTGAATTTGGCAGTACGATCCTCGAGACACTCCATCGCAACGAGGCTAACACCCTAGGGAGAATTTAAGGTCTCCTTGATACATGGTCCCCAAGATTCATACCATGGTGGGATAGGATTGAGACCATCAAAATGATGATCTCGCCCCTAGATAACTATATAATCACTATGCTCCCCCTCCTTTTAACTAAGGGCTCCCACCATAAATTAGACACCCTGCTCTCCAAATTCCTGTGGAAAGGGAAGAAAGCGAGAATTAGCATGAAGAAACTTAGATTAGATAATTCACAGGGTGGGATCAATCTTGCAGATTTCAAACTCTACCAGACGGCTTTTTTTTAGCAAAACAAGGCTCCTATTGGCTCGTTAAATCAGAGGACTACACCCCAGTTTGGCTGGACAATGAGAAATCAATCCTCATGAATCTCTCCCCTGTGTCCCTGCTGACCATGAATCTCAAGGCGGTTACATGCTCAAAGCCCTTGTTTAAGAATATAAAATGAGCCCTACTGAAGGTCGATACATTTCTGGACAACAGTAATAAGCGCTCCAACCTTGAATCACTTTGGAACAATTATAAAATACTCCACAAGGGAAACCCTCTATACAATGACTCCTGGGTTAACAAGGGCATATTATTTCCACACCAACTCTTCAACAGCGCTTAGCCCCTCTCGTTCAAAGAAATACAAGCTACTTATAACCCGGAACCAATTGAGTTCTATAACTTCCTAAAAATAAAATCAGCAATAAATACAGCAAAGTTACCTCTCCTCTCTCCTTCCCTCCCGCACTGTCTCTCGAAGTTAAATAGGCTAGGTCACGAGGTCTCCTGGATCTATAAGCTAATTCGCCATCAACAATCTTCCCTTAATAAGAAGTTGGTAACCTTTTGGGGATCGCAGTCCTCCTCCCCGATCTCAGAGCTAGGCTGTTCCAAAACTTGGGCCTCAACGCTGAGAAATAAAATCAGCCCAGTACTCTCCCAGACAAAGTTTTGGCTCTTGCACAAGGCCTACTGGACAGCAGCCCGACTCCACTCACACAAAATTAGGGAGGACCCCATCTGCTGGAATTGCAAGGACAAAGTTGGTGACCTTGATCATCTCGTACTCCAGTGCGTTTGTGTGACACCATTCTGGTATAACATCTTCGACTTCATATCTAACCTTTTCACTTACTCCTCTAGTAGAGATATCTCGTCACTAGTTTTTGGTTTCCTTAGAGCAGAAGCACTGACTGAAAAGGACAGGACACTCCTAGACTTACTTCTAACTGCGGCGATTAAGATTATCCTCAACAATTGGAAAGACACACGCAAAGCCTCCTTTAATTGCTGGTTAAACTGGGTCATCAATCTAAGACAATATATCCCTCCAGACCTCGCCATGGAAATCTTCTACCAGACACATGTGGGACACTCTCGACTCATATCTTAGCTCACACAAACCACCCTGATTCACCTCAATCACGCTAGGCAGGCTCACCTCAAAGATCTGACTATCGCACCAAGACCTACTAGCGGCACCGGCTATCTTAACCCCCGCTCTCTGTGATAAGTCTCTACAACCGGGTATCTCTTCACACCTCTTGACACTACTGTCATGTCGTTCACCTTAAGGCACTCTCCCCTGACACTACATATGACATGTCTGAACTGGGTGGCTTGGTGAGCAAAATAACGATGGATTAAACCCAGATCTGGGACTTGGGGTGAATGTTTTGCCATTGTGCAATATTCCATCCATCATCTTGTGTGTTATGCGTGGTACTTGTTAGGCCTGTTCCCCTCAACTCAGGCAACCTTGCACTATGGTACAAGGCTGCCTGCATTGGTGCTAGGCAGCTACATTTAGCACCAGCTCAGGGTGAAATGCAAGGCTGCACCGTATTCTTGTAAATACGGTGTAGCCCTGCATTTCAGAAGTGGAGAGCGTGGCGTTAAGCCAAGGAGGCCAACACCGTGCTCCACCACTTCCTTGTAAATATGCCCCTTAATGTCACCAGCCTGACCTATTTTATCAAGAGACAGAAAATCCTCTCATTTCAAAAGATGCACCACCTTGATGTAGCATTGCTCCAGGACACACACCTGTCACCTATAGAACATGATAAACTCAGAAGGGATTGGATGAGTTTGGTACTACATGCCAGCAGGATCCAGACTACCCTTACACAGCCATCTACTCCTTTGGAACATAGGGAGAGTGGGTTGGACATCTTATTTCACAACTTCCTGGAGGTTTTCACACTGCGGACATGGCGGGACACCCCTGGGCAGATATATTTTTGCCAAGGCTCAGATTTTCAATGGATCTTTGTGTGTGGGCTCTATCTATGCCCCGGCGGCTGATCAAACTCCTGCTCTCCTTTGGACAGCCAGGGTATTCATGAGGGGGTGCTGGAATATGGCACCTTGACAAGTCCAGAAACCATATGACTAGGCAGCCCTGAGACCGGTTCATCCTCTCTGACATTATTGATGATCAAGCCTTGATGGATCCATGGTGGTTGACGCACCTGAGGGACGCCGACTATACTTTAACCTTCTGCACCCATTGCAAAGGTTTATGCCTTGATCCTCCCAAACGGAACATAATCTTCGATTGTTGCAAACCCCTCAGGCCCGTTGGCGTATGTATACAGCACGGTATAAAGCCCCTGAAGACAAGCACAGACGGTGCCAATATCTGAGCCAGTACTTGGAGGAGAACGTTGGCTCCATCTCCTATGCACAGGTGCTGTAAGAGGGCAGGATTGCCTCTGAGAGGCAATCTGATGAATTATTTGGCTGCCTATAAGTGCCGCTGTGAGGCATAACAGTGTTGGTTGACTGACCTCACGCTTCATCTGACTCAGACGTATAACGCACTGCTGATCCCTGCTCTTCTCAAGGAGCTGCTTGGGGCCAAGTATGATCTTAACTCTGAATACACAGTGCAGGACCAGAGGGATACGCTCTGTGGATGATATGGTAGGGGACGGTGCATTGGCCCCCTTTACTACTCTAATGCGTGAATATGGGCTGCCACAATCGCATCACTGACAGTTCCGACAGCCTATGCATAGCCTGCGACACATGCTGGGTGCTCCCCCTTACGATCTAGAGACTGACAGTTAAAAATGGGGATCTCTAGTTGGCAGCGGCTGGCGCCGAGGTCCCAACAGGGATCCTTCTTCCTAAGCCAGAGTAAGGGGGCTACACCCTTGGATAACCCCTACTCAACCCTGTGGTAACATAGCACAAGCAGACAGGCCTATCTCAGAGGCAGTGTGTGAAGCATTGATGACCATACACAATAACGCAGGGAAGACACTACAAACGACACCACAAGCAGTTATAGAAAAATAGTCATCTTTATATAGATTGAACATGAGGCGTAAAAGAGCTCATGGAGCCACAATGCACATAATTACAGATTCACTTCAAAAGCAATAAAGGCACTCAAAAAGCATGTGGAACGAACTTAGTGCGAGGCCGGGGTCCACGCGACCCGGTGGTGCACATTGTACCTGAGATTTAAAGGGGCACAGCACGCTGTCTCACAAGGAAGTTGCGGTGATGACAGGTGGACTTGCAGCGGCCACAGCTCCCAGCTGTAGCGGTCCGCGGCATGCACTCATGATAATCCTGGGACGGAGCTTAAAGGCGGGCACCCAGCGGCACGCGCAGGTGGTAACAAGACCCTCGAAGTGAGGACTAGTGCGGGCACTCGGCAGCACAGCTCCTCAGCTGCAGCTTCCCGCATTAGCGATTTCGATGATTCTCGTAGGTCGGCAAATGCGGGCACTCAGAGGCACAGCTCCTCAGCTGCGGCGGCCCACAATAGCGATCACAATGACTTTGGTAACACAGGCAAATGCGGGTTCTCAGCGGCATCAGCTCCTCGGCTGAGGAGGCCCACAATAGCGATGCGATGACTTTCAGCCCGCATTCCCCGCAGTAGAACCAGAGGCTCTGGAATTCTCAACAGAGGCCTCACCTGCGAGTAGAATCCCTCTCAAATAGGAATCCGGACTGCTGATGGGTGAAGTCTAATATCCTTGAGACTTCGGCAGGAGGCAAGCTCAAATCAGGCCTTTGGGTAGTTGCTTCAGCAAGCTGGGTGAAAGTTTCAAAGTCCATTCCCTCTAGTTACTCGGACAGCTATTCATCTTGACATCCAGAAGTAACACACTGTGTAGGGGTTTTTGCACAGATCTTTATACCCCAAAAGTCTTTGTTCTCAAAAATTCACAAACCACTGAACCCAGCCAGAACCAGTTTGGTGTCGTCCTGAGGCACTTTGTTTACAAGGCTGCATCCTTCCCTATCTATCCCTCGGTTCACATCATTCTTGCCTGCCGCCGAGTCCGACATTTTGGCCATCCCTAGATCTCTGAAGTCTGGCTCATCCACTGATCCATGTCTGGCTCGTGTACTTGCTGGGGTGGCCAAGGAGGTTTGTCCCGAAGTAGTGGCGATTGTCAGTCTCTCCCTTCAGACCGCCACGGTTCCTGTGAGATGGAAACAGGCCAAACTGTTACCCCTGCTCAAGAAACCTTCGCTGGACCCTTTGGACCCTCTTAAATTACCTCTCTGCAGTTTCAGGAGGCTCCTCAGTCCTGAAGATGATCTAAATTCATATAGATCGAAACGTCGTCGACCTACTCAAGGAAATATCCCCACTCCATTGTATATATCTCTGTGGTTTTTACCTTGTTGTTGTGTGACATTTCGTTTGTCACTATGTTCACTTGTGTCACGTTATGCACCTTGTCACTCATATGAGCACCTGAAACTTTATGATAATTGTTGTAATAGAAAATAAATTAAAGATTTTATATGTACCTACATCCTTAGCTCCCCAGCGTGAATTAATCATACGCTATACTCTTTTAAGGACCTTATTAGGCCACCCCTGAACCATTGTTTTTCTAAAATACATTATACCCAGCCCAGTCGGGGTTTAGAACTACCTACAGCTCGGAGACCGCTTTGGTGGAGATGTCGGAGGCGATCAGGGAGTGCCTGAATGGGGGCGGCAGGGCGGCCCCGATTTTACTTGACCTCTTTGCCGCCTTCGATACGGTGCCTCACCAGATGCTTCTTGCCCGGCTCTCTTCTATTGGCATTACTGGCCTGGCTTGGGAGTGAATTAAATCTTTTTTGGATGCTCGCACGCAGCAGGTCTGCATGGCTCCCTGTCTATCCTCTGTCTGGAAACTGGCGACGGGGGTGCCACAGGGCTCTACTCTGAGCCCTCTGCTTTTCAATGTTTATCTGACCCCTTTGATTTATCTGGCAGAGGCGGTTGGGGCAAAAATCATAGTGTTTGCAGACGACACCCAATTGTTATTTACCTGGAGGGGCTCGGATCTGGACACCAACATCGCCCAGACGTACCTAGCGTCCGTATTTCGCTGGCTTGGCCATGTCTCTGTGAAGTGCAATGAGGACAAATCTGAGGTCCTCTTGTACGGCCAGTTCCCTCTGGCCTTTAGACAATCTCAGTGGCCCCCTGATTTCCCATCTCCTAACTCTGTGGGAGCCCCAGCAAATAACTTAGGGGTATGATTTAGTGAGGATCTTCGGTTCGCTGACATGTTAAACAAGCATTTACAATGCAATGATCTCGGCATTATTAAAGGTAGAGCTATTGGCATTGCTCGTGACATTTTTTTTTTAAATCATAAATAAAGGGCATTGTCATTTACAATGCCAATAGCATAATCGCTTGCAAATGCATGACCTATTGTATTTACACCCACACAGAGCCACACACACAAAGCCACCCACACAGCACAACTGCAATGGGTGGCTCTGTGGTTCTCCGAGCGCTACCTATTGGACACGGCAACATACTCACAACCTTCATCTCACCAAGCTCTTCTCACACTATTCCACCCATGTACCAGGCAGAGATCTCCAGCGCAATTACTGCTTAATGTAGCATACAGATGCTATAGCAGAAGCGTGTGGATTACACGAGATACAAAACCATATGCCCCTGCACTACCATTGCTAGGTATATCCAGAGGACCCAGGACTATCACGAACCATGAAATGAGACACTTGAAGGAGCCCGGGATTCATGACACAGGTGATTTATACCATGAAGGCAGTCTCATGTTGTTTGCCTCCCTAGCAGAGAGTAATGGACTTCAGCCAGGACATTCCTCATAAACCACACTATAATATCAGCACTGAACTAACATTGGGGTGACATGTCAAGAGAGCCCCCAACACACTTAACTATTCAACCCTTGCATGTCATGGGGCAGGGATGGCACAATCAGGGGGGCAGAGGCAAGAAAAATGGCACAATCAGGGGGGCAGAGGCAAGAAAAATGGCACAATCAGGGGGGCAGAGGCAAGAAAAATGGCACAACCCGGGGGGGCAGAGGCAAGAAAAATGGCACAACCCGGGGGGGCAGAGGCAAGAAAAATGGCACAATCAGAGGGGCAGAGGCAAGAAAAATGGCACAATCAGGGGAGCAGAGGCAAGAAAAATGGCATAACCAGGGGAGCAGAGGCAAGAAAACGAGTGCAATCGGGGGGCAGAAGGCAATAAAAGGCACATTCAGGGGGGCAAAGTCAAGAAAAATGGCACAATCAGGTGGCAGAAGACAAGAAAAACGAGTGCAATCAGGGGGGCAGAGGCCAGAAAAACGAGTGCAATCAAGGGGGCAGAGGCAAGAAAACGAACGCAGTCAGGGGGGCAGAGGCAAGAAAAATGCCACAATCAGGGGGGCAAAGGCAAGAAAAATGGCACAATCAGGGGGCAGAAGGCAAGAAAAACGAGTGTAATCAGGGGGCAGAAGGCAAGAAAAACGAGTGCAATCAGGGGGCAGAAGGCAAGAAAAGCGAGTGCAATCAGGGGGCAGAAGGCAAGAAAACGAGCACAGTCAGGGGGGCAGAGGCAAGAAAAATGGCACAATCAGGTGGCAGAAGGCAAGAAAAGCGAGTGCAATCAGGGGGGCAGAGGCAAGAACACAAGCACAATCAGGGGGCAGAAGGCAAGAAAAACGAGTGCAATCAGGGGGCAGAAGGCAAGAAAACGAGCACAGTGAGGGGGGCAGAGGCAAGAAAAATGGCACAATTAGGGGAGCTGAGGCAAGAAAAATGGCATAACCAGGGGAGCAGAGGCAAGAAAAATGGCACAATCAGGGGAGCAGAGGCAAGAAAAATGGCACAATCAGGGGAGCAGAGGCAAGAAAAATCCCTCTCTCCCATTCTACTATAGAACAAGTGATTCTAAAACCCCTAACACTTATCCTAAGTGCTATGTTTTCTTGCTTGAGGTTAGCCGGACTATTGCACCCGAGATCATTCAAAAGGCAGACTCTGCCAAGGAGGTGTGAAACTACCCCATGTACATTGATTCCAGTTTCAGTTTACTGAAGGGTAAACTCTTCTGGAGGCGGGGCGTCTTCCCCAGCCCACAGATGAGACTTACTTATGCACTTTTTTCTGAAGCAGGGGCTCAGATTGAAGTCCTTAATGCATACTGCCCTAATGGTTTATATCTAAGCAGGCACAGAGCTGTGCCAGCCTAGTTCACTTGTGTCAGAATACTTCCCATGCACATAGTGTTGCTGTTTTCCTACTGATATGATGCTGTGTGCATTAAAGCACCAGTGTTGTTTCTGATACCATGGTGGACCCGGCTTTCTATGATAACTCTTCTACTGTAGGGCACCGTACTAATGCCCTGCCATCTACTAGTATTCCTTCTAAGGAAGGCCACACTCAGATACAAGTTGCTGCTGACCTGTGGCACAGTGACCCAATCAGCCAGACAAAACCTCCATTAGCATCATTTTGAGTTACTCTTGTTTCACTAAATTCCTGAAATGATACCATTATGCCACACAGCAAAATTATGCTCTGTATTCTGTCAACACACAGGAACTACGCGAACAACGGAACAGAAGCTGCTGTTGTTTGTGGTGGGTTCTGTTTTATGCACGGTTTGGTAGAGTGAAATGTATCCTCACGTCCAAATGCATTTCGTATTAAAATACATCACCAAATGCCACTTTTGCATTTTATGTAATTACGTGTAATTTCGTGCAAGTATGCAAAATCAAGTAACGCGAATTTCTCCCACCCCTAGCTAGCAACTAACTAGCATCTTGATTCCCCTGAGTATTATGGGGACTAGAGAACTGCACAGATATTAATCATGATTGCTGAAGGACTAGTTCGGCTGCTGCATGCAAGACCTGCGAGCTGGCATCTGTGCCTTGATGTCACTTAAGATACAAAACTGAAACATACCCATGAAATTAGAGTAAACAACAGCACTGATTGGCAAAAGGATGAGGAGAGTTATAACAAACACTACACCGTCACAAGGATACACGTTTGGCAGCTACATCCAGGTGAAAATAAATCCAGCCGATGCTGGCTGTACACCCAATGGAACAGGACTGCTCCAGGAACGCTGCCCTTAAAGAGTTAGATGACGTCATCTCGTACGGTATAGACACAGACTAGAGTAAATACGAACTAATTGGCAAGGGCATGGTGGCTAACCTCGTGGCAATCGGCACTCACAGTATGTGTTTAATTTATCAGAGATACAGAGGTGAAAACCTGAAAAATGCAGTGAGGACGTGGAAAGGACGGAGATTGGCGAACACAAGTGAACGTCCACCCTCCTCAGCAAGGCTGCCCTATTCCTGCCTCCACTGAGGAGTCCTTTTCTCACCAGATTGTTGCAGGAGAGTGAATTGCATTGAAAGTTGGGCTTTTGAGATAATTCCCACACGGGCCCAGTGGCATAGCCAGTGTCGGCCCTGGTGCAAAGAGGGAAATGGATTCCCTGGCTGCTGTTTCAATGATAATATACATACATTATCACGTTTCAGGGGAGCCTTTGGGGCCCGGTGCTACTGCACCAGCTGCACCAATGGCAGCTAGGCGCCTACTTGTGTTCCAGACTCAGTCTCCCCCCATAGCACCAATGGCAGACTCCCGAGCACAGTGTGAAATAAAACATGACAAGACGACATAGGAAGGGAGGTGGGACGCGAACGTAGACAACCAGGGGCATGATAACTCCGGGGTAATACGAACGTTGCCATTTCAGTTATTAGAATTACGCAATTACACTTCTCCACAGAACACTTCTGAAGAGAACATCGAACCCACTCCAACTGTAAGGTACTTGTTGCACCCAGTTCACAGACGATGCCACAATCCGAGAGGCGAACAACAACCAAGACGTGAGAATGGAATTCCAGTCAAAGGTTAAAGCACTCAAGTATTACTTCCCGAAAAGTCACGACATGCATTCATCATACAGCAGCCACGACAGGGCACCCACCTGCAAGAGTATCGCGACATAGACATTCCCTGTTTCATGCGCTTCAGTCATACATGCTGCCAATGCTAGGGACCCGGTTTATGGGCTTAAACACGCAGCAAGGGGTCCGAACATGCGCACATCCGCGCCTAAAGGGCGCTGCGCGGCTGCCTTTGGCTGCGGGCGGGCGCACAGCAGAAGGCCTGCGAGGCCTGCGCCTGTCATCAGAAAGGATACTCCAGACTCTGAAATCGACTGCCGCGAATGGAGGCCACGATAGCAACGCCCCCAGCTGTCCTGCGAGGGGATACTGCCGGACAGTGGATCCGTGCGCCTCTCACAGGGTCCGCGATGGCAATCTGCGCAACACATCAGCACCCTGGGCTCTGGCCAGGCTGATAAACTGCCTGCGAAATACGCCGGGCTGGAGATGGCTGCGATAGGGGACGTGAGATATCTCCAGGCGCACACATCACAGATGCTGAAAGACGAGGGTAAAACGCTTAGAGAGCACAATATGAGAGCGGATTGAGGTGTGGCGAGCAGCACTGAAGTGGCTTTGTGCGAGCGGCACCTCCGCTGCCTCCACGCGCACCCTTAGTGCCTAATGACGTCAGGATTGACCCGAGGAAGGACCAGTTTAGTCGCCCATCCTCTCCCGGGTGATAAGAGTGTCTCTGGGAAGCAGTGCAGGTCGATCCACGCTTGATAAAGCGCTCTTGCCACCAGCTATTCCTGCAGAAAGAGGAGCACTCTGCAAGAGAGCAGATAGAAATGGCGGCCGCAAATGTCTGCAAATTTCGGATTCAGGGGCGTGTTTTGGCGTTCTGAGTGACGGGTGACGTCACAGTCGAAAGAACGCAAAAAAAAACGCCCCCAAATCCGAAAGAGACGGGGCTTTATTGGAGTGACGCCTGTCTCCTCCAATGGCTGGGCTCCGCTTAGGAAGCCAGCCAATGGAAGAGAGAGGCGGGTTCAAGCCTCCATACTGAAAATGACTCAAAATCAATAAATCTCCTCCCGGAGACTGCGCAAGCGCGGCCTTCGGTCCTCAACCTAAAAAACTGACTGTTGTCTTCTTTGGCACCCATTTCCCCTGCTCCCTAGAGAGGCCAAAGAGACAGTAGCCCGTGCTTTGATTCTTTCCCGTCTTGATTATGCCAATGCCTTGTTCATTGGCATTCCCGGGATAATTGCTGAAAAAACTGCAAACTATACAGAATGCCGTAGCTAGACTCCTTTTTAACATCTCCAGGAGATCTAGTGTTCGACATCATTTGCGGGATCTGCACTGGCTGCCTGTGGCCCAGCGAGTACAATTCAAAGCTCTCACTCTCGCGCACAGGGCCCTTCATGGTCTTGGTCCTTTGTATCTAAGGAGGCGCTTTGCCCTGTATGTACCCAATCGATCTCTGCGGTCTGCCTCTTTACGCCAAATGGTAATGCCGCGTTTCCGCAGAGCTCGCTTGGGAGGCCAGTCTCTTTCTTTTAAAACAGCAGTGGCTTGGAATTTGAGTTTACTCAAGACTTCTAACTTTTTAAAAAACACCTAAAGACACATCTGTTTAGTCTGCTCCCTTAATTGGTTTCCATCTGTTCCGCCCCAGTTCACTTCCGTGCCACGACACTCTAGAGTATTAGTGCGCAATACAAGCTTTCTATAAAATAACATAACATCCTGCCTTTTAGGAAGAGGGGTCTGCTATCAGACACACAGTGGGAGGTGGAGCCATCATTGACCTTGCCAGGCACAGCCCTGCTCAGATCAAAGGGTCACTCCTCCCCATACTCCAACTGCATATATCTCTATTCAATCCTGGTCGGGATCAGCCTGCCCTGATCCTCCAAAACCAGATAGCCAATACACATAACAGCAGCGCACACTGGAAGGTTTAGGCAAGAAATTACCTTCTTCCTAAAAGTGGTATTTTCAATCACATCCCTGTGTTTAGCTCTTTTCTGTCCCTGTGTTTAGCTCTTTTCTGTTTTCTGCACTCCCCGTGACTGTATTACTACTGTTCTGTGCCCCACCGCTTCCCGCTCCCGCCACTGCTCCCCGGCGGCCCGCCCCTTTTTCTCTTCTGTACCCGCTCCCCGACGCCCATTCGCCGCCCCGCTCCCCCCTCCCAGCTGCTCCTCCCTCCCACTTGGCCATTTATGGAGGAGACCGCATGGTGGTGAGCTGTGATCCTTGACCCTGCTCGCAGGGCCGGTCGCTCCACGCACCACACGGCTCCCCGTGTGTGACCAGGACCTTCACCGCTGCTCCTGTGCTCCGTCTGCTCTGAGTATTTTGTGTTTTTACTGTGGCCATTACTCTATTTGCTTTGTGCCTTGAGTTTAGCTCTGTTTTCTGCACTCCCGGTGACTGTATTTCTCCCGCTCTGTGCCCACCGCTCCCGCCGCTGCTCCCTGGCAGACCCGCCCCTTTTTCTCTTCTGTACCCGCTCCCCGACACCCATTCGCCACCCCGCTCCCACCTCCCAGCTGCTCCTCCCTCCCACATCGCCATTTATGGAGGAGACGGCACGGACGCGCCGTTGGCGCGCCAATGCGCACCAAAGACAAGCCCGTCTGCGCCCGTCCATGCCTGGGCTGCGCCCAGCGCCAGAACCCCTGGCCCCCGCAGGAACCTGGACATCCGACTGAAGTACGACAACGCCGCCCTCAACGCACTCAACACTGGACGACCACCCGCCTGCTATCAAGCCACCCCAAGGCGCACCCACGGACCCTTCACCTGTCAAGCCTGCAAATTCACCTGCCTCCGACCCCGCACCCCACCCGCCAAACCAAACCATAACAACAACCACCTCAAGTGCATCCTCCTCAACACCCGCTCCGTTCACAAGCACGCCATCGAACTCTGGGACCTCTTTGACACAACAGCACCTGACGTCGCCTTCCTCACGGAATCCTGGATGAACGCCTGTAACGACCGGATTTTTCGGACCAGATGAAATCAGCTCACCAAAACACCACTAACCCAGCCGAAACGTAACCACCTCCCTCCTCAGGACCTACTTACCATGATACCTGGGTACTTACCTGGGGATGGGGAATTAGCAATATACAAGCTTAGATCATCCAAAACACCACCAAATCCATAGGGATTACTAGAAACAATATTCTACACCACATTCAAACCTTATAGTCTCGCGGCAACTTAGGCCCAGACTATGCTACCCTCCTACTCATAGTGAAAGGGGGCAGTTCTGATTCCTTACCATTACACACTGACCACAATCAGTGCTCACACAAGCCACAATCCTGTGGGTATATATACCGTGTCCTTCCGGTGCTCTCACTCGCTCACACAAGCCACAATCCTGTGGGTATACACACCGTGTCCCTCCGGTGCTCTAACTAACACCGCTACACAACAGCGATCACTGTCCTATTGATACCTTTAACTCTCTCTCTCTGTTGGGAAGTTTCACTATATACTACTGGGAATAAGACAGTTCAATCCTTTCACACAAGAATGCCCAAATTACGATATGCAAAGGTTATTCTCTGATTTAAGTGCTCCCTGCTCCCTTGCTCAGTTACCACTTAGCCGGACGGGAAACGCATCCGTCCACATAACAGCATCTGACTAGAAGAAAGCTTAACTTCATCATATAAATAACAGTTACACAGTGGTTCACTAAGAACTGGGGTCCCTTTATTACACAATAGCAAATTATAACATCACAATATAATCAATATAACATATAGCCTGAAAGGAAAGAATTAGAATGTGTGTGCACGCTAATAAGAAAGGGTCGACGTCACCTTATGAGTATGAAGTCTGGACTCAGTTGTCATCTCCTCTGCCACTACCATGGACTGATCACCTTTTAATCCCCATTTCATGGGAGGCCCCTTCTGTTTCCACCCAGTCGGCGAAAATCAAAATCACTGACAGACGATGGCATAAACTCATACCGTCAGAATGGTCGGACATCCTCTCCAACACTACCCCAGTGCTTTCCTCCGACGCCATAACGGCCGATGAACAGTTTCGCTCCTGGATCACTTCCTCTCTGGACACCCTGATCCCCAAAACCTCCACCCTCAGACACAACAAACGTATACCCTCTTCCCCATGGTATACTTCAGAGCTCAAGTCGCTGCGGCAGGACTGTAAAAGAGCTGAACGATCATGGCGAAAGGAGAAATCCAACACTAACAAGGACGCCTATTCCACCTCCTTATCAGCCTATAAATCCTTGATCGAAAAAACAAAAAGTCAATTCTTTCAGGAACGAATCGAAAAAGCCGCATGTTCAAGCAAAGAAACTTATACCATCCTGAAAGAACTCCTTAAGGTCCCCGACCCCGCACCCAGAAACTCCCCAGACCCAAAGGCAGACCAGGAAAAATGTCACCGGCTAGCCAGCTTCTTTCAAGAAAAAATACAAAAAATTCTTGATTCCATCCCTTCAACCAATTCGAGCGAGGCGGACGATCCCCCCGATACTTCGATCGCCCCGCGCATAACTTCCTGGGGACAAATAACCAACGAAAAAGTTGAAAACACGCTCAAATCCATCAAAAGCGGTTCTCCTAGGGATCCCGCACCGCTACGGACCCTCATGGAAGTTGCCCCCACCATCATCCCCCCCCTCACCCATCTGATTAACGCCTCTTTTCAACAAGGAGTTGTTCCCCCTAGTTGGAAAGCGGCAGTCGTGAAGGCACTGTTAAAGAAACCATCCCTGGACCCAGCTGAATTGGCCAACTACCGACCAATATCCCTCCTCCCCGGGACCAGCAAGGTCGCCGAGAAACTGGTGAATAAGAAACTCTCCCAGTTTCTTGAAACCAATAATCTGCTAAAAAATTCGCAGACAGGTTTCCGCCCAGGACAGGGCACCGACATCGCCCTCCTGGCAGCAGTAGAGGAGGCCAGAGCGCTCTTGGACGAGGGAGGATCAGTGGCAGTGATCCTCCTCGACCTAAGCGCGGCCTTCGACACCGTCAACCACCAACTCCTGGTCAAACGGCTAAAGAAGGTAGGAGTAGAAGGCACTGCTCTATCCTGGCTTTCCTCCTTTCTGTCCCAACGCTCCTTTCAGATCTGGGAGAATAACACCCGCTCCTCCGACACACCCCTCCAATGTGGCGTGCCTCAGGGCTCCTCCCTGAGCCCCACATTGTTTAACATCTATATGTCCCCATTGGAGGAGGTCGTCACCCCGTTCGGAGTGAGCATTGTCAGTTATGCGGATGACACACAACTAGTTGTCTCCCTTTCCCACCCTAGTCAACAGCCTGCGGACTTATTCAACTGCTTGACGCAGATCCAAGGGTGGATGAATAACTCAGCATTAAAGCTGAATGGCTCTAAAACTGACATTCTCCTTCTGGGTCAGAAAGGAATCACCTTCCCTTTGAATATCTGGCCACCCTGTTTGGGACCCCCCCCTGACCCTAAACAGGAAGTAAAAAGCCTTGGAGTATGGATCGAAACAGACCTCTCATTCACCACGCAGGCCAAAAAAGTGGCGGGCACCTGCTTCGGGCTGCTCAAATCAATGAGAAAGATCCTGCCCCTTCTTCCACCCACATCGCAGAGACTCCTCATCCAAGGCCTCATACTGTCCAGGCTTGACTATAGCAACGCTATATACCTGGGCGCACCCGAAGCAACCCTAAACAAACTACAGAAAATCCAAAACGCCGCCGCCCGGATCCTCACGCACACCCCTGCCAGAGCTTCAGCCAAACCTGCTCTGAAGCTACTTCACTGGCTCCCGGTGAGGGAACGAGTAATTTTCAAGGCTTTGAGCCTGGCCCACAGATTAATGCAGAATCAGGGCCCTCCCATCCTGAGGAAATTTATACAACAGTATAAAGCCCCTAGATCCCTTCGATCGGACAAGGAGTCCCTCATCATCTTGCCCAGATACAAAAAAGCTCGCACGGGCGGAAGACGTTTCTCGATCCACACAGCTCGCCTATGGAACGCTCTCCCCCGAGAACTAAGGAAAGAACCGAACTACCTGCGATTCAGGAAACGACTCAAAACTCACCTGTTCCCTTGATTTTTAACCACTTCTGTTTCAAAAGGAAAAATTTCTGTCCCCCCCTTCTTCTCACCCCCGACCCCACAGGTGTAGGGATCTTTAGCGCTGGGATACCTCAGGGTGACTACGCGCTCTATAAAAATTTTTAATAATAATAATAATAATAATCTGGGTTCCCTTCTCGTCTGTGCCTTGGCTCATCTTAGGATCACCCCTGCAGTCACGGATACACGTCTGCACCGCTATGCTCTGTCTCCTCTGCTCCCCTCCAAGTCACTGGAACCTCCCTCTTGTTCTCTGTTTCGTCTGTCTCACTCTCGTCGTTCTGCACTACTCCTCTCTCCTCTCGATCACGAACTATCTTCACCTTCCAACTTCGATCTTATAAATCAGTTACTGCCGCTCTAGTATTCGTTCGCTCTGCTAACTTCTTCACTCTGCATGCTCTGATCTCAGTATCAAAGCTCACCAGCTGCTCCAACTAAAATAACTTCAATCTTTCTGAGAGAGTATCAGCCTTCGGTCTTTTCGGACTTCAAAATGGCGACTGTCTGCTTTAAGTTGATTAACTGCAATAATGCTAACAACTAGCTGCCGTCTACTAACTGACTGAATGAACTCTCCTCCTCTCCATTCTTTTGCTAATATAGAACCTTGTTCATGCATGGAAATTTCCGGCCAGTAACCTGCCACCCACCAAATTCTTGTACCACCCCGTGCCAAGGACACGTTCTCAGCCGGCCGGCCTGATGATATGAAGAAAAATACAGTCTTTCGATAAGGGCCAGCCCGAGCCGGTTCTCTCCAAGCGAACAACACCTTATAACTAAAACATTACATTTGACCTAAAAGCATCTCAAGCAGCCGAGGCAGAAAGAAAGATGGAGTCTCTCTCGTTTGAGGCCTACAAGGCCCGAAATAAGTATAAAGATGAATAACTCTATCAGGATGGATTTAACCATCCAACAGGCCATTTTTCCAATAGATTTAGCATTGTATACTGTCAAGGCAGGGACACCTAAAATAGAGAAAGCCAAACTAAGATATTCAGATTCAGAAAATAAATGTAGTGTAGAGTCACAATTGTCCTTTAAATTTACAGCATCACGGACAATACGGGAATTCACATTAGGATGTGAAGAAAACATTATTAAGCTTAATCAAGTAATAGCACAGGGTCCTCCGGTAATATTTGCAGAATATAAGGCTAAGATGTATTGCCAAAAGAGAAAAGCCATCCAGAAGGTAATAGCATTGTACAATAGTGGCTAGGGGTAACAACAAGACTTTTGCAGGTCATATTATTTTTGACTGAAATACATGACTTCGATGATCTCCGGGAACATTAAGTTTTTTCATGATCTGTAAATGAAGTGGCACCTTTTAATTTCAAACAAACACATTCAGTTATGGCGCTTGGATCACATGTGAGGAAAAAACATAGATCACCCTGCGTGATATTATATGTAGTGATTTGAGAATAAATCGGTGGTACTGGATCCAACAGCACTGTACATAAAGGACAATATACATGGGTCACAAAATCACCTATAATAATATTAGGACGGGCATTTGATATATTGAAAATATGGGCAAGGGTCTCCAAAGAAGCTGGGACGGCAACCAAACAGGTCGCTAATATGTCTGTTACCGAACGCATCGGTGTTAAACAGAAATGTGGGGAGTTTGTCACCCTCCATGCCAGGGTAGTCCAAAAGTTAGATGATGAATCCCACGCAGCAATGGAACGTTGCATTCTGATTCTCCAATCAACCTGAGTCTGGGGGTTCCGCCCTCTCCCGACGTAGCAGGCCAAAAGGAGTCCAACGCCGGCACATCCTGCAGCAGCAGTCCAGAGAATGATCTGAAATAAAATCAAATACAGGCATTATTCATTCTCGTAAGTAACATTTGTCAGCTGGGACAGCCTCCCAGCTATCTCTTCCTGGTCTCATGACAAGTACTGTATTATCATGACCTATTGCAATGATTTCAGCTTGCTCAGGGGGATTTTTAGGCGATTGCACCCACACTCTGGCACCTGGATTATCAGAGTAGCCAACACCTTTTTCTCCTTGAACAGTTAATAGGGTTGGGGCAGTGCCTTTCTGAATCTCACCACTGAAAACAGGCATTATTAGCAATTGAGCAACTCGGTCAGTTTTATGAATCGGTAAATCAACCTCACTGCTATTCAGCAGGAGTACCTTAATCTCTCCCTGATAATCACTGTCAATTACACCTCCAAGCACTTGAATGCCTTTTAAGGCCAGGCCCGATCTTGGGGCAATAAGTCCAACATTTCCAGTTGGTATACTGACACCAATGCCAGTTTCAGTGATAACTTGATCTCTTCCTTTTACAGTAATGTTATTCATGGCATGCAGGTCCAAGCCTGCGGAACCTGGGGTTGCTCTGCATGGAGCCAGGGCTCCAGGGGAAATTTCCCAATACATTACAGTATTTTTCACTGTGTTTGGTTTAGCATCAACAGCTGGAGGAAATAAACGCATTAATGGGGAATCAGCATTTAAAAAAGGACGATTATTCAAAATTAACAGTGCTTGAAACAAATAATCTCTCCAATTTTTATATTTGTCATCAGTTAATTTGCGCAGTTGATCTTTTAGCAAACCATTCATTCTCTCCACAAGGCCTGCTGCCTGTGGATAGTATAGTATGTGAAACACCCATTCAATGTTGTTTTCCACACAAAATTCCTGCACCAATCTTCCCTTGAAGTGTGATGCATTGTCAGATTGAATTTGAAATGGGACACCATAATACAGCATAATCAATTCCAATGTTTTGATGGTGTTTACTTGGGTAGCTCGTTTACAAGGAAAGGCCACTAAAAGACCACTGTACGTGTCGACAATGGTGCATATATATTGACAATTTTTACTCATAGGGAGTGGACCAATATAATCAATCTGCCAAATTTGAGCGGGTAATTTACCTCGGTGTAATTGTCCTCTGACAATTTGGGGTACTTTTCGTTGTCTAGAATGTTGACAGATAGGACAATGCATTATAGTATCTTTGATCAAATTTAGAGGAAAATAAATTCCTAGGTCAGCAGCCCACCTGCTAGTGGCTCTCTCTCCAAAATGTCCTGCTTTCTGATCGGCCCATTTCGCTAATCCCGCCAAATCAGAATCCTGCATGTCCACCACTGCCTCAGCAATTTTAGATTTCTCATCTGCAATGTTGTGAAAGAATTTGTCAAGGGAGTCTATTGGTGTATGGGCATCCACATGAAAGATTGTAACAGTACTTTGCGGAAGCAATTCCCAAATTTCTTGCCATAATTCTTTACCCCAAAGTTCTTTAGAATGCAATTCCCAATTACGAGCATGCCATGTTGGTAACCAGACCGCCAGCCCATTAGCAGTGGACCAGGAGTCAGTAAAAATGTGACACATACCAGGTAGTTCCTGTTTCAAAACTTGATAAACCGCATACAATTCAGCAAATTGACTACTTTTTCCTTCACCAGTTGTACTTAGCAATTTTTGTGTGATAGGATTATAGGACACTGCCTTCCAATGCCTCTTCTCTCCTATGTACTTTGCTGAACCATCCGTAAACCACACATGGTTTCTGTCCTCCGCGGACAGATCATCAAATGGTTTACCCCACTTAACAGGGGATTCCTGTACTATAGGTACGGAGCAATCACTCCCAGTCTCATTCGATGGCGCCAGCGCCACTTGCTCATGTAACATTGCAACACATTTCGGTCCCACACGTGCCCTGCCTTGTATATACCATTTCCACTTAATCACACTCGCCTCTTGAGCATGTCCAATTCGATGAGTTTCCGGCGAACTCAAAACCCATTGCATAATAGGAATTTCAGGTCTCAACATCACATCATGTCCCAAAGTCAATTGCTCGGTATCCACCAGAGCCCAATAACATGCAAGTAACTGTTTTTCAAAAGGTGTATAACGCTCACCAGCATCGGGTAACTTTTTAGTCCAGAAACCTAACGGTACTTTATTTCTACCTTGTTTTTGCCACAGACTCCAATTCGCATAAGGACCTTGCACAGACACATTCAGATCCACATCACCATGACGCACGGGCCACAAATCCAAAGCATACTGGATCGCTTCTTTCGCCAAATCAAACGCATCTTGCTGCGGTTTACTCCATTCAAACGCATTCTTTTTACGAGTGACTCTGTACAAAGGGGCTAATATCTGACTTAAATGTGGAATATGCTGACGCCAAAAACCAAATAAACCAATGAATCTCTGGGCTTCTTTTCTGTTCCGGGGAACTGCAAAATCAAGAATTTTCTGTTTTACCTGTGGAATTACTTCTCTGTTTCCTTTATGCCAATTGATGCCTAAAAATTTTACACTCTGTGATGGACCTTGCAACTTGTCGGGATTGATTTCCCAACCTTTTTCTCGCAAATGATTGATAACCTGATCTAACTGAGTCTGAACTTGATCCAGTGTCTCACCTTGAATCAAAATGTCGTCAATATAATGACAAATCTGTATCTGTGGGTTTATGGGTATTTCAGATAAATGTTCCGCCTCCAGGCAGTGACAGATCATAGGACTGTGTACATAGCATTGGGGAAGACTTCTAAACGTCATTTGACGTCCATTCCATGTAAAACTGAACTGTTCCTGACACTCGGGGGCAATTGGAATTGAAAAGAAAGCATTAGCAATGTAAATAGACGCATACCACATTCCTGGATGTTTCTGAATTCTCTCAATTAAGGTAATCATGTCTGGTACTGCAACATTCAAAGGGGGTGTATGTTTATTCAGTTTGCGGTAATCAACAGTCATACGCAAAGAATTATCACTTTTACGCACAGGCCAAACGGGATTATTCCAAGCAGAAGTAACCGGAGTTATAACTCCTGCATTCACCAGATCCTGAATTGTAGCACTAATTTCTTCATGACCTCCTGGAATACGATACTGTTTTTGGGAAATTACTTTTGTAGCCTGGGGAATTTTTATAGGAGGCATTCTCAAACGGCCAACTTGTACGGGTCTAGATGATATATAACCTCTACTTCCAAATTGATAACATCCATCATCTAAATGTAAAGTCATACCTTTTAAGATATCAATTCCAATTATGTATTCCAAAAGGGGCACAACTAAAACAGAATATTCTTTTAGGGGAATTCTACCTATTTTCATCTCAACATTTGTTTGTACTGCGGGGGTTTCTTTTCCACCTAAACCAGTAATTGTAAAAAATTGTCCTTTGAATTTCTTTGATTTTCCATGAATTAAAGTGGCCTCCGCTCCTGTATCTACCAATGCTCGGGCCCTCTGTATATTACGATGTCTCCAAAAAATGTCAATATCTACATAGGGTCTATTATCTTTGTGAGCCCAATTGCGTATTGGAGCTTGACCTATTTCCTAGTCATTTTTATTGCGTTCTGACAACCAAGACAAATCAGGGTAAATACTCTCAAATTTTCTGGACAATGTAATTTCCTGTTCATATCCATTCCCATCACGAAACGGGTTTTTGTCATCTGCATGGTATTGTGAATTTCATTCAGAAAACCTGTGTCGTTCATCTCTTCTCCCCATTTCGGGGGACTGATCCCTTTCATCTCTGTATCTGCTCTCAACACGCTCATCTCTCCCCCTCTCTCTCTCCCCCTCTCTCCCCCTCTCTCTCTCACGCCGAGGAGACACATCTCGATCATTCAGTCGTCTATCATGCCGATCTGAATCATCACGACGTCTGTCATCCCCACTGTCATCAGAATATTCACGATCACAATCATTATTTCGTACACGTTGAGCACCCTCCTTCCTGTCCAAACCACGCTTGCGAAACATATCCCACAAGCGAATATTAGGTTCACCATCAATGTCTTCTCTCTTCACACCATCAGCCAACAAGGCAAGAAACATATCACGTCTAGAAAACTGATAATTTCCAGCAGTACAACCCTCAGGTCTGGATTGTCTTTCAGGTATAAGCCATTCGCCCAATTCACCAAGCTGACGTACAGATTCAAGCACTAAGGACAACGCGTTACCAGTTTGATTGTTCAACAATGTCATCATAACTTGTTTATATGCAACAGGGGAAGAAGGGATAATGCGATTCCGCACAGAAGATGTCAACAAACCATCCAACAACCTGTCAGAAGTACTCAGAAAAATCGCAGTTTTCATTACCTCCTCCTTCCGTCTTTGTGCCGCATCTTGTAAAGTATACCGTGGCTTAACATTCAGAGGCCAATCAGATTCAGTAGGGTACTTTTGATTACAACCATCAGTTGCTAACTGAAGCAAACTAATTTGACCAATACCATTATAGTTTCGTAAAAGATCTTGTACAGTAGAATCAGAACGCAAAGAACAAAATTTCAAAGCATCTCCCGCATCCAACATGATGCCAGCAGCACCCAATTCATAGAGATGCACCATCCATGTAAGCAAGGCCTCACCAGGCCGCTGTCGAAATCGTTGCAAAATGTCACTAACTTCCTGTTGTGTAAAATCTTCTAAGCTATCCAAAGGAATACCATTCGGATTACCAGGACCCTGCTGTAATTTTCGCCAAAAAAACGGATCCGCCGAAACCTCAGTACGAGGGGCACAAGGAACCCGATCAACAGATTTAGAGGGACATGTAGATTGAGAAATGTCATCAGATGTAGAACACCGACCATGGTCGCCGGAATCATCAAGTTTGTCAAAAGTATTAGATTTACAATCACGTCCGGTGCGAGAATACTCGCGTCTGTCAGACTCCTCAGCCGAGGAGCCAGAATCATTCGAGTCCCAGATATTACCATCCCACTCATCAGGATTCCAGTCCAGTCCAGCTTTCGCTACGACCAGACGCACTTTCCGTTTGCAAACACGACCACGATGATTCTTATATTTGTATTTAGCAATACGAACAGCAGCTCTTTCAGCAATAGTCTGATAAGTCTCAAGTTTATCGGCAAGCAATTTATTTTGACATCGCAAAAGAGTGTGAGCATTTTGCACTTCAACAAACTTCTCTTCAATATCAGCATATTGTTTCTGCAATTTCAGAAATGTCTCATGTACAATCCTGTATGTAGATAAAACAATTCAACCTCTGCGTCCCAAAATAGGAAGCTCATCACCCTTCACAACCAGCGCTTTCTGCAAACAAGCAATCACTTTAGTCGGGCGTTGATTCCCATCCGGGAATTTTAACAAGCAATTTAAAAGTAGATTTTGACCTTCTCAAAAACATTGTGCCAAAAAGAAAAAGATGTATACAACTATAAACAAATAATGTACAAAATATACTCCGTACGCGCCAAGCGCAAACCAACAAGATAGAAACAATACCGCGCTAACAGGCTTACGTAAACGGTTCATGACGCCAGATGTAAAGACCGGATTTTTTGGACCAGATGAAATCAGCTCACCAAAGCACCACTAACCCAGCCGAAACGTAACCACCTCCCTCCTCAGGACCTACTTACCATGATACATGGGTACCTACCTGGGGATGGGGAATTAGCAATATACAAGCTTAGATCATCCAAAACACCACCAAATCCATAGAGATTACTAGAAACAATATTCTACACCACATTCATACCTTATAGTCTCGCGGCAACTTAGGCCCAGAGTATGCTACCCTCCTACTCATAGTGAAAGGGGCCAGTTCTGATTACTTACCATTACACACTGACCACAATCAGTGCTCACACAAGCCACAATCCTGTGGGTATATACACCGTGTCCTTCTGGTGCTCTCACTCACTCACACAAGCCACAATCCTGTGGGTATACACACCGTGTCCCTCCGGTGCTCTCACTTGCTCACACAAGCCACAATCCTGTGGGTATACACGCCGTGTTCTCCCGGTGCTCTCACTAACGCCGCTACACAACGGCGATCACTGTCCTATTGATACCTTTAACTCTCTCTCTCTCTCTCTCTGTTGGGAAGTTTCACTATATACTACTCGGAATAAGACAGTTCAATCCTGTCACACAAGAATGGCCAAATTACGATATGCAAAGGTTATTCTCTGATTTAAGTGCTCCCTGCTCCCTTGCTCAGTTACCACTTACCCGGACGGGAAACGCATCTGTCCACATAACAGCAGCTGACTAGAAGAAAGGTTAACTTCATCATATAAATAACAGTTACACAATGGTTCACTAAGAACTGGGGTCCCTTTATTACACAATAGCAAATTATAACATCACAATATAATCAATATAACATATAGCCTGAAAGGAAAGAATTAGAATGTGTGTGCAAGCTAATAAGAAAGGGTCGACGTCACCTTATGAGTACGAAGTCGGGACTCAGTTGTCATCTGGGTTCCCTTCTCGTCTGTGCCTTGGCTCATCTTAGGATCACCCCTGCAGTCACAGATACACGTCTGCACTGCTATGCTCTGTCTCCTCTGCTTCCCTCCAAGTCACTGGAACCTCCCTCTTGTTCTCTGTTTCGTCTGTCTCACTCTCGTCGTTCTGCACTACTCCTCTCTCCTCTAGATCACGAACTATCTTCACCTTCCGACTTCGATCTTATAAATCAGTTACTGCCGCTCTAGTATTCGTTCGCTCTGCTAACTTCTTCACTCTGCATGCTCTGATCTCAGTATCAAAGCTCACCAGCTGCTCCAACTAAAATAACTTCAATCTTTCTGAGAGAGTATCAGCATTCAGTCTTTTCGGACTTCAAAATGGCGACTGTCTGCTTTAAGTTGATTAACTGCAATAATGCTAACGACTAGCTGCCATCTCCTAACTGACTGAATGAACTCTCCTCCTCTCCGTACTTTTGCTAGTATAGAACCTTGTTCATGCATGGAAATTTCCGGCCAGTAACCTGCCGCCCACCAAATTTTTGTACCACCCCGTGCAAAGAACACGTTCTCAGCCGGCCGGCCTGATGTTCTGTCTTCGACACGAAGAAAAATACTGTCTTTCGATAAGGGTCAGCCCGAGACGGTTCTCTTCAAGCGAACAACACCTTATAACTAAAACATTACATTTGACCTAAAAGCATCTCAAGCAGCCGAGGCAGAAAGAAAGATGGAGTCTCTCTCGTTCGAGGCCTACAAGGCCCGAAATAAGCATAAAGATGAATAACTCTATCAGGAATATACTAGTAACCTTACAAAAGGACGGAATAATACTAATACTAAGGAATCTATCCCCTAACATAAGCTTATAGTCCCTAAAATAGAGAAAAGAATAGGGAATTATGTCAAGCACCTTGTAAATAGGCCAGATCTAAGGCTCTAATCCCTCTATTAGAATGATAGTAGGCTAAAGTCACCTTCACTCAAAAAGGGGAACAAAAACCTTGTCAGAACAATGCCTCCTCAGCCCCCGACATAGCTATAGCCATCCCGGACGACTACAAAATCACCCAGAAGGACTGCGTCAACAAAACAGGAGGAGGGATCGCCATCATCTACAGAAACACCATCAGCGTCACAACCAACACTGAAGACACCCTCTCCACTGCCGAACACCTACACTTCCAGATCCACACCGACCCCCAGACCACCCTCAGAGGAACGCTCATCTACAGACCCCCCGGCCCGCGTACACAATTCAGCGAAACCATTGCCAACCTCATCAGCCCGCACGCCCTAGGCTCACCAGAATACATCGTCCTAGGAGACCTGAACTTTCACCTGGAGAAAAACAACTACAGCACCACCTCCACCATGCTCGACAACCTTCGACTCAAGCAACTGGTGGACACTCCCACCCACCTTGCTCGCCACACTCTTGACGCCATCTTCTCTGCCAGTAACCACGTCACCTTCACCCACTCAACAGGACTACACTGGACCGACCACAGCTGCATACACTTCACATTCAAGAAGACTACATCTCACCACCTCACGCATCAGATTCCCCGCAGATGCTGGAGCAAAATCACCACAGACCAGCTTACCACATCACTGAGCCAGAATCCACCAGCCGACACCAACATACCCGACACCAACAACGCAGCCCTCAACCTTGCACAGTAGATCACCAGCTGCGCCAACGACCTCGCCTCACTGAAGAACCCCCACAGCAAGACCGCCACCGGAAAACCCTCATGGATCACAGACGCCCTCAAAACCGCAAAGAGATCGTGCCGTACACTCGAAAAGACCTGGTGCCACAAACGAACAACAGAAAACATGACAGCCCTCAAAAACTCCACCCACGAATACCATTAGCAGATCAGGGCCACCAAGAGGACAACTTTCAAAGAGCGACTGGACAACAAAACCCATAACAGCAAGGAACTCTTCAGCATCGTCAAAGAGCTCTCCAACCCCAACGCCAGCAACAACGACATCACCTCTTCGCAAGACCTCTGCAACTCCCTCGCCACGTTCTTCCACCGCAATATCGCAGATATACACAACAGCTTCGGACCCCAAACTCCACCTCCGGACACAAAACCAGCGACCCCCACCACCACCATCAGCTCTTGGACCCCCATCCGCAGTGAAGACACCATCCACGTCATGAATACCATCCACTCCGGCTCCCCCTCCGACCCATGCCCCATCACATCTTCAACAAAGCCGACACCACCATCGCACCCCACCTGCGGAACGTCATAAACAGCAACCTTACCTTACCTGAGAGCTGGAAACACGCAGAGATCAACAGACTCCTGAAGAAACCCACAGCGGACCCCAAGGACCTCAAGAACTTCCGCCCCATCTCTCTTCTCCCCTTCCTGGCTAAAGTCATCGAGAAGACCGTCAACAAACAGCTGACTGCTTTCCTCGAGGCAAACAACTCGCTCGACCCCACCCAGTCTGGATTTCGACCCAACCACAGCACCGAGACCGCCCTAATCGCAGCCACTGACGACAACAAAACCCTGATGGACAACGGAGAAACAGCCGCTCTCATCCTCCTAGACCTCTCAGCGGCCTTTGACACCGTCTGCCACCGCACCCTAATCGACGACACTGGAATCCAAGGAAAGGCCCTGGAATGGGTCATTTCGTTCCTCTCCGGCAGAACCCAGAGAGTCCGCCTCCCCCCTTCTGTTCCGCGGCCACCGAGATCATCTGCGGCGTGCCTCAAGGATCCTCACTCAGTCCAACGTTCTTCAACATCTACATGACCCCCCTCGCCACCATCGCACGAAAACACAACATCAACATCATTTCCTACGCCGACTACACCCAGCTGATACTCTCCCTCACCAAGGACCCAGCCATCGCCAAAACCAACCTTCAGGAAGGTATGAAAAAGGTAGCAGAATGGATGAAGCTCAGCCGTCTTAAGCTCAACTCGGACAAGATGGAGGTCCTCATCCTTGGACAATCCCCATCTGCCTGGGATGATTCCTGGTGGCCCTCGGCGCTGGGCACCGCACCAACACCCACGGACCAGGCACGCAACCTGGGATTCATCCTGGACTCCTCCCTCACAATGACCAAACAATTCAATGGCGTCTCATCCTCATGCTTCAACACCCTGTGCATGCTTCGAAAGATCTTCCGATGGATCCCCACAGAAACCAGAAGAGCAGTCACCCAGGCCCTCGTCACAAGCCGGCTGGACTACGGGAACGCCCTATACGCAGGAACCACCGCCAAACCTCAGAATCGCCTCCAGCGCATAAAGAACGCCTCTACACGACTCATCCTCAGCATCCCTTGCCACAGCCACATATCCACCCACCTGAGGAACCTCCACTGGCTCCTCGTCAACAAAAGAATCACGTTGAGACTGCTCACACATGCACACAAAGCGCTCCACAACATGGGCCCCGAAAACCTCAACAGCCGCCTCTCGTTCTACACCCCCACCCGCCAGCTTTTGCTTCACCAGCCTCGCCCTCGTCCCACGGATTCGCAGAACCACCACTGGGGGAAGATCATTCTACCTGGCAGCGAAGACCTGGAACTCCCTCCCCATTTACCTACGACTGACTCAGGACCATCTCAGCTTCAGGAAGGGAAGCACCTCAAGCAAGACCTGGCTCTTCGAGCAGTAGCAGCACCCCCCCCCCCCACCCCCTCTGGACCTTGAGACCCTCAAGGGTGAGTAGCACACTCTATAAATGGAAATGATTGATTGATTGACAGAATATAAAAATAATCATCACTAAAACATGCACTTTAATATTCGGAGCTCAGGCATACTAAATTCGAATGTCCTATCATGTTCCTTGGGTCAATTAGGATTATACTAATTCATACAGTCAATTTACAATATGGAGCATTCGCGCTGTGGCACTTTATGGCAGTAGCACAGTGCCTAGACCATCTAACACCAGCAAACACAGAGGAGACAAAAGAGAAAAATGGAAGGACGACTCACGAAAAAGGTGCCAAGTCTAACACTGACCCAATGATGCATTATATCCTGATGCAGAAAGGATACAAGGACACTATGGTGGGATTGTATGTTACAGCTATGAACAGCCTTTTTTCGAGCACCACTGCCCACACTTTATGCTGTTTGTGGAGTAGAGGCTGGGCCTCTCACTCTCTGAGCAGGACTGGTATGACCTTTGGAAAGACCAAGGCAGTTTCCTCGAGGTGGTCAGGTTGAAATTCAGTTCTTTCAAGTTCCTACACCACTGGCACTGGATGCCGGAGTCGGTCTATAAAGCACATATGGTGGTGACGATGGGCTTGGCACACTGACTATTCTCTCCTGTTCCCACGTCCTTTTCCCTTGTGTTCCCCTCGTCCTCCTTACCTGATAATCTGCAGGATCTTCTGGGTCACATCTCACCTCTATCTGGACGGGTTATCTTATTGTTTTTCCTGTTTTCAATGTCTTCTCACCAGTTCTAGTTTACACAGTATCTTGGACTCTGCTGAGTCGATAAACTTCCATCCCTGTTATATGCTCATTGTATATGAAAAATCAATAGAGAATTGAGGTATTTAAAAAAGAGACAGGGAGTGGTGTCACTTAACTTTTGACTTTGACAATTCCAAAGGAGGAGACATTACTGAATTTATAGATATGATCAGAACAAATGTAAAGTGATAAAATTAACAACCAAGTCTCACTAAAATAGACATTCAATTTAACATTCTACTGAACTGTGTGCAGTACTCATGGTGAAATATGAGAAAGGTTTTGCCACCAAAATGTGGGAGGGTCTGCTCTGTGCCGAGTAGTCACGTGTGAAGTTCTAGTTAATCCCCATAGTTTGGAAGAATGGGCCAGGTTTCAGTGAGACCTCAGCACGACCTCCAAATGTGTTAGTGTCACTCGTGATGGGTGACGCTTGAGGGCTCTGATGTATGCACGTCCGAACTAATGTCGCTGTCGAGGCACTCATGGCTGCTTGCATGACAATACTACAAATAGTTGACGCACTCACTAATCAGCGATGTACTGATGACGAGCGTACTATGATATAGGGGCCTCTGTGAAGGAGAACAATATTTTTGAGTAATGAAATGCCCCTCCCCTGTTCCTCAGACCAGTAACACCCACTCATTTTTATGATACAATGCAAACTGTGTGAGACATTTCTGGTTCATACTTGATATCTCTATCTTAGGAATTAATTGTTTCAAAGATAAATTGCTTTTTTTTGTCAGTGAATCTTTGTTGAGAGAGGGAGGTGGTTACTGTAAACAAAACAACAAAGCCTGGAAGAGGCCGCTATCTTAATAATTTAGAAGACAGTTGTGCTCTTAAATCAGAAACGCAAAACCTAATTAGGGCCTACATTTCAGTCTTGTTCGAGGATATAAAACTGTATCAAATAGAAGGAATAAGCGACAGACACCGAAAAATTGGAAATAAACTGTTCCTTTAATTGTCGCTTTGACACATGACCTATGTCAAATTTGATTTGATCTGGTGTTTAAAACTCCATGGCATTTTCCTCTGTTTACTTTCCTATGTACCACACTGTGGATTTGAAAAACCTGCAAATAAATTATTTAAAAAAATAAATAAGCTGTCCAGTTTAATTGCAAAACTGACCGAAATACTCATATATTCGTTGAAATACAGCTATATTCATTGAAATACAGCTATATTCATTGAAATACAGACTGCCACTTCCAGTTGTCACCTTTCTGTGAATACTTTTTAGTCCTCTACATCAGTGTTTGGAAGATGCTCATCTGAAGTGAAGCTATAAATACTTTTTCACAGCAGCAACCAAGTGTGAGGCCCTGCACTTGTTTGTGTGAAATGTATCCACTGCTGGAGCCTGGAGGCGGCGGTTTCGTCAGCGGCCACCAGAGGGCGCTCCTCACCTGCTGATGAAACCCACTGAGCTGCACATTGGATGAAAGTAAGAAGGGTTTCCTCATCCAGGTCAGCGGCGGCAGAGATAGCACCAGCAGTGGTGGTGACATCTTATCCTGTCTCTCCCGGTGTGTCCAGCCTGCTGCAGAGGAGGAAGGAGCCCTGTCTGGTGGGCAGTTACCTCCATCTTCAGACCCTCACATACACCCCCTCAGACCCCAGATCTGCACCTGCTCCTCCCCCCCAGCCCCAGGAGGAGGAGAGAGCCCGGACAGGTTTCTGCTCAGGTAGGAGAGCTGCTAACTCACTTGGCTGCAATTTTTGTTAATCACTGGATCAGATTCAGGGGTGCAGAGGACGTGAGGCCTGTCCAGGGAGTGCAGAGGAGGAGAGGCCTGTCCAGGGGTATAGAGGAGGAGAGGCCTGTCCAGGGGAGCAGAGGAGGAGAGGCCTGTCCAGGGGCAGAGGAGGAGAGGCCTGTCCAGGGGTGCAGAGGAGGAGAGGCCTGTCTAGGTGTGCAGAGGAGTAGAGGCTTGTCCAGGGGTGCAGAGGAGGAGAGGCCTGTCCAGGGGTGCAGAGGAGGAGAGGGAGGAGAGGCCTGTCCAGGGGTGCAGAGGAGGGGAGGCCAGCCCAGGGGTGCAGAGGAGGTAAGGCCTGTCCAGGGGTGCAGAGGACATGAGGCCTGTCCAGGGGTGCAGAGGAGGCGAGGCCTGTCCAAGGGTGCAGAGGAGGAGAAACCTGTCCAGGGGTGCAGAGGAGAGGCCTGTCCAGGGGTGCAGAGGAGGAGAGAGCTGTCCAGGGGTGCAGAGAAGGAAAGGCCTATCCAGGGGAGCAGTGTCTCTCTTCGGGGGACTGTGCATAGCGCTGCAAAGCTCAGGGCGGAGTGAGAAGCGCTGTATGGGGTGGAATGTAGCCTGGGCTCCTCTGTCCTTAATGACTGTCCAGGGGTGCAGAGGACATGAGGCCTGTCCAGGGGTGCAGAGGAGGCGAGGCCTGTCCAAGGGTGCAGAGGAGGAGAAACCTGTCCAGGGGTGCAGAGGAGGAGAGGCCTATCCAGGGGTGCAGAGGAGAGGCCTGTCCAGGGGTGCAGAGGAGATGAGGCCTGTCCAGGGGTGCAGAGGAAGAGTGGCCTCTCCAGGGGTGCAGAGTAGGAGAGGCATGTCCAGGGGTGCCGAGGAGGTGAGGCCTGTCCAGGGGTGCAGAGGAGGAGAGGCCTGTTCAGAGGTATAGAAGAGGTGAGGCCTGTCCAGGGGTGCAGAGGAGGAGATGCCTGTCCAGGGGTGCAGAGGAGGAGAGGCCTGTCCAGGAGTGCGGAGGAGGAGAGGCCTGTTCAGAGGTATAGAAGAGGTATAGAAGAGGTGAGGCCTGTCCAGGGGTGCAGAGGAGGGGAGGACTGTCCAGGAGTGCGGAGGAGGAGAGGCCTGTTCACAGGTATAGAAGAGGTGAGGCCTGACCAGGGGTGCAGAGGAGGAGATGCCTGTCCAGGGGCAGAGGAGGAGAGGCCTGTTCAGGGGTGCAGAGGAGGAGAGGCCTGACCAGGGGTACAGAGGAGTTGAGGCCTGTCCAGGGGAGCGGAGGAGGAGAGGCCTGTCCAGGGGGTGCAGAGGAGAAGAGGCCTGTCCAGGAGAGCGGAGGAGGTGAGGCCTGTCCACGGGAGCGGAGGAGGAGAGGCCTGTCCAGAGGAGCATAGGCGATGAGGCCTGTCCAGGGGTGCAGAGGAGGAGAGGCCTGTCGAGGAGTGTGGAGGAGGAGAGGCCTGTTCAGAGGTATAGAAGAGGTGAGGCCTGTCCAAGGGTGCAAAGGAGGTGAGGCCTGTCCAGGGGAGCGGAGGAGGTGAGGCCTGTTCAGGGGTCCAGAGGAGTTGAGGCCTGTCCAGGGGGCGCAGAGGAGCTGAGGCCTCTCCAGGGGTGCAGAGGAGGTGAGGCCTGTCCAGGGGGTGCAGAGGAAGAGAGGCCTGTCGGGTGCAGAGGAGGTGGTACCTGTCCTGGGCTGCGGGTGCAGAGGAGTTGAGGCGTATCTGGAGGGGTGCAGAGTGGTTGAGGCCTATCCAGGGAGATGCAGAGGAGTGGAGGCGTGTCGTCTGCTGGGATGAAACCTGCCCTGTAGGTGTCGGAGGTGAGGCCTGTCCTGTTCTTTTGGTATGAAGAATGTGGACCGCCTCAGCCGCTGCTATCACCGCCCAGAGATGCTCCTTTCCAGACATATCATTTTATTTTAAGAGCTCATAATCCGAGTTTTTGAAAAGTATCCACAGTTACCACAGAGCCTCAGATGGCTCCTGACAAAGGCACACATCTCCTCCAAGCATGGAGTTTATTTTTTAAACCACTGTCTTTAGTAAAGTAACCAAGACTACAACCCCCAGAATGCACCTACGTATTACATGAAAGTACAGGCATGAATATTCGGGGGATCACTCTTCGGAAATATTTGGTACTTCCCAGGGCATCGTGGCAGATAAGATCCAAGCTCACGTCCTGGTCCACCAGGCCCTGGCACACATCCTTATCCTCACAAGGCCCAGGCTCATTTTCTGTTCCTCACAAGACCCCGGCTCACATCTCAGTCTTCACCTGGCCCTGGTCACATCCTCATCCTCACTAGACTCCGGCTCACATCCTTGTACTCACGAGACTCCCGCTCACGTCCAGGTCCATACCAGGCTCGGGCTCATGTCCTGGTCCTCACCAGGCTCCGGCTCACGTTCTGGTCCTCTCCAGGCTCCGGCTCACGTCCAGGTCCTTAACAGGCCCTGATAACATCCTCTTCCTCACTAGACTCCGGCTCACATCCTTGTACTCACTAGACTCCCGCTCACGTCCAGGTCCCTACCAGGCTCCGACACATGTCCTGGTCCTCACAAGGCCTTGGCTCACGTCCTGGTCCTCAACAGGCCCTGCCTACAACCCACTGCCCTTGATCTAGGCCAGGGCAGTGGGTTGTAGGCATGGCTCACAAGGATGTGTGCCATGTTGACTCTTCACTTTGTTCTGCATCAAAACACGCAGCCTGCAAAGGCAGTATGTGTGTGTAGAGGTACCGGGCCTCTAAGGGTGGCACAATAAGTGCTGCAGCCCTTAGAGGCCTTCTCTGGTCACAGTGCCCTGGGTACTTTTGGTACCATTTACCAGGGGCTGACCTGTGGTCATGTGAGATCTAGCTATTTTGTCTGATGCCCGATGGAGCTACCTGGTTTAGCTATAGGGGAGACAGGTCAGTGATTCCCTCCTTGGACGTCACCTACCCAGTCGGTCGTCAGCCAGACTTCCTTTCGTCTCTCCTGTCGTCTTTTCCCGCGTACTCCCTCTATCTTTGTCTCTCCCTCTCTACTCTCTCAATGTATTGAGACTGAACTATTGTGTTGAATGCCCGATGGAGCTACCTGGTTTAGCTATAGGGGAGATGGGCCGTAGACTCCCTCCTTGGTCGTCACCTACAGAGTCGGCCGTTAGACAGACTTCATTTCGTCTCTCCCTGATGTCTCTTCCCCTATCCCCCCCTTTCTCTCCTTCCATGCCCCCTACCCTCTACGCTCCATTTATCTTGCCATCCATGCTTTTTTTTTTGTTTTTTTCTCACATCGAGACCATGCTATTTGACCAACGCCTGGTGGAGCCACGTGATAGCTATAGAAGAGATGGGTTTTGGGACTTCCCCTCGACCGTCACCTACCCAGTCAGACTTTGGACAGACTTTCCTTTCGTCTCTCTGCCGTTATCTCCCTACTATTCCTTTACCCTTACCCCCTTCCCCTCTACACTTCAATCATCCCGTCTTCTATGCTCTTGCATTTATTTGTCTAGCAACTGATGTAAATTGAACTGACGTAATCTTTTAATGTAATTTTTGTGGAACCTCATGTAAAGCGCTCTGATACCTCTGGGTCTAGCCAGCGCTATATAAAACTCTTGAATATATAAATAAATAAATAAATAAATAGGCAAATTGGGTTAGTTTTTGGGAAAGAACACAGGCTCTGGGAACCTGATTGGCAGGGTACCAGGGCACATCAAGTCAAATTGCATCAGTGGTCTGGCAAAAAGTGGGGGGTTACTATAACAGAAACCCACTTTCCTATGGGTAATCTTTGAACAAAATGTGGAGATGCATACCATGCGTTCTAACTTGTCATTTGCTGGTCTGTTTTCCAGAAGGGTCTCTCTTGGAGTCCACCAAGCACGTTTCATCCTATTTTCAGCAACTTGTTTGGGTATCCGCGTTCCTTTAATTGGTGCACAAGAATTTCTGCATTCATGAAATAATCACTTTTACCTGAGCAATTCCCTCTTATTCGGAGAAATTGGCCCGAAGGCAAATTGTCATGTAAACTGTGTGGATGATGACTTGTATAATGCAGGGCATTGTTCCTAACCCTTGATTTGGTAAACAATGTATTTATTCATTAAGTTTTATATAGCGCGAACTTGATCCCGAAGGATATCAGAGCGCTTTACAGTTAGAGGGAGAGGAAGGAAACAGATCACAACAAGACTAAAATGGTGAAACTAATATGCATAAAATCATATAGTGCAAACATAACAGATCCTATCTGATTCAGGGTTAACGTAGAGTGGGGTAGTCAATGATAAAATGACATCAAGGGAGTGATGATACATAATGATGTAAGCGCGTCAAATACAATTATAACAAACAGAATTATTAACCAATGCTGTAGTATTTACAGAGCGATTAGGATCCATCGTGTTAAGGTAAGAACTTATTCCTGAGGAATCTTTTTGCTTCCAATTTGAAAGCATCCTTGGAGGAGATTCTATAAATTTCTGTGGAAGAGAGTTCCAAATTTTTGGTGCAGCGCCAGAGAAGGCTCGTTGATGGTAGTTCATAATCTGCCATTGTGGCCAAAGACTGCTACATACAAAAATGAGATAGATGACTGGCTACTGGACACACAGAATTGTACATCTACTGATCTAGCATTCAACCATTCAATAAACACATTTACGATATCATCTTGTCCATCCCAAATGCAAAAAATGTCATCAATAAACCGAAGCCATGTCTGGATATGATGCACAAATGGATTGCTATCATAGGTAAATTTCTCCTAAAACATGGCCATGAATAACACTGCCAGCTCTGGGACAAAGGCACAGACCATCGCTGTCCCTTTGATTTCCTCTCCATGGGCAGCTCGCTGCTGTGACAGTGTCTCCATGAAGACACGTTGAGATGTCTGACCCAGAAGTCATGGCGGAAGGTCAAGTAGTCGCGTTGGAAGGATCTTCTTCTTGGGTCTGAGGTGCTGGTGTTATCGCAGAAGCGCAACACCGGTAGAGTCAGCAGTGGTTGTCTGCATCTTCCCCTCTGCGGTCTCCGAATCAGCTTTTTTTATTTAGCAGTTGACACTGGCAAGTGAGACACAACCTCTACACAGACTTGCTCAGTCAGGGAGACTTTGGGGGACCCTGGGCACTTCACAGCACTTCTCGACACTGCCACATTACCTCTGTTCCTTCTGGGCTGTTCCTCATAACGGGCTCTGCTGCTGGTCCTCCTCAAAGGGCAGGGAAACTTCTTCCGGACAAGGCTCTCTCCTCTTCCCTCTCATCAGACAGGCAGCTCACAGGGCCAGTGCCCGGGGCAATAGTTTCATCCCGGAAGACTTGCAGAAACCAGGCAATGTGCCCTCCCCTACGGGGGAGTCACTATTAGTGATACTTATCTTGATACTTATGGCGGAAGGTCGAGTAGTCGCGGTGGAAGGATCTCCATCTTTAGTTTGAGGTGCTGGTGTTATCGCAGAAGTGCAACAACGGTAGAGTCAGCAGCAGTTGTCCGCTTCTTCCCCTCTGCGGTCTCCGAATCAGCTTTTTTTTATTTAGCAGTTGACACTGGCAAGTGAGACACAACCTCTGCACAGACTTTAACAAAATGGTAACAGTTGATAAACAAAGAGCGCACAGCAAATCAAGGTAGTCAATTTTGCGAAAGTAAAAAGAGGTGCTCCAAGAAGGTAGGGGTCGGTTACCACAACCCCGAACTTAACCCACAGAGGTGAGTTAACCAATATAAAGAGTTCTTCCAAGCACTCAAACGTTTATAATAGTAATATGTCCTCCAAACGTTATTTATCAGTTGAGTTGTCCAAGTTTATTCCTCCAAAAAAACAGTGATCCAGCTCAGTTCAATAAACAAGCATTGCCAAGCACAGCCAACACGTGTTTTTCGTCTAGCCAATATACGGCAATTGACTTCTTCAGGGCTGCAACCTAATTGGGAATTCCGCTGACTTACTGGTGTAACTTGACATGGCACGCTGGCTTACTGGGCTCACTCGTGATCGCTATAACGAGGGTTATGGAAATTATGGAAGGGTTACTGGCCATAGAGAATGTGTTTAGATGTATTGAATGGAGTAATTGTTTCTGCTGTTTAGAGTGGTGCTTATAACTTAGGTTTTGTACATATATTTTATAGATTTGACGATTAAGGATCAGTCTACTTGAACATGATTTCTACTTTGACTTCAACTGTAGTTTATTAAGGTTGGTAGTTGGTAGTTGTCTCTTAGCATGTATCGTACTTTATCTAAGTATTTACTTATACTATTCTTCTTCTCTTGAACCTGTCGATGTCTTCCTTCTAGCAGTTACTATTGTTTAGCACATATGTTGGTGTACCTGTTTTTGGAAATTGGTGTGGCTCTATCCTTCTTTTCATACTATTGCACCGATACATGGTGTGGTTTGAGGGTTTATCCCCTATAGACTTTTGAATAACTTAGAGGTACAATGGTACTCTACTCTATGTATTATTATATTGTTATATTTTTATTTGTCTCATACCTGTTATTTGGGTTGCAGCCCTGAAGAAGTCAAGTGCCGTATATTGGCTAGACGAAACACGTGTTGGCTGTGCTTGGCAATGCTTGTTTATTGAACTGATCTTGATCACTGTTTCTTTGGAGGAGTAAAATTGGACAACTCAACTGATAAATAACGTTTGGAGACTTATTACTATTATAAACTTTTGAGTGCTTGGAAGAACTCTATACAGACTTGCTCAGTCAGGGAGACTGGGGGACCCTGGGCTCTTCACAGGGCTTCTTGGCACTCTGCCACATTTCCTCTGTTCCTTCTTGGCCGTTCCTCACAGCGGGCTCGGCTGCTGGTCCTCCTCAAAGGTCAGGCAGACTGCTGCTGGGCAAGGCTCTCTCCTCTTCCCTCTCATCAGACAGGCAGCTCACAGGGCCACTGCCCGGGGCAATAGTTTTATCCCGGAAGACTTGCAGAAACCAGGCAATGTGCCCTCGCCTACGGGGGATTCACTATCAGTGATACTTATCTTGAAACAGCGGCTCTTCGTGTCGGGCAGTAAAGCAACTTGAGTTACGACAAAGCCCATATGTTTGTGACCCACTTTTCTGTGGTATTTTCAGACCCTGAATGCTTATTCCCTGTCTGGGTTTACCGGTTTCCCAGGTTTCATTTCATCCTCCATTTTCTTCTGCTGCACAAACAAGGACTTTGTGCCGGGTGATGGCTGCTCACAGTAGGTAGTGATGATGCTGCCTCCATGTGGGAATACTTACAACACGAGCACAGTAACTGTGAACCTTCTAAAAGGCGGTCCTGACTCAGTCCCTCCACCCTTGTGTCCAAAGTTACACCCTTCTCATCTGGATTGCTGACTATATTGCCCATCTTGTGCCATGTTAGATGGTGGGGAATTGAACATGGATGCGACTGATAACAACATACATACACATTTGTAAACAATATAGAGCCCTGCTACCTTATATTATAAATAGTGCTCCCGGTTTTATGGTATTTATTTTTTACACATTTCCGTCTGTATTTATCCATATTTTTTTTTAATCATTTTATCTGTATTTATCCGCTTTCATTTCTGTGGCTAACAAAAGAAGACGCTGCAGCTAGTATTTTTTCACATTTATTTAAATAGACAATGCACACTTTTTGCCGTTTTTTTATAGTGTGACTTTGCCCCAGAGGTGCTGAAGTGCTTAACATGAGCAACAGTTTGATTACACAAGGTCCTTTTCATTTTTACAGACACTGGGAATTTAAGGGACTTGGTCAGAATCATGGGATGGTGAGGCAAACCCGAGACTTGAGCCTATATGTTCACATCCATGGTTGTTAATTCACCCCAGTGCTATGGGTAGTGAAGGTGACATCACAATCCTTTTGCCATTGCAGGGTTACATCCACTCTTAGCCCCACAGAAGTAACTTAATTCCTGCTGTGCGGCTAAGAAAATAAAGCTGAGTGAAAATCAAGGAACGTAATCAGGGCTATTAGATTCCTGATTTCTTCCTGTTTTTCCCACAGCCGTGATGACCAGGCAAGTCGGGTGGTTCACTATCTGTACTCCTCACTAACGCTAACTGACCACAGCGTTCAAGTTCCTCCAAATCTACTACTCCATTTCCTCCACCCACCACCTTTTTGGTTGATGCGTACACCCATTGCCATATAATGAATAGAATAAATGTAAAGACAGAGCCCACAGGTTGACACTTTAGGCCACCAAGATTAATGCACTTGTAATGGGCTTTCTCAATACAATTAGAGATTGGGCTACAGAAATGTGGAACGTCAACGATTAGACATCTATATAGCTTTTACATGCTGAGAGCTACTCAACAAGTCACCCTTGTGTCCTCCTCACCCCTACAGTATTCGCATGGTTATACCTGTGTACTAAAAATGCTACAGTTAGCAGCAAGTCAGACTACCTGCAAGGTCTGTAAAGTACAGTGACTTACGATTGTCCATTAATTTGAAAAGAAAGAACTACGGCCAGGGCTTCGACGAACAATCACGAGGGCTAGCATTCAAGCATTGCTCGAGACGGCACTTGGTGACAGTCGCTAGGGTTAGGTTTCAGATGTGGCGATATCTACTCGCTCATTTGCATGCCTAAATTTCCATTTGACGGCTCTGTGCTTGGCTGGGAGCGAGCATTGCTCTCCAGGGAGAGGCTGCATTCCGGTGTCCTCTCCCCCTTGCATCCGAGGGCTCGAGCGTGCATTACCAGGTGATCAATGCATCATGGGAACTCCGGCGGCTTGGGCAGAGCACTGCACCTCGATCCACCGGTGTGCCAATGAACCTGAACTGCATGCTTGCCTTTGCCACCCTGTAACTAGCCTCGGTGCTGTGCTTGGCTCTGGGCTGTAGCTGAGACCCAGGCGCTGCAGCGCCTTAGACGTGCAGATGTTCACGCGCACTTTCAGATGCATGACTGCCTTCCTCGGGCTTCAAATCTACAGTGCTCCGAGGTCAAGTGGCAAACACTGCCCGATATATCTGTCTTTTCTAAAACTGCTTTACGGTGAAGAATGGCATAGCAAAGGTGCCACGAACACTAAAGAAAACAAACCCCCTCCTCACACCGACCCCCAATACGCTGGTTTCGAACTCATTTTAGGATGCCCACTGCCTCTGCTGCCATTGACAACTAGGACCCTGCCAGTGAAAATATTCAAAGATTTTGCTCCCCAGACTTTGTGGGGGTAAATGAAGCCATAACCTCGCTGTGGTGCCAGGCCATCCTTAAACGAGCTCTCTTGATGGACCTTTCATTTTTCTTGTTGATCAACAAAGAAATTAAGCTACACCGACTCTTCCACACCACGAATTCGAAGAGAACATCACTGTCCTGCTGCTTGCCCATTTCTTTGCGCTTTAAACTATGCCTCTGGACAGGCAGTTTCTTACGGGATGTCTGGGGGTGCAATTAACCCCGTGGCATTGTCAATAGTGTGTGAATGATGCATTGATAAAGGCCGATAAGCGCTCTCGGCCTGCTGCTGTCTCGGAGGTAGAGAGGCTCGCTCATTCACAGATCAGTCTCCCTTGGCAGCAGAGTGCTTAGCCCAGACTCTGGAGGGCGGGGTGATTTAGAGGGGAGAATAATCTACAGGACATCGCAGTAGCAGCTTCAGATTTCTTTCCTTGGCCCCTGTGCGCCCCAGACACTGATTTTTCAGAGGAGCCAATAGACACCATAAAGCCGGTTAGTACGTATTTTTACGTTTCTATTTATAAATACAGACAAAGGAATAAAAGTATTCCGTCTGTATTTATATGTAAAAATCAATTTAAACGGAAAACCGGGAGCAATATTTTGTATAGTTTGCAAATGAAATGAGGTTTAATTACATGCTCGAGTATAATTGATGAAAGAATCTAGTTATAACTGTATGCTCCTTTTCGGAATTTGACAATCCTAGTCAGGATAAGGCACACGCAAACCCCAAATTAAACTGTGGTCAACCCCCTGGTAGCTTGGCACAGAGCAGTCAGGCTTAATTTACAGGAAATGTGTAAATATTTGTGCAACACTTCAAACAGTAAAACAGCGTAAACAGCACACAAAATCAACACCATGTTAGAAAAATAGAGCTCAGTTTAATCAACAAATCGAAACCCAAACGACAACAATCCAATCAGTAGAACCAGAGATATGAATATTTAAAGAATACACTTCTATACAGCACCTAAAAACATAAAGCGCCAATCAAGGCAATCTGGTCATGCTGAACCAGGTCAAAGTCAAAAGTTCAAGCTGATCACGATGGAGCGCGAATTAGATAGAGCCCCAGATTAGTTCAGCTGAAGGTTTTACCCTCTCCAGTTTTAAGCCAAGAGCCCCGTTCGCATTGGACAGGGTCGCAGGGAGTAAGGAGAGTGTCGATGGCGGTGGTGGACATGGCACGAAGAGCAGGCCGGGTATCGCAGACGGTCGGGCTGGAGCTTCGCGTTGATGGTCTTCCACATCGATTGATCCTTGCTGTGCAAGGAGATAGGCGGCAGGGGCTCACGCTGAAGTTCCTTGCGAACAGTGGGATTCCGGTGCGAATGGGCTCATTTGCACTCATGAAGAGTTCAAAAGCTTGATTTAGGAGCCCACTGAACCACATCAAGGGTCTAGGGCCTGGGAAGCACCATTTGGGAGCAAGGAACGCACTGAAGACTGGACCAGGAGCTGCTTGGGAGCTTGTTTTGTACCAGAGGCTCAGACAGATCACTAACTGTAGACTGTTCTGGAAGGAAATTAAGGCATGGCTTTTCACTCAATGATGCATCGGTCAGTACCTGGTTGATTTCTTTACTGAGCGCCAAGACGCATCGGCATTAGTGCGCTTTAGAAATACCATCAGTCAGTCAGTCAGTCAGATCAGGGAGCCAACAGACTAACCCTCTGAGTCACTCGGGGATCTCGGGTTCAAGATAGAGTTGCAGACCTAGATATTCTTCCCCAGACAAGAGTGCAGCAGGCCAGTAAAGCAGGGCGCAGTTCCTTATAGAGCAGCAGTCCAGCAAAGTGGCACTCCTTGTAGCGGCACAGTAGTCCTTCTTCCTGGCAGTGTCCCCAAGTCCAAAAGTGTACTGAAGTGGTGGCGTCCAATGTCCTTCTTTCATACACAGTGGTGCCTTTGAAGTGGGCAGAAACATCTAGAGGCATGCCTTTGAAGTGTATAGATGCCCTACCTTCCCTGCCCTTGTTCCGGACTAACTACAGGGGGTATGTAGTTCTTTGTGTTGATTGTATGGAAGAGTCTGTAGCCCGCACTCCTTGTTTCTATTCTCTTCCTTGTTTCTATTCTCTTTATTCCAATGGTAGACTTTAGGGGAGCAATCCTGGCTTACGCTGCGTCCTGCGACAACAAGTAAACAATGTAACAACCGCTGATTTGAATGATATCAGTCCCAGGATGCATCACGTGTTGTAGGATGAAAAAATCATCGTAAACCAAATTTAATGAATGTCCCATAATTTTATTGTTTGAAAAATGAGGTTGTAGAACGAGGTAATTCCAATTTTGAAATGCAAGCATAATGCCCAATTGCCTTTAATACAGCATGTCGAAATTCCCAGTTCCTTTAACAATGATGAAAAGCTTGACCCAATGCATTTCGGGCCGTACCGGTCCTTCGTCAGGGGTTCTGTTCTAAAAAATGTTAATCGAAAGAATTGCCATTAGTATGCTATAAGCTCATTAACACGAGCAACATTAAACACCTTATATGTCAGCCATGTAAATTGTCCCATAAACAACTCTTTCCCTCCAAAAGTGTGAAGTAACGCTGTATTAAAGGCAATTGGGCATTACCCTACAAGTCGTGATGCATCCTGGGACTCATATCATCCATATCAGCGGTTGTTACGTTCTTTGTGTTGAGACACTACAGAGCCTATTCAGGCCCTCCCTCGTATCCTGCCAGTGATGTCTCGTGCAGTGGCAGGCTTGAGGCATGTTTAAAGGGCTACTTAATTGGGTGGCACACGCAGTGCTGCTGCCCACTAGTGGCATTTAGTTTACAGGCCATGGGCACAAGTAGGGCTACCTAACTAGGGCCTTACAAGTAGATTAAATATGCTACATGGGCAGAAGTATATGTGGCCATGTTTTAAGAAGAGAACACACGCACTTTAGCACGGATTAGCAATGGTAAAGTGCACAGAGTCCCAAGGCCAACAAAACAAATGTATCAAAAAGTAGTAGGAGGAAGGCATAAAGTGTGGGGATGACCCTGCAAAAAGGGCAGGTCTAACACAACCCCCTCCAGCCTAACGACAGGGGAGTTTAATCAATACCTTGATAGACTTTCCTGCTTAGGCGATAGAACCGGGACAGTGGCCCTCTACTTCAGAGGCACTCATCAGTCCTATGCCCCTTTGAACTCTGTTGGATACCTCTATCTATACTCTCCTGAGCCATGAACTGACCCACGGGGAACTCTTCTCCTCATCTGTGCAGCACCTAACATTAACTTGTTCACAGATACACCCCAGTTGGCAGACAGTATCATCATCTGGCTCGTTACACCCCTTGGATCAGACTTTTGTCCCCAACCCAAGGAAAACTCTGTGAATTAAGACAGCAACCAAGAGAGGCCCCTGTCAGCGGTGAGCTGACAAAACCATCAAAGACAAACGGGTACGTGCCAATACACAGATGAATAGACCAAAGGTTTCCATATAGACCATACTAGCACTACCTCCCATAAAAGGACATCACCGATGTGGAAATTGCATCTCATGCTTGAGTACCATCGAAGGAGATAAATTTGAATACAGAGGTAAAAGTATCATCCATGAAAAATTCACAAATTGCAATAGTACCAACGTAATATATTGTGTAATATGCCCATGCCAGCTTGCATACGTAGGTAAAACAACTCAGGCAGTAAAAAAGAGGATCACTCAACACAGATCAATAATTAAATGCAAACTCCAGAATGCACCCATGGTACAACATTACGAAGAAAAAAGAGATGGGACACAAGGCATAAAATGGACAGTCCTAAAACACGTAAAAGGAAGTTGCGCTGATTCCATACTATCGCGCTTCGAAGCAGAAACGATCCTACGTCTGGGCACAACCGACAATGGACTCAACGAGAAGAGAGAAGTAATGCATTGCATACTAGGAGCCAACTACAGACAAACCCTCCAGGATTTCACAGCAAACCGCGAAATCTGCACTTTTGTAAAAATGCCTCAATTTTTACAAAGTGCCCAGGAATGCAGGGACTTCAACGGGGTAAAACAGTGGCAAAAGGAGACCGTGGGAATTAAGAACAATCTGCACAAGTGTGATAAAAGAGCTAGGAAGTGTAGATAGGTAGAAGAAAACGGCATGGAGTGAAATCAAGAGTAGCCAGCTTGGTATCTGGCAATATAAATATATATTATGTTATGTAACCTCCCCCTTTTTGTACAAATTAAAATTAGGCCATATCCTAGGTTGCTCAAGGTTTACATGTTTCATTCTATGTCACGGAAGCAGTGCCCCTTTAATTAAAATGCTACATTTAATTTATCTCTACAGTAACGTTGAAAATATGAGAATTAAAATTCAGAATTATGAAAAAGTCAAAGTGAAAAATAAAATAATGAATTGTTAAACCAAGTACCTGGTTGGAAAATTTTAATTTGAAGCTAATGTCTGAAATTGTGAACTTTTCTGAAATTAAATATTGTAAAGGTGTTCTGATATCTGAATTGATTGATTCCCTAATTAGGAATACAATTAAATCATCAGCTTCAGATTGATTCACTCAACTCTGAATGATAGTTTTAAGGCCATACCTGAAGATTATAATGCTCTAAGACCTCCTTTTCCAATCAGGTTCCAGACCTCTGTCTTGGCGTAAGTTCAACAGACTCTTAATAGACAAGTGAAAAATGACCATGACCATATTTCAGAATGTTGGATATTGCCTATTATGAAAGAAAAATGTATTTTGGTCTTTAGAATTACAGAAGACTCAGGCGGTGCTGTTCTAACTAATAACATGGTCCGTTGCATTCTGTAGTTTGTTGTGTAATGTGATTTTTTAAGGTCGAGGACCGTAGGCTGCGCTTGCGCAGTTCGGTCCGAAGATTTAATGATTTTTAGTTAGGGGGCTTGAACCCGCCCCTCTTCTTCATTGGCTGGCCTCGAAAATGCTGGACAGCCATTGGAGGAGAGGGGCGTCACTTTGTTTAAGCCCCGTCTTTTTTGGATTGGGGGCGTGTTTTTTCGTTTCTTTCTCGCTGTGACGTCATCATGAAAAAAACACGCCCCCCAGTCTGAAAAGGACGGGGTTCTTTCACGATCCCTCCCCTGGTTTCCTCCTCCTTCCCCATCTCTTCCCACCTCTTCTTTAATTAGTAATGCAGTGCTAAAAAATAATGTGAAAATGAAACCGGTTGATTTTTCACTGTTTTGCTTTGGAAGCGGAGCGGGCTGACTTTTCACGAAATATAGTTTAATCTTTCACATTTTATAGGCGGGGAAAACGCTGTCTACACCTCTCCTTAACATGTTACTTCAGCAAAAGTAGAGCAGATCGCTTTAATCTATCTTTTGCCAGGGTGCAAAATCGTTTTGGAGTGGAGCAAATCCTATCCTGTTCCTATGAAGGAGACAGAAAATAGTGCAAAGGAGCATTTGCTTGAAGTTTGCACCGCTGCAATGCGTGTGTATGACTGGGTTAATTTCGGCCTTGTTTCCGCCTAATTTCTTGCCCCCTCTTCTTTCTTTAGACCCCGCAGCTCCACCTCCTCCCTCGCAGTGCTGCGAAGCGGAGTTTGGGTGGCATAAAACACCTTCCGCGGTTCATGGGGGAGGGAGGCGGGGAGGGGGCGGTAATGTGTGGTCAGCCCGGGTCCTATCTGTGCCCGTGCCCTGGGCACCACACCCAGGCTGCCTTTCACACGCTGGCAGTTGCCTCCCGCCCGTCTCTGATAAAACTATCTGATGGCCCCAGACCCGCAGGGGCCCTCCGTGCCTAGGAGTCCGATTTTCACATGCCCCTTTGTGCGCCCCCAGTCCTCTCTCGCTTCCTTCAGACCTGCCCGGGATTGCAGCCCCCAGTTCTGCCCAGGCTCTGGGGCAATGCCTGGTTGATGCACACTGAGCCTTCTGGGAGACGTGAAGATAGGCCTGGGACTCTGAACGGCGGGCCGGGGTTGGGCGGAGTCACATGCACCTCTCCGAGTCCTCATCGCACCAACTCGCTCTCCTTGTCTTGACCTTAGAGCTGCTCTCCCCTCCCTCCAGCTCGCCTGCTCTGGCGACTCTTCTTTTCTCTGCCCCTCCACCCACTCTGTGGCTCCCTGTTTCTACCGGTCGGCGTAGCTCTCACTGTAGCTTTCACTCCCCACCCCCTTCTTACCTTCTGGTGGCCCCAGACCCGCAGGGGCCCTCCGTGCCCAGGAGTCAGATTTTCACAAGCCCCTTTGTGCGCCTTCAGTCCTCTCTCGCTTCCTTCAGACCTGCCCCGGATTGCAGCCCCTAGTTCTGCCCAGGGTCCGGGGCAATGCCTGGTTCATGCACACGGAGCCTTCTGGGAGACGTGAAGATAGGCCTGGGACTCTGAACGGTACTAGAACACGGTCACATTGGATGTCTATGGCAGTATCTATATACTACTTTCAGCCGTTTAGCCAAGGCTACTCAGCTTCTAAATATGTAGTTCCTTTCGCAACAAATTCTTATCGTGGATCTATTGGTTTTGCTAATATTCGCTGATATTTGCCACTTAACTATCTATTCTCCTAAAATGTAACTGACAGCATGGAGATTATCTTACCGGTTGCACATCTCTGGTGAGAAGACTCTAGATTTTGCAGCACCAAAAATAAAAATTTGCAGCACACAATTGAATGTCATTACTTTAAAATTGTTTGTTTTCAGCCTTTAAAAATGGAAGCTATTCGAGAAAAAGTATTAGGTTTGAAATAGGCATGTTTAAGGTTAATGGAGTCGTTTTTTTCTTTACCTTTCTTACTTGAACAAGCTGTTGTTTGTACTACCCATTGCTGAGCCTGATGGGCTAAAAGGAAGTGCTTCCATGGAGGTCACCCCATATGCTCTGGGGCTCTGTGTATGTGGCTCTGTGTGTGTGTGGCTCTGTGTGTGACGGGCTCTGTGTGTGGGTGGGCTCTGGGGGTGTGTGTGTGTGTGGGCTCTGTGTGTGGGGGGGCTCTGTGTGTGTGTGTGTGTGTGTGTGGGGCTCTGTGTGTGTGCATGGGCTCTGTGTGTGGGGCTCTGTGTGTGTGGGGGACTCTGTGTGTGTGGGGGGCTCTGTGTGTGGGGTTGCTCTTTTTGTGGGGGGCTCTGTGTGTGTGTGTGTGCATGTGGGGGGAATGTGTGTGTGTGGCTGTGTGTGTGTGTGTGGGGGGCTCTGTGTGTGTGTGGGGGGGGGCTCTGTGTGTGTGTGGGGGGGGCACTGTGAGTGTGTGGGGTGGATGTGTGTGTGTGTGTGTGTGTGTGGCTCTGTGTGTGTGTGTGTCTCTGTGTGTGTGTGTGGCTGTGTGTGTGTGGCTCTGTGTGTGTGTGTGTGGCTATGTGTGGGTGGCTGTGTGTGTGTGGCTCTGTGTGTGTGTGGCTCTGTGTGGATAGCTTTTTTTGTAGGTGGCTCTATGTGTGGGTGGCTCTGTCTGTGTGAGGGTGGCTCTGTGTAGGTGGCTCTATGTGAATGACTCGGTGTGGGTGGCTCTGTGTGGGTGGCTCTGTATGTGTGTGTGTGGCTCTGTGTGTGTGTGGCTCTATGTGGATAGCTTTTTTTGTAGGTGGATCTATGTGTGGATCTATATCCGCAAAGGGGCACTTCCACAAACCGAATGGGAGGTCAGGAACAGCACAGCCCTCACTGGACCAGCCCTCACTGCACCAGCCCTCACAGCACCAGCCTGCACTGCACCAGCCCTCACTGCACCAGCCCTCACTGCACCAGCCCTCACTGCACCAGCCCTCAGTGCACCAGCCCTCACAGCACCAGCCCGCACTGCACCAGCCCTCACAGCACCAGCCCTCACTGCACCAGCCCTCACAGCACCAGCCCTCACTGCACCAGCCCTCACTGCACCAGCCCTCACTGCACCAGCCCTCTCTGCACCAGCCCTCACAGCACCAGTCATCACTGCACCAGCCCTCACTGCGCCAGCCCTCACTGCACCAGCCCTCACTGCACCAGCCCTCTCTGCACCAGCCCTCACAGCACCAGTCATCACTGCACCAGCCCTCACAGCACCAGCCTGCACTGCACCAGCCCTCACTGCACCAGCCCTCACAGCACCAGCCTGCACTGCACCAGCCCTCACTGCACCACTGCACCAGCCCTCACAGCACCAGCCCGCACTGCACCAGCCCTCACTGCACCAGCCCTCACTGCACCACTGCACCAGCCCTCACAGCACCAGCCCGCACTGCACCAGCCCTCACTGCACCAGCCCTCACAGCACCAGCCTGCACTGCACCAGCCCTCACTGCACCACTGCACCAGCCCTCACAGCACCAGCCCGCACTGCACCAGCCCTCACTGCACCACTGCACCAGCCCTCACAGCACCAGCCCTCACTGCACCAGCCCTCACAGCACCAGCCCTCCCTGCACCAGCCCTCACAGCACCAGCCCTCACTGCACCAGCCCTCACTGCACCAGCCCTCACTGCACCAGCCCTTACAGCACCAGCCCTCCAAGCACCAGCCCTCACAGCACCAGCCCTCACTGCACCAACCCTCACTGCACCAGCCCTCACTGCACCAGCCCTCACAGCACCAGCCCTCACTGCACCAGCCCTCCAAGCACCAGCCCTCACAGCACCAGCCCGCACTGCACCAGCCCTCACTGCACCAGCCCTCACAGCACCAGCCCTCACTGCACCAGCCCTCACTGCACCAGCCCTCACTGCACCGGCCCTCACTGCACCAGCTCACTGCACCAGCCCTCACAACACCAGCCCTCACTGCACCAGCCCTGAACCAGCCCTCACTGCACCACCCCTCACTGCAGCAGCCCTCACTGCAGCAGCCCTCACTGCACCAGCCCTCACAGCACCAGCCTCACAGCATCAGCCCTCACAGCACCAGCCCTCACTGCACCAGCCCTCACTGCACCGGCCCTCACTGCACCAGCTCACTGCACCAGCCCTCACAACACCAGCCCTCACTGCACCAGCCCTGAACCAGCCCTCACTGCACCACCCCTCACTGCAGCAGCCCTCACTGCAGCAGCCCTCACTGCACCAGCCCTCACAGCACCAGCCTCACAGCATCAGCCCTCACAGCACCAGCCTTCACCCCTCACAGCACCAGCCCTCACTGCAATAGCCCTCACAGCACCAGCCCTGTACCAGCCCTCACTGCACCAGCCCTCAGATCACCAGCAACTCACTGCACCAGCCCTCACTGCACCAGCCCTCGCTGCACCAGCCCTCACAGCACCAGCCCCCACTGCACCAGCCCTCACAGCACCAGCCCTCACTGCACCAGCCCTCACTGCACCAGCCCTCACTGCACCAGCCCTCACAGCACCAGCCCTGCACCAGCCCTCACTGCACCAGCCCTCACTGCACCAGCCCTCACAGCACCGGCCCTCACTGCACCAGCCCTCACTGCACCAGCCCTCACAGCACCAGCCCTCACAGCACCAGCCCTCACAGCACCAGCCCTGCACCAGCCCTCACTGCACCAGCCCTCACAGCACCAGCCCTGAACCAGCCCTCACTGCACCAGCCCTCACTGCAGTAGCCCTCACTGCAGCAGCCCTCACTGCACCAGCCCTCACAGCACCAGCCCTGAACCAGCCCTCACTGCACCAGCCCTCACTGCAGCAGCCCTCACTGCAGCAGTCCTCGCTGCACCTGCCCTCACAGCACCAGCCCTCAGAGCACCAGCCCTCACTGCACCAACCCTGCACCAGCCCTCATTGCACCAGCCCTCACTGCACCAGCCCTCAATGCACCAGCCCTGCACCAGCCCTCACTGCACCAGCCCTCACAGCGCCAGCCCTCACTGCACCCGCCCTCACAGCACCAGCCCTGCACCAGCCCGCACTGCACCAGCCCTCACAGCACCAGCCCTCACTGCACAAGCCCTCACGGCACCAGCCCTTACTGTACCAGCCCTCACTGTACCAGCCCTCACTGCACCAGCCCTCACTCCACCAGCCCTCACTCCACCAGCCCTCACTGCACCAGCCCTCACTGCACCAGCCCTCACTGCACCAGCCCTCACAGCACCAGCCCTCACTGCACCAGCCCTCACTGCACCAGTCCTCACTGCACCAGCCCTCAGATCACCAGCCCTCACTGCACCAGCCCTCACTGCACCAGTCCTCGCTGCACCCGCCCTCACAGCACCAGCCCTGCACCAGCCCGCACTGCACCAGCCCTCACTCCACCAGCCCTTACTCCACCAGCCCTCACTGCAGCAGCCCTCACTGCAGCAGCCCTCACTGCACCAGCCCTCACAGCACCAGCCCTGACAGCACCAGCCCTCACCAGCCCTCACTGCACCAACCCTGCACCAGCCCTCACTGCACCAGCCCTCACTGCAGCAGCCCTCACTGCAGCAGCCCTCACTGCACCAGCCCTCACAGCACCAGCCCTGACAGCACCAGCCCTCACCAGCCCTCACTGCACCAACCCTGCACCAGCCCTCACTGCACCAGCCCTCACAGAACCAGCCCTCACTGCACCAGTCCTCACTGCACCAGCCCTCAGATCACCAGCCCTCACTGCACCAACCCTAACTGCACCAGTCCTCGCTGCACCTGCCCTCACAACACCAGCCCTCATTGCACCAGCCCTCACATCACCAGCCCTCACTGCACCAGCCCTCACTGCACCAGCCCTGCACCAGCCCTCACTGCACCAGTCCTCACTGCACCAGCCCTCAGATCACCAGCCCTCACTGCACCAGCCCTCACTGCACCAGTCCTCGCTGCACCTGCCCTCACAACACCAGCCCTCACATCACCAGCCCTCACATCACCAGCCCTCACTGCACCAGCCCTCACTGCACCAGCCCTGCACCAGCCCTCACTGCACCAGCCCTCACAGCGCCAGCCCTCACTGCACCCGCCCTAACAGCACCAGCCCTGCACCAGCCCGCACTGCACCAGCCCTCACAGCACCAGCCCTCACTGTACCAGCCCTCACTGCACCAGCCCTCACTCCACCAGCCCTCACTGCACCAGCCCTCACTGCGCCAGCCCTCACTGCACCAGTCCTCACTGCACCAGCCCTCAGATCACCAGCCCTCTCTGCACCAGCCCTCACTGCACCAGTCCTCGCTGCACCCGCCCTCACAGCACCAGCCCTGCACCAGCCCGCACTGCACCAGCCCTCACAGCACCAGCCCTCACTGTACCAGCCCTCACAGCACCAGCCCTCACTCCACCAGCCCTCACGGCACCAGCCCTCACTGCGCCAGCCCTCACTGCACCAGTCCTCACTGCACCAGCCCTCAGATCACCAGCCCTCTCTGCACCAGCCCTCACTGCACCAGTCCTCGCTGCACCAGCCCTCACTGCACCAGTCCTCGCTGCACCAGCCCTCACTGCACCAGCCCTCACTGCGCCAGCCCTCACTGCACCAGTCCTCACTGCACCAGCCCTCAGATCACCAGCCCTCTCTGCACCAGCCCTCACTGCACCAGTCCTCGCTGCACCAGCCCTCACTGCACCAGTCCTCGCTGCACCAGCCCTCACTGCACCAGCCCTCACTGCACCAGTCCGCACTGCACCAGCCCTCACTGCACCAGCCCTCACAGCACCAGGCCTCACAGCACCAGCTCGCACTGCACCAGCCCTCACTGCACCAGCCCTGCACCAGCCCTCACAGCACCAGTGCACCAGCCCTCACTGCACCAGCCCGCACTGCACCAGCCCGCACTGCACCAGCCCTCACTGCACCAGTCCTCGCTGCACCAGCCCTCACTGCACCAGCCCTCACTGCACCAGTCCGCACTGCACCAGCCCTCACCGCACCAGCCCTCACAGCACCAGGCCTCACAGCACCAGCTCGCACTGCACCAGCCCTCACTGCACAAGCTTCTTCTGATTGTAAATACAAGAGCTGTAAAGAACTATCACACTCGGAATAGGTGATAAAGTAAGTTCTTTATCAAAGCGCCAACACTGGCTCCTACAACAAGCGGAGCCTTCAAACGTTTCCCGTCAGTCGGGTGATCAGCTGTGAACTGTCAGTTCAGCCGCGCAGGACACCGGCCTGTCACAAGTGCGCATGCGCAGGTTTAATCTGATCATGATTGTGTCGCCAAGCATTGCGCAGGCGGCCTCGCAGGGAAGCGCGGCCTGCAGAGTCCAACTGAGAGAGGACGCAACCGGGACCGTCAACAATGTCTTCCCTCAAACACGGGAAAACCCTAGGACCCAACTATGAGCGCGGGTTAAAAAGGGTCTGTTGGATGAACAACTGCGCATGCGCTGAGGACAGACACCGCCACGAGCGCGGGTGTTCTAACTAAAATCGCACCCCCGTCGTTTTGTACACCCCCTACGTCAGAGGGGTGCCGATTCATGCAGGTTCTGCCTGTATATTCGCGCTGCCCCATCTGGTTGTGCACCCTTTCCTTGCGCATGCGTGAAGAAGCCCACTACTGCTTCCACGGGGCACTTGGAAGCCAGGATGGCAGAGCATGCAAAGGCAGCGCCGCTGCTGAGGAGGTGGAAAGAGGCCTCTTCAGCAGCGCACCGGCCGCACTGTGCTTTAAGATGCCCCTTGGTTCAGCCCCCCTTCCCTAGGGTAGGGGGGTAGTGATAGGGAATGGAGACAGGGAAGGAGCTGGGCCAGCAGACCCCAGTGTGGGGGTCTGCTGAGTCATAAATGTCATCTTAGGAGTTCGGCTGGGAGGTGCGGTGGGTTATTTAAGCACAGTCGTCGGTCACAGGGCCCTCTTTCTCCTGGGAATTGTCCCAGAGAAGAGAGGTGCTGCTGCTGCATACTGTGAGGCGAGGAGGGGGTGGGGAGGGCTGCAGGAGCCCTGGGGCTTGGGTGGGATGAAGTGCCGAGGAACAGGGTGAAAGGGTGGGGGAGACGTGGACAGCTTGCAGGGGGTGCTGTGGAAAAATGTGCAGAAAAAAGCGCCTGCCACAAACTATACTTTTATATCACGAAAAGGACGTTTGGTTGTCAACCTTGAGGACTAAACTGTATCTATGTTTGTATAATTAACAATTGAACTTTGTGAGGACATCTTCCAGTGGGAATTACGTCACCGCTTGCCCAAAAATCAGGACAAGAAGCACAGTCATTTTACTTTCCTCCAAGATCTTGAGGTATTGTCAAATAAAAGCATTGTTGGGAAATAATAACTGTGTAACATGGTTGTCACATGAAGACTGCTTCGGAGCATAGCCTTGCAAGCAGGGGCTGTCGTCATGAAGTGAACAATGGCCAAGCTCAGCAGAGGTGACCTGCAGTGAGAGTGCAAAGCAAGTAACTCAGCGCCATGAAGAGATGGCTGAAGGTGGCACCTGCGATGCTGCTCTCTTGTTGCAATAAGCCAGGATGTCTATTACTATGGAGGGCGGGGGGTGGGGGGGGGGGGGGGCGGGAACTGGAGGACTCTTTTCTGCATTGCTCTTTACATTTATGGTCCTGACTGGATTCCGCGGAAGCGTCAGATCCTCACATGCGGTCGGTCTAACACCGCTTACACATCGAGTTTGTCCAGAAAAGGGCAGCGTGTGCAGTATTTTTATTTCTACGTCTCATTGCTATGATGAAGTCTGTTTTCGAAGGGGAAAGTGAGCGGCTGTCCACATCAGACAGGACCCCTCCCAAGCCCAGAGGCCGCCGTGCCTTCGATGGTACAGATTCCTAGATGATGACAGGTCCCAGGATGGGACTTCTTGCAGCCACAGGTGTAGTGACGTTTGGACACCACTCTCGCCCATCAAATGTCTTATACGTGATAACGCGCCCGAGTCGGGCGGGAGACTCCCGATTTTTACAGCAGGAAATAAGAAACTTTTTGTTGCTTCACACCTGAAATTGCCTTCACTACAATGGAAGTCAGTGGAAAAAATAAACTCCCCCGTATTTTCTACAAAACTTTCCTCTTCTCAAATGTTGGCAGATATGTCAGGTGCACGATTTTCTGGTTGCAGGAGAAATCTAGTGTTTGGTTTGGTGGCGCCTCAGGCAGCTGCCCCTATTGCATAGAAAGGGGCAGGTATGTGGCTGCAGGTGAATTTAACTGGTTTTCGCCTTATGTGGGATGATGAAATGCGGAGGGTGGTCGACATAGGGGTTAAACCCTCTGCAGACATCTGTGTGCTACTTGGAGGTCACCGGCTCCACATATCTGGTGGTCCTCAGTCTGAGGTGATAGCGTGCCACTTGGGGTGTAAAGGCAACACCTGTTATTTACAGCATTACAAAAACGCAGCATCCATGATGACAAGCATCTTATGCCGAATCAAACATTGTTATTCGTCACTGGAGGTCATGTTGAGTTTTTTAGTGTAGGAGTATCTAAGAATATTCAGAATCTGTAACTACTACTTGAGGTACACCGGCTATTTTACTCAGCTGAACATACTCTTAACCCCATTGCGTCCAAAAGGTGGACCCCATTTTATTCTGAAATTGATAAGGAAACAAACCCTTAGAAGCTTTAAAGGCACCTTTTTGGGCGCCTTTTATGGCTACGAACCCCTAGAGGTCATATGGTGGCATAGAGTTGTTACCTTGGCTAAGGCAAGCCTTTAGCTGTATCCAGGCCCTAATGTGACTGTGTCTGGCCAGCATCATTGATCCTTTTGTGCACCTTAAAAACCAGCATTGCAAAAAGCCAATGCCTATAAATCTGGCTGTAATCTGTGAAGGTTTTCCAAGACCCTTTCTGCGTGACCAGGTTGGCATTTTTAATTATGCCACTACTGTTAGTTTTGTCAATACTTGTTTTGCACACAGCACACACAATTACAACACGGACCCAGATACAGCTAACATTTAACAAGCATTGGAAATGCAATAGGTCTCGGATTTATTTGAGTTAGAGCTAATGGCATTGTAAATGGCAATGTGTAAAAGTAAAGTGCACCATATTGAGATTGCTACAATATTTAATTGTGGATGCGTTAACAATTGATGCGTGCACTGATGGCTGGTGGTGTGTGTGCCTGTAGAATTTGTGCACTGATGGCTGGTGGTGTGTGTGTGGTTGTGTGTGTGGTGGTGAGTGTGAGGTGGTGAGAATGTGGTGTCCGAATGTGTGTGTGGTGGTGTCTGTGTGTGTGGTGTATCTGGTCTTATGTGTGTGTGGTGGACTTAGTTCCAGTTTTTGTACCCTGCACACTCACACACTGCCCCTACACACTCACACACTGCTCACCCTACACACTCACACAATGTTCACCCTGCACGCTCACACAATGTTAACCCTGCACACTCACACACTGCTCACCCTGCACACTCACACACTGCTCACCCTACACACTCACACACTGCTCACCCTGCACGCTCACACAATGTTAACCCTGCATACTCACACACTGCTCACCCTGCATACTCACACACTGCTCACCCTGCACACTCACACACTGCTCACCCTGCACACTCACACACTGCTCACCCTGCACACTCACACACTGCTCACCCTACACACTCACACACTGCTCACCCTGCACGCTCACACAATGTTAACCCTGCATACTCACACACTGCTCACCCTGCATACTCACACACTGCTCACCCTGCACACTCACACACTGCTCACCCTGCACACTCACACACTGCTCACCCTGCACACTCACACACTGCTCACCCTGCACACTCACACACTGCTCACCCTGCACACTCACACACTGCTCACCCTGCACACTCACACACTGCTCACCCTGCACACTCACACACTGCTCACCCTGCACACTCACACACTGCTCACCCTGCACACTCACACACTGCTCACACTGCACACTCACACACTGCTCACCCTGCACACTCACACACTGCTCACCCTGCACACTCACACACTGCTCACCCTGCATACTCACACACTGCTCACCCTGCACACTCACACACTGCTCACCCTGCACACTCACACACTGCTCACCCTGCACACTCACACACTGCTCACCCTACACACTCACACACTGCTCACCCTGCACACTCACACCCTGCTCACCCTGCACACTCACACAATGTTCACCCTGCACGCTCACACAATGTTAACCCTGCATACTCACTCACACACTGCTCACCCTGCACACTCACACACTGCTCACCCTACACACTCACACAGTGCTCACCCTACATAATGCGAAAAGACCTAGCTCTGCCCTTTGGCCTGTGTTGTAATCGTACAGTAGGTTGTGAGTAGTTGGACTTTATAAGTTGGGGCATTCCCTCCTTGCTGCTCCCCTCACTGAGGGCCGGCTGCCTTTATGAAGCTCCCAAGACACGTGTTCCCCTGTTCTTTGTTTTAGCTCCTGTGTATCAGTGCACCGTGTAAGCGCAGGCGCATACCCTGCTCTCTCTGGAACACTCACTCTGCAGAGTCACTCTCACTCTGCAGTCACTCTCACTCTGCAGTCACTCTCACTCTGCCGTCACTCTCACTCTGCTGTCACTCTCACTCTGCTGCCACTCTCACGTCACTCTCACTCTGCAGAGTCACTCTCACTCTGCAGTCACTCTCACTCTGCAGTCACTCTCACTCTGCCGTCACTCTCACTCTGCTGTCACTCTCACTCTGCTGCCACTCTCACGTCACTCTCACTCTGCCGTCACTCTCACTCTGCTGTCACTCTCACTCTGCTGCCACTCTCACGTCACTCTCACTCTGCTGTCACTCTCACTCTGCTGCCACTCTCACGTCACTCTCACTCTGCCGTCACTCTCACTCTGCAGTCACTCTCACTCTGCGGAGTCACTCTCACTCTGCAGTCACTCTCACTCTGCAGTCACTCTCACTCTGCCGTCACTCTCACTCTGCTGTCACTCTCACTCTGCTGCCACTCTCACGTCACTCTCACTCTGCTGTCACTCTCACTCTGCAGTCACTCTCACTCACAGACGGCTGGTGGTGTGTGTGCCTGGTGAAAGCGTGCGATGAAAGCTGGTGTTGTATGTGCTTGGTGAAAGCATGCACTGACGGCTGGTGGTGTGTGTGTGTTCCTGGTGAAAGCGTGCAGTGACGGCTGGTGTTGTGTCTGCCTGTTGAAAGTGTACACCGACGGCTGGTGGTGTGTGTGTGTGCCTGGTGAGTGTGTGGTAATGAGTGTTTGTGTCAGATGGGGGAGCATGGAAATGTTGCGCTACTGTGAAAGAGCTGGCAGGTGATTGGGGTCCCCCTTAGTAGGCAAAGACTCTGAAAGCAGTGCCCCTGTCTTTAACACCACCACACCAGTGTGCCTCAAGTAACATGTGCCAGGTACAACCCCCAGAGTTTGGTTGTGCTATTGAATGGTCAAAGATCCTCTGTTCAATGGTACTCATTTTATCGACCTCAGAAGGATGAAAAGCTATGTAAACTCATGTGGAATCAAACAAGTGAACATGTGAGTATAGGAGAGCAAACACAGATCCTTGGAGTTGGCACATTAGCTCCTTGGGCCACCAATGTAATACATAACTGTTACCATACCACATGTCCCAGTAAGATAGCGGTGTTCGGACAGTGTAGTGACACACACTGTAGAGTGTTTTACTGCTACTGCTACTGCCTGTCTTCAGAGCAGCCTGTGACCGAAAAGGGGGCTCTCTGTAAGCTATATAAGCTATATAAATATTCCATTGAGGTCCTAATGGAAGCAGATCCTTTGAAAGTCAGCAGTATAGTATTATATTGATATAGCTCTCCCTACCAAGTGTGCCTCCCTGAACCCGCGGCGCCGGTATATAGTAGTGCAGCTGACTTGCTGTGGCTGCTATTAATAAATACAATGAATGCTTCAATCATTCTGAGCTGCCTGTGCCTCTGCCTTTAGTTTACTGTGTTGGAGAGCTGTGCAGCCGCTGCCTGGCTCCCTTCTGCTCCGTTTTCAGTTGCCTGCCTTGGCTGGCAGTTATGTGGTTAACGCTGCTCAAGCAGGAGTAGTGTTCGCCGCTGGATCTTGAAAGCGCATGTGTGCAATCACACGCATGTGCACTAAACGGCCAGGAGAGTGGGGAGCTTAAAAATACATGCAGCCAAGACATGGGGTATCCACGCATGCGCATAATGCGTGGAAACGCGGGGGGTGTAAATACAGATGGGGTGGGTCTATTGATAGTACACCCCTGTTCTAACTATATTTCCACCCCCGTCGTTTTGTACACCCCCTACGTCAGAGGGGTGTCGTTTCATGCAGGTTCTGTCTGTGTATTCGTGCATCCTCGTCTAGCTGCACACCCTACGAGTGTCACTCACTGTGCGCATGCGTGCTTCGGTTTATTGATTTTATTCATGCGTTTTTCTCTCGTGACATTATTCCCATTTGTGCGGGGGAAAAATAACCCAATCTGGCAACACTAGTTGCGGCGGAATTTATAATTTATTTGGGGTCTACTGTCACTGAGTGTCACCAAATATATTATAAATGATAAATGCCGCCGCAACGGACCTCGAGTGCAGCGCGGCCGCCCCTCAATTGTGCCGCCTGGGGCGGACCGCCCCCCCCTAGCTACGCCGCTGAGAGGATGGTTGTGGTAGCAGCGGGTGTGGTGAAGCAGTGCTCCTTGTAATGTCTTCATGTTTTATGGGGCCACAGAGGGTAACACAGTCACGTTTTGAATAACAGGCAGAAGTCACCTGCTCCAGGTGTTCACTACAATCCAATGAGTCTCAGTAACTGAGTGTTTACAAGACTGATGCAACAAGATGAGGCATTAAGTATGTGCACATGTGCAGAGATGTCAGGCGGTGAAAGCAGCTGAGTGCCACAGTCCTGCATCCTGAGTTCCCGAGACCCCCCTATCACTCCTGCAGACCTGGTGTGCAGGGCTCACTCAACCAATACTTCACAATAGGAACAGAACTGAAGCATGAGGAGAAGATTACACGCCAGCATGTTACAAAAGCAAACGTTACATTCGTGTGCAGCGAACACAGTACAAGCAAAGGCATAATACTGCACCAGAAACCGACGGCTCGACCGCTGTTGTCCACACATACTGAAGTGCTCGGTCAGTGACACAGGGTGGCATCTGCTCCTGTATCTAAACATAGCTCACTCAATCCTGACCCTCACTCAATCCTGACCCTCACTCAGTCCTGACTCTCACTCCTGACCTGGCACTCACTCACTCCTGACCCTCACTCAATCCTGACTCTCTCTCCTGACCTGGCCCTCACTCACTTCTGACCCTCACTCAATCCTGACCCTCACTCAATCCTGACTCTCACTCCTGACCTGGCCCTCACTCACTCCTGATCTGGCCCTCACTCACTCATGACCCTCACTCAATCCTGACTCTCACTCCTGACCTGGCCCTCACTCACTCCTGACCAAATGCCTGTTTCATGTTGAAGAAGTTGCCTTCTTAGGTTATGTCATCAACGCCTACGGATTTCAAATGGGCATGAGCAAAGTAGAGGCCATAACCCAATGGAAGGCACCCCATCATGTGAAATCAGTGCAGAGTTTCCTGGCGTTTGCTAACTATTACTGGCGCGTCATTAAAAAATGAGTGGGGCAGAGGGCAGAAGGGCACAGAAATGCGTGGTACAGAGGGCAGAAGGGCATAAAAATCGAGAGGGTGGCAGTGATTAACCAGGCAAAAAAAAAACGCGAACACGCAAAGCGCCCCGCGAACACCCGCGAACACGCAAAGTGCCCTGCGAACACCCGCAAACTCGCAAAAATAAAAAAATCCGCAAATTTGCATGAATTTTGCGGATTGCGGCCCTAATTTACTCAGCAAACCACATACATTTGACACACTGCTGCCTTAATTTACTCAGCAAACCACATACATTTGACACACTGCAGTCCTAATTTACTCAGCAAACCACATACATTCGAGACACACTGCAGCCCTAATTTACTCAGCAAACCACACACATTCGAGACACACTGCAGCCCTGATTTACTCAGCAAACCACATACATTTGACACACTGCTGCCTTAATTTACTCAGCAAACCACATACATTTGACACACTGCAGTCCTAATTTACTCAGCAAACCACATCCATTCGAGACACACTGCAGCCCTAATTTACTCAGCAAACCACACACATTCGAGACACACTGCAGCCCTAATTTACTCAGCAAACCACATACATTTGACACACTGCTGCCTTAATTTACTCAGCAAACCACATACATTTGACACACTGCAGTCCTAATTTACTCAGCAAACCACATACATTCGAGACACACTGCAGCCCTAATTTACTGAGCAAACCACACACATTCGAGACACACTGCAGCCCTAATTTACTCAGCAAACCACACACATTCGAGACACACTGCAGCCCTAATTTACTCAGCAAACCACATACATTCGAGACACACTGCTGCCTTAATTTACTCAGCAAACCACATACATTTGACACACTGCAGTCCTAATTTACTCAGCAAACCACATACATTCGAGACACACTGCAGCCCTAATTTACTCAGCAAACCACACACATTCGAGACACACTGCAGCCCTAATTTACTCAGCAAACCACATACATTCGACACACACTGCTGCCCTAACTTACTCAGCAAACCACATACATTCGACACACACTGCAGCCCTAACCTACTCAGTAAACCACTTACATTCGAGACACACTGCAGTCCTTATTTACTCAGCAATCCACATACATTTGACACACACTGCTGCCCTAACTTACTCAGCAACCCACATACATTCGACACACACTGCAGCCCTAATTTACTCAGCAAACCACATACATTTGACACACTGCTGCCTAAATTTACTCAGCAAACCACATACATTCGACACACACTGCAGCCCTAACCTACTCAGTAAACCACTTACATTCGAGACACACTGCAGTCCTAATTTACTCAGCAATCCACATACATTTGACACACTGCAGTCCTAATTTACTCAGCAAACCACATACATTCGAGACACACTGCAGCCCTAATTTACTCAGCAAACAACATACCTTCAACAGACTCTGCAAACCAGCTAACCCACAAAACATTCTGCAAATCTCACCAACCGAACAAACAATTCAACCCTCATTGTGCACACAATATATTGCAAGCATGCACAACACACACGGTGTAAAACAACAAAAGCAGTAAAATGTATTTCTAATGCGAGAAATAAAGACCTACTCGAAAGCCCTAGTGTAGTAATGAGGGCAAGAAGGAAAATGTCTTAGCTAAAATAAAGTGCAGTGCTCTAAATGGCCAGTGTTTTCATATATCTTGGGCTGTGATGTGCTTGAGACTGAATCTCCGATCTGCACCAGGAGGAGGGGACAATCTCTGGGTGCTGTGGGCTTGCTTGAGCAGTGGCCTAAGAACTGCAAATAAGTAAACTACAGTCTCTCCAGATGATGTCTGTCCAGTGCGGACTTTTAAAATCTTTATCTGCGGTTGCTACACCTGCTTTCTAACTTCATCCTTCTAAGGAAGAGAGTTACGACTTGAAAAGGATGTTAGTCCTTCACAAGAAATAAGTCACAACATTCTCTGTGCTGGGAACCAAGTACCCGATTGTAGCACTTGACTCTGTCCGGCTCATGAAGCAGAGCAGTGCAAGGCCTATTCGGGAGGGGGTGGGGGCTAGTACCCCCAGTCTGCTAGTACGTGACAACCACACTCAATAAGTCATTGTCCAGTCAGTGCTTTATCTCATAAATATTACTTTATTGCAAACACACTATTACATACTATGCATCATTTACAAATATATACAGTCAGGTAGATGGAAAGACCTTTGGTGACGCGTGCTGAACAGTTGGCACCCCAGGAAGCCATAACAATAAGTCCAAGTACTCCTACACATAGGCATTGACACAATATCATAGTACAAGGGGGTATTGTTATCAGTACGGAAGGCCTACTGGCTTTCACGTGAGATGCATTCTTACATCAGTATTAACGTTTTCATGATGCAAAGTTCTCTATACATGTTGGTACACCCAAGATTCGTTGTCGTAGAGTATGGTACGCATTTAGAGTTTGGCAGGTGACCCACCAGACCGCCATGCCAGCGAGGTTTGGCACCTCTCCCCTGGTAGAATAGAGCCTGCCACCCATGGGAGCCCCCCCAGGCCTCCATGCCAGCGAGGTTAGGCACCTCTCCCCTGGTAGAATAGAGCCTGCCACACCTGGGAGCCCCACCAGGCAGGCAGAAATGTTTGTGCTTTAAGTGGAGCTGCCGTTACCCTTGCCAAATGGGCACCATGTTTACTGCACCCTCTCAGCAGAGCGCTTTTTTTTAAAGAGTAAATTACAAATGGCTTTGACATACTGGGAATTTTCTCCCAGCAACTGGGCATCATTTATTTTGTTTTCTGTTGGGAACCACCAGGCTTTCAGTGACACAGTCTCAAACAGGAAAAATATACCTTGGAATGACCACCCTAGGGAAGGCTTCCGACTTACATTGACTGATGGTTTCTGCTGCCGGAAACCTGGTCCTTCAAACTTTTGTTTTTTGGAAATCGCTCTTTATTGAGTTTATTTATTGCAGAATATTGTTACAGGAATATATTTTATATAGAGCTAAAATTATAAAAACTAAAACTTAAAACAAAATCCCCAGCCAACCAGATATTTACCTTTTTAGTCGTAACATGATAGGCATATAGTTTATACATAGAATGCAACCGAAAGGAGATCCACAGAAAACACCAGAACATTTCTGGACTCAGGTGAAACATTGCTCTCCATTAGACAACCACCTGATGGTACAATTTCACCAGTGTGCTTAGACCAGCATCGACCCAGGACATGAAACCCTTAGGTTGTAGCGTCTATTAAAACTCATTAATGTTCCACAAGACATTCAAGGGGCTGCCCATCCCATTTAGCTGCAGTGGCCAACAATACTTTATGCCAGTAGGTTATAACAGCAGCCTTACCTCCCTGGCTCTGTTGCACTTTGTAAGTAGCAACTCAACACATATCTTGCATATATAGGTTATAAACATATTTAGTGACTGCCCTCAGGCATTAAACACACGGCTGGTGGCAATTGTAGAAGAACTCGAGCAGACCTGATGTGTTGTGGCTCTTTCACTTTGGTGATGGGGCATTGGCACGTGCGGGTTAGCTCAAGGCTGGCACCTGGCCTATGGGTAGACTGAGAGCGCCTCTGATTGGCAAGGCGGGCCATCGGCCGATGGGCCTCTGCCTGAGGCCAGTGAGCGGGCCGGTGTTTTGGTCTACTAAGGACTGTTGTACCCTGTGAAAAGCTGTTACAGCCTTCACACACATGACCCCATGCATGTGAAGTCAGGTCAGAGGGCTAATGTCAGGGGCAGAGTGACAGTGGGTTGCTCGACTGTCACAGCAGGAGGTGTGCCTGCCCTCTGGCTCCTCCAGGTGTGACAGAGACTGCAAGGAGCTGCTGATGGAAGCCATTAGCACTTACTATTTTGAGGTATATGGGTGCATCGTCTTCCTTATTCAATATTGATACATGAAGAATAATTCTAGATCTTGGACTGTGATTTTAAGTTATCCTTTTATTCATGATTTTCATCATTTTTTCAAGATGTTGCAATATTCGGTATCTGATTATCGACAGCTGACACGTGTTTCACCCTTACATGGTCATCAGGATCAGGGCTTCCTCAAGGCTTTTACAATTGGTAATAGCAGTTCTTATTTTGTTTTTCTATTTCAGGTGTAACTCATATTTTCGCTTAGCTCAGTTAGTCAGAGGTAAAGATTTGGTTGCAGTCTGTTGCGCCTGCTTCCTTGTCTACAATATCCCAGTTAGCAAATGGTTTTATTTATATTTATATTGTAAATATAAATACATATTAAATACATATTTATATCAAATATATATATATATATGCAGTATATATATATCTATACTACTATTATAAAGAGAGAACTGTGTCCTTTGAGCCAGGTAAACTCGAAAAGTACACCACCAATCGCAACACCCAATACAGCGTTGGAAAGGGCAGTTGCAGCAGAAGGACATAGGCTAGGCAGACGCCCACCATATACATTTAAAAAGTAAAAGAACCGTGCCAGCAAAGTAGTCCCTTGTGGGTGTGTCTGTGTTGTGCTGTGGGCTTGTGCTGGGGGTGCGTGACAAATGCTGGGGCCGTGTGGTACGTTCCGCCCTTCAGGCTGAACTGTTCCCATGAGGCACAGGGTCAAGGCTGATTTGCATATGGCCATGTCTGAACTGGGGTGGTGTGGAGTGCAAAAAAACGATGGATATAGGCCCAGATCTCTGTACTTGGGTGAATGTATGACATTGTTCTGCATTCTGTCCATCAACTGTTGTTTTTTGCATTTGTCACCCCGAGTGGGATGGGTATGCTGAGACGTGAGTCCCATGCTCTCCACACCACTGGAGTCAAGCTATCCTGGCTGAAGATGGCTGATAGCCAGGCATTGGTGAAAGAAATGGCTTGGCAGTTCGACCTGGAATGTTTCCACGAGGCACAGGGTCAAGGCAGATTTGCTCATGGCTGTGTCTGAACTGGGTGGTGCGTGGAGTGCAAAAATAATTATGGATTAGGCCAAGATCTCTCTATAGGGGTGAATTTATGGCATTGTTCTGCATTTTGTCCGTCAACTGTTGTTTTTACATTCTGCCCTTCATGCCATGTCTCATATTGTGTGCTGGGGGTGTGGGCGTGTGCGGGGAGCGCGTTGTGTCAAATATTTCATTGTTTTTTCTTCCCAGGTTCTGTAGATTCCAGCTCCGCGTGTCCACCCTGCTCCCTTTAAATACCCCTGCACCCCATAATCAAAACCCACCCTTACTCCTTAAAATACCCCAACACCCTTAAACACTAACCCATCTTAACCCTATAAATATACCCTGTACCCCAAAACCCAAACCTATACCTAAATCCTAAAAATACCCCAAAAACCAAACCTACCCCCGAACCCTAAAATACCCTGTACCCCATAACCCAAACCTAGCCCTGAACCCTTAAAATACCCCTGTACCACAGAACCCAAACCTACCCCTGAACCCTAAAAATACCCCTGCACCCCAAAACCCAAACCTAGCCCTGAACCATAAAAATAACCCTGTACCCCAAAACCCAAACCTACCCCTGAACCCTATAATACCCCTGTACCCCAAAACCCCAAACTAGCCCTGAACCCTAAATATACCCCTGTACCCCAAATCCCCAACCTACCCCCGAACCCTAAAATACCCTGTACCCCATAACCCAAACCTAGCCCTGAACCCTTAAAATACCCCTGTACCACAGAACCCAAACCTACCCCTGAACCCTAAAAATACCCCTGCACCCCAAAACCCAAACCTAGCCCTGAACCATAAAAATAACCCTGTACCCCAAAACCCAAACCTACCCCTGAACCCTATAATACCCCTGTACCCCAAAACCCCAAACTAGCCCTGAACCCTAAATATACCCCTGTACCCCAAATCCCCAACCTAGCCCTGAACCCCTAAAATACGCCTGTACCCCAAAACTACCCCTGAACCCTAAAAATACCCCTATACCCCAAAACCCAAACCTAGCCCTGAACCCTAAAAATACGCCTGTACCCCAAAACCCATACCTATCCCTAAACGCTAAAACTACCCCTGTACCCCATAACCCAAAACTATATCTGAACCCTTAAAATACCCAAACACCCCAAAACATATACCTCAGTACCCCAAAAACATACACCCCTATACCCATACTTACCTTATCCAAACATTTAAAATAAAACATGCGTTTACCATCCATGCATTTGCAACGAATTTCGTTGTAAATGTATGCGTGGTTAAAGCATATAAAATGTAATGCCATGCGTTATAATGGCATTGCGGAGTCATGGTACTTTCATAATGGAAGTATGCAGAGTGATGGTATGCGGAAAGAAAGTTGCGGAATAATGGGTGTTTACCCTCCTCCGGTAAGTACATTGGTGGCACGGCGGCCCACATCTCCAGCAACATACTCATATTTTTTACACCACCGATTTGAAAAATGCACAGTTTCTCTCATTGATGGCCAGCACCGACATACACTTTTAGACACACCTTCCGCCACAAGTTCTAGAATTGCAAACTTTAGAGCTGGGGAGCTACATTCGAATCTCAGCATCAGGTCAACATCCTGTGATTCCAGGCAAATTGCTTTGTCTCCCCGTGCCTACCACCGCCTGTCTCTTCTCTCTCAGGTTCCACACAGACTGTCTCCTCCCTGCGCCTGTCTCCTCACAGGCTTCCACAGACTGTCTCTTCCCTGCGCCTGTCTCCTCACAGGCTCCCACAGACTGTCTCCTGCCTGCGTCTGTCTCTTCTCTCTCAGGCCCCCAGAGACTGTCTCCTCCCTGCGCCTGTCTCCTCACAGGCTCCCACAGACTGTCTCCTCCCTGCTCCTGTCTCTTCTCTCTCAGGCTCCCACAGACTGTCTACTCCCTGCGCCTGTCTCCTCACAGGCTTCCACAGACTGTCTCTTCCCTGCGCCTGTCTCCTCACAGGCTCCCACAGACTGTCTCCTGCCTGCGCCTGTCTCTTCTCTCTCAGGCTCCCACAGACTGTCTCCTGCCAGCTCCTGTCTCTTCTCTCTCAGGCTCCCACAGACTGTCTCCTCCCTGCTCCTGTCTCTTCTCTCTCAGGCTCCCACAGACTGTCTCCTCCCTGCGCCTGTCTCCTCCCAGGCCCCCAAAGACTGTCTCCTTCCTGCTCCTGAAAACTTCTCTCTCTGGCCCCCACAGACGGTCTCCTGCCTGCGCCTGTCTCTTCTCTCTCTGGCCCCCACAGACGGTCTCCTGCCTGCGCCTGTCTCTTCTCTCTCAGGTTCCACACAGACTGTCTTCTCCCTGTGCCTGTCTCATCTCCCTCAGGCCCCCACAGACTGCCTCCTCCCTGCGCCTGTCTCCTCACAGGCTTCCACAGACTGTCTCTTCCCTGTGCCTGTCTCCTCACAGGCTCCCACAGACTGTCTCCTGCCTGTGCCTGTCTCTTCTCTCTCAGGCCCCCACAGACTGTCTCCTCCCTGCGCCTGTCTCCTCACAGGCTCCCACAGACTGTCTCCTACCTGCACCTGTCTCTTCTCTCCCAGGCTCCCACAGACTGTCTCCTCCCTGCGCCTGTCTCCTCACAGGCTTCCACAGACTGTCTCTTCCCTGCGCCTGTATCTTCTCTCTCAGGCCCCCACAGACGGTCTCCTGCCTGCGCCTGTCTCTTCTCTCTCAGGTTCCACACAGACTGTCTTCTCCCTGTGCCTGTCTCATCTCTCTCAGGCCCCCACAGACTGTCTCGTCCCTAGGGTTGTCTCTTCTCTCTCAGGCCCCCACAGACTCTCTTCCCTGTGCCTGTCTCCTCACAGGCCCCCACAGACTGTCTTCTCCCTGCTCCTCTCTCTTCTCTCCCAGGACCCACAGACTGTCTCCTCCCTGCGCCTGTCTCCTCACAGGCTCCCACAGACTGTCTCCTCCCTGCGCCTGTCTCCTCACAGGCTCCCACAGACTGTCTCCTCCCTGCTCCTGTCTCTTCTCTCTCAGGCTCCCACAGACTGTCTCCTCCCTGCTCCTGTCTCAGGCTCCCACAGACTGTCTCCTCCCTGCTCCTGTCTCTTCTCTCTCAGGCTCCCACAGACTGTCTCCTCCCTGCGCCTGTCTCCTCCCAGGCCCCCACAGACTGTCTCCTTCCTGCGCCTGTCTCTTCTCTTTCTGGCCCCCACAGACGGTCTCCTGCCTGCGCCTGTCTCTTCTCTCTCAGGTTCCACACAGACTGTCTTCTCCCTGTGCCTGTCTCATCGCCCTCAGAACCCCACAGACTGTCTCCTCCCTGCGCCTGTCTCCTCACAGGCTTCCACAGACTGTCTCTTCCCTGCGCCTGTCTCCTCGCAGGCTCCCACAGACTGTCTCCTGCCTGCGCCTGTCTCTTCTCTCTCAGGCCCCCACAGACTGTCTCCTCCCTGCGCCTGTCTCCTCACAGGCTCCCACAGACTGTCTCCTGCCTGCGCCTGTCTCTTCTCTCTCAGGCCCCCACAGACTGTCTCCTCCCTGCGCCTGTCACCTCACAGGCTCCCACAGACTGTCTCCTGCCTGCGCCTGTCTCTTCTCTCTCAGGCTCCCACAGACTGTCTCCTCCCTGCGCCTGTCTCCTCACAGGCTTCCACAGACTGTCTCTTCCCTGCGCCTGTCTCCTCACAGGCTCCCACAGACTGTCTCCTGCCTGCGCCTGTCTCCTCACAGGCTCCCACAGACTGTCTCCTCCCTGCGCCTGTCTCCTCACAGGCTCCCACAGACTGTCTCCTGCCTGCGCCTGTCTCTTCTCTCTCAGGCCCCCACAGACTGTCTCTTCCCTGCGCCTGTCTCCTCACAGGCTCCCACAGACTGTCTCCTGCCTGCGCCTGTCTCTTCTCTCTCAGGCTCCCACAGACTGTCTCCTGCCAGCTCCTGTCTCTTCTCTCTCAGGCTCCCACAGACTGTCTCCTCCCTGCTCCTGTCTCTTCTCTCTCAGGCCCCCACAGACTGTCTCCTCCCTGCGCCTGTCTCCTCCCAGGCCCCCAAAGACTGTCTCCTTCCTGCTCCTGAAAACTTCTCTCTCTGGCCCCCACAGACGGTCTCCTGCCTGCGCCTGTCTCTTCTCTCTCTGGCCCCCACAGACGGTCTCCTGCCTGCGCCTGTCTCTTCTCTCTCAGGTTCCACACAGACTGTCTTCTCCCTGTGCCTGTCTCATCTCCCTCAGGCCCCCACAGACTGCCTCCTCCCTGCGCCTGTCTCCTCACAGGCTTCCACAGACTGTCTCTTCCCTGTGCCTGTCTCCTCACAGGCTCCCACAGACTGTCTCCTGCCTGTGCCTGTCTCTTCTCTCTCAGGCCCCCACAGACTGTCTCCTCCCTGCGCCTGTCTCCTCACAGGCTCCCACAGACTGTCTCCTACCTGCACCTGTCTCTTCTCTCCCAGGCTCCCACAGACTGTCTCCTCCCTGCGCCTGTCTCCTCACAGGCTTCCACAGACTGTCTCTTCCCTGCGCCTGTCTCTTCTCTCTCAGGCCCCCACAGACGGTCTCCTGCCTGCGCCTGTCTCTTCTCTCTCAGGTTCCACACAGACTGTCTTCTCCCTGTGCCTGTCTCATCTCTCTCAGGCCCCCACAGACTGTCTCGTCCCTAGGGTTGTCTCTTCTCTCTCAGGCCCCCACAGACTCTCTTCCCTGTGCCTGTCTCCTCACAGGCCCCCACAGACTGTCTTCTCCCTGCTCCTCTCTCTTCTCTCCCAGGACCCACAGACTGTCTCCTCCCTGCGCCTGTCTCCTCACAGGCTCCCACAGACTGTCTCCTCCCTGCGCCTGTCTCCTCACAGGCTCCCACAGACTGTCTCCTCCCTGCTCCTGTCTCTTCTCTCTCAGGCTCCCACAGACTGTCTCCTCCCTGCTCCTGTCTCAGGCTCCCACAGACTGTCTCCTCCCTGCGCCTGTCTCCTCCCAGGCCCCCACAGACTGTCTCCTTCCTGCGCCTGTCTCTTCTCTTTCTGGCCCCCACAGACGGTCTCCTGCCTGCGCCTGTCTCTTCTCTCTCAGGTTCCACACAGACTGTCTTCTCCCTGTGCCTGTCTCATCGCCCTCAGAACCCCACAGACTGTCTCCTCCCTGCGCCTGTCTCCTCACAGGCTTCCACAGACTGTCTCTTCCCTGCGCCTGTCTCCTCACAGGCTCCCACAGACTGTCTCCTGCCTGCGCCTGTCTCTTCTCTCTCAGGCCCCCACAGACTGTCTCCTCCCTGCGCCTGTCTCCTCACAGGCTCCCACAGACTGTCTCCTGCCTGCGCCTGTCTCTTCTCTCTCAGGCCCCCACAGACTGTCTCCTCCCTGCGCCTGTCTCCTCACAGGCTCCCACAGACTGTCTCCTGCCTGCGCCTGTCTCTTCTCTCTCAGGCTCCCACAGACTGTCTCCTCCCTGCGCCTGTCTCCTCACAGGCTTCCACAGACTGTCTCTTCCCTGCGCCTGTCTCCTCACAGGCTCCCACAGACTGTCTCCTGCCTGCGCCTGTCTCCTCACAGGCTCCCACAGACTGTCTCCTCCCTGCGCCTGTCTCCTCACAGGGTCCCACAGACTGTCTCCTGCCTGCGCCTGTCTCTTCTCTCTCAGGCCCCCACAGACTGTCTCTTCCCTGCGCCTGTCTCCTCACAGGCTCCCACAGACTGTCTCCTGCCTGCGCCTGTCTCTTCTCTCTCAGGCCCCCACAGACTGTCTCTTCCCTGCGCCTGTCTCCTCACAGGCTCCCACAGACTGTCTCCTTCCTGCACCTCTCTCTTCTCTCTCAGGCCCCCACAGACTGTCTCTTCCCTGCGCCTGTCTCCTCACAGGCTCCCACAGACTGTCTCTTTCCTGCGCCTGTCTCTTCTCTCTCAGGCCCCCACAGACTGTCTCTTCCCTGCGCCTGTCTCCTCACAGGCTCCCACAGACTGTCTCCTGCCTGCGCCTGTCTCTTCTGTCTCAGGCCCCCACAGACCGTCTCTTCCCTGCTCCTGTCTCCTCACAGGCTCCCACAGACTGTCTCCTTCCTGCGCCTGTCTCTTCTCTCTCAGGCTCCCACAGACTGTCTCCTTCCAGTCCCTCCTTTCTTATTTCCTTGACGCCGTTCTTCTCTTTGCCACTCACTTCAATGTATTATTTCTCTATTTCTAACCCTTCCACTTCCTTCTTTCTTTCTCATTGGTGAGACCTTCATATGTTTTGTGTACATACTACCTATGTCTTTTGAGAGCTAACGGCTGAGCCATACCTGCCTCCAGTCCCCTCATCTCTCTGCTCCTTGTCTCTCTTTCTTAACGTTATTTATTTCAACTATTTAAAAACTGTGCTTTCAGCTTTGGCTGCCTGAAAGTGCTGTAAAGAAATTGGTGACAAGAAGGCTGTACTGATAAAGTAGGCGTTTCCGCTTGAAAATAACTTGCTGCTATGAAATGAGCGCCTTTAAGAGCAAAGCTCCCAAGGAATGTAAAGGCCTCCTTTCCTATCTTTTGTTAGTAATATTAACAGGATAAAAACAAACACAAATCAATCAATTAGCATTTGTATAGCGCAGCACTGTCATCACTAGGGGTATCTGGGCGCTATGTGTTGGTCAAAAAGCCAGGTCTTCTTTATTTAATTTTGATTGATTTTGTCAATCATAACCCATACAAAAGTACATCACATTGCTCTTACTGTACTCAGGGCGGTTACAGAAAATATTGTTTCTTATACAGCATAGAATATTCATGAGGGGGTCAGGAACGGGCCGAAAGATCAAACGTTGGGTAAGCCATCAGGTGAATTTTCACATTGATTTGTCAGCAAATATGCACTAAAGGGGGCCCAAATGTCCTTCGGTCTGGACGGTCCTGGGAGCCCCTCCACATACTGGTTAACTGATCCCTACACCATATGATATCCACTAACGAGTGCTGCAATTTGGGGACACCTCTGCCCTCGCAGTTTAGACCACTTTCCTCTTTGCTAGCAAAAGTGCACCTGCCAGTCCTGTGGTTTTAAGGGTCCAATAAGTCCCAACTGACACAATAGCAGGTGCCACCCACCGCTTCCAGGATCGTGCCCAAAACTCTTTCACAATACCACGCCAGGTGTGTGAGCATCGCCTACAGCGGCCAACTCTCTCAAACCAAATCTGTGAATATAGGACAGCTGTATACATTTAATATGGATAATACGTAAATTACAGTTAGCTGTTAAATCTCTTGTTAAAGCGCAGCAGTGTTCCCAGTTCTCTCCTGCTCTTGTAGGCCGTGTCTGCCTACATTGCGTTATATCAGTGTGTTTGAGTTTTTCTTTTTAAGTCTGCTTCCTGCGAAAGGGTGACTCCGGTGTCTGGATCTTGAAACTGAAAGTGCAATCACGAGCATGCGCACTAAACCGGCAGAAGAGTGGGGAGCTTAAAAATACATGCGGCCAAGACATGGACCATAGTGCGGCTGCGCAGAATTATGCGCATGCGTGGAAACGCGGAGGGTGTAAAGACAGATGGGGTGGGTCTATTGATAGTACACCGGCCTCTCCTGGTGTGTCCAGCCTGTTCCAGAGGAGCAAGGAGCCCTGTCTGGTGGGCAGTTACCTCCATCTTCAGACCCTCACAGACCCCCCCTCAGACCCCAGATTTGCCCCCAGGAGGAGGAGAGAGCCCGGACAGGTTTCTGCTCAGGTAGGTGAGCTGTCAACTCGCTTGGCTGCAATTTATTAATCACTGGATCAGATCCCCCCCCCCCAGCCCCATTCCCCCCCCCAATAATGGTGTCGGCAGGAGAACTGCTGAGGCTGAGTGGGGAGCGGAGGAGGAGAGGCCTGTTCAGAGGTATAGAAGACGTGAGGCCTGTCCAGGGGTGAAGAGGAGGTGAGGCCTGTCCAGGGGCGCAGAGGAGGTGAGGCCTGTCCAGGGGTGCAGAGGAATAGAGGCCTGTCCAGGGGTGCAGAGGAGGAGAGGCCTGTTCAGAGGTATAGAAGACGTGAGGCCTGTCCAGGGGTGCAGAGGAATAGAGGCCTGTCCAGGGGTGCATAGGAGGTTAGGCCTGTCCAGAGAACTGTGCAGGGGTGCAGAGGAGGAGAGGCCTGTCCAGGGGTGCAGAGGAGGTGAGACCTCTCCAGGGGTGTAGAGGAGGTGAGGCCTGTCCAGGGGGTGCAGAAGAGGAGAGGCCTGTCCAGAGGTGTGCAGAGGAGGCGAGGCCAGTCCAGGGGTGCAGAGGAGGTAAGGCCTGTCCAGGGGCGCAGAGGACGTGAGGCCTGTCCAGGGGTGCAGAGGAGGCGAGGCCTGTCCAAGGGCAGAGGAGGAGAGGCATGTCCGGGGTGCAAAGGAGGTGAGGCCTGTCCAGTGGTGCAGAGGAGGTGAGGCCTATCCAGGGGAGTAGTGTCTTTCTTCGGGGGACTGTGCATAGCACCGCAAGGCTCAGGGCGGAGTGAGAAGCGCTGTATGGGGTGGAATGAAGTCTGGGCTCCTCTGTCCTTAATGAGAATCCTTCACCGAGAGCTCCTGCGAGAAGCACCGAGAGGTCTGTCCAGGGGTGCAGAGGAGGTGAGGCCTGTCCAGGGGGCAGAGGAGGAAAGGCCTGTCCAGGGGTGCAGAGGAGGCAAGGCCTGTCCAGGGGGTGCAGAGCAGGAAATGCCTGTCCAGAGGAGTGCAGAGGAGGTGAGGCCAGTCCAGGGGTGCAGAGGAGGTGAGGCCTGTCCAGGGTTGCAGAAGAGATGAGGCCTGTCCTGGGGTACAGAGGAGGTGAGGCCTGTCCAGGGGTGCAGAGGAGGTGAGGCCTGTCCAGGGGTGCAGAGGAGGAGAAGCCTGCGCCAAAGGTAAGCCCGTCTACGCCCGTCCGCGCCTGGACCGCGCCCAGCGCCAGACCCCCTGGCCCTCGCATTGCCCAACAATCCCGCATTACCTACAATGCCACCACCCTCCTAGCCCTTAACCCCGGCCGCTCCCCCAACTGCGTCCAAGCCGCTCCTGGACACACCCATGGACCTTTTCTCATGCTACTCCTGCAAATTCATCGGCACCGTCAACAACTCCGCAACGAACACACCACAGATCCCCGACCCCAACCACCTACAATGCATCTTGCTCAACACCCGATCGGTCCACAGGCACGCCATTGACCTATGGAATCTACTAGACACCATCTCTCCGGACGTCGCCTTCCTTACAGAAACATGGATGAACGCCTCCTCCGCCCCAGACATCACCATTGCCATCCCAGAAGATTATAAGATCATACACAAGGACCGTACCGGCCACACAGGAGGAGGAATCGCTATCGTCCATAAGAAATCCATCCACATCTCAACCAGCTCTGACATCAATCTCGCCAACTCTGAACACCTTCACTTCCAGATCCACATCGACCCCAAGACCACACTCAGAGGCACCCTCCTTTACAGGCCTCCAGGACCCCGCGCACAATTTAGTGAGGACATCACGGACTTCATCACTCCACACGCGCTCCCCTCCGAGGAATACATCCTTTTGGGAGACCTCAACTTTCACCTTGAAAAGATCAACGACCGCAACACCACCACCCTTTTGGACAACCTCGCAAACCTCGGACTTAAACAACTTGTCACTACCCCCACCCACATCGCAGGTCACACTCTCGACCCTATCTTCACCTCCAGCAATCATGTCTCCTTCAGCCACACTACGGCTCTCCTCTGGACTGACCACAGCTGCGTTCACTTTACCTACAACAAGCCCAAACCCAACAACCACCCCCAACCAACTCTGCAAAGAAACTGGAACAAAATCACCATCGACCAGATCTCCTCATCGCTTCTTCTTAACCCCCCAGCCCACTCCTCAAACCCCGACCAAGCCGCCACCAACCTCTCCCTATGGCTATCCAACAGCGCCGACATCCTAGCACCACTGAAAAAGCGACAAAGCAAACTTGGCAGCAAGAAGGCCTCATGGTTCAACGATGATCTTAAGAAATACAAGCAACTCTGCCGCTACCTTGAGAAGGCCTGGAAAAAAGACCCAACCACCGCCTTCAAAAACGCCACCCGCATACACCACCAACTGATCCGAAAGGCCAAGAAAACCGCCTTCAAGGAACGACTAGATAACAACACCCACAACAGCAAGGAACTTATCAACATCGTCAAGGAATTTACCAATCCCCAGGCCAACTCTAACGACATCACCCCCTCTCAAGCACTCTGCGACTCCCTAGCCTCATGTAAAAGGTGAGCCCATATTGCTATCGATGCCCAGGCTGCTGGCGCAAGTCGCCTCTTAGTTCCCATTCTGAATAGTTACCAAATAAAGAGACGGGCGCTGGGAGCAGGAATCACAAGAACAGAGTTTTATTTCTCATGAGGAGAGCCTGTCATTTCGGACACGAAACACAGTGTCTTTCGGGAGGTGCTCTAACAAGTGAGCTGAGACTCAGTCTTTTATACTTTACAAAACACTTGGCATTACAATCGCGATATTGTGACACAAGGAAAAGACATCCACATAATCCTCGTGTCAATCCCACCCCACATGTGTTCACAATAGGGACCCTTGACCTGCTGATAAGAGGGGAGGGCAATCACGCAGCTGAGTGTTCCGTCAACTGTTTAGGATGTGTGCGCCTGATCATAGCCCAGGGGGTGGGGTGGCCAGGATCAATAGTGGGTCCTTTGAAGAGGAGTGATTCCATACAATAAGCAGTAAACAGTATCTCCTGGCTTAGGCGATGACCTCAGACATGTGTGGACAGTCAATCGTGGAGGGAGGGTTTACTAACAGAGGGGTTATTCAGGAAAGGAGAGGAGGTGCTGGTCAGGCGCGGCCATGACTCCCAAGGACAGGGTCTTGCAGAAGAAGAAGGTTTATGACTTGCCCGTGTGAGGAGAAGGGAGGGGGAGCCAGGGTGGACACAGGGACAGAGTCGCATAGAGGGAGAGAGATCTTATGACCCGTACATGAGAGAGCGGGGGCAGTCAGGTGCAGCTGGGGAGGGCTATGTCAGCTAAGGCGAAGGATGCCTCTTCAAGAGGGAATGGGGAGGGTTTGCGTGGGTCAAGCAGGAGGGTTGCCTTTCAGGGCAGGGTCGCGCAGAGGGAGAGGGTTTCATAGCCTATGCATGTGAGAGAGGGAGGGGGGTTCAGATACGCGCAGAAGGGAAGCCGGTGATTCTAATGAGCAGGAAAAAGGCCAGGGTGCCTAAAATGGCTGTCATGTACATATGGGTGCAGGCCTTTGCTGGCAGAGGGATGCAGTCAATGCTTTACGGTATTCATGGTGCGTGCAGGGAGAGGAGTGGGAAAAGGGAAATGAACGTTGCTTATGTACATCAATATTTCAAATTTTCTACAGTCGCCCCTTTTTACATAGCAAAGTTCATTTTCGTAATCGATGAGGGTACATATAAACAGGTGCGGTCGAAGAATTTGCATTTGTCAATACTAACATATGGCATATAATCACGGACAGTTGATGTGTTTGGCAGAATGCAGCACATAGGAGATTGCATTTGTCGAGTTCCTATCATTTCAAATTACTACATAGCATAAATGTTTCTGACTTAAAAATGTGACCAATGAACATTTTGACCAAGTAGTTGAGGGCGGAATTCAGTTCAATATACAAGATCTCTTCGTCACAGTGTCTTTTAGCAGTGAGCCATCACTGGTAGGCTCTAGTCCGTGTCCTTTCGTTGGCGCTGTTGAGCACCGGCGGTGGAGCTATAGGTCCAGCTCGGGTCTTATCATTACGCGTTGCAGGGTGCAGTCAGTCTTCTGCTGTTAGACCACAGTCCTGTTCCCTAAACAATCTGTTTAGCGGCGCCTTATGCTCGGCACCTATATTTCCGTGGCAACACCCTATTCCCACCTGAATGCCGTTCTTCCTTTTGGCGATAAGTCACGTGGAAAAGAGGGCGTGTGTGGTTCAAAATAGTCGATAGGAGAGAGAGCGGAGTTGGGTCAGAGTTCCTGGGACACACAAAAGGGACCAAGGGAGCAAAGGATAACAAGCAGGCAGGCCCGTCAATCGGGCCCAAAGAAGGGGGACGGAGACTCCAGGCACACGTGGGTTAGCAGACGGAGGGCTTCAGGGCGGCCCGTCATTTCTCATTTTCCACGTTGAAATTGCGGTCTCGTCCCGTATCTTGTTGCTCTGCAGCTCCACCTTTGGTCGAGGTCACACGTGTCTCAAGATCTGCAGCCAGGCTGTACGTCACGTCCGACCCTTCTCCTTCGATGATCGTGAATCTTTGAATAGGTACAAAACAAGCTTTTTAGAGAACTGGCAGGCGAAGACATTTATGCATGTGAATTCCTCCCTCAATCCTACGCATTTGGGAGATACGCTCATCGGTCACAGTCAGAGGTCTATTACCAAGCAGTGCATATGTCGGTATTCTTATTGGGTTCATGCCAAGTTTATTCATCGTCCCATTTATAACTCAAATGGGGATAAAATAAGATTCCCATCAACTGTGCATTTCATCATATTCAACATTTCGGAACATTTCCCTTCAAGGCTGGCTAACCTTTCCAAACAGGGCGGGTGCGCTATCATTGATAGTCAGGGTAAAAACAGGTTTTTCTCGAGGGATGACAGTTACTCATGGTCATCATGTTTATATCCGGGACAGCAGCAGGGGTCTATCAAATGGGGCGGGGATGCTTCGGGCGCTCGCGCTTGGGTGCAAAAAAGGGGAGGGGTGGGGCAATCTGGGCATTGGGGGGGGGTTAATCTAGACGTTGGTATTCGTCTCTGATGAACAGAAAAATAATAAGATGCCATGGACATACAGTTCCCCTATAAAAGGCCAGATTGGGGGACCTTAGTCGTCTTACCTGTCCTTTCCTTCTCAGCCAATTCGAGTTCTTTCATTTTGCAGAAAGGAGAGGTAGTAATATGGCGAGATACAATCATTTTGGTTTCGGTTAATTTCGCTGAACACCTTCGCGTTCAATAAGTATCCAATCAGGCTAGTGCCAGCGAGGCACGTTTTTACCATAAAAAGGAAGATGGAACAGGGAGGCTCTCGTAGAGAGTGAGAGTCGTCCGCAATCTAAACGAGCCATTCGGTACACGTATGACATGTAGAGAGACAGAGAGAGAGAGAGAGAGAGAGAGAGAGAGAGAGAGATAGATAAGGGGGGGAAGAGAGAGTGAGACGTGTACGACAATAGGTCATTTAGTGCGCTCACAACACAGAACAACAGGGGGTCAGGTAACGGAGAGACGCAAACAGAGGGAAGACGTAAATCCCTACAGTACACACACATAAACTCAGACGAAGGAAGACAGTACATGTATTATATATATATAAGACATTCACGACAAAACAGAAAACAACAGTTGGCCAACAAGGTCTATTTTATATCCTACGCATCTTTACTATCCTATTTATCTACGTGCTTAGCTCTTTTTACCCTTCCTTCCTTTTCCTTCTCGCTTGTTATCTCTGCGAGTGTTCTCAATTGCCAATACTTACACCTCGGTTAGTCGATCAGAAATTAACCTGGTCGCGCTATTTACCCATGGTTGGATCTTAAACCATTTTTCAGTTTCTTCCTTTGGTGGGAAGTTCTCCAGGCTGAGGCAACGGCAAGTATTGATCGGGAGAGCAGTCGGACAACTTGGCTATATCTATAAGAGTATGAAAAAGGGGGCAGTGCATTTTGAACATCAGCAACATTTCTAACTTCCCAGACGGGTGGTGCCGTGGTAACCCTTACCTACACACTTTCCTTTGTCCTTTCCCTACCTAGTCAAACGTCTAGTTACATTATCTAACGTGTCATTTCGAGTCAATTTTCGTCATACAGTACCCGTCAAATTTCTATGTCAGTCCATCCTCCCAGTCTCTATGTTCTAAGGAGGAACAGTCATGTTTAAGTCTACGTCTTTAGAAAAACTTATTGTCATAAGGACTATGCGCATATTCCCTCCTTCCTTTTTCGTCGGTGGTTCGATCATCGCTCTCCCATACTTCAGCCGACGTTCTGACGTGACCTACAGAAGGGAGGAGAAAGAAGGGGTGGGGGGGCAGCATTCAAACCACATTAGCATGCAGTAATCCGAAAATGTTTTTACCTACCACATACTCGACCTATCTCCACGTACTGCATTTCTTTACCACCTCGGCGTTTAAGCCCAGAGGGACCAGTGAGGTCAGATAGATAATCATTGACGATCTGTGTATCTACATGAGTTACTTGGTCGCAACCCCTTTTGCTGGGTGTAAGGGTGGCGGTCAGGTGGCATTTCTGTGGTGTCGATTTAAGTGCGTCTAAAACATTTTTCCAGCTGCCTGTGACACATAATGCAGTTGCTAAATATCTGGTCCTTTTTAACCTTCAGCTTTCATCATACTTATTCTTCGCTCACAGTAGCAAAACATCCACAACTCATTAATGCAACCGCTACAACTATGCTTTCTTTTTCAAAATACTTTTAATAAAAAAGTGCTGATGTATAAATACAGGCCTACAACCCAGTGGACCGGCCACGGAGCAGATTGGAACTGTACATAAGAAGAACGAAGTTGGTGGCAGTTCATTGCATAAAGTGCAGCAGTGCAATAAAATCGTATCAAACTTCCCTACAGAGCAAGCATGATGCATGTCAAGAATTCAGTTTTTCAATTAATTCATTAGTTCATTATCCAAATGCTCATTCATTATCTGATTTACACCAATTCATTTTCCATATCATAATTAGTACCCACCCTAAGTCAGTTCATTGTCCAAACACATGATCAATATCTATATTGCTTTCTTCTCTAAGCACATAATCACTATCCATCTTATCGACTTTCATTGTCCAAAAATGCACACGTATCTCAGAGCATCAAGATTCGAGCAATCCGGGTGAACAGGGAGTTTGAAAGTTTTGTTTCGTGTATCGGCGCCATTTTGGGCGAGGTCAGGCAGGTTCCAGCATAGTCAGAATGTCTCCAATGACTCGTGGTTGGACCAGAACCTTCCGTTGGTAGTTCAAAAAGTCTTGCGCAATGTGGTAACAGTCTAACAACATGGACCATCAGTCAAAGAGTGGGGAGGGCGGCAACAATTTTCCTACCGGGTCACTCTGGTGTTCCACCGGAACTGAACAAGTCTGTACCTTGGCGGTGTTTTAGCCATTTCCAAACTGAGGCTGGCGCTGGCAGGAGTGCGCCGATGCCCCGGTTCCCAGTGAGGGGGATGGGGGCGCCCATGCGGAGGGATCGGGGTACCCCCCGGCTCTCATAGAATCTTCAAAGTTGAGGAGAGAAGGCATGGGGCGTGCGCTCGTCCCGGGCAAAAGACCGCTTTTCGATGTGGACCCTCTTTAAGCAAAGAGCGTTGGGGTGCCGCTGGAAGCCTCCACCTGGAGGGAGGTGGGGGAGGCTCGTTTGCGCCGCCTCCCCCTTCCAGCGACCCCGCGCCGTTCCTCGGCTCCACCGCTCCGGTATTGGCAGTGCCGGCTATTGAAGATGGGGGGGGGGGGGGGGGGTCGGTGGCTGAGGCAAGACATTCCCCCCCCCCCCTTCTGACATGTGGCGGGACTACTTGCAATTGTCCAGGCGCTGACATGTGGCGGGACTACCTACAATTGTCCATGCGTTGACATGTGGCGGGACTACCTGTAATCGCCGCCGTCCTTGCCTCAGCTTCGGCCTTCTTTGCAGGCCGGATCAGGCGAGAGTGAGAGAGGGGGGGGGAGGTGGTCGGAGGCTGAGGCAAGACAGCCCCCCCCGTGGCCTGCAGGGCAGCAGAAGAGGGGAGAAGGAGAGGTCATTACGATTCTTTGGGCCGTCCGCCCAACAGCCTCCCCTTCCGACTGCGGCCAGGCGAGCCCCGCATGCCTCGAGGCCTCGCCTTCCGGATGGGCGTAACCGCGGACCTGTTGCACTTCGGGAGCTTCCGGAATGGGGGTAGGTACCTATTGATTTTGTATCTATTTCATGTGACCGTTATTTGGGCGTGGTGGGCAATGAGGCAGACATGTTTGGAGCAGGAGTAGGCAGCCTAACCTAGCTACCTCGCGGCTGTCTTGCTGTCGATTCTTTGCCATTTTATATTTCTTATTACGAACAGTTTCTAATGTTTCTTATTTTTAGTGAAGTCGAAAGCTCATCAGGGGGTTACTGACTTAGCCCGATTTCTTTTTATTTTTCCTTCGTTTCTTTAGCGTGTTTCGAGCTAAAGTTTTCTTGTTAGTAGGGAACGGTGATCACTTCATATTTTTATGTGTCCTTTTCACTAGGGGGTACTTCTGGACGGACCAGACGAGTTCCCTCCAATAAATGGTCCGGGGTGGAACTAGATTATCGATCAAAGGGGAACATATATTCCTTCATTAGGGTATCATCCTGGACAGACCAAACGATGTACTTCCACTTACTAGGGTAGCCTCCTGGACGGACCAGATGGTCTACTTCCACTAAATGGCCCATGAGTGGGGAGCATATGTCCTCCATAAGGGTAGTCTCCTGGGCGGACCATGCGAGCTACCCCCCAAATAACCAGTGGGGAGTGGGTAGGACTGACGAATTCACAAAGGGGCATAACCTACCCTTTACTACTTGCAAAGACTAGACAGAATATTTCTATTCCACGTTGTTTGTAAGTAGAAAATACCTCAAACGAAACAATTCCTGGAACAACAATGTCCAGGCAACCAATCAATCAGTGGGGAGAAAAACAGGCATGACGGATTACAACGGGGACAAACGTCTGCATTACCTGCCCTTCGCTATCCATAAAGGAAGACAGAATATTTCTATTCGTCTCTGTTTGTAGACAGGGAAGATCTCAAAGAGCAACAATCGATTATTAATCGATTCCAAACAATCAGTGGGGAGAAAAGTAGGCATGACGGATTACAACGGGGACAAAAGTCTGCATTACCTACCCTTCTCTATCTGCAAAGAGGGACGACGTTCCTATTCGCCGCTGTTTGCAAACAGAGAATGTCTCGTTCTCAATAAGAGAACCAATATTTCAAGTAGCATCCAAAGCTAAATGAACCAATACCAACAATATCAGTATACAAATACGGATTCCAATACAATCAATCAATCAATCAGGTGGATAGAACCACCCTACCAATCAGGCGTAAAAACACCCTACTTAATCTTACCCGGACCGGACCATACGGATAGTTCTTCGTGTTCCTCCTCCAGCGCCCGATCGTTCTCTTACTCCGTGTAGCATTCCTGTGGGATTCCAGTCAGGACAATAGGTCACTCGAGAGAGGTCCGTTCAGAATCGGTGAAGTTCATTCAATCGGCAGCCGGACGAGGGCCCTCTCAAGGCAGGTATACTCCGATCATTTAGATGTTCACCTCATCGTCTGGATCTCTCTTACTGGACCTTATGTCACTGATGGACCCCGCGTTGGGACGCCAATTGTAAAAGGTGAGCCCATATTGCTATCGATGCCCAGGCTGCTGGCGCAAGTCGCCTCTTAGTTCCCATTCTGAATAGTTACCAAATAAAGAGACGGGCGCTGGGAGCAGGAATCACAAGAACAGAGTTTTATTTCTCATGAGGAGAGCCTGTCATTTTGGACACGAAACACAGTGTCTTTCGGGAGGTGCTCTAACAAGTGAGCTGAGACTCAGTCTTTTATACTTTACAAAACACTTGGCATTACAATCGCGATATTGTGACACAAGGAAAAGACATCCACATAATCCTCGTGTCAATCCCACCCCACATGTGTTCACAATAGGGACCCTTGACCTGCTGATAAGAGGGGAGGGCAATCACGCAGCTGAGTGTTCCGTCAACTGTTTAGGATGTGTGCGCCTGATCATAGCCCAGGGGGTGGGGTGGCCAGGATCAATAGTGGGTCCTTTGAAGAGGAGTGATTCCATACAATAAGCAGTAAACAGTATCTCCTGGCTTAGGCGATGACCTCAGACATGTGTGGACAGTCAATCGCGGAGGGAGGGTTTACTAACAGAGGGGTTATTCAGGAAAGGAGAGGAGGTGCTGGTCAGGCGCGGCCATGACTCCCAAGGACAGGGTCTTGCAGAAGAAGAAGGTTTATGACTTACCCGTGTGAGGAGAAGGGAGGGGGAGCCAGGGTGGACACAGGGACAGAGTCGCATAGAGGGAGAGAGATCTTATGACCCGTACATGAGAGAGCGGGGGCAGTCAGGTGCAGCTGGGGAGGGCTATGTCAGCTAAGGCGAAGGATGCCTCTTCAAGAGGGAATGGGGAGGGTTTGCGTGGGTCAAGCAGGAGGGTTGCCTTTCAGGGCAGGGTCGCGCAGAGGGAGAGGGTTTCATAGCCTATGCATGTGAGAGAGGGAGGGGGGTTCAGATACGCGCAGAAGGGAAGCCGGTGATTCTAATGAGCAGGAAAAAGGCCAGGGTGCCTAAAATGGCTGTCATGTACATATGGGTGCAGGCCTTTGCTGGCAGAGGGATGCAGTCAATGCTTTACGGTATTCATGGTGCGTGCAGGGAGAGGAGTGGGAAAAGGGAAATGAACGTTGCTTATGTACATCAATATTTCTAATTTTCTACACTCATTCTTCCACAACAAAATTGCAGACATCCACAACAGCTTCGACAACCAACCCGGAGACCAACCCTCCCAACCATCTACTGGACCTTCACCCCCCTCGAACATCCTTAATGACTGGAACCCTATCTCCACTGAGGACACCATCCGCCTGATGAATTCCATCCACTCAGGATCCCCCACAGACCCTTGCCCTCACCACATCTTCAACAAAGCAGACTCCATCATAGCACCGCACCTCCGAGACGTCATCAACGGCTCCTTCAAATCCGCCACCTTCCCAGAAAGCTGGAAACACGCTGAACTCAGCGCCCTTCTGAAAAAACCCACAGCGGACCCCACCGAACTCAAAAATTACCGCCCCATCTCGCTCCTTCCATTCCCGGCCAAAGTCATCGAGAAAGCAGTCAACAACCAGCTCGCCGCCTTCCTCGAAGCCAACAAATCCCTCGACTCCTCACAGTCCGGCTTCCGAGCAAAACACAGCACTGAGACCGCCCTCATCGCAGCAACAGACGACATTCGAACTCTACTGGACAATGGAGACACAGTCGCCCTCATCCTCCTCGACCTCTCCGCAGCCTTCGACACAGTCTGCCATAGCACCCTTCTACAGCGCCTCAGAAACATCGGAATCCAAGGAAAAGCACTGGATTGGATCACCTCGTTCCTCACCGGAAGAACCCAGAGAGTCCGCCTTCCACCATTCAAGTCAGAGGTTACTGAAGTCATCTGCGGCGTACCTCAAGGGTCCTCACTCAGTCCCACCCTCTTCAACGTATACATGAGCCCCCTCGCGGCCATCGCACGCCAACACAACCTCAACATCATCTCCTACGCGGATGACACTCAACTGATCCTATCACTCACCAATGACCCTAGCACCGCCAAAACTAACCTACACGAAGGAATGAAAGAAGTAGCCGAATGGATGAAACACAGCCGTCTGAAACTGAACTCAGACAAAACAGAAGTCCTTATCTTAGGTACCTCCCCCTCTGCATGGGACGACTCTTGGTGGCCAGAAGCCCTTGGAAAAGCACCCATCCCGACAGACCACGCACGGAACCTGGGCGTCATCCTGGATTCCTCACTTTCGATGAACAGACAAGTCAACGCCGTCTCTTCATCTTGCTTCAACATTCTTCGCATGCTCAAAAAAACCTTTCGTTGGATCCCCACCGAAACTAGGAAAACGGTCACCCACGCTCTGGTCACGAGCCGACTGGACTATGGAAACACCCTCTACGCCGGTACTACAGCTAAACTCCAGAAAAAACTCCAACGAATACAAAACGCCTCAGCCAGACTCATATTAGACATCCCGCATAAAGAACATATCTCTGGTCACCTGAAAAACCTCCACTGGCTTCCTGTCAATAAGAGGATCACTTTCCGGCTCCTAACCCACGCACACAAAGCACTCTACGAAATCGGACCAGAATGCCTCAACACACGACTGTGCTTCTACACCCCCTCCTACCACCATGGGAGGTAGATCCTTCTCCTACCTGGCAGCTAAAACCTGGAACTCACTTCCCACTTACCTTCGCCTTACCCAGAACCACCTATCGTTCAGAAAGCAACTTAAAACGTGGATATTTGACAAGTAATTCCTCACCCCTCCTCAAGCGCCTTGAGACCCTCTGGGTATGTAGCGCGCTATATAAATTCTTTGACTTTGACTTTGACTTTGACTTTGACTGTCCAGGGCTGCAGAGGAGGAGAGGCCTGTCCAGGAGTGCGGAGGAGGAGAAGTCTGTTCAGAGGTATAGAAGAGGTTAGGCCTGTCCAGGGGTGCAGAGGAGGAGATGCCTGTCCAGGGGCAGAGAAGGAGAGGCCTGTCCAGGGGTACAGAGGAGGAGAGGCCTTTCCAGGGGTGCAGAGGAGGTGAGGCCTGTTCAGCGGTGCAGAGGAGGAGAGGCCTGACCAGGGGTACAGAGGAGTGAGGCCTGTCCAGAGGCGCAGAGGAGGTGAGGCCTGTCCAGGAGTGCGGAGGAGGAGAGGCCTGTTCAGAGGTATAGAAGAGGTGAGGCCTGTCCATGGGGTGCAGAGGAGGTGAGGCCTGTCCAGGAGTGCGGAGGAGGAGAGGCCTGTTCAAAGGGATAGAAGAGGTGAGGCCTGTCCAGGGGTGCAGAGGAGGAGATGCCTGTCCAGGTGCAGAGGAGGTGAGGCCTATCCAGGGGAGCAGTGTCTCTCTTTGGGGGACTGTGCATAGCGCCGCGAGGCTCAGGGCGGAGTGAGAAGCGCTGTATGGGGTGGAATGAAGTCTGGGCTCCTCTGTCCTTAATGAGAATCCTTCACGAGAGCCCCTGGGAGCAGCACCGAGAGGCCTGTCCAGGGGTGCAGAGGAGGTGAGGCCTGTCTAGGGGGCAGAGGAGGAAAGGCCTGTCCAGGGGTGCAGAGGAGGTGAGGCCTGTTCAGGGGTGCAGAGGAGGAGAGGCCTGACCAGGGATACAGAGGAGGCGAGGCCTGTCCACAGGCGCAGAGGAGGTGAGGCCTGTCCAGAGGAGCAGAGGCGGTGAGGCCTGTCCAGGGGTGCAGAGGAGGAGAGGCCTGTCCAGGAATGTGGAGGAGGAGAGGCCTGTTCAGAGTTATAGAAGAGGTGAGGCCTGTCCAGGGGTGCAGAGGAGGTGAGGCCTGTCCAGGGGAGTGAAGGAGGTGAGGCCTGTCCAGGGGTACAGAGGAGTTGCGGCCTGTCCAGGGGTGCAGAGGACCTGAGGCCTCTCCAGGGGTGCAGAGGAGGTGAGGCCTGTCCAGGGGGTGCAGAGAAGGAGAGGCCTGTCCAGGGGTGCAGAGGAGGCGAGGCCTGTCCAGGGGTGCAGAGGAGGAGAGGCCTGTCCAGGGGTGCAGAGGAGGAAAGGCCTGTCCAGGGGTGCAGAAGAGGAGAGGCCTTTCCAGAGGAGTGCAGAGGAGGCGAGGCCTGTCCAGAGGTGCAGAGGAGGCGAGGCCTGTCCAGAGGTGCAGAGGAGGCGAGGCCTGTCCAGGGGTGCAGAGGAGGAGAGGCCTGTCCAGGGGTGCAGAGGAGGAAAGTCCTGTCCAAGGACAGAGGAGGAGAGGCTTGTCCGGGGTGCAGAGAAGGTGAGGCCTGTCCAGTGGTGCAGAGGAGGTGAGGCCTAGCCAGGGGAGCAGAGTCTCTCTTCAGGGGACTGTGCATAGTTCCGCGAGGCTCAGGGCGGTGTGAGAAGCGCTGTATGGGGTGGAATGAAGTCTGGGCTCCTCTGTCCTTAATGAGAATCCTTCACCGAGAGCACCTCTGAGAAGCACCGAGAGGCATGTCCAGGGGTGCAGAGGAGGTGAGGCCTGTCCAGGGGGCAGAGGAGGAAAGGCCTGTCCAGGGGTGCAGAGGAAGTAAGGCCTGTCCAGGGGGTGCAGAGCAGGAAAGGCATGTCCAGACGAGTGCAGAGGAGGTGAGGCCAGTCCAGGGGTGCAGAGGAGGTGAGGCCTGTCCAGGGGTGCAGAAGAGATGAGGCCTGTCCTGGGGGTACAGAGGAGGTGAGGCCTGTCCAGGGGGTGCAGAGGAGTAGAGGCCTGTCCAGAGGAGTGCAGAGGAGGTGAGGCCAGTCTGGGGGTGCAGAGGAGGTGAGGCCTGTCCAGGGGTGCAGAGGATGTGAGGCCTGTCCAGGGGTACAGAGGAGGTGAGGCCTGTCCTGGGTGTAGAGGAGGTGAGGCCTGTCTTGGGGGGTACAGCGGAGGTGAGGCCTGTCTTGGGGGGTACAGCGGAGGTGAGGCTTGGCCAAAGGGTGCAAAGGAGGTGAGGCATGTCCTTTTCAGGGGGGTTGCAAAGAAGGTGACGCCTGTCCAAGAGGTGCAGAGGAGGTGAGGCCTCCCCAGGGGGAAGAGAGGAGGTGGCCTGTCCTCGAGGAGTAGAGCAGGTGAGGCCTGTCCGGGGGTGTAGAGGTGATGAGGTCAGCGAAGCTGATGCAGAAGAGTTGAGGCCTGTTCCACGGGGGTGCAGAAGAGGTGAGGCCTGTCCAGGGGTGCAGAGGAGGTGAGGCCTGTCCAGGGGCGCAGAGGTGGTGAGGCCTGTCCAGGGGTGCAGAGGAATAGAGGCCTGTCCAGGGGTGCATAGGAGGTTAGGCCTGTCCAGAGAACTGTGCAGGGGTGCAGAGGAGGAGAGGCCTGTCCAGGGGTGCAGAGGAGGTGAGACCTCTCCAGGGGTGTAGAGGAGGTGAGGCCTGTCCAGGGGGTGCAGAAGAGGAGAGGCCTGTCCAGAAGAGTGCAGAGGAGGCGAGGCCAGTCCAGGGGTGCAGAGGAGGTAAGGCCTGTCCAGGGGCGCAGAGGACGTGAGGCCTGTCCAGGGGTGCAGAGGAGGCGAGGCCTGTCCAAGGGCAGAGGAGGAGAGGCATGTCCGGGGTGCAGAGGAGGTGAGGCCTGTCCAGGGTTGCAGAAGAGATGAGGCCTGTCCTGGGGTACAGAGGAGGTGAGGCCTGTCCAGGGGTGCAGAGGAGGTGAGGCCTGTCCAGGGGTGCAGAGGAGGAGAAGCCTGCGCCAAAGGTAAGCCCGTCTACGCCCGTCCGCGCCTGGACCGCGCCCAGCGCCAGACCCCCTGGCCCTCGCATTGCCCAACAATCCCGCATTACCTACAATGCCACCACCCTCCTAGCCCTTAACCCCGGCCGCTCCCCCAACTGCGTCCAAGCCGCTCCTGGACACACCCATGGACCTTTCTCATGCTACTCCTGCAAATTCATCGGCACCGTCAACAACTCCGCAACGAACACACCACAGATCCCCGACCCCAACCACCTACAATGCATCTTGCTCAACACCCGATCGGTCCACAGGCACGCCATTGACCTATGGAATCTACTAGACACCATCTCTCCGGACGTCGCCTTCCTTACAGAAACATGGATGAACGCCTCCTCCGCCCCAGACATCACCATTGCCATCCCAGAAGATTATAAGATCATACACAAGGACCGTACCGGCCACACAGGAGGAGGAATCGCTATCGTCCATAAGAAATCCATCCACATCTCAACCAGCTCTGACATCAATCTCGCCAACTCTGAACACCTTCACTTCCAGATCCACATCGACCCCAAGACCACACTCAGAGGCACCCTCCTTTACAGGCCTCCAGGACCCCGCGCACAATTTAGTGAGGACATCACGGACTTCATCACTCCACACGCGCTCCCCTCCGAGGAATACATCCTTTTGGGAGACCTCAACTTTCACCTTGAAAAGATCAACGACCGCAACACCACCACCCTTTTGGACAACCTCGCAAACCTCGGACTTAAACAACTTGTCACTACCCCCACCCACATCGCAGGTCACACTCTCGACCCTATCTTCACCTCCAGCAATCATGTCTCCTTCAGCCACACTACGGCTCTCCTCTGGACTGACCACAGCTGCGTTCACTTTACCTACAACAAGCCCAAACCCAACAACTACCCCCAACCAACTCAGCAAAGAAACTGGAACAAAATCACCATCGACCAGATCTCCTCATCGCTTCTTCTTAACCCCCCAGCCCACTCCTCAAACCCCGACCAAGCCGCCACCAACCTCTCCCTATGGCTATCCAACAGCGCCGACATCCTAGCACCACTGAAAAAGCGACAAAGCAAACTTGGCAGCAAGAAGGCCTCATGGTTCAACGATGATCTTAAGAAATCCAAGAAACTCTGCCGCTACCTTGAGAAGGCCTGGAAAAAAGACCCAACCACCAGCACCAAGGACGCCTTCAAAAACGCCACCCGTATACACCACCAACTGATCCGAAAGGCCAAGAAAACCGCCTTCAAGGAACGACTAGATAACAACGCCCACAACAGCAAGGAACTTATCAACATCGTCAAGGAATTTACCAATCCCCAGGCCAACTCTAACGACATCACCCCCTCTCAAGCACTCTGCGACTCCCTAGCCTCATTCTTCCACAACAAAATTGCAGACATCCACAACAGCTTCGACAACCAACCCGGAGACCAACCCTCCCAACCATCTACTGGACCTTCACCCCCCTCGAACACCCTTAATGACTGGAACCCTATCTCCACTGAGGACACCATCCGCCTGATGAATTCCATCCACTCAGGATCCCCCACAGACCCTTGCCCTCACCACATCTTCAACAAAGCAGACTCCATCATAGCACCGCACCTCTGAGACGTCATCAACGGCTCCTTCAAATCCGCCACCTTCCCAGAAAGCTGGAAACACGCTGAACTCAGCGCCCTTCTGAAAAAACCCACAGCGGACCCCACCGAACTCAAAAATTACCGCCCCATCTCGCTCCTTCCATTCCCGGCCAAAGTCATCGAGAAAGCAGTCAACAACCAGCTCGCCGCCTTCCTCGAAGCCAACAAATCCCTCGACTCCTCACAGTCCGGCTTCCGAGCAAAACACAGCACTGAGACCGCCCTCATCGCAGCAACAGACGACATTCGAACTCTACTGGACAATGGAGACACAGTCGCCCTCATCCTCCTCGACCTCTCCGCAGCCTTCGACACAGTCTGCCATAGCACCCTTCTACAGCGCCTCAGAAACATCGGAATCCAAGGAAAAGCACTGGATTGGATCACCTCCTTCCTCACCGGAAGAACCCAGAGAGTCCGCCTTCCACCATTCAAGTCAGAGGTTACTGAAGTCATCTGCGGCGTACCTCAAGGGTCCTCACTCAGTCCCACCCTCTTCAACGTATACATGAGCCCCCTCGCGGCCATCGCACGCCAACACAACCTCAACATCATCTCCTATGCGGATGACACTCAACTGATCCTATCACTCACCAATGACCCTAGCACCGCCAAAACTAACCTACACGAAGGAATGAAAGAAGTAGCCGAATGGATGAAACACAGCCGTCTGAAACTGAACTCAGATAAAACAGAAGTCCTTATCTTAGGTACCTCCCCCTCAGCATGGGACGACTCTTGGTGGCCAGAAGCCCTTGGAAAATCACCCATCCCGACAGACCACGCACGGAACCTGGGCGTCATCCTGGATTCCTCACTTTCGATGAACAGACAAGTCAACGCCGTCTCTTCATCTTGCTTCAACATTCTTCGCATGCTCAAAAAAACCTTTCGTTGGATCCCCACCGAAACTAGGAAAACGGTCACCCACGCTCTGGTCACGAGCCGACTGGACTATGGAAACACCCTCTACGCCGGTACTACAGCTAAACTCCAGAAAAAACTCCAACGAATACAAAACGCCTCAGCCAGACTCATATTAGACATCCCGCGTAAAGAACATATCTCTGGTCACCTGAAAAACCTCCACTGGCTTCCTGTCAATAAGAGGAACACTTTCCGGCTCCTAACCCACGCACACAAAGCACTCTACGAAATCGGACCAGAATGCCTCAACACACGACTGTGCTTCTACACCCCCTCCCACTAGCTACGATCATCCAACCAAGCCCTTGCCACTGTACCCCGCATCAACAAAACCACCATGGGAGGTAGATCCTTCTAAAACCTGGAACTCACTTCCCACTTACCTTCGCTTTACCCAGAACCACTTATCATTCAGAAAGCAACTTAAAACGTGGATATTTGACAAGTAATTCCTCACCCCTCCTCAAGCGCCTTGAGACCCTCTGGGTATGTAGCGCGCTATATAAATTCTTTGACTTTGACTTTGACTTTGACTGTCCAGGGCTGCAGAGGAGGAGAGGCCTGTCCAGGAGTGCGGAGGAGGAGAAGTCTGTTCAGAGGTATAGAAGAGGTTAGGCCTGTCCAGGGGTGCAGAGGAGGAGATGCCTGTCCAGGGGCAGAGAAGGAGAGGCCTGTCCAGGGGTACAGAGGAGGAGAGGCCTTTCCAGGGGTGCAGAGGAGGTGAGGCCTGTTCAGCGGTGCAGAGGAGGAGAGGCCTGACCAGGGGTACAGAGGAGTGAGGCCTGTCCAGAGGCGCAGAGGAGGTGAGGCCTGTCCAGGAGTGCAGAGGAGGAGAGGCCTGTTCAGGAGTGCAGAGGAGGAGAGGCCTGTTCAGAGGTATAGAAGAGGTGAGGCCTGTCCATGGGGTGCAGAGGAGGTGAGGCCTGTCCAGGAGTGCGGAGGAGGAGAGGCCTGTTCAAAGGGATAGAAGAGGTGAGGCCTGTCCAGGGGTGCAGAGGAGGAGATGCCTGTCCAGGTGCAGAGGAGGTGAGGCCTATCCAGGGGAGCAGTGTCTCTCTTTGGGGGACTGTGCATAGCGCCGCGAGGCTCAGGGCGGAGTGAGAAGCGCTGTATGGGGTGGAATGAAGTCTGGGCTCCTCTGTCCTTAATGAGAATCCTTCACGAGAGCCCCTGGGAGCAGCACCGAGAGGCCTGTCCAGGGGTGCAGAGGAGGTGAGGCCTGTCCAGGGGGCAGAGGAGGAAAGGCCTGTCCAGGTGTGCAAAGGAGGTAAGGCCTGTCCAGGGGGTGCAGAACAGGAAAGGCCTGTCCAGAGGAGTGCAGAGGAGGTGAGGCCAGTCCAGGGGTGCAGAAGAGATGAGACCTGTCCTGGGGCTACAGAGAAGGTGAGGCCTGTCCAGGGGTGCAGAGGAGGTGAGGCCTGTCCAGGGGTGCAGAGGAGGTGAGCCCTGTCCATGGGTACAGAAGAGATGAGGCCTGTCCTGGGGCTACAGAGAAGGTGAGGCCTGTCCAGGGGTGCAGAGGAGGTGAGGCCTGTCCAGGGGTGCAGAGGAGGAGAGGCCTGTCCAGGGGTGCAGAGGAGGAGAGGCCTGTCCAGGAGTGCAGAGGAGGAGAGGCCTGTTAGGAGGTATAGAAAAGGTTAGGCCTGTCCAGGGGCAGAGGAGGAGAGGCCTGTCCAAGGGTGCAGAGGAGGTGAGGCCTGTTCAGGGGTGCAGAGGAGGAGAGGCCTGACCAGGGGTACAGAGGAGGTGAGACCTGTCCAGAGGCGCAGAGGAGGTGAGGCCTGTCCAGAGGAGCAGAGGCGGTGAGGCCTGTCCAGGGGTGCAGAGGAGGTGAGGCCTGTCCAGAAATGCGGAGGAGGAGAGGCCTGTTCAGAGGTATAGAAATGGTGAGGCCTGTCCAGGGGTGCAGAGGAGGAGATGCCTGTCCAGGGGCAGAGGAGGAGAGGCCTGTCCAGGGGTGCAGAGGAGGTGAGGCCTGTTCAGGGGTGCAGAGGAGGAGAGGCCTGACCAGGCATACAGAGGAGGCGAGGCCTGTCCACAGGTGCAGAGGAGGTGAGGCCTGTCCAGAGGAGCAGAGGCGGTGAGGCCTGTCCAGGGGTGCAGAGGAGGAGAGGCCTGTCCAGGAATGTGGAGGAGGAGAGGCCTGTTCAGAGGTATAGAAGAGGTGAGGCCTGTCCAGGGGTGCAGAGGAGGTGAGGCCTGTCCAGGGGAGTGAAGGAGGTGAGGCCTGTCCAGGGGTAAAGAGGAGTTGCGGCCTGTCCAGGGGTGCAGAGGACCTGAGGCCTCTCCAGGGGTGCAGAGGAGGTGAGGCCTGTCCAGGGGGTGCAGAGAAGGAGAGACCTGTCCAGGGGTGCAGAGGAGGCGAGGCCTGTCCAGGGGTGCAGAGGAGGAAAGGCCTGTCCAGGGGTGCAGAGGAGGAAAGGCCTGTCCAGGGGTGCAGAAGAGGAGAGGCCTTTCCAGAGGAGTGCAGAGGAGGCGAGGCCTGTCCAGAGGTGCAGAGGAGGCGAGGCCTGTCCAGAGGTGCAGAGGAGGCGAGGCCTGTCCAGGGGTGCAGAGGAGGAGAGGCCTGTCCAGGGGTGCAGAGGAGGAAAGTCCTGTCCAAGGGCAGAGGAGGAGAGGCCTGTCCGGGGTGCAGAGAAGGTGAGGCCTGTCCAGTGATGCAGAGGAGGTGAGGCCTAGCCAGGGGAGCAGAGTCTCTCTTCAGGGGACTGTGCATAGTTCCGCGAGGCTCAGGGGGGTGTGAGAAGCGCTGTATGGGGTGGAATGAAGTCTGGGCTCCTCTGTCCTTAATGAGAATCCTTCACCGAGAGCTCCTGTGAGAAGCACCGAGAGGCATGTCCAGGGGTGCAGAGGAGGTGAGGCCTGTCCAGGGGGCAGAGGAGGAAAGGCCTGTCCAGGGGTGCAGAGGAAGTAAGGCCTGTCCAGGGGGTGCAGAGCAGGAAAGGCATGTCCAGACGAGTGCAGAGGAGGTGAGGCCAGTCCAGGGGTGCAGAGGAGGTGAGGCCTGTCCAGGGGTGCAGAAGAGATGAGGCCTGTCCTGGGGGTACAGAGGAGGTGAGGCCTGTCCAGGGGGTGCAGAGGAGTAGAGGCCTGTCCAGAGGAGTGCAGAGGAGGTGAGGCCAGTCTGGGGGTGCAGAGGAGGTGAGGCCTGTCCAGGGGTGCAGAGGATGTGAGGCCTGTCCAGGGGTACAGAGGAGGTGAGGCCTGTCCTGGGTGTAGAGGAGGTGAGGCCTGTCTTGGGGGGTACAGCGGAGGTGAGGCTTGTCTTGGGGGGTACAGCGGAGGTGAGGCTTGGCCAAAGGGTGCAAAGGAGGTGAGGCATGTCCTTTTCAGGGGGGTTGCAAAGAAGGTAAACGCCTGTCCAAGAGGTGCAGAGGAGGTGAGGCCTCCCCAGGGGGAAGAGAGGAGGTGGCCTGTCCTCGGGGAGTAGAGCAGGTGAGGCCTGTTCGGGGGTGCAGAGGTGATGAGGTCAGCGAAGCTGATGCAGAAGAGTTGAGGCCTGTTCCACGGGGGTGCAGAGGAGGTGTGGCCTGTCCAGGGGTGCAGAGGAGGTGATGCCTGTCCTGAGGGGTGCAGAGGAGATGCTTGTCCAGGGGGAGCAGAAGAGGTGAGATCTGTCCTGGGTGTGCAGATGAGGTGAGGCCTGTCCCGGGGTACAGAGAAAGTGAGGCCTGTCCAGGGTTGCAGAGGAGGTGAGGCCTGTCCAGAGGAGTGCAGAGGGGGTGAGGCCAGTCCAGGGGTGCACAGGAGGTGAGGCCTGTCTAGGGGTGCAGAGGAGGTGAGGCCTGTCCCGGGGTACAGAGAAGGTAAGGCCTGTCCCGGGTGCAGATGAGGTGAGGCCTGTCCAGGGGGTGCAGAGCAGGAGAGGCCTGTCCATAGGAGTGCAGAGGAGGCGAGGCCAGTCCAGGGGAGCCGAGGAGGTGAGGCCTGTCCAGGGGCACAGAGGATGTGAGGCCTGTCCAGGGGTGCAGAGGAGGAGAGGCCTATCCAGGGGTGCAGAGGAGGAGAGGCCTGTCCAAGGGGCAGAGAAGGAGATGCCTGTCCGGGGTGCAGAGGAGGTGAGACCTGTCCAGTGGTGCAGAAGAGGTGAGGCCTATCCAGGGGAGCAGTGTCTCTCTTCGGGGGGCTGTGCATAGCGCCGCGAGGCTCAGGGCGGAGTGAGAGGCGCTCTCTGGGGTGGAATGAAGTCTGGGCTCCTCTGTCCTTAATGAGAATCCTTCACCGGGAGCTCCTGGGAGAAGCACCGATAGGCCTGTCCAGGGGTGCAGAGGAGGTGAGGCCTGTCCAGGGGGCAGAGGAGGAAAGGCCAGTCCAGGGGCGCAGAGGAGGTGAGGCCTGTCCAGGGGTACAGAGGAGGAGAGGCCTGTCATGGGGTGCAGAGGAGTTGAGGCATGTCCAGGGGTGCAGAGGAGGTGAGGCCTGTCCTGGGGGTACAGAGGAGGTGAGGCCTATCCAGGGGGTGCAGAGGAGGAGAGACCTGTCCAGAGGAGTGCAGAGGAGGCGAGGCCAGGCCGGGGGTACAGAGGAGGTGAGGCCTGTCCAGGGGTGCAGAGGATGTGAGGCCTGTCCAGGGTGCAGAGGAGGTGAGACCTGTCTGGGGTGCAGAGGAGGTGAGGCCTGTCCTGGGGGGTACAGCAGAGGTGAGGCTTGTCCAAAGGATCCAAAGGAGGTGAGGCATGTCCTTTTCAGGGGGTTGCAAAGAAGGTGACGCCTGTCCAAGAGGTGCAGAGGAGGTGAAGCCTCCCCAGGGGGAGGAGAGGAAGTGGCCTGTCCAGGGGGAGTAGAGTAGGTGAGGCCTGTCCAGGGGTGCAGCGGTGATGAGGCCTGCGAAGCTGATGCAGAAGAGTTGAGGCCTGTTCCACGGGGGTGCAGAGGATGTATGGCCTGTCCAGGGGTGCAGAGGAGGTGATGCCTGTCCTGTGGGGTGCAGAGGAGATGCCTGTCCAGGTGAGCAGAAGAGGTGAGGCCTGTCTCGGGCGTGCAGAGGAGGTGAGGCCTGTCCCGGTGCGTACAGAGGAGGTGAGGCCTGTCCCGGGGTGAAGAGGAGGTGAGGCCTGTCCTGATGGGTGCAGGGGAGATGCCTGTCCAGGGGGAGAAGAGGAGGTGAGGCCTGTCCACGATGCAGAGGAGGTGAAGCATGTCCTGTCCAGGGGGTTAAGAGCAGGTAAGGTCTGTCCAGGGGTGCAGAGGAGGTGGTACCTGTCCTGAGCCGGGGGTGCAGATGAGGTGAGGCATATCCAGGAGGGGTGCAGAGTGGTTGAGGCGTGTCCAGGAGGATGCAGAGGAGTGGAGGTGTGTCGTCTGCTGGGATGAAACCTGCCGTGTAGGGATAGGAGGTGAGGCCTCTCCTGTTCTCTTGGTATGAAGAATGTGGACCGCCTCAGCCGCTGCTCTCACCGCCCAGAGATGCTCCTTTCCAGACATATCATTTTATTTTAAGAGCTCATAATCCGAGTTTTTGAAAAGTATCTGGAGTTACCACAGAGCCGCAGATGGCTCGTGACAAAGGCACACATCTCCTCCAAGCATGGAGTTTATTTTTTAAACCACTGTCTTTAGTAAAGTAACCAAGACTACAACCCCCAGAATGCACTTACGTATTACATGAAAGTACAGGCATGAATATTCGGGGGATCACTCTACGGAAATATTTGGTACTTCCCAGGACATCGTAGCAGTGAAGAGTAGAACAGTTCATGTGCAAGGACGATCATTCTCAGCCTGTTTCTGTGGATTGGGAGTCCAGTGAGATCTGTGATAATATGAATCTCTCTAAAGGAGATTTCACACAGTTTTATCTATTTCAGGGAGAAATACAATGAAAAACAGGGGGCGCCTCAGTCTCTGGTATCCTTGGATTGTGGTTCTGAAAATTCCGGACTCGTGAATAAAACTTTGTCGTAGCATGACGAATTTGATATCAAAAGACCGAGAATGGCTAGTACACTATGTACAAGCATTTTCTTCATATTCGAGTGACGATTTCACCTCGAAATCGTCATTTTTGTCCCGAACCCTTGGCTTCCATTTTGTGTACTGCAGCCATTTTGTGAGTTGCCCTCACATAGGCTTATAACTACAGCCAAATTCGATATCAAAGGACACGTACACCTTAATTGACTTTTCTGTGACCTGGGCAAGCTGGAACCATGGCCCCAGGCCAAACCTGTTTGGTCCGTTCCTCTCCCAGTGGCCGAACAAGATAGCATCAAGGCACAGCCTGCCATAAACCCTTTTCATCGCACACACACCCTGCCTAATCTTGCTCACACCTGTCCCTGTTCTTTTCTCACTGACTTGCTTTATGATGAGGAGGTACCCGTTTTTATTGGGGGTCTACCGGTATCTGATGGAAATGCTGGGCCTTGCCGGATAATTTATTGTGGGCTGGACAAACTGTGATGTGGGCTTGTCATCATGACTCTGCTTTTCCTTTGTAGTGGAAACATGTGAATGGTATACTAAAATGTGGAGAATGTTTGCCTGAAGCACAATATTTTGTATAAAAAGAGAAGCCTGGCTTTGTAAGATTGAGCAGTCTCCTGAGAATATACACACCGTGTTGTTGTACTTCTAGGACACCTGTTACTTGGTTGCAGCCAATAAAATCGATCCTTGACTTCACCTAGAAGACTCTGAGTTTCTGTGGTCTGAATCAGGAAAGTACTCGAGGTCTTTGGGTGTACCCTGACACCGCTGGGTTACCGGTTCGGTACCGATTCTGAAAAACCCAGTACCTCAGTTGGTTCCCAACGTGGGGCGATTCCAGCAGTACCGGTCCAGCCAGAGGTTCGTGAGGAGCTTCGTGTGAAAATTCTGGAAGAAGGCCGCCACTTCATCGACCCCTGCATGTCGACGTGGTCCGAAAGTCTTTGCTGCGAGGTTCCCCGCTTCCCGATGGCTACGAAGGACTGCTGCCCCGGCTATCGCCCTGATTTGGACCCTTGAAGTTTGGTAGAGCGAAACGATAAGACGAGTCTTCTGGTGACGTCATCGATATCTCAGTTAAGTATAAGTGGAGCGTCTCCCAGTCCTTAGTTGGTTCTTAGTTTTGGGTATCCCTCGGGATCGCTTTGTTTGGAATTTGCAAGTGCCAAAGCCGAAGGACTCGTGTATTCACGAGAAATATCGTAATCGATAATCCTTTGAAGTTTGGAGCTAGACTAGAGAGCGAAGATGCCTGGTCTTAGCAGACTTGGAAATTTGTTTTGTCTTGGTTGTAATAATAGGGACTCCCGATTGGAGGACTCGTGTCCTGTTCCTCCGATTGGAACTCCAACTTATGAACTATATGTAAAACATCGAGTAGGCCCCATCACATACAATGAAGTGTGGATCAAATACACCAGAAAAGACGATGTTTTAAAATGGCCCCAATACGGTAGCTTTGAGACAGAAATCTTAGATAATCTTGAAGTTAGACTTTTTAAGAAGAAAGCCCGGCCGGCGATGTTTGACTCTTTCCGCCTATGGCGTAAGGAAGCCAAACAGAAGGAAATTAAATTAGCGAAGAAAAATAAGAGAGAAAGGGGTATTTCGATAATGCAAGCTGCTATGCAGTATAAAGACAATGAAGAGGAACAGATGAGTGAGCAGTTGCACAGGGAACGTAAAATGGTAATAGATAAATGCTATCCAGTTTTGTCGTCTCTTCAGCAAGATGCAGCAAAGAGCTTGAAAAAGATCCGTTAATGGCGCATTTGTTAAGTTCGCCACCCCCTTATGCGCAAAATGCTACGGCACCTCCGCAGCCTTTAGTTGCCTCCTGCTCCTCCACAGCACCCACCAGCTGCTCTTCAGCTGGCTCTTGTTCCTCCGGTGCAGCCTCCTCAAGGGCCACCAGCTTTGACATCTGCTCTTCCTATACTTCCTACAACTTTGACTACTATAACGACTACCACTCCTGGTATTCCTTCTGACACTGCCTCTGCATCTGCCTCGTCTCACCCTGCTTTCCCCCTTGTCTTTTCATCGAATTCTCCCTCTGTTTGGGGCGACAAGTACGACCCCTACTTTGGAGCGTACACAGTTGCGTAGTCAACTGCCTGATTCTAGGGAGATGGAAACGTTGAATTATTTGGCACATAGATGGATGACCGAACAGACTAAATATGGTCTAGAGTCTGTTATGGATGTCTTCCATCAGTGGGAAGCATCAAAACAGAGATACGTTTTTGAGAAAATGTGTGCTTTTCTTTGTGAAGATTTAGAGGAAAATGATTTGGACTCTAATCCGCCCGAGTTGAGCCATGTACGGTTCGAGTTTTCAAAAGGCGCAATTGTGGGTTCAGATGTTAGGAAAGCAGTTGCAACGTTGTTGTCACTTAGGACTGAAGGTGTTTCCAAGTCATTGTTTGAGTCTGATTCTTCTGTCAAAAAGAAGGGAAGACTATATCCCATGAGAGAAGTTCCCCCACAATGGAGAGAGGGTGACGCAAATGCTAATCCGGTTATTCTGCCACACTTTCAGCGTGTGTGGGTACATGTCCCATGGAAGCGAGCTGAAGTTTTGGCACTTAAACAGACATTGCCTGATCCCCGTAAGAATCCTGCAGGGTATTACAAGGAATTGTCGCAGACTGCAGGTTCATGCATTATGAATTTAGCCGATATCGATATGTTATTTGGGAACGTTGTTCCACAGCCTTTATGGGGAAAGATTTGTCATGCAGATCATGATCAGGAATTAGGTGACTCATGGGCTAATATTGCTGCTGCAGATGCCCTACAAGTTGGTGGTGCTAACCCTGAACCTTTAGTAGCAGATCTCCCTGGTAGGATAATTGAGTACATGAAAACTTTAATGCCTGCGATGCGTGTGAATTGGGACAAATTGTCTGCGTGTAAGCAGAAGAAAGATGAAACGGTGTCTGATTTCTTCACCAGGTTTGAAGAAACGTTTGTCGACCACAGTGGTCAAGATATGAGCACAGAAGGTGGTCAGCGATTGTTCGTCGATAAATTTGTGCACAATCTGCTTCCCGAGTTGTGTAAAAAGTTGAAGGATTCAGAGAGTTCATGGGCAGTTTCCTCTTCAGCACAGATATTGGCCACTGCACAATATTATGAAAATCGAGATAAAGATGAGAAAGATAGAGCAGAAAAGAAAACCAAAGAGTTGAAAACAAAGGTTCTGTTACAGCAAGCGTATCCGCCACGTGGTGGTGGCCAGAATAATGGTGGTCAGAATAACTATCAGAATAATTATCAGCAGCCTCAACAGTATCAGAGGAACTCGCAAAGAGTCAAGTATACTCAACCACGTGTCCCTGTAGGTCCCAACCAGTGTTCGTATTGCAAGGAAGAGGGTCATTTCAAGTATAGTTGCCCTGTTCTGTTACAGCGCGTGAATGGTGTTTCAGGTGCAAGAGGTAGAGGTGTTCAGCAAGCGCCTAGAGGTAGAGGACGTGGAAACGTCCTTCAGAATGCACGTCCCCTTCCACCTCAAAATTCTATGAATAGGTTGGATCAACAGAATAACGCGTCTGGTAGGACGGCTCAGTACTATGCTGATTATTACTATGCAGAAGATGAGCATATGGAAGGTAATGATTGCTAGGACAGCCATAGACAAAGAGAGGGAGTTGTTTCATTTCCAGCAGATCAGAATGGACCATACGTTGAGGTGATTACATCAGGTGTGTCAGAACCTTTTCTGTTGGATACTGGTGCTACAAAGAGTTCTATTATGCACTCCAAACTCCCTGGCGCACCTTTGTCTGGCTAAATGAATGTTTCTGTAGGTTTTTCTGGCGCCCCGGTTAGAAATCCGATTTCTGACCCTTTGTCTCTTTCTGTTGGTCCTTGTGAATTAGACGCACCCCTTATTCTGACAACAGGTTGTGGTGAAAACTTGTTGGGATTGGATCTGTTAAAAAGATTGTATGCGACTTTGTACTGTTCTCCTTCGGAGTACAACTTACACTGGGTAAGGAAGTGGTGTCTCCAATGTATTTGTCAAGGGATAAACTTCCGACAGAATTGTCGTTGCTTCCTGATATTCTTTGGGCCACTGGTCCTAATGATGTGGGCCTTTTGGAAATACCACCATATGTTGTAACATTGAAAGCCAATGTTAAAATGCCACGCATTCCCCAATATAAAATCTCTAGTGAAGGTGAAAAAGCGTTGCTAGCGATCGTTTACGATCTGATTGAAAAAGATGTGATTGAAGAACAAGAGGCAATGTTTGCAATAGTCCTGTTCTGCCTGTTTTGAAACAAACTGATCCCTCTCAGCCACCTGTGTACAGATTTGTGATTGATCTGAGAGAGGTGAATAAAATAGTTGTGCCACAATTTCCAGTTGTTCCCGACATTACTGCCCTATTGACTATGATTCCAGCTTCTGCCACCTGGTTTTCGGTGATTGACTTGAAGAATGCTTTCTTCAGCATCCCGATTGCTGAGGAGAGCAGGGATATTTTTGGCTTCAGTTTAGGAGGACGAAGCTTCCGCTTTAAACGCGCTCCCCAGGGCTACTGTGAAAGCCCATCAATATATAGTCAAGCTTTAAAGACACAGCTTGATACGATTGTTTTACCTGAAGGTGCTACTCTTGTACAGTACGTTGATGATTTGCTTGTTGCTGCAGATACTGAGGAAATATGTAAGTAAGCCACATTGTCATTGTTGCGTCATCTGTGTGATTTGCATCACAAGGTGTCACTTTCCAAATTGCAATATTGTCGACAAGAAGTGACCTACTTAGGTCATCTCTTATCGAAGGAGGGAAGGAAACTGACCCCAGAAAGAATTCAGGCAATAGCAAAATTAAGTGTGCCAAGAACACAGAGAGAAGTGCGTGCTTTCTTGGGTATTACATCGTACTGTAGACAGTGGATTCCAAATTTTTCTTTACTGGCCAAACCTTTGGTGGCATTAACGTGTAAAGATACACCCAATCCCATTCCTTGGTCTGAAGAGTGTCAGAAAAGTGTTTCTGAATTGCGCACAGCATTATGTTCGGCTCCTGTGTTGGGTACCCCCAACTACAGTAAGCCCTTTACATTGTATGTCCATGAGAAAGAAGGTTGTGCATTGTCCGTGTTGACACAGTTATTTGGAGACAAGCAGCGTCCATGTGCATATTTTTCGTCGACTTTGGATCCGGTAGCTAAAGCATTGCCAAGTTGTTTAAGAGCAACAGCTGCAGCAGCTGTTTCTATTTGACAGTCTGCTGGTCTAGTGATGAATAACACGCCAGTTGTAATGGTTCCACATGCAGTGGACACGTTGTTAAACAGAACCAAGACACAGCACTTAACTAGTGCTCGATTGTCAGGTTAAGAATTAACATTGTTAGCAAGTCATGTGCACATAAAAAGATGTAACACATTAAACCCAGCTACGTTGTTGCCAATTGTAGAGGAGTTAGATGCTTCTGAAGAGCATGATTGTTTTCTTAGAACAGAAGAAGTAACGAAAGGGAGAATAGACCTTCAGGACACTCCTCTTGCTGAATGTGATGGTATCTTATGGGTGGATGGTTCATGCTTCAAGCTTCCGAATGGTGACAAGACTGCAGCATATGCTGTCACGACTTTGCATACAATTGTTGAAACTGCACGTATCCCACATAATTCAGCTCAAGCCGCAGAATTGATTGCACTAACAAGAGCATGTGTGTTGTCGAAAGGAATGAAAGTGACCATCTACACCGACAGCCAGTATGCGTTTGGAGTGGCTCACAGTTTTGGACGATTGTGGAAAGAACTTGGGTTCCTGACTTCGCATGGAGCTAAGATTCAGCATGGTCAGTTGGTGAATGAGCTTCTTGAATCACTGACCTTGCCTCTGCAAGTTGCGATTGTGAAATGTAGGGCTCACAAGAAGGTGACTGATGATGTTGGTCGTGTAAATGCATTTGCTGACGAAATTGCGAAAGAAACTGCAAGGAATGTGATGTGCCGAATGTATGTTGCAGGTCCTGCAAGATGGATTGGTGACGTTGGAATGTGTGAAGACACGATAGAGAGTGTGAAATCTATCCAAGCTGAGGCTACAGAGAAAGAGATGAACATGTGGAGAGAAAGTACGGGTAGAATGGATGCAAATGGTTGTTGGGTTGAATTGTCAGAGCATCAGAGACGGTTGATACCCGATGCGTACGTGCTTGCAGTGGTTACAATGGCTCATGGAATGGCTCATATCAGTGTGAAAGGGATTTGCAAGTTGTTGGCTCCAGTATGGCAAAATTCAGGAATTGTGTTCAACAAGGAGGGAGAGAATGATCTGATGGGATCGGTAAGGGCGTAATTACCACTCACATGGAGCGGAAGGTCCAGCCTGAGTCCGTGCCCTCAAAAAGTCTATTGATCAAAAAGATTGACACCCGAATAAAATAGTCTCAGGTACCCTGCGCTACATTTTAACTCACACCCAAGTCTGCAAACCTTTTGGCCCCATACCCACACTTCACTCATAGGCAGTTGGATACAAAAGATCTCCGTTAAAGAGCCCCTCTTTGAGGTGAGCCCATTGGGAATTGCACCGCCTACCCAACGAGGAGCAACGCCTATGATGAAGCATGACACCTGCAAGGGTGTGTGAGGCAAACATAGCCAACACAATGGATACCCAGTGGGAGGCTAACACCGCTTAACCGCCACCTCTTCCTCTGACCAGTGCATCACACATCCCGCCCTTCCCGAGGAACAGCCTTGTCAATCTTTTTGATCAATAAAATTCAGGAATTCCCAAGTGTGCAGAGAATGTGGTCAAGAATTGTATGGTGTATCTGAAATACAATCCTGGTAGGGGAACCCCAACTCCAGCTGGTCATTTTGCACCTCCTACGTATCCGTTCGAGGTTTTGCAGCTAGATTTCATCCACATGGAGAGGTGCAACAACTTAAAATACGTACTCGTTGTTGTTTGTGCCTTCTCAAGATGGATAGAAGCATATCCCCTAAAGGACAATACTGCCTTGTCCACAGTGAAAGCCCTTGTGAAAGAGTTCTTCCCCAGATTCGGAATGCCTAGAATGGTCTGGAGTGACAATGGAAGCGAATTTGTGGGTCGTGTGATGAAGAAATATGTGAAGGGCTAGGCATTCAACAGAAGTTTCATGCTGCAAATCACCCCCAATCAGCTGGACTAGTAGAATGTTACAATGGCACGCTTAAGTTAAAACTAGCCAAAATTCAAGCGAGCACTGGTCTTAAATGGTCTGATGCTCTACCATTAGCACTCCTATCAACCAGAATGACTGTGCATTCGCGAGTGGGACTTAGTCCATATGAAATAGTTTTTGGCCTTCCGGCCAATATCTGGGGAGTGCCAAGGCCCACAAAGTTCAGTGAAATCGAACACCCTGTTTTGCTTGACTATTTGTACGAATTGACGGCTAAATTGCGTGTTTTACATCAACAGGTCCATGACACCCTGCCTCCGGTCTCTGAAACTCCAGGTCATCCCATCGACCCTGGATCCTGGGTTCTCGTGAAGAATTTCCAGCGAATCAAGAACGACCAGCCCAGGTGGACCGGACCGCACCTCGTTCTTCTTTCCACGAGATCAGCTGTTCGAGTGGAAGGGAAGAAGCACTGGATCCATGGGGTCCATTGTAAAAGGGTACCTTTACCTCTGCCGTACGACCAGTGGGTCCAGAAGGGTGTCTCTGACTCAGAGACTGAAACCGTGCCACGTTTTCTGCCTTTCAGTGATGCACGTGTAAAAGGAACACTTACTGAACAAGAGAGTTATAATATTTTGCAACCAGCTGTATCACCGTCAGTTCCATTGGACACTACAGAGCCTGAACTCCTTTTCCGTGATCACACCATACCTGGAAAGCAAAGATACAATCTGAGGCTGAGAAATACGAACTAATAAAAGTGTTTTTTTTCTTCCAAGTACTATTTTTGAAAGCGCAGCTCTCCCATCTGAGAAACTTGCTTATTTTTGTTTTTCGAACCGCCATCCGGGTTCCGCTGCTAGGGCCGCGATTGCCCAAAGTCTTTGGGGTGCAGCTGACGACGTTAGGTGGACAGTTCTGGTTGGTCCAAGGGAGTTGCCCTAGACTGACAGAAGCATTCCTTAGCAGAAACAACCTCCCATCGCGGGCAGCACTTTAGAGAGGATGGAGTTTTTCGAGATGGAGAGACCTGCCAAAACAATGAACTTTAATGCCAGGATATGTAAAATGATGACAAAGAAAAGCTTTTTGATATTGTGCATTTTTATGTTATTCAGTATGATAATGTTTTTAATAGGATATGTTTTATTCTCTTTTCAAGTGACATTTGCACCCACTACATCGCCCATACCTCCTCCTTCTACTGTTTCCCCACACTCTTTTCAACCCCTTCCTGAACACGAATCCGCTAGGAGAGTAGAGTTTATTAATAACTCCTTTGTTCAGCTCTTGCACCAACACCAACTTGTAATGAACACGACTAACTGTTGGGTGTGTGGTCTTATGCCTCACACCACGGATAAAGGTATCCCTTATCTGGTCCTGCCATTCAGCCACAATGGTTCTGTGTGGGCATACAGAACAATGTTCATCTATGCTCGTGAAGTCTACCCCCTACGTTCTGTAAAAGACAATCCTAGGAATAGTGCTCTAGTTAAGGGTATAGTCGACATGATTGTGGAAGAGATTTCTTATGAAACTACCCCCGAAGATGAGACACTTGCATATATAGGATGGAACGTAACCGAATATGGAGATACTCTGAGTGAGAAACAGCAAGCTAAGAGATCTTCCCCGATATGGATTGTACCCCATCAGGGTCACCTGTGTCTGCAAGGTACTGGCAAGAATCCCAGGGCTCAGTTAGGGAAAAGTATCTGTACTGAAACATATGTTTTTGGGTCTCAGACTTCCCCTTCATTTTTAGCAGCTAAGAGTACCTATTTCATCTGCCATGATAGAGCCTATACATGGTTGCCCCCTGACTTTTCGGGCGCATGTTTTGTTTCGTTCCTGTTGCCTCCCACCTACACAGCAGCGGCAGATTACCACAAGACAAAGATAGTTAGTGGTGTCTTGAGTAAAGAAGACACTGCAGGTCAAGAATTTGGGGACTTCGCAAAGGGTTTTCTGCCGTTCTGGGGACCCATGGTTAACAGCAGGAACATAAGGCAATTAACAAGGGTGGTTGAATCCACCGTAGTTGAAACTGCCGGTGCCCTTAGTAACTTGACTGCTGAGCTCCAGTCGGATCGTCTTATGACCCTTCAGAACAGGGTCGCATTAGATGTCATACTTGCAGACCGAGGTGGGGTATGTAAATTGATCCAATCGAGTTGCTGTGTTTTCATTCCAGATAACGCTCCAACAGTGTAGCAGGCCATCTCCAAACTGCATAAGATTTCCGAATCTATTCATGTGAATAAAGGAGATTGGTGGTTAATGGGATGGTTCTGGGAACTGATATCCGGCTGGGGATGGAAAATTCTGATGGTCATTGGGATGGTCTTAGCCATTCTTTTCCTGTTCTGTCTGTGCGTGCAGTGTGCTCCTGCAATATGTGGCCTCTGTGCTACATCATGTGTAAGGAAACCTGTATCAAGAGACGAGCTAAGTACTAGGATGATGTTACAGCAGCATCTCAATGACTTTAGGAATATAGACCTGGACTCAGATTAGGATGAGATTAGGTTAATTGCCTATGTAAGGGCAAAAGGAGGGTTTGTGGTTCTGAAAATTCTGGACTCGTGAATAAAACTTTGTCTTAGCATAACGAATTTGATATCAAAAGACCGAGAATGGCTAGTACACTATGTACAAGCATTTTCGTCATATTCGAGTGACGATTTCACCTCGAAATCGTCATTTTCGTCCCGAACCCTTGGCTTCCATTTTGTGTACGGCAGCCATTTTGTGAGTTGCCCTCACATAGGCTTATAACTACAGCCAAATTCGATATCAAAGAACACGTACACCTTAATTGACTTTTCTGTGACCTGGGCAAGCTGGAACCATTGCCCCAGGCCAAACCTGTTTGGTCAGTTCCTCTCCCAGTGGCCGAACGAGATAGCATCAAGGCACAGCCTGCCATAAACCCTTTTCATTGCACACACACCCTGCCTAATCGTGCTCACACCTGTCCCTGTTCTTTTCTCTCTGACTTGCTTTATGATGAGGAGGTGCCCGTTTTTATTGGGGGTCTACCGGTATCTGATGGAAATGCTGGGCCTTGCCGGATAATTTATTGTGGGCTGGACAAACTGTGATGTGGGCTTGTCATCATGACTCTGCTTTTCCTTTGTAGTGGAAACATGTGAATGGTATACTAAAATGTGGAGAATGTTTGCCTGAAGCACAATATTTTGTATAAAAAGAGAAGCCTGGCTTTGTAAGATTGAGCAGTCTCCTGAGAATATACACACCGTGTTGTTGTACTTCTAGGACGCCTGTTACTTGGTTGCAGCCAATAAAATCGATCCTTGACTTCACCTAGAAGACTCTGAGTTTCTGTGGTCTGAATCAGGAAAGTACTCGAGGTCTTTGGGTGTACCCTGACACCGCTGGGTTACCGGTTTGGTACCGGTTCTGAAAAACCCAGTACCTCAGGATCTCTGGACTGACCCTTCCCTGGTCCTGCAAGAGAGGACAAACCATGTGTTTAGTCTGGCCTCTCAAAGGGAGCGAGAGCTGGCTCAGGATCCTGGTCCAGCAGGTCCCGTCTTCCATCCTGGTCCTCACAAGGCCCCGGCTCAAGTCCTGGCCCTCACAAGGCCCTGGCTCACGTCCTGGTCTTCACAAGGCCCCCGGCTCACGTCCTGGTCTTCACAAGGCCCCCGGCTCACGTTCTGGTTCACACAAGGCCCTGGCTCACGTCCTGGTCTTCACAAGGCCCCGGCTCACGTCCTGGTCCTCACAAGGCCCTGGCTCACGTCCTGGTCCTCACAAGGCCATGGCTCACGTCCTGGTACTCACAAGGCCCTGGCTCATGTCCTGATCCTCACAAGGCCCCGGCTCACATCCTGGTCCTCACAAGGCCCTGCCTCATGTCCTGGTCCTCACAAGGCCATGGCTCACGTCCTGGTCCTCACAAGGCCCCGGCTCACGTCCTGGTCCTCACAAGGCCCCAGCTCACGTCCTGGTCCTTACAAGACCACAGCTCACGTCCTGGTCTTCACAAGGCACCGGCTCACATCCTGGTCCGTCAGGCCCCGGCTCACATCCTGGTCCGTCAGGCCCCGGCTCACATCCTGGTCCTCACAAGGCCCTGGCTCTAGTCCTGGTCTTCACAAGGCAAAGGCTCACGTCCTGGTCCTCACAAGGCCCTGGCTCACGTCCTTGTCCTCACAATGCCCTGGCTCACGTCATGGTCCTCACAAGGCCCTGGCTCACGTCCTGGTCCTCACTAGGCCCCAGCTCACGTCCTGGTCCTCACAAGGCCCTGGCTCACGTCCTGGTCCTCACTAGACTCCGGCTCACGTCCAGGTCCTCACTAGGCTCCGGTTCACATGCTGGTCCATACCAGGCTCAGACTCAGGTCCTGGTTCTCACAAGGCCCTGGCTCACGTCCTGGTCCTCACAAGGCCCTGGCTCAAGTCCTGGTCCTCACAAGGCAATGGCTCACGTCCTGGTCCTCACAAGACACTGGCACACATCCTCATCCTCACAAGGCCCTGGATTACGTCCTGGTCCTCCCAAGGCCCTGGCTCATGTCCTGGTCCTCCCATGGCACTGGCTCACATCCTGGTCCTCACAAGGCCTTGGCTCACGTCCTGGTCCTCACAAGGCCCCGCCTCACGTCCTGGTCCACCAAGCCCCTACTCACGTGCTGGTCCTCACAAGGTCCTGGCTCACGTCCTGTCCACCAGGCCCTGGCACATATCCTCATCCTCACAAGGCCCAGGCTCATTTTCTGGTCCTTACAAGGCCCCAGCCCATGTCCTGGTCCTCACAAGGCCCTGGCTCATGTCCTGGTCCTCAACAGGCCCTGATCACATCCTCTTCCTCACTAGACTCCAGCTCACGTCCAGGTCCTCACCAGGCCAAGCCGGAGAGGGAGATCAATTGATTGTTGGCCCACAATGCCACCTCAAACAGGAAGCAGACATATGAAAATCAGCTTTAGACCTCTTCCAATAGGGCAGTCGAGCCTGAAGAGCCAATCCAGATCCTTTCTGAACCAGAACACAATCAACCCAAGACGGTTTCAGCCTATCTGGGCCTTGACTGTAGGGTGCGGCTTCATTCCAGTGGTGCAGCGAGCACGGGACCCACATCTGGGCTCTGACCGTAGGGTGTGACTTGATTCCAGCGGTGCAGCGAGCATGGGACCCACACATGGGCACACCTGGCGTATTTATGAATAAGCAAAATGATGGGTGGGATGTTTGAGTTCGTCCCAGGCTCTGGTAATTACTCTGGGACACATACAAGCCCAACCTTCTTGTTCTTGCCCTCCGTTGCACACCAGCCTGCAGCCAATCAGAGTGTTTTAGACAACATTATTTCCAGATGTCTCCTCCAGTAGTCACAGCAGTTCTAACTCCAGGGATCTGCCTGTCTCTCTGCTCCTGATGTTCACCAAACTAACCGAGGCCACGGTGAACAAGCAGCTCACCAATACCTTGAGTCCCACCAACTTCTGCACAAAGTCCATCCAGGGCTCCAATTAGAGACATTTTGTATGGGGGTGGGGAGGTGGGACTCTGATCTGATTAGATCTATCAGAAGCCTTTGACACCATCTCCCACTCCACTTTACTACAGAGATTGGAGATGGTGGGTCTTAGGGGAAAGTGCCTGCTTGGTTTTTATCCTTTTTTAAAGATCCGACCCAAGCGGTGGCCTCAGCTAAATTCAGATTAACCCCTAAGACAATTCCCATCCCCCCGGCTGGTTTTGAGCCACAATCTTTTCAATCTTTAGATGGCCCACTTGGCCAGCCTGATCGAGTCATTCGATATCACCTCTACTCAGATCATTAGATTAGGAGAAAATACAGCTGATTGAGTCATTCGATAATCGATATCACCTCTACTCGATGATACACAAATCATTAGATTAGACGAATATATGCCTGATCGAGCCATTCGATATCATCTCTAATCAAATGTACACAAATCATTGGATTAGAATTAAATACAGATAAAATACCCAGTAATTTCAGGAACTGCCGCCTGGAAGTCACTGATTGGATGAGCTCAAACTGCCTGGCGCTAAACAGTGAAAAAAACAGAAATAGTGGTATTTGGGACCGGAGCCTCATGGCACAAGGGCGGCGGGTGGGAGCTCTGTCCAACCCATTCCATCAGGTCAGCAAACTGGGAGTTTGGGTGGACCTGCATCTGTCCCTAAAAGGATACATCAAAATCACCTGCTCTACAGGCTTCTGACTGCTGAAAGTTATTAGAAAAATACTTCTATTCATCCCTGCTTCCTCTAGGAAGGACCTGGTTCTGATTCTATCGAGAAGGAATTTCTGCATCTCTTTATACGTAGGCATATCTAAATATCGCCTTCATAGATTGCTGCTGCTACAAATACAGCAGCTGGGCTGGTTCTGAGGTTAAAAAAATCAACGTCGCTCTCCAACAAACTGGTCAAATTGCACTGACTTCCTGTCCTGAAAAGTTGTCAATTTAAAGGACTTTGGGGCATATGCATCAAGCCCTTTTCCCGTTTGCAAACAGGCCGATTCTCAGAACCGAAAAAAGGCCTTTTGGGATGTATCATCCAAAAAGGGCTTCGCAAATTAGAGAATCGCAAAATTTTCGATTATCTATTTTGCGATTGCATTTAAGGAATCGCAAATTGCGATCCATTAAATGCAATGTATGAAGCATGGAAAAAGTGCAATTTGGCCTTAAGAAATCGCAAGTTGGTGGTAATTCGCGATTTCTTTGAAAAATGCAGTTTTTTGCATTTTTCAAAGTGCCATGTGTATTACATACATATTTCAGGGGTGCAACAGGGTGTCCTTTTGACACCCTGGCACCCTTGAAATTGCCTTCTCAATTTGCGATTCTCTAATTGCGAATCGCAAATTGAGAATGCCTTCCCATTCATTCCTATGGGCCTTCTAGCCCATAGGAATGAATGGGAAGGCATTCCTTAGTCGTGAATTCTCAATTAAGGAATATTAAGGAACCGCAATTATTATTGCGATTCCTACATACTTAGCATTTTACGATTCCTTAATAGCAATTCGCTAAAAATCACTATTAAGGAATCGCAAAAGGGCTTGTTCATACATATGCCCCTAAATGTCATAATGCTCTACAATCAGGGGGTTCGTTCTTATTTGTTCTTTCTTTTTTGCCTGACATCAGCTGGCCGAGTGGTGAGATCCTACTGTGCTTTGCTGCATAAAGTCTCTAAGTTTAGGAAAATCAGAATAGATGGCTGCTCTCTACCTGTGGTGACTACAGGTACCTGGAATGGAATGCCCTCCCACCTGCCCTGTACGCCCAAGAAAACATGAGTTCTTTCAGGAAAGAAATCAAAACCTTGTATTCAGGGGCTGTGTGATTTTGATACTTATGTGCTCATACTAGCGCCAGGACACTTCTTTCCCGAACTAGCTGTGCAGCGCTATATGAATTGGCTCTTACAACCCATCATAAGCCATCGATCTCTGTGCAACAGATTGTTGCCGCCATAGACGCCCTAAGAGGAGGAAAGGCACCGGGATCTGAAGGTCAGGTGTAGAGTTTTACAAAGAAATACCAGCCGCATTCTTGCTGGAGGTGTATGCCGAGGCATTGAAGGGTGGTGTGTTGCTGGCGCCTATAAGTGATGCAGTCATATCAGTGCCCCCTAAGCCTGGAAAAGATCCTGTTAGTATACATCTTTTCGCACTCTGCAGCTGCGTAACAGTGATAATAAATTCCTGCCTGAGGTGATGCGACTCGGCTATCCCTACTACTAGAGAAAATAGTCTCCCCTGTACAGTCGGGATTTGTCCCACATAAATCCACAGCGGTTCATCTACGGACAGTATTCGCAGTGCTGCATCGGGAAAACACACAAATGAAGGCTGGTGATGCCGATAAGGCATTTGACTCCCTGGAGTACCTTTTATGATCGAGACGTTTAGGCGGCTTGGTTTGTCAGGGAGTTTGAGATCACGTATGAAGCGGCTGGACACACAGCCTATGGCCTGCGTTTACGTAAATGGGCTCAACTCAGACGCCATTCAGATCACCTGGAGCACTGGGCTTAGTGTTATAATTTCTGATGTCTTCGTCTCAAACTGGAGGGTCTCTAATTTGAATCCTAGTTGGTGCACTAGGGAATAGTGACTTGTATATTTACAGTGCTAGGATGTTCCTGCCCGTGGGAGACAGCACTTTGAATAGGAAAGCCAATAGTTTAAAGAAAAAATTAAACAAAATATAAAATACGCTACACAAATTATAGGATGGGCTGTTCAGAGTATAGGATCACTCGAGTATAATTTTAAAAAAGAGAGAACGTGTAAACACGTACTGTGGTATCAGATGTTATATTTTTAGTAACCGCAATCATACTGTAGCTAGTGTTAACCTTTTTTTAAGGTTTCCAAGAAAATACTGCATTAAAGAAGCACTGGTAATACCCTCACAGCATTCTTAAAAATAATTACTCTTTGTCACCGGGAACCTCCAGGTTTGTCGCGACCTCGGGTGGTCTGCTCCATTGCCCGCACTCATCTAGTGCAGCTCATGATGCCAGCACAACCGCAACAGCCTGGCAGGGTGCACACAACTCAGGTTTAAAAGCCCTGCTTGTTTGATGCTGGGTGGCAGGAGTTGCCGGGCAGCAAGGATCCTGAAGTGAGTGCCCACATGCCAGTTTGTAGATCGTGTTCGCAACCCAACGCAACCATATCAGCATACTACGAATCTTTGCTGCCACCACACAAGCAAACTGACCCAGGAGTTACAAATTAACCATTGCGGCTCCGGGCCATTGCTTACATAGATGGTCCCACCCAGGTCTCCGGCCCTCTGGACAGCTATCTAAACAGAGGACATGCCCTTTTGAGAAGCTGGTAACCCCTGTGCTTCTTCGAACAGTTCTTTTATTGTGGCGCTCGATTTTACGCGACCCACTCTCACCCCAATGGCCTCCTCAACATGGTGTGATATTTGGGTGACATTCGTTCCACAAAGTCCTGAAGCGTGCATAAAGCACAAGCCCGAAACCCATCGACCTATATCTTCCAGGATCAACACCTAACGAGAAGAACAAAGCAGAATGCAAATGTTTTGATAGACCAATGTCATAGTCCCTGTTTGATGCGCTGTAGTCGTTCACCGTATTTGCAGGTCTTTTGTAATTAGGCGCTCCTACCTGGAGACGGTTGTTATGTGGTCACTATTAATAAGGGTTTATTGTACGCCATTGCGGATACACTGTCTACCTTGATACTTCTGCTTTTCCTTAACCTTTGTGTTGTTCTAAAAGTACCAGTAACCTTTATGAGCCAAGTTAGTAAGCTTTATAATGTTGTCTATCAGTTGTCGCTTTGTCCCCTTCTTTTAAAATATTCAAGCCAAACTTGAAATAAGTACACTTTGTTGTGAGAATAGCTATTGTTGCCGCTGATTGCCTTTATTGCAGCACAGCAATGCCTCTATTCTAAATTGAACATTGATTATTTGAATTGTATTGATTTAATTCCAGAGTGACTTTTGCACTATTAAGGCGATGAATAATATGTTGACCTCATATTTGAGTTGGATCGGTTTATCCTATTCGAGTCCTGTCCTTCGTCGTGGTTTTCCAGTGAGAGGCCTAGGCTCTAGAGGGTCATACGGGGCTCTCCCCCTCCCTTTGCTTCGACAGGGTTTGTCTTTAGAGATGCTGATATGGAGTGCGCAGACCTGCAGTTCAGCAGCTCTGAACGAGTGAATGAAATCCATGCTGGTGGTTTGTGCTGGGAACGTGCCTTTGCTGTTTATTTCTTCCATCCAGCCTCCTTCGAGGTCCACACATTGTCAAATCAGGGGATAGAGGCACAGAAAGAGTAGGATTTGCCTACTACTAAACAGTTTAAGTCTGATGAACGCAGAACTACTTTTTCCAAAGGTTATTACTTGGCCACGTTACATTCTGGTGAATAGTCCATGAGAGTGAGTACTGTGTACCCCCTCAGAGGCAATGTCTATGTGGTAATCAAACTCTTGTGTCATCGGTAGGCTAAGGGTAAGATTTATTCACCATTCACCCAACTGCACCAGGAAAGTAACTGCCGGGAACACTCCTGGAAACACATCAACAAAATTCCAGTCGCCGCAGGAATTAATCTTTAGTTAAAGATGCATTACCACAGTCTGGGCCCATTTTTAAAAACACAGTTTTACTTACAACTTTAGGATTGTTGTATATACCCCCGATCTTGGAAATAAATGGGGGAGAGGCATACATTTACTTAGTGTTCCCGAAGCGCGCTATTTCACAAATTGGTAGGTCTGGGTTAAACACAGAGTCTCCTAGGTTGCACAGTTTACTAGTGCAGTAAACCACACGTAGGGTGGTGGAGATTGTGAGGGAGAGGCCGAGGGACTACAATCCCAGGATAAGGACCTCTATAGTGGCCCTGTCGAGAAGTAACATTTGGTGTTTATTTCCAGCATTTTTAGGTAAAGTGGTAAAGCCGGGATTAGATGTTATATCTCCCCTCGGCCCCTCCTAGACTTAAGTTAGGATTTTGTTTTAAGTCTGTCTTAATTCTGTCTTAAGTTTGTCCTAAGTCAAACTTAAGACAAAATCCTGACTTTACTACTACTAAATGCCTTCTGTGAATATCAACAGTAGTAAGTTTAGGTTTTTGTCTTAAGTTAGTTCTGTGAATCTCCCCCGTGTGCCTGGCCCGTGTTATTGCATTGTTTGCATCAGATTCTCCTTGTGCCTGCCCTGTGTTATTGCATTGTTTGCGTCAGATTCTTCCAGTGTCTGGACTGTATTATTGCATTGTTTGCATCAATCCTAGTCCCTGGCCTGTGTTATTGCATTGTTTGCATCAGATTCTCCTAGTGCCTCGCCCGTGTTATTGCATTGTTTGCATCAGATTCTCCCAGTGCCTGGCCTGTGTTATTGCATGGTTTGCATCAGATTCTGTTGGTGCCTGGCCCGTGTTATTGCATTGTTTGCGTCTGATTCTCTCAGTGCCTGGCCTGTGTTATTGCATTGTTTGCATCAGCTTCTCATAGTGGTTGGCACGTTTTATTGCATTGTTTGCATCAGATTCTCTTGGTGCCTGGCCCGTGTTATTGCATTGTTTGCATCAGATTGTTCTGGTGCCCGTTCTGTGTTATTGAATTGTTTGAATCAGATTCTCTTGGTGCCTGGCCCGTGCTATTTCATTGTTTGCCTCAGATTCTCCTCGTGTCTGGCCTGTGCTATTGCAGTGTTTGCATCAGATTCTCATATCCTACTGCCTGACCTGTCTTATTCCATTGTTTGTGTCTAGTGCCCGGCCTGTCTTATTGCATTGTTTGCATTAGATTTTGTGCCTGGCCTGTGTTATTGCATTGTTTGCGTCACGTTTTTCAATTACCCGGTCTGTGGTATTGTATTGTATGTGCTGCTTTTGGTTTGTTATTATTCTAATACTTGCAGATTTTCTAAAAAACATGGCACCTTTTATCCCAATCATGTGCATCTGACTGCAAGGACACTGCACTCTTTCTGCAGTAGCAAACTACTTCCTATTTATGTAGCAACAGACAGCACAATATGTCTGCCATAGATGTCGTAGGGTCAGAAACAGTGCATAGGTAAGTAGGAATGATGGAAAACAAACTGTTGAGTAAGATTTTAAGCGAAGAAGTTGCTGTGATAGACGGCAAAACATCCATGCCGAAACAACAGCAGTAGGACAGTGGTACATGGAATGATAATGGTAGATATATTTACACTTCTGTGTAGTGCGTGTCACTTAATGTTCTTTTCTTCAACTCTCATGAGATGGTTTTACAAGGCAACTCTGAGCTCACTGAGTGTGGAGCTTCCACGAATCTCAGAGACAGGCCGTTCCAAAGACGGTAACAGAGAAGGTTGAAAGATCTGAGTCTTGATCCTGGCAGATGGACTGGTGATCCCTGAGGGGGTGTAGTTGGTCTGTGTGTTTCCACGGCTATCCAGGGGGCGTAACATAATGTCAGCAATTTGTGGAGGTCCCTCTTTTGGGTGAGAACCACCCAGCTTCATGCAATACGGACTTGAGGGTTGATGCCTGCTCAGGATGATTTACATTCTGAAATGGAGGACCTTGTCCAAAGGGGATTGATGTTACCAAGGTTACCAAGGCTTAACAATTCAAAACTTTATTTCGATCTTTTAGATCATAAAAGTACATAATAAAAACATCAGCCCACACAACCTCAACATCATCTCCTACGCCGACGACACCCAGTTGATCCTCTCCCTAACCAACGACCCCGCCACCGCCAGAACGAGCCTACATGACGGGATGAAAGACGTCGCCGAGTGGATGAGGAACAGCCGCCTGAAACTGAACTCAGACAAGACGGAAGTCCTCATCCTGGGACCATCGCCCTCCGCCTGGGACGACTCCTGGTGGCCTCCCACCCTGGGCACCGCTCCCAAGCCAGCAGACCACGCACGCAACCTGGGCTTCATCCTGGACTCTTCCCTCTCGATGACCAGACAAGTCAACGCCGTCTCCTCATCGTGCTTCAACACCCTGCGTATGCTCCGAAAGATCTTCCGCTGGATCCCGACCGAAACCAGGAAGACGGTCACCCAGGCACTTGTCACCAGCCGACTGGACTACGGGAATACCCTCTACGCGGGAACCACAGCCAAACTACAGAAAAGACTCCAGCGCATACAGAACGCCTCCGCCCGACTCATCTTGGACATCCCCCGACGCAGCCACATCTCCGTCCACCTGAGGGACCTGCACTGGCTCCCCGTCAGCAAAAGGATCACGTTCAGGCTCCTTACCCACGCACACAAGTCTCTCCACGACCTGGGCCCCAAGTACCTCAATGACCGCCTGACCTTCTACACGCCCACCCGCCAGCTACGTTCTACAAGCCTCGCCCTCGCCTCCGTACCATGCATCCGAAGAGCCACCGCCGGAGGAAGATCCTTCTCCTACCTGGCAGCCAAGACATGGAACTCCCTCCCCATCCACCTCTGGCTGACACAGGACCATCTCTCCTTCAGGAAACAACTCAAGACCTGGCTGTTCGAGCAGTAGCGGATCCCTCCCCCAAGCGCCTTGAGACCCTTCCGGGTGAATAGCGCGCTATACAAATGCTATGATTGATTGATTGATTGATTTATTGGAAGGGAGATCTGCACAAGACGCAGCTGACAGAAGTCCAGCCTAAAAGGTACATCTGCACAAGGCACAGCTGACAGAAGTCCCGCCTGGAAGAAAGATCTGCACAGGGCACCGCTGACAGAAGTCCATCTTAGAAAGGAAGATCTGCACAAGGCGCAGCTGAGAGAAGCCGCAGCCTGGAAGGAAGATCTGCACAAGGCACAGATGACAGAAGTCCAGCCTGGAAAGAAGAGCTGCACAAGGCACAGTTGACAGAAGCCGCAGCCTGGAAGGAAGATCTGCACAAGGCACAGATGACAGAAGTCCAGCCTGGAAGAAAGATCTGCACGAGGTACAGCTGACAGAAGTCCTGCCTGGAAGGAAGATCTGCACAAGGCACATATGACAGTAGTCCTGACTGGAAGTAGGATCTGCTCAAGGTACAGCTGACAGAAGTCCTGCCTAGAAGGAAGATCTGCACAGGGCGCAGCTGACAGAAGTCCTGCCTGGAAGGAAGATCTGCACAAGGTGCAGCTGACAGAAGTTCTGCCTGGAAAGAAGATCTGCACAGGGCACAGCTGATAGAAGTCCCTGCCTGGAAGGAAGATCTGCACAAGGCGCAGCTGACAGAGGTCCTGCCTGTAAGGAAGATCTGCACAAGGCGCGGCTGAAAGAGTTCCTGCTTGGAAGGAAGATCTGCACAAGGCGCAGCTGACAGAAGTCCTGCCTGGAAGGACAATATGCACAAGGCACATCTGACAGAAGTCCTGCCTGGAAGGACAATCTGCACAAGGAGCAGCTGACTGAGGTCCTGTTTGGAAGGAAGATCTGCACAAGGCGCAGTTGACAGAAGTCCTGCCTATCAAGGAAGATCTGCACAAGACACGGCTGACAGAAGTTTTGCCTTGCGGTGACCTCAAAGCAGTGAGAGACCCACAAACCACAAGATCCTTCAAGTCCAGTTAGCCACACTGCACACAGTGTACACCAAAGGCCTGATTTAGATTTCAGTGGATGATTAATTCCATCACAATGTGACAGGTATCCTGCCCGCCCCATTAAAAATGGTGGATGCTGGCTGTCAGTGGCAGGGACAGTCATCTCCATGAGCAAACTCTGGAGATAGCCTCAGTACTGGGGTGTTAAGGGGAGAAGCGCGGTGCGATTTGGCCCATGTTTTTTTAATATTTGATGCTTGACTGAACTGTTCTTTTAAAAATTTATCGTAATTTGTTTGTAACTGCTCTTTTGCTCGCACTACAATTCTTTTGCTAAAACCCTACTTGCTCTTTGATCCCGCCCCGTTCCGCCGCGTCCATTGTGGGCGTTTGAGCGGAGGGTGAGGAACCCACCACTTCCTGCATCTCCAGTGCTCGGGTTAGCGCTCTAGTTCTCGCAAACCTATTCTTACTTAGGGAGGAAGAGGTCGACGCTGCTCAGTGGATGCTGGCTGTCAGTGGCAGGGACAGTCATCTCCGTGAGCGAACTCTGAGGATAGCCTCAGTACGGGGGTGTTAAGGGGAGAAGCGCGGTGCGATTTGCCCCATTTTTTTAAATATTTGATGCTTGACTGAACTGTTCTTTTAAAAATTTATCGTAATTTGTTTATAACTGCTCTTTTGCTCGCACTACAATTCTTTTGCTAAAACCCTACCTGCTCTTTGATCCCGCCCCGTTCCGCCGCGTCCATTGTGGGCGTTTGAGCGGAGGGTGAGGAACCCACCACTTCCTGCATCTCCAGTGCTCGGGTTAGCGCTCTAGTTCTCGCAAACCCATTCTTACTTAGGGAGGAAGAGGTCGACGCTGCTCAGTGGATGCTGGCTGTCAGTGGCAGGGACAGTCATCTCCGTGAGCGAACTCTGGGGATAGCCTCAGTACGGGGGTGTTAAGGGGAGAAGCGCGGTGCGATTTGGCCCGTGTTTTTTAAATATTTGATGCTTGACTGAACTGTTCTTTTAAAAGTGTATCGTAATTTGTTTGTAACTGCTCTTTTGCTTGCACTACAATTCTTTTGCTAAAACACTACCTGCTCTCTGATCCCGCCCCGTTCCGCCGCATCCATTGTGGGCGTTTGAGCGGAGGGTGAGGAACCCACCACTTTCTGCATCTCCAGCACTCGGGTTAGCGCTCTAGTTCTCGCAAACCTACCCCTATTTAGGAAGATGGGTTAGTGACCGCGCAGCGGACGGGCGCAGTGGGGGCACCAAGTGCGCGTCGAAGGCGCGCACAAGGCGCGCCCGTCTGCACCCGTCCACGATCTGACGGGCCAGGGGCCAGGACCCCTGTTTCTGCCTCCACAGAACGGGTAAGAGTGTTGCGATCCTCTAGTGAAGAACTAGCTCTTCTTCGTCCCATACCCAAAGCAGACTGTACACATGGTATGCTGCCTGATTGTATGCCCCAAAGGTGTAGAGGTTGTCACTTTCTCCCCACCACTGATTTGGAGACGATAAAGGGGACAGATCAACTCTATGTACCTACTGAATTGCCGCTCTTTTAAAAAACACTGTTTGAATATCCACAACCTTCTTATAGACTATCAACCTGACTTGTTATTCCTTACGGAAACCTGGCTGGATGAGGCCGCTTCCCCTGATATGCGGGAGGCCGTCCCGCCTCTATATGGCCTTTTAAGAATTGACAGAGGAATTCGAAAAAGGAGGGGGGGGATAGCTATTGTTCATAAAACTGACCTTGAGTGCTCCTTGAAACAAGTATCGATTAGTAACTGCGAAGCGGGCCTTTTCTCCATCAAAGTCTCCCCGGAGTGTACCATTAAGGGCTATCTTATTTATCGCCCTCCCGGGGGGTCCTTACAGTTTGCGGATAGCCTCCTTGAAACGGTGACTCAGCCAGCCCTTCGGTATAGTAAATTCCTCATAGTAGGTGATCTTAACCTACATTTTGTGGATGCTAACTGTACTGAGGCACAATCCGTAATTACCTCTCTGAAAGCCCTGATGCTTAGACTATCTGATGGGTGACCAACTCATCAAGCGGGACATCTTCTTGATCCCATCTTTTCTAACTGGGATGATATTAAAGTATTCCCCCCTATCAGGATTTTATGGTCTGACCATTACCTCATTCCATTTAGTGCGCTGGGCTTGATCAGAGGGGAAAAACCTAAGCGTCCACCTCCACCTAGACGCAGGAATTGGAGGAAATTCAGCCATGAGACATTTGATTCTGCCTTAAACCTGGAAATCCCTCCGTTTAGTCAGACTCTCATGGGAGCTTGGAAGGATTATGAGGATTGGGTAACTAAGGCCCTGGATAAGGTGGCCCCTTGGACTCAAAAAGCCCCTACACGCGGATCTAGGTCAGCCCCTTGGTACAATGAGGAGCTGTGTGCAGCTAAGGCCAAATGTAAGGTCCTAGAATGCCGGTGGCGGAAAGATTATGATTCTACTCACAAAGAATCCTATAGGAGTAGCCTGAGGGCGTACCATAGCCTGATTAGAAAGGCGAAAAGAGATCACATTAAAGAGAGGATTGAAAATTCGGATAATTCATCCAAAGAGCTCTTTTTAATTTATAAGGAGTTAACATCTCTTATGGCGACTATGGCCGAAGACCCTCCTTCCACCGAGATTTGTGAAAACGTAGCTGACCACTTTTTGAGTAAAGTGGAGAAGATCTATGAATCTTTTCAGCAAAGCCCTACAGTAGTTACCCCGGCTAGGGTGACCTGCTATGGACCCATGAAAAATGGCGCTCTCGAGGAATTCAAGGTTCCTCCGCAGGAGGAGCTGATAAAAATAATCTCGGATACCCACTCTGGATCTCCAATGGATGTTGCCCCTGTTAAGATCCTCAGAAGCCATCTACCTCTTCTGAGTTGCCACATAGGCAATTTGGCCACTCTGTCATTTCAAGAAAGTCGGGTGCCTGAGGAATGGAAGCTGGCCCAGGTTGTTCCCATAAAAAAGGCCAACCTGAGTATGACTCAATTTGATAATCTTCGTCCTATTTCCCTCCTGCCTTTTTGCGCCAAGGTAGTGGAGAAAATGGTGAAAAATCAACTGGTTGGCTTTGAGGAGGACCACCATCTTCTTCATTCCTCCCAATCGGGTTTCAGGGCGAAGCACTCTACTGAGACTGCCCTCCTTTTCTCCACAGAACTGCTTCGCCTCAAAGTTGATGATGGTCACACTGCCGCTCTGATATTACTGGACTTGAGTGCGGCTTTTGATACTGTATCGCACTCTGGGCTCCTTTCACGCTTGAGTGAGATGGGGATAGCTGGCCAAGCCTATGAATGGATGGGCTCTTTTTTAGCTGATAGGAAATTTCAAGTTCACTGCCCCCCGTATAAATCCAAACCCAGGTCTCTTAGACAAGGGTTCCGCTAGGCTCTATATTGAGCCCTACGTTGTTTAATCTCTATATGGAGCCCCTTGCAAGGATGGTGGAATCTTATGGGGTGGATATTGTCTCGTATGCGGATGATACCCAACTGGTGATCACTCTATCTCATAACCCAGTTGTGGCAGCAGAGAACTTCTCCTCCTGTCTTGTGGCACTGGCTGGCTGGATGAAGAATAACTGTCTTTGCCTCAATGGTAATAAGACGGAAATTTTGGAAATCGGTCCGTCTCCCTCCATCTGGACTTCAGCCTGATGGCCAGCTGATTTGGGTACTATGCCCATTCCATCAGATACGGTGAAAAATCTGGGTGTACTTCTAGATTCTAACCTCTCTTACTCTCAACACTTGGGAATTGTAGCCGGGAAATGCTATGGCACACCAAAGGTCCTCCGTAAGATCGTAGATCTTCTCCCCATCAAAGCAAGGATAACCCTACTGCATGCCTTAGTCACTCCTCTTTTCGATTATGGGAACTCATTGCTCTGTGTCCTTAGTAAAAAGGGCCTGAACCAACTCCAATGTGTCCAGAATGCGGCGGCTAGGTTGGTTTTGAAACTACTTAGGAAGTCATCTGGGAAGCGTGCTCTTCAAATCTTGCACTGGCTTCCCATGCAGGAACGCATTTGGTTTAAAACCTTGTGCTTTACCCACCGCATCGCACATGACCATGGCCCTACCTACCTCCAGAGTATGATGACCAAATATCGTCCCAAACGGTTGTTGAGATCCATGGGCAGCATGCAGATGGTGGTCCCTCGTATCCGAAGAGTACGGATGGGAGGACGGTTCTTTAGGTTCCTAGCAAGCAAATACTGTAATGAACTTCCAATTGAACTTCGGGTGGAACCTTCGGAATCGCGCATTAGGCTGAAATTGAAGACACATTTGTTCCCCAAGGTCTAGTTGTATTAGGTGCCTCTTTCCTTCCTGTTTTGGGGGGCCTGCTCTGGAGTTCTGACGGAATGCATTCACAGCGCGGGGACGCACTGTTTTCCTGTTTAACCATGCGCTTAATAAATGTTTTTATTATTATTATTATTATTACATCCTGTGGCAATTATAAGGCAGACAGGATATCTGTCTGCCTTATAATTGTAACTTATATAACCTTATAACTGTCAGGAAAATCAGCACGAACGGCACTACACGTTGCTCCAGAGGGCGCTGCTGCTTTCTGTCGCTCAAATTGACATTCTAATTGAGTGGCAGCTTCATGAGAATGGCAGATTTCTACACTTGAGTGCTCGCGACCTCCCGCAATGAGAAATCTCGCCAGGAGGTCTAGCGCGTTATATTTTCTCACAAGCACCCGCCACCATACCATTGGAGAACCGCTTGAGAAAAAAAAACTCAGTTCTGCATTACTTCTTGGAGTTTTTTGGAACTCCGCACTCTGGGCAAAAATTTGCGAGCTCCGACGGCAGAGCTGAATTCTTCACCCAATCCTAGTTTTGAGGCTATAATCTATTAGACAAACTCTAAACTAGGCCATTTATCTGCATAAGTGTTGTAGAAAAAGTGAGAAACACAGCCTTGTAACTATCAGGCATTTTTTCTGACTTCTGATGAACCCCACAGAGTGAGCAGCCAGAGGGCAGAAGGGGGGCCGAAGGACAGGAAATTAGATAAACTTGAAGATGAGAAATATGGAAAGGTAGAAATGCCGCATCACCTGTGGATAACTGACACCTCCTCCCGCTCTACCAAATGCCCATCCAGTCACAAAGTGGCATCCTGGGCCCCAAACGGACAACATCATGCCAAATGCCATGTAATGGTGGAAAAGGTGGAAAAAAGAGTAATATGCACACATCTGCTGCGGGGATATGTCAGGTAAATTATTGGTTGTGATGGATTCTCTATAAGTACTAAATGACTGATCTCGTTGAATATTAAATGATATGAATCAACGTTTGTTTGCCTTATCTGCGCTTATAATGTAAAGGATGGGCCTTACAGTGAAACCCTTGTTCTGTTTGCCACAAAAGCCCCGGAAGGAGCTGCATGTTACAGAACTTTATCTGCTTTAGGAAGAACTAAAGACTTGCTTTTTAAAGTTGTCTTTCAGGACCAGAACCGAGCGCTGTAAGTTGCACTAGTTTCAGGGAGATGGACAGATGTTATGGCGATAGGAAATCCCCCTCAACTGACAATAATGTCCCAATCTTCCAAGTTAGAAGAAACCAGAAAAGCTTGAACCAAGGGAGCTGTTGAAAGTGTCAAAGGTGGCTTATGAACAGCGGGTAAAGACAGGAGTTGGTATTTGAGATGATCTTAAGTGAATAGGAAAGAATAAGAAGAAGTGTGTAAATGGAGTTACTTTTGTTGTATACCTTGTGAAAAAGTTACTGGAAATTTTGCAGCCCCGCCTGATCCATCTCTTTTTCTAAACTCTATTGTTGTTTAATTGAAATCCTGACCATATGCGTCTATCTTAAGCTATACCGCTAAGCACTTGGGTGCTCCGTGAGCACCCTTACTTTGCTAAGCGCTGTAAACGCTGGTAAATCTCCTCCTTTTCAGACATTAATAAGATGTCACCTGATCAACAGAACTTTTACTTAAATATCTGTGTATGATGAACAATTCCTTGCTAAGTTTTAAAGGCGGTAAAGAAGAAGGGGGGATTTACTAATATTTTGCGCCGTATTTTCGTCACAAAGGTGGCACAAAACAGCGCAAAATCTTTTTTTCCTAATTTACTTTCCAGCCCTACTCTTGTTTAGCGCTGGAAATAACGTAAAAGTAATGTGAACGAGTACATATCACTGCTTCACATTCCTTCACACCTTTGGGGCCTGTCAAGGTGGGTGCATGGGCGTTCCCGTGCAACCACCCAAGGTTTCTCACACTAAAACCAATTTACCAAATACAGTAGATTGGGTTTAGCGTGAACAAACTGCACCCTTTTAAACTAGGCGCAAAGGAAGGAGAATGCTTTGATTTATCCTTCCTTTTCCGACTTTGCATGCGCGCTGCACTCTGCAACACGCATACAAAGTAGGAAAAGCATTCCCTCGTGTCTACTATTTTGTACAGGAAGGGTATCCGTCCTGTACAAAAACCTATGCTGGGCTCACACACACACACCCTAGCGCTCTTGTGCTAAGGTGTGTGCATGGCGCAGGACTGCTGTAATCAGTGCTGGCGCAAGGGAGAGGGAAGGAGAGAGCCATATCTTTGAAAATATGGTGCTCTCCTGCTCCCTCCCTGTCGAGCATCGCAGCCTCTTGGGGGAGGAGGGGGGGGGGGGTGGTTGCGCTGCATTGTGTTCAGATTTAGTAAATCTCCCCAGAAATGTCTTTTACAACCAGTTAAACACTGTGAATTCTCATTCAATTATGTTTCAATTTAGTAATTTTCAATATCTTTACATCCAACAGAAAACAAGCCTTGAATGTATGAATTGACCATCAATAATGAAGCGAATGCTGTAAATCTTCAATAATAGCAGAAATAATGAGCTACAGTATTCAGCGCAGTCGGCGACAGAGGAACCTGCACACAAACTGACAGATCCTGGCTGAAGCATCAAGGGCAGTTCAGTGATTATAAGAGGCTGAGCTGTGCACCTCCACGCCACAAGACCAAGAAATGACCTTAAGAAAATTAAGGCAACAACAATAACAAACCAACTCCTGTATAAACAAGTGTCCAACACCAGCTTTGATCATGGGATCGGTATGATGTGATTACCGCAGTGCTCTGTTTTCTAATATGATGACAAGCCATCATTCCGTGCTCTAGGTGAATTGTAAACTCTTTCTGGACAAACAACAGTAACCAGAGAAGAGCACAACAGAGCGGAGCCAGACAACTGACAGGTAAAGGAAAGATGAGTTCTTCTATCTACAATACAACAGACTGTCCTAATTTGCACCGGTCAGAAGGCAGATACATCTTTACCCTCAAGCGTGCATAGCCATAATCCAATCTAAAGGCACAATCACCTACAAATACAACTTCTACGTATTAGGAGTGTGGCAATTATTTGGTGTCTATTGCATTTATTGATAAAACACAAATCAAATGTGTAAAATACTGCACACATATAAAGTGTGTGTGCTTAATCAGCCATGCTGGCCCATCAGGAAATACAGTCATGGTATGTTGACAAATATATAACTGACCCACAGACACTAACCAAGAAAGAAGAATCATACACCTGCAGCGAGAGCTTTAGTTTGTCATCACCACTCAAGCTTCATCAGCAAACATACACTGGACAAAAACCATTCAAGTGCAGTGAATGTGTCAAGAGCTTTAGTAGGTTATCAGAACTACAAAGACACCAGCGAACACACACAGGGGAAAAGCCATACCATTGCATTGAATGTGGGAAGAGGTTTAGTCAGTTATCAAGCCTTCCAAGTCATCAGAGAACACACACAGGGGAAAAGCCATTCAAGTGCAGTGAGTGTGTAAAGAGCTATAGTCAATTATCAGAGCTACAAAGACATCAGCGAACACACACAGGGGAAAAACCATTCAAGTGCAGTGAGTGTGTAAAGAGCTTTAGTCACTCATTATATCTCCAAACACATCAGCGAATACACACAGGGGAAAAACCATTCAAGTGCAGTGAATGTGCAAAGAGCTTTAGTCAGTTATCACACCTTCAAAGACATAATCAGACACACCGAGGGGAAAAACCATTCAAGTGCAGTGAATGTGCAAAGTGCTTTAGTGAGTTATCAAGCCTTCAAAGACATCAGCGAACACACACAGGGGAAAAACCATTCAAGTGCAGTGAATGTGCAAAGTGCTTTAGTGAGTTATCAAGCCTTCAAAGACATCAGCGAACACACACAGGGGAAAAACCATTCAAGTGCAGTGAATGTGCAAAGTGCTTTAGTCAGTTATCAGACCTAAACAGTCATCAGCGAACACACACTGGGGAAAAACCCTATCATTGTAGTGAATGTGACAGTAGTTTTCGCAGCTCTTCAGCATTAAGGTATCATCAGCGAACTCACACAGGAGAAAAACCATTCAAGTGCAATGAATGTCTAAAGAGCTTTAGTCAATTATCAGTTCTACAAAGTCATCAGCGAACACACACAGGGGAAAAGCCATTCAAGTGCAGTGAATGTGCAAAGTGCTTCAGTAAGTCATCACACCTAAAAAATCATCAGCGAACACACACAGGAGAAAAGCCATTTAAATGCTGTGAATGTGGGAAGAGCTTTAGTAAATTAGAAAATCTAGAAACACATCATCGTAACTCACACAGGAGAAAAACTATATATTTGCAATGAATGTGAAAGCATTTTTAGTCGTTACTCAACATTAAGGATTCATCAGCGAACACACACAGGGGAATAGCCATTCAAGTGCAGTGAATGTGCAAAGTGCTTTAGTCACTTATCAAACCTCCAAACACATAAGCGAATGCACACTGGGGAAAAACCCTATAATTGTAGTGAATGTGACATTAGTTTTCACTTCTCGTCAGCATTAAGGTATCATCAACGAACTCACACAGGGGAAAAATATTTCAAGTTCTATGAATGTGGGAAGAGTTTTAGTCGATTATCAGAGCTACAAAGCCATCAGCGAACACACACGGGGGAAAACATAGAAATGCACTGAAAGTGAGAAGGGCTTTTATCAATGTTCGATCCCACACAACCCTCTGTGAATACACTGCTTTATTTAACTCAATGGAAATAATCCTAGAGATGCAGAGACTCCGAAAAGATTTTAAGAACATCAAAAATAATATTGACCCATCGGAGGACATAGACAAGAGCTGAACAGTGCAGTTATTATGAGAGGAATGAATTACGGAAAAAGATTAAATTCAAATTATGTGGGACATTGAAATACCAGATTATAGAAGACTGGACTAGCAGTAAAGAAGGAAAACAGATAACAGTATTTGCAGAATTATAAAAGTGTTTGTATTCGTGATTGTTCACTTCTGTACACATAGCAAAGCAACATGATGTATCAGCATACACAATGGGAGACGAGCACATTGTGGACTAAAAGAAAAGAAACATACTTGATTTTTATTTGATGAAGAAGAGATACAAAGAAAAATATTAAATTGTATCTGATCACAGTACCTGTAAAAGCAACACTGAACAATACTGGGATTAACAACGGTACTTTCAGCTAACTTGTAAGATTAAAACCTGTAAACCCAACGCATCCAGAGTGGACATGTTGTCAGGGCTCTGGAGATGGAAGCTTCATTGGTAAAATGTATGTATTACTATTAACAAATGCCACTGCAGTATATGAAATGAACTAAAGCGAAGCAACGGTGTTCAAGAAATAACCCATTTTTAGATATAAAAGAGCATATACCTTGTTCCTAAATAATTTTTGCTGCACCTATTACACACTGTTATTGGTTGATGGATCAGCTTGTGCCTCAGGCCTTATAACACAGTATGACGCGTGGCTCCTCTCAAGCTTGGCTCTCTCTATTCATTTGGTGATTTGCCATACTCTACTTTTTACCAGAATTGAGCCACTGTAAGCAGCAGACTCTGAATAATGTGGTGAAATAGTGAAATCTCACATCAAAAGCATATATGTGCCAGGACAATCAGATGCACTCCCAGCAACTCGTCTTCCACACTGATTGTCCTTTATTCTCAAATGTTCTGAAGGATTTGTTGTATGAATGCCAGAATGCCAGAAGTGAAAGTGACATTCATGAAGCTAAAGCTAACAGGAAAGACTGCCGATGTGTTTCAAGAACGAGGCACAAAGTCCCTGGTCTATCATCAGGGCTGTTTATTCTTTGTATCAAAATTGTTTTAAAGAGGGGCGTGATGGTTAATCTTCTTTAAGATTTAAAGGGAGAAACCGCAGTGCTCGAGTCTGCTTTCTTTCAATAAAGATCTTTATTGAAAGAAAGCAGACTCGAGCATGGGCGTGCTGTGGCAGAGGAGCAGGACGGTGACTGCGGTCTCTCCCTTTAAATCTTTAAGAGCAAGATACTTGAGTAAGAATTACACCTTGATGGTGACGTCGTACAAGCAAAATTCGCCGTGCTACGGCAGTTCACAAAAAATAAGACATCTCTGTCTGGCCACCACAATAACTAGCGATTAACCATCACACCCCTCTTTAAAACTATTTTGATACAAAGAATAAACAGCCCTGATGATAGACCAGGGACTTTGTGCCTGGTTCTTGAAACGCATCGGCAGTCTTTCTTGGGTGGAATAAATTGTCAACTTCACGACACTAGGACCGGCTGGTCCAGTATTTAAGCGTTTACAAGCTATTAAGTTGCTTATACCCCCTTGGAAATCATTTTTCTTCATGTTTTTTATTGTAGTATTTGTTGGTTGTGATGTAACTATTATAATTTTTTGTAATGTTTGATGCAGAAACGTTTTTTAGTGTGTAAATAATGTTTGTTTTTTGATGTATGTACAAAGTGTATTTAGTCTTGTAAATATTCCAATACGTAGTCCTTTATTCTGTTATGATTTTTTGAAAATTTGAAAAAAAAGCATAAAATGATAGACACTGAGTAATGTTGTCTAAGGGTGGTTACAATAAACTGGTTTCTTACCCTTCTTAAATATTGAATGAGTAATTGTGGTGTGGGCACTGTGTGTTTTTGCAATTTAAATATAAGGTCTAGCCCCCACTACGTGTTTATGGACCTATCCCCTTTTGGTTCTCAATGCCAATAAACAGGGCACAAGTAAGGAAAATAGTGAAGGAGCCCATTATCATATGCAAATCACAATGACGTCACATGTAGTGCGTCACAAGAAGTGATGTCAGGCCCATATAATAATTTTCACATGAAAGGTCCACGGCCTGATTTAAAAACAAGAAACATAAAATAATGTAAAAAGGTTTTGGTATTAGTTTTTATACATCATGTGTTTTTCCCACTATTAGTATGTAACTAAACTCGGAAATGGCTGAAAGTGTAAATATTTTTAAACAGATATGTGGAACTTGGAAATTACATTTTTAAACAGTTTTTAGTGAATAAATAAAATGTGCTTTAAATTTGCGTTTGTTTCCTGATGTTGTTCTTTATCCAGCCCCTAAGCCCCAAAGGTTTTCACATTTACGATGTATTAAGCAATAGAAAGGCTACTTTTGTCTAGATCTCAATTCCTCTCTTGCATCACTCATACAAAAAATAAAAGGGACTAATGGGCTCTGTTCCAGTCTGGCATGCTTAAACCGGCATGCCGGACCAGAACAGAGCCCATTAGTAGGAGTTTGCCGACGTCTGTCCGTGGTAATAAACACAGTGGAGCTGGTAAAGTTTTTTAGGGATAGAACCTTGGCGAGATGATGCGCAACATATACAGCCATTTGAGTCTACTCCTATTTGTGCAAAAGAAATGACACAAAAAGGCCTGTTATAGGATAATAATTCGCTTCCCTGCACAGACGGTACACTGTTTCAATATTTGGAGGCATTGCTAAAGGCTGCACGAAGGCTGTTTGAATTGTCGTACTTGAAATTATTTCTCTACTGGCTTGTTAGCTACAGATTAACCCATTTTGGTTTGTTGTTTGAGATTCATTTTATAACAAGTATTGGTCCTGAAGAAGGTGGTGTTGCCACTGAAACGTGCGTAGACCAACACTTCACCCATGAGAGGCAGTGACATCACAAACAACTGATGTTTAAGACCTTCCAGTAGTGAACTGTTTGCTCTTTAGGCATTTGTGGGACCCATCATAGGGTTGAAACTCTTCTTCTTTTAACTATGAATGAGAGTGTATGAGTGTCTGCACTGCCACAACGGTATTGACTAACTCCTCCCTTCAACGTTAGTACTCTCACACGTATGGTGTAGGGACACATATGTTCGCGACTATCATTTTACAAGGCTGGACTTCTGTTAGTTGCGTTTATGGCAGTCTCCCCCTTCTGGGCTCATGTGCTTCAATTCCCTTTTAGAGCTATTATGCATGACTTGTCTCTTCCCTATAAATTGTGGTTCCCATTACATCTGTTCCCCTACTCAGCTTGCCATTGATTATGTGTAATGTTCAAGAGTCTCTCCTCTCATTTACTCATTGTACTACATATAGAATTTTGCAATTAGTGTGTTTGTGTTAAGAATTAACATGTCATTTTGCTCAAGTATATTTATTTACATTGCATTTCATGTTTCTACCTTTTGATGTCACCCCAACACCAATATTCACCACTTGTTAGTATTGTTTCTCATTATCATTCCACAATGGTTCTTTTGCTCTCTCCCTTGTGCAGTCACGATTTTTACGCCACCGGGCCTGTCTCCATACTAAGTCACATTTACATTTGTCTGTCCACTTTTCTTCCTAGGGTTTCCACGTGCTATTGGGGGTCTCGATATATATTTCCCCTTTGTTGTGTTTATCTTGGTTTTTTGCAACAACTAATTCTATGATTTTCTATTATTTTACTATATGTTTTGTATCTTCCCCAGCCCTGAAGAAGTCAAGGGTTACTTCCCTTATGTGACGAAACACCTGTTGGCTGGTTGTTTTTCTTTGTTGCATTATTAAATACATTTGCATATTATACTGGTTTCGACCACAGATATTCGTACAATACGAGACATTTCAACCATTGTTATAACCTTAATACGTGTGCCCATGACTGTGCTTTCAGTTTGTGCATATACTCTGAGCAAACGAGATATGCGGTCGATTTTATTCTAGCTAAGAGCGGTGGTGCGCAATAATAGGAGAGCAGTGTGTGGTCGGTATCGCGAATAAAGGAAAGGAATATAACAGCATATTTTAGACATTTTGTAAAATGTTCGAGGAATGAAGAGCGGCAATTTGAGTTGGTCTTTATTTGGTGGTTGGGGTTGGATTCTAGAAAAGGTGATATATTTCATTGTTCTTTTAATTTGTTGCTGTGTCTTGATTCAGTGTCTTCCCTTAAGCTGTTCATACTGTGCTACATATTTCTCTCCCAAAAGGATTTCAGTTCATGATATTAATTCAACTATAATGCTTCAAAAGGAGCTTGATACTATTATGCAAATAGATGAGTGTTTTTGGTTCAACTACTTCTCTTGCAGGTTCTGTTCCTGATGTTACTCGTACTACTGATATTTATGTCATTTTCTTTCACTCGTTTGCTATGCATATATACATATATTCGTACTTGACATGTTATCACCTGTATTCATCTATTGTCTCTACTTTTAGAATTGTAACAACCTTTACCTGATAGCAAGAATAAAGATGTCTGTGTTAGCTAATAAATGCTAAAAGGAGGGTCTGTTAGAGTTGAAATGTATTACCCCCATATTACTCGTATTTTACCTGATATTATGTTAACATTTAAGTAGCTATTTCATAATATATTCTTGTTGTATGCATATGCAATTAATAAGTACGTTAGGTAGGTTGACATCTATTTCACCATTTTAGCTTTCGAAGACGCCATTTTAATCAAAACATTTACTTGAAACCTTTACCAGAAACGGTCCTTGGTAAGTTTTGTTTCTCAAAGGTTGAATCTTGCTCATTAATGCATGCCTTTTCTGTTACATAGAGGCCTGCTCCCACCTGTCTAGTGGGGAGGATAAGATAGACGACCTTGGGCAGTAGATAACTTGTGCCAGGCTGTGGAATATAAAGTTATGTTCTGTACCCCCCATTGTATTATGACGGCTACCAGTGTTTTTCCATAATAGGCAGGTCTTTGTGGGCTCCGCAACATACATAATGTAACTTTATGACTGTAAGAGTCAGTCCCTCGTCAGCCATCATAGGAGGATGGTCAGATTGATTTCCAGTGCAGGGTACTTTGTGAATAAACTAGTTTGCTTCTATTCTGTACTGTGTCATTAACTCTTCATTCTTTGAAGTTTAGAGGAGGTCGGGAGTGACCCGGGTGGCCCTAGTTGTGTCACTTCCTTCACAACATTTGCTCTTTTCTTTTTACTGGTCTCCAGCTCCGTCCAAGGCATTCATTCTTCAAAGTGCAGAGCCATATTTCTGATGCTATCAGGTTGCTGCCTCTATTGGCAGTGCTTTCAAGGGAACTACAGAACTGCAGGTACTCACTCTCCAGCGTACCTGCTTGCTGCTCAGAAGTGCCGTATTCTCCCATTACAGGCATCCTACCAGTACTGAGACATGCAGGTGCTCTCCCTTGTGAATGGAAGAGGTGCAGGTGTCTCCCTTGTGAAGTAAGGAAGTGCAGGTTCTGTCCCTTGTGAATGAATGAAGTGCTGGTGCTGTCCCTTGTGAATGAATGAAGTGCAGGTGCTGTCCCTTGTGAATACAAGAAGTGTGTAGGTGCTATTGCTTGTGAATGAAAGAAGTGGAGGTGCTGTCCCTTGTGAATGAAAGAAGTTCAGGTGCTGTCCCTTGTGAATGAAAGAAGTGCAGGTGCCATCCCCTGTGAATGAAAGAAGTGCAGGTGCTGTCCCCTGTGAATCAAAGAAGTGCAGGTGCTGTCCCCTGTGAATCAAAGAAGTGCAGGTGCTGTCCCTTCTGAATGAAAGAAGTGCAGGTGCTGCCCCTTCTGAATGAAAGAAGTGCAGGTGCTGTCCCCTGTGAATGAAAGAAGTGCAGGTGCGGTCCTTTGTGAATGAAAGAAGTGCAGGTGCTGTCCCTTGTGAATGAAAGAAGTGCAGGTGCTGTCCCCTGTGAATGTAAGAAGTGCAGGTGCTGTCCCCTATGAATGAAAGAAGTGCAGGTGCTGTCCCTTGTGAATGAAAGAAGTGCAGGTGATGTCCCTTGTGAATGAAAGAAGTGCAGGTGCTGTACCTTGTGAATGAAAGAAGTGCAGGTGCTTTCCCTTGTGAATGTAAGAAGTGCTGGTGCTGTCCCCTGTGAATGAAAAAAGTGCAGGTGCTGTCTCTTGTGAATGAAAGAAGTGCAGGCGCTTGTCCTTGTGAATGAAAGAAGTGCAGGTGCTATGAAAGAAGTGGAGGTGCTGTCACAAAGAAGTGCAGGTGCTGTCCCCTGTGAATGACAGAAGTGCAGGTGCTGGCCCCTGTAAATGAAAAATGTGCAGGTGTCTCCCTTGTGAATGAAAGAAGTGCAGGTGTCTCCATTGTGAATGAAAGAAGTGCAGGTTCTGACCCCTGTGAATGAAAGACTTGCAGGTGTCGTCCCCTGTGAATGACAGAAGTGCAGGTGCTGTCCCAAAGAAGTGTAGGTGCTGTCCCTTGTGAATGGAAGAAGTGCAGGTGCTGTCACCTGTGAATGAAAGAAGTACAGGTGCTGTCCCCTGTGAATGAAAGAAGTGCAGGTGTTGTCCCCTGTGAATGAAAGAAGTGCAGGTGCTGCCCCTTGTGAATGAAAGAAGTGCAGGGGCTGTCCATTGTTAGGTTAAGGTTAGGTTAAGTATTAAGCGCTCAAATCACCCTGGTCCATCTCGGCGCTGACTAGAGACTGGACTTCTGCTAGAGTGGAGCCAGACCAGGGCATTCCTTAGAATAGGAAAGCTTTCAGATGTTTCCTAAAAGTGCCATAACTCGAGATGGCTCGTAGAGCCTGTGGGAGCTGGTTCCAATATCTGGGGGCCAGATAGGAAAAGGCTCTCCCTCCTGTCCGGGTGAGACAGATTCAAGCAACTTGTAACAGTCCCTGTGTACTGGATCTAAGCCACCTACAGGGGCAGTATTTAATCAGTTTAAGTTGCAAGCAGTGGGGGCCTTTATCGTTAAGAGCGTTGTGGGTTAGGCAGCAGATTTTGAAAAAAGATCTTTTTTTCACATTGAGCCAGTGCAGTTCTCTAAGCATCAGGGTTGACGAAGAGCCTGCCGGGCGATTTAAGATCATCCTTGCGGCTGTGTTCTGAACAATCTGTAATTTGGCCAGGATAGTCTCACCCACTTCTGCCAGCAGGGCATTGCCATAGTCTAAATGACTAGTTACCATTGTATGAAGTTAAGTCCTACGATGGGAGGTAGGTATAAACGGAAGTATTTTCCAGAGGAGTCTGAGACCGTAATAGCATGTGCTAGTTGTGGTCGCAATATGGTCTTTCATGGACAGGGAGCGGTCAATTTTTATTCCTAAGTTCCTTACAGAAAGTTTGGGGGAGGGAGCAGAGCCCAATTGGTCTGGCCACCAGTCGTCTGACCAGATGTCCGGAGCTTTTCCCATTAACATGATCTCCGTCTTCCCTGGATTCAATTGAAGGTAATTCACAGTCATCCATTCTGAGATCAGCTTCATACCATTGGCGAAGCGTGTTTTTTCTAACTCTTGACATTTCCCGATAGTGAACATAAGCTGAGTATCATATGCATATGAGATGATTTCAACGCCCAGCTGTTCCACAATCTGAGCCAGAGGGGCCATGTATATATTAATGAGGGTAGGACTCAATCAGGAACCCTGTGGTACCCCCTTCTCTAAGGGCATTTTGGCCAAGGAATCGGGACCTAAGGTAACCATTTGTGTTCTCTCTGACAAAAAGTGTTGTAGACATTTTAAGGCTGTGCCTTTGTTACTGCAATCAGATAGTCTCTCCGCTAGCTTAGTATGAGGGATAGCGTCAAAAGCTGGGGAGAGATCCAAAAGCATCAGTATCGCGGAACCACCCGAGTCTATAGTCTGTCTTAATGAGTCGGTAACCTCCAGAATGGCGGTTTCTGTACTAAAGCCTGGGCGAAAGCCCGACTGTGAAGGATCCAGGATTTCATTCTGTTCCAAATAGGAACTAAGTTGATGGTTTATGATATTTTCCAGGAGTTTCCCCAAGAGAGATAAAAGGGAAATAGGCCGATAATTGCTAAGGGTTGCGGGTCCGCTGTAGGTTTCATAAGAATAGGGCGGACCACTGCTTCTTTCCAGGGGGATGGAAATATACCTGTAGATATAGAGCAATTGAAGATATAACAAATTGCTGGGGCACAGCTCTTGGCTAGGAGAGCCATGATTTTTTGGGGGCATGAATCATTGGAAGACCCTAATTTTCCCAAGGCTAAGCCTTTTAGGACCTCCTCAAGGGTGACCAACTTAAAGCTCTATGGAGAGCAATTTGGTGTCTTCCGCTTCTCCTCCAGTTTGGCCAAAGTTGTGAATAAAAGAAGTGCCGGTGTCTCCCTGGTGAATGAAAGAAGTGCAGGTGCTGTCCCTTGTGAATTAAAGAAGTCCAGGTGCTGTCATTTGTGAATGAAAGAAGTGCAGGTGCTGTCCCTTGTGAATGAAAGAAGTGCAGGTACTGTCCCCTGTGAATGAAAGAAGTGCAGGTGCTGTCCGTTGTGAATGAAAGAAGTGCAGGTGCTTTTCGTTGTGAATGAAAGAAGTGCAGGTGCTGTTCCTTGTGAATGAAAGAAGTGCAGGTGCTTTCCCTTGTGAATGTAAGAAGTGCTGGTGCTGTCCCCTGTGAATGAAAAAAGTGCAGATGCTGTCTCTTGTGAATGAAAGAATTGCCGGCGCTGGTCCTTGTGAATGAAAGAAGTGTAGGTGCTATGAAAGAAGTGGAGGTTCTGTCACAAAGAAGTGCAGGTGCTGTCCCCTGTGAATGACAGAAGTTCAGGTGCTGTCCCCTGTGAATGAAAGAAGTGCAGGTGCTGTCCCTTGTGAATGAAAGAAGTGCAGGTGCCGTCCCTTGTGAATGAAAGATGTGCAGGTGTCTCCCTTGTGAATGAAAGAAGTGCTGTTGCCTCCATTGTGAATAAAAGAAGTGCAGGTTCTGTCCCCTGTGAATGAAAGATTTGCAAGTTTCGTCCCCTGTGAATGACAGAAGTGCAGGTGCTGTCACAAAGAAGTGTAGGTGCTGTACCTTGTGAATGGAAGAAGTACAGGTGCAGTCCCCTGTGAATGGAAGAAGTACAGGTGCTGTCCCCTGTGAATGAAAGAAGTGCAGGTGCAGTCCCCTGTGAATGAAAGAAGTACAGGTGCTGTCCCTTGTGAATGAAAGAAGTGAAGGTGCTGTCACAAAGAAGTGCAGGTGCTCTCCCTTGTGAATGAAAGAAGTGCAGGTGCTGTCCCTTGTTAGGTTACGGTTAGGTTAAGTACTAAGCACTCAAATCACCCGGGCCATGTCGGCGCTGACTAGAGACTGGACTTCTGCTAGAGTGGAGCCAGACCAGGGCATTACTTAGAATAGGAAAGCTTTCAGATGTTTCCTAAAAGTGCCATAACTCGAGATGGCTCGTAGAGCCTGTGGGAGCTGGTTCCAATATCTGGGGGCCAGATACGAAAAGGCTCTCCCTCCTGTCCGGGTGAGACAGATCTGAGGAACTTGTAACAGTCCCTGTGTACTGGATCTAAGCCTCCTACAGGGGCAGTATTTAATCAGGGTAAGTTGCAAGTAGCGGGGGCCTTTATCGTTAAGAGTGTTGTGGGTTAGGCAGCAGATTTTGAAAAAAGATCTTTTTTTCACATTGAGCCAGTGCAGTTCTCTAAGCAGTGGAGTTGACGAAGAGCCTGCCGGGCGATTTAAGATCATCCTTGCGGCTGTGTTCTGAACAATCTGTAATTTGGCCAGGATAGTCTCTCTCAATTTTGCCAGCAGGGCATTGCCGTAGTCTAAACGACTAGTTACCATTGTATGAACTAAAGTCCTACGATGGGAGGTAGGTATAATCAGAAGTATTTTCCAGAGGAGTCGGAGACCGTAATAGCATGTGCTGGTCGTGGTCGCAATATGGTCTTTCATGGACAGGTAGCGGTCAATTTTTATTCCTAAATTCCTTACGGAAAGTTTGGGGAGGGAGCAGAGCCCAATTGGTCTGGCCACTTGTCGTCTGACCAGATGTCCGGAGCTCTTCCCATTAACATGATCTCCGTCTTCCCTGGATTCAATTGAAGGTAATTCCCAGTCATCAAGTCTGAGATCAGCTTCATACCATTGGCGAAGCGTGTTTTTTCTAACTCTGGACATTTCCCGATAGTGAACATAAGCTGAGTATCAAATGCATATGAGATGATTTCAAAGCCCAGCTGTTCCACAATCTGAGCCAGAGGGGCCATGTATATTTTAATGAGGGTAGGACTCAGTCAGGAACCCTGTGGTACCCCCTTCTCTAAGGGCATTTTGGCCAAGGAATAGGGACCTAAGGTAACCATTTGTGTTCTCTCCGACAAAAAGTGTTGTAGCCATTTTAAGGCTGTTGCTTTTTTACCGCAATCCGATAGTCTCTTCGCTAGCTTTGTATGAGAGATAGTGTCAAAAGATGGGCAGAGATCTAAAAGCATCAGTATCGCGGAACCGCCCGAGTCTATAGTTTGTCTTAATGAGTCGGTAACCTCCAGAACAGCAGTTTCTGTACTAAAGCCTGAGCGAAAGCCGGACTGTGAAGGATCCAGGATTTCATTCTGTTCCAAATAGGAACTAAGTTGATGGTTTATGATATTTTCCAGGAGTTTCCCCAAGAGAGGTAAAAGGGAAAGAGGCCGATAATTGCTAAGGGTTGCGGGGTCCGCTGTAGGTTTCGTAAGAATAGGGCGGACCACTGCTTCTTTCCAGGGGGATTGAAATATACCTGTAGATATCGAGCAATTGATGATATCACAAATTGCTGGGGCACAGCTCTTGGCTAGGAGAGCCATGATTTTTGGGGGGCATGAATCATTGGGAGACCCTGATTTTCCCAAGACTAAGCCTTTTAGGACCTCCTCAATGGTGACCAACTTAAAGCTCTCTGGATAGCAATTTGGATAGCAATTTGGTGTCTAGTGAATAAAAGAAGCGCAGGTGCTGTCCCCTGTGAATGAAAGAAGTGCAGGTGCTGTCCGTTGTGAATGAAAGAAGTGCAGGTGCTTTCCCTTGTGAATGTAAGAAGTGCATGTGTGTCCCTTGTGAATGAAAGAAGTGCAGGTACTGTCCCATGTGAATGAAAGAAGTGCAGGTGCTCTCCCTTGTGAATGAAAGAAGTGCAGGTGCTTTCCCTTGTGAATGTAAGAAGTGCAGGTGCTTTCCCTTGTGAATGTATGAAGTGCTGGTGCTGTCCCCTGTGAATGAAAAAAGTGCAGGTGCTGTCTCCTGTGAATGAAAGAAGTGGAGACACTGGTCCTTGTGAATGAAAGAAGTGCAGGTGCTATGAAAGAAGTGGAGGTGCTGTCACAAATAAGTGCAGGTGCTGTTCCCTGTGAATGAAAGAAGTGCAGGTGCTGTCCCCTGTGAATGACAGAAGTGTAGGTGCTGTCCCCTGTGAATGAAAGATGTGCAGGTGCAGTCCGCTGTGAATGCCAGAAGTGCAGGTTCTGTTACAAAAAAGTGACGGGTGCTGTCCCCTGTGAATGAAAGAAGTGCAGGTGTCGTCCCCTGTGAATGCCAGAAGTGCAGGTGCAGTTACAAAAAAGTGCAGGTTGTGTCCCTTCTGAATGATAGAAGTGCAGGTGCTGTCCCCTGTGAATAAAAGAAGTGCAGGTGCTGTCCACTGTGAATGAAAGAAGTGCAGGTGCTGTCCACTGTGAATGAAAGAAGTGCAGGTGCTTTCCCTTGTGAATGTTAGAAGTGCAGGTGCTTTCACTTGTGAATGTAAGAAGTGCTGGTGCTGTCCCCTGTGAATGACAAAAGTGCAGGTTCTGTCTCTTGTGAATGAAAGAAGTGCAGGCGCTGGTCCTTGTGAATGAAAGAAGTGCAGGTGCTATGAAAAAAGTGAAGGTACTGTCAAAAAGAAGTGCAGGTGCTGTTCCCTGTGAATGACAGAAATGCCGGTGCTGTCCCCTGTAAATGAAAGAAGTGCAGGTGTCGTCCCCTGTGAATGCCAGAAGTGCAGGTGCTGTCACAAAAAAGTGACGGGTGCTGCCCCCTGTGAATGAAAGAAGTGCACGAGTCGTCCCCTGTGAATGCCAGAAGTGCAGGTGCTGTTACAAAAAAGTGACGGATGCTGTCCCCTGTGAATGAAAGAAGTGCAGGTGTCGTCCCCTATGAATGAAAGAAGTGCAAGTGCTGTCCCCTGTGAATGAAAGAAGTGCAGGTGTTGTCCGCGTGAATGACAGAAGGGCAGGTGCTGCCCTTTGTGAATGACAGAAGTGTAGGTGCTGTCCCCTGTGAATGAAAGATGTGCAGGTGCTGTCCCCTGTGAATGAAAGAAGTGCAGGTGTCGTCCCCTGTGAATGACAGAAGTGCAGGTGCTGTCACAAAAAAGTGCAGGTGCTGTCCCTTGTGAATGAAAGAAGTACAGGTGCCGTCCCTTGTGAATGAAAGATGGGTAGGTGCTGTCCCTTGTGAATGAAAGAAGTGCAGGTACTGTCCCCTGTGAATGAAAGAAGTGCAGGTGCTGTCCCCTGTGAATGAAAGATGTGCAGGTGCTGTCCCCTGTGAATGAAAGAAGTGTAGGTGTCTCCCTTGTGAATGAAAGAAGTGCAGGTGCTGTTCCCTGTGAATGAAAAAAGTACCGGTGCTGTCCCTTGTGAATGAAAGAAGTGAAGGTGCTGTCAAAAAAGTGCAGGTACTGTCCCTTGTGAATGAAAGAAGTGCAGGGGCTGTCACAAAGAAGTGCAAATGCTGTCCCCTGTAAATGAAAGAAGTGCAGGTGCTGTTCGTTGTGAATGAAAGAAGTGCAGGTGCTGTCCCTTGTGAATGAAAGAAGTGCGGTTGCTGTCCCTTGTAAATGATAGAAGTGCAGGTGTCTCCCTTGTGAATGAAAGAAGTACAGGTGCTGTCCCCTCTGAAGGAAAGAAGTGCATGTGCTGCCCCTTGTGAATTTATTTATTTATTTGTTTACATTTGTATGGCGCACAGCTACCTAACAAAGGGTTTCCCGGCGCAGCAGATCCCAATGTCAATGCGGTTACAGAAAACTAGATGTTAAATAGCCATGTTTTTAAGGCTTTTCTGAATTTGATGTAACTCGGCTCAGACCGCAATGTATGTGGCATTGAATTCCAAAGTGTAGGTCCTAGGAGTGAAAAGGACTTGCCACCCATACGTGACAGCTTGATCTTTGGAATTTCAAAATGATTTGCCGTGGAAGACCGAAGAGATCTGGAAGGACGATAGGGGCGCACCAGGTTTTGCAGGTATTTTGGAGCGGTATTGGTGGAAATCCTGTGCATAAAGCATAGGGATTTAAATTTGACTCGATTTTCAATTTTTAGCCAGTGTAACTTCCTGATATATTTAGTAGTTGGAGTAGAGATGGGAATTTTCCAGAGTAGTCTGGCTGCTGCATTTTGTACTGACTGTAACCTGCGGACAGTAGCTTTATTCGCCCCCAGGTACAGAACGTTGCCATAATCTAGCCTGGATGTTATTAGGGCATTGACAACTGTTTTCTTGGTGTTTTCAGGCAGCATCCAACAGATCTTTTTTAGCCATTTCAATATGGCGAAGCAGGTGGCTGAAGTCTTTACCGCTTGCTGGTGTAGACTGAGTGAGTCGTCAATAATGACGCCCAGGTTGCGAGCATGAGTGACAGGGGTAGGGGGGGTGCCCATTTCAGTTGGCCAGTGTTGGGGTCCCCAGATTTCTTTATTTTTGCCCAACACGATTAACTCGGTTTTTTCACCGTTTAGTTTTAGGAAGTTTTTTTGCATCCATTCTGCGATTTTACTAAGTCCGAGTTGTAAGGAAGAAGAATTGTCAGAGTCTACAGCTGATAAAGAAAAAAGCAGCTGAGAGTCATCAGCGTAAGAAAACATTAAAAGCCCTGTATCCTCCACTATCTTGGCCAGGGGACTCATATACACGTTGAAAAGCAACGGGCTAAGAATGGAGCCCTGTGGTACTCCGTGTTTAAATGTCATGAAATCAGAGCAGGCAGTTTGTGAGAATACCTGGAACGTGCGGTTTTCCAGTAATGATCTGATCCAGTTGAGAGCCGCCCCACGGATGCCCAGGGAGTGGAGTGTCTGGGCGAGTACCGCATGCGACACGGTGTCGAATGCCGCGCTGAGGTCGAGTAGCACAAGTGCCACTGTTTCGCCCTTGTCCACCATGCGACGGATATTTTCGGTTACCCCCAGCAAGGTAGTCTCTGTGGAAAAACCTGCACGGAATCCCGACTGGTGGGACGGTAACAGGTCATGAATGGTGATAAAATCAGTAAGGCAACGATGTACATGCTTCTCTAATATTTTTGCAAAGGTGGGCAGCAAGGATATTGGGCGGAAGTTAGCTGGCAAATTGGGGTCTGCGCCAGCTTTCTTCAAAAGCGTATGAATCATTGCATGCTTCCATTCACTGGGTACAGATTGTTCCAGTAACGAAGCATTGAGAAGATCAGTAATAGTAGCTAAAACGTTGCTGTTAAGTTGCTTTAAAACTGAGCATGGCAATGGGTCTTTAGGTGAGCCAGATTTAATAGTTTTTAGCAGCCTTTGAACCATATCAGGATTCAGCAAGGGCCAACTATCAAGTGTGGCAGAAGATGCATCAGCCAGAGTAGGGCAATCAGGAGTACCTATGGCATTACCTGGAATAGGTGATGCACAGTTGGAGGTGAATGAAAGAAGTGCAGTTGCTGTCCCTTGTGAATGAAAGAAGTGCAGGTGCTGTCCCTTGTGAATGATAGAAGAGCAGGTGTTGTCCCTTGTGAGAAATAGAAGAGCAGGTGCTGTCCCCTGTGAATGAAAGAAGTGCAGGTGTTGTCCCCTGTAAATTACAGAAGTGCAGGTGCTGTCCCTTGTGAATGATAGAAGTGCAGGTGTTGTCACAAAGAACTGCAGGTGCTGTGCCCTGTGAATGAAAGAAGTGCTTTCTTTGGGATTCCATACTCCAAGAGTGGATGGATGGAGTCTTACTGAGCTAGACGTCCGTGGCCCTCAGGACTGAGATGTTTGCATCACACACCTTATTCTCCCTTGAAATCTGAAGATGTTCTCTTTAATGAAGCCTGTCCGTTGAGGTTAAATACACTTCACACATTATCTTAGAGTCTAAACTCATGTTTTAGGATGTCAAATGCACAAATTGGCATATGAATTCAGTTGCACAAAAACCTGTATTTGTAGTGAAAGTATCTATGAATGAACTCATACTTGAATAAAATGTGGAGCACAGAAATGGGAAAACTGCAAAGCATATGATAGTGTTCTGAAAATGCGTTCCAGGTTTGAATGTTTGGCATTCGGCTGCTCGCTGCAGGTTTGTTGCCTGTAATCTAAGGAGTCACCCTCTCTAGTCAAGCTCCTCACATAGGTGAAAGATGTCAGCTTCAATGTAAGTGACCAGTACATTCTCTTCTCCACTGACTGTCTATTTAAACTCGTTGCCATCCTGTTAGAAATGGGGTTGTTGGTTGACTGGGGTGTAAACCTTGGTCAAACAGCATCCACAATCCTGGTTAGGGTAAATGTCAGGCAAACCCTAAATTAACCTTTGCCCACCCTCTGTTAGCTTGCCATAGAGCAGTCAGTCTTAATAAAGGCAATGTGTAAAGTATTAGTGCAACAATTCATACAGTAAACCAGTTGAAATACCACACAAAAAGATGCCACATCAGTTAATAAAGATAAATCTGAATTTAATAAATAAAACAAGACCAAATCGACAAAGATCCAATAAGTAGAAATATAGTTATTCATTTGTAAAGAATAAACTTTAAAATAGTGCTTAAAAGTAAGAAGTGCCAACCTACAATATCTGGTTGTGCCGGACTGGGACAAACTCAAAAGTTCAGGCCGACCGCGATTGTGCGCAGGCCAGCTACAAGGACCTAGTTAGGCCTGTGAACCAAAGTACCTTTAAATCCTGGTTGCAGAGCATTGCGTCAGTCTGAAAGACAGATGCGTTTTGTAGTTGAAGCGATGTGTAAGTTACGAGTTGCATTGATGTTGCGGTGCTAGGTCCTGTTGTGTTGTTGATGAGAACAGGGCTTACAATAAGTAGGGCAGTGTCAGGATGCGTTTGTTCCGATGAGCGATGAGGCTGTGATGCGGTCCTGTAGCGTCGTGCAGGCTGCCGTCAATAAGGGATGTGAGGATCTGGCATCAGGAAAAGCGGTGCACAGTGGCGGTTTCGAAAGCGATGACTCACTAGTCCCAAGATGCAGCACCGCCAGTCTGCTGCATTGGTTCTAACTCACGCAGTAGTGGTCATTCGCCGGTTCTCTTCCATGCAACAGCGACAATGCGTTGGTTCTGCTCCCGCATAGAGGATGTGTTTGGCCGCTGGAACAAACACCTTATGCCCACTTCCTAAGGGTCCAGGACTGGGGTGGCAGCACTTGGCTGGGTAGGCTCTCAGATGGCAGATTCCAGGTGCAGTAGCATGGTGGATGGAAGTCTTTTTTGTCCATGAAACTTCATTTTAGCAGGCCACCCAGCTAGACCTTGGAGTCACTCTGTGTTCAAGTGATGCAGGCCCAGTCCTTCTCACCCAGGCAGGAAAATAATAAGCAGCAGGACAGCACAGCAAGAAAGGAATCTATAACCAGTCCAGCAGTGTGGGAGCCCTTGAGCTGCACAGCAGGGTTTCTTCTTGCCAGAGTATTCACAGGTCCCGAAGAGTACTGAGTTGATGGTGTCAGAGGTCTAGTACTTATACCCAGTTGGGCCTTTGTAGCGGGAGGGACTTCCTAGCAAGCCTTTTGAGTGCACAGAGGTCCTGCCATTCCTTCCCTAGCTCCAGACTCACTACAGAGGATTATGCAGCCCTTTGTGTGGTGACAGGACCCTTCCTATTCAGGTTTTAGTGAAGCTTTGTGCAGCTCCACCCTCCCATCTCTCAGGATGGCCATCAAGTCACACCTAATTTATTTATTATTTATTTATTTATGCGATTTTCTATAGCGCAAACTTTACCTGAAGGTGTCAGAGCGCTTTACATAAGCACCAGTTGAAAAACATAAGGACTTAGGATTGCATGCGTTACAAAAAGGATACAAACGGAAGAAATTGCAAATGTACAAGATGTAAAGTCACACAGGGAGGAGATACACGTGGATATACTCTAAGAGTCACATAGGAATGGTAGATAGTATAAAGGTCAACTTCATATACTAGTGATTAGAGTTATCTCTATATACATAGGGAAGGGATACAAATGGATATACTCTAAGAGTCACATAGAAATGGAAGAGAGCACAACGGTCTACTGCATATACTATTGATTAGAGTTATCTCTATATACATAGGGAAGGAATATGACTGGATATACTCTAAGAGTCACATAGGAACGGTAGATGGTACAAAGGTCTACTGCATATACTAGTGATTACAGTTATCCCTATATACATATATATACACACATAGTAGATATCCTCAGGCAGAGTTCCCTTAAGGGGGGACGTGGTCAAGGGAGGGTATCCAGGGTAAGGAGAGAAGGCAAAGCAGAAAAGGGAAGAAACATTTGAGGAATATCAAGGGGGAAACGAGGAAAAAAGACGAAGGAATGGACAAGAAGACAGGCCGGGGACCAGAGGAAAACGGCCGAGAACAGCAGCAAAATGGCAGGCAGGACAGAAGGAAAAGTGAGGAAGTCCATAAGAGTCTGTGGTCCACAAATGCAGTGCCTCAAGTGTTTCCCGTACCGGGGTCTGTAACTATGGTCTTCCGACTCTCTGATGCATCTTATAGGAGAGTCCCTGGCCAAAATGAAGGTTCCCTGTCCGGCCTGAAGCCTGCTTGTAGATGTGCACTCTGGTGCTACATGGAGTCGAGCTCACCGTGTGGGGTGTCGGCCATTTTGGAATCAGGCAGACCTCGTGTCATCTGCCTTTGAGCCTCTGGTGTCCCCCTTAGTATTGCTTTGTCAATCCTCAGGGCGACCACTGGCGCTGGCCCCGCGCTGCACGTTGCATCCGCTTCAATCTGTAATCACTCAGCCCAAGGGTGCCTCCGCTGCGATGTCAGCCGCCGCCCGCCATCTCAAAGTCAGGCACTGTGTGGGGGCACTACTCCATTGCCCTGGGCCGCCCCACAACTGCCCTCCAAGTCTGGCCCATCACCACAGCTGGTGTGCGCTCCGCTCCAGCACCCGACGGGCGCTCTCCTCTCAGATCTCAACGGAGGATCGCCGCAGCCCGCCGGTGCACTCCCAGACAGCACGCGCGTCGGGACACACACCGCTCCGTTGACCATGCCCTCCTGGCGACCCACACAGGTCAGGGTCCCCCCTGTTCTCCGGCTAGTAACTGGCGAGGGCTGCTTGTCACGCCGACCACCTCAGGCGCGGTCCGCTGCAGCCATTCCCCGCCGCTGCTGCCAAGATGGCGGTCACTGTCCACAGCGTCAACAGAAATCGCCCTCCAGAGCAGCCACCACTGCTCCACCCGCCCCGCACCTCGAGCCAGGCATACTCCGGGGTGTCGGACAGCAGGTCCGCCGCCCCAGGCGCAGTCCGCAGATTGAACGACAGCGGCATCCCCTGAGTAGGAGACACAGGTCGGGAGCCGAGGCGGATCCCGTCCGCTCGGCTCCCGAGACACAGTCAGGACACCAACTATTGTGTGTGGCTGTCTAAGGGGAAATACACAAACCCCATCTGTCACCCACCCCAGACACGTGAATAGAGACAGGCAGCAGGCACCAAATGGCTAAAGTAGGAAAATATCAGAACGAGAGGGAGACTGCACACCTTCCCTTCCATATGTTCAACTCTTTTCTGTGTGATGAGATGATGAGATTTTTGTCATTTTTTGCATGCAGGCTTGGCGCATGCTCTGTCCCACTAGCATAAATATGAAAATCAAAAAGTGTCAGGTGCATCGTTGCTCCAGTGTCAAGCCGTACAGGTATGTAGGCAATAGTTGCAAAAAACAGTCCAATATTTATTCCTGTAATCCTTTTTACTATCCATTTTAATTCCAGTAGTTTACACAGAGGCAAAATGATTCCAAACTTTTAATGCTTAAGGATTGCCCATCCAGGCTTTTTACAACAGCAGGTTAGATCACATTTCATCTCGGTTTACCATACAAATATTCTCGCAAAGCTTTTCGGGCATCGAGCCCTTCGTCAGTGGTAACTTTAAATTAAAAACAACCCATCAGCAACCATAAATGATTCTTAAACATGTTGAGTGATAAAAATAAAACCATGTGGAGCGTACAGTATATCATGTGAATGCGTCAACATCACCCACAAATCATATTGAGACCAAAGATGTCACTACTTTTGTGCTCACTTTAAACCCCATTATCTGCTCGAAAAGACTAAACCGCAAAAAAGTACAGTACTAAAATGTACACTGTTGCACCGAAACTGAGTTAGACCATGTGCCTGACTAGCCCAATATCTGAAAACAAACATGAACCTAAAACCCACCCCGAAATGCTGAAAATATGTGCTTTAATTCTCCAATTACTTGACACCCAGACAGGCAGCGAGACAGCTTGTTCTGAAATCAGTGACACCACCAAAGTTGTGCATGTGTTTAAGCTGATTGTTCAAAGGTACCCATTGTGAAAGCTACAGGTGGAACCATTTAAACCTCACGAAAAATCAAAACAAGCCGTGAAATGTAAACGCCGTGCATAGCCCTTCAAGCATGCTGTGAATTTTAGATGCACCGTGTAGTCTTTAAATGTTTCTCCAAAACAAACATGGAAAAATATATCAAAAATATGCATGAGCATTAAACCTACTACCAAATGAAAGCACTAAAACATTGTAATAATTAAGGGCCATCTGAGGCTAGAATCTCCTCGAGTATACCAACGTTCCAAATTATTAGCATCAAGTAAACAAAGAATAAACATGGGATTCAATGCAACATTTTGTGATGCCAAAAATGTTAAACAAAATAATGCTATATAAAAAAATATTAAATGTTTATTCAATATGAAGATGGCTCCTGTGGTGCAGAATGCTACACAGCATTTCCAAGTGGCCTCCGAGATTATATTTTTCTTATGGGTTAAAAGTAGGAAAATGCCGTCTTTCTAAAAGTTTCAGAAACGGGGGTGGTGATGGACAGAGTATCTGAATTAAGCAGAACACTCATACCCAGTCAACAGATCAGGGCTTGATCCATCACCGTTTTTTAGCTCACTGCACCATCCCAGCTCAGAACCTGCCTACATCCAAATTAGTCTGTCCCTGGCCCAGTGCATCATGGGAACAGGGCAGACCAAACTATGAAGCCAATTCTTTTACTGGAAAGGAAACAAGCTTCCGGGGACTGGTTTCTGGCATTTCAGCCGCCTTCGGCCCGGCTTGCTTGAATCCTCATGGTGCAGTGAGCAAGGGACTCACATCTGAGTATACCCTTCCACGCTTATGGTGGACAAAACGATTCAGAAAAGGGGGTGGTGATGGACAGAGTATCTGAATTAAGCAGAACACTCATACCCAGTCAACAGATAAGGGCTTCATCCATCACCGTTTTTTAGCTCAATGCACCATCCCAGCTCAGAACCTGGCTACATGCAAATTAGTCTGTCCCTGGCCCAGTGCATCATGGGAACAGGGCAGACCAAACTACCAAGCCAATTCTTTTACTGGAAAGGAAACAAGCTTCCGGGGACCGGTTTCTGGCATTACAGCCGTCTTCGGCCCGGCTTGCTTGAATCCTGATGGTTCAGTGAGCAAGGGACTCACATCTGAGTATACCCTTCCACGCTTGTGGTGGACAAAACGATTCAGAAAAGGGGGTGGTGATGGACAGAGTTTCTGAATTAAGCAGAACACTCGTACCCAGTCAACAGATCAGGGCTTGATCCATCACCGTTTTTTAGCTCGCTGCACCATCCCAGCTCAGAACCTGGCTACATGCAAATTAGTCTGTCCCTGGCCCAGTGCATCATGGGAACAGGGCAGACCAAACTACCAAGCCAATTCTTTTACTGGATAGGTAACAAGCTTCCGGGGACCGGTTTCTGGCATTACAGCCGTCTTCCGCCCGGCTTGCTTGAATCCTGATGGTGCAGTGAGCAAGGGACTCACATCTGAGTATACCCTTCCACGCTTATGGTGGAAAAAACGATTTAGAAAAGGGGGTGGTGATGGACAGAGTATCTGAATTAAGCAGAACACTCATACCCAGTCAACAGATCAGGGCTTGATCCATCACCGTTTTTTAGCTCACTGCACCATCCCAGCTCAGAACCTGGCTACATGCAAATTAGTCTGTCCCTGGCCCAGTGCATCATGGGAACAGGGCAGACCAAACTACCAAGCCAATTCTTTTACTGGAAAGGAAACAAGCTTCCGGGGACCGGTTTCTGGCATTACAGCCGTCTTCGGCCCGGCTTGCTTGAATCCTGATGGTTCAGTGAGCAAGGGACTCACATCTGAGTATACCCTTCCACGCTTGTGGTGGACAAAACGATTCAGAAAAGGGGGTGGTGATGGACAGAGTTTCTGAATTAAGCAGAACACTCGTACCCAGTCAACAGATCAGGGCTTGATCCATCACCGTTTTTTAGCTCGCTGCACCATCCCAGCTCAGAACCTGGCTACATGCAAATTAGTCTGTCCCTGGCCCAGTGCATCATGGGAACAGGGCAGACCAAACTACCAAGCCAATTCTTTTACTGGATAGGTAACAAGCTTCCGGGGACCGGTTTCTGGCATTACAGCCGTCTTCCGCCCGGCTTGCTTGAATCCTGATGGTGCAGTGAGCAAGGGACTCACATCTGAGTATACCCTTCCACGCTTATGGTGGAAAAAACGATTTAGAAAAGGGGGTGGTGATGGACAGAGTATCTGAATTAAGCAGAACACTCATACCCAGTCAACAGATCAGGGCTTGATCCATCACCGTTTTTTAGCTCACTGCACCATCCCAGCTCAGAACCTGGCTACATGCAAATTAGTCTGTCCCTGGCCCAGTGCATCATGGGAACAGGGCAGACCAAACTACCAAGCCAATTCTTTTACTGGATAGGTAACAAGCTTCCGGGGACCGGTTTCTGGCATTACAGCCGTCTTCCGCCCGGCTTGCTTGAATCCTGATGGTGCAGTGAGCAAGGGACTCACATCTGAGTATACCCTTCCACGCTTATGGTGGAAAAAACGATTTAGAAAAGGGGGTGGTGATGGACAGAGTATCTGAATTAAGCAGAACACTCATACCCAGTCAACAGATCAGGGCTTGATCCATCACCGTTTTTTAGCTCACTGCACCATCCCAGCTCAGAACCTGGCTACATGCAAATTAGTCTGTCCCTGGCCCAGTGCATCATGGGAACAGGGCAGACCAAACTACCAAGCCAATTCTTTTATGGAAAGGAAAAAAGCTTCTGGGGACCGGTTTCTGGCATTACAGCAGTCTTCGGCCCAGATTGCTTGAATCCTGATGGTGCAGTGAGCAAGGGACTCACATCTGAGTATACCCTTCCACGCTTATGGTGGACAAAATGATTCAGAAAAGGGGGTGGTGATGGACAGAGTATCTGAATTAAGCAGAACACTCATACCCAGTCAACAGACCAGGGCTTGATCCATCACCGTTTTTTAGCTCACTGCACCATCCCAGCTCAGAACCTGGCTACATGCAAATTAGTCTGTCCCTGGCCCAGTGCATCATGGGAACAGGGCAGACCAAACTACCAAGCCAATTCTTTTACTGGAAAGGAAACAAGCTTCCGGGGACCGGTTTCTGGCATTACAGCCGTCTTCGGCCCGGCTTGCTTGAATCCTGAAGGTGCAGTGAGCAAGGGACTCACATCTGAGTATACCCTTCCACGCTTATGGTGGACAAAACGATTCAGAAAAGGGGGTGGTGATGGACAGAGTATCCGAATTAAGCAGAACACTCATACCCAGTCAACAGATCAGGGCTTGATCCATCACCGTTTTTTAGCTCACTGCACCATCCCAGCTCAAAACCTGGCTACATGCAAATTAGTCTGTCCCTGGCCCAGTGCATCATGAGAACAGGGCAGACCAAAATACCAAGCGAATTCTTTTACTGGAAAGGAAACAAGCTTCCGGGGACTGGTTTCTGGCATTACAGCCGTCTTCTGCCCGGCTTGCTTGAATCCTGATGGTGCAGTGAGCAAGGGACTCACATCTGAGTATACCCTTCCATGCTTGTGGTGGACAAAACGATTCAGAAAAGGGGGTGGTGATGGACACAGTATCTGAATTAAGCAGAACACTCATACCCAGTCAACAGATCAGGGCTTGATCCATCACAGTTTTTTAGCTCACTGCACCATCCCAGCTCAGAACCTGGCTACATGCAAATTAGTCTGTCCCTGGCCCAGTGCATCATGGGAACAGGGCAGACCAAACTACCAAGCCAATTCTTTTACTGGAAAGGTAACAAGCTTCCGGGGACCGGTTTCTGGCATTACAGCCGTCTTCCGCCCGGCTTGCTTGAATCCTGATGGTGCAGTGAGCAAGGGACTCACATCTGAGTATACCCTTCCACGCTTATGGTGGAAAAAACGATTCAGAAAAGGGGGTGGTGATGGACAGAGTATCTGAATTAAGCAGAACACTCATACCCAGTCAACAGATCAGGGCTTGATCCATCACCGTTTTTTAGCTCACTGCACCATCCCAGCTCAAAACCTGGCTACATGCAAATTAGTCTGTCCCTGGCCCAGTGCATCATGGGAACAGGGCAGACCAAACTACCAAGCCAATTCTTTTACTGGAAAGGTAACAAGCTTCCGGGGACCGGTTACTGGCATTACAGCCGTCTTCCGCCAGGCTTGCTTGAATCCTGATGGTGCAGTGAGCAAGGGACTCACATCTGAGTATACCCTTCCACGCTTATGGTGGAAAAAACGATTCAGAAAAGGGGGTGGTGATGGACAAGAGTATCTGAATTAAGCAGAACACTCATACCCAGTCAACAGATCAGGGCTTGATCCATCACCGTTTTTTAGCTCACTGCACCATCCCAGCTCAGAACCTGGCTACATGCAAATTAGTCTGTCCCTGGCCCAGTGCATCATGGGAACAGGGCAGACCAAACTACCAAGCCAATTCTTTTACTGGAAAGGAAACAAGCTTCCGGGGACCGGTTTCTGGCATTACAGCCGTCTTCGGCCCAGCTTGCTTGAATCCTGATGGTTCAGTGAGCAAGGGACTCACATCTTAGTATACCCTTATTATTATTATTATTATTATTATTGGGACATTTGTAGAGCGCTGCGTTACGCACACCGGCATGTCCACGCGCTGAGAGTGGGAGAGGCAGCTAACAGGGGACACAGAAACTGAGTGGACACTTATTTAGAGTAGAGAAATGTTTTAAGTTACCCTTCCACGCTTGTGGTGGACAAAACAATTCAGAAAAGGGGGTGGTGATGGATAGAGTATCTGAATTAAGCAGAACACTCATACCCAGTCAACAGATCAGGGCTTGATCCATCACCGTTTTTTAGCTCACTGCACCATCCCAGCTCAGAACCTGGCTACATGCAAATTAGTCTGTCCCTGGCCCAGTGCATCATGGGAACAGGGCAGACCAAACTACCAAGCCAATACTTTTATGGAAAGGAAAAAAGCTTCCGGGGACCGGTTTCTGGCATTACAGCAGTCTTCGGCCCGGCTTGCTTGAATCCTGATGGTGCAGTGAGCAAGGGACTCACATCTGAGTATACCCTTCCACGCTTATGGTGGACAAAATGAATCAGAAAAGGGGGTGGTGATGGACAGAGTATCTGAATTAAGCAGAACACTCATACCCAGTCAACAGATCAGGGCTTGATCCATCACCGTTTTTTAGCTCACTGCACCATCCCATCTCAGAACCTGCCTACATGCAAATTAGTCTGTCCCTGGCCCAGTGCATCATGGGAACAGGGCAGACCAAACTACCAAGCCAATTCTTTTACTGGAAAGGAAACAAGCTTCCGGGGACTGGTTTCTGGCATTACAGCCGTCTTCGGCCCGGCTTGCTTTAATCCTGATGGTGCAGTGAGCAAGGGACTCACATCTGAGTATACCCTTCCACGCTTATGGTGGACAAAACGATTCAGAAAAGGGGGTGGTGATGGACAGAGTATCTGAATTAAGCAGAACACTCATACCCAGTCAACAGATCAGGGCTTGATCCATCACCGTTTTTTAGCTCACTGCACCATCCCAGCTCAGAACCTGGCTACATGCAAATTAGTCTGTCCCTGGCCCAGTGCATCATGGGAACAGGGCAGACCAAACTACCAAGCCAATTCTTTTACTGGAAAGGAAACAAGCTTCCGGGGACCGGTTTCTGGCATTACAGATCATTACCGCCTCGTGTGGATGCCTGGTCGCAGTCCGTCTCCTCCGTGGGCCTGAGGGAGTAAGCAGGAAGTCCCGCTGGCGTGTACACTTTGAAGTCCGTCACGGCTGTAGAAGGGGGCAAGGGCAGGACCTACATCGCCGGCGCGTGGGGAAGGGGACTTGTCCCTATTCGGGCGCCAGAATTATGTGGTAAATAAAATATTACCCTGTCGGAATTTCTATACTTAAACAAAGGATCATGCATATAATGAGAGGCAGAGTCCGTGGTGTCCGATTCAAAAGGGCTTTATTTCAGTAACTCGAGTTAAGGGAGAGTCGGGTTCCATCACCACTAAGGTTCAGGAAGGGTCTTCTGAACTTTATTCACAGAGTACAATATTTATACATTGAATATACATTGCATTGCATAGAGAAGGAGGAGCGCTCCAGGCAGAGCAAGAGAAAGAGAGAGATAAGAGCATGTGGGCGTGCAAAAGGGCGTGTAAGAAGGCGTACACATGGGCGTTCACTTGAGGAGTCATAGGTGAGTCATAGGTGGGTGGATACATGGAGGGGGTCTGCATGGTCAGCTGGAACCTTTACCCTACTTGTGTGCGCCACTTGGTCATGACGTGCAATTAACGTGTACTGGGGGAAGCTGGGGGGAGCTGACTTTCGGTCTAGTAGAGAAGCCTTCAGTGTCAGAACGACCTGCACGTCTGGTATTATCTGATATCTTAAGTTTGGAGGATGTATTGTCTGAAGTAAAGGTCGCTCAAGCAAAGGTTGCTCATCACTAAGAGCCAGTGTAGGCATATATTTCTTCGTGCATTGCGTGGGGGCCATGGGCTTCTATGAATGCGAGCTCTGTAAATCACTTAAACGGAGACAGAAAAGCTAGGCCCTATCTCTGCAGAAGGGTTCTGTTTACCTTCTTCACTAGGCAGGAATGTGTTTCTGTGGGGCAAGCAGATAACTGTGGACAAAATACTGTCTTGGCAGGCCGGGCTGGGCCCCTCTCGGCTGAGCAGAAGTGTGCGAGAGGTCAGGGATACATAACTGAGCTGCAGCTTTCAGAGTGTCTGGAGGGATGGAGCCTGAATTCGGGTCCTGGCTCAGGCTGAGCCACAAAACGGGTTCATCTCGACTTGTTAAACGTGCATAATGCAAATACATTGGCAACATAGGCCTCGGTGCAGAATTAACGTTTCTTTCATGGAAGGCTCGGTAACTGACATTCTAATATGGGACGGAAATGCAGAGGCATTATTATTACAGGCATGAGAGGGAAAATGCATGGGTGACATGAACATACACTAAACGTGGGGTACATGCAGGGGACACATTGGCCATGTAAAATTTCTATTTCCTCAGCCAGACGGTTAATTTTGTTTGGTATTGGATTACCGGCATTTAAACTCGCATTGCCGTAACTGTGCAATACAGAATACTCACGGCTCTGCCCTAGTGAATAGTCTTGTGCGTAAGCGTTTTAAGACCACGCTTGACATTTCTAACGGTTTTTATGCCCATCGTTTAGATGGTCTTAGTTCCCAATGGACCAGCTTTACTTGCGGCGGTGTCAAAAAACAATTTTGGCGTCTCCCAATGGGCTATAAGAATAGTCCTGGGATTTTAACCGCCCGCATTGTCTCTCTTTTGGAGAGAATCGACCCAGATGCATGCTCGTATGTGGATGACATATATCTCACAGACGACGAAATTTGGGAGCATCTGTGTCGAGTAAACAGCATAATTTGTACCTTTGCAGACATGGGTTACAAGTTTAACTTTGCAAAATCGCACATTGCAGAGTATACAGCGTTGTTCCTGGGCTACGAGCTCAACAATGAAGGTAGAGGTTTGGCTCCTCACTTCTTGGAGAAATGCGCACATTTACGTTCTCCTTCAACACTGAAAAAATTACAGTCTTTACTGAGTTTCTTGAATTTCGGGAGGACATACATTCCGGATTATGCCCAGCGTATCAAGCCTTTGTATGCTTTGATACAACCAACTTTTTCCAAATCGTGCTGGCTGCCTGAGCACACAGCCATTTTGCAATCTTTGCAGGCTGATCTGCTCGCTTCTAAATTCTTACTGACTCGTGATAACCATACCAACCTGGTGATAAGAATCATCCCTGGGACGGTAGGTTTCACGTACCTTACCTTTAATGAAGGAGACACAGTACCTATTGCTTACAAGTCGCACTTGTACACTTCGGCTGAAATGCGATTTTCCACTTTGGAGAAAGTTTTAACGGCTGTGCAGATGGCAATTCTTAAGGAACGTGCCCTGTCACAGGGAAAACGCATGTTGGTTGTTACCCCGAGTCCTGCATTGGAGGCAGTTACCAAAGCCAGTGTACCAAATTCTAAAGCTTTGCACCCTCGGTGGATTCAATGGGCTGCATCCTTGACGTCTCAGGATGTCACGTTTATTTTTGATGCCACGTCTCGGTCGCAGGAGTACTTACAGTATGAATTTGTTCATCCAGCTCCTTTAGCAATGCGACCTTTGGAGGATTTCCATTGCATCATTTACACTGATGGTTCGGCGCAGGTTGCGCATGGCTCTAAACACGCCTGTGTTTCCGCATGCGCCATTGTGGTCGGTGCCATGGTGAACGATGAGTTCAAGTCCAGAGTAGTGCACACGCAGACTCTTGGTGACTGCACCGCACAGTTAGCGGAGCTTCATGCTCTCTTACTAGCATTGGAGTACGCAGATCCTAGTGTGACAACCCTTATTGTGAGTGATTCTTACTACTGTGTCCAGTCTTACAATGAAAACTTGTTCTTTTGAAATCAGAATGACTTTCGTGATTCCAAGGGTAGCACAATAAAATATAAGTTGATCTGGGTTTAAGTGGCTGAGCTCAAAGGGCAGTTGCCACTCGTGTTTGTGATTCATACTCTTGGTCATCAACATGTGCGAGTTCACGCTGTGGGCAACTCGCTTGCTGATGAGGCAGCGAAATCAGCGGTATCAACATATTTAGTTGCAGTAGTTACACGGTCCAAAAGTAAGATTGATAATGACATCTTGGCGGCAGTAGCTGCCACTGAGAAGGGAAGTAAACATCCTATGGGGTTCCCTTCGAAGTACACATACCACTTAAGTCCCGATAAGGTTCCTTTTGTGAAAATTCCTGATGTTGGAGAACGTTTGATTCCCAACTCGGATCGCAGGGCAAGCTTGATTACAGCGGCTCATGAAGGTGTGGTGTCTGCGTATGCGGGCGTCTCAGCCACTGTAGCTCAATTACAACTACGTTTCTAGTGGCGGGGACTGTACAAACAGACGCGCGACTATCTCCTTCAATGTGACATTTGCCAGCAGATTAAACCTTCGACTGCTGCACGTCCGCCACAGACACAGTTGTACATATCTAATAAACCACTAGGGTGTGTTTATTTAGATCACTGCGGTCCTTTTTCTTCTGATACTGCGTATAAGTACATCTTAGTAGCAGTTGATTCATGCACACACTTTGTGTGGGTTTGGCCCCATCGCAGCGCTGATTCACGGACTGTCATAAGAGATTTGCGTGTCTTTGTAGGGATTTTTGCCTGTGGTACCTTCCATTCGGATCAGGGTCCGGCTTTCGCCTCTAAAGCGTACAAGGATGCCATGACTTCGATGGGGGTCCAAGTCAAGTTTTCGTCTCCCTACAGACCTGAGGGTAACAGTGTAGTGGAGCGAATGAACCGTGACTTAAAGCAATCTTTGACAGCACGAGTTATAGGCACTGGCAGAAACTGGCTGCCCCACCTCAATGGCGTGCAGCGTGCTCTTAATAATCTCCCTAGAAGGTCTCTGGTTGGGCGGACCCTGTACTAATGCTCTTTGGTATCAAGATGTTTGTCCCGGACCTCGACCGTCTAGACAGCGTGTCTCGCGCCCCAACCTTTGACGTAGATGAACATTTCAATGTTTTGCAGGATCTACAAAAGACCAGAGACAGTCTTGCAAAGGAACATTTGCCCTCTACGTCAGATGATGCGTTGCAGATGCCGGTAGTTGGCTGGCTACCCCAAGTTGGAGAACTGGTTCGAGAAAAGATCGACAACAAAAAGGAATTTGGTCCTTCGTATCGAGCTCCGGTTCCTGTGCTTGGAGTGCAGGGCACAAGAACTTTTATTTTACCTCCACTTCCAGGTCGTAAGGAAAAGAGGTTTATTTCAATTGACAATGTCAAGATACACAGAGTGGCCGATTCTTCATAGTATAACTCCGGCAGTCTCCTGTCCTTCGATTGTGAGACATTCTGTATTGGCCACTGCTTCAGATCCTACACATGAGGTGGCACTCGAGATGCTTGCTATTTCCAGTGCTTTATTAAGTACTTTACCTATTGATCACGGTGATGAACTTGATTACACTTACCTAACTGACTTATCGATGCCTGATTTGCAAACACGTCTGGCCACAGAATCCCGATCCTCATTTGACACTGCTTCACGAAATTCAAAAAAGCCCTCACGTTTTGCAATTTATGCCACGTTGTTTAAAAAAAAAATTTGATTCCCCCTTGGACATATATTTGGCTTGTACTTTTTTCAGTTTACCTTTTTATGTCAATTGGTTTTGTGTTTTATTTTTTTCGCCTTGTCGATGGACACTATGTTGAGGAAAGAACATGCATTCGGCATCTTAATGGAACTTTGGCTCCCCTTTCCTCGTCACATTCAGCACACCGACTGAAGAGAGACTTACTTTATATTAACATCACTGCATGGCCTGTTCTTGATGAGATTGTGTGGGATGCGGTTAAGTTTCAGATACATGGCCCTACTGAAGTGGTTAATGTCCCAAATGTGCTTAGAGTTAACATGGGAGATGTGGTGAAGCAAAACATACGTTCTGATGATTGGGATGTTCAGGCCGTAGAAGCATTATTCTCTGATTTGAAATATTATGCTGCCTTTGATGCTGAAGATTTATATTTAGACTCTGCTAATTATGGTGAATTATTTTGCTTCCAACATTTTGGCAACCATTATCTGCATAAAATAAATTCCAAAAGGGACATTGTAAATTACACTCAGTGGGAACATTGCCCAGCCCCTTTACAAGGCAGTTCGAGTACTTTTTTGAAAAAGTACACATTTTTTCACAGACTTTAATCAGTCACATCCCGCGTCTTTTTATTTCAAAATGAGACAGAAGCCCATGTCCAAGGTTTGACTTACCGATACTAAATTACTGTATTCGAAGTCCTTTCTAGACAAGTTAGCTGTTGAGGGCTACGAGTTGTGGAAGAAAACCATTGACCTTAAATCGGTTTGGGGTTCCAAAAATTGGCAGGTACAAGGCACTGAGGCTTTGCACCGAGCATGTCTCATCCCAAATCATATGTTGTTTTTAAATTCTACCATTTCTCAAACGACATGCTTTGGATTGGCTACTTCTAAAAAATTGAATACGCCTACTGTCCCTGATTTAGAAAGGTATTCAGGTTGGAGTAATGTTACAGAGTTTTCTATTGATGAATTACAAGCTTTATTGCAAAACGCTTCCTTTAACATTTCTGGTTTTGATCCACATGGTTGGCTAATGTGGCACAGAAGTTCGGATTCATGCCAACGCCGTTTTCTGGGTTTAGCTGATGAGTTTACACATGACAGTCCTGATCCCCGATTTAATACTGACCATTCTGTCACCACTTATTCTGTAGGAAAATTATGTCAGAATTGGCTGAAACATTCTACCTTAGCTGCGGTTAAACTGCATCTGTCCAAGCTCACTGATGATGTTGATTTAAACGATTTCATTAAAGGCCCGGCTAATGGTAGATCTAAAATAATGATATATGCGATTTACAATGAAATCTGGAAGACTTCACAAATTGAGGCTGCTACACGCCTGAGGGCTATTGATCAGGCTAATTTAGAAAAAGTACTTGCAGTAGTAGACAACAGTATTAATATGCTTTCTTCCCGCATTTACACGTTAAATAACATTGTGTCTTCTGTTGTTGATATTGTGCAAGATGAGGTGTCTGTATTATACCATGGTCAGAATCAATTGCGTTCTATTATGCAATTTGCATGGACCCTGCAAATGCTTAAATCTGGACGAGTTCCTTGGTCCTACATGAACGTTTCTTCTCTCTTTGCCCCCTTCAATTTGACTGACAAGCAGCGCTTGCTTTCTATGCGAGATGCATCTTTTTCTATGTTACACATTGAGAGATTGGAGTCTTTACCGTTCTCTGTGGCAGAAGCCACTGCTGCGACGTGGCTTATCCACGGATTAATTACATTACCATTTGCTTTGTATAAATTCATGAGTTGTATGTGATATATCGCAATAGGCAGATATGAACCACTGAGTAGTTCTTTTCGCCTTGAGGCCTGGTCTCTTCCGTTCACTTATCGATGCCTGAAAGACGATAAAGAAGTTTATCGTAAAGAGGAGGAGTGCACGGAAACGCCGGATCACTCAATAATATGTAGACACATTCAATTGCATGGTTCCTGTAACCAAGAACGGCCAAATTTAGCCTGTGTTTTGAAAGGTACTCCAGTTCCCGCAATCGTTCCTACTTTCACTTTACTGGCAAACGGCAGTTATTTACTTTTGAACAATGAGGACTGTTGTGGGTTAATTAAAGGTATCACTTATGTGGTAACCGTATCAGAACGTGTGGTGTTTTGCAAAAACGATCTGTATCCTCCTACACATGGGAATTCAGATGTTTCCATCTGGCTGCGTATCCCAACCTTGAAAGCGGAGTTCAATGGTATGACTAGAATAATAGCCCTTTTGTCTCAAAAAGAGGTGGCCCTGAGTTCGGCTAGAGAAACATTTGTCCTTCACATAGCTAACATACGCACAGAGGTGCAGGCGCTTTTAAATACTGATTTGCCGTTGCATTTCAGCGAACTGGTTCATCAAAACTTTAATGCCTCCTCCACTTCTGGCCTACCACATTTTTTTAAAATAGTTAGCAGTGGTCTTGTGACTTCGTTTGAGAAAATATTTGGAGTCATCCCTGCTTTCTTCCATTCTTTATTTTCAAGTCTGTTTGGTGGCTTTCCTGTTTTGCTGGCGCTGGCTGCAGGCGTTCTGGTAATTTTTTGTCTTATTAAAAATGGATGCCCGTCCTGCGTTAGAACCCGCACAGCCCCACCTGCCACTGTTCCGCAACCGGATGCTTGACTACTATGGCACACTGCCGTTTGCGACTTTAAGCACGGCATTTGGATTATCTTTTCGATTTTCCTATTTCACATGTGTCCAGCCTGTATTTCATTGCCTGAGCTGCGATTTCGACTGGGCCATTGATTTGTGTCTTTGCAAAACGGTATCTCCTGACGTCGACTTTAATCACCTGATGAGTCCCGTAGTTACTCACAAGTTGGTTTGTTCTGGCGAAAGGATTATGGCCTTGGCAGCGATGCACGGAATAATGGGTCAATGGAACGTACTTGCAGCAGCGCAAGACTTCTTGGCACAGAGCTATATTGAAAACCCACCGAGTTGTCCTCTGATGATGCTAGAGGCTCCGGTGCTGGAGGAGCATACATGTTCTTTCCCATTAATGAATTGGATGGCTGAACTGTTTTCGGATGATGACAGTGATTTCATGCTGGAGGCTGTTGCTGCATATTTTGCGTATTCAGTCCTGTCCTAGAAAACCTTCGGTACTTTGGATGATAGCCACTTCATATTTACACAAATTTTACACACCCAGACTTATTGGCTTGAGTAATAGTGAGTCATGTATCAGCATGGTTGAGATTTTTTTACTCACCCTCTGTAAGACTATTACCGGATTTACAAATTTACATGCCTAGTTACTATTGAACTCTGTTTTCAGGATGTGCCCCTATTCTGGTCTTGAAATTCCCGCTACATGGCTACACTCCTTATTTTGTCCGTGCTCGGATCATTGGGGGGGTGTCATATAGTTACAGCCTACCTATATACTGTGTTAAGTTAGCATGAGCTTATTAGAATGTTTAAACGCCATTTTAACCTTTAGCTGCTTTTACGCACGACACATAATTGTTATTTTAGCTTTCAACCTAGAAGAGCGTTGTGATTTACATGAGAATAATATGTTATTGCTCTGATATCAGTTTTGTTTGGTAAAATATGTCTGCACAGTGAGTGCTGAAGCTTCCCAGGATAACTCGACACAATAGTGTTGTAAGGTCTGATCTTCACACCTTTCTAGACATAACATGAATGCAGCTGCTGCCAAGATCTGGCTTTACGCGCGTTTTATATTGCTTTGATGAAAGCACACGTAACACACTTGATGGTGCTTCGCATGCAGAGAGCTGGTGGAAGATGATGTGATCCTCTGCCACTGAGATTTTGAGGTATGGGCCTGCCCTGCAAAAACCCAAAGAGACCTTCATAGATAATAATATACTATGCTAGTTAGGGAGGGTGAGAATTAGGTGTTGTTAATTCCTATTCATTTTTAGCATTATAGTATGCTTTCACCATTCGCTTTCTATGGACTAGTAACTATGTTGATAACTTTGTTTCTTATAATATGTTTGCTTGTATTATATAAGATACTGCGTTTGAGAACCCTGCATTAGTAAATAAATATTTCAAATATGCACGTGTCCTCTTTTACTCCACGTTCTGGTTCGAAATGATTGCATAACGAAAGAGTGTTCATGTGTTCCACGATACCTGAGGTATTCTAAGTTCATGTTCTGGTCTGTCTAATCATTGGGAAGTCATACTGACCAATGAGACACTGTAGCTAGGTCGGTAAGGGGATTATGGGTACTGAGGTGAGTTTTGGGGCACCCTAATTCACTGAGGTTCCGAATCTCTATGCACAGTTCTGTAGGAGAACCGAATTCCCGCTACATTATGGCGTAATCGTATTGCACTTACTGCAAATGTGGTTACTGAATATTATGGAGTTGGCCTCCTGGGGCTATCAACTGCCACACAACTCACAATTCACACATGAATACAACATAAATGAATTCCATATTTTAAGCATAATTCCAGTTTACTATATGACAAGTATTACTCCTATAAAAGTGCCAGCACTCACAATATCTCTTGCATTTAGTCTATCAACATTGAGCACTGCAAGTCCCAAGTGTTCCTTGTTTGTTATTCACATGCAGATCGCATGGGAGAGATGAACAGCGCAACAACATTTTCAAGACAGATAAATTCCCTGTCAGTCACCGGTTAGTGAAAAATACTTTTTCATTGTGAATCCAGTTTAAAGGACACAGCCAGAGCGTTTGCATGGTCATCCCCCCACCCCCCAAACCTTTGGACTGATGCTGCTGGTTTTTTGAATCTGAAGGTGCACTGAGTCCTGCCAATCAGACCTCAGTGCCAGACCGTTGACCCTTAAAATGTGTATGTGTAACAGGTTTACCCACAATTGGCATATGTTAACCTACTCATATGCCCCATGTATGTGGTACCAAGGGTATCTAGTCCCTGTAACCTAACTGCCCCCGTGGACTGCAGAAGTTATTGTGCCACCACCAAGTAAAGCATGATTCCCAGTCCACCACTGCTGGCTGGCAGAGCATCTTTAACTTGCTAACCCGAGTTTGCCATTCAGTCCAATGGCAAAGCCTAAAACCTTCCTTTTTATGAAGGTGGGATATATTATACTAAAAAGAAGGGCTTCTGTTTTATTGACTTCACATGTCCTGACAGTAAAGCTCCACATTCTTTTTTTTGCTGTGGAAAGGTTAGTAGATCGATTGGGCAACTAGCTCTAACTCTAGCAACCCAGCAGGGCTACCTTCCGGATGGGACTACTAAATACGTTACTTCAAGTTATCAAACAAACTATTGCATTAAACTGACTTGTTGTTCAAGCAGAATTTAGGTAATTGTTGCCCAAAGTTTTCCAGTAGCCGTTCACGTTGTCCACAAGCTGCCATCCTCTAGGTAGCCTTCTGCCCTCCTGGGGAGAAGTGAGAACCACTCTCAGGAAGGGGAACAAAGGACCTGCAGAGGGAAGAGAGGTGGCTTCTTCCTGAAAGGATGGCCAGAGTAATTGTGCACCCAAAAAGCGAGCTTCAAAGCTGAAGCTGCCTTTGAAGAGCAAATGGTAATCACACATGGACAGGGCTGCTCTTTTGTAATGTAATGTAATGTAATGATGTCTTGTAAAGCGCATGAATCACCCCACATGGGGTATCTCTGCGCTGTAGACCGCTGGGGAACCCTTCCTGGCTTTCCCTGTGAGATGGTCCCTACTGGGTATCTCCAAGGTGAAACCAGGCATCCCCGGCGTATGTGGGGGGCCGTTGTGGAGATGAGGCAAGCTAATGCCCAGAGTTACCGAGTGTGATCCCTGGTTAGAGTAGGCACTGAGGTGAGAATTATCGAGTTTGCTGACCCTGGTCCACGACCCTGCCGTGTCGGGAATTGAACCCTGGTCCCGGGCCGTCCTTTGCTTCCGGGTCTGCCGCCTCTTCTCAACTCATGCCTCTAACCAGTGAGCCATACCACTCCACTTTTGTACGTCTCAAGGACCTACCAGTGCACCTCCTCTGTTTGTACCTCACAAGCACCTACCTGTACCCCTCCTCTGTTTGTACCTCCCATGCGAGATTCTGAAATGAAGCTTGTAATCCCTGCTCTGACAACCATGGCCTTTTGACTATCAGGCCATTATCTGACTTCTGCTAAACCCCACATAGTGAGTGTGCAGACAGAGGGGAGTTGGGGTGCTGAAGGACATGAAATTAGGTAAACTTGAATAATAGAAATAGGGAAAGGTAGAAATGCTGCATTACCTGTGGATAACTGACACCTCCTCCCGCTCTGCCAAATGCCCATCAAGTCACAAAGTGGCTTCCTGGGCCCCAAACGGACAACATTATGCCATTATATGGGTGCTAGTGCCTAAATGCGGTCAAACATTGCTGTGAAGCACTGCTTGCACATATACTCAGGGTACAAAGCTCCATGGACCTCTGCCGGGGTCGGGACCTTTTTGCACTCTGGAATCAGTGGAGAGAAAATAAAATGTCATTGTGTGGGGGAGGCTTCGGCCATGTGCTACAGGCGGTAAAGGCAGCATGACTGGCAGCTGTACCGCGAGTGGGGCCGGCCTCTATTACTTACTTCGCATGGTCTCCCGACCCGAAAGGAACCTGTTGTCCGGTCGTGAGCTCTGATGGAAATGAGCTCCTGGAGTTGCGGCATTTAAATACCTTAGCGGTATCACAGGTGTAGCTCATTGCTAGCAAGAGTGTGTAGTGTTCTCCCCGATCTCGCGCTGCTCACAGGAGGTGTGTCAGGTGGGGTCTGTATTATTTTGGAGATCATAGTAGTAGAATGAGGTTTAGGATGAGTCAGAGAGTGGAGGCAGACAATATATATTGAGAGAGGTACAGGGTGAAATATAGGGTAGTGCATTGGATACACCATGGCTAAAACACTTTCGCAAAGGCAATATCTCTTTGATTGGTCAGACCTATTGGCTTTGCCAAAGCTTGTATGAATTTAACTTTATGGTCCACTTGTATTACGGCAAGAGCAACGGCCATTATCACTTCACTCCCAATTGTGCCATTTTAGAGGTGCCGTATAGGAAGCGTGCTCTCTAGTCTTTGCTAGTTTGGATATGCCATCCATCCACCCCCTATTTTAGACTGGCAGCAGCGAGAAGCACACTAAGGGTAAGCCTTTCTCTGTCCCTCTATGCCCAGACCATGGCTAGGGCCCAGGGACACTGCCCAGTCTTCTTTCCGCAGTCGATAAGCAAAGACTCAATACTACTGTTAAATTATTTGCATCTGTGCAGCATTGAACCTATTAATTTGAAGTTCCTCACTGGTGCAACCGAGTAGCTAAGGCGCAGCACACACATTTCATCTTTACCCTCTCTCCACGTATCTTCTAGAATTTCTAATCGAACTGTAAATCATACTTGTCAGAATCTCAATATAACATGACTTCTAATCGATGTCTGATGGTTAAACCTGTGCCTGAGGGGAGGAGCCTGGACAACGCATTTTGATTCTGCATGAATAGCAGAAACCGGCTTAAAGCTGGCTCGGACCCTGATCTTACATTCTTCCTGGTTATTGTTTCAAATTAGCCAAAGGACCCATATGATCATTTACAAAAATAAATGTTTAGTCTCCTCATTCACTATGGAGGCATTTTTATTTACAGAATATATTCTCAATATTTCTCATTCAAAATGTCATTTAATATAAATGAATCCAATAAAATGGTACAGGCTCTCTGGCCCTGTGAGGAACGCTATTACTTCAATACTGGAGTCGATCTCTCTAGTCTAGAAACTAACAGTTTTATCTTGCTTTAAGATTTTAATCTCCATGTGGACAGGGAGTCTGACAGGGAACTCATACAGTTGCTATTTATTCAGCCTTTGATTTGTTGTAACTTGTACAAGGACCAACTCTCTGAGCAGGCCATATCCTTGCCCGTATCTCGTACTCCAAGCTTTCGTCAACAGCCTTTCTACTTTAGAACTGACATAGACGGACGACAAAGCAATATTGTTGTCAATCAAGGAGAGAGAACAAAACATAACCCAATGAGCCTTACAGCATTGCTCTTCACCCATGGTCTAAATTGGGCCCTCTAAAATTGATCCCCTGCTTAGAGCATACTGTCCCGAGCCTCCTGGTAGCATTGACAACTATGTAGATTAGTTTAATGAAAGGATCACTGTTAGAAATGGAGTCTCTAATTGGCAAGTGCTTGCACCTCTGTCCAAGTAGGGACCCTTCTTCCTAGTTAGGATAAGGGAGTTACACTCCTAAAATAACCCCTGCTCACCCCCTTGGTAGCTTGGCACGAGCAGTTAGACTTATTCTAGAGGCAGTGTGTAAAGCATTTTCACATAACCAACAGTAATAAAGTGTAAGTACTACAAAAGGACACCACACCAGTTTAGAAAAATATCCAATATAGACCAAAAACGATAAAAATCCACATTGCAGTACTTAGAAATCTTCAATATCAAAATAACCTTGAAAAACAGTTCCTTGAAGTCTATAGCTCAGCCCGGGACTATCGCGGCGTCGTGAACAAACAAATCCAAATAGTTCTGGCTGACTGCGGCGTTGCAGGTCAACTACCTTTTAGAAACGCAGGACGTCAGCGACCTCTCTTGAGCGTCCGAAAGCACGGCGTCCAGAGGCGTCGGTTCCGTAGGTCGGTTCAGGAGTGCTCGGGCCCCTCCAGCCCCTCTGTGCCCGTCACTGTGTCCCCTCACCCCGTGTATCTCTCACCGTGATCCCAAGCCCCCGTGTGCTCATCATTATGGCCCCACGCCTCGTTAATGAACAGTGACCCCCTACGGCCCCTCTGTGCCCGTCTCTGCGTCCCCTCACCCCGTGTGTCTCTCACCATGATCCCAAGCCCCGTGTGCTCATTATTATGACCCCGCGCCTCAGTAATGAACAGTGACCCCCTACAGCCCCTCTGTGCCCGTCTCTGTGTCCCCTCATCCCATGTGTCTCACCCCGTGTGTCTCTCACCGTGATCCCAAGCCCCTGTGTGCTCATCATTATGACCCCACGCCTCGTTAATGAACAGTGACCCCCTCTGTGCCCGTCACTGTGTCCCCTCACCCCATGTGTCTCTCACCGTGATCCCAGGCCCCCGTGGGCTCATCATTATGGTCTGGTGTGCCTGGTGTGTTCTTGAGGAGCCTCAGATTCAGCCCCTCATGCCAGCTCTGCCTCCCTCCCTCCCTCCCTCAGTGAAATACCAGAAATGTGTTCATTTTTTAAACTTCTGCAAAGGAACAGACATGACATTCAGGAGTTCATTTAAATGAGGACTTGTATTTCATTCAATGTGTGAAATGTAGACACAGCTGCTGCAATGACACTGGGCAGCGTTTTTAATGTTCCTGTTCCTATTGGTGATTCTTCATATCTGAGAGTGCTGTGAATCCTCATAGCTGCCAAGGTTTCAGATTGCTGTGTGTGACATTTTCATCATTTCAGTGAAATTATGAGTGACATTTCAATGACTATGAGTGACACTGTCTTGCGGCGGACAAAATCAAGTAATGAAGATTAGGGAAACAGATAAATATCAGAAATTGCCCCCATTTGAGCAACACAAAACTCTAACAAGGTCTTCAAACTGCAGCAAAGCAGCAGAAATGGAAGGAAGGGCACTAACCGGAGACAGCAGCATGACTGCAGCTCTCAGAGCAGAGACATTTTCCCCTGAAATAAAACCAAACACGTAAGTCCATGGAAAAAGCTAAATATCAGAAATTACGCCCTTTAAAACAGTAATAAGCTTTGGAAAGAGGTTCTTAAAGGGGCTTCTGCAAAGCCCCTGAATTGCAAACTTACTAACCTACAGCCCCTTTCTAAGATGAATGTTAAAACTTCTTGGGATATAAATTGCACACAGATGATCAATCATGGTAATTAAGAAATCATTTTTAGAAGCATTAAATGTGAACGGTAACTCGTCCAAGCATGTTTTTTTTAAGGGACCATTTCTCCCTTTTCCGTTTTCATACTGCTTTTCAAAAAAGGTTTTTGTTTTGGCATTTATAAAAACAGAAGAGTTCAGGTCTTACAAGCAATATTCAGCTTAGGCCGCATGTGGAGAGCAGGGCACGTGCACACTCCAGTACGGATGACAGCACTAGGTCAGGTGTAACATGAAAACGAAGTACAGAACTCCCATGATCGCTTTTAGGTGACCTCGAGACGCCACAATGTACTAAAGAAACAGCCCATGGAAAATAAAATGCAATCGTTTAGATAAAAATGCAGTCATGTAGATAAGAACCGGAGTATGTGCAAAACAAGAGAGGTTCGGTATTAAAAACACTCGTATCACTGCTAAACAATTCCAAAGCAGGCCTCTGCAACAGGTTATGAAATAATTGCATAACATTATAATGTGAATGCAGATGAACAGAAGGGCCCTGCACACATTTGTTTTCAGAAGTTGCTGTCACGGAGAGCTACTACATAGATACGGAGCACGTGAGCTGTGCTGAATTAAGTTCGCTAGTAGAAACCAAGAGAACCTGTTTACTAAATAGATTCAGTCTAAAAACAAAGCTACATTGGCACAACTTAGCTGAATAGCTTAGACAATTGGGACAAATGAGGCCTCTGTCTTTACAACAATGGAATAAGACACCTGCAATGTATTCGCCTGTCTTGTAAAAAAAAAAATTCTAACACACACGCTAGTTACATGATGATAGAGAGCGCACAACAGGAACGTCGTACCACACATAAATCAAGGACAATTCGCAATTAAAGAAATGTTTACTTTCTAAGGAACGCTACAAATTGAAGATATAGTTCCCATTCTTATTGAACGATGCCACTCCAGTAAGCAAAAACATAGCCGGGACTGCATAGAAGAGGGTTTCGCTGTGAATAAGCAGCACAACCTTTTACTGTTTAGTACAAACAACTCAGGTCAAAAACTGGCTCTGAAAGCATTAGGACCGGCAGCACTGGCAACGCGCTAGCGCTATTAATAAAATGTAAAGTGCACTTCGAAGAAAACTGATACCTCTCAAGGAGCACCAATTGTACGGGCCGGACCTCGCCGCAATGACTACCTCCGACAATCAACTCTCTCCCGCTGCTTTGCACCACATCAGGGTTTGCATTTCTCTGCTGCTTTCTTGTTCACCTCCCCCTTCAAGGGTTCACTCATAAAACAAGGAAAGAAGCAGGTTGTAGTCACAATAAAGTCATGAGACAGAACCATCAGGTGTGACCCACACATGGGTCTCTGACTCAGTGGATGGGGTCTGAGGATGGAGGGGGTATTTCACCCACACAGAGGTCTCTCACTCAGTGGATGGAGTCTGATGGAGAAGGTGTTTAACCCACACAGGGGTCTCTCACTCAGTGGAGGGGGTCTGATGGAGAGGGTATTTCACCCACACAGGGGTCTCTGACCCAGTGGATGGGGTCTGAGGACGGAGGGGGTATTTCACCCACACAGGGGTCTCTCACTCAGTGGATGGGGTCTGATGGAGGGGGTATTTCACCCACACAGGGGTCTCTGGCTCAGTGGATGGGGTCTGATGGAGGGGGTATTTCACCCACACAGGGGTCTCTCACACAGTGGATGGGGTCTGATGGAGGGGGTATTTCACCCACACAGGGGTCTCTCACTCAGTGGATAGGGTCTGAGGACGGAGGGGGTATTTCACCCACACAGGGGCCTCTCACTCAGTGGATGGGGTCTGAGGACAGAGGGAGTATTTTACCCACACAGGGGTGTCTCACTCAGTGGATGGGGTCTGAGGATGGAGGGGGTATTTCACCCACACAGGGGTCTCTCACACAGTGGACGGGGTCTGAGGGTGCAGGGGGTATTCACCCACACAGGGGTCTCTCACTCAGTGGATGGGGTCTGAGGACTTAGGGGGTATTTCACCCACACAGGGACGGTGTCGAGGGTGAGGTCAGCGGAGCTAAGCTGGCCGTTCGGGGTGTAGAAGCTGAGTCGTCTGTTGAGGTATTCTGGTCCGTTGTTGTGGAGAGCATTGTATGGGTGGGTGAGGAGTTTGAAGGTGATCGTCTTGTTGACGGGGAGCCAGTGCAGGTCTCTCAGGTGGGATGTGATGTGGCTGTGGCGGGGAATGGCGAGGCTGAGGCATGCAGAGGCATTCTGTATGCGTTGAAGTCTTTTCTGGAGTTTGGCTGAGGTTCCTGCGTAGAGGGCATTGGCGTAGTCCTGCCTGCTGGTGACGAGGGCCTGGGTGACTGTCCTGGTTCCGGTGGGGATCCATCTGTAGATCTTGTGGAGCATGCAGAAGGTGTTGAATCAGGAGGAGGATACGGTGTTTACTTGCTGGGTTATTAACAGCGATGAGTCCAGGATGGACCCCAGATTGCAATACCCCCTAAGTCCTCAGACCCCATCCACTGAGTGAGAGACCCCTGTGTGGGTGAATACCCCCTGCACCCTCAGACCCCGTCCACTGTGTGAGAGACCCCTGTGTGGGTGAAATACCCCCTCCATCCTCAGACCCCATCCACTGAGTGAGACACCCCTGTGTGGGTAAAATACTCCCTCTGTCCTCAGACCCCATCCACTGAGTGAGAGGCCCCTGTGTGGGTGAAATACCCCCTCCGTCCTCAGACCCTATCCACTGAGTGAGAGACCCCTGTGTGGGTGAAATACCCCCTCCATCAGACCCCATCCACTGTGTGAGAGACCCCTGTGTGGGTGAAATACCCCCTCCATCAGACCCCATCCACTGAGCCAGAGACCCCTGTGTGGGTGAAATACCCCCTCCATCAGACCCCATCCACTGAGTGAGAGACCCCTGTGTGGGTGAAATACCCCCTCCGTCTTGTTGACGGGGAGCCAGTGCAGGTCTCTCAGGTGGGATGTGATGTGGCTGTGGCGGGGGATGGCGAGGCTGAGGCATGCAGAGGCATTCTGTATGCGTTGAAGTCTTTTCTGGAGTTTGGCTGAGGTTCCTGCGTAGAGGGCATTGGCGTAGTCCTGCCTGCTGGTGACGAGGGCCTGGGTGACTGTCCTGGTTCCGGTGGGGATCCATCTGTAGATCTTGTGGAGCATGCAGAAGGTGTTGAATCAGGAGGAGGATACGGTGTTTACTTGCTGGGTTATTAACAGCGATGAGTCCAGGATGGACCCCAGATTGCAATACCCCCTAAGTCCTCAGACCCCATCCACTGAGTGAGAGACCCCTGTGTGGGTGAATACCCCCTGCACCCTCAGACCCCGTCCACTGTGTGAGAGACCCCTGTGTGGGTGAAATACCCCCTCCATCCTCAGACCCCATCCACTGAGTGAGACACCCCTGTGTGGGTAAAATACTCCCTCTGTCCTCAGACCCCATCCACTGAGTGAGAGGCCCCTGTGTGGGTGAAATACCCCCTCCGTCCTCAGACCCTATCCACTGAGTGAGAGACCCCTGTGTGGGTGAAATACCCCCTCCATCAGACCCCATCCACTGTGTGAGAGACCCCTGTGTGGGTGAAATACCCCCTCCATCAGACCCCATCCACTGAGCCAGAGACCCCTGTGTGGGTGAAATACCCCCTCCATCAGACCCCATCCACTGAGTGAGAGACCCCTGTGTGGGTGAAATACCCCCTCCGTCCTCAGACCCCATCCACTGGGTCAGAGACCCCTGTGTGGGTGAAATACCCTCTCCATCAGACCCCCTCCACTGAGTGAGAGACCCCTGTGTGGGTTAAACACCTTCTCCATCAGACTCCATCCACTGAGTGAGAGACCTCTGTGTGGGTGAAATACCCCCTCCATCCTCAGACCCCATCCACTGAGTCAGAGACCCATGTGTGGGTCACATGCGTGGTCGGTGGAAGTCGATGAAGCTCCCAGGGTGGCCGGCCATCAGGCGTCGTCCCAGGTGGACGGGGTACAGCCGTCTTGTCCGAGTTCAGTTTCAGACGGCTGTTCTTCATACATTCGGCGACGGACTTCATTCCTTCGTGGAGGATGGTTTTGGCGGTGGTGGGGGCCTTGGTGAGGGAGAGGATCAGTTGGAGCTGGGGTTGGAGAGTTCCTTCATGATGTTGAAGAGCACTTTGCTGTTGTGTGCGTTGTTGTAAAGCGTTCCTTGAAGGAAGTCCTTATGGCAGTTTGGATGAGTTGGTGGTGTCTGCGCTCTTTTGGGCTGCATTGCTGTCCGGTGTTTGTTCGTGGTGCCACTTCATCTCGAGCCTTCGACAGGTCTGCTTGGATGCCTGGAGGTCGACGGTGAACCAGATGGCTTTTATGTTGGTGAGTCTGTTTGAGGGTTTCTTGATCGGGCGAGAGTGTTGGCACAGTCATCGATCCATTGCCTGAGGTTGCGGGCGGCAGTGTCGGTGTCGGTGGTGTCAGTTGGTGGGTTTCGGGCAAGGGTGGCGATTAGCTGGTCTTCAGTGACTTCTGCTCCTGCTGTTGCAGGTGGTCCGCAGTGTGTGGTGGTGCATGGTGGGTTTCTCGAAGGTGAAGTGGTGGTCGGTCCAGTGGAGTTCGGTGGTGTGGTTGAAGGTGACATAGTTGCTGGCGGAGAAGATGCTGTTGAGCATGTGTCTGGCGGAGAGGGTGGGAGTCGTGACTAGCTGTTTGAGTCCGAGGTTGTCGAGCAGGGTGGTAGAGTTGATGTTGAGGTGGAAGTTCAGGTCTCCAAGGCGGATGTACTCCGTGGATGCAGATGAAGTCGGGGATGGAGTCGCTGCACTGTGGCCGGGGGGACTGTAGATGAGGGTTCCTCTGAGGGTGGTATTGGGGTCGATGTGGATCTGGAAGTGCTGGTGTTCGGCGGCGCTGAGAGTGTCGTCGGTGCTGGTCGAGTGGCTACGGCGATGTCGGGTGCAGAGGAGGGGTTCATCCAGGTCTCCGTCAGGAAGGCGTCGTTCGGGGAGGATGAGTCGGGTAGGTCCCAGAGTTCGATGGCGTGCTTGCCGGCAGAGCGGGTGTTGAGTAGTATGCATCTGAGGTGGTGGCATCCTACCCCGGTGGGCGAGGTGGCGGCTTGGAGGCTGGTAAAGCTGCAGATCTGGCAGGAGAAGCGTCCTTGGGTGCGCTTCGGGGTGGCCAGGAAGCAGGTGTATGATCGGCAGACGTTGAGAGCGTGGAGGGTGCTGGCGTCGTAGTGGCGTTCGTGGGGGCAGGGGGTCTGGCACTGGGTGCGGTTCAGAAACGGACGAGTGCAGGCAGGTTTGCATTTGGCGCGCTTTTTGTACGGACGCCATTAGAAGGGGAGGTGGGAGGGAGGAGCAGGGGACGCAGCAGCGGGAAGGGGAGAGGAAGGCTGGAATGCTGGAGGGCTATAGAGCGAAAATCGGGCGGAAGCACAGAATACAAAGAAAAGGAATACAACAGTGGGCACAAAATAATACAGAAGCAGAATACAAAGAAGTAATACAACAGTGGGTAACAGATACCGCAAAAAGTAATACAACAGCAGACAAATACCAGGCAAAAAGGAACCGAGCGAGCACACAGATACTTACGGCTCACCACTGGGCCACCAGGGATGAGGCGCAGGTGGGAGCCTGCGGGTGGATCAGCAGCGAGATCAGGGAGCAGGGACATTGGCACAGATAGGTAGAGCTGTGCGGAGTGGGGAGCGACCTGCCGGGATCAGGGTCAAGGGTCGCTCCTTTATCTCACTCTTGATTCCACCTCATGGCTCTTTAATCCACCCCAGACACTCTTGGCTCCTTTATCTCACTCTTGATTCCACCTCATAGCTCTTTAATCCACCACCAGCCACTCCCGGCTTCTTTATCTCACTTTTGATTCCACTTCATGGCTCTTTAATCCACCCAAGACACTCTCTGCTCCTTTATATGACTCTTGATTCCACCTCGTGGCTCTTTAATCCACCCCAGACACTCCCGGCTCCTTTATCTCACTCCTGTAGGTCCCTGCTTTCTCCCTTTGTCACTTTGTTTCATCTTTCTCTTAGCCTGTCTTCCCCCTTGTGATTTTCGCTCCCTTGTTATGTGGCAAAGTCTGATGAAGAAAAATAAGTGCAAGCCCTCAAAAAGAGAGTGCTGATGGGCCCCACCGGCGACCACCGGCTCAAATTAAGTTCCAATCAACATCTTACCTCTTGGTTGATAAATGAAAGAATTTAGGGCAATCGAAAGGGGTGAGGGAAAGAAGAAAAACAGACAGGAAGGAGAAGAATTAAAGGAAAGAAAACACAAAAAAGAGAATGCTGAGGAAGAGAGTACACGTGAGTCACTCCATGACCACATCTCCTCGACCCTTCACTGTGGACTTCAGATACAGCAAATGTCTGCGTCTTAGCTGTTGCTTCTTGCTCAAACGCTATGGAGGTCTCATGATCCTACGGGTGGGGGGTTAATCTGGTCTGGCTCATGATGGTCTCATGATCCTACGGGACGGGGGTAATCTGGTCTGGCTCATGGTGGTCTCATGATCCTACGGGTGGGGGGGGGGGTAATCTGCTCTGGCTCATGGTGGTCTCATGATCCTACGGGTGGTCTGGCTCATGGTGGTCTCATGATCCTATGGGTGGTCTGGCTCATGGTGGTCTCACGATCCTACGGGTAGGGTAATCAGGTGTGGCTCATGGTGGTCTCATGATCCTACGGGTGGTCTGGCTCATGGTGGTCTCATGATCCTACGGGTGGCGGGGTAATCTGGTCTGGCTCATGGTGGTCTCATGATCCTACGGGTGGGGGGGTAATCTGGTCTGGCTCATGGTGGTCTCATGATCCTACGGGTGGTCTGGCTCATGGTGGTCTCATGATCCTACGGCTGGTGTGGTCTGGCTCATGGTGGTCTCATGATCCTACGGGTGGTCTGGCTCATGGTGGTCTCATGATCCTATGGGTGGTCTGGTTCATGGTGGTCTCATGATCCTACGGGTGGGGGGGTAATCTGGTCTGGCTCATGGTGGTCTCATGATCCTACGGGTGGGGGGTAATCTGGTCTGGCTCTAGGTGGTCTCATGATCCTACGGTTGGGGGGTAATCTGGTCTGGCTCATGGTGGTCTCATGATCCTACGGGGTAATCTGGTCTGGCTCATGGTGGTCTCATGATCCTTTGGGGTAATCTGGTCTGGCTCATGGTGGTCTCATGATCCTACGGGGGTAATCTGGTCTGGCTCATGGTGGTCTCATGATGCTACAGGAGGGGGGGTAATCTGGTCTGGCTCATGGTGGTCTCATGATCCTATGGGTGGGGGGGGGTAATCTGGTTTGGCTCATGGTGGTCTCATGATCCTACGGGTGGTCTGGCTCTTTCTTCCAAACATCTTGAGTCAGTGTAAATGTGGCCAACATTTTTTACCTCTTCTATTTCTAGTTCACTCTTGCCTGGATTCAGTTGATCGAACGCCGTCCTGCTGCAGGTCTCTTCTTCTCAGTCTGGAAGCCCAGAGACTCTGGGCCTAATTTATGAGAGTGGGAATCTCTATATAGTCTGATCTGGGGGATTTAAACGGAACCCATCCGTGGGAATTCTTAAGAGCCAAGATAGGTTCTAGTTTCTCAAAGTTTAAGTACCTACAACTTAAATCTTGGTTTGAGGCAGATAGTGGGGGCATAAGAGGCATCTGGGACATAGTGATCCTCTTTCAATTTGTCCAGTCATTGAAGAAAGAAATTTCCATCTGGTATAAAAAGCTTTTGGATGCAGATGATCTAGGAATTCCACCACAGTCATTGTCTTGGAACCAATCCCCCTTCGAATCCATCATAGGTGACCTCCTAGAATCATCTTTAAAACTATTGTATAAGTTTATTAAACCAGCTAGTCTTAAGAAAAATCACTTTTTTGTCACTAACCGCATTTATTATACGCCCGCCAGAATTGCTAAATTCGCCCACTTCCTGAGCCAAAATGTCCCAGATGCATGGCACCTAAAGCAATGATATCCATATGTTCTACGAGTGTCCCGAGTTAGAGCTGTTTTGGAAGGGGGTGGGAGACTATTTGCGCAACATCTTCAAAGTTAACATTGAGGTTAATGGTTCATTGGTTTTTTCGTTAATGACGGTCTTTCCACTGCAGACTTAACACAGACACACAAAGGGTTGTTGTTTTGTCTGATTTTGCTTGCCAGCAGGGAAATATGTATAAAATGGAAAGATCTCCACCCTCCTAAAACAGAAGATTGGCTAAAATCCTCACTTGCAATGGCTTGCCTGGAACCTGCAGGAACCAGTGATAGATCAACAAATATTTGGCAACCTTTTATCACCATAGGCCGAGACTTGAGATTATTATGACTTTTAAGGTGAAAATAAACTGGTCCTATGATTACACCAAAACCCCCAAAAAGGGGCTGGTCGGGTGACCTAAACAAGTGCAGGAAGCCTAAGGGTGCCCGAAAATGATGGCTTTGTAAGATCTGCAGCAGCTTATTGATGAGATGAGGACAAAAAAAAAAAGTATCATAAACATGTCACATAAACGCAATTTCTCACACCGCGGGATCATAACATAACATCTGTTAGTGCAGGTGTGTCCAACACAGGCCCTGGAAGGCTGGATCCAGACATATTTTCAGGATATGTGCATGAGCTAGATATACAAATAATTAATTAGTATAGCAAATTGCAAGGTCCTGGCTCTACTTTGTCACCAGGGGCTATTAAAACATTCAAAAATATTGAGCAGAGTTTAAGAACTGTTGCGCGGCCTCATGGGAAGTCCAAATCTGCAATCAGTTCTTTTAAATGTCAGCACTTCTCTGGGTTGCAAGAGATACTTTACATAATCCGCACCATGTGCAACGCCCTCTCCATGTTTTGTTTGCGGTCATCTGTTTACCGCGCTGGCAGACCCACGGTCTGTATCAACAAACGAATAAACTGCACAGAGTATAATGACAAGGATGACGTCACTGAAAAATCCAGACTTGCCCGTTGCTATGCTTTCACACTGCACGCAGATTTTAGCAGCAGTTGCCTGACCAACACAATGCGCGACCAGCCTGTTACATGCACTCCCCCAGCACTGCGTTTCCATCCCCTATTACACGTACCCACTCACTCCCTGCCCATTACTCGCTAACATGGGTATGCATATGTAACTGATAGCCCGGTTTGAAATACACAACGCTTTATTGAGAATTGGTGTGTACAGGTATGTACGGTTATGAATATGCAATTGATAGTCCTGTTTAAAATATATAATGCCTTAATGTGATTTTTAAGCATGTACTGAATACGCATTGCCCTTTAACTACTTATCGCCACAGAAAATACAGAGTATACATATTGACTGACATGAGATGGGAAGCCCTGATTCGAACATGCAGTGCTGTAGAACATCTGGGTGACCAGATGTGGTTTGGATATTATTGGGTCCCCGACTTTCATGAGGGGGCGACTGCCTCGGGTTGGGTCACATAGGGGGACTAATGGTGAAATAAGGATTCTCGAGATGGTTTCCTTGGTTGTTGGAGCTGCTATGAGTGCATGCTGTCGAGATGAGTGCAGCCCTCTGCCTACTGTGGGGGTAGAGGTGAGTGCAGGCCTGTGCCTACTGTGGGGGTAGAGATGAGTGCAGGCCTCTGCCTACTGTGGGGGTAGAGGTGAGTGCAGGCCCTGCCTCCTGTGGGGGTAGAGGTGAGTGCAGGCCTCTGCCTACTGTGGGGGTAGAGGTGAGTGCAGGCCTCTGCCTACTGTGGGGGTAGAGGTGAGTGCAGGCCTCTGCCTACTGTGGGGGTAGAGGTGAGTGCAGGCCCCTGCCTACTGTGGGGGTAGAGGTGGGGGTAGAGGTGAGTGCAGGCCTCTGCCTACTGTGGGGGTAGAGGTGAGTGCAGGCCTCTGCCTACTGTGGGGGTAGAGGTGAGTGCAGGCCTCTGCCTACTGTGAGGGTAGAGAGGAGTGCAGGCCTCTGCCTACTGTGGGGGTAGAGGTGAGTGCAGGCCTCTGCCTACTGTGGGGGTAGAGGTGAGTGCAGGCCTCTGCCTACTGTGGGGGTAGAGGTGAGTGCAGGCCTCTGCCTACTGTGGGGGTAGAGGTGAGTGCAGGCCTCTGCCTACTGTGGGGGTAGAGATGAGTGCAGGCCTCTGCCTACTGTGGGGGGCTTTCGGGGAATGTTTGGACAGTAGCTGGTTGCTTGCCCATATATCTGTATAATTGCTCGAAGATGAGTTTTGCTGCTCTGTCCCTGTTAATATATATGTGGATAGTCTGTTTGGTTCAGTGTTGCGTGCTTGGAGAGAAATCTACATATATACATATATTTTCTCGCGCTCTGTAATGCTTTGAGGCCTGTGTTTAGTTTAGGGGTCTGTTTTCTGCAGGAGGTACCTGTAAGGTTGGGGTCTTATTGCATTAAAGGGTCCAGACTCCTGGCTCAGCTGTGGTGTGTAGTGTCGTTCTGCGCATGCTCAGCTGCGAGCAGGGGCCCCTCCGTGCAAGGTCAGAGTGGGGAGCAGCGTCTTCTCCAAGGTAGTAAACAGTAACTCTGCGCATGCTCAGAGGTACTTCGCTCTCTTTTCTCTGCGCATGCTCAGATGTACAAAAAAGTCTCCTTCGTGCGCATGCTCTGAAGTGGCAAGCCGAGCCAGGAAATGTGTCTCGTGCGCATGCTCAGGTGTACAAAGCTGTCTTGAGCCCCTCAGCACTGCCTTCTGCCGCACATGCCCAGAAGGCACATTCGCCATTTGTGCATGCTCAGATCTGCAATTACCTTTCCCCTTGCGCATGCGCTTTGAGCTGCGTATTCCTTGTGCTTTAACCTTCATGAACCCCGGAAGTCGTCCTCCTCGGCTCCTTCGACGAGTTTGGATCGAAGAGTTATTGTCCTGCTCTTGTCTCTCCTCCCTGCAGCCTCCCAGAGACTGACTCCTCCCTGCCCCTGTCACCTCCCAGGCTCCTTCCTTTCACCGCCCCCCCTCGCAGGATGAAACTGAGACAAGGTAAGGAGTGATGGTTCTTGGTCCCCACCCTGAATGGACAAGGCAGGGTCACTGGGGTCAGACCTGCAATGCTTCTGTTGTCTGTGTGACTGCTAGAGGTGGGGGAGCCTGAGAATTCATGGGAAGGACCGAGCCATGGCAGGGTCACTGGGGGTCAGACCTGCAATGCTTCTGTTGTCTGTGTGACTGCTAGAGGTGGGGGAGCCCGAGAATTCATGGGAAGGGCCGAGCCATGGCAGGGTCACTGGGGGTCAGGCCTGCAATGCTTCTGTTGTCTGTGTGACTGCTAGAGGTGGGCGAGCCCGAGAATTCATGGGAAGGGCCGAGCCATGGCAGGGTCACTGGGGGTCAGACCTGCAATGCTTCTGTTGTCTGTGTGACTGCTAGAGGTGGGCGAGCCAGAGAATTCATGGGAAGGGCCGAGCCATGGCAGGGTCACTGGGGGTCAGACCTGCAATGCTTCTGTTGTCTGTGTGACTGCTAGAGGTGGGCGAGCCCGAGAATTCATGGGAAGGGCCGAGCCATGGCAGGGTCACTGGGGGTCAGACCTGCAATGCTTCTGTTGTCTGTGTGACTGCTAGAGGTGGGCGAGCCCGAGAATTCATGGGAAGGGCCGAGCCTTGGCAGGGTCACTGGGGGTCAGACCTGCAATGCTTCTGTTGTCTGTGTGACTGCTAGAGGTGGGCGAGCCTGAGAATTCATGGGAAGGGCCGAGCCATGGCAGGGTCACTGGGAGTCAGACCTGCAATGCTTCTGTTGTCTGTGTGACTGCTAGAGGTGGGCGAGCCTGAGAATTCATGGGAAGGGCCGAGCCTTGGCAGGGTCACTGGGGGTCAGACCTGCAATGCTTCTGTTGTCTGTGTGACTGCTAGAGGTGGGCGAGCCTGAGAATTCATGGGAAGGACCGAGCCATGGCAGGGTCACTGGGGGTCAGACCTGCAATGCTTCTGTTGTCTGTGTGACTGCTAGAGGTGGGCGAGCCCGAGAATTCATGGGAAGGGCCGAGCCATGGCAGGGTCACTGGGGGTCAGACCTGCAATGCTTCTGTTGTCTGTGTGACTGCTAGAGGAGGGGGAGCCTGAGAATTCATGGGAAGGGCCGAGCCATGGCAGGGTCACTGGGGGTCAGACCTGCAATGCTTCTGTTGTCTGTGTGACTGCTAGAGGTGGGGGAGCCTGAGAATTCATGGGAAGGGCCGAGCCATGGCAGGGTCACTGGGGGTCAGACCTGCAATGCTTCTGTTGTCTGTGTGACTGCTAGAGGTGGGCGAGCCAGAGAATTCATGGGAAGGGCCGAGCCATGGCAGGGTCACTGGGGGTCAGGCCTGCAATGCTTCTGTTGTCTGTGTGACTGCTAGAGGTGGGGGAGCCTGAGAATTCATGGGAAGGACCGAGCCATGGCAGGGTCACTGGGGGTCAGACCTGCAATGCTTCTGTTGTCTGTGTGACTGCTAGAGGTGGGGGAGCCAGAGAATTCATGGGAAGGGCCGAGCCTTGACAGGGTCACTGGGGGTCAGGCCTGCAATGCTTCTGTTGTCTGTGTGACTGCTAGAGGTGGGCGAGCCAGAGAATTCATGGGAAGGGCCGAGCCATGGCAGGGTCACTGGGGGTCAGACCTGCAATGCTTCTGTTGTCTGTGTGACTGCTAGAGGAGGGGGAGCCTGAGAATTCATGGGAAGGGCCGAGCCATGGCAGGGTCACTGGGGTCAGACCTGCAATGCTTCTGTTGTCTGTGTGACTGCTAGAGGTGGGCGAGCCTGAGAATTCATGGGAAGGGCCGAGCCATGGCAGGGTCACTGGGGGTCAGACCTGCAATGCTTCTGTTGTCTGTGTGACTGCTAGAGGTGGGCGAGCCAGAGAATTCATGGGAAGGGCCGAGCCATGGCAGGGTCACTGGGGGTCAGACCTGCAATGCTTCTGTTGTCTGTGTGACTTCTAGAGGAGGGGGAGCCTGAGAATTGATGGGAAGGGCCGAGCCATGGCAGGGTCACTGGGGGTCAGACCTGCAATGCTTCTGTTGTCTGTGTGACTGCTAGAGGAGGGGGAGCCTGAGAATTGATGGGAAGGGCCGAGCCATGGCAGGGTCACTGGGGTCAGACCTGCAATGCTTCTGTTGTCTGTGTGACTTCTAGAGGAGGGGGAGCCTGAGAATTGATGGGAAGGGCCGAGCCATGGCAGGGTCACTGGGGGTCAGACCTGCAATGCTTCTGTTGTCTGTGTGACTGCTAGAGGAGGGGGAGCCTGAGAATTGATGGGAAGGGCCGAGCCATGGCAGGGTCACTGGGGTCAGACCTGCAATGCTTCTGTTGTCTGTGTGACTGCTAGAGGTGGGCGAGCCTGAGAATTCATGGGAAGGGCCGAGCCTTGACAGGGTCACTGGGGGTCAGGCCTGCAATGCTTCTGTTGTCTGTGTGACTGCTAGAGGTGGGGGAGCCAGAGAATTCATGGGAAGGGCCGAGCCTTGACAGGGTCACTGGGGGTCAGGCCTGCAATGCTTCTGTTGTCTGTGTGACTGCTAGAGGTGGGCGAGCCAGAGAATTCATGGGAAGGGCCGAGCCATGGCAGGGTCACTGGGGGTCAGACCTGCAATGCTTCTGTTGTCTGTGTGACTGCTAGAGGAGGGGGAGCCAGAGAATTCATGGGAAGGGCCGAGCCATGGCAGGGTCACTGGGGTCAGACCTGCAATGCTTCTGTTGTCTGTGTGACTGCTAGAGGTGGGCGAGCCTGAGAATTGATGGGAAGGGCCGAGCCATGGCAGGGTCACTGGGGTCAGACCTGCAATGCTTCTGTTGTCTGTGTGACTGCTAGAGGTGGGCGAGCCTGAGAATTGATGGGAAGGGCCGAGCCATGGCAGGGTCACTGGGGGTCAGACCTGCAATGCTTCTGTTGTCTGTGTGACTGCTAGAGGTGGGCGAGCCAGAGAATTCATGGGAAGGGCCGAGCCATGGTAGGGTCACTGGGGGTCAGACCTGCAATGCTTCTGTTGTCTGTGTGACTGCTAGAGGTGGGCGAGCCCGAGAATTCATGGGAAGGGCCGAGCCATGGCAGGGTCACTGGGGGTCAGACCTGCAATGCTTCTGTTGTCTGTGTGACTGCTAGAGGAGGGGGAGCCCGAGAATTCATGGGAAGGGCCGAGCCATGGCAGGGTCACTGGGGGTCAGACCTGCAATGCTTCTGTTGTCTGTGTGACTGCTAGAGGTGGGGGAGCCTGAGAATTCATGGGAAGGGCCAGGCCATGGCAGGGTCACTGGGGGTCAGACCTGCAATGCTTCTGTTGTCTGTGTGACTGCTAGAGGAGGGGGAGCCTGAGAATTCATGGGAAGGGCCGAGCCATGGCAGGGTCACTGGGGGTCAGACCTGCAATGCTTCTGTTGTCTGTGTGACTGCTAGAGGTGGGCGAGCCCGAGAATTCATGGGAAGGGCCGAGCCATGGCAGGGTCACTGGGGTCAGACCTGCAATGCTTCTGTTGTCTGTGTGACTTCTAGAGGAGGGGGAGCCTGAGAATTGATGGGAAGGGCCGAGCCATGGCAGGGTCACTGGGGGTCAGACCTGCAATGCTTCTGTTGTCTGTGTGACTGCTAGAGGAGGGGGAGCCTGAGAATTCATGGGAAGGGCCGAGCCATGGCAGGGTCACTGGGGTCAGACCTGCAATGCTTCTGTTGTCTGTGTGACTGCTAGAGGTGGGCGAGCCCGAGAATTCATGGGAAGGGCCGAGCCATGGCAGGGTCACTGGGGTCAGACCTGCAATGCTTCTGTTGTCTGTGTGACTGCTAGAGGTGGGCGAGCCTGAGAATTCATGGGAAGGGCCGAGCCATGGCAGGGTCACTGGGGGTCAGACCTGCAATGCTTCTGTTGTCTGTGTGACTGCTAGAGGTGGGCGAGCCAGAGAATTCATGGGAAGGGCCGAGCCATGGCAGGGTCACTGGGGGTCAGACCTGCAATGCTTCTGTTGTCTGTGTGACTGCTAGAGGTGGGCGAGCCAGAGAATTCATGGGAAGGGCCGAGCCATGGCAGGGTCACTGGGGGTCAGACCTGCAATGCTTCTGTTGTCTGTGTGACTTCTAGAGGAGGGGGAGCCTGAGAATTGATGGGAAGGGCCGAGCCATGGCAGGGTCACTGGGGGTCAGACCTGCAATGCTTCTGTTGTCTGTGTGACTGCTAGAGGTGGGCGAGCCTGAGAATTGATGGGAAGGGCCGAGCCATGGCAGGGTCACTGGGGGTCAGACCTGCAATGCTTCTGTTGTCTGTGTGACTGCTAGAGGTGGGCGAGCCAGAGAATTGATGGGAAGGGCCGAGCCATGGCAGGGTCACTGGGGGTCAGACCTGCAATGCTTCTGTTGTCTGTGTGACTGCTAGAGGTGGGCGAGCCTGAGAATTGATGGGAAGGGCCGAGCCATGGCAGGGTCACTGGGGGTCAGACCTGCAATGCTTCTGTTGTCTGTGTGACTGCTAGAGGTGGGCGAGCCAGAGAATTCATGGGAAGGGCCGAGCCATGGCAGGGTCACTGGGGGTCAGACCTGCAATGCTTCTGTTGTCTGTGTGACTGCTAGAGGTGGGCGAGCCTGAGAATTCATGGGAAGGGCCGAGCCATGGCAGGGTCACTGGGGGTCAGACCTGCAATGCTTCTGTTGTCTGTGTGACTGCTAGAGGAGGGGGAGCCTGAGAATTCATGGGAAGGGCCGAGCCATGGCAGGGTCACTGGGGGTCAGGCCTGCAATGCTTCTGTTGTCTGTGTGACTGCTAGAGGTGGGCGAGCCTGAGAATTCATGGGAAGGGCCGAGCCTTGACAGGGTCACTGGGGGTCAGGCCTGCAATGCTTCTGTTGTCTGTGTGACTGCTAGAGGAGGGGGAGCCTGAGAATTCATGGGAAGGGCCGAGCCATGGCAGGGTCACTGGGGTCAGACCTGCAATGCTTCTGTTGTCTGTGTGACTGCTAGAGGTGGGCGAGCCCGAGAATTCATGGGAAGGGCCGAGCCATGGCAGGGTCACTGGGGTCAGACCTGCAATGCTTCTGTTGTCTGTGTGACTGCTAGAGGTGGGCGAGCCAGAGAATTCATGGGAAGGGCCGAGCCATGGCAGGGTCACTGGGGGTCAGACCTGCAATGCTTCTGTTGTCTGTGTGACTGCTAGAGGTGGGCGAGCCAGAGAATTCATGGGAAGGGCCGAGCCATGGCAGGGTCACTGGGGGTCAGACCTGCAATGCTTCTGTTGTCTGTGTGACTGCTAGAGGAGGGGGAGCCTGAGAATTCATGGGAAGGGCCGAGCCATGGCAGGGTCACTGGGGGTCAGACCTGCAATGCTTCTGTTGTCTGTGTGACTGCTAGAGGAGGGGGAGCCTGAGAATTCATGGGAAGGGCCGAGCCATGGCAGGGTCACTGGGGGTCAGACCTGCAATGCTTCTGTTGTCTGTGTGACTGCTAGAGGTGGGCGAGCCAGAGAATTCATGGGAAGGGCCTAGCCATGGCAGGGTCACTGGGGGTCAGACCTGCAATGCTTCTGTTGTCTGTGTGACTGCTAGAGGAGGGGGAGCCCGAGAATTCATGGGAAGGGCCGAGCCATGGCAGGGTCACTGGGGGTCAGACCTGCAATGCTTCTGTTGTCTGTGTGACTGCTAGAGGTGGGCGAGCCCGAGAATTCATGGGAAGGGCCGAGCCATGGCAGGGTCACTGGGGGTCAGACCTGCAATGCTTCTGTTGTCTGTGTGACTGCTAGAGGTGGGCGAGCCTGAGAATTCATGGGAAGGGCCGAGCCATGGCAGGGTCACTGGGGGTCAGACCTGCAATGCTTCTGTTGTCTGTGTGACTGCTAGAGGTGGGCGAGCCAGAGAATTCATGGGAAGGGCCGAGCCATGGCAGGGTCACTGGGGGTCAGACCTGCAATGCTTCTGTTGTCTGTGTGACTTCTAGAGGAGGGGGAGCCTGAGAATTGATGGGAAGGGCCGAGCCATGGCAGGGTCACTGGGGGTCAGACCTGCAATGCTTCTGTTGTCTGTGTGACTGCTAGAGGTGGGCGAGCCTGAGAATTCATGGGAAGGGCCGAGCCATGGCAGGGTCACTGGGGGTCAGACCTGCAATGCTTCTGTTGTCTGTGTGACTGCTAGAGGTGGGCGAGCCAGAGAATTGATGGGAAGGGCCGAGCCATGGCAGGGTCACTGGGGGTCAGACCTGCAATGCTTCTGTTGTCTGTGTGACTGCTAGAGGTGGGCGAGCCTGAGAATTCATGGGAAGGGCCGAGCCATGGCAGGGTCACTGGGGGTCAGACCTGCTATGCTTCTGTTGTCTGTGTGACTGCTAGAGGTGGGCGAGCCAGAGAATTCATGGGAAGGGCCGAGCCACGGCAGGGTCACTGGGGGTCAGACCTGCATGCTTCTGTTGTCTGTGTGACTGCTAGAGGTGGGCGAGCCAGAGAATTCATGGGAAGGGCCGAGCCACGGCAGGGTCACTGGGGGTCAGACCTACAATGCTTCTGTTGTCTGTGTGACAGCTAGAGGTGGGCGAGCCCGAGAATTCATGGGAAGGGGCGAGCCACGGCAGGGTCACTGGGGGTCAGACCTGCAATGCTTCTGTTGTCTGTGTGACTGCTAGAGGTGGGCGAGCCCGAGAATTCATGGGAAGGGGCGAGCCAGAGCCGAGCCAAGCGGCCGGCTCGGCTCTAAGAGCCAAAGCACGAGCCGAGCCCAAGAAATAATCCGTCTGTTGGTAAACCACATAAACAGCATAAGTTAAGCCATGTGGCAGTTTACCTTTCATTCTCAGCCCTGCCAGCCCCTCCTTTCTTATTTTCCTGAAGCCGTTCTTCTCTTTGCCACTCACTTCAATGTAATATTTCTCTATTTCTAACTCTTCCACTTCCTGCTTTTCATCTCATTGGTGGAACCTTCATATGTTTTGTGTACATACTACCTATGTCTTTTGAGAGCTAACGGCTGAGCCCTACCTGCCCTCACCCCCGTCTCTCTGCTCCTTCTCTCTCTTTCCTGACTTTATTTTAAAAGGGTGGACTCAGCTTTGGGTGCAAGAAAGCGCTGTAAAGAAATTAGTGACAAAATTCAAAACTAACTACGATAGGAGGCAAACTATCAATCAATCAGTATAACTTTATTCAGTGGCAGTTAGCCACCCATAAAAGCAATATATAAAACAGCATACGTATAAAAAGCAACTCGTGGCACCAAGTCAAAATATATGCCCAATCGAATCAGAAGACCACATAAATAATAGAAATTTAAAATGAATAACAATACCACAATATAGCATTAATAAAAGACAGATGTGCATCAGTAGAAAGGGCAGAATATAAAAGACCTTCACATCTAGATGGATTGTTTCTCCACATTCACACAGAGTTCCTACAGCATAGTCGGCTGAAATTCAGCGAAACCAGAGCAGAGAAGGGGGAATAAAAACCTCATAATGGGTCCGCCATGCACTCCCCATCTGCCCCAGCAAACACACTTACATTTCTCAATTGTAGGACCATAGATGAACAGTATATACAGTAGATAAAATACACTTTGAGTGCATAATACCACCCAGCGTAGCAGCATAAGATTATACACTGTATCTTACTATGGAAGAGGTAAAGACATTTGTTTTCTGGCATAAAAGACAGCCCATAAAAAAGATGTCATATTGCAGCAAATCTCTAAAGTGGGGAGAGATTGTAGGTATAAATACACAGGTCGACATTGCGTAAAGCGTATAATAGGTATAATATGGCGCTTCCTCTAGTGGTTAAAAAACTTTCAGAAGAACACCACATGCATAGTATTCTGCGCCATTGCATCACCGTAGGGACAACTAGGTAAAATTGTGGACCAATCATTCATGTTTGGAAAACTGACCAATCAGTGGAAAGTGCCTAATCTTAAACGAGTCAGCACAAACCTGCGTCTTGCATTTAGAACTGCTTCAAGATACGGTTGCATATCATAGGTAGTTAAAATAATTAGATTTTTTTTAAAAACATTAGGTTTACAGATTTTAAATGCAAGTCTAACATTCTCCAAATGGGTTAATTTTTTAGGTCGAGCCGAGCGGCAGCGCACATGCGCTGCTCACTCTGAAAGACTGCTGTAGGAGAGTATGGGAGAGAAGCCACGCCCACTCTCCACCCATATTTTACATTGGCTTGTGTCATTGTCTTTCGTAAAGGCTGACTTCGTATTCATTAATAGGCTTGTTAGTCCCTCCTTAGTCCGGCATTGTCTTCATTTGTAACCTCCCATGATTACTGGCCCCTTTTACTTTAGTTGTTACACATGATCCAGCAAATTTGTCTCCTGCGCACGCTCAGATGCACAAAGTGCTGTTTCCCCCTTGCGCATGCTCAAATGTACAAAGCTGTCTTGGACTGCTCAGAGATGCATGTTCCCGCGCATGCCCAGAAGTAACAATCTGCATTGTGTGCATGCTCAGATCTGCAACTGTTTTTTTCCACTTGCGCATGCGCATTAAGCTACGTATTCTCCGTACTTTAACCCACACTGAACCCCGGAAGTTGGCCTTCCTCGGCTCCTCTGCTACTTCGTTGAGTTTTGATCGAATAGTTATTTTTCTGCCCTTGTCTCCTTTAGCCAGGACAGCACGTGGGCGCCATTTCCCCCCTGGTAGGCGTAGGCCAACTTTATGTACTCTTTCCAGTCGAACCTCCGGGCCGTCTTCTCCTAGGGCAGAGGAGAAGAGTCCCACCATGAACTCCTCCGAATCTGGACCCTCGCTATCCTCCTCAAGGCCTTGGACTCGTTTATTATCGCGACGAGAACGATTTTCCAAATCTTCGCCTTTAAGTAGTGAGTTGCGTAATTGCTTGTGAATGTCGGCTGTGGTGTCTTCTAGAAGTTTGAACTTACCCGCCGCCTCCTGTTGCTGTGCTTCCAAATTGAGCATGCGTGTACCCACGGAGTCGACATCTGCCTGGATAGAGACCAGCTTTTCGCGCACCTCCGCGCAGAAGGTCTCAAAGGAGGCTTATAAGTCTGCCTTAATGTCCTCCCAAACCTCGGTGCGTAGCTCCTGCTTGAAGTCACGCAGGGAGGACAGGAGATCCTCTCAAGTCAGTGCCATGGTCGCTCCCTCTACCGTCGTCCCCCTTCCAGCCGAGGTGAAGTAGATGGAAACCCTGCTGTTGAGGTGGTTCTTGGGTGGCATATGGGGCCCTCCACCAGGTCAGGCTGCGATCGTCCCTCACACACTGGAAATCTGTTCCTTCTTGGACATCGCTAAAAGTGGCCCCATAGTGGGCCTCTGGGGGCCCGTTAGTCCTGTGCCTTCTCTGGATGAGCCTGCCATTTTCTGCGGCGCCATCAACGCAATCAACACAATCAATCAACGCAATCAATCAATTGCTGTCCGGGACTCTACCAAGCATCTCTCGAAGCCTCATGGTCCATGATCAAGCCCACACAGGGCAGCGATATTGCCGCATTTCAAAATCCGCGGCTGTCAAGATGCCTTCATGCCCCTTAGTCAATAGTGCCCGGGACGGAGCCGATCGGTCTCACGTCCAATCGGCCATGTTAGTTGGTCACACCCCCGGGATCTATGTTTTATCGAAGGTTTATGTTTTTTAAATCTTTCTGACCACTCTAAATCTATCCAGTCTCATATTAATGGTTTACCTGAATTATCTTCAGAAGTCCGACAAAATTTGAATCAGGGATGGTGGGATTGGCTCTTCGGGTGGTTACCTGATCTTGGTTTACTTCGTTCCATTTTGGGTGGTGCACTATTGGTCATTTGCTTTCTAATTGCAATATATTGTTGAATTCAATGTGTACCTAATGTTTTAAGTATGTTTCGACCTGGTACTTCAACTAGATCTTTCAGTTATGTTTCCTATTATTCTGGCAATGATTTGCGTACTGTTTAATGTTTTTATTTGATTCGATGGTGTTGGACAATGGTCATGGGTGGAATGTAATGAATGTGCCATTTATATGGTTGAATGGCCCAATTATGACCATTGCTTATCACCATCTCAGTATATTCTGACCCAATATAGTGATGTATAGGCCTGCATAGTATGAATGCGCTACAAAGTAGGGCTTAATAATGCCTTTTCTGTTTCCAAATGTATCTTGCTTCATGGCAATGCTTGCCTATCAGCTTTGGCATACTCTTATGCCGTCTTGCATACTAATTTTGCTCGTTTTCGGTAATAGAGACCTATGCTTGAGCGACTCCATTTTCTAGGCTGTCGCCATCTTCTGAACCTTTCTAGGTGAGAAACCATGTTTTGCTTTTCACTTGTTTTCTGCACTTTGTTTGTTGGTAGAAACCGTATCTTGTCAGAGGAATGTACTTGCTCTGCTCTGAAGTCATAACAGACGCCTGGCCAGCTGAAGCTGTGGCCTTGGTGCAGAGTGGTACGGAATCTGATGGGAAAGAGGGGGCGAGGCTCACAGGAGCTTTGTCTTACGTTTCCACTAGTACTAAAGGAGGTGTCTGAGCTCTGTTCGTTGGAAATCCATCACAGGGCACACGTGCAGCTGTGACGGTGGAACAAATGGTTTCACTCTGTCTCCTGATTCGGCCGGAGAAATGGGCTCCCCTCTGGCAAAGTGGAAGCGGGATGAGCAGACAGTTGGTGAGGTGTTCCACTAATTCTTATATTTCTATTATTCTTATCTAACTATCTTCTGTTTTCAGGTTCTATACATTTATATACATATGAGTTCTATATATGTTTTACTGATTGCATTTAGCAATTGACTAGGTGTTAGTTTGAGGATGGATATTTGCTTATAATACAATTTGGCCTACCGTGTATTCATGATACTAATAAAGAAACCCCAGAGTATATCATTATTTGTTTGTGTTCCTTGTGGAGGAAGGTCGGGCCCCTTTTTTACCAAGTGCTTACGGAAGGATGGGTGAATTCCCTTCCAATGGGAAATTGTTGATACGGGAGGGAAACCGGCTCCCAGCAAGGAGTGAAATTCTAATTCTTCCACCCCCAGCATTGTTGTAAGAGGCATTGTGTGTATTTGTGCATTGGGTATATGTTGTTCTTCCTAGGTGAGTATTCTGTAGCGGAGTGGAGCAGCAAATTGCCTCACACACAACGCCTGTCTCTAGGCTAGATTGTAGTGCGTATGAGCCCTCTCGGCAAGGCATAGTATTATTATTAGTCCTTTTTTTGGGAAACATCCTTTACAACGCAACTAACACAACGCACTACCATTACAACAAAACTTTTACAACGCAAGATCCATTACAATGCATGCCATTACAACGCAGCTGCTATTACAACGCATGCCATTACAACATAAGTATGGGTAAGTATTTAATTAAATTTTAACCCCTACACCATCCAACACTTACCCTACTATTACGTCCCCCTGGAGTTAGAATAATAATTTTAACCCCTACACTATCCAACACATGCACTATAAATTACTTACCCATACTTACGTTGTAAGTTGTAATGGCATGCGTTGTAATAGCAGCTACGCTGTAATGGCATGCGTTGTAATGGCATGCGTTGTAATGGATCCTGCGTTGTAAAAGTTTCGCTGTAATGGCATGCGTTGTGAAAGCATGCATTGTAATGACATACATCCCTTTTTTTTGGGTAAGTAGTGTGGAGTGGAGTGTTGTATCTTTTGGTCCCAAGAGGAATGAACTTGCATGGCCTGATTATTGGCAAAAATCGCTCCATTACACCGGCTCCATTTTATGCACTCTGTCTCTCTCCCTGTCCTCCAACTCTCTTGGGGACAGGTCCTTTGAAGAAACTTAGCTGCCTGCTCTGGAAGGCACTTTCTTCCCATCCAGGCCCACTGGCCCCTCTAGCTGGCCATCTAAATTCTCTAACTCCTCCCTAGGCTCTTCAGGAGGCTCAGTGGCATTCCTACATTCTACCCAGGCCTTCAGCGCCTTCTAGTATTCCTCATTCTTGGTGAGGCCTTTCATAGAGACTTTAAAATTTCCTGCAAGCAGCTTTGAGATAAGATGTAGTGTAAGTGCTAATCCTATCTTCTTCGAAATTAATGTCAACATATGCATTGGATGCTGTTTTGCTCATGGTGAAAAACAGTTGGTAGTTCTCAAAAAGCAAAAAGAAGTTCCAAGGAAAATTCTACCAAAAAGTATGTGGTTGCGTTATGGTCTTCACTCACAAGTAGTGTACACCAATCACTGTATATGAGCCACAAATGCAAGTCCAAATCCTCACTCCTGACCACCAATGTTAGAAATGGGCGTCTCTAGTTGGCAGAGGTAGGTACCTTTGACCAAATAGGGACCCTTCCTTCTAGTCAAGGTACAGGGCTACACTTCTAACATAACCCCTGCTCACCCCTTGGTTGCTTGGCACGAGCAGACAAGCTTATCTCAGAGGCAGTGTGAAATTCAGGGGGAGCCGGTGGTGAAGTCTTTGTGTCCTTGAGACTTCAGAACAGGAGGCAAGCTCAGCTTCAAGCCCCTTGAGATCGTCCTCAAGATAGTAAAAGTACACATAAAGTTCCTTTTCTCCTTTCCTTGGCAATAAAGTAACCACTCCAGGCCAACCCCAACAGCACTCCTCCTTCAGCCTCCTTGGTTCTTCTCCTTGGCAAAGGTGTGTCCTGATTCCCAGAAGTGATACAAAGTTCTGGGGTCTGGTCCCCAATATTTATACTGCAAAATCCTTTGTCCTCTGAATGCAGAGGGTGCCTGTGTTCAGCCAAAACCAGTTCTGGGTGCACTATGCCAGTTCACAACTTCTTCCTTTGTCAGTGTGGGCCAGGGTCATCAGACGCACCAAAGGAGGTGGTACCAGCATTGTGGAAGGCAGGCACAGCCCTATTCAGGCCCGGGTGCTACTCCTCCCACCACTCCCAATGCAGATAGGTCTATTCAGCCCAGTGCTAACTCACCCTCCCTCCTGGAGTCACCCCAGCCTCTGTCACTCACAAACCAGACATGGAATACACAACCTAGCAGAGGCAGGCTGGATGGTTAGGCGAGAAAATACCTACTTTTTAAAAGTGGTATTTTCAAACACAGAATGTTAAAACCAACTTTACAAAAAGGTGTATTTTATCATTCTGAGTTCAGGCATACAAAACTCCAATTTCTACCTAGTACCCTGGGTCAGTTAGGATTATAAGATGTTATCAAATTGCCCATTCTGGCCTATGGGAGCAGGTAGCATTGCAATAGTGAAAAACGAAATTGGCTGTAATTCACTATCAGGATATGCCACACACATCAGGGCTTGTCCTACCTTTTACATACAATGCACCATGCCCATGGGGGTACCTTGGGCCTACCTTAGGGGTGACTGATATGTAGAAAAGGGGAAGTTTAGGGACTGGCAAGTGAGTGCACTTGCCAAGCCGACTTGGCAGCCCCAGGCTGCTCACAGGCTCTGCAATGGCAGGCATGAGTCACATTTTACAAGCTGCTTCTGTGGGTGGCACAACCAGTGCTGCAAGCCCACCAGCAGCGGCTAGACCAGCAAAAACATAGGTGGCAACAGCAAAAAATGGAAGGGAGACCCACACCAATGGTGCCAGGTCTAACAGAGCACATGTGTATGAGTGTGAATGATCTGCACCTGTACTATATTCATGCCACTCCTAAATGCACCAAGAGGATAAGAGGGGATCAGACCGGAAGAACAAATCTGATACCAGGGAGGAGAGGGATGGACAGGAGGGAGCGCAGCACCTGCCAACTTAAGAGGCTAGAGATATTGACTTGTTTTTGATTAATGTAGTATGTAGTATTGGGTGCAACTGAGAGAGTAAAGTATATTTTTGTTGGCAAGATCAGCAGTGTGCTGGTCATTCTTTCTATTGCGACTCTTGGTTTATTGCTCAGCGCTGAGTTCAAGCAGCCGGCATTACCAAGCTGAGAATTCTGTAACTGCTCGCCCTCGTTACCTTGAGAGTCAAGTACAAAAAGGATTTACTCAGTCCAGTTTCCACAGTCATTCTGGGATAGGTCTCGGGACATCAAAGGAAAATGACCTCAACCCAGTAGCCCCTGCCTACACCGTGCCTCTGGAACTGGATTGAACATAGAGGCTGGAAAGAAAAGCCCTTGCTAGGGTTTGTCAAGCTAAGGCCTTTGATCCTTGGCAAGGGACATAGCAGTGTCTTGTCACTTACTTATTCCTATGCAGTAGGTCACATACTGACAGCCTTCTATCTTTTTCTTTTCTCTCCTCTTCTATTTGTCAATGATCAATACTCTGGGCCTGATTTTAGGTCCAACGGGCCGCCTGCCTTGTGTCGAGATTTTCACTGGCCCTGTCAGTTCAGAGGAGCCACAGTGGTTTCTCTGAAGGCATGGAAAGATTGGTGAGCGGCTGCAATGTTTCAGGTGGCCACTCACCAACGTTGGTATTTTTAATAAACACGCTCCCAAAGTGGGTATTTGTTTCTAAAAACAAATAACTACTCACCCTTGACATTTTCTCCCAGGGAATGGGGTTAATTTTAAAGTTTTTCTGTTCATGACCGCCACGTTTTCCCTGGTAGTCCACAAGAAGAGAAAAATACAGACAGCCCGATCTAAAGAGGATGGGCCGCCCTATGTATTTACATCGACGGCACCCAAGTAAGGCTGGACGTAAAACAATCCACCGGACTTGCACTAGGTCAGGCAGACCATCCGTTTGTTGGACAGGATACTCCACCACGCTTGTGAAGGAGTACCCAGCTCACCAAACTCTAAATCAAGACCTTCATCTTGTCTGTGCTATGCATGTATCTCTAGGTCTGCTTCGTTATGTCCATCAGTCTTTGTATTATCTACCCGTTATTGAGGCCTGTGTGTTTAGTACAGGTTTAATCTTGATGTGTGTGTGTGTGTGTGTGTGTGTGTATGAGAATGTAGATGTATTGATACACTGCATTTTAATATACACTTTTTTATGCCCTTATTATTATAAATTGGTACGTGCGACCAGATGTCTCCTGTTCGTGACTTCTGAGGAACCCACAGGTTCCTAACAGTACTATAAAGGCTTGGGGTCCCGCAGCTAAACCTAACAGTGCTACAAAGGCTTAGGGCCCTACAGGTAAACCTTTCCTAACCCAGTGCTACAAATGCTATGTGCTCACTGCAGCAGGACTGGGCGCTCTAGGGGCGCAATTAAGTTGCTTGGCATTTATCTACCCTTAGCTAAGCCACGTGATAAAGGCAGTAGATCAGGATGATTCTCTTCGATCAGAAGTGGCTCTCGCTATCGAAAAGGTGAAGACCCCGGTTTAACACAAACGCAGACATGCGGTTAGGCTCTACCAGGACATGTAGTAAACTATTAATTTATTTATCTGTAGGATTAGATTGCATTGCAAGTTAATTTTTATGGCACTATTTTCCGCACACAACATACAACATAGATTCCTCACGTGCGCCCCCTGATGAAGGGAGAACCCCCAAAATGAATTGGGGCAGACTGAATTTGAATTTACTTGCGGAACAGTGGATTTTGAAAGTGATTCTATGAGAATAAATATGCTTAAACTGGAATACAAGTGGATTTGCTTCCAAGGGAAGGAGACATTGAGGCACTTTTACGGGTACAAGCTGTGGAGCAGGAGACACAGACCCGATCTAGTCTGGCGCTATATAAACAACTGTAGCCACACACATATTCCTTCTGGCACGCGATGAGTGGATTACATAAATACTACTGAGTGTCAGGGGTTGGGCTGCACCTCTCTTAAGTACCGGCCATTCTCTTTCAGCATTTTGTTTCTAGGTGACAGAAGGCCCCTTTGTTTCCAGGACCAGCCAGACACAGGTAAGGGAGGTGGGTGAGGGGAGGAGGGAGTAGCCAGATAAACTGGCTTTTGTTAACTTTTGCATCAGTGCTGGGGCAGTGTTTTACGAAATGCCTCCTTACTGCTTCGATGGCCATGGGGAGGGGCCCCCTTTCCCTGGGCCTCTAAGCACTAGAGCAAGCTGCAAGGTCCAGGTGTGGGGGCCCCCTTGAAGGCCTTGTAGCCAATGCTCCCTCTTTCCTTTCCTTTGTTTGTTCCCCAGTGAAATTAATCCAAAATATAAAAACGCTTTTGCTGGAAATGTCGTCTTTTGTCTGACATTTTTCACTTCCAAAGTGCAGCCTTGGGATGGAGAGAAATACAATGTTCAAATTGTAAAAAAGAACTAAAACAAGACAGAGTGGGTCGAAAAGGGGCCAGGTTGATTTTATTCACACCCAAAACACATTAAAGCCACTTTACAGAGTTTGCCAGTGAAGCGCTACTTTTGTTTTCTTGTCTTTCTTTGAACAGCAATGTTTTCCTTGGCTGGGGAAGTGCACCATTCCTGGATGTACTGCAATACCTGCTTGATGGGTGAATTAAAAAACAAAATGCATATCACAGCTCTGTATTCATGAATGCAGTCTTGTTATACCATATTGCTTACGTTTTGTAAGGATATAAACAATGGACATTGAAACTGGTCCCTTCCGGCCATGTAGTCATGGCCTTAACTTTTCATGCAAAAGCACTCATTGGTTTCTGAATAATAAGTGCAAAAGCGTTAAGGTAACCATGTTGTTCCTGCTTTCATTTCACATGCTTTTACTTAATCTTACATTCCTTATGAGTGTTTGCTTTTTCCATGATGTTGTTACTTTTTATTTTAGGCAGCATATTGCTCTTGTCTAGTGCGTAATTTTAATTGAGTCGCCTCCAGGTGTTTAGTGGGGCATAATTGGGTTGTAGTTGAAGGCAGTGCGAGTTTCTCTCAGTGGGGCAGTATGGTGTTCAGTGGGGGAGAGGATGTGGCACAATGGTCAGAGCTGCCGAATTTGGAACTGGGGAACTACGTTCAGCTTTCATGACCAGTCCACCAGACCACTCTCCTGAGAGAGCTCAATCCCATGCTAGACCTTTGAAGGCCCGAAAGACCTTAGAAAATGGTGTCTGAGCACCAGCAGGTGGACCATAGCGGTGGCAAGTGTGGGTTAACCTTGAAGGCCTGTCCACTACAACCCCTATTGTAGCTCACCACGATTCTTTTGTGCAGGCCTACGGAGCAGCACACCCTAGAGCAACAGTGACTCTGTCACTGAGGTCGCAGGACCCTTGAGCAGGAAGGCGCTAGGGCAGTGTGACCAATGAGATCTCCCTGAGCGCTGACTTTGGGTGGGGGCGTCACCTTCCCTTTCGCCCAGGGCCCCAGAAGTTCTAGGACCGGCCCTGATACATAGACATGGTTTGCTCTGTAACCTCTGGACTCCTGTAAACCTTAACAAACACCAGTAATCAGACACCAGGGCCATCACCTGGGATCACACAAACACACACATGGGGAATGGGATTATATGGAATTGTTTGACTAGATACAATAAACGCCCTGCGGGGCCATGACGTCCATTGTCTCTCTTTTGTTTTTCATAAATAACAATTTAAAAAATATTGTTTTTCATAAATAAGAATGACAGTGTCCGCGCGGGGACACAATGAGTGAGATGCAACAACCGCCTCCCGCCGCGGAGCGCGAGGCACCTCGCGCCATAGCACGTGCGGAGATGGATTAAAGTGCAGAGCTCCTCGGGTTGGGAACTCTATGGAAGGGGGAGTGTCTTTCCTCTGCGCAGGCGCAGTGAGGCTGGGCGTCCTCTGTCCAGGGCAGTTTACAATCTACTCCGTGCAAGGTCCTAACTCGGCGATAGGTAGTATTGTGTTTGCCCCGCAAGTGCGCAGCTGTGATGCGCGGTCCTGCGCAGCCGTAGACGCCATTTGTTCGCGCACCCGATGGTGACTCGTGCAGCGCCGTGAGCGCGCGCATCACTCCGGGGGAAAATAACACACCGGGCATCACTCCTCACAGGCAGCCGGACTCAGGCCCCTGGTGTGCCCCCTCTCCCCGAGGCTCCAGGAGAGGTGAGGTGTCCTCAAAGCGCCCAACCATGTGTGGTTTTTTTCGGTTCTTTTTAATTCTTGTGCTTCTTTGTGTCCCTGCGAGGACCCCGTCCCACCTGTGCTGGCACTGAGCTGTCACCCTTTACTGCGCTCCGTGCTGTCGGGGCGTCTGTCCTCCACGCATGCACAGTTCTTCATCCAACAGGCCCTCTCTACTCGCGCTCCGCGGCGGGAGGCAGTGTCTGTCCTCAACTCATGCGCAGTTGTTAATCTAGGGCCCTCTTTAACCCGCGCTCGTAGTTCTGTCCTGGGGCTTTCCCGTTTATGATGGAAGACACTGTTGACGGTTCCGGTTGTGTCCTTTCTCGGTGTTGACGGCCCGGTTGTTTCCCCTCTCGGTTGGACTCTGTAGGCCGCGCTTCCCTGCGAGGCTGCGCGATACTCAGTGACACACTCTTACAGTTTCATGCGCTTCACTACACCCAGTGCTTTAAGACTGCGCACTTGAGTCACACCGTGTATCCTGCGCATGCGCAGTTGCAGATCATCAGCGTGGCTCTTGTGTCGCGCGCGGTTTATTGTCCCAGCGGCGCCTCCAGAGCCCCCTCCGCCGGGCTCCACTGCCCCTCCCTCAAGGCCCCCTCCACCGGGCTCCACTGTCCCCTTCAGGGCCCCTCCTCTCTCACAGGCCGAACGCATGAGGGGAGTTAAGATAAGACATGGCCTCGAGGCAGAGGTCAAGAGCATTAACGTATGAGATCTGCAAGGGGGCAAGGCCTGTGGGGGTGGGGTCTATGAATGAGGGGGCAGGGTCTGTGGGTGCAGTGTCTGTTAATTGGGGGCGGTGTCTGTGTCAGTGGGGGCGGGGTTAGTGAATGTTGGTGCGGCGGGGCCTGTGGGGGCGACGTATGTGTGTGGGGGCGGGGTATGTGAATGGGTGGCGTCTGTGGGGCGGAGTCTGGCTCAGTGGGGACAGGGCCTGTGGGTGTGAGGGCAGGGTCAAAAGTGTTGCTATAAAACAAAAACCTGCACAGCCTGGGGGCGTTGCATTATATAGGGAGCGGGCGCCATATGTTTCTGAGTTTGATTTCCTGCGTGCACCGACGCCTGTGCCTGTGCGGCCAGAGTTTGGAACTTGCTTCCTCCATACCTCCCCACCGCCACCTCTTTCCGCATCTTCCGAAAGGACCTTAAAACTCTTCTCTTTCAAAGGCACGGCGACCAATAACTCTGACTGTTTTGTGTTCCTCACTGGAGACTAGTTTGCCCTTATGCTTCAACTGTGGAATGTGTTTTTCTGGAACCCGATTCGCTCAAACTTTACTTTACAGTGTGTAATTTTTAGCGGATTTATACTCTGTAAATATGTTGCCATAATATCTAATCCTATATACTTTGCTCTATTGTAAAGCGCTCTGACACCTCTGGGTAAAGTATGCGCTATAAAAAAATGCCTAAATAAATCCAATGCCCTGCGACCAGGCTGTTGGAGACTCGTCGTGGACTTGGGGCTCCCAGTCACACGTCCTCAGGTCTGTAGACTAAAGACTATTGCACCTTGCAACTCAGAACTGTTTAATTCCTCAAGCTCCGGCCGGCTGCTTTTGGAGGCTTCACGCATGATTCTGAATGCCCCAGTAGTCAGCGAATCTCAAGTTGCACATTCTTATCTTTCTCCTGGGCCACCGCAACCACGGACCTTACCCACTTGCTGCCCGCATCTATAAATAATGTTTTTTGACACAAGTGTGTCCACATGAGCATCTTTTAATTTGGCTGATCTGGGATGTTACATGGGGCTTGCTGCAAATATTTGTAGGTCTTGCCTACGCAGCGCACAAGCACTGCTAAGGAGAGACCTCTTGGAATCGCTCAGGACTTTTGTTTAAACTCATGCATGTTTTGCACTGTTCTCTATTGGCACTTGTGCACGTTTGGTGTCTCCCTTGCAAGAGCACCATCTGTTTTCAATTATCTCGCTCGCGCTTGTGCTGCACGGTAGGTAGCCCTACATGGGCTCATGACCTGTAAATTAAGGGCCACTAGTAGGCTGCAGCACTGCTTGTGCCACCCACTTAAGTAGCCCTTTAAACATATTTCAAGCCTGCCACTGTATGAGACATCCCTGGCAGGATAGGAGGGTGGTAGTGCAACTAACAAGGACCCCCTGTAATTCACTAACTCATCTACACAGACAACGTGATAACAGGAACTCATTGTGGAAGTAATATAACTACATTAAAACGTATAGGAAATGTATTTTATTCATTTTTTTAAAAAATTCACACGGAAAAAACAAAGCAAAATTGTGGTACATCATAATTTAGGTACAATTCAATTGTTATTTGATATGACAGAGCCAAAATGTGGTCTAAAATCGAAAAAAGCACATTAATACATATACATAAACATAATTTGTAACAGTCTTACAAAGACAAATAATATGAGGTGGCTAGCCTGGGTCGAGTGGACGCTGAGTCGCGCTGCAGTTTTTGCGAGGTGAGTCTCCTGCTGCATCACATCACGCCTGGGCTCGCATTTTTTGGGGTCTTGATCTCAGGACCACCCCCGCAGCTGCCGTGGCCCTTGCGATGCGGCTGGTTTGAGGTTCGAGGGCACGGTTTTCCTCTGTCGATATGCCTTGCTGTCGATCATCACACTGTGATTTCAAGTGCACAGGCTTTTTGAGTGCTGCTGATTGAGCCCACTTATGAAAGATCTTCGGGACCGTACGTGCAAAATGGTGCTGGTGGATTTTTATCACTACATCAGCCGTGCCGAGAGCAATTTCAATCCCCTCTGAATTTGACCTGCAACTTGAATTGGCCCTTTGAACACCAGGACAGTGAAATCCCCACCGAACTCCACCTGATTGTGCCTGCCGTAGCTCCGGTCCTGTCAGTTTCAAACCAAGTAACATCAATACCGATATCGATACAAGCTCGCTTGGAGAGCCTCGACAGCCCCCGCTCCTACTGACTGACCCGCGGATGGCTGCCGCCAGCACTCTGCACACTCCCAACTCGGTGCGGAGCCACACCTGCTTCAAGGCCTCCCCGAAATGCACACACGGCCCCTTCACCTGCTGGAACTGCAGCTACACCAGCCTCAGAGCCGACGAACCACCTGCCAAGAAAGACCCCAACCACCTCCGATGCATACTACTGAACACCTGCTCCGCATGCAAGCATGCCGTCGAGCTCTGGGACCTGCTCGACACAACATCCCCGGACGTCGCCTTCCTGACAGAGACCTGGTTTAACAACTCCTCCGCACCCGACATTGCCATAGCCATCCCAGACAGCTACAAGATCACCCTCGGAGATCGCACCAACGGAGTCGGAGGAGGAATCGCCATCGTCCACAAGAACAACATCAGGATCTCGACTAGCACCGATGACGCGCTCAGCACCCCCGTACACATGCATTTCCAGATCCACACAGACCCTAACTCCACCCTCAGAGGCACCCTCGTCCACCGACCCCCTCCCCCCCCTCCCGGACCCCACCCCCAGTTCAGCGACTCCATCGCCGACTTGATCAGCACGCACGCCCTGACCTCCACCGACTACATCCTCCTCGGAGACCTGAACTTTCACCTTGAGAACAACAACAACTCCACAACCGATATCGATCGATAACCTCGCCAACCTCGGACTGAAGCAACTCGTCACAACGCCACCCACTCCGCTGGCCACACGCTCGATCCCGTCTTCTCCTCAAGCCCGCACGTCTCCGTCAGCCACACCACAGAACTTCTCTGGACCGACCACCACTGCATCCACTTCGCCTTCCAGAAACCAACCACACACCACCGCACCCGACAGATCTCCCGCCGCTGCTGGAGCAAAATCACAGAAGACCAACTACACGCAAAGCTCGCTCTCAGCCCACCCACCGAACCCTCCAACACTGACGACGCTGCTGCCCACAGCCTCAGACGCTGGATCGAGGACTGCGCCAACACCGCGCCCCGCTGAAGAAACCCCCCCACAGAGAGGCCAGCTGGTTCACCCCAGAACTCCTAGCCTCCAAGCAAGTGTTAAATTCAGTAAAATAAAGATGAAGGGTCCTTGTTGTAATGTACATGTAGTATATTTATTCTTGAGATTAGATAGAAGGTACAGCATTCAGGTAGGAATGTAATATGGTAAGAAACCCCACCGGGAGCAGATAACTTCCTGCTCAGCCTCCAGGTAACTGATAAATATCTTGAACAGCAACAGGTAGAATCCTGGAGGACATCATAGAGACATGACATAGACAAGCAGACACTAACACTAAGGAGGGACAAAGAGAGAGGAAGAGCAGGATATAACAGCAAGCCTGCCAGAACCTAGAGAAGAAATGGCACAGTGAACAAACTCCTTCAAAGACCGCCTCGACAACAACGCACACAATAGCAAGGAGCTCTTCAACATCGCGAAGGAACTCTCCAACCCCAGCTCCAACACCAACGACATCCCGCCGTTGCAAACCCTGTGCGACTCCCTCGCCACCTTCTTCCACAGCAAGATAGCAGACATCCACTGCAGCTCCAACACCCAGACAGCCCCAACAGACAGCAACACAACAGACCCTCCGTACACCATCGACCATGACCCCCTGCTAGCCTGGGCCAGCGTGAGCATCGATAACACCATCAAGAACATGAGCTCAATCCACTCCGGCTCTCCTTCAGATCCATTCCCGCACCACGTCTTCAACAGAGCAAGCAGCTCCATCACACTCCACCTGCGCAACGTCATCAATCTCTCCCTTGAGACGCGACCTTCCCAGAGATCTGGAAACACGCGGAGATCAACGCCCTACTCAAAAAACCTAAGGCAGCCCCAAGAGACCTCAATAAGTTTCAGCCCATCTCTCTGCTCCCCTTCCCGGCCAAGGTCCTCAAGAAAACCGTCAACAGACGGCTAACCCGATACCTCGAAGAAAACCGAATCCTAGACTCTTCCCAGTCAGGGTTCCGCAGCAACCACAGCAGCGAGACTTCCATCATCGCCGCCACCGACTACATCAGGACCCTGCTGGACAACGGAGAGACCGCAGCACTCCTCCTCCTAGACCTCTCTGCCGCCTGCGACACCGACTGCCATCGCACACTATGCGCACGCCTCCACGCCGCAGGGATAAGAGACAAGACTCTGGACTGAACCACCTCCTTCCTCTCCGGCAGAACCCAGAGCGTCCACCTCATCCATTCCGTTCCAAAGCGAACACACAACCCCACACAACACATTCTATAATGGCTACGTATATCTGCTTGGCGCAGTTAGAGCGAGGATAAAGTTCTCCGGGTCTATCAGGCTGTGACTGTAACCTAAGGGCTTAAGATTAAATGAAGAGCTTACCTCCTTCCTGAGTGGCTCAAGACTGCTGTGTGCAGAACCTATAGCTGGCAGCACCCTGGAGTATGTATGTATAAATCAGATTATGTTGGAAGTAACCTGCAATATACTGGCAGGCAGCACCCTGCCAACAAGTAGGATTTCTCATAGTATTTTATTTCCTGGCACATTAATGGTGATAGTCTTTTAACTGGCAGAAGAACAACACTGATCGTACATTTTCCTGGGTTTGTCTTTAAAATAATGTACACATCAGAAATGGCATTTCGTTCTGCTGGAATAATAACACAAGTTATCTTGCACTCTGCTATGATGTTGCACAGATTGTTGGCTGCAATGCATTCCATGTTTCATCCAAACATGTTTTCTACAGGGCACATACATGATTTGCTGCTGTAGAGAAATAATGCTCCTGTGTACTGTGGCAGACTCAGAAATATTGAAAAACTTCATGATATCTCTTTCAGCACTTCCTAGTAAAACCTTTCAATTTTTGACACAGTCATTTGGCAGAAACATAACTTAAAATAGTTGTGATAGGGAACATTCATGTGGGGTTAGGACTGGCTCGACCAGAGTGCTTGCTGACTTGGAGGAGTATGGAGTTGACCACCTTGCCTGGTCCGGTGTGGAACCAAGCCAGCGATGCTTTGCTGCAGGCTCATTTGCCCTGATAGCTGGTCAACAGTTTGAGGAGGAGGAGGTGAAGAGCTGGCTAAGTGTGCCATGAGGCTGGCAGTTCAGTACATCCCTGAGAAGTGAGCTTTGAGTCGATGTGGTGTTCCTCTTATACCACGTGCAATTCATCCTCTCCAAAGTCACAAGAATTCCTGGGTGTGAAGGGTGGATGATTCTGATTGGGTGCTTGATAGTTTTCCAGAAACTCATGTTTTTGATTGTTCATGTTTGTCAGTAGTTAATTAAACACGCCCAGGGGTTTTATCTCTTCAGTTGACACAAGCTGCAATAAAAGTTTCTTTCTCGTTGCAAAAAAATATGAACGGCTGACGAGCCTCTGTAGATCGAAGAATGGAAGGACTGGGGAACTGTCATTCATCTCACTGCTAAGCAGAGCAGTGTCATGCTTCACCATCTCTCAGGCCTCTGATTTTAACTAACATCGCTTAGAACACTGGGACTTTAGAACCCATCTTTTAAATGAGAAAAACAAAACTACAAGTCCCATAAGCAATAGTGGTGAAAGGTGTCACGCATGACCTGGGGCAACATTCGATTCAGCACATCCAGTTCAATTTTTTAAGTATTTGACACAATATTGAATTTATAACCTTTTGTTTTATTTTAGAATACTAAAAACGTGTCTTTTATTTTCAGGGTCAACTAAGTAATGGTCACCAGCTTGGAAGCTCTGTTAATTCTTCAGTATTTGTAATTGATCTCCACGTGTGGCTAGTTTGGGTCTGCCCCCTGCATCGTTCCCGATAACTCGCACAGGTAAGGAGCTTGTAGAAGCAACATGATAACCCCATACTCGTTTGTAAGAAGTGCGCTCCGAGGCAGGTGTCCGATCATGTTTGTGAAACAAGGAAGGGCCAATATCTGCTATGTACATTTGTTAAAATAAAACAGTCAAATCACAATATACTGTTCCGGAGGTTCAGTCCCAGAGTCATTATCTGTAACTGAACGCATTGGGCTATACTCCTCACCAGGCCGGCGCTACAATGCCTGGCGGGCACCACAAGAGGGCACTTTGTCGGAGATTTTTTATTAAGTATGCCGGATGAGCATAGCAGGACAGAGGATGTTGTGTCATAAGATGTGAGATTGGTGAAGTCTGAATATAAGATCAACTATCGACCAGTTGCCACAATATAGTTAATGTTATCTTCCTGGTCCATGTTGAGATTAAAAACAGTGGCAGAGAAATTGAGGAGCTAATGGCCCCTATCACTGTGTGAAAGTATTGATCACCTATGGACCTGCTGGTAAGCTGGGGTCTGTACTTCAGGTCAACGTTTTTCATGCCCTCGGTGCTATACCTGAGAAGTCTGGATTGTAGGTTTTTTTCTTCTTGAATTCTGTTTGTTTGAGCAATAGTGTACTGGAGCTTCTGGAGGCTCTCGCACCACATGAGAGCTCCAGTTTCTGAGCGAGGTACAGGAGGTGTTGAAGTGAATGGCTTTGTCTGCCATGCATGCAATTTTTAATTGTATCCGAGCTTCATATGGCAGCCAGTTCAAGGACAAAAGGTCAGGGGTGATATGGTTGTATTTCTTAACGCCTGTTACGAGCCTAGCAGCAGAGTTGAGTGTGGCCCTAAGAGGAGCTGTCTTCACTGTAGGTAGGCCGCAGAGGGTTACACTACCTTAGTCCAGCTTAGATATCACTAAGGCTTGCTCTGCCGCCTTGAGTTCATGAGCAGAGAGGTAAGGTTTGAGTTTCCTTAGAATACTGAGTTGGAAGTTCGCTCCTTTGGTGAGGGAGCTGATGTGCTTCTGCATATTCAGACTTTTGTCTAAGATAATTCCCAGAGAGGTTGCAGAATCAACAAGGTGCGGTCTACAATTCAGAGCAGTGAGCTGCTTCAACCATTGTTCAATGACCTGGGATTGCTTGTGTGGTGCGATTAGGAGGAATTCTGTTTTGAGAGAGTTTAACTTCAGGGTGGTTGCGTGTCAGCCAGCTTTGAGTTTCCAGTAGGACTGTGTTGAGGGACAGGATGTCCTCAAGGGGGGCAATCTTCAGGTATAGCTGGGTGTCATCCACATACATGTGATAGTGAATGCTGGATGATTTCAGAATTTCTGTCAAAGGCTCTATGAAGAGGTTGAAGAGCGTGGGTGAAAGCGCTGAACCCTGTGGGACCCCAAGAGTGACTGGCGAAGTATTAGAGAGAGACTGGTTGACCTTGAATCATTTGGGATCTGTTATGAAGGAATGAGGAGAACCAGTTTAGTACAGGCAGAGACAGCCCCATTCTATGTTCCAGGAGGTCAATTAGGTTATCGTGTTTGACGGTGTCAAATGCTGATGGAAGGTCGAGAAGGATCAGTAGGTAGGATTCATTTTGATCCAACATTCTTACCACATCATCGACAATGTGAGTTAAAGCAGATCCTGTATTATGGCCCGGGCGAAAACCAGATCGACACTGGTCCAGGAGTTGGAAGTGATGGATGTGGGTAGATAGTTGGGCGAGAACACATTTCTCCAGGAGCTTTGCCAATGTGGGGATATTAGAGATTAGGCAAAAGTTATGAAGGTCGGTGTGATCTGCAGATGGTTTCTTTGGAATTCAGGGTAACTTGACCTGATTTTAGGCAATCTGGGATACATTAAGGAAGTCCAAAGTGTCCAACGTGGGAGCAGGAGGTTCTAACTTGGGAAAAGAGGGTGGATGGGAGGGGGTCATTGTAGTGATTAGACTGTTTCAGAGTAGCCAGCGTATTGCGTATAGTGGTTTCATCCAAGGTTTGGAAAAGACTCCAAGATGCGTTGTTTTTGAGGAGGTAAGGCTGCATGGGGACAATGACAACCAACCCAGTGGGTGGGAGGGTGTTCAGCGGACCGATCGACAGTTGTTCAAGGCCGGAGAGTAGTTCAACTCTGATCTTAGTGGTCTTAACTATGAAGAAGTCAGCAAATTCATCACAGTTCGGCAATGGCCCTCGAACCAGGATTGAAATCTCTCAAGAAGATCTGAGTGCCCAGGAAATCTTCATAAGCCGAGATAATATCCATGATCTGTTCAGCAAAGGGAAGGTTGTCTCAAGGCGGGTAGTAGAACGTATGCAGTTTGCATGGGTGATTGTTGCTACCAGCCACCTCGATGCATAGGTATTCACAGGACGGCATGAGGTCCGATTGTAGTGCTTTCACTAGCTGAAAGAAACACGTTAGTGATAGATTCCTTACCTTAGAATTCCCCCCAGGCCTCGCATAAAAAAGCACAGAGAGGTAACATAAACATTTCAAAATGCACAAGTGCACAGTAGATGAATCAATCCGGACTTTTCAAATGATGTTAGGCAAAAAAGGTTCAAGCCTCCATTGTATTTTGAGAGTGACGGCGGTTCGAGAGACACGGCGTTACGAATGATGGGGATATGAAGTAACAACTGCTGATATTGATTAACCCCAGGTGTATCACCTATCATAGTGATCACCAGAAAATAGAATTTGGATTACACTACAGAATTTGGAATACTGGAGACTTAATACATCACGGTTTTAAGTGATTATGGACCATTTACTCAAAGCAAGATAGAAACTGGAAGAATACTTGCTTTTGTGGAATAAATACGCACCAAATTTGAAAGTTTTGTGCAGTAATTATCTGGGCACCTCTTTGCCCTCATAAGATTGGAGTAACTGGTCGACTGCCCTGAGGTAGCCCTATTCAGGGCGAAACGCGTTGGCTGCACTCTGGGTGTACTATTCATATGTGGTCCAAGAATCCATTAAACTAAAGGATCATGCCTAACATCATTTGAAGAGTCCGGATTGATTCATCTACTGTGCATTTGTGCATTTTAAAATGTTTATATTGCCTCTCTGTGCTTTATTATGTCTACTATAACTGTGTGGTCTCTTGGCAGAAGACCAGTGAGGTGGGCAACTTTGACCTTGAAGTGAGTTTACGATTTGTGTATAACTAGTGTCCCTTTCTGCTTTTGTTCTTGTTATTTACCCCCAAGCGTCAGACTGGATCCGGAAAGTTTTCGTCAGCAGTACCCCTCCGTGTCCTAAGGTGGCGTCATTCTGTTCCTCATCCGTCGTCGGCGTCGTGTTCACCGGCGTCACAGCAGGTACTTAGACGCCACTCTTGCGCGCTGATGGCAGTTCTTTTGTTTTCCACACCAGCAGATCCGGAGAGAGCTTTTTGAAGATTTGTGTCTCTATTTTTCGAGTCTATCGACTCCTGATGCTGGGTAGGGATGACATGACATTGCGGGACCTGTCCCCGCATGATGTCGGTGACTGACCCCCATGACGTGTGTCTCTTCTGCCTGGAACGCGACCATGACCCCAAGTCGTGCTCTGTCGGGCCATGGCAACAAAGACTTTGCGGGAGCGGTCCCGAAAGTTGCTGGAAGCCCAGGAGTCGGCTCCGCACCGCTCGAGTCCCTGTCAAGGAGGAAGTCAAGGGACCGGTCACGGAGTCACCACCATCGATCTTCAGGATCAAAGTCCTAGGGGTCGGGTAAGTCGAGGCATTCGAAAAAGAAGTCGAAGAAGCATCGTCACCCTTTGACTTACTCTCGCCGGTCGCACAACTCAACTGAAGGTGCGGGTGGTGCCACCCATGTGACTACTGTGGAGCCTGTGCAGTCAACCCCGTCCTATCCACTTTTTCAGGGCCCAGGAGCGACTCAAGCCCATGTGCACGATTTTCTTCGGGCCGTCGGCCCCCGCCGGAGCGCCTTCAGGCGCCGCGGGCCCATCTGGGGTCCCTGCTTTGTGCTGCTGGCAGCTCTTGCCCCGGCACCGCCAACAACTTTGTTGCCGGCGTTGCAGGACCCCCTTGGGTCCACGCCTGGATTCCGGTCGACCTCACAACTCCTCCGCCGGCATCGACCCCACCGGCACTGCCCGTGATGCCGTCCGGTCCCTTGGACGACGTCGGCCCCGGTACGGCGCCAGTTCGGTGTTGTTCGATTCCGATGCCGATGGGGGATTTCTATCCCTATGTCCAGTCTCCATCTTTTTGACCTGTTTATCGGGCTATGGTGGGAGGGGAGGACTGGGAGGGGTCTGAGGGCCCTCTCACACAACAGTGTGAGTTGGATTAGGACTGGGCAGAAGAGTTAGGGGATGCCAATGGTTTTGATCAATTGCCTGACCTTGGCTTCCTCCCTCCTTTTACCGTGGCTATAGAGGAGGGTGCGACTTAGGTGTGGTTCTACGTAGGGCAGCCAAGGACCTTGGACTTCCTACGATGGCCGTGACAACTAACCTCCTCACTGAAGCGCTCCAGCAAGCTCCTTGGAGCCTCTACTGCCTTTCAATGAAGCACTGACAGGCGTTCTTCTGGGCACTTGGACCTGGCCCACCACAGGCGGGATAGGACCATCCAATTTGTGGATAGGAACGTGGCCAGGCACAGTCCTTTATTTATTTATTTATTTATTTTTGAGATTTTTATTGCGCAAACAATTACCCTGGGGTGTCTCGGCGCATGTGTGAGCTAGCAGGACCACAATAGTAGAGTTCACTGGTCAAACAGCCATGTCTTTACGAGCCTCCGGAAGCTCATCAGGTTGGGGGCATTTTTGATATTTAGTGGAAGAAGGTTCCAGAGTTTTGGTGCAGCCACTAAAAAGCGACGGTCTCCCCAAGTTGCCGTTCTGGTGCGAGGTACAGGTAGAAGGCAAATGTTAGCAGATCTCAGCAATCTTTTGGGGGTGTTCACCTGGAGTGCCTCAGTCAGGTATTTGGGTCCTGTGCCATGCACTGCCTTGTAGGCAATGCAGAGGGCCTTGAACTTAATACGGCTCTCTACTCTGAGCCAGTGAAGCTGGCGGATGGCAAGGGTAGTAGGCTGGCGGCGAGGGATGTTTAAAAGAATTCTGGCAGCCGCGTTCTGTACAGACTGTAACTTTGACAGCACCGATTTCTGGGAGTTGAGGAAGAGGGCATTTCCATAATCCATTTTGGAGAATACCAGAGTGGTAACTAAAGTCTTCCCGGCAGAGGAGGGGAGATAAGGCAGCAGTTTCTTTATTTTCTTTAGCATGAAGAAAGCAGAGGAGACAACCTTGTTAACATGAAGGTTGAAAGTTAGTTTGCTATCGAAGATGACTCCCAAGTTCCTTGCTTTTACCACTGGGACGGGTGGAGAGCCCAGTTGTTTGGGCCACCAGATGGAAGACCATTCTGGGGCGAGGTTGCCAAAGGTCATAACCTCGGTTTTATCCGAGTTAAGCCTTAGGCAGTTGGAGGACATCCACGTACTGACAGCAAGCATTGCTTCCTGAAAATTAGCTGCCACTGCTGTGCCGTTCTTATGGATCGCCAGCACCAGTTGGGTATCGTCTGCGTAGGAAGTTAATCGCACCCCATAGGCCTTTATTACCCTCGCTAAGTCCGCTACGTAGATGTTAAATAACGTGGGACTTAGCGAGGAGCCTTGTGGTACTCCACATGGTAGTGCAGAGACGGGAGAGTAGAAATTACCCAACTTGACTGTCTGGGTGCGGTCGGCCAGGAAGGATGAAATGAGGTCTCTAGCCGAACCGTCAATCCCCAGAGCTGTGACACGGTCGACCAGAATAGCATGGTCGACCGTGTCAAATGCTGCGGATAGATCCAGAAGAATTAAGATGGCCGTTCCTCCCTGATCCATGATGGTTCTGATTTCATCAGAAGCTTTTATTAGAGCGGTCTCCGTCCTGTGTCCCTTCCTAAAGCCAAACTGCGTTTCGTCTAAGAGTTGGTGCGTATCGACGAACTCTGAGAGCTGTATATTCATCAGAGCTTCGCAGATTTTGGCCGGGAAGGGAAGACAGGCAATGGGTCTATAGCTGACCGGGGCGGAGGGGTCCAGGGAGGGCTTCTTCAGAAGAGGCTTGATCACTGCCTTCTTCCACGGGGCTGGATAACATCCGGTTTGAAAGGCAGTGTTGCAGATTTCCATGAGTGGGTGGGAAATCACCTCACTTAGATTAGCCATCACTGAGGGAGGGCATGGGTCCAGAGGGGATCCAGACTTGGTGATGGAAATGAGTCTGCTAATTTGGTCTTCTGAGGTGTCAGCAAATAAAGAAAGATGGTCATGGTTAGTATGGGGAAGTTCCTTATTGCTGGCAGTGGATCTAGCCCCTGTATCTCCACCAAAGGATGCATAGATATCTGCCACTTTAGTAGTAAAGAAAGTGGACAATGCGTTACAGAACAGTTGGGAGGGTTCTACTCCGAGACCCGATGGAGGTGTAGATAGGGAGTTGACCACAGAAAACAGTTCTCTGGCCGAATTCCTAGCATTGTTTATTTGGGTCGAGAAAAAAGTCATTTTCCGAGTAGTAATGGCCTTTTTATATAAAGTCAAGGCATCTTTGTAGGATTGCTTAGCAGTGGGGCAGTAGGATTTCCTCCAGCGTCTTTCTAAATTCCGACAATGTTGTCGGTGAAGTCTAAGCTCTTCTGTATACCATGCCGCCGAAGGCGACCTTCTATTAGGTTGGATAGACTTTTCTGGAGCGACCTGATCAGCAGCGTTCCTAATCCAGTCTTGGAAATCAGAGGCTGAGGGGACAGGATTGGACCCTATAGTAGGGGAGGATAATGTCAGGATATTTGCCATCTGAGGGATGTCAGCATTCTTCCAGGCACGAATTGCTGCTCTGCTAGGTGGTCTAGAGGCGGGGAGGTTGACTGGGCGAGTGTCAATACCAAATATAATGGCCCTATGGTCAGTCCAGGTAAGGGGTAGAGTGTCTAGTATCGTAATGAGAGAGTTGTTAGTGAACACACCGTCTAGTGTGTGTCCCGCCTGGTGAGTAGATCCCTTTACCAATTGTTGGAGTCCTAGAGTAAGGAAGTCAGCAGTGAGTTGGGAGGTGTCGTGATTTCCCTGTTCTTCCAAAGGGAAATTGAAATCTCCCAATACTGTGTAATCAGCGGAGCCTATAGTGTAGTCATTTAGCTCAGAGAGGGACCCAAGAAAGGAATTCCGAGGTCCAGGAGGTCGGTAGAGCAAAATGCCTTTAAAAGTTTGTTTGCAGTTAATGCTGATTGCAAAAGTTGCAGCTTCACAGTTGGTGGATGAAATAGGGTCAAGCGTGGTATGATACTGATTCTTATAAATTATAGCAAGTCCTCCACCTCTTCCTATTTGTCTGTCATGTCTCACAACGCTATAACCACCCGGGGTGGCCTGACAGAAGTCAGGTCCCGAGCCCGCATCTCCCCAAGTTTATGGTGGCAAAAAGAAGGTCGAGATCGTGAGTAATTATAAACTCACTGATATCTAGACTATGACAAGGGAAAGAGCGTGTGTTAATTAACGCCGCTCGACATCCCTGGAGTGGGGTGATGGGCAAACTGGAGGGGGCGTCAGCAACTAGAGAATTGGATAAAAGTGGGGATGTTAATTGATAATTACACCCAGGACACGGGGCGGGATTAATACCCACAGCGGTTGGAGGAGGCAAGGGGATACAGTAGTGGCTAAGAAGGCCCGGATTGAGCAATCTAAGTTGGACCGCGGATTAGCGCACAGAAGGGCCAGGGGTCATGGCCCTGGGTCGTGTCCGGTCGCGGACGGGCGCAGACGGGCTTGGCTTAGGCGTGGCTTCGGCACGCGTCCGGCGCGCTCGCTGCGCCAGCCCGCTGCGCCGTCTGGCCATGACACTGCTTATATATAGTGTAAGGAGGGTGGGAGGCCGGCGCGACTAGAGCGCAGCCCCAGCCACACCTAAGATGGCGCCCGCCGTCGCTTGCAGCCGATACAGTAACAACGGCTGGGCGAGGCAGGGATCAACAAACAGCAGCGTGTAAGGGGTGTCAGTGTGCCTCTTCGAATTCCCTTTTTAGCTGAAAGATTTACAGCCCCCCAGCAGAGAAAATATTAACACGATTTAAAAAGATAAAAAACAATTGTCAGCAATAAGGTAAAATAGTGAGCACAGATATATGGTCCAGCGCTAGCTCGCAGCCCTCGTGTTCTCACCAGGGAGAGCTCAAAAGGCAGCGAAGCGAGATTCAGGCCAAGCTAAATAGCTGAGGAGGGCGGGAGGCCGGCGCGACTAGAGCGCAGCCCCAGCCACACCTAAGATGGCGCCCGCCGTCGCTTGCAGCCGATTCAGTAACAACGGCTGGGCGAGGCAGGGATCAACAAACAGCAGCGTGTAAGGGGTGTCAGTGTGCCTCTTCGAATTCCCTTTTTAGCTAAAAGATTTACAGCCCCCCAGCAGAGAAAATATTAACACGATTTAAAAAGATAAAAAACAATTGTCAGCAATAAGGTAAAATAGTGAGCACAGATATATGGTCCAGCGCTAGCTCGCAGCCCTCGTGTTCTCACCAGGGAGAGCTCAAAAGGCTCACCAGGGAGAGCTCAAAAGGCCTGGGCAACTCTGCTTTTCTGTCCACCCACCCCACCCCAGAGAGCCTAGTTATTCAGGCCTCTACTTCCCAGAGCGCGTTCCCTACCGCCCCTCCAGATAGGGAATCCAAGAGCTGGAGCAGTTTGGCAAGAAACTGTTTTCATGTGCCAGCTTAGGGCTGCGATCGGTGAACACTGCATTCCTCTTGTGCCGTTATTCTCACTCTGTGTGAGATAGGGGTGTGCAGGTGCTGCCTCAGTATCCAGAGGAGACCCGAACAGTGCTCTCCCAGGCTGTTGCTGAAGGGAAGGCTGCAGCAAAGTTCGCCATACGGTGTAGACTTGGCACCGCGGACACGCTAGGCAGAGCGATTTCCACGACAGTGACGCTCCATCGTTATGCCTTGCTTCGGTCTACTGGCTTTTCGGGGTATGTCCTAATTTCCCTTATGGATTTACCCTTTGATGGCCGTCGCCTTTTTGGCAACAAAGCAGATAGTGCGCTGGAACGCTTTAAGAACTCCCGAGCTACGGCCAAGTCCTTGGACCTTTCCACCAGGCGCCTGGCCACTTCTGCTTTTCAGCCCTTTTGTGGCTACGGAAGGGACGCCGACACGTTCGTTCAGGCACAGGCCTGCTCAGAACCTGCCTCAGCGCGGCCCGGATGTGGTCCCCGGTGCAGGGAGCCAGCGGGCGGGTCATTCCACCTCCACCTCCGCAGCATCTGCCTCAAAGTCTTCCTAATATACGAGCTTTCAAGCCCATTAAACACCAGTGGGCGGCAGGATTCGCCTTCACCTCCCCCACTGACGCAATATCACTTCGGACAGGTGGGTGTCACAAATTGTCCGAAGGGGTTACTCCCTCCCCTTCAAGACTACCCCTCCAGCCATGCCACCCCAGTACCACTGCATGTCGAGGGATCATTTGGTGCTTCTCCAGCAGGAAGTCACGGCCCCCTTGGCCAAGGGGGCCATCAAGCGCGTTCCTGCGCCAGAAGTAGGTCGTGGTTGCTACTCCCACTAATTTCTGGTGCCCAAGAAGGACAAAGGCCTGCGTCCTATCTTGGACCTCAGGAACATCGACCGCTTCCTCTGAAAAGGAGAAGTTCAAGATGTTGACGCTAGCTCAGGTCCTGTCTGCCCTCGACCCTGGAGAATGGATGGTAGTCTTGGACTTGCAGGACGCTTGTTTCCACATCCCCGTCCTGTCCGCCCACCCGCATTACCTGTGGTTGCCGGTAGGCCAAGAGCACATTCAGTTTACAGTTGTCCCCTTCGGCCTTACCAGCGCCCCTCGGGTGTTCACAAAAGTGATGGCAGTGGTCGCAGCTTATCTGCGCAGATAAGTAGTTCCAGTCTTCCCCTATCTCGACGAGTAGTAGTTGAAGGTGGTCTCGACCGAAAAAGTCATCTCCCACCTCCAGTCCGGGATATTCAGGCTCTGATTCCGATCTTTCAGCCCCCATTCTGGGTTTCGGTCAGGATGACCCTCCGGCTGCTGGGCCTGATGGCCTCCTGCATCCTGCTAGTGGATCATGCCCGATGGCATATGCGGGCTCTGCAGTGGGACCTGAAGTCCCAGTGGGCACAGCATCAGGGCAACCTGTCCGATCACATCCAGATCTCGAAGGGCACTGCACAACACTTGCAGTGGTGGCTAACGAATCGCGATTGGGTCAATGGCAGATCCCTTCCCGACCGGAGCATACAGTATTGACGAACGCGTCCCTCGTGGGAGAGGCGGAGATCAGAGCCCTCTGGTCTGCGGCAGAGTCCTGGCTCCATATCAACTTTCTGGAGCTTTGGGCAATCCGATTTGCACTGAAAGCAATTCTTCCCTTCGTCTGAGGAAGTGTGGTGCAGGTTTTTACAGACAACACCACCGCCATGTGATACTGCAACAAACGGGGTGGGGTGGGGTCTTGGCCCCGATGTCAGGAGGCTCTCCACCTCTGGACATGGCTGGAACATCAGGGCATGTCCCTGGTGGTTCAACACCTGGCAGGTTCTTTGAACGCCAGGGCGGATGAACTCAGCCACAGATGCATGTTGGATCACAAATGGCGTCTGAACTCAGAAGTGGCGCAAGGTCTCTTTCAGCAGTGGGGAGAGCCTTGGTTAGATCTATTCGCCACCGAAGATAACACGCAATGTCCTCAGTTCTGCGCATTGGAATTTCCAAGGCGGAACTCGCTAGACGACGATTTTCTTTGCGAGTGGAGTTGCGGTCTGTTGTTTTAATTTCCACCTATACCACTTCTGCACATGTTCCCTCCTGTTCCTTTCGTAATGCCTCAGTGGGACTTGAATCTTGTCTTAACATATCTTATGTATGCTCCCTTTGAGCCACTTCACAATTGTCATTTACGTCTCCTTACTTTAAAGACTGCTTCCCTGGTAATCATCACCTCTGCCAGAAGAGTGAATGAGCTCCGGGCTCTTTCTTCTACACCACCTTTTCTCTCTGTCCATCCAGACAAAGTTGTTCTAAGGACTCATCCATCTTTTCTGCCAAATGTTGTCACTGCCTTTCACATCGGGCAGACCATCACTTTGCCCACCTTCTTTCCACCTCCGCATCCCTCGAAAGAGGTAGAGAGGCTCCACCATCTGGACCCAAAACGTGCACTCTCATTCTATCTGAACCGAACGCAACTGTTCTTGGTGGATGACCAGCTCTTTGTTGGCTACGTGGGTGCCAAGGAAGGTCGGGCTGTGCACAATTAGACCATCTCTCGGTGGGTAGTTCTGTGCATAAAAGCATGCTATTCTTTGGCTAAAAAAAGAGCCTCCTGTGGGGCTGCGTGCCCATTCTACCAGGGCGACGGCAGCCACTACTGCTTTGGGACGGGGAGTCCCGTTGCATGACATCTGTCAGGCATCTACATGGGCCTCACTGCACACATATACCAAGCACTACTGCCTGGACAGCCAAGTCCGGAGAGACCGCTTCTTTGGCCGTTCTGTTCTCTGGGACTTTCTGCTGTTCTCTTGGTCCGCAGGCCCACTACCTGGGTTGGTATTGCTGGGGTATCTATTCTAAGGTAAGGAATCTATCACTAACGTTTTTCTTTCAGATGAACAAGTTACTTACCTTTGGTAACGATATAGCTGCAAGAAACATTAGTTAGTGATAGATTCCTTTCCGCCCCACCCATTCTCCCTGTTATGTAAACTGATTTCTAGGGTCAAGGTCATCCCTTTCAGGTCCCTAGTTTCATTGCATCAGTGGTCAGTTTCTTGCATAGCTCTGCGTTCCTGGCGCGGCATCTAAGTGTCCGCCGCAACGTCATCCCAGGGATCACGACGACAGACGCGGAGCAGACCGACGCCATCTTCCGACGTGTAGGGGTACTGCTGACGAAAGCTTTCCGGATCCAATCTGACGCCTAGGGGGGAATTATAAGGTAAGGAATCTATCACAAACTAATGTTTTTACTGATATATTGTTACCGAAGGTAAGTAACTTGTTCATTAAGTTGCTGCGATGTAAGCAGGTGATGCCTCCACCATGACCGCTTGCTCTATCCAACCGAATTCTATCATAGTTAGTAGGTACTACAATGTTTAGAATGGGAGCAGCTGAGTCATTCAGCCACGTTTCAGTCCGCATTACAAGGTCCAAGTCCTGTGCAGGGATGAGTTATGCAATGTCAGCAGCGTGTTTCACTGCCGATCTACAGTTTCAGGAGCATGGATTTGAGCTTTGTGTTTGTGTCAATTGGTGCAGATAGTGTGGTGGTGACTTACGTGAAGTTGTTCTCATTTAATGCTCTAGAGTCTAGAGTTTAGCCTCGGTTCCCGGAATGGATCAGTGGGGATTGATGCAAGTTGGATATGTTGGAGGAGTGTTCTGGATCATAGAATGGTTGGAGAGATTGGATGTCCATATCGGACAGGGAGGATCTACATCTGAATGGCCATGAAGGGTCGTTAGGATGAGGAGCGGAAGCCCAACTATGGGGTGAGTGGGTGATGTGGGCCAGAGTCCGATGATTTATGAGGGAAGATGGTCGCAAGGTACACACTTTCGATGAGAGCGAGCAAACATATGTCAATGTTTACGACATATGGTTTTGACTTTTATATTAGTGTGTTCCTAGGTAGTTACAACTTACTCTTATTCCCTTTCCCGCCCAGACCCTTGATGGTTGTGGCAACTTCTGCTGCTGTTTCCCTTGTTGTATTCCTTTTCCTTTTTGATTTGACCGATTGCTGCTGCTGTTTCCCCTCGTTGTATTCCTTTTCCTTTTTGATTTGACAGATTGCTGCTGCTGTTTCCCCTCGTTGTATTCCTTTTCTGATTTGATTTGACAGATTGCTGCTACAACTGTTTGCTGCTTTACTTGGATTTATTGGGGCTCAGCTGAGTATTATGAACTACTCTTTATGGGCAGTTCTGTTGCTCTAATTGGGTTTTGAAGCTTTATGCTTTTTTGATTTCACACTCTAAGCCTATTCTATTTTGTGGTGGGCAGACTCTAACACCAAACCTTCACCGCAAGACATGGGCAGTGGGAAAGCTTTAGCCATCTAACGATGAGGGTTAGCATTTAATCTTTGTTTTACCAAAATATGCTGGTTGTGAAATCTATACTTAGCCTGGACAGTTTCCACAGCACAGTGGCATATCTCTTGGTGAGAGGAGTTCCTGAGTCCAACCATCAGAACAACTCACAACCCCATTGTGTAGTGACCCAGATGAAAACTTAAATTAAAATAAACACTGGTAGTAAGTATGGGATGATAAAACTGCGCTGCAAAACAATGATCATTTCTTTTGACCCTTGGGGAGGGAACACCTAGTCTCATAATACACTAACTAAAATATGATGTAGTGAGAAAGTTATGAATCCTGAAACAAGGAGTTCTGCTCCGGGGTGTGGGTACTGCTGCTTCATCAATTTTTTTGTAGATAGTCAAATAATATCCTACTATGCCTTTGTGTCCTTAATTTCCATTATTTTATGGAGGTGGGCGAGCCAGTGAAGGACGCCTGGCTTTTGCTCAGCACAGAGTTTACTCGGATCCTTGGGCCAAAGCAGGCCCAGCCATTTGTCTGCCTCACGAGGCCTTCCTAGGGGTGACAGACATATATTAAAAATCGTGTTTGACTTTACCACACATGGTGAAGGCAGAGTCGAGATCAAGCAGTTTATTCTCTTCTGCAGTCTGCATTGGCCGTCCTCTTGTTAGTAGTTTACTTGGGCTACTCAGGCTGGCATAAATAGTGCTTCAGGCCCTGGTGACTACTTTAACACCCATGCCCTGGGTACCATTGGTAACCTGTACTAGGGACTTCTAAGGGTGTTAAAGTCATTGCCAATTGAGGATGCCAATTCACATATAGCAATTTCAGCCTGCTCCAGTGCACTTTCAGAGTCCTAACCAACAGTATCTGGAGCAAAACGTATGGGTACTTCCCTCCAGATGATGCGTCCTCTCTATATTAAAGCACTGGAATTCATGTTTTAAACCAGTCTCCCTGGTTTGTTGTCCTTCCATGCCCTTCGGCAGTCCCACCAGCCACAGATTATTTCTGCATGATTGGCCTTCTGCATCTTCCATGCAGTGTTCGAGGGGTGTTGTCTGCTCATTCAGTCTTTTATGCTCATGTAATGGTGCCTGCCACATCTTGCAGGGAGGATATGCGCCCCTGTGCCTCCATCGCTCGCGAAGATAAGTCTGATATGGTGGACATGAGTGCTGGCAGCGAACGTTCTGGGAAGGCTAAAGTGAGGAGTATGGAGTATGTTGTTCGCTTACAGCATAATTTCCAGTTTGCCGCCTTTGGTTTCAGTTCCCCTAATGTCTTCTGAGCAGTATAGGGTGAATGTGAGGGGATCTGGGGCTACCAGGAAGAGTATGGATAAAGGGGACATCCCAGCCTCATGCAGTTTCCAATGAGCTGCTTTCTTTTCCTTTTGCTCTTCTCCACTTCTTTTCTTGTCCGCCATCTGTTTGTTCTAATCCAAGTGCTCACTCACTTCACGTTGTCTGCATGCTCAGAATGTAGATTTCCCTAAGTGTAAAGATTCAGAAAGTCTTGAGTATTATGCATTTCATCTCTTGCTCTATCCGCATCCAAGTTAAACACAGTTACAAAATGACTACACTTCCTAAAGCCCATTGGAATACAGGACTACGGAGAACTGAACCTGGTGCACCATCCTGGCACACTAGGTCTCGTTGTTAATCCTCCCGTGCATGCAGCAAGTCCTCTTCTCTGATAATGATCATTGAAAACAAGATGCGTAGGTTTTTCTGTTTTCAGTTTCCATGGGTTCAAAATGATGGTGTTTTAAAAAAAAACATCAACAAGAAAAACGAATTGAGGAATACAGTTTACAGGGAGCATGAATGACATAATATATGTGACATATGTAAACAGATCATGGTTGGGCAGCATTGCCATTTACCTCAGTCTCAGAGCAAGATCTACTAAGGTAAATGTGGTGATCTGGCTGGACTGTGTCATCAGCTATGTCAAATGCCCATGGCACCTGATCTAGAATGTACAATGCTTTACCTGCCTGAGACATTCTATGTATCTTCAGTTACTCAGGACCTGCTACAGCTGTGACCAATAAATACTTCACTTGATATATCCAGCCTTTGGTGATCCTTTCATCATTCCAAAACAATAAGGGAAGTGCAGAGGAGTTGATAGAATCACCCTCCAAAACGATATATATAAACAAAGAGATTCTATCAATGTGTGGACATGTATTTTATTTGTTGGTTTTACAGTGATGAAAATATAGTGAAAGTACTCTCTCTTAGGCTGATAAAGATGAGAGCGCTATGTGCTTTTTAAAATACCCCTCACACACTAAAAAAATCCAGTAGTGTCATGCTTCATCATTGGGGTCTTCCCGTCCCTCTACGGGGCGGGCCGTGCTACGACCTGACCGACTACGCGGGAGCACTGAAGTGGTGACAGGACTATGTGATGGTGCAAGGTGTCAGTGAAAGTGTAGGGACCTAACAATGTGTGTGAGTACAAAAATCCTCTGGCTAGTAGAAAAAAACTATTTATTAGCTTCTCTAGCTGGGGACGTTAAGAAGGGGGTTTTGGGGTTGAGCCGATCGCTACAACCTGGTCTACATGTTTCGTAGGCAGTCCCCTACTGCCTACTCATCAGGACCTTCTACTGGTCCCTACGAAAATAAGCTCAGTTGCTAAGTATTGTCAGCCTGTCTTCCTAGAAACTAACAGTAAAATTCCACTGTTAGTTTATGCTTCAGGGCATGAGCTGGCCCCCTGGGAAGCAAAAATTGTCAAAATTAGTGACCCAAATGTGGTCTCTGTAAAGAAAAGGGAAAAAAAGGGAGACACAGATATTTACATTTATAGCTGTGAATTTTGCGCTTTCATTGTTGTTTGCGCCACAATTTCACTCATCAAATCCATTCACCCATTACACAAAGAATAACTTTTAAACTTTATGGACAGAGTGATGGTTCAATCTGCCATCCCCTGGCTGTCCGTAGGTGATGCCGAACAGTAGACGAGAAACACACAGATGTTCATAGTAGTAACTGTGGTTTGTCACTGCGCTTACATAATTGTCTGCGCCACAATTCTTCTTTTAAAATTTCATTAGCCCATTGCCTAAAGCCCTAATACAAGACTTTATGGACAGAGTGATGATTCAATCTGCCATCCCCTGCCTGTCCGAGTAAATTCCCGAACTTGTACGCGCCCTTTGTAATTAGGGCTGGTTCTATCTCCACACACACACACCATCGCGACTCAATGCATGCAACGACATTTCACAGGATTAAAAAGGAGGAGCCCGATCTCTCATATTAGTCTTAAGGTTATGGTCACTGAATCAATAAAAATCCCCACAAACTGGGACGCACCCCTGCATTAGAATGGTAACCATACATACTGTTGTGGCAAGTGCGTGGTGCCCCATGAGCTGACAATCGGTAGGAATTCACCGCGGCGCTCTGCAAGAAAGAGAGCCACGCCCTTAGCGTTTTTGTTCAAACTGTTCGAGAAGTGGAAAAATGTGTCTCAAAACCCACTCGTTTTAAGACCTGGGGTAAAGGTCTGTAACTTACTTTGTCCGCATAATCCCTAAGTCTTACTTCTACCAGTATTGCCGCTCTGCTGAATGCTCGCGTGTTGGGAGCGGTGAATCATTTAAGCGTCACTGCGCGCTGGTGCCGGGTGTGTCCAAACACTGGCGCGCTAACCCAAAATGGCCTCCCGTAATGGAACGCGGGAGGGTAAAAATGCGGAAGTCTACCTTCTGTGTCTATTGGTACTCAGATTTTGCCTGCATAATGTAAATCTTAATGTAAAATTGATCGCTGTTCACAAATTATGACAGAAGAGATTGTACTTACACTGTTGGTACTCAGATTTTGCCTGCACAATGTCAATCTTAATGCAAAACAGATCGCTGTTCACAAATTATGACAGAGGAGATTATGCAACAACAAATTAGAGCGGAAGCCATAATATTATGAAAAGGTCAATAGTGGTGGACCTAGATTGGGAGGTATTGGTGTTTTAGCAAATTACTGGAAACATGTATGAAGGGTTAATAGAATTTAGCTTGGAATATTTACGCAGTTTTCTGCCCAGAGTTAGGAAAAGATGTATTGGGTATACAGATTAAACAGCGAAATTCGCTGTGGGATATGTTTATGAAAAACATAATTATTATGTGGGTTGAGACTTGACCCCTGTGCTTAGGTTGGGCACAGTAGTCATACACCCGTGGTGCTGTATTCCAAAGGGGGTGGTTTCCACATGCCAGTAGAGGACCTCTGTTATTATCTTGGCCACGGTTAGGGGTGGTGCCTCAGAGAGTAGGGGTTCTTTTGGAGTACGGGGGTTCTATAACTGACCCCACGGAATTTCATCGTTCAACCCATTTTTGTTGGACTGGACACGAAAAACCCATCTCTGTTCCTTTTCAAGGAGATGTCTTTCGTTGTCGATCTGTTCAATTACAGTCCACATTATGTCTTCAGGTTTGTGACCACTTACCAGGAAGTGGTTTGTTAATTTGGTACTTGACTTTTTGCACTTGATTGTGCTTTTGTGTTCACCTATTCTTAACTTCACTGCCCTGCTCGACATGCCAATGTATTCGAGTTTGCAGGGGCATGTGATAAGATACACAACATTGGAACTATTGCAGTTGCTGAATGTTCTTTGTTCCCATGTTGTCCCGTTGTTGAAGGTCAATTTTTTGCTTTTCCTGGTCAGACAGCATACCTTGCATCCGCCGCAGGGGTAATGCCCTTGTACAAAGTTAGGATTGCCAGTGTTGTTCACCCTGTTGGCCTTTGGTCTAGTATGGACCAAAATGTCCCTGACACTCTGTGCTCTTTTGTGCGAGAACATTGGTTTTGGAATTTCCAGGCCCCCACTGTTGAGGATCTTCCAGTTTTTGTTAATTATTTTGCTCACCTGGTCAGAGTGAGCAAAATGGTCATCATTACAGTAAAGTATGATCACAAGGCAAGGAGGACGGTGAGGACTACAAAACATGCCAATCCTAATACCAGACAGTGCGTCAATAAAATAATAAATTATAAGGAAGTAGGTGTAAGGGGGATGCTGCAGGGAACACATATGGGTAGATCAACAGGGGAACAGAGATCAGATGAACAGGATGATATACATCATACTTAGGTACAATTGTACAGAAGTTATGCATTCATGAGGTCCCGGACATAGTCCCTTCATTGTGTTCGAATATCGTTTTTTGCTCCTATGCTAAGGATATACATATCACAGTTCCCACCCATCCACTCTCCCCACTCCTCCAGTGAGTAGCATGTGTAGTGTGTTGGCCTCTGGTCCTGCACAGTGCAGGAGAGTATGCAGCTGTCTCTTGGTGTTCAGCACAGAGCCTGCTTTCCAAGACATTTATATTTGGCGCTTGTAAAGTGGGAAACGACCTTTACATCGCAGTCATTACACTGTGATGCCATTACAACGTGGTTGTTACAACGACCGCGCTGTTACCACACAATGCCATTACAAGGCAGGTCATTACAACGACTTGCAGTAGATAGTGCTCTAACAAAAGGAATAGTATAGTTTACTATTCCAACACCTTCCCTACTGTTACGTAGACTGGAGTTGGAGTAGTAAATTATACATTTCTAATGTTAGCGCACCATCTACTGCAAGCCGATGTAATGACTTGCATAGTAATGGCATTGCGTGGTAACAAAACGGCTATTGTAACGACCGCGTTGTAATGCCACGCGATGTAATGACTCGTTAACGAGTCATATTCTTGAAAAGTACTTATGCAAGGTCTGTAAACTGGTGTAAGTATTTGCCCCCTCTTTACTTTAGGGTGAAGGCCTAGCAGTCAGGATTCAGGAGTAGGTGACCATGTATGGTCTGCGAGTTCCGCTATAGTGGCTGTAACTTCAAGCCATGACACCTGTAGTCATGGCTTGAGGTACTCCCACACCATATGTTAGAAGCTGGCATCAGCCACAGTGTGGGCACTCTGGTCTCGAAACAGGAAACATGTGCTGGATACGGTGGGGGGGGGGGGGAGAACTGTGGTGTGTGTAGTTAAACCGTGTGAATTAGAATTGAGGGTTCAAGGAACCCTTCGCAACAAGTTGTAGCACCCGCATGCATGACTTGAGCGGTTGCGGGAGCACAGCATTCCATCTAACCAATGCAGTCCCAGTGTGCAACTGGTGAAAGGTTAGTGGTCGGCATTTAACACACCTTCCTGTTGCCCTGTTCTTCAAACAGTCGTTGAAGATTGGCTGAAGTGAGGGGCTCAGTGCAGTGTTATTGGAAGCCATTGTCCTATTACCCAGCTCTTTATCTGAAAATACTTCTGGGCCTGCACCCGCTCTACCTCATAGAGGAGAAGCTGCTGAGGAATTATCACACATGCTCTTGGTTTCAGGCTCTTCGGTCTCAAGACGGCCATCCAAAGAGACATGCGCACTACAAACTAGTGCACAGGAAGCCCACCACTGCTGCCACTCATCAGGCCTGCCCCTGCCTGAGTCTCTGGGGGTTTTCTCTGGTGCATTGAAGTGGAGTGATGCTCCATCCCGCCAATGGAGGATCTGCCCGTGAGAGACACAGGTAAGGCAGGCAATAATAAACAATAATAACCATTGCAATAACAGTATCATGTGAGCTAAAGCAAGAATGTGTTCATCAGAAGCACTTTTACGTATCTTTTGAAAGATGCAGGTGAAGAGTTAACTCGGATTTCAGATTGTAGAGAATTCCAGATTCTCGGGCAATTGCCAGAGTAGGCACGATTGTAAGTCTTCTTGAGGTTCTAGAGTCACCAGGCAGCTCCAGTTTTTGTGCAATGTACCTCGGGGTGTTGGAGTGTATGGCTTTGTGTGTCATGCAGGCAATTTAACAATTTATGTGTGCCTCGTAAGGGAGTCAGTTTAGCGATTTCAAATAAGGTGTGATGTGGTTATTGCATTCAGATCCAGTAATAAGCCTTGCAGATGAGTTAAGGGAGGCCCTAAGGGGGGGAACTTTGACCTAGGAAGGCCGCAAAGGGTTACATTTCCATAGGCCAGCCTGGAAAACACTAGGGCTTGAGCAACTGACTTGAAGTCATCAAATGGAGAAGCGTGGCTCAGTGGTTAGAGGCGGCAGACCCGGAAGCTGAGATCGGCCGTGGACCAGGGTTCGATTCCCCGCCTCGGCGGGTCTCGGGCTCAAAAATTCCACGGAGTCGACAATTCTCGCTCCGGTGCCTACTCGACTCATGGGGTCACACTCTGCGACTCTGGGCAATAGCTTGCTTAATCTCCACTACGGCCCCTCGCGGCGGGATGCCTGGCTTTCACCTTGTGGATACCCGGCTGGGGTATCTCACAGGGGAATACCAGGACGGGTTCCCTAAGCAAGCGCCTTGAGACCCCTGGGTTAAAGCGCGCTATATAAATCGAAGCACATTTACATTTACATTTACAAATGCTGATGACGTGTCAAGGACGCTTAAAAGGCAGGATTAAATTTGAACAAGCATTGTGTAAAACATCGTCAGCTATGTGAGTCATGGCTGATTCAGTGCTGCGTCCCTGAAGGAATCCAGATTGGTATTGATTTAAGAGTTGAAATTGCTCTGTGTTTGCATAGCTGGGTATGGGCACATTTCTAGAGGAGCTTTGAAAGAGTTGGGATGCTAGACATAGGGCGGAAGATATGTAGATCAGTGTGGTCTGCTGTGGGCTTTTTCAGAACGGCAGTTATCTGTCCAGACTTGAGGTAGTCTGGTATGCTGCCTTGAATTAATGAATCATTTACTATTTTGGTGGGAGAAGAGAGGTTTTAATCTCAATTAAGAGATTTGAAGGAAGCGGATCGCTGAAGTGCTTTGAAGGTTTAAGTGTTGACAGGATTTTTAGTATGGTTGTTTCATCAAAGGATTTGAATGAACACCATGCAGCAATATTTTTGGGGGTGTGTGTAGGACGCTCAGGCCACACAGGTGGGTGGGGACTGACGTGTGAAAGCCTCGAGGGGAGATCCAATGCAGTCTTTAAGTCACTTTCAATTTTGTTTGTCTTTCCCAGGAAGAAGGCGGCAAGTTCTTCGCAGTTAGGCTGCAGATAAGACCCAGAAAGTAGGTTGGGTTTCCTGTTAGATTGCAATTTAACGAGTTCAAACAGTTTTTAGGTCGATTCCTGGCATTGTTTAGCAGTTTCCTAAGGAAGTTTGCTTTTGAGCTATGCATGCGTTTGTTTCTTAAATGATTCTTAGAGATCTCAGGTGCTGGAGGTGTTCGAGCAAGGAAGAGAATCTCCATAACACTTCACTCAATCTTAGATTGCATCTTTCAGCGTTTAGACTACCACTGTACCAAGATGAGAGTAACATTGTGTGCTTGCTTCACGCAGAAAAAGGTAATCCATGGCTAAGGGCACCACATTTTCAGAGTGGAAAGAGGGGAGGGACCGGGGTACTGAATGCTCACGTGGGGGGAAGCTGAGGGGAGATGAGGAGAAGGGGTATGGTCAGATGAAGGAAGGAAGGAAGGGACGGGGCAAATCATGGGGTGGCTGGCGGAAAGTTCGATGACTCCGTTCTACAAAGACAGCCCATTAAACAGCAGCATAATGACAGAAGATGTCAAGAGAGAAGGTACTCTTTCTGTTTTAGGCTATCCAGCGTTATATGCATGTGATTACTAGGTGGAAAACAAAAAATCCTGAGGAGAGGGCTCAGCTGCGAAAAATAAAAAAGGGGAAGTTGAAATACATTAGCTCAAACTAGATTATGCAATTAGGAAGATAGAATCCAGATTAGAGGAATAGGGGGATAGGATGAACAGTCGCCTAGGATGCACTTGGAAATTCGGTAGACCGAGCCAGTCTGGAAATCTAAGCAGAATTAGTAAACAACATCATTCTAAGATGGCCGCCACCGTGGAAATACTTTGAAGCTATAGAACATGATAGTCCTTCTTTCATGTACATAAGAAGGACATGCTAAATCCTATGTCGATATCTATATTCCTAGAGTCTTAGAGACGCCGCCATTTTAGATTGGGCAGGGACTTTATATGGGGAGAGGATCGATACATGATGCAGGGCCTACAAGGCCCAGATAGAGCCCCTTTATGCCACAAGTGCCCCAAACACAAACAGCGCACAAAAGGCCCCCAATAACCAGGCCTTGAGACAACAGCCAGTGGAATCCTCCTGAAAAAAGAGTTAGTAGTTAGTAGTGAATGGAGCAAGGCACCTCTGTGAACAATAGGATTTGATGTATGGCACAACTTCCTGTCTTGAGTGTTCCTGATCCATCTTTTACTCCAAGAGCTGTTTTTGTTTTAACAAAACTTTGACCATATGCATCTACCTAAAGCTGTAACTAGTATATGTGTGCAATGCGAGTGCCCTTTTTTGCAAAGTTACTCTATGAACACCTTTGCTGAAATAAATAACATTGTGGCATTTTCAAAGAAACTTTTATGCAAATATCTCTGTATGGCTAAATGTGTCTTAAATATGTCTTGATAAGTTTCAACAATAGCAATAAATGAGATGCTTTTACAATCAACTAAAAATTGTATATGCATATTCCGGTATTTTCCATATAAGTAATTTAAATCTCTTTACATCCAACAGAAAACAATCCTTGATTGCACAAAATGTTTAGGAATAATGAAGATAATACTGTAAATCTGCAAAAGCAAAGTCCGAAACATTGAGTTTCAGTATTCAGGAAAACATAAGTGCCCTCAGAGGCAGCCGAACCTGAACATAAACTGAAAGATCCTGGAAGTACCGTCAAGGGCAATTCGGTGGTTCTACGAGTCTCAGCTGTGCAACTCTGTGCCTCAAGTTGGAGAAATTACCTCTAGAAAATGAAGGCAACACCGATCAACCACTTCTTCTGTAAACATATCCAATACCAGCTCTGATCATGAGGTGGTTACTGCAGTACTCTACTTCCTAAAGTGATATCAGACCACCAGTCAGAGCTAGAGGTGTATTTTAAACTCTTTCAGGCCATTCCATAGCAATCAGCAAAAAGCACAGTTAAATGAAAGTTAAAGGAAATAGGGGTTCTGCTATATAAAACACAGAGTATATTTACCAAGCCTAAAACTGCATCAGAGAACACACACAGGGGAAAAGTCATACAAATGCAATGAATGTCTGAAGAGCTTCAGCAAACACACACAGGGGAAAAACCAGATGATTGCAGTGAATGTGGAAGTAGTTTTACAGAAGTCATGAGTCATCAGCGAACACACAATGGGGAAAAAACATTCAAGTGCAATGAATGTGGGAAGAGCTTTATATATTTATCAGACCTAAAACAGCATCAGAGAACACACACTGGAAAAAAACCATATCCTTGCAGTGAATGTCTGAAGAGCTTCAGTCTATTATCAGGCCTAAAACGGCATCAGAGAACACACACTGGAGAAAAACCATATCCTTGCAGTGAATGTCTGAAGAGCTTCAGTCTATTATCAGGCCTAAAACGGCATCAGAGAACACACACTGGAGAAAAACCATATCCTTGCAGTGAATGTCTGAAGAGCTTCAGTCTATTATCAGACCTAAAACGGCATCAGAGAACACACACCGGAGAAAAACCATATAATTGCAGTGAATGTCTGAAGATCTTTCGTCTATTATCACACCTAAAACAGCATCAGAGAACACACACCGGAGAAAAACCATATAATTGCAGTAAATGTCTGAAGAGCTTTAGTCACTTAACAAACTTAAAACGGCATCAGAAAACACACACAGGGGAAAAACCATACCATTGCAGTGAATGTGGAAGTAGTTTTAGTTCCTCTTCAGGATTAATGTATCATCAACAAACACACACAGGGAAAAAACCATGCCATTGCAGTGAATGTGGAAGTAGTTTTAGTTCCTCTTCAGGATTAATGTATCATCAACAAACACACACAGGGGAAAAACCATATCATTGCAGTGAATGTGGAAGTAGTTTTAGTGACTCATCAACATTAAAGGTTCATCAACGAACATACACTGGAGAAAAACGGTATCCTTGCAGTGAATGTCTGAAGAGCTTTAGTCAATTAACAAACTTAAAACGGCATCAGAGAACACACACAGGGGAAAAACCATATAATTGCAGTGAATGTGGAAGTAGTTTTAGTCACTCATCAACATTAAAGGTTCATCAACGAACACACACTGGAGAAAAACGGTATCCTTGCAGTGAATGTCTGAAGAGCTTTAGTCACTTAACAAACTTAAAACGGCATCAGAGAACACACACAGGGGAAAAACCATATCATTGCAGTGAATGTCTGAAGCGCTTTAATCGATTAACAAACTTAAAACAGCATCAGAGAACACACACAGAGGAAAAACCATACCATTGCAGTGAATGTGGAAGTAGTTTTAGATCCTCTTCAGGATTAACGTATCATCACCAAACACACACAGGTGAAAAACCATATCATTGCAGTGAATGTCTGAAGAGTTTTTATAACTTATGGCAGCTAAAGCAGCATCAGAAAACACACACTGGGGAATAACCATTCCAGTGCAAAGAATGTGGGAAGAGATTTTGTCGCTTATCAGCCCTACATGGACATCAGCGAACACACACTGGAGAAAAACCATATCATGGCAGTGAACGTGCAAAAAGCTCTTGTCAGTCTTCAAACCTAAAATAAAATCAGCGAGCACTCCACCATCACCATCAATGAAAGTGTCTATTCTGTGCTATTGTTTATTTCCCTACAGCTAGGAAAAACATGAAATATCACGAAACCCATTGGGAGACTAGACAAAGTGGACTAAAAGTAAAGAAACCTTGTTGGTTTTTATTCTGTGAGAGAGTTTTAACGAAAGAAATCCAAGAACACCGGACCATGCTACCTGTAAAAGCAACACCATGAAAAATGCTTGGACTAACAAGTCTATTTTCAGCTAGTTTTAAAACATATAAACCCAACACACTCAAAACAATTTAACAAGCACAAAATGAAGATTCTTCAGAGCTGGCTGTGGTTGTTGTCATTTTATGCATCATTAATTGTTCTGTGACAGTGGCCAGAGGACTGTGTAGAAAAGCAATTGTGAAAGCAGGAGAATGAGAGCTGCAGCTGTCTGGGTTAACCCTTGCAGTGCATGACATTTACCTTTGAAGCTCTGATGTAGAACTAATGAGGACACAAATTCTTCAGCCATGAAAATAATGATTACGTTTTAACTGTGAAACTATGTGACAACAATTACATTGATGTTACTCTTTTGGTCTGTCCTTACGATGTAGCAACTGTTATACAATTATGTTAAAAATTAGACAGTGCATCTATATAGAAATAGGCACTTGATGAATGTGGAAGTATGCCTGTATATCTTCAGTAGGGACCATGGACCAACTATGTGCTGAATGTTGATCATCTCCATCGCAATTGCATTGCAAATGCTTTTTTAGGTCTTGCACCTACGATACAGGGCGGAAGCCCTGTCGCAGTGCGAGACCTATAGCTGTCGGCTCTGCTTACAAGGAGCCAAAAGGGAGACAAGAGATGGGCATGCGCAGCCTCAGGAATCGGATCAGGTCGCACGCGCGCATTCCCCATCTCCTGTCTCCCTTGAAAGCCTCCAACACACACAGCCACACCCCCCCCTGCTTTCGCACATGCATGCGCATACACACTCACAAGCGTACACACAGAGAGACACCCACACGCACACACACAAGCGCACATACACGCACGCACACATAGAGAGACACACCACAACCCCTCCACTCCACCTCACCCCCCGGTGCTGCCATGTGAGACAGGGGATGGGCACGTGCAGGAGAATCCCCCATGTGAGCGCGCACGTTCACCCAGACGCCGTGCACATCTCCTGTCCCACATTGGCAGCAAGTGGATAACACACAGACACACTTGCGTGCATGCACACACACACACCCTCCCCCCTCTCCCCCCTTAACTCACGGAGCTCTTATCTCTGCATCACCTGGCTCACACAGGGCTTCCTTTGTTCATGGGAGCCCCGCAGGGCACTCCAGCTCCTCTGCCAGCACGACGCGGGGCTCTCCCCTTAGGCATGGGAGCCCCGCAGTGCTATCCGCTGGTCTTCACCCGGGCCCCCTCCTGGGAGCCAGGACTTCAGCTGCCGCACTTCGCTTTGGCGCCGGGGCTCCCTTTTCATAACAAATATAGCGCATTTGTGGGCAGCCCCCGCCCTCTCAGTCACAGCCCGGATACTGAGCTGCTTTCTGTTTCGCTGTCAGTGATCCGGTCCCCAAGGTACGTCGGGGCACTTGGGAGCACGGTAAATGATATATTTCTCATTTACTCCGGCAATAAATAGCCCGGGCCTGTGTTTTCATCGCAGCCAGCCCTGGGGACTCCCCGGTAAACGAGCGCCAGCTAACTGCGCTGTAATTACAGGTTTGTGCGGATTACTTGGTAAGCGACAAAAACAAGTCTCAAAGTATTTGCATGAGACAGCGAATCCCTGCGGAAGGTGGAAAGAGTGCTGGTCGAGGATGTTAGTCAAGGTGAGGAATCAGGGCAGAAAGTCAGCTGCACAAGTGCTGTTCACAAGAAGCAGACAGGCCCGCGTCGGCTGAGGCCTTCTGACAAACCCTTTGGGCTGGGGGGCGTATTCACAAATTAAGCAATGGGCGCTATGCATGTGTTAATTATAAAAACATTTCTCCAGAACCTTGTTCCATTCTCTGGCACTTTTGTGACTCTGGCACGAGCGCACACTAGGAGCTACGCAACCCCCTGCCCACACCCACACGACTCCAATCCTCATTGTAAACAGTGCTCCCGATGTCTCACGGGACTCCCCTCCCTCATCCCGGGCCCTCAGTCAGCCCAGTGGGTAACCCCTCAAATCACCATTACTGTCAGCTCAACCTCTCACACCCTCACCCCACCATCGCCCCCAGGTCCTTCCACCCCTCTGGTGCCGTGCTCAGCAGTATGGACATGTAGCGCCCCCTCTCCCCTCCACCCCTGTGCGCTTTCCTCCATCACCCCCAGGTCCCCCGCTCACTCACCGTCAGCTCAGGCTCTCACCCTTCTACTCATTGCACCCCCACCACCTCCAGGTCCTTCGACCCCGTAGCGCCTCGCTCAACACAAGGGCCACGTAGCGCCCCCTCCACTCCAGCGCGCACTCCTCCGTCACCCCCAGGTCTCTACTCACCATCAGCTCAGAGTCTCACTCTCTCATCCCTCTACTCACCATCGCCCCTCTCCGCCTCCAGGTCCTTCCAGCCCTGTAGCGCCTCGCTCAGCATTAGGGCCACGTAGCGCCCCCTGCGGGCATCGGGATCGGCCGCAGCGCCTCCACCACCAGCCCCCCCCCCCGGAACAGCAGGAGAGGCTGGGCAACAGGCGACTGAGTAGAGCCACCAACGGGCACCCTCCGGGGGCCACTCTTCCGCGTGCTCCAGTCCTGACTCCACTCCTTCCCATTCCAGAGAGCAGCGCAAGTTCAGCTGGGGCTCCAGGGAAGGCTGTACACACAAGGTACACACGCTACTGCGGCCCGATACCAGGCCTAAAGGCCACCAGGGAGGGGCACCGAAGCTTAAAGCGAAGAGCAATACGCAGTCCAGCCTCCTCTTGCAGACCCCAGTGCGGAGAAAAGAGCAGAGCTGTATTGGAGGGTCTGGGGACCTCTGGGTAGGCATACAGAACAATTTCCAGGAGAGGCTAGTGGGGCTGGGTCAGCTGAGGGCCTCTTCTACAGCAGCCGCCTTCCTCTCATTTTCCAGTTCTGGCTGGTTAGAGAGCAGATTTACAGACAGCCAGGGATTCCTCACTGAAACCAGTTTCTACTTTTTTCAGGAGGTGGTGTCTGTCAGTCTGCGTGAGCCCGAAAATAAAGGGCACATGAGGTCAAGGTCGGGGTCACCAAAGCTTCCTGATGTGACTATTATATTTGTCACAGTGAGGGCAGCCAGGTAGCGTCGGCAGTAAATGATCTGTAAATCACTGCAGCACCAGAGCCATCAGAGGTAGCAATTTTCTCACTGACAGCCCTTTCAGTGGTGTTTTTCAGGCCCCGGTCCCTAGTTGCTTCCTTCTACCTCCTGTGCGTTTCATTGCTCAGCGAACTAATACATGTACCCACTGCAGGAATCTGTGTTAGACCCCATAGTCACAGCTTCAAATACGTGCGTGTCTGCTCAGGTCATCAGCTTCCCAATGTCAATAATTCCTCTGTAATTCATCAGACACTGCACTTAACTATCCCCACGGCCAACCATACATATATATCAGTGTAATCAAATCCCATGTCTTCCTATCAGACAATCTATTGGAGGAAACATTTGCTCTATGTCTCAAGTCAGTACTGCTGCCCCATTCCTCCTTCCAAAGCTACTGCCCCGTTCCTTTCTCCCACATTCGCCCTATTCCCTCCCCCGGTTCCACTGTCCCATTCCTTCCCCTTAGTCATTCTGTCCTATTCCCTCCTCCCGGTACTACTGTCCCATTCCTTCCTCCCAAAGCTCCCAGTCGTTCGTTTCTCCCACATTCTGCCCTATTTCCTCTTCCGGGTGCTACTGTCCCATTCCTTCCTCCCAGTCATTCTGCCCTATTCCCTCCTCCTGGCGCTACTACCCCATTACTTCCTCCTAGTCATTCTACCCTATTCCCTCCTTGCAGGGCTACTGCCCCATTCTATCCTTGTTCTTTCTTTTAGCTTGTGTGCCTCTCACCCTGCTAAATACCTGCACCCCGACCTCTGTTGCTCCCTTGTGTGCTTCTGTCTTTCGTATGCTTTTCTTATTGCGCTCCACTTTACTCTTTTCCATAGAGGTGATGCTTTTATTACTCCCTCTCTCCATTGCTTTACCAGACGTCGACTCTGCCCGGAAAAAGAGTTTGTAGTATCATCCGTTTCCAACACCTAGAGTGCATCTAAAGCAGCATCGATTTATTTCTCCCCAACCCGCGTACTGTAGTTCAGCACAATAGATCTCGCATTAGCAAGAGTTTAACCTATTGGCATTGTAAATGACAATGCCTTAGACGTAGGTTCTAAAAACCAAAACATAAAGAATAAAGGCATTGTCATTTACAGTGCCAATAGCTCAAACTCGTAAATGCGAGACCTATTGCATTGCAAATGCTTGTTTATACACTGTTGGTATAAACATATATTTTTGATAACTCATTATACTTGGTTGTTCACAATTTGTCTTTTCCTAATTCAAAGGTCCACTTTGTTCTTATATTTCCTCAATTTTTTTTCCACACTTTTTCACACTTCATTTCCATCTAGGAAGAAACTTGGCCCTACGCCTGGCTAGGAAAGACCCAGGCAACAACTTGTTTCTGGACAGGTCGGATAGGATCTCCTTTTACGCCGAGGATATTCTCCTGTACCTGGCCTACCCCCGATCCTCAATTCACAGGTTGTTGCATATTCTTGCCCTCTTTCGACAGTACTCAGGTTATATCATTAACTTGGACAAGTCATTGATTTATGTCCTCGGTGGAGAGCCCCCACTTCTTCCCCCGGGCAGCAGCGCTGATATAGTCACGGGCGGTTTCCGCTATCTGGGCATTTATGTCATGGGGAACAAGGAAGTTTTCTATCAGAAGAATCTCCTGCCTCCCCTGCATCGCCTCCAGGCTGACATGCAGCACTGGAAGACACTGCCCCTTACTCCATTGGATAGAGCTGCCCTTTTTAAAATGAAGGCACTCCCCTGTTTCCTTTATGCCCTGCAGAACACACCATATCCCATCCCTGCCCTCTACTTCCAGACGGTTGATTCCGAGGTCCGCTCGCTACTATGGAATGGCGGCACGACCTGAATTGCCCCGATCAAACTTACACAAAGTTGGTATGACGGGGGTATTGCTCTCCCGGCGATTAAAGCATATTACTGGGCCTCACAATTAGTGGTCCCCAATCACTGGGCCCACCGTCCTCTTATGGATCCAGCATACAGGATGGACAGGCTTAATATATCTGCGGGCAATTACCTACGAGCATTGTATGGAGGGCTCAGGCATCTACCCAACTATACTCCGACCTCTATCACAGTTTCGATCTGGCATGCGGCAACCGCCACGTTGGGTTGTAAGGGGAAAATTACGCAGGTTACTCAATTGCTGGAATCGTGCCAATTGGGTATGCTCTCGTGTTATTCAAGGTTTGAAAAGAGGGATTTAATTGGTCGCTCCACGGTTAGGGACCTGTGAGCGAAAGGTGCTGTGGTTCCATTCGGCGAACTACAATTAAAATACCAACTGCATGAGGGGGAAACGTTTAGTTATCTTCAGGCATGCAGTGTATTCTGTAAGGCAATTCCCAAGGGCTCCGATCTATCTTTTCTCCTCGCCTCTGGAAGATAGGCTTCTAGATGATTATCTTCCGGATAAGGCCATCTCCCTGAAATACTGTAAAATACTTAATATTTCACCCGAGACTCTCGACAAACTACGCACAAAATGGTGCGATGACGTGCAAGACTTATGTGAGGAAGATTGGAGGGAGGCCCTGGCTTCTCCCCGGGAGGTGGCTGTCCATTCCCGCTTCAAGCTCATACAGCTTAAAAATACTTCACAGGGCCTTTTATACCATCACAGCACTTGTTAAAATGGGTCTCTCTGATTCCCCACTCTGTCCCTGATGCGGCGGTTCCACGGGCACCTTCTCTTCAACAGTACTGGAGTGCGATTTTGTCCACCATGTTCCAAATATGCCATAAACCTATAGAAACCTCTCCTCAACTTTGTCTCCGACACATTTGGGACGCCACTGACCTCTCTCAAATTGAACAAACATGGGCTTCACTGGGCTGTATAATAGCAAAACGCAACATAGCCAGAACATGGAAGGGAGGAATGGTGCCCCAACACAGGGACTGGGCGGCCGACATGGACTGGTGCATGCAGGCTGAAAGAGTGGTATATGAGAGCAGGGGATGCCCAGGTAAATGGGCAAAAATATGGGCCCCTGGAACGAAAGCAGAGATCTTCTGTGCACTCCCTTTGGCGACGGTTCCCCATTTAATGTTGATAACGAGACACTTAAAGGTTTAATACCAGTATGTGACTGAAATATTATCAGCGACGCTTCTTTCTATTATATTGATTATAGGCACCTTGTGTTTATTTCACGTGATTTGACCATCTTGACAACTGCTCTCTTTTTATGTTTTTGTATTCTTTTTATATTGTGTTTCGTTGTTTCTCTCAATAAAAAAGATTTATAAAGAAAAGAAAATAATGAAGGTCGCAGAGGTGCAGCCCTGTGTGAGGCAGGCCGTGCACGCAGCTTTAGTTCAGAAGAGTGCAGGATCAATAAGGAAGCAGCAGCTGTGGGATAGCCAGGCCGAGCTCACTTCAGAAGAGTGCAGGATCAATAATGAAGGTCACAGAGCTGCAGCTGAGTGATAGCCAGGCCGAGCTCACTTCAGAAGAGTGCAGGATCAATAATGAAGGTCGTAGAGCTGCTGCAGCTGTGGGATAGCTAGGCCGAGCTCACTTCAGAAGAGTGCAGGATCAATAAGGAAGCAGCAGCTGTGGGATAGCCAGGCCGAGCTCACTTCAGAAGAGTGCAGGATCAATAATGAAGGTCGCAGAGCTGCAGCTGAGTGACAGCCAGGCCGAGCTCACTTCAGAAGAGTGCAGGATCAATAATGAAGGTCGCAGAGCTGCTGCAGCTGTGTGATAGCCAGGCCGAGCACACTTCAGAAGAGTGTAGGATCAATAATGAAGGTCGCAGAGCTGCTGCAGCTGTGTGATAGCCAGGCCGAGCACACTTCAGAAGAGTGAAGGATCAATAATGAAGGTCGCAGAGCTGCTGCAGCTGTGTGATAGCCAGGCCGAGCACACTTCAGAAGAGTGCAGGATCAATAATGAAGGTCACGGAGCTGCAGCTGTGTGATAGCCAGGCCGAGCTCACTTCAGAAGAGTGCAGGATCAATAATGAAGGTCGCAGAGCTGCTGCAGCTGTGTGATAGCCAGGCCGAGCACACTTCAGAAGAGTGCAGGATCAATAATGAAGGTCGCAGAGCTGCTGCAGCTGTGTGATAGCCAGGCCAAGCACACTTCAGAAGAGTAACCCAAGATCAGGCCCTTGGTTATTACAGGTTTCTGAAAGCTAGAGCTGCAGCTGTGAGATACCCAGGCCGCGTACCTCACTTCAGAAGAGAGCAGGATGAATAATGAAGGTCGCAGAGCTGCAGCCGTGTGATAGCCAGGCCGAGCTCACTTCAGAAGAGTGCAGGATCAATAATGAAGGTCATAGAGCTGCAGCTGTGTGATAGCCAGGCCGAGCTCACTCCAGAAGAGAGCAGGATGAATAATGAAGGTCACTGTGCTGCAGCTGTGTGATAGCCAGGCCGAGCTCACTTCAGAAGAGTGCAGGACCAATAATGAAGGTCGCAGAGCTGCAGCCGTGTGATAGCCAGGCCGAGCTCACTTCAGAAGAGTGCAGGATCAATAATGAAGGTCACAGAGCTTCAGCAGTGTGATAGCCAGGCCGAGCACACATCAGGAGAGTGCAGGATCAATAATGAAGGTCTCAGAGCTGCTGCAGCTGTGTGATAGCCAGGCAGAATTCTAATCACCATAGATGAATTATTAACAAAGTCATCGACCCACATGCTGTGTGATAGCCAGGCCGAGTACTTCACTTCAGAAGAGTGCAGGATCAATAATGAAGGTCTCAGAGCTGCAGCTGTGTGATAGCCAGGCCGAGCACACTCCAAAAGAGTGCAGGATCAATAATGAAGGTCACAGAGCTGCAGCTTTGTGATAGCCAGGCCAGGCACACTTTAGAAGAGTGAAGGATCAATAATGAAGGTCGCAGAGCTGCTGCAGCTGTGCGATAGCCAGGCCGAGCTCACTTCAGAAGAGTGCAGGATCAATAATGAAGGTCACAGAGCTGCTGGAGCTGTGTGATAGCCAGGCAGAATTCTAATCACCATAGATGAATTATTAACAAAGTCTCCGACCCACATGCTGTGTGATTGCCGGGCTGAGCACAGGGCTTCTCTGCAGAAAAGTGACGGATCATTAACAAAAGTCACAGAGCCTCCCAATGTCTGATAGCAAGGCCGAGCGCAAAGTGAACAAAATCACCATTGTATATTCGTGGGTGACAGTTGTAAATGGCTGATGGAGCTGCATTTTGAAATGATTGTTCTACAAAGGAAATTAAAAAAAGAGATTGATTGCACCATACTATTAAATAGTTGGAACTAATCATGACACTATAGAATGTACATAATAATTACTAGATTTCACATGTTAATAAAATTGTATGTTTTGGGATATGTAATAAAACAAAAAATAATTTGGATTTATAGTATTTGACTGCTGATTGTAAAGAATGAGACTGCTCCCCTACACTATCAAGATACTTTGTGCTGCCTGCAGGGAGTCTACAGACAACCCACAAATGATGGAGGGAATGCAGAACAAATCAAACATTCATCCACAGTCAGGAGATCTGATTTAAATCCATCGTTCTTTTGCTCATCATGCCATCCCAGTTTAGAACCAGCCATAAGCAAATCCGTCTTGACCCTGCTCCCCATTGGGAACAGTCCAGCCTGAACTGCCGAACCAGGTCCTCCCTGGACCAGAAACGAGCATCCTGAGAACGGCTTTGGCGTATCCCACTCATCAGCCAGGTCAGGATCAATTCAGTGGCACAGTGAGCCCGGGACTCATGTCTGGCCATACCAGGAGCAAAAGACACACAAATGATGGACGGAATGAGGAACAAATCAAACATTCACCCCCAGTCGAGATCTGGGTTCAATCCATCCTTCTCTAGCTCACCATGCCACCCCAATTTAGAGCCAGCCATATGCAGCTCAGTATTGACGCTGCTCCTCATGGAAACAATCCAGCCCTAGCTGCCAAGGCAGGCCCTCCCTGGACTAGAAACAAGCATCCTAGGATCAGTTTCGAGGTATCACTCCTCATCAGCCAGGCTAGCCTGAATACTGTGGCACAGTGAGCCTAAAACCAAACTCTGTGCATACCCGGCATAATTAGGGTGAGTTTGCCGCAGATGAAGGGGTCCAACTTGACAGTGTGTCCCTGGACTGACAAGGTTTCTTTAGTTGGGATGGTACTAGCTCTCCTGTGTGGCTCGAAAGAGAAGTGCTACTGGTAATACAGAGATCCGTACTACACTACTTTTAATTCAGTCATTGTTACCCAACCAATGCATTATTTTTTAGGAACGATAACAATATTCCTGTCGCCTGGCAATCCCCTTGTTAATAATCCATATAAATGCCACAAAATGTTCAGTACTTGAATGTATTTTGCTACAAGAGGGATATAAATATTCAAAAAATACTTTTTTTAAAGTTTCTTATTTAGTGCAGCTTTATATACTGGGTGTTTGTCGATCGTGATACAGCTAGACCAACGATACCGTGATGGATGTGGAATGAAGGAGCCGAGTACAAAGAGTTTCTCTGAAAGCTATGAGCACCTTAGAAGGGTGAACAGTAATAAAGCTAAGGTTATTTAAGGATTTAGTTTCATATCTAGAATGTTGGTCTACCCATGTCCCGGACTAACAGGGCATTTTAATTTTTTTTTATAGTACGTAAGGCTGTTTTTCAAAGCCCTTGTGAGAACATACAGTGCTGAAAGTCTAGCAAAATCTATCCATGGCGCCCTGCACTGGTGTTTCTGAGAAGGACCTGCTTGAGCTTCTGTTGTATAGAAAATTCTGTGGGTTGCTCTGGGGGATAATAATTCCATAGTCGTATGGGAGCTTAACTTTAAATGTTTATTGACTGGAATGGAACTAAATGCCCTCCTGAACCTGGCCAAGATATGGGTAAGTAGGTAGTCCATACTGAAGTAAGTCTTTGTTATTGATGAGATCTGCTGAGATTCCAAGGAGAAAGTTCACGGAATCATTTTGATGTTCTTGTTGTCACTGAGTGTAGATGATTAGAACATGGATTACTGTCATCTCACTGTTTATTCGGCTCAAATATGTGTATGGAATTGTGTTAAAATGTCCTCATTTCGTGTGCATTTTCACACCAATACTTCTGAAGTTAGTGGACCATATCTATAAATTATTACAGTTGAATACAATTACTAGAGTGGGGCTGAGTCATTTGGTAATTTTAGAGGATCAAAACATTTGCCACCAATAATTAGGAAAGTAAAATGATTATATATATTTTTTTTGTATTCTTTTTTATTAACAAAACGGCAAAGAACATCAGGTGACATTAGCAGATCTTGCTAGTTACATGAGTACATTTCTATACATTCAAAATAATAGACACAGAATATAGGTAAAGGATCAAGGGGACACCTGCGCTTCCACTTCCTCGAAACACATCGGGGGACACACAAACGTCTCAGCTGTAGTGATTCCAAGCCTCCCATACCTTCCCCCACTTCGCCGGACACTCCCTAGCCACATACACCGACCTCTCACTGAACATGCACCAATCCAGGTCCTCCTCCCACCTCTCGGCCCGAGGCGGCTGGCTGGCTCCCCACAACTGGGCAATATTCCGCTCAGCTACCATGCAGGCCAGCGTGACCCATTGCTTCCTATATGCAGTCAGATCCGTGGGTTCCCAAACGTTAAGAATACACCTGCGTGCTTCTGGCCGTATCTCCACCCCCAGGAGGTCTTGTAGCCTATCGTGAATCTTCTCCTTCTCCCAATATGCTTGCACCCCAGAACAATGCCACAGTATATGCATGTGTATATACATGCACCCCCTCCTACACTCCCCGCCCTCCGAGTGACCCATACGGACCAGACGAGGCCTGTGACATATGACCTATGGAGAATCTTTATTGTACTAATCAAAGCCTCATCTGTATCCCCACTATCCGTGGAGAGGAAACCACCTACCGCCAATCCTCATCATCCAACTCTATTCCATCCTCACCCCAGCGCATTCTCAAGAGGACCAGCGGGTCTTCCATATGGCTAATAAGTTTCTTACATATTAATGAAATTGTTTTCTCAGGGAGGTAGCTGTCCAGCACTCGGTCCTCGAGAGGGGAGGCGTCGGGAAGCGACGTATCCTTGGAGATATTCGCAAGTAGGGCATGTCTGATCTGGAGGTAGTGGTAATGTTCACGATCGTGAAGATGGTATTGTTCCTTGTTAGACCCGGCCGCCTAGCGTGGCCCTCCGAAGCCCAGCACACACCCTGACCCGTGCACATCCCTCACATCCCACGTACCCGGCCTAGCCAACCCTTCCCTTTTAGGGCACACACATGCATGAACCCGGACATCCCCATCCGTGCCCTCCATTTTCACGGCTTAGCCGACCCTTCCCTCTAGGGCACACACGCACGACCCCGGACATTCCCCTCCGTGCCCTCCATTTTCCCCAGCACCACGAGGCCCGTGTGCCCACCTTCGAGCACCTAAGATGGCCACCCAGCCCCAGCGATGCCCAGGCCTAGCGGCGCCACCCAGTCTGGAAAACAACGCGCTTCATCAAGTGAGAGAGGGAGGAGCAGTATCTCTCACACCTTCGACCTCCCCCTGGGAGATGGGTTTCGATCGCCCCTCCGGCCTCCCAGAGGGCCGGCTCCACGCCTGCTGTGTGTCTGGGACTCCTCCCGAACCGGTCCTGAAAGGATCAAAGGACAACATGGCAGGAAAACCCCAACCAGCAACCCCCAGGTGTCAAGACCCCTGCTGGACAGACTCCGGACATCAAAGCGGAGGTGGACAATAACGAGGGGTGCTCTGGGCCTATCTGGCAGATTCGATTCTGGAATGACGAGAGCCCTGCTGACGTGGCCGCGGCTCCCCTGGTAGAGAAGGACTTCTGCCGAACCCTCTGAGCCCTGCTGAGTGACTCGCGGCTCCCCTGCAACCTTGGAACATCTGAGCCCTGCTGAGTGACTCGCTGCTCCCCTGCAACTTTGGAACACCTGAGCCCTGCTGAGTGACTCGCGTCTCCCCTGAACTTGTAAGAACTCCGACCTTTTGCTTGAGCCCTGCTGAGTGACTCGCGGCTCCTACGACACTCCCGGTCCGGCTGGACCCTAACGATCGCATCGTATCCCCCGGCTCGAGGATTGTGAGCTGTGCGCCGGATACGCAAATACAGGTGACCCTGATCCACAAAGACTGTCCCGCTACCCTTTACCCTACCAAGACTCTTGAGCCCTCGTGCTCCCTTGTATATATTGCAACCTGCCTGATCATAAAGATCCTTCGATATTTAGATAAAGCTCTATTCTTAAGAATCTACGGTGTGGTGTCTCTTTGTCGTGTGGTGCTTGTGCAGCGTGTACGATCCTAGATTTGAGGCTCTTCCTCCTGAGGAGTCTCTCGCCAGTGCTCGGCTACGATACTTCGAGGGTAGATCCTAGGATGACCGGGTCCACTTCCTGGCTCCCCTGAGGTCGCCTTCTAACATTGGTGGCAAGCGTCGGGATTACAACCCATAATCTAGAGATCGTACCGTAACGGCTGACACACTACCGACAGAGACGACGGAAGAAACCACCATGAGTCTCACGGAAAACGATGCGGGTACTGCATTCCAGGTGGAACAATTGGAAGAGTACACGCACAAACAACTAAAAGAATTCTGCAAAGAATTAAGAATCGCTACCACCGGTCTCAACACAAAAGAGGACATGCAAAAGGCACTAAAGGCTTGGGTGGACTCCGGAGCACCCCGCACAGGAGGAGCGACGGAGCCGCACGACGAAGCCAGACTCCCCAAAAGAGAGAGCAGCGGCACCCCGGTACGGAGCTCCGTACCAGACGGGAGCCTATCCCCGGAAGAACTTGCAGATCTGGCCTGCGACACGGGCGCTGGTAGCGGCAAAGAGAACCGCAGGGCCTCGAGATTTGCAGAGTTGGTGCTCTCAGCTGGCTTTGCTCAGAACACACACCGAACCGCTGATTTGCACGCTTACAATTCTGAGAGTATTGAAAAAATTGTTTAAAGACTACTGCAGAACGGACGCTGCATTTGGGACCTTGCTGATTACCTTTCTTGCTGATCACCTTTCTCCTCCACCCCTCGCGGTACCCGCTCCGCGGGTCCCGCATCGCAAGGGGAGATTGACCATCACCGGGGGCCACTGCTGAGGGACGTGCAAGACGGAGTGGACTGAGCGAGGCGGGGCTGCGAGCGCGGGTGCTGGGACTCTGTTTCCCAGGAGCACCCGCCTGCCTGATTGTGACCACCTGGGCTGCTCTCCCCGACCCCTATCCCCCGCCCTCGAGCCTTTTTAAACTTTTGTGCCTGGACTGCCGAGCGGGACGCACTGCAGAACGGACGCTGCATTTGGGACCTTGCTGATTACCTTTCTTGCTGATCACCTTTCTCCTCCACCCCTCGCGGTACCCGCTCCGCGGGTCCCGCATCGCAAGGGGAGATTGACCATCACCGGGGGCCACTGCTGAGGGACGTGCAAGACGGAGTGGACTGAGCGAGGCGGGGCTGCGAGCGCGGGTGCTGGGACTTTGTTTCCCAGGAGCACCCGCCTGCCTGATTGTGACCACCTGGGCTGCTCTCCCCGACCCCTCCCCCCGCCCTCGAGCCTTTTTAAACTTTTGTGCCTGGACTGCCCAGCGGGACGCACTGCAGAACGGACGCTGCATTTGGGACCTTGCTGATTACCTTTCTTGCTGATTACCTTTCTCCTCCACCCCTCGCGGTACCCGCTCCGCGGGTCCCGCATCGCAAGGGGAGATTGACCATCACCGGGGGCCACTGCTGAGGGACGTGCAAGACGGAGTGGACTGAGCGAGGCGGGGCTGCGAGCGCGGGTGCTGGGACTCTGTTTCCCAGGAGCACCCGCCTGCCTGATTGTGACCACCTGTGCTGCTCTCCCCGACCCCTCCCCCCCGCCCTCGAGCCTTTTTAAACTTTTGTGCCTGGACTGCCCAGCGGGACGCACTGCAGAACGGACGCTGCATTTGGGACCTTGCTGATTACCTTTCTTGCTGATCACCTTTCTCCTCCACCCCTCGCGGTACCCGCTCCGCGGGTCCCGCATCGCAAGGGGAGATTGACCATCACCGGGGGCCACTGCTGAGGGACGTGCAAGACGGAGTGGACTGAGCGAGGCGGGGCTGCGAGCGCGGGTGCTGGGACTTTGTTTCCCAGGAGCACCCGCCTGCCTGATTGTGACCACCTGGGCTGCTCTCCCCGACCCCTCCCCCCGCCCTCGAGCCTTTTTAAACTTTTGTGCCTGGACTGCCCAGCGGGACGCACTGCAGAACGGACGCTGCATTTGGGACCTTGCTGATTACCTTTCTTGCTGATTACCTTTCTCCTCCACCCCTCGCGGTACCCGCTCCGCGGGTCCCGCATCGCAAGGGGAGATTGACCATCACCGGGGGCCACTGCTGAGGGACGTGCAAGACGGAGTGGACTGAGCGAGGCGGGGCTGCGAGCGCGGGTGCTGGGACTCTGTTTCCCAGGAGCACCCGCCTGCCTGATTGTGACCACCTGTGCTGCTCTCCCCGACCCCTCCCCCCCGCCCTCGAGCCTTTTTAAACTTTTGTGCCTGGACTGCCCAGCGGGACGCACTGCAGAACGGACGCTGCATTTGGGACCTTGCTGATTACCTTTCTTGCTGATCACCTTTCTCCTCCACCCCTCGCGGTACCCGCTCCGCGGGTCCCGCATCGCAAGGGGAGATTGACCATCACCGGGGGCCACTGCTGAGGGACGTGCAAGACGGAGTGGACTGAGCGAGGCGGGGCTGCGAGCGCGGGTGCTGGGACTTTGTTTCCCAGGAGCACCCGCCTGCCTGATTGTGACCACCTGGGCTGCTCTCCCCGACCCCTCCCCCCCGCCCTCGAGCCTTTTTAAACTTTTGTGCCTGGACTGCCCAGCGGGACGCACTGCAGAACGGACGCTGCATTTGGGACCTTGCTGATTACCTTTCTTGCTGATCACCTTTCTCCTCCACCCCTCGCGGTACCCGCTCCGCGGGTCCCGCATCGCAAGGGGAGATTGACCATCACCGGGGGCCACTGCTGAGGGACGTGCAAGACGGAGTGGACTGAGCGAGGCGGGGCTGCGAGCGCGGGTGCTGGGACTCTGTTTCCCAGGAGCACCCGCCTGCCTGATTGTGACCACCTGGGCTGCTCTCCCCGACCCCTCCCCCCCGCCCTCGAGCCTTTTTAAACTTTTGTGCCTGGACTGCCCAGCGGGACGCACTGCAGAACGGACGCTGCATTTGGGACCTTGCTGATTACCTTTCTTGCTGATCACCTTTCTCCTCCACCCCTCGCGGTACCCGCTCCGCGGGTCCCGCATCGCAAGGGGAGATTGACCATCACCGGGGGCCACTGCTGAGGGACGTGCAAGACGGAGTGGACTGAGCGAGGCGGGGCTGCGAGCGCGGGTGCTGGGACTCTGTTTCCCAGGAGCACCCGCGTGCCTGATTGTGACCACCTGGGCTGCTCTCCCCGACCCCTCCTCCCCATAGTCAGTGATTACCATATCTGGAGGCCAGTTCTCCCGCGGCGCGGGAGCGCGCGGGAGGGCGCCGGGAGAAGCCCGGGACAAGGGCGGGACCGTTTGAGGCCTAAGAGGACTGGCCTGGCCCACCCCCCTTGGTTTCTTCCACGGTTATCGCCCCTGGACTTTGACTCTAGTGAGTACCATACAGAAACCGTAACGGTCACACATTATGTGTACCCGGGGGAGTCGCAGTAAGACCGCGCTGGGTTCAACCAAGCCAAAAGGCACCTTGGACGATTTCCTTGTAAAAACCAACTTGGCAATAGATGCCGAAATCACAAAAATGCAGAAGAGGGTTTCAATTGAGCTAGATGCTGCACACAGGCTTTCCCAAACATTTGCTAATTCTAAAAAATCCTCCCTGGGAAATATTGCGTCTGCTGCATCTCCCCAACAGGTGGAACGTCCGCCTCCTTTGTTGATCCTCGCCGACGTTCATCACTCCCCCCCTCCTTCCTCCCCACCAGCATTAGACTCCTCATTTATTTTCTCCCCCATGACCGTCCAACCTAGTGAAGGTAATCCACCTACCGAGCAGGGAAACTCCACCATCTTGCCGGTTATAACTGTCCCCTCTTTCTCTGTACCAAAAAGTACAAACCTAGGTCGCCAAGCATCGAAGAGGAAAAACAATGTAAAATCTGCCTATGCTCGTAAGAAAGCCAAAGTTGCAAGGCAGCAGTTTTTCAATCATAGAAGACCTCTACCCAACGCAGGGGATCCTAAACAAACACCACCCCCAGCTCTCCACCAAAAAGGGGGTGATAGTAACCTCACTACGGCTCCTGTGGCAGAGAATCCCATTATCCTTTTAGATAATCCAACACTGGGAGGGTTAAACGAGACAGGAAGGGACAAGGATAAAGTGGGTGATGATGAAGACTTCCTCCAGACAGTCTGGGTCACTTTAAAACAACTATTGACACTCTTTGAACTCAGACTGTCACGTATTGAGAATCACTTACTTGAAATGGATAAAACGTTAGTATCCCTGGCCACGCTTAGCCTAAAACAGTTGGAAGCAACACATCCTCATATCAATGAGAGTCCACCTCTGGCTAGAAATGTGGGTATCCAACCTGCTCCAGCCTCTAACATTGGCACTAAAGCAGCTACAGCGCCTAAGGAGGTTCCTCCCGCTCCCTTGTTTCTTTCTACACCCTTGATTCTTCCTGCACCCTTACCCCCCCCCGTTATCCAAGCCCACTCCGATCCCCAAACCTAGGACACTTGTAAATGTCGCTGCCAACCCTCCAAAAATAGAGGAAAAACCCCCTAAAAAACATTTTCAGCCCAAACCCCCTCCTAGAGCCGACCAGAGGGCGAATAATCCCATTACTCCCCTTTTAGAGCGCACACCAAATTCATAACCGAATCACCAGAACTTTCGCGGAGGCTATATTGATCTCCCCCCTGAGGCTGGGCCCTATATGGCTATCTTGGCAGGAGTACCTCCGCTTGCCCCCGATATTGTTGAAACCCAGTGGTCCTTAAAAAACAAAGTGATCCACTGGTTAAACACCAATAGGCAGATCCCTCATACCAATAGGAGTAAGGTACTAATGGTCAGGAGAGTCCCTTGGGTGGGCCGTACCTACAAATCGATACCAGGAGACTGTATCGTGGTGTCATTTGCAGACCCTCACACAGCCCATCTCATCACCACATGGGACCAATACGTGACCGAACAAACCATTGTTACCAAACCCCTAACCTTTTTCTACCCTCCAAAACAGCTAGCAGAGTATTCTGGGGCTTGGTCCACAATCCACAATCATAGATGGAAGAGTCAGGGACAGGGATTGCAACCCATCAAAAATTGGTGGGAAGGTGCACACACCATGAATAGGTTTGGATGCTTAGACCAGGTTGATTGACTGGGAACTGTCGATCAAACACCCCGCTCAAGTGATCCAAACCATGCAATGATAGCCAGCAATAGCAATACATCGCCTCCCATTGTTAAGAACTTGATCCATCTGATGGTGGTTCCACCCACCTCTGCCCAGCACCCGCTCCCTGTGCGAGCCATACAACACCTAGACAGGGCACATTCCCCAGACCAGGTAGAGGTAATAGAGAGTGAGGGCCATATACATCAGGTAGATAGTGAACCGAAACACTCATTATTATCCTGGAATGTAGCAGGACTGGGCAATAAGATCAAGCATACACCCTGGTTGGAGACGGTTCAGAAGCATGGCATACTATGCCTGCAAGAAACTTGGCTGGTAGAAGAAAGGCACATCATGGGGTATCGAACATTCCATACACCCGCTGCTCCCGCCATTCAGGGCCGCAATAAAGGGGGTCTGTGTATATAGGTCTCCAATGTGGGGGATATAAAAGTGTATAATTTTCACTCTGACCAATATTTTCAAATCCTTTCTTTTAAATGGGGCACCACACAAAAGGTCATACTGGTGAACTTCTATAACAATATGCCACTAAATGAAATGGAACCCATTTTAAATAAAATGTTAAACAGCATCCATAAAGTGAGGGACCAAAACGCGGGAGACCATACAGTTATTTGGGTGGGAGACTTTAATTGTGCAGTCTGCCCACTTTCTGAGTTAGGTTTGTGCGGCCTTGCAGATCGTGAGGAGGACGGCCCTTTTCACTTCTCACACACCAAGCTGGGGTCTCTCCTCAACAGTATTATGTTTACTTTTGACCTCACTTTTGTTAATCAGGCATGCTCTCCCCCAGTTCCCTTTGCCCCAACATACAATGGAAGGGGTTATGAAACAACAATTGACTTTGCACTGATATCCCCCACCCCGCCCAACTTTATAACCTCTTGGGAGATAGGGGAAGATCCAATGAGTGACCATTACCCTATTATCTTTGGGGTTAGGCTCCCAGTGGAGAAACCAAAGGAACCTAGCGGCCCACTGTATCCATTGGAGGTCACCTTAACAAAAATAAACGGCTATGTGCTAAAGTGGGAGAAATTGAACCCCACCAACTTCTTCCACAATTTAATATTATCCTGTTTTGCAGACATATTCGTCTGCTTAGAAGAAGATGCGGAACCCAAGGCGATCATGGCAGCTTTCGCCAACATACAGGAGTACACAAAAGGCGTTCTAACTAAGAGCCATAAAAAGGAGGGGAAACGTGCATCCGGGTGGTTTGATTCTAGGTGCACAGCTGCCTTAAAGAACTTGAAGAAAGTTTTAAACGCCATCCCGAAAAACAGGGCCCAAATCTCTGAGGCTAGACGAGAGTACAAGAGAGAAATTAATCTCCGGAAAGCAACCATGAAAAAGGAGGCCTGGGAAGCATTGGGAGAAGCGGCCAGGAACAAGGACACCAACCTTTTCTGGAAAGTGATAAGATCAGTATACAACCCAAAACATACTGATAATTGCATAGATGTAGCAATTACAGCAGAGCTCTGGGTTGAACATTACGGGAAACTCTACACCAACAGACAGGGGAATAACATGAATCAACAAAAGGCACTTTCATCCTCGAACAATTTCACGCGAGATCATCAGCAAAGTGATCCCCCAGTTTCTCCGTATCCAATTGATTTGGTCTTCACCACCCTAGAAGTCGAAAATGCAATCAGGGAAAGTCCTTCAGGGAAAGCTCCTGGTCCGGACCACACACCAGTGGATGCCTATAAAACAAACTTGGAATTCTGGGCTCCGCTCTTAACGAACGTTTTGAATATGGGAAACAAATGCGGCTTAATTAAGACCTGGTCAGATGCTATTGTGGTCCCCATCTTTAAAAAGGGAAACAGGGACGATCCGGCTTGCTACCGTCCCATATCCTTACTAGACGGCCTCATGAAAATTGCAGGAAGGATCGTCCTAAAGAGGATTCGGCACTGGGAGACAGAAAATAAGGTTATCTCGGAACTCCAATATGGATTCCGTAAGGGACTGGGCACCCAGGAGCAATGTCTAAATCTGTCCTTACTAATGTCCAAATATACTGAGGCCAAAAAAGGGGATCTGTTCGTTACATTTGTTGACCTTAGCTCAGCATTCGATTGTGTGGATCATCTGCAGCTCTGGTCAACATTGGAGCTCATTGGGGTGGATCCCACCATAGTGGTCTTTATTAAAGAACTTTATAGAGATGCTGGCGCCAGGGTGAGGTTTGGGACCCAGGGGCAATGTACACAGAAATTTCCCATAAATAGAGGGGTTAGGCAAGGTTGTATACTCGCGCCCCTTCTATTTAGCTTTTATATTAATTCTGTTGTAGAACATCTAACAAATCTCCAGAATGACTATCCAGCTGTCAATGGTAGGCCTGTACCAATCCTATTATACGCCGATGATGCGGCTATTATGTCTAGGACTAGGGTAGGGTTGCAGAGAGCGGTAAGAGAATTCTCGTCCTACATGGGGAAAAGAAATTTGAAAGTGAACACCTCAAAAACTTTCTCCATGCCGTGCACCCAAAAGAGTAAAAGGCCACAATGTTCGATATACCTTGACGAGCAAAGAATCGAGACCACAGACACTTTTTGTTATCTGGGTGTTGTCTTTGAGAGAAAAGGAGCATGGAAACAGGCAGTATCGGCTAGGAGGCTTGCTTTTACCCGTGCTATTGGTGCCCTGAGAACTTTTGCAGCGAAAATCGGGGGCAAACCGATTGTTGAGATGATACAGATTTACCAAGCAAAGTGTGTAGCGACAGTCACTTATGGAGCAGGCGTATGGGGCTTTGAAGACGTGTCCTCACTCCAAATTTGCGAGAATCTTTTTATTCGTTACTTATTGGGGGTGAGCAAATCTACTTCAACTTTTATCACTCACATTGAGACTGGCCTCAAATACCTTAGCGACTTCATAAAGCTGTCACCGTGTTTGCTTTGGCACAAAATTTGGACTACCAGGGAATGCCAACTTAATAGAGAACTCATCACGGATTGCATGAGCTTGGATGCCGCATCCAAAATAAAATGGTTGCGACATGTCCGGTTGATGTTCGCCAAGATTGGTTGTCCTGAATACTATGATGACCCAGAGTCCCTAGAAAATCTGTCTAGGTCATCTCTCAAAAAACTTTTACTTACTCACCTGGAAGGTGTTAGATGGGATGCTGAGAAACTCAAAAATACCACCTTGAGCTACCAAAGAATCACTCCCACCGAAGGACTGCAATTGTACCTCAGGACCGAAACTGCACCTTATCCTCGTATGCTTCTCACCATGCTGCGCCTAGGCACCTTTTTCCGTATGGTCACTCTCCCAAAACAAAATGACTGGACTGCCCCGAACCTAATTTGCCCATGCGATGATCACTCATCACAAAGTAATATTCATATTATCTTCTTTTGCAATTTGTATTCTGCCCCAAGGAAATTGTACCTATTACCTCTTTTAAAACACTGGGGCATAAGAACATGCAAAGACGCTTACTACAAATTACTTTTGCTAGATGAGGCGTATGTCATCTTTGTCGTCTCACGATTTTTAATGTCAGTGATGAAATATAGAAATTCTATGATATAACCCTTACATGTTTTAACTTTTGTATATGTTTTTTCATGAGGTCAACTATAGTAATTTCATCATTGACTCTTATCACTTGGAAAACTGTTTTTTAGAGTCTTATAAAAATTTCGCTGGGGATAACTTTTTAAACTTGCTGTATAAAATGTACTTGTATGCTTTTATGATTTTCTCAAACAAATCGAATAAAGCTAAATTTGAATTTGAATTTGAACTTGCAGATCGAGAAAGAAGTCGCCATCACGAACTGGAACTGGCGAGGTTGAAAATCGAAGGCGAACTAAGACTAACTGAAAAGAAGCTAGCCGTAGAGCAGTTACGGGTTCAAGGAGAACTCGAGGAGAAGAAGCTCCAACGGGAGCAGGAAGACCGACGACTCCAGCTGGAGCACGAGCGAAGCCTGAAAGAACTGGAACTCAAGGACCGGAGAGAAGAGACCCGACCCCCGGGGCCCGGAGAGGCCGCGCCCCTGACGGAACGAAAGGTCCACATCCCCAAGGATGTGGTCAAAGAATATTACAAGAATGATGACATTCAACAATGGTTCAAGGCCTACGAGGTCGCCATGACCTCCCACGAGTCCCGCAGAAGGATTGGGGGGCCGGGTTGTGGGGCCGATTCTTGAGCGAGGGGAGAGATACCCTGCTCGACCTACCATCCTCCATGCAGACCTCATACAGCCACATGAAGGAGGCCCTCCTCACAAGGTACGGCCTCACCCCAGAGATGTACCGCCAACGGTTCCGGGACTGTGTGAAGATTCCTGGCACCACGTGGGTGGAATATGTGAACTTTTTTAGTTGTGCGTTTGATGGGTGGATCAAGGGCAGCAAGGTCACCACCCTAGACGAACTAGCTGACCTCATGTTGTGGGAACACCTGGCTTCGAACTGCTTTGTAGAGCTACGCCAGCACCTGCTCGACAGCAAGCTCACAGATCCGAGGAAGCTGGCTGTCGAGGCAGATCGCTGGGTGAACACCCGGGTCTGCCGGGGCCCCGTAGGAGAACACTCCCGCTCTAGTCAGGGTCCCCAGCGCCAGCGAGGGGGGGAACCAGGGGGGACAGAGAGAATCCCAGTCCAGTACGCCCAAGGTCCAACCCCCGAACTTCCCAGCACCCCCGCCAGCTGTATCCGGTCCCCCGGTTAGACGAGCGCACCGGGTGACCATTACCTGTTTCCGTTGCCAGAAGCCTGGCCATTATGCCAATGACCCCGAGTGCCCCATGGCCCCGCGCGTCCCCGCTGCAGCGCCCCCAGCCCGACAGATGGTCAATGTCGCCCTAGGGGAGGAAATCGAGGAAGAAGGAGAATGGGAGCAGGAGCCCGTAGCCATGGCCTTAGTTTCCCTGGGAGATAGAGAGATGGTCTCCGGGAATCCCCTACCCCCCAACACGAAGAAGTATAGGCAGATTGTCACGATCAATGGCCAGCAGGCCGAAGCCATTCGCGACACCGGGGCGAGTATTACCGGTGTCCTCAGCCACTTAGTCCGGGAGGATCAGATCCTCCCCCATGTCTTTTGCCCAGTCCTTTCCGCAGACAACGTTGAGAGCCTATGTCGAGTGGCCCTGGTACCCTTCGAATGGGAAGGAGTAGAAGGCAAGTTGAAGGTCGCAGTACGAACCGCCCAGCTGGTTGACTGCCTCCTGGGGAATGATTTGGAGAGTTCCCCATGGCAACAAGTTGAACGGCGGACACACTTAGGAATGATGGGCCTCCCCGAGTGGGTGTGCGACACCACCCGATCCATGACAGCCCGACTGCCCCCTCCCGGGGAAGCCGAGGACACCCCACCTGAAGAGAACCGGATCGACCCCGTCGAGGTCCCAGATGTCTCCCCACGAGGAGAATCTGTCCCCACCGACGAACCCCTACCTTCTGACCCCCCACAAGATGTGTTCCGCTACATCTTGGCCCTCCGGAACCAAACGAGGAAGTTCCGAGAGCTAGCCGAAGCCAACCTGGAGGCGAGCCAGGAAGAAATGAAGCGCTGGTACGACCAGAATGCCACTCTGGTCGAGTTCCAGCCGGGCCAGCAGGTATGGGTCATGGCCCCAGTAAAACCGTGCGCCCTCCAGGACAAGTGGACAGGTCCCTTCAAAGTCATTGAGAGAAAGAGTCAGGTCACATACTTGGTGAACGTCCAGTCCCCCCGGGACCCCCTTCGGGGCCTGCACGTGAACCGCCTCAAGCCTCACTTCGTGCGGACGGAGTTGAGTTTTCTGTTGGCCACAGATGACGGGGCAGAGGAGGAGTCCGATCCTCTCCCCGACCTCCTGTATACCAAGGAGAAGGATGGCTCCGTGGAAGGAGTGCACCTCTCTCCGGCCCTCACGCCCCAGCAGCGCGAAGACTGCCGCCAGCTCCTGGGGCAGTTCTCTGATTTGTTCTCACTTGTCCCCAACGTCACCGACTGGTGTGTCCACGACGTGGACACCGGAGACAGCCCGCCGGGGAAGCACAGAGCCTACCGAGTCCCTGATCGAGTCCGGTCCTGCATCCAGGCCGAGGTCTCGAAGATGTTGACCTTGGGGGTGATCGAACCCTCAGACAGCCCCTGGGCCAGCCCAGTGGTGCTGGTCCCGAAAGCAGCCGCCCCCGGTGTAGCCCCGGAACTACGATTCTGCGTGGACTACCGGGGCCTCAATGAAGTCACCCGAGCAGACGCTCACCCCATTCCCCGAGCAGACGAGCTCATCGACCGTCTCGGGGCTGCTCGTTTTCTCAGCACCTTCGATTTGACCTGCGGGCACTGGCAAATTGCGCTCACAGAGGGAGCCAAGGAGTAGTCTGCCTTCTCAACCCCGGATGGGCACTATCGTTTCGCGTAATGCCCTTCGGGATGAAAAATGCCCCGGCCACTTTTCAGCGACTGGTAAACAGAGTCCTGGCTGGGCTGGAAGAGTTCAGCGCCGCATATCTGGACGATATTGCGGTTTTCAGTACCGAATGGAGTGAGCACCTTCGGAAGGTGTTGACGGCCCTGCGCCAGGCAGGCCTCACAGTGAAAGCGAGTAAATGCCAAATTGGCCAAGGTTCGGTGGTTTACCTGGGGCACCAGGTCGGAAGTGGGCAGGTCGCCCCTCTGCAGTCTAAGATCGACGCCATCTTAGCCTGGGAACCACCCACCTCTCAGACCGAGGTCCAGGCCTTCCTGGGCCTCACCGGCTACTACCGGAGATTTATCCGAGAGTAAGGCAGCATTGTAGGCCCCCTCACCGAACTCACCTCCAAGAAGCACCCCAAGCGTGTGCAATGGACCCCCGCCTGCCAGGAGGCGTTCGACGCCCTGAAAAGAGCCATGTGCACCGCTCCGGTGCTCCAAGCCCCCGACTACTCCCAGGAGTTCGTGGTACAGACCGATGCCTCCGAGCACGGGTTCGGAGCGGTACTGTCCCAAGTCAATGCCCAAGGCCTAGACCAGCGTCTGGCTTTCCTCAGCCGACGGCTGACGCCCAGAGAACAGAGGTGGAGCACTATCGAGCGTGAGGCGTTCGCCGTAGTCTGGGCCCTCAAGAAATTACGACCTTACCTGTTCGGTCCCCATTTCAGGGTCCAAACAGACCATCGCCCCCTGCGCTGGCTCATGCAGATGCGTGGAGAAAACCCCAAACTACTGCGATGGTCAATCTCCCTCCAGGGGATGGATTTCACAGTAGAACATCGCCCAGGTGCAGACCACGCCAACGCTGACGGCCTCTCTAGGTTCTTCCGCCTCAGCGAAGAGAACCCCCAAGAGTATGGGTAGTTCTCTCCGGCTTTCAGCTGGGGGGACGCGTGTTGGACCCGGCCGCCTAGTGTGGCCCACCGAAGCCCAGCACATACCCTGACCCGTGCACATCCCTCACATCCCACGTACCCGGCCTAGCCAACCCTTCCCTTTTAGGGCACAAACATGCATGAACCCGGACATCCCCGTCCGTGCCCTAAATTTTAACGGCTTAGCCGACCCTTCCCTCTAGGCCACACACACACGACCCCGGACATTCCCGTCCGTGCCCTCCATTTTCCCCAGCACCACGAGGCCCGTGTGCCCACCTTCGAGCACCTAAGATGGCCGCCCAGCCCCAGCGCGGCCCAGGCCTAGCGGCGCCACCCAGTCTGGAAAACAACGCGCTTCATCGAGTGAGAGAGGGAGGAGCAGTATCTCTCACACCTTCGACCTCCCCCTGGGAGATGGGTTTCGATCCCCCCTCCGGCCTCCCTGAGGGCCGGCTCCACGCCTGCTGTGTGTCTGGGACTCCTCCCGAACCGGTCCTGAAAGGATCAAAGGACGACATGGCAGGAAACCCCAACCAGCAACCCCCAGGTGTCAAGACCCCTTCTGGACAGACTCTGGACATCAAAGCGGAGGTGGACTATAACCAGGGGTGCTCTGGGCCTATCTGGCAGATTCGATTCTGGAACGACGAGAGCCCTGCTGACATGGTTGCGGCTCCCCTGGTAGAGAAGGACTTCTGCCGAACCCTCTGAGCCCTGCTGAGTGACTCGCGGCTCCCCTGCAAACTTGGAACATCTGAGCCCTGCTGAGTGACTCGCGGCTCCCCTGCAACTTTGGAACACCTGAGCCCTGCTGAGTGACTCGCGGCTCCCCTGAACTCATAAGAACTCCAACCTTTTGCTTGAGCCCTGCTGAGTGACTCGCTGCTCCTACAACACTCCCGGTCCAGCTGGACCCTAACGATCGCATCGTATACCCCGGCTCGAGGATTGTGAGCTGTGCGCCGGATACGCAACTACAGGTGACCCTGATCCACAAAGACTGTCCCGCTACCCTTTACCCTACCGAGACTCTTGAGCCCTCGTGCTCCCTTGTATATATTGCAACCTGCCTGATCATAAAGATCCTTCGATATTTAGATAAAGCTCTATTCTTAAGAATCTACGGTGTGGTGTCTCTTTGTCGTGTGGTGCTTGTGCAGCGTGTACGATCCTAGATTTGAGGCTCTTCCTCCTGAGGAGTCTCTCGCCAGTGCTCGGCTACGATACTTCGAGGGTAGATCCTAGGGTGACCGGGTCCACTTCCTGGCTCCCCTGAGGTCGCCTTCTAACATTCCTGAAGTGAATTGAATGTGAGGACTGTGCCTTTCTCCCAGATATCTTTAATCTACATAATCCCGATGAGGTCCCACTTTTCGAACCCCCTAGATTTCCATAGGCTCCCCAACTTCTCCAAACTCCACAACGGGGTGGAGAGTGTGAGTCTCCCCTCCCACCTGAGGTGCCTATTCGTCTCGTGCCACACCTGAACGGCGTGTGCTGTTGCTCCCGCGAGGGGAAACCGACGAGGTCCAGCATAGAGCGCTCTAGTGAAATCGCCGCCCAGGACTTGCCAGCGGTCCATATCATACCCTGGGCCCCTGGGGGGGGCCCGTATATTGCATGATTCACCCCTGCCAACTGGGAGGCCCAGTAGTATTTCTGTAGGTCCGGCAGGCCTATCCCCCTGTCATACAATTCACAAAAAGATCCCTGTACCAAGGACAGATAGTATTGTCTATCTACTCAACATGAGTATACACTGTTCTGGAAATATTAATACAATGGGCAAGAAACAACCCCCTTTCTCTTCACAGTGAGGTGTGTTTTCTCTAATGTCTTGCTGTCCACAACAAACCAATGTTTGTATCTAAAAGACCTAAAAAAGTTTCAGTATGCAATATTAGGCTACCAGCCGTTTTAATTCACCAGTACACACTAATACGAAGAATAAAGATATATAGTGAGTGTGTCCGGTGATGAGAAAGGGGCATAGAATTGGTAACATCTGCCAAGTTCCCCGAGGGTTGTCCGCCCGTGAGGTGCCTTCCTTCCCACCACACATTTTTTCATTTTCTTTATCTGTCTGATTGAGGGCAGACATCATTGGGCACGTTGAGTTGATTGCACCCTGAAACTTTTTTAGGTCTTTTAGATACAAACATTGGTTTGTTGTGGACAGCAAGACATTAGAGAAAACACACCTCACTGTGAAGAGAAAGGGGGTTGTTTCTGGCACATTGTATTAATATTTCCAGAACAGTGTATACTCATGTTGAGTAGATAGACAATACTATCTGTCCTTGGTACAGGGATCTTTTTGTGAACTGTTTGACTAGAGTGGAGGGCGATCCCCTTTGTACCTTTGTGTTCCCTCTGGGCTCCTTTGTGTTATTGCTATCCCCCTGTCATACCAGGGGAGAGTGAGTTGGGAGAACGCTATACGTGGTCTGGAGGACCTCTATCTCCCTAAAGTAGGATGCAGGTACCAAATCCATCGAGTTCTGGAGCGCGTATAAAAACCGGGAAGGGCCAACATCCTAAAAAGCATTGCTCTGCCCAGAAGTGAGAGCGGAAGCGCCTTCCAGCGCGCCACATCCCTCCTTAACCTAATCAAGGGGGCGCCAAGATTATTACCATATCGTAGTTCTATTTTTTTTTTTTAATAGGTAAACCGTTTTCTGCTCCTTGTTCTCTTTAAAACAGATGCTAGCCGATATGCCTATTACGCTGGTTTGATATTCAGCCTAGCACACTAGGTCAATGTCTGGAAGCATAGGACGAGGTCACTTTCAGAACTTGGAATTGAAACATTTAGTTGGTGTTAAATGCTAGAAAGAGCATTGCCCATCCATGGAGCCAGAGTTCCGTCCGCCATGGCATGTTTACTGTGGAAGGCTTTGGGAACCAATGACATTCAAGTAAAAAAATACAACTTCTTATCAACTTGGCTGCCTGTCCTGCATGACATGGTGGGTGTTCATAGAAAACTGGCTTCTCAAGCTAGACAGGGGGCACTGGGGATGTTTCTACTAATTTAAGAGATAGTTTGGTTGATAAACAAGACATCTGTCCCTATCTTTCATTGCAGTGTACAGAAGAAGGAGTTCGTCAATTTCTGAAACACCTAGTAGCTGACATCGAGGCGACAGATAAAATTATAACAGAGCAGCAATTTGCCAACAGTTATGTGTTTAGGTACATTTTCACTGCATTAGGGCCCTTAAAATGAAAACACAAGTTTTTTAAGAAAGCTAACGTGAGGGTGTAACTTCCCTCAGATGATCTGGAGGTTCTGTAGTCATTAGCCAAAGGAATGAAACCAAGTGAAACTACAGAGTTTTAGGTCAAAAAGTGACTGAATTAGCTAAAGAATGCCCATCACCCATAGATTGAAGGATGCGGCTGGTAACATATCTCTGCAGGTTTCGTTTAGCGATCAGTGGATTGAATTATGTTAGTTAGTCTGTTTGTGTATCTTTAAATGTTTAATCAAACGTATAATCATTTTTAGACCTGGATGTGTGTAATCCCTTTGTCGCACCAGTGCCTTGTTCCCTACCACTGTTTATAAATTGATTAATTGATGTTAAAATACATTTTAGTCATTGATGTTTTCTTCTGTGCTATTGTTGATTCAATTTCATGGAATATTCATTAATTCCGAAATAAATATGGTTTGATTCATTCACTCAAATTCTGTCAGCTCTTCTGTGATTTTTTTATTTAGGACAATGAATGGTTAAAGTGTATGTCTAGGGTGGAGGTGTTCAAACTGGGGTGTGCCCCTTTGGGGGTTCTCTGGTGATCCCAGATGGGGCGCCAGGCTCTGGCCAAAAAAACATGATACTGATAACAGTGCTTGATTTTTAGCTGAAAATACTGAGCAGCAGTAAGCTGCTCTCCAATGGGCCGTCACTAACATGTTTTGTCGTTTATATCCTAGCTGGGAGTATGTGTCAAAAGGGACGGAACTCCAAATGTTCTTCAAAACCTCCACCCTCGCTTCAAATAAACTCACTGTGGCTACTTGTACCCGTTACTAGAACATTGGAATGTTGGGAGCTCCATTGAAGACAACCGAGTAGCTCCGGGCTTGTAATGGCTGGTATAAGTCCGGAGCTCCAACATTCCAATGTTTGTCTTCATGTTTCTCACTTTTTAATTTAGAACATTCTACCCTCAGTGGTTGGAATGTTCTAATACCCTTTAGCCTTTCTGCCTCAGGGTATGCCGGTTGTTAAAGGCCCTGAACCTGAGTTTTAGGCCCGAGCCGCAGGCCCTCGGCAGCGGGCTATTAAGCTATAGTAAGGCCTGCCTGACTAGAACAGTAAGTTGGGAAATCATGGATTTGATTGTATTTTTAAAACAGAATGTGAGAAGTTGGCCTGATATATGATGCTCACTAGTTCTATTGATCACCTTGTAACATGCCAAGCAACCCTTATGGTGTTGGTTGTAAGTCAACCTTATAGGCCAGCTATCCTAGTGGTAGCGTGGACAGAGCAGTCTTAGGCTAAACTCGAGAGGGCATGTGGAGCCAGCTGTTTTACCATATGCAACCCCTTTTAATATCAATTGAAAGGCCACCACACAGGATATATATCGAAAATATATATGTCTTTATTTCTAAAACAATCCCCTATAAACCATATACTAAACAAGTGGTGTTAGAACCACGAATCAAACAGTGGTAAGGCCTAGGGCCTTGGGAATCGCTGGGGCTACACTGAGCTAACAATGGTTAGTGAACAGGAGGCCCACGGGATGCGTGTGCAGTGATGAAAATTACACGCGTGCACTCATTGGAAACAATGGGTGCGTAAAAGTCACAAAGTTAAAGATTGGGAGTCTTCCGGATGGTCTAGAACCTAACTACTTGAAACTTAGACACTAGGAGTGTTACACTACACAGGAGCACCAGAGTGCCAGCGTTACCTCATCCACAGGAAGTGGGTGCATAGGTGCCAAAGTGTGTCAGGTTTCTTCGTGGAGTTCTATGGAGCCTTGGAGAAAAGAGGCTGCAGGCGACCAGGCGAGAAGAGTTCCGGTGGATCCTAGGGTGGATCGAAGATGTTGAAGACCTGAAAGCAGAGGAGACAGAGTCTGGGTCACTAGCCAGTGACCAGGAAGGAACCAGGCGATGTCGGGATGCAATCAGGTGATGTTGAGAAGCTTGTCTCTTCAGCCACATGGACCAGGAGGCGTCGACGACGACCAAAAGTCAGGCACGGACTGTCCCACGAAGGCTCTCGCTGTCGGCGGTGTCGGCTTCAAGATCAGAGCAAATAGGCCTTGGCAAATACAAGCCACGCAGGAAACGAAGTTGGCTTCTAATCAGACCAGCAAGGTCTGAGCGGCTGCTTCTTTTCACAGAAGCAAGGGCCAGTCTGGAGCAACAAGCCCAGTGGTGGAAAATCACAGTTTACTCGCCAAAATGGCCACTAGCCAGCGGGCAAGTGACCGGGTAGGCGCGTTGAGCAGGAAAACGCAAAAGGGCCACACGCAGAACTCGTGGATGGTGCAGGGCTGATCTTTGCTGCAAAAGCTGCTATGGGCTGGGGCTTCTCAAACTCCAAAGCACAGCGTCGAGGAGGCCTCGGGTGTTGCACAGAAAGAGCTTGCCCATCCATGGAGCCAGAGTTCCGTCCGCCATGGCATGTTTACTGTGGAAGGCTTTGTGAACCAATGACATTCAAGTAAAAAAATACAACTTCTTATCAACTTGGCTACCTGTCCTGTATGACATGGTGGGCGTTCATAGAGAACTGGCTGGCCATCTTGAAAAGTCCATGACCTGCTAACTGCAGGTCGTGGACTTTTCAAGATGACCAGTCCCACGTCTCTCGTCGCCTCCACTTGTTCTCAGCTTTGCAGGGACTGTGGATCGGGCTGTTGGATATCTGGGAATCTGGTTCTTGTCAGGCTCTGGGCTCCGGCGGGAGGCGGCGGCAAAACAAGTCGCTGATCGCTGGATGGTGCCTGCAGCTGCAGGGTGGTCACTCCTTGACCACAATGGAGATTCTTCAGTCTTCTTCTTTGGAAGTCGAGTGGTGAAGGTCCAGAGTTTCGTATCAGAGTTTCAGTCAGGATAATCTAAAGTCTTGGGACACAGCTCCTACCTATATACCAAATCTAGGGGCTGGATTACCTACTAGGTCCCTCCTATGGGTGGAACCAGGAACGGGGGTGGTTACACCCCTTTTCCTTTGTCCAGTTTCGCGCCAGATCTGGGGCTGGAGAGCCCCAGCACCGGTCTGAACTGGCATATGCACAGGACACCTTGTGTGCCCCAGGCAATGTCTAATTCTTTTCAGCCCTCCCCATCCCACTACACAAAATCCTGTCTGGGGTGGTGATAGCACCTCCCAAGGCAGGAAACCCTTTGTCCAAGCCTCCCTCGCTGGAAGGACTCCCAGCAGCAGGAGGTCAGACTTGTGTCTGTGGTGGCAGCATCCATTTTGTAATGCTGAGGCTCTGTTTAACTTTAACCGGGGTTCGTGTTAGGTGCATGTTGGGTCCCTCTATAAGGGTGGAATGCTACCCCCGTCGCCAGAACTGGTGAGGGGGTAGTATTCCAAATCGTATGACACCTTACTCGAAATGTTTTGATAAAGCCAATCCAAAGTTAGCAATAACCACGAGGATTATAATGCACTTAAGAGTATATGGTATGGCTATATCCTTGAACAGCTATAAAGACATGGTTCCGAAAGCTGCAGACAGGCTCAGCTCATGCTAGAGCACCATCTCACATAAAACCAAGCACTCTGCCTCCAGGATTATTAAGGCCTGCCAAATCATGGGGACAGAGAGTCACTTCTGTCGTCTCCCTCAGAGATTCAAGAATAGTCCTGGATTATTTTAAGCGAGGGTAACAGAGTTACTACAAACTTATGATGACGAAGCATTGTCATATGTCGATGCCATCTATCTGACAGATGATGACTTGGATAGGCACTTGAACAGGGTGAACACCATTATATTGGGCTTCGCCTGTGAAGGGTATAAATTAAATTTTAAGAAATCAAATATTGCCCACCTCAATGTCCTTTTGCTAGGATACAAACTTTCAAGTGAAGGCAAAAGACTGGCAGCAAACTTTCTAGAGAAATGAGCGATGCTCCAACCTCCAAAAATGCTGAAAATCTTACAGTTGATTCTAGGTTTCCTGAATTTCGGAAGAACTTACATTCTAAATTACGCAGAAAGGGTAAAACCTCTCTACGCATTAATCAAACCTGATTTTAAAACAGTTAATTGGACAAAAAAACACACTGAAATTTTGCGTTCATTGCAAACAGACATGTTAGCGACAAAACATTTGCAAACACGCGTAAACATACGCAACTTAGTGATCCAAATCATTCCAGGACAATGCGGATTCACGTACTTAACTTTTAACGAAGGTGAAAAAGTACCAATAGCTTACAAATCACATTTGTACACACAAGCAGAAATGAAATTCACTTCTACAGAAAAAATTCTGGCAGCTGTTCAAACTGCTGTAGCGAAAGAGAGAGCCCTCGCACAGGGTAAGCGCATTATGGTCATTACACCTGCACCTGCCTTAGAGGTAGTGACAAAAGCGAGCATTCCTAATGCTAAAGCTTTACATCCAAAATGGATACAATGTGTTAATTCTCTTGCTGCGACAGACGTTGACTATGACTATGTTTTTGAGCCTTTTTTGAAAACACAAGCATTTTTACAATACGAACAAGAATGTCCTCTGCCTACTGAAATTCTGCCTCTAGAACAGTATGAATGTATCATGCATAGTGACGGATCAGCTCAACCTGCTACGGAGGGTAAACAAGCCTATAGTGCAGCCTGCGCGACCGTTAAAGGTCGTTGGCGTGATGGCAAATTCCGACCAATGGTCTCTAAAACTCAATCTCTAAGAGATTGTACAGCTCAGCGAGCTGAACTACAAGCATTCAAGATGGCGCTTGGGAATACGGACCGCGAATTCCCCACACTCATAGTGTGCGATTTGCATTATTGTGTTCAATCTTACAATGAATACTTCCAAAACTGTATTCAAAACGGTTACTAAGATGCAAAGGGTGGCACAATTAAGCAGAAGTTGCTTTGGGAACAAATAGTTCAGTTACAACAAGAACTACAAAACACTCATGTGATACATAGGCTGAGTCATCAACGTGATGGCGTTCACCTTGCAGGGAAATCATTGGCTGATGAAGCCGTGAAGGCAGCTGTGCAAACGGCTTCCGTAGCTGCAATCACTCATTCAAAAACAAAAATAAACGGCAAAATAATGTTGCCTGTCAATGCTTTAAGCAAAGGCATTAAACATTACCAAAAGGGTTTCCACTCAAATACTCATACATAACTGATGCGAACAATGTTCCGTTTGCTCATATCCCTAGAGTGGGGGATAGAGTAATTTCAAAAATGAAACATAGATTAGGTCTAATCTGCAGCAGCACATGAAGGGTTCGCCTCTGCACATGCACGTGTTCCCGCCACAGTGCCATTATTAAAGCAGAGACACTGGTGGCCATGCATGAGGAAACAAACCAGAAGGAAAATGCTACTTACCAGTATGCATCTGTTCTTGGCATGTAGAGCTGCAGATTACCACACTGTGCATTAGATCACCACCTGATGTTGGGCTCGGATGATTGCATGTTGTTGTCGTATTGGAAGAAGTCTTTTGTAGTCACGAGATAGGTGATTCCTTCCTTGGACGATAGTGCGCATGGGCATCGGCTCCATCCTTAGATTGTTTTTCGCCATGATGGGAAATGATGGAGTTAGTAGAAGTAAATAGAAAGATGTCCATGCATGTGCATCTAAGTAAGATGAAAACTGGAACAGATACAGGTCCCGGGGAGGCGGGAGGGCGTGTAGTATTCTGCAGCTCTACATGCCAAGAACAGATGCATACCGTTCGAGGCATATGAGCTGCAGATACTACACTGTGCATTGATTTTGCAGCAGTGTGTCCCTAGAGGTGGTCACCTGTATCTGTTGCAGTAGTTTGAAAGAGTTTTAAGGACAGCTTGGCCTACTGCAGCTTGCTGCTTGGATTTTACATCAACACAGTAGTGTTTAGTGCTGCCTTGCATATGCCTTCTAGGGGGATGTTCCCTAAGAAAGCCAAAGAGGTTCCTATTTTGCGTGTGGAGTGCGCTTTAGGAGGAACTGTTAATGTACATTTTGCTTTTTGATAGCATATTTGTATACATTTGACAATCCACCTTGCAATTCCACTCTCAGAGATGGGGATGCCTTTATGTGGTGGAGAGAAAGATACAAACAATTGTTTTTTTAAATTAAGATTTAGTCCTATCTATATAGTAGAGAAGAGCTCTTTTGACATCTAGTGTGTGTAGAGCTCTTTTTGCTAGAGTCAGGGTTTTAGAAAAACACAGGTAACTCTACAGATTGGTTTAATGAAAAGGAGTAATGACTTTTGGAAGGAATTTAGGATTAGTTCTCAGAACCACTTTGTTACGATGTAGCTGTAAAAAAGGTTCTTGTATTGTGAAAGCTTGTATCTCACTAACTCTCCTAAGAGAGGTAATAGCAATAAGGAAAGCTGTTTCCCATGTGAGGAATTGCAGTCCACATTTGTGTAAAGGTTCAAAAGGTGGTCCCATGAGTCTTGTAAGAAGAACATTTAGGTTCCACACTGGAGAAGGTGGTAACCGGGGGGAATGATTCTTTTTAATCCTTCCATAAATGCTTTAATAGCGGGTACTCTAAAAAGAGACAGATGTTGTCTGTTTTGTAAATATGCTGCAATTGCTGCAAGGTGCAGGCGTATGGATAAATATGCCAAGTTACATCTTTGTAAATGTAAAAGTAAAAGGTAGCAATTGATATCCTGAATAGAAGCATCCAGGGAATCTATTTGGTTATTGTTGCAATAAATGGCAAATCTCTTCCAGTTAGCAGCATAACAAGCTCTTGTAGTAGGTGTCCTGGCCTCTTTAATAATGTTCATACAGTCTGGAGGTAGGTTAAGATAACCAAACTCTAAGACTTCAGGAGCCATATCGCCAGATTCAGTTGATTTGGATCTGGATGTCTGATGTCTCCAAGGTTCTGCGTTAGCAGAGATGGTGTTAGGCTTAACTTTTGGTGTGGAGCTAGAGAGAGTCCTAACAGTGCGGTGAACCATATGGCGTGACAATATGGGAGCTACCAGGATTAATTTGAGAGACTGTTGTGTGAGCTTGCGTACTACTAGTGGTATTAGTGGTATTGGCGGAAAAGCATACGCAAATCTGCCCGACCAGTTCATCCATATCGAATTGCCCTTGGACAGCGGGTGTGGAAACCTGGTGGCGAAGGTTGGGCATTTTGCGTTTTCGTGTGTGGCGGACATATCTATGTCTGGATGTCCCCACTTGTGAAAGAATGGTTGAAGAACTTGTGGATGTAGTTCCCATTTGTGAATTTGTTGTGTCTGCCGACTCAACAGATCGGCTATCTGATTGAAGGAAGAGGTGTGGCGCCGCGGCTAGGGCGACTGACGCTGGAATCTGGGGATCACGGTTCGATCCCTGGCACTGGCGGCAGATTAGCCCAGCACCATGTAACTCGGGCAATAGCTTGCTTAATCTTCCCGACGGCCCCCAGCGCCTAGAGACCCTTGCGGGTGATTGTGCGCTTTACAAATGTGGATTTATTATTATTTATTATTGTAAACTCCTGGAAGGTGCTCTGCCAACAGATATATGTTTTGTGGAATGGCCCATCTCCAAATGTTCTGTGCGAGCTGGGACAGTTGTAGAGATTGTGTCCCCCCCTGTTTTTGTATATAACACATGGCTGTCATGTTGTGGTCTGGATTAAGACTGCTTTGTTTTGTACTTGCAGTTGGAATGTTTTGAGTGCTAGGAATATTGCTAGCAGCTCTAGATGGTTGATATGGAGCAGTCTTTGTTGAGTGGTCCATTGCCCTTGAGTTGTATGATGTAGGAGATGGGCTCCCCATCCTGTGAGAGATGCGTCTGCTGTGAGTACTATTTGTGGAACTGGTTCGAGGAACGGCCGCCCCGTGTCAAGATTTTGGTGTTCCACCACTGCAGAGAGCGATGTGTGCGGCTGTCTACCAACACCAGGTCTGTTAGTTGCCCTTGAGCCTGGTTCCATTGTTGTGCTAGACATTCCTGTAACGGACGCATCTGCAGTCTTGCATATGGTACTATGAAAATGCAAGATGCCATCATGCCTATCAGTCTCATGAACACATTGGATGCAGAGATTGTTGATGTTGGAAGACTGTGACTAAGGACTGAATGTTCTGTATTCTTGCTGGACTGGGATACGCTAGAGCTGTAGACGTGTTTATTGTATCCCTTAGACACTGATGTATATGAGAGGGTTGCAGGTGTGACTTGGTGTAGTTGATTGTGTCAATGTTTGAATTGTTTGATGTGTATGTTGAACACACTGATTGAATGACTTGGCTTTTATGAGCCAATCGCCTAGATAAGGGAAGACATGTATATGTTGTCTCCTTAGATGTGCTGCTACTACTGCTAGGCACTTTGTAAATACTATTGGTGCTGTTGTAACTCCGAATCGAAGGACTTTGAATTGATAATGTTGTAATGTAATGTAATGTAAGATACATTTCTATAGCGCTGCTACCACTCCAAGGAGCATCTTGGCGCTTGGTACCAACCCAGATGGAGTAGGTCGGTTAACTGGTTGTCCTTCTAGTACAAACCTTAGATACTTCCTGTGAGCAGGATGCATAGGAATGTGAAAGTAGGCGTTGTTTAGATCTAGTGTTGTAAGGAAATCGCCTTGTTGCAGCAGCGGGAGCACTTGTTGTAAAGTGATCATGTGAAAATTATCTGATTTTATGTAATGATTGAGGGGCCTGATTTCTAGAATTGGTCTTAGTGTCCCATCTTTCTTGGGTATTAGAAAATACAGCGAGTAAACCCCTGTTCCTTGGTGTTGTAAAGGAACTATTTCTATTGCGTCCCTTTTTCTCAAAAATTTGTTTATTAACAGTTTGCATAAGGGAAAAAGAAGAAAAAAGAAAAGTAGCGACAATCCCGCACAATATCCCACACAGGGGCTAAAATGAATCGGCGCGAGAGACAATAATTAGCAAGGGGGGCGCTTGTTCGCGCCCATATTAGCCAGTCGAACAGTAAAAGTATACTGGGCAAAGTCTCTTGCTGTGAGGACGTTCAAAAAAAGCCAGCAAATCGTTACCGTGGCGGAAGGTGCCATGGAGGCATTGCACAACATATCAAGTCAGATTCCAAGCTGCACTGTTCATCTCTCCGGCCTCAAGCAAGAGCGGTGTCACAAAAATAAAACAAAAAACAACAACCCCCCCCTTCTCTCTACCCCGCAACCGCTTGCCTCTCCCCCCTTCCCCAGTGGTGGTAGCTGAATTGCATTCACACATTCACTCAAATAATCAAATCACACTTGGAACAGGTGAAGAGCTCGCAATGTAGGTGGGCAGACCGCAGATGGCAGACCCACGGAAAGGAAGCGGACCAAGGGACCCCAGCGGAAGATGAAGTTCTTAAAGTCACCCCGGAAAATATCGGCCATGCGCTCCATACTCAATAGTTTCCACAAGCGTGCATGCCACACAGAGAGCGCAGGGGCTTCCTTCTTCTTCCAGGCCGCTGCCAGGGTCAGCTTAGCCGCTCCTATACAAAGCCAGAGAATCGTTTTGTCTACCTTGGTCTGGTGTTCCAAAACTGGGTCACGGAGGCCCAGTAAGACAAAGGCCAGTGAGTCCGGGACTGGGTAACCTAGTATTTCCTTGATATGAGACAGTATCTCTTCCCAGTAGGGGCGAATGACAGGGCAGTCCCACCAGATGTGGCGGAAGTCCCCCAACAAGCCACAACCCCTCCAGCATCTATCAGAAGAGTTCGGGAAAATATTTTTCAATTTGGCCGGATACAAGTACCAGTCCATCATCGTCTTGAGATGGGCCTCTCTCAGCTCCACTGAATGATTGAGTCTAGCTATGTCATGCCAAAGTCGGGACCATTCCTCGTCGGAGATATCACGGCCGAGGTGTTCTTCACATTGACTCATATATCGAGGACGAGGAGAGATGGCAGTAGAGAGCAGGAGACTGTAAATGAATGAGATCACGCCCCGCATGGAGGAGGTCCGAGAGAGAAAGGCCTCAAAGGGTGTAGGTGGCCTGGTTGCTGCGTCTCGCACCTCGGGCAACAGCGCCCAGTGGAGCATTTGAGTGTGATGGAATCGATCCATTTGCTGAACTGCGTAGTCTCGCATGCAGTTGTCGAAAGTGAGTGGGGCGAAGCCGTGGAACACATGCATGAGAGCGAGGCAACCCCCGGTCCTCCAGGTGTCGAAAGAACCCTCTCTCGCCGCCGGGGGGAAGGCCGGATTGAAATGGATAGGGGTAAAGGGGGAAGGAAAGGACGTTCACCTTCCCGTCGTCAGAGACCGAATCCCATACCTTCAAGGTGGTGCTAGTAGGCGTACTGATGTAAGTGTTTCTAGGTCTGTCCCCCTTGGGTTTCCATACTAGGTCCCAAATAGACCTGCCTGCCACACTCCTGTCCATGTGGAGCCAGTGTTTCTCAGACTCAGTCTGAGTCCACTCAACCAGGACTCGGAGCTGCCCCGCCTTGTAGTACAGGTGCATATCTGGCAGACCTACCCCTCCGTTCTTTAAAGGGAGCCGAAGGGTTACGAAGGAGAATCGAGCTCGGCCCCCCTGCCAGATGTAACGCAGGATCATGGTCTTAAGGTGACGAAAGAAGTCCCCGTCCAGAACAATGGGCAGTGCTTGAAAAAGATATAAGAGTTTGGGAAGCATGGACATTTTGACCGCATGGATTCGTCCTAGCCAGGATGTAAACATAGGCTTCCACCGGGCCAGCTCGCTCTGTATCTGCACCAACAAGGGGGGAAAATTGGCGGCATAAAGTTTCTCGACACTGGAGGTCAGCTGAACTCCTAGATATTATATTGAGGAGCGGGACCAGGACAGGGGCGAGAGCGGCCGGAGGTGTTCCACCTCGGCAGGTGGGAGCGTAAGATTAAGAATGTAGAATTTACTGTGGTTGATTTTAAAACTGGCTACCTTCTCGAAGCGTGACAAGACGTCCTGTACATGAGGGAGAGAGTGTGCCGGGTCCGCCAGGGAGAAAAGCACATTGTCCGCGAAGAGGGTGATTTTATGCTGTTCCCCCGAAAAGGGGAGACCTCGTATGTCCAGGTTCTCCCTCACCATCAGTGCCAGGGGTTCTATACTGAGAGCAAAAAGAGCAAAAAGTAGAGGCGACAGGGTGCAACCCTGTCTTGTACCACGAGAGTGCGGAAAGAACGATGACAGATGCCCATTGACAATGACTCTAGATCGGGGACTACTGTAGTTGGCCCTCAGCATCGAGATGAATTTAGAGGAAAAGCCTCAAGCCTCTAGGGTGCGGAACAAGAAGCCCCAGTCCACCCGGTTGAAGGCTTTTTCGGCATCGAGGCCCACTAGGAATGCTGGGATATTGAATCTGTTGGCCTCTTCAATTAGGTGGATCATTCTCCTGGTGTTGTCATGGGTCTGGCGACCTGTGATGAAGCCAGATTGATCTGGGTGGATGAGGGCTGGCATTAAGTCCTGGAGCCTAGCAGCAATGATGGATGAGTACAATTTAGCATCTATGTTAAGTACGGCTATAGGCCTATATGATGCACATCTTGAGGGGTCCTTCCCCGCCTTAGGGATGACAGATATTACAGTCAGGCCTGACTCCCCCATGTTATTAAACAGTTGCGTCAGGAAGTCACACAACTCCGAGGCAAAGGTCTGATAAAAGGGGGCGGTGAAGCCGTCCAGCCCTGGTGCTTTGTGAGGTTTCAGAGCTTTAATGGCAGTCAGCACTTCTTCCCTAGTGAAGGGAGCCGCAAGCAGTTCATTCCATTCTTTGGAGACCTGGGGGAGTGGGTGTGTTCCTAGATATGCAATTTGGTCCCCGGGGTCCAGAGCGTCCACCGAGTACAAAGCAGCGTAAAAGTCGCCAAATAGCTCAGCCTTGGACGAGTCTTGGTGCATCAGGGTGCCTGATGGGTCCTGGAGGACTCCTATATATTCTTTCTCACTCTTATCCCTGAGTTGGCGGGCCAGGTGCTTCCCCACTTTGCTCCCCTGAGAATAGGAGAGGTGTCGTAGTTTCAATAGTGTGAACTCTGCCCTGTTATTATAGTGGGCCTTGAGTTTGCCCCTGACTGCTGTCAGTGGTCTCAGTGTTATCCGAGAGGGATTTTGTTTGTTCACCAATTCAAGGGCGGAGAGCTCCCTTTCAAGCGCCTCCCTTTCCTCTCGTCTAAGCTTGTTAAGGGCGGATATTAGAGCTACGCATTTGCCCCTTATTGTTGCCTTAAAGGCGTCCCAAAGGTTAAAAATCGATGTAGCCTCCTCCTGATTTGTATTTGTATTTGTTTTGTTTTTTGTATCGCGCATAGTTCACCCGTTAGGTCTCGTAGCGCTGACAGATGGGTAAAGACAAAACAGAACCAGTATGTATGGAAGTGGATGACTAAGGTTTGAAGAGCAGAGTTTTTAGGTTCTTACGAAAAATGATCAGATTAGGTTCTGCTCTCAGATCTAAGGGAAGTGAGTTCCAGAAAGAGGGACCGATTTTTGAGAAGCATCTGTCTCCGTTCCTCACTGTGCGGACTCTAGGCGTCTTTAGCAGTAGTTGGTTGGAGGAGCGAAGATTTCTCATTGGGCTGTGTCGGTGCAGTTTGTCTCTGATGTATGCTGGTCCATGTCCGTTTAAGGATTTGTGGACTAAGCAGCAGACCTTGAATTTTATGCGTCTGTTGACTGGTAGCCAGTGCAATTGATTCAAACAGGGGGCAGACGGGGTTCTTGGTGGGAGACCCAATGCTAGCCTAGCTGCACTGTTCTGGATGGTCTGTAGTTTGGCTATGTTAGAGGCATTTATGTCTGCAAACAATGCATTGCCATAATCCAGCCGGCTGGTTATTAAGCTTTGGATTAGTGGTCTTCTGCTGGTTAGAGGAAGCCATTTGAATATTTTTCTAAGGCTTTTCATAAGGCCTATACAGGTGTGTACCACTTTGTTAACGTGTGGTTGCATTGTAAGTTGGTCATCCATTAAAATTCCTAGATTTCGGACTGTACTTTTGGGTGGGGGGCATTGACCAAGTTCAATGGGCCACCAGTCCTGTTCCCATATTTGATGTGCCTTTCCGAACAGCATAATTTCGGACTTTTCCGCATTAAGCATCAAAAAGTTCTCAGTCATCCATTTTTTGATGGCCACCATGCAGGATTGAAATCTGATTTTGGTGTCGCCTGGCTCAGGACCCATGGTGACCAGGATCTGTGTGTCGTCAGCGTATGAGACTGTTTGGAAGCCATGATCTTTGATTATTTTGGCCAGGGGGGACATATAAACGTTAAACAACGTTGGGCTCAAAATTGAGCCCTGGGGGACGCCAAAATTGTTGTCAGTGGTTTCAGACAGGAAGGGACCGGTTTTGACTCTGGATTTCCTGTCTGTCAGGTAGCTTTGCAGCCAGCCCAGCGCCTTGCCCCTGACACCAACCCCCACCAGTCTCTTTATTAGTACTGTGTGGGAGATGGTGTCGAACGCTGCAGAGAGATCCAACAGAATCAGGATTGCTGATTTCTTTGAATCAATGGCAAGGCGGATATTATCCACTATTTCGAGTAGAGCCGTTTCCGTACTGTGGTGGGCTCTAAAGCCTGATTGGGTGGCGTCTAGTATCTTGTTGTCTTCTAGGTGTTTCATTAGTTGGGAATTTATAGTAGTCTCCATCATTTTGCCAAACAGGGGGAGGAGGGCTATTGGGCGATAATTAGAAGGAGTTGTGTGGTCAGCATTGGTTTTTTTGATGATAGGTCTGATTGTTGCTTCCTTCCAGCTGCTTGGGAAAGTGCTTTGTGCAAGGGACGTATTAAAGATATTGGTAAGTTCAGTTGCTATAGCTGGTCCTATTTTGGCTAGAATTTGTGAGGATGCTGAGTCGTTTGGGGATCCTGATTTAATCTTCCCTAAATTCTTTATTACCATATCTGTGGTAAAGGGGCTGAATTCTAATAGTTGCATGGTGTGAGTCGTGTTCTCCATATTTGAAGGGTGCAGGGGATGTGGAACATCAGTGTTGGGGGGGGGATTAGGGAAGGTCATATATATATTATTTATTTTATCCTTGAAATACACTGATAGCTGGTTTGCCCATTCCTGGGATTCCAGTGCATTTGCTTGGCAAGGTAAGGGATTCGTAAAGTCTTTCACTATTTTATATAGTGTTTTTTGGCAGCTCCCTGATTGAGTTCAAAAAAGTCGCGAAAAGCCGTGCAGAGATTTTGGCAGGATGATTTGTCCCGGGTCAGGGACATTGGGAAGTACCACTTGCGATGGGGGGTCGCCCCCGGAATCCAACTCAAGCACACCGCCAGAAGACTGTGATCGGAGACGGATAGGGGGAATATTTCACTCTCCCGAAGGTCTCCCCTCAGTAATTGGCTCAGAAAAATGTGGTCCAGCCGCGAGTACGTGTGGTGGACATGGGAGAAAAAAGTGCAGTCTCTGGTCTGGGGTTGGAGAGTGCGCCAGCTATGAGTAAGGCCAAGGCTCTCCATGGTGTTTTGCGTGTCTGAAGGAAAAAAGGCCTGCCTCTGTTCGCTGATGATGAGAACAATCTAGTTCCTTATCCCCTACCAGGTTAAAGTCACCCATGACCACCAAGGCGCCTTCTACAAAGTTCTCCACCTCCCGCAACAAGCCCTGAAGGAACCCATTTTGACCTGCATTGGGAGCATACGTGACTAGAAACGTACAGAGCTTGCCAAGGAGCATTCCCTTAACCATAAGCCTCCCTGTCACTACGCACGCCCATAGGTTGGTATTGCAGGTTGTATCGATATAAGAGGGCCAAACCCCTGTGTTTTGTGGAGGCAGAGGATCTGTAAATAAGGGGGAACTGCTTATTCTTGAGGCGGGTTTCATCCTTTCGGGCCAGATGGGTCTCCTGGAGCCCCACTACGTCAAGATGATGATCTAGGATGTACTTCCACACTTTCTGCCTTTTCTGGGGGGAGTTAAGACCTTTCACGTTCCACGTTCCCAGTTTAATAGGCATCAGGTATTAGGCCTCCTCCCCAGCTCAATCATAGGAGGAGTATAGGCAGCGCCAGACATGTCTCCCCGAGGCATCCCCCCCTCGTTCCCCCCAAGAGCGCGCGATACCCAGGACATGTCCCTCCCCGAAAGGCACCCCCTCCTAGGTCGGGCGGTTGCATCTGTAAATCACCCTCTAGAGTCACTATTGCACTGCATTCCTCTACAAACAAACAAACCCCATCGCTACCACCACTGCCAACCCTCCCTTCCCACCCAACCCCCCCGTCCCTCCCAAAAAATGACAAATCTCCCAAACGGGAGAACTAGAGAAGAAAACTAACCAAAAGAGGCCCCATAGGGGGGCAGCTGGATATGACCGTAAGGGTCGGGGGAAGTGAACCCAGAGTTCAGGGTCGGGGTAACCCTCCAGAAGGAGCAAAGGTCTCTCGATGTACCTGAGGTGGAAGAGTCCCTCCGGCCACCTTGGAACTGCATCTGGGGGTCTCAGGCCGCTGAGGAGCTGTCCGCCTCAGTCACCAATGCAACCGAAGCGACAGCTTCACCTCGCTCGTGTTGGCTAACTGCCGGATCCGGGCCCTCCGCCATTGCTGAGCAGCCCACTCTCTGCCAGGCAAGGGAGCGGGATCTTCGTCTTGCTGGGGATGTACCTTCTCTGCGAGGCGAGGGTGCTTCGTCCATGCCCAGGAGGTCCCGAGCCGCCGACAAAAAGATCTGATCTTCACTAATCTGTTTTGCCACCGGAAAATTAGGCGGAAGGGGTGACCCCAAGAGTAGGCCACGTTATGGTCTCGTAGAAACGCTGTTACTGGTCGAAAGTCCCGGCGTTTCTGTAGCGTGGAGGCCGCCAAGTCCTGGAATAGCTGGGGGTGATGCCCCCGGAACTGTAATGGGTTAGTGTCCCTGGCCTGCCTAAGTATGCGCTCATTTAGATGAAAGTCATGTAAGCAGACTAGGGTATCAGGAGGTGGCGACCGCGCACCACGTGGCAACCCAACATGGTGTACTCTGTCCATACGGATCTCCGTAAGGTCGTTCTCCGCCAAAATCTGGAGGAAGAGGGCCTCCACATATCCTCGCAGGTCACCCCCCTCGCCTTCCCAGGGGACCGCTCGAATCCTGATGTTGTTGCGGCAGGACCGATTCTCCAAATCCTCGCAGTGGGCCTGCAGATCCAGGTTCTGCTCTTGAAGCCTGATCATGTCCTGCTGAAGTTGGTGCACATCACCCGCCAGACATCCACTATCCGGACGCCTCGGAGGATTGATGCACGCAACAGGACTTCGCCGACCTGGCAATACTAGTGTACCGGTGTTTCTCAGTAAGCCTGGCTACAACCGCACGCCTTTTAACCTAGAAATCCGGTGACAGATACTTTGTTCTCTGCATTTACCCATATGCAAACTGTACCTACCCTCCCTGTGTCACACCGTGACACCATCCAAATCCACTACACAGATTTTCCGCAAGCCGTGCACCAATCCTAAAACCCTCCTAATTCTTTCAATTTCTCTAAGCAGACTCACGCATATTCAGGCAACAGGCATCCTATTAACACGCCTCGTTTACTCTACGCGTTACAAACGCTCCAGCCCTGATGAGTCACGGCCGTTTCACGCTGTGACGAAACACGTGTCGGCTTCTTTTTCCATTTATACTTTTCACATGAACGTACTACTTGGATGTACTATACACACCTCCTGTGAATAAATCTTTATAAACATCAACAAGACCCTTGAATTGGTTTTTCCATCACGGTACAAGAATACCATTACAGTTTCCACTTGGAAACAACCCAACACATTCGTGTGCACAGGACTCTGTTCATCACCCGCCAGGCTCCTTCAATGTTGCCACCCGGTCACCAATGCCATCTACATCCAGCCGCACCTCACGCAAGTCGGAGGCCAACTGGGAACGTAGTTCGGAAATGTCCTCCTTGATGGCCGAGAAGAGTTCGATCATGAACGCTTTAGTAGCGTTGTCTCCTTTCGAGGGTGACTTGCTAGGGCCAGGGGGCGAAGCAGGCGAGCCTTTCCCGGGGCCATCCTTCCCAGGCTTATTCGTGCGGTTCCTGGTCGACATGGCGGAGGTTCCGAAGAGTCGGGGGCAGCAGGGTAGGAGTGCTCTCGGCAGGACGGGGTCTCAGTGCTCCGAAATGCAAACCTAGTCTCTAGGAGCGGTCTATAGATCGTTCGAGGCCCCCTCAGCTGCCAATAGTATCAGAACTCGGCCAGGGGCCCAACTGGGCCTGCAATCCTTGCTCTGTCCTGATCGAGTGGCCGGGCTCGTCGTACGAGGGGACCCCGCTGGAGCATGGGCCGGTGGGCGTTTTGAAGAGTCTTGGGTCGTAGTCGGTCTCCGCGGCACGTAGAGCCAATTTCAGTCCCGGAGGGGAGGCCAGCTGAACCTCCCGAGGCCCCGAACGTCCCCACTCCTCTCCGAAGCCACCCAACCTCGGTGGGCGCTGGCCGATCAGTTCTTCTTCTCTGTAGCGTCCCGGCCTCAGTGGTCGCCAGCCGATTTATTCTTCACCGGAGCTGTCCGGCCAGGCGATCGCCAGCCGAGGGCCGTGCAAGGGTCGCAGCTCTCAGGACAGTCGCTGTAGAGGGTAGGAGTCCAAGGCCCTCCGGGGAGGCGATTCACCGATATCTACGAGGGTCTCTGGCAAGGCTGTGTAGGCCTCATGGGCCACCGCTGCGTCGCAACGTCTATCTCCGTCTCCGCTTGTCGTAGCTGAGCGGAGGAAGGACCAAAGCAAGCTGGGGCACCTCAGGCACCCCCATGACTCAATTATCGGGGTAAAGCTAGCCCCCAAGAAGCTATACAAGGCTAAGAAGGGCTCGTGGCACCGGGGGGACTCGCAGGCACGTCTTACTCCGTCGCCATCTTGGCCACGCCCCTATTGCGTCCTTTTGAAGAAGTGACAGGACTTCTTGTTTGAGCAGAGTAAGGTGTTCTGCCGACATTGGACGCTGTCTGGGTGGTATGTGTGGAGGGGTTGCTGTAAGTTCCAGGCAGTAGCCAGACTGGATAATTTATCTTACCCACTTGTCTGTTGTGATGGAATTCCAGACAGGTAGGAGCTGTGTTAATCTGCCCCCCACAGGAGTTGAATGCTGTTGGGGAGCAGAGGAAAGTCACTGTTTTGTGTTGGAGGAGGTTCGATCATTGTTGTTACTCCGACCTTTTCCTTTGTTGTTGTTTCCTCTATATCCTCCTCTAAAATATCCTTTGTAAGAGGATGTTTGTGTGTTTGATTTGAAGGATGTTGTATTGTCTGCTCCAGACTATTTGGAGCCTCCTCTGTAGAAGGAGCGACGAAAGGAACTTTTAGCTTTGTGTGGACTGTAAAGCTCCCATAGATTTGGCAGTGTATGTATCCTTCTTCATCTTTTCAAGTGCTGTGTCTACCTCTGGTCCGAACAATTGTTTTTGATTAAATGGTTGATTTAAAATGGTAGTTTGCACTTCCTGTTTAAATCCTGAAATGCGTAGCCACGCATGTCTTCTAAGTATGACACTAGTGTTGACAGCTCTGGATGCAGTGTTTGCCACATCAAGTGCACACTTGATTGAGGCGTTGGAAATTAGCTTGCCTTCTTGTATAAGGTCGTTTGCCTGCGCCTTATATTGGTGAGGTAGATGTTCCAGTAGTTTCTCTAACTGATCATAAAGAGCCTTATCATATCTTGAAAGGAGGGCTTGTGTGTTAGCTATACGCCATATGTTCGAAGCTTGCACAGCTATTCTTTTGCCTGAAGCATCTATTACTTTAGATTCTTTGTCAGGTGGGGGTGTCTCCCCTGACATTTGTGAATTTGCCCTTTTCCTACCATTTGATACAACTAGTGAATCTAATGGTAGTTGTCCTTTAATGTAGGCTGGATCTGCAGGTGCAGGCCTATATTTTTTCTCAATTCTAGGGTATAAGATCCTAGTACGTATACGGTCTTTAAATATCTCTGGAGCGTGTTTGATGACCCCTTTAATCATAGGAAGAATTTGAACAGACCTTTGTGATTGTTCAAATGTGTCTAAAAGAAAATCTTCCTCTGCCGCATCACAGTGCATAGTGACTCCCTGGTAAATGGCAGCTCTGTTCAGCAGGTGTCCAAAACTAATATTATCTTCTGGGGGAGAAGGTTTTGATGGGTATGACTGTGGGTCAGGAATTTCTGGTGCATCCTGTGGGTTCGGGTACTCCCAGTCTGTATCATCTATAGGGTATGGGAAAGGCTCATCTGGGTCTATCCCTCTTCCTAAACTATACTCATCATCATTTTGAGGTGAGTGTGAAGACAGAAGAGGAGAATATGAAGGGGAAATCTGTGGAGAATCGTTAAGAGGAACATGGGATGAAGGAGAAGGAAGTATAGGAGAAGAAGGGTGCATAGGAGATGTGGCAGAGTCCTTCTTCTTGGCAGGTACTACTACTGTGGGTGTTGTATCTGCCTTCCTTTTCTTGTGTGGTATAGTGGATACAGCACCTGTCTTTGGGTCAATGTAGATCTTCTTTTGCAGAGGATCAGGTTAGAAAAGTTCTTCTCCTTGTGTAACCTTTGTCGGCGCCAATATTTTCAGATCCAAACGAGGTTGCTGCTTGTCTTTAGCCTCAGGAGGTGTTACAGTGTCCTTTGGCGTAGAAGGTGTTGTTTTTGGTGTGGTAGGCTGTTTCGAGCGCTTGGGTGCATCGGAATAAGACCTTGTCGGTTTCGATACCGAAAGTGATGGCTTCGGAGTGGAAGCTGGTCTCGTTGGTTTCGAGGCGTCGGATGCTGGCTTTGCACCTTTGTCTTTAGAAGTCAACGGAGTAGAGACTTCTTTTTGGTTTCGGTGCCGATGGAGCTGGTGGGATCGGCATGTGCGGCTTGCTCGGTAAGGAGCTGCAGGAAGGCTTACTTCTTTTCTTCGGAGCCGGGCTCGATGGCGGGGCTTTCGAAGTGATTTTTCGGTCTTGACTGGGCCCAGGAGTCGGAGTGTTGACCTTAGCCTTCGGTATGGGTGCTGTGTGTGGTGCAGGAGCAGTAGTACTCACGCGCTGACCCGATGGTATGGAGTCATCGGAGTCGTCTGCCTCCGATACGACGATTTGGAGATCATCGGAATCCTCTTCGAGCACGAGAGGAACCTCCTCATCGAAGATATCCACCGGTTCCGGAGCTGGTCTCTGCATGTCGTGTCGATGGGCCCTCCGATCTCGAATGGTTTTCTTGGATCGAAAGGACGCGCAGGCTGCACTGCTGGGTTCGTCGTGTTCTGGCGATAAGCACAGGTTACAGACCACGTGGTGGTCACTGCATGGAAACTTTGCTCCACACACGGGGCATTTCTTGAATGCCGTCCTTTCCATGAGGTGTAGGCCTCACGGCGTGGATAGGCCCAACGGCCCGCGTCGATGACCGGAATCGAGCTGATGGAGTCAAAAACGATGTTAGTCGATATCAAAGTTAGTTAGGTGACGCTTAAATAAGTTTTTGCTCTTCGTAGTACTTGAAAAGTAGATGTCGAGCCGGGCCGGAAAAATTCATCCAAACCCAGCGGCCGAAAAAAACTATCTAAGGATGGAGCCGATGCCCATGCGCACTATCGTCCAAGGGAGGAGTCACCTATCTCGTGACTACAAAAGACTTCTTCCAAGACGGCAACAACATGCAATCATCCGAGCCCAACACCAGGTGGCGATCTAATGCACAGTGTATTATCTGCAGCTCATATGACTCGAACACTATGTTTTGGAATGTGAAATATGCCAAAAGATGAAAGTCTCTACTTAAAGATCAATCAAACAATACGGCCAAAATGGCTCCAGTCATTTCCAAAACTAACTTAAACAGCGAAGACTTCTCGATCTTATTTACAAACAAAGTCAACTCTTTGGAGAGGGAACTAAAAAAGGCTGCGGATGACATGGAAATGAAGAAGGGCCAGGAAGGTAAGGTGCTGGATGATCTAGAATCAGCTGAACTCAAAAACAATGCCAGATGGTCAGATTTTACACAGGTTAGTGATTTAGACATTTCAAAGATCATGGCGACCTCGAAACCTAACAATCATTACAATAATCCCCTACCGGCGAAATGCTGGTCCTCCATAAATCACCTGCTAATTCCGGCTTGGGCAAAGATTAATGCATCTTTGTCACAAGGTCAAATACCGGCCTGCTTAAAAACAGGACAAGTCATCCCGCTACTAAAAAAAACGTCTGAGAACCCCTTAGATGCAAACAATTTTAGACCGGTAACAAATATGCCCATGTTGGCCAAAATTATGGAAAAATGTGTCCAACAACAATTGAGCCTACACATCTCTGACTTCAAGCTTCTAAACGATTGCCAATCCGGTTTCCGTCCAAACCACAGTACAGAAACTGCGATTCTGCACATAGTAGATGACGCTTTACTGGCTCTTGATCATAATGAAACATGTCTACTAATCTTACTGGACTTGTCATCAGCTTTCGACACGGTGAACCATGCCTATATACTCGATCGACTGAAAAACAGGATGGGATTTGAGGGTACAGTGCTATCCTGGTTCCGCTCCTTTCGGGAGAATAGATCACAAAAATTCACTGTCAACCAGACCCTTTCAAGCGCAACCGACAATACTATAGGAGTCCCACAAGGTTCAACGCTATCTCCATCACTCTTTAATCTATACGTAGAACCTCTTACGGAAATACTTCGAAAAGATAACATTGCTTTCCATATGTATGCTGATGACACTCAGCTATACATTAAGATTGCCTCGACTGATGATATAAAGACAATGAACCTAGCTCTAACAAGAACACTTCAATGGCTAACCAAGAACCACCTAAAACTAAATGCTCAAAAAACTGAATTCCTTCTGATTACCCCTAAAAAAAGCAAAACATCGATGGCAGGATGGTCCAACCTCGTCAGTGCTCTAAAGTGCACTCCGAAGATTGTGGAGTCAACTAAATCTCTGGGTATCATTCTGGACAAAAACCTTAATATGTCTGCACATATCAACACAATGGTAAAAAACGCCATAGTCTACTTGAGTTACTTACGAAAACTAAAACCTTTTTTAAATAAAGCAGACCTCAAGACAGCAATTCAATCATTGGTCATCTCAAGGATTGAATATGGTTGCCCAACCTTAGCTGGACTCCCTAAGATCTCCCGTTGAAAGCATGTCTTAATGCAGCCACAAGACTCATAAGGGGATCCAAAAAAGTCGACCATATTTACCCCCACTTGAAAGCTCTCAACTGGCTTCTTTCGAAGCACAAATTCAGTTCAAGCTGGCATGCATTACCCACAAAGAAATACACAACAAGACTCCAGTCTACCTCGCCCAGAAACTTACGCTGTCGGGAGGGTCACGTTCCTCCAGGAGCAAGGCTTATCTACTACTGAAACCTGCGCGCTTCCATAAGAAAAGAACTTATGACCGAGCATTCTCAGGGGCCGCACCGAGAATTTGGAACGCCCTCCCCCAACTTGAGAAGAATTCCAACCATCGCAAAATTAAAAAAAGAAGTAACATCGTTCTATATGAGGAAATTTCTCCCTTAATTCCTTAAAACTGTTCTTTATTTATTTCATCCTGCCTGGGGGGCACAATTTTCATACTACCAGCTTCACTGTACAACATTGGTCTTTTATACCCGTTTTTATCTCATTGTTTTTAAAAAAAATGTCTAAGACTTTATGGTAATCTATCAGTGAACTTTTTAGCCCCTTGGAATGGCAATTACTGCAAACACCTATGTCTAGTAATATGTAAAGTTAGGATTGTTGTTTAAATGCTATTGTAAATAGCTCTGACACCCTTTGCTGGGTCATGTTCGCGCTATTTAAAACACAAACAATAAATAAAAAAAATAAAAAATTTCAGATGAACCATTAGCTTGCGTTTACCTGGACCACTGCGGTTCCTTACAGAGGGATGGCAACTATAAATATATCATGATCGCAGTGGATTCGTGTTCAAGATTCATTTGGATGTGGCCTCGGCGCTCGGCTGACGCTCCAACTGTTATAAAAGATTTGCGAGTCTTTATCGGCCAATACGCAGTCGGCACGCTACATTCTGACCAGAGTCCTGAGTTTAGCTCTCGAGCTTACAAGGAGGCCATGGCCAATCTGGGCGTTGCATTGCGGTACTCTAGTCCATCCCATCCTGAGAGAAATTCAGTAGTGGAGAGAAAAAACCGGGACATAAAGCAATCTATAACAGCTAGGGTATTAGGATTGGGTGACGGGTAGGTCAAACATCTAATAAGTGTCCAACGTAGTCTTAACAATCTGCCAAGAAGTTCTCTAGAGGGTATCACTCCATATGAAGTCCTTTTTGGGACCAGAATGTTAGTAGCGGACCTCGATTGTCAGACTTCAATGGTAGACCAAACACTCTTTGATATCAAAGATAGTTTGGCTGTCTTACAGGACTTAAATGAAATAAGAAGGAAACAAAGTAACGTGTTCCTGAAGCCAACCACCACTGAAGAGAAACTGACCCTCCCAACAAGGCCTGTTTGGATCCCAATGCTCGGTGATCTGGAAGAGAAAAGATTGTGGACAAGAAGGAATTTGGGCATTCTTACTGACAACCAGTACCTGTCCTAGCAATCCACGGATCAAGACCAGTATTACTGCCGCCCCTTGCTGGGAAAAAGGAGAACAGGTTTGTGTCTATCAACCTGGTCATACAACCTCATTTGGCCGATCATAAGCAGTAGGCCAAGTGGACTCCTCCAATGTAGCAGACGCTCAGCTCTGGCTATTATCCAAGAGGTTCAAACTGAGAGACTCATCACCTTTGAAGAATCTGCAGTGGGAAATGAAGGACTAAGCAACAGAGCTACGGAACTTGCACCTCTTGAAACCAAATAACAGTTCGTCAAGAAACACCTGTCTATAATAAAGTAGCATCTGACTACACAAATGTTACAAGTAATCCTGAGGTTCCAGCGATTTCAACGAATCCCGATGCAATCTCAACAATTGACAGAACTGCCTCTGGCTATTTCATTAACTTTGATACATTTTCCGAGGATCCAAGCGAGCCTAAAACTGCGCCAGTGAAAAGATCTTTGAAAGAACAAGCAACAGACCCTTTTCATCACCTGGAAAAGACTTATTTGGTTTCACCATGGATTGAACTTTGGATTGTGTTGGGTGTGCTTTTTCTTCTACTTTGGTTGACTCTTGTAATAACTTTGGGAATGCTGATAAATGGAAGATATGTCACAATGGACACAGCAAATAAGAACATCAACTTACTTCTCAAGCCACACAAATCATCCCATTGTGAACAAAGAGACTTGTCATCAGTGAACATCACAGCCGTTCCTATACCAGGGAGTATAGCTTGGGACATAACTAATTATGACATGTTTGGCCCATCAGAGCTGTTGAAGATTCCACACCAGTTCAAGATTTCCTTGAATGACTTTGTTTCATCTAGTACCTTTTCTAATGATTGGGACTTTGAGACTGTTAATAATATGATGTCAGACTTTACAAATCATGAATACTTAGAAGGTTCATCAGATTTAATCACCATGGTCATCATTTCTTGCACAAATCTGCAAACCCTAGAAATGTATTAATGTATAACCAAAGGGTAGCTCCAAAAAGTTTTTTTAGAGAATGTCCGTACTTTTCAGGGTTCAATGTATCCAATCCGGAATCATTTTACTTTAAAAATCTAAACAAAAACAGGAATGAAAAGTATGTTAACAAATACCAAGCAAATTTATTATACATCCTTTTATGCTCAACTGTCTTCACTAGGTTTTGAATCTTGGAAAGACAACAATGAGACAAAAACTGTCTGGGGCACAAAAGATTGGCAAGTGCAGGGGATAGAAGCTTTATTTAGAGCCTGCTTCATCCCTGAGCAAGTTAGGTTTTTGAATGACACTGTCCAACAGATGTCTTGTCTTGGGTTAGCAAAGATAAAAGACTTGAACAATCCGTCTATACCTACACCTACACCTACACCTGTTAGTGATAACACTTCAGAGGGGGGAGTCGACGTACATACTATTTTGCATCACAACAGAACAGATCCAGATTGGAATAAATGGTTGATCTGGCCCACAGACACAAACAACTGTCAAGATAGATTCCTGAATAAAACAAAGGGGTTCACATTCATTCGGCCAGACCAAGATATGTTCAAAAACAGCATCCAGGAATAGTAACAACATACAGTGTAGGGAAACTTTGCTTTGATTGGATACATAGATCTACAGTTAAGGATGTAAAGCAACACTTATCTTTGCTTAAAGATGCCACTGATCTTAGGGAATTGTTGCTAGGACCAAGAACACTGCGTCATAAACGTTTTATATATGCCGGTATCTTTGCTGCTTATAATAAAACGTGGAAAATTACGCAAGCAGAGACTGCAGAACGAGTACGAGAAGTTGATCGTATTAATTTTGAAAAATCTCTCTGTGGTTGACAATGAGTTAACGACTCTGTGGTCCAGGATATATCCTTTATGTAGCATAGTGTCTTCTGCCATAGGCATCATGGAACAGGACTTGCCATCTTGGTGGACCGTCTAGCCGCGGCAGGGATAGCTGGAAACGTGTTGGGCTGGCTAAAAAGCTTTTTAGCATTAGCAAATAGGTGACAAGTGGTCACCTTAGGTCAATTTAGGTCAGAAGAAAAATGGCTCAGTTCAGGAGTGCCTCAGGGCTCCTGCTTGAGCCCGACACTTTTCAATGTATATATGGCCCCCCTGATTGCTCTCATATCATCCTTTAATATCAATACCATCTCGTATGCGGATGATACGCAGCTCATCCTGGTGATGGAGGATGACACCGGTGAGGCTGAAATGAAGCTCAAAAACTGCCTAAAAGCCACGTTCCAATGGATGAGCGTGAACCATCTCAAATGCAATTAGGGAAAAACGGAGATCTTGCCGTATGGAAAAGGTAATCTGTTTAACCCCATGGTATGGTGGCCGGAGGACGCCACCGTCCCCCCAAACACTGCTCTATCAGTCCGAAATTTAGGGATCAGATTTGATTCCTCTCTGACTTTTAAACAACAAGCAGTGGCCATGGCAGAAACATGTTTCGGCATCATAAAGGGGCTCAGAAAATTCTTTGACCTAATACCACTCCCAGGACGAGACCAACTTACCTTGCCGCCACCTTTGCCGCCACCGCCGAGAGTCAGACGTGGGCTGACACTGCTCGAAGGAACATCGCCGCCACATCGCCGCCACCGCCAAGAGTCCAAAGGCACCGGACTCCGCGCCGCCGCTCCGGGAGACCACAAATCCCGGCAGGCCTCGCGGCGGCGCGTGCTGAGTGACGCGGCTTGCGCCACAGAGAGCGCCAACGGAGCTATAAAGCTCAGGAGCCCCGGCAGAGCGGGGGGACCAACTTACCTTGCCGCCACCTTTGCCGCCACCGCCGAGAGTCAGACGTGGGCTGACACTGCTCGAAGGAACATCGCCGCCACCGCCAAGAGTCCAAAGGCACCGGACTCCGCGCCGCCGCTCCGGGAGACCACAAATCCCGGCAGGCCTCGCGGCGGCGCGTGCTGAGTGACGCGGCTTGCGCCACAGAGAGCGCCAACGGAGCTATAAAGCTCGGGAGCCCCGGCAGAGCGGGGGGACCAACTTACCTTGCCGCCACCTTTTCCGCCACCGCCGAGAGTCAGACGTGGGCTGACACTGCTCGAAGGAACATCGCCGCCACATCGCCGCCACCGCCAGGAGTCCAAAGGCACCGGACTCCGCGCCGCCGCTCCGGGAGACCACAAATCCCGGCAGGCCTCGCGGCGGCGCGTGCTGAGTGACGCGGCTTGCGCCACAGAGAGCGCCAACGGAGCTATAAAGCTCGGGAGCCCCGGCAGAGCGGGGGGACCAACTTACCTTGCCGACCACCTTTGCCACCACCGCCGAGAGTCAGACGTGGGCTGACACTGCTCGAAGGAACATCGCCGCCACATCGCCGCCACCGCCAAGAGTCCAAAGGCACCGGACTCCGCGCCGCCGCTCCGGGAGACCACAAATCCCGGCAGGCCTCGCGGCGGCGCGTGCTGAGTGACGCGGCTTGCGCCACAGAGAGCGCCAACGGAGCTATAAAGCTCGGGAGCCCCGGCAGAGCGGGGGGACCAACTTACCTTGCCGACACCTTTGCCGCCACCGCCGAGAGTCAGACGTGGGCTTACACTGCTCGAAGGAACATCGCCGCCACATCGCCGCCACCGCCAAGAGTCCAAAGGCACCGGACTCCGCGCCGCCGCTCCGGGAGACCACAAATCCCGGCAGGCATCGCGGCGGCGCGTGCTGAGTGACGCGGCTTGCGCCACAGAGAGCGCCAATGGAGCTATAAAGCTCGGGAGCCCCGGCAGAGCGGGGGGACCAACTTACCTTGCCGCCACCTTTGCCGCCACCGCCGAGAGTCAGACGTGGGCTGACACTGCTCGAAGGAACTTCGCCGCCACATCGCCGCCACCGCCAAGAGTCCAAAGGCACCGGACTCCGCGCCGCCGCTCCGGGAGACCACAAATCCCGGCAGGCCTCGCGGCGGCGCGTGCTGAGTGACGCAGCTTGCGCCACAGAGAGCGCCAACGGAGCTATAAAGCTCGGGAGCCCCGGCAGAGCGGGAGGACCAACTTACCTTGCCGCCACCTTTGCCGCCACCGCCGAGAGTCAGACGTGGGCTGACACTGCTCGAAGGAACATCGCCGCCACATCGCCGCCACCGCCAAGAGTCCAAAGGCACCGGACTCCGCGCCGCCGCTCCGGGAGACCACAAATCCCGGCAGGCCTCGCGGCGGCGCGTGCTGAGTGATGCGGCTTGCGCCACAGAGAGCGCCAATGGAGCTATAAAGCTCGGGAGGCCCCGCGTCGCGGGACGCGAGCGGGACGCCCGGGGCGAAGCCCGGGCAAAGGGCGGGCCGTCTGTGGCCGTCCGTGGACGACAGTGGTCGGGCGGGCCACCCCCCTAAGATCCCCTCAAAAGTACGTATTACACTCAGGTACAAATATGGGTGACTTTACTGACACTACCACTCATATTGATATATCATCCCAGGGTGCTGATACCTCCGTCTCTCTAATCACATCATTTGAAACATTGATTGAAACTGCTTTTAATGAAATAGTAGAGACTGAGAGGAGGTTCTCCATGGGCTCCTTTGCCACCAACAACATACTGAGTGTTACTAACTGTGTAAATGGAAATATACATATTATCCCTGAGGTTACTGTGGTTAAGCCTTTACAACCGTCTGTTAATGTGCCCATTGTTGTGGAAGACAAAAATACTGTTACCTATACAGCTGCAGATTCTGCCCCTTTAACAACTGCTACTGTTAGCCTACAGCTGGTACCCCTATCAATACCTCCAGTACCGCCGCTAACAGAAACTATCCCTATTAGCACAACTGTTTCCCAGGATGATGTTATCACTCTGGATATTACGGACTCCAGTAGTAACAAACTGGGAGGGGAAAAAAGAAAAAGAGGTACCACTAAACAAAGCGCCAATAAAAGGAAACAACCTCTATCAAATAAAAGTCAGCCCACCCCCCAAAGCTTGTGGAATAAACAAAAATCATTGGGGGCGGTAACTGTTCCTATGGAAGACAAAGACCCAGTGGATATAGATAGCATTTCCCCTTCGCCCACCGTTCACCCCAGTGGGAATTTTAATACTATATGGACCCAAACAACATTAATGGGAGATAATTACAACCTCTCCAAACAAAATGGGAACCTTATAGAAACTATAGTGGATACTATTTTTAATTGATTGGAAAAACTTATGATCAACCTGTTTAATAATGTTTTTAAAAGACTGGACAGACTAGATAACCTGGTTAAAAATGATGAAGCCAAAAGGAAGGGGTCTATTATTTTGGATCAAATTAGAGCTGATCGTCTCCTAAAAGAACTTGAATCCCTAAGCAGCACCCTGTCACTAAAAACACAGGACGCTCGTATTATATTGGATGAGGGCACGAATAACCCGGGAACAACATCATCACCGTCTACCATACTACCTCCAACCCAACCCCGATCTGTTAATACAGGGGCTAAGTGTGCAAAATCCAGTAAAGCTACTAAAACTATCCCAACCCCTGCACCTAGGAAAACTACCCCTTTGGTTACTACTAACAAAAACACCATTAGTAAGGATGACGGCTTTACCCAATCTACCACAGCAGCAACTTTAACTGTAGATAACAATAAAGGTACTGACCAAGCAGGGTCCAATAAGCCTCGCAAACACGAAGGGCGTGTTTTACCCCTACACTTGCCACCGGATGCCTGTCCGTTTGTCCTGGTTTTGGCAGGAGTACCAGTGCTGAGGGAGGATCAGGGGGAAACCTGGGTACAACTACGAAATAAGTGCATAGACTGGCTAACTAAACACAAGGGGGTTGGATATGACATATCAAGAGAAATCATATCGGTTCGCAGGGTGCCTTGGATTGGACCATTACCTAAAGATAAGGACGGAGATTGTATAGTTCTTAACTTTAAAAATCCTGGTACCGTAAGACATTTGCTTAACATAAGTGGTAACTGCTCGGCCATTTCCACGGTTGCAACTATGCTACCTTTAAGCTATTTTTACAGACAACCCCCTATGCATTTTCGACCACCTTTTATGCAATTCCATCCTCCATCTAGGTACTTTCAGCCACCTGCTATGCAATTTCAGCCAGTTGCTTTCCCTTTCAATACCTTCAACAGATTTGCACCTTTGTCAGGTTTGGATATGTTAGATTGACCCTCTCCGACTAAGCAAGCTGACCCAGCCGTTCCATCACCAACTTTAATCAATGGAAATCAGGAAGCCTCACATTCCTTGATAGGGATTCCTGGAAGAGGCCAATCTATGAACAATAACCTTGTGGATTCTGTACTTTCTCTTGTAAGTTGGAACATAGCGGGCCTCAACTCCAAACTGAAAATCAAAGAATGGTCTGACTGGGTCAACAATAACTGTGACATATTGTTGCTTCAAGAGACTTGGTGCATAACTAATCCTACAATGGAGGGCTTCTGTTGTTATAACTTAAAGGCCTCCGCTTCATCCATGGGACGCCCCAGTGGGGGGTTATCAATTTGGTTTAAGATAAAACCCGGGGCACAAACTAAACAGATCCCAACACCAGGCAAATGTTTTATGGCTGTGAAATACATTAACAGGATGATTTTATGTATAATTAATTTTTACAATAATGACTTTGTTAATCATCCCAATGGAAATTTTTTGTCTTTATTTAACTTTATTGATGACATCGTGGAGGGGCTGAAGTATGGGTCTTTTGACGGTATTTGTATCGGTGGTGATTTTAATGCTCATATGTATCGCACTAGTGTCCCATGTCGCAATGGTGAAGAGCTGAAGAATCTATTAGCGTCCCGTAACCTAGTAAATGCTATGGAAATTGCTGGAACTAGTGCTGAAAATATATCTACACCCACCTATATAGGTCAAGGCTGTGCTTCCACGATAGATTATATATTTCTTTATCCTTCCCTGTGTGATATTATTCAAAAAGCCGAGGTCATCTGCTCCGCATATAGTGACCATTTCCCACTCAGAATATATCTAGACAATCCTCAGTCCATAAAGGCTGCCTCGGGAACTGAGAATGGGCCACAGAATCTGGTACTGTCTACCGATAGACTAAGACTAATATGGAAAGGGGTGGATAATAAATGTATCCTAGCTAAGGTAATTAAAAAGCATCCTCTGTTAATAGAGACCTGCTTGTCGCTTGATAGTACTGGCGAAGTATTGGCTGTTGCATTCAGTAATCTATGTGGGGCTATTAAAAGGGAATCTTCCAAACCATTTAGGCCCAATATAGATCATAGCCCTCGCTGGTTTAACTCCGCGTGCTCTAAGGCCAACAGGGAATTGAGGGCAGCTCTACAACAAAATCCTAGGGATTTTAACCTAGTGAGAGAATTAAGATCTAAATATAAACTCGCCCTACGGATAAGATCTGAGGCTTTAGTGGTTAACCATTGGGAGTCACTCACACGGACTGCCTCGCTAAAAGACACTGCGGGGTTTTGGAGAGAAGTCAAATCACTCAGGTCCTTTGGTTCTAACATCCAACCAATTAACTGTAACATAAATGGTGAGGTCTGGGTGGAGCATTTCTCCAAAATCTATACTGTAGCAGCCCCTACTATAGATTCTGCTTCTGCATTAAATAATGCTGAACAACTGAACTTTTTAATATCTGAGGTGGAGGATGCAATCTTGGAGAGCGCCAGTAACAAAGCCCCTGGCCCTGATGGTCTATCTATCGACCAGATTAAATCGGAAATCAATTTTTGGGCCCCTTTATTATGCAACCTATTCAACAATCTGTCCGACAGCTCAATCCCTGAATCCTGGTCGAACAGTGTCATCGTACCGATATTCAAGAAAGGTAACAGGTCTGATCCGGCCTGCTACCATCCGATCTCACTGATCGACAATACACTAAAAGTTCTTGGTAGGGTACTATTCAAGAGGATAAGGGAATGGGCTGAGGATAATAATGTGCTACATTGCAGCCAATTGGGGTTTAGAAGCCATGTGGGCACGGTTGAGCAGTGTCTCAACTTGAATCTGATCATGGCCAAATATATTATTGTTAAAAAGTCCCCACTTTACTTAGGTTTTATGGATTTGAGTTCCGCTTTTGATTTTGTCAATCGTTCTAGGTTATGGTCACAACTGCTCGACTATGGTTTAGATGATTCATTAGTATATTTTCTTTCATATCTACATAGGGACCTTAAGGCAAGAGTACGCATTAACAATGATGGTGAACTATCTGATGATATTTTTATTAGAAGAGGCGTCCGACAGGGCTGTGTACTCGCCCCTTTGCTTTTTATTTTATATAGTAATGGGCTGAGCCCTGCCCTGTGTAAGAACTCCAAGGACGTCCCAATTATTAATGGCTCCCCCATTACTACCTTACTTTATGCGGATGACGCAGTATTAATGGGGCGTACCCCAAATGCTTTGCGTTCATTAATTACAGGGTTCGTTGTTTTTATGTCTGATTTAGGTTTAAATACTAATTTTAAAAAATCTTTTATTATGAACTGTGGACCAAAAAGATACAACATTCTCTCAATCAAAAGCGGTGATAATGAATTAAAATGCACCAGCACTTTCCCCTACTTAGGGTTATTATTCTCCAATACTGGTTCATGGCAGCATCACACTGCCCACGCAAGAAATAAGATCGGTAAATCCATTAATTCAATCCTATCTCTTCGCCAACCGAGAACGGCTGATGTGATTACCCCCCTGTTAAACATCTACCGTACCCAATGTCAGCCAACTGGGACATATGGATCAGAAGTGTGGGGTTATTGTAACAGTTTGCCTTTGCAGTTGGAGGAAAATCGATTCTGCAGGAAGGTGCTGGGTGGAACCTCTTGTGCGCCAACATTCATTTGTCACCAAGAACTTATGTTGCCATATATAGCTGATTTTATTAGGTCAAGGCCTACGCTTTTTTGGATAAAAATATGGACAAATCCAGCGGCTTCCTTGACCCGCAGTATAATCTCAGATTGTCTATTACATGAACGATACCATCTCATACCTTGGCTAAATGCAGTCAAGACTAGCCTGCTGAGCGTGGGACATGGCTCTTTGTTTAGCTCCCCAAATACTATTGTCCCCGCCCACAAGAATAATGTAAAACGGGCACTGTTTGAAATATATAACGAGGAACGAATGAGAACTGTATTAATGAAACCAGCTATTATTAAATATCTTCCACTAACTGAGACAGGAAACAATAACTTAAACAAACCATACAAGCCCTGTAGATATTTGTTAATACCAATGGGAAGATGGAACCGGAGCCTTTTATTTAGGTTCCGAGATGGAAGTATTGTAAATTTACTGAGTTTCCCACTTGGCTATAATAAGAATCTAGAAGAACTTGACTGTCCGTGTTCTGTCGGTGGGAAACAAAGTTTACTGCATTACTTTATTTTCTGTGGCCATTATAAATTGTATATCCATCATTATTTAATGCCGATCTTTAGAAAATATAACCTAAGAGATTTTAAATTGGCATTAAAATTCTTGCAAATGTTACCAACTGATGTTATATACACTGTAAGCTGCTTCATAAAAGCCTGTGTGAAATCGAGGGCAAGTATGGAACATGCATAATGGTCCATGAATGCATAACGCACTTTAAAATCTAAATATAAACTGTATAGAGGACTAATTATATGTATGGAATCAATGATTATTGGTATTAGCTAAACAGAAATCTATGAATGCATCTTTTAATTGTTTAACGTTTTATATTTTGTATCATGCACTTTACGCCACATGCTGCTCATGCCCAATTGGGCTGTTTTTAACTTCTATATATGTTTTTATGCATTTTAAATGTTTCATTCTGTATGTACTTTTATGGATTTATTATAATCCGAATAAAGATCATTTCATTCATTCATTCACTCCCAGGACGAAAAATGGGTGCAGTAGCACTTATAACATCAAGCCTCGACTACTGCAACAGCCTATATGCAGGGACAAATAGGATGGTCTGCCATAAGCTGCAAATGGTGCAACATACAGCGGCAAGACTGGTGCTGGGATGGAATAGGAGGACGTCAGCCACAGCAGCAATGGATATTTTACATTGGCTGCCGATTCATAAACAGGTTCTTTTCAAAGTTCTCCTAATTACCTTTAGGGCCTTCTATGGAAAAGGACCTAACTACATTCAGAGCATGTTCAGACACTACGCTCCCACACTTAGTTTGAGATCCTAAAAGGCTAACCTCCTCACCATCCCTAATTTCAGACTGAAAACGAGAGGAGGAAAGGCCCTGGCAGTTTTGGGTTCCAAAGCGTGGAATATACTCCCACTGTCCCTACATCAAATTGCAACAGAAACAATCTTCAGAAAGACCCTCAAAACATGGATATACAATCTATCCGATACCCTATGCAAAAACCTAATTTGAATACGCAGACCATTCTTCTACCATCAGCAAGGCTCGTCATTTTCTGCCATTCCCTTCTAAAGCGCCAAGATGCTCCCTGGAGTGAAGGCTGCGCTATATAAGCGCTTTTTACATTTACATTTACTTGGTCATGTTGCAACATGGTCAGTCGCAAATACGTTCTATCATGCTAATAGGCTGGACGTTGCAAAACCTTCATTCAGGCTATGTGCTGTGCCGTTTAATCAATACTACTTCACTGTTTTCAGAATTCAATATCACTGATAAACAGATCAAATTGGCACAAAGGGGAGCAGACAATACGGTGCTGAGCATTGAAAAACTGGAAAGATTGCCATTTACTGTCGCAGAAAAGCCAGTTATGGAATGGATTATAAATGGAACAATCACTCTGCCTGTTACAATTTTCTATTTTCAATATTGCCTACAACATATACCAGCAGGCACATATAAAAGGTTGGGTAAAGAATACATCAAGACATCCTGGGAATTCCCGTACACATACAGATATTGGAGTGGGGGTAGTGAAGTGTTTCTTAGCGGGGAAAATTGTGAAAACGCACTAAGCGGTTCTCTCCTATGTCAGGGTATAAACTTACATGGGGCCTGCGATAGTTCTTCTAAAAACCTATCCTGCACCTGCAAGGTACACTAGCCGCAGTGATTGATCCAATTTTTGGACAACTCTCGAATGGGAGTTACCTTACGTTGAATGATCGCAGCTGCTGTGGCATGTTGCCAGGATTACCATATCTAGTAACTGTGTAAGCCAGGGTCACTTGCTGTATGCAAGTATTGTTTCCTAAAACCAAGACAGCCAAGAGTCGGCACTTTGGCCTTCACTGAACATCTCTTCTATACGAATTGATACTTTAAGCAGAATGAAATCCATTCTTTTGCAAAAAACTGTGCCACTGACCTCGGCCAAAGAAACCTATGATCTGCCAAATCGCAAGGACTTCTGCAGAGTTACATGCCCTCGTAACTACAAATTGCCCTGTACATTTCTCAGAAATGTTAAGTCGTATCTTAAACATGTTATGTTATGTTATGTTATGTTATTTATTTTTTTATAGCGCACTGCTGCCCCAGCAAAGGGGCGTCCTGGCGCTTTGACAGGCACTATAACATAACACACAATAAAAGAAAAGGGACGACTACTCAGAGGCGGGAAACAGGAAAGTTTTAATCGCCCGCCTAAAGGTGAACAAGTCATTGAGAGCTCGGATGTGCACCGGGAGCCAGTTCCACAGCCCTGCTGCGAGCACCCGGAAAGAACGGCCACCCATTCTACTCAATTTAAAACGGGGGCAAACTGCCAAATGAAGAGCCTCTGATCTCAATGATCTCAGAGGGATGTAAGGAGTGGGTAAATTGGCAAGTGCCGGCGGCGAGGAAAGTTTCAGAATTTTAAAGGCCAGACACAGCGCTTTAAACTTGATCCGCTGTCTGACCGGAAGCCAGTGTAGGGCCGAGATGGTACCTGACACAGAGCAATGTCTGGGGAGGCCCACAATGGCCCGGGCCGCGGCATTTTGCACCCTTTGGAGCCTGGAGGCCTCCGCCTGGTTCACCCCTAACATCAGCGAACTTCCGTAGTCCAGCCGGGATAAAATCGATGCCTGGACCACGAGCTGCCTGGTGGGGGGATCAAAGTACTTTAAAACCGGCCTTATGCCCCGCAGGATGCCATAGCACGTGGCAGCCACCTTCTTAGTGTGGTCCGTGAAAGTGAGCGCGGGGTCCAGCCAAATGCCTAGATTTTTCACTCCAGAGGCTGGGATCGGAGTAACGCCCAGCTCTGGTGGCCACCACTGGTTTCCCCATAGCTCAGCGTGTTTCCCCAACACCAACACCTCAGTTTTGGTGGCATTCAACTGTAGGCAGTTGGTGCGAAGCCAGCTTGCTACTGCCACAAGACGCGCACGGAATCTGGGAGCCTCCACCTCAGGGTCTCCACTAAGTGTTACCGCCAGCTGCGTGTCGTCAGCATATAAGGTCATCGTCAAACCCCACTGTTTGACGACTGCAGCTAGCGGTTTCACATCCTGTGGGACTCCCAGCTCCAAGGGATGGATGGTGGATTGGCCTGGTGGTATTGCCACTTTAAAGGTTCGATCTGACAAAAAGGATCGAAACCACTGGAGAGCGATGTCTGTGACTCCAGCTTCCTCTAAGCGTTGGATCAGTATGTGGTGGGACACAGTATCGAAAGCAGCGCTTAGATCTAATAGCAGGAGCGCTGCTGTACGTCCGGAGTCAAGTACCTGGCGAAGATGTTCAATGATGTAAAGTAATGCCGTCTCGGTACTGTGTCCTGGCCGGAAGCCATTCTGACTGGGATCCAGTATCTGATTGCGTGCCAAGTGCTCAGACAGAACTGAGTTGACATGGGCTTCCGTTACTTTGGCTATCCAAGGCAATAGGGATATAGGGCAGTAGTTTTCTGGCAGCAGGGGGTCAGAGTTGGCCTTTTTTAAGATTGGAGTGACTACTGCCTGTTTCCAGGCAGTGGGAACCGTTCCATTGGACAGTGACATATTGATGAGATTCAATATGGGAGCTCGGCACAGCGGGGAAAGTGTGCTGATAAGAGCTGGCTTCAGCGGGTCCAGAGGAGAACCTGATTTAACACTGAGGCTTAGTTTGTCAAAGGTCTCAGTGGACAAGTCTGGTAGGGTGATCAAGGTCTCATACCCCAAAGAGTCGGGGTCAATTACCTCTGGATTCGGCCGGCATGGATCAAATCCTCGGTAAATTTTTTGCACTTTCTCCAGGAAGAAAGTGGCCAGATTCTCACAGTGGGGGTCTGTGCAAATCACCTCCGAGGTAGCTCTTTTTTTCATAAGGTCCTTCAGGACCTTAAAGATCAGTTTAGATGGATTGGTACTGGCCGAAAATTCCTGAGCATAGAATGCGGTCCGTGTTCTGCAGATGGCCCTGTGATAGAGCTTCAGATCCGGAAAGTACCGGATTTTCAGAGCAGGATCGTATGATCTTCTCCATTCCCTCTCTGTTTTCCGGCAAGATTTTTTCAGCTCGGCAAGGGACTCGTTATACCATGGGCTGGATGTTTTCGCCCGGCCTTTCGACCAGCACAAGGGTATAAGGGAGTCAAGAGCATCAGAAATCCAAGTGCAGAACTGTTGGTAGCCCTGGTCCACATTCACAAAGGCGCTCAAAGGTTTCTGTTCCAGTAAACTGTAAAACTCTTCAAGTTTGAGCTTGTGCCAAAGCCTTTTTAGAGAAGGCCTGTCCACCGATTTAAAAGGCTTATCGTGGACAGGACAAAAGGCTTCCACTAGCAGATGATCCGTCCATCCCATCTGCATCGGGTCTGACATCTTCACCCCCTCAAGCGTGGAAAAGAAGGGGTCCAGAATATGGCCCCCTGAGTGAAGAGCTTCAAGATCCGCCAGCAGAGTGTTCACGGTTGTGGATGACCTATTGTCAAAATGGATATTGAGGTCCCCCATGATGTTAAAGTTCGCACAACCGAGCGCTATAGGGCTAACCATGTCGGCCAGCGCGGATTTGAAGACTGAGTCATTGCCGGGAGGGCGGTAGATGAGCATACCGCTGAACGTAAAGTGATGGCTAAAAGCAACTTTGAAGATAGCACTTTCACAGGCGGGCAGCCCCGAAAGTTTCCATTCAGCAGGAAAGCAGGATTTAACTGCCATGGCGATACCACCTCCTCTTGTGGCCCTGTTGGACGTAAAGACCGTATAGTTCTGAGGAAAGGCAAGATTCAAAATAGCAGCATTTGAATCCTGAAGCCAGGTTTCAGTAAGTAAAAAAAGATCAGGATCTTCTTTTTCAATCAAATCATGTATAGACTGGTGATGTTTGACCAGAGATCTCACATTTAAGCACCAGATCCGGAGGCCCCGAGCCGCATCGATCTTGCGCGTGATTGGGGTAGCGTCTTCCAGGGAGCGGATCTTAGTAGGGCTCTCAAGTGACCAACCCTTACAGGCACAACTATATGGGCCCGCTAATGGGTCAACAGGGTCAAATAAACATACCCTGTCCCTGTGCCCTATAGCCAGCAGCTCTGACCGTGTGTAAGACAACATCCCGCGGATGGACTGATGAGAGCCACAACGGAAGGGACCAGGACCTGCCACGTCTCGCGCTTCCTCGTCGCGGACGAGCGCAGACGGGCAGGACTCTGGCACGACTGCGGCTAAGCGACGGCGTCCCACCTGTGCGTCCCGCTGCGTGGGAGAGGAAAGCTTTAAATAGGGCCACCAATCCCAGCGCGAGCGCGAGGACGCTCCAAAATGGCGCCCGTATCTCTACACTCAGCCCAAAGCAAAATGGCGCCCACACTGGACCACCCTCGGGACCAGGCCCGCCAAACGGCGGTGGAGGAGCTAATTTAAATGCAGTATGAGGGAGGGGGCGAAACCCAGCTAAAAGCAGGGGAAAAGTGCTACAAAGAATATTCAAATCAGATACAAAATCTAGAAATTGTTAAAAACAAAAGCGCCAGCAGCAGCGCCTGCGCGGTAGTGCTAGAGCCTGTCAAGGCAGCCTAGATGGAAAGATCCGTCTTAAATAGGGCCACCAATCCCAGCGCGAGCGCGAGGATGCTCCAAAATGGCGCCCGTATCTCTACACTGAGCCCAAAGCAAAATGGCGCCCACACTGGACCACCCTCGGGACCCAGGCCCGCCAAACGGCGGTGGAGGAGCCAATTTAAATGCAGTATGAGGGAGGGGGCGAAACCCAGCTAAAAGCAGGGGAAAAGTGCTACAAAGAATATTCAAATCAGATACAAAATCGGGAAATTGTTAAAAACAAAAGCGCCAGCAGCAGCGCGTGCGCGGTAGTGCTAGAACCTGTCTGATACGAGTGGTATTGTACATTTATTTTATTTAGTGTATTTGTAGAGCGCAAACCTGTCACCCAAAGGGCATCCTGGCGCTTTGATCAGGAACCATAACCTTAACAGCTCAAGCCTTTTATGGAAATAGGTGGGTTTTTAACGCTTTCCTAAAAGGTAAGTAGTCCTTGTGGCTTCTCAGAGAGAGTGGCAGGGAGTTCCAAAGTTTGGCCGCTGCAACACTAAAGGAGCGGCCACCCATCCTCACTCTACATGTATTTAAGACCGTATTTTCTGGACTGTTAGCACCTTTGGAAGCAGTCCTAGTAATATTTCCAAACTTTGTGCACTCTGTGTTTGGCGGATTGCCTCTCATTTTGGGACTCGCTGCAGGAATACTATTTTTGCTCCTATGCTGCGATATGGCAAGTCATTTCACAAACGACACCTAGTTCTCCATAGAGACAACTCTACTAGCATTGAAGTGTCGTGAGCGCATCCTCCAAATGTTGGGACTACCTCGCCTAAGAGAATTAAATACCACATGGTTTCTGTCATTCAGACTAATTTGGCAAGATTGCATCCTACCTGTTCTACGCTGCCTGCTATGCGGAGAAGAATGCGGGTTAGACACATGTTTCACACTCCCATCAGTCATGCCAATGGATGTTGATACTTTGCTTGAACCAGTAACGGCCCATGCACTGTGTTGTCCTCAGCGGCTACCGATTCTGATAACGGCATTCATTGAGATCTCACAGACGCAAAATGCTACTACTGTAATTCATGAATTTTTATCTTGTGTTCTGATTAACTTGGACATAATATATTTAACAATCTGTAACTTGGAAGATGTTTTTCTTTTATAAAACCGAATAAAGTTTGTTGATAATAATCACTAGGGGATTTATTTACAGGGTAGCATGGTATCACTCAAAATAACTCCAGGAGTCACAGTCCACACAATGTACATGCTTTGTTCCCCCTACTTCCAAACTTACATATACCCCAATCACCTGCCCAAACCTCTCCCTGCTGATGCCAATGTGGTCTGCCGTCATCCCACAGACCATATTTTTGGCCCCTTTGAAACTGCCCATACAATAAAAATGCTGCAGTTGTAAATACATATCAACTACCATTTGTTGTGTTTGAAACATTTTATTGAATAATAAAACCTAATAAACATAAGCTGATTATTAAAGCAAAACATCAGTTGTCATACACATAAGAGACAAAAGTAGTACATAAAAATCAACATACTATAACACAGCAAAGTTATGTAGAGCACAATTCCTAATTTCGGGCAATCTTTAGAGTTTAACAATAGAAACGTTCATAGAGAACAGGAAAGGAAACAAAGAAGGTAGGATACAGTGATTTCATTAATGTAATGCTTCCTACATATAGAAAAACAAATACTAATTATTTTGCTTAAGCAAGAAAGTCCTCACATTAAAATACTAGGAGAAATATATTGAACAGTGAACATTTCAAATGTAATTAGAATTCAATTTGAATATTTTATCCTCCTAAGCATTATTTGACTCATGATTACAACCTGAATGCTTTCTGGAAAGGAACCACCTCATGGGGTTCAAAATCACATATTTTCCAACAATAGGATTCAAATGATAAACTTGAATTTCAGTTCAATTTATTGATTTAGGCCATTTTGGAGATCAACAATTTGAATTATATGCAACATCCATACACTTTTGTAAAATTGTCTCCTAAACTTGAATTCCATCCACTTTTTGATTAAACACTTTCCATTCCAGCAAGCATCACAAGACCACTTGTTGTTATCTTCCCAATTAGTGAAAATGTTTCGGCTGGCAACAACAATAAATATGTTCAGAATTTTACTTCCGAAAACAAAAACATGCCATTTCTGAATCATGGTGCACAATAAAATGTAGGAACACAAGGGCATATTTTGGTGTAGCATTCATTAAGGTTTGACCAGGCTTGAAACTAGAATTCCTGATTTTTTCGACATTTACATGTCATATTTTGGAAAGAGTTCTAACAGACCCAGCACGAGCTCACTAAAAATAGAAGATGACTGAATTGTACTTAGAGAAAATGTGCTGATAAGTAATCTATTGATGTAAAATACAGTGGTCAGGCAATGCTTGTGGATCTAATCTATTCAGATTTTAACTCCATAGTTTATTCAATAAATTGACTGAGCATAATACTTGAAGGTCCATCTCTCAGATCAGTTCTAGTACAGTTTTAGTTGTGATAACACTAATAGAGAATATTGATAAATAGATTTAAAAAAACATGGGTGGAATTGATCCTTGGTCTAAATCTAGATTATTGTCTGCAATAGAAACCAGTACAAACAGATCAAATCTAAAATCATTGAATATGTTTATTATAGTGGTTTAGAGTAAACCCAGAAGACACACATTGTTCCCGAAACTCAGAAAATGTATCTAAAGATTATGATTACATCCTATTTTATGTCCAGAGACTGCTTTAGCTGCATTCCTGTTTAAGTGACATTTGCAATTATATTTAACAAAACATTAACGCTGGATGTCAGAAATTCTGTCTTTAAGTTTTGTTTAAAAGTTATGTGTGATGGTTTTTATTTGATCTGAAGCAACACTAACACTAAATAGGTACATGCACCGGTTATCATTCAACTAACATTATTAGCAAACTTAATTTGGAGGGAATTGGGAAAAATTGCCTCATGTTTTATTGTTAAAAAATCCACTGGTTCAGTAATTCACAGAGTTTGCAAATGCTAAACCCCTTTTTGAAATGTACTAAGCTCATTTAACAATTCAGAATTTGGAAGGGGAATGTTAATAGTTTTCCTTCTGAATATTTAATACGTTGTTAAGGTATGTATTGAGCTTTGAAACCATATGTGGGCTGAAAAACAGTAACAGGAGGTAGTAACCCAAGGGGACATTTGTGAATCTGAAAGTAAAATGGGGTGCATTAAAAAATGCCTTTATTTAAAAGCTATCACAGACAAAGTAGTGTGCTGACTCTACAAGCAACCACTTTTTACCAAATGGATTATTAGTACATGAACCTCAGTATTTCCTATATTGCTGAAATGTAGTCTCTAATATTTTTGTAATGTTGTGTAAATATTTGTTCCTGTTAGTTCCCCTTTCAATATTGTCATGAAATGTACCTATTCTTTTTGTCAAACAAATTGAAATATCTTTATCACAATTTTTGGGGCATTCTAAAAAGTGTTTTCACTCTCTAGCTTGAAGCTTCCTAAGAAAAAAAACTGAAGCCAGTTCCTGGTTTCTCCTAGATCATTTAGCTTTCTCACTAAAACAAGCACAATATTGATTTGAGAGAGGTGGTCATTGTAGTTATATGCACTGGGGTTAGTTTAGAAAAGACCAATTCCTTAATCTTTAGAAATAATCCTTGGAAAAGTTTATATTCAATAATTTCCGATCATTTACTGATAAAGATATCAGATAATGATCCCCTAATTTCTTATACCTTGTGGTATCATAAATATGATAGAATTAACAGACTTCTCTTCTAGATAAATCCAGGTATGAGAAGTTATTAAATGCGGTTATCAACTTTCTGTTATTTTAACACATTTTGTCAGTGCACAGATTATTTTCCCTACATAGATCAAAACATTTCATGCAATGGTCTGTGCTTGAACGTACAATGAAGGGGTAAAAATGCATTTCTACCACAATCAAGAAACCCTTGGGTCAATGAGGATTACTGTTGCAAATGAAGACCTAGCTAAGATGAAATATGCCTTTAAAAGGACGATTTCCCTCACCCACCATAGTTGGCATGCTTCCTTATTGGGAATCTCCTTGCACCATGAAACAACCCACTCACTTAGAGGGAGGAGTTCAGGCATATTTTGTTATAGAGAAAGGTATACTAAATATCACAATAATGAGCTCAGGGTAGTGGGGGCAGCAGAGTGAAAGTTAAAACTTGCTAAAGGGTATGTGGTTTCCATTATTTGTACACCCCTGGGCCAGGATTAAAAACAGGACACTGTGGGAGAAATATATATGCACTGTTAGAGTCAATAAGAGGTCAACATGTTTCAGCCTATTAACCTTCCAAAGAGGTGTTTGCGGCATTCTTCAGGACTTAATCAAAGGTTCTGTTCCTCAATGTACTCAATCAATAACAAGCATCGTCATAGCCAATAGGTCTCGCCTTTGGGACCTTATAAGTGTTTAGCCATGACAGTAACAATATGAAATAATTACTATTAAAAAAAAGTAGACTATAAACTAACTAAGCTAGACGTGACTTTATAACTGTTTAATCAAACGTTTCAGGAGGTTTAGTATAGATAAACAACTCCTTTTTTCTATGGTGTGTCATAAAAAATTGATGCTCTAAATTTTGGTAAGAGTACACAACGTCAAAAAATTCAATACTGCTTTTATATCAATTTACCTTTGAAAGCTTGAAGTGAAAGACAATTCTAAGTGGCATTTGGTTATGAGTAGGCGCTAATGACTATTTCCGGATGACAATGTAATTAGCATTTTTGTATAAGATGTGTTAAAAGTATGGGTAGGGAAAATGGCTATTTTGGCCAAAGGCTGCCCTTTCTATATGCATGCGAAATTTAATTTGTAAACAGAATCACAATTTTTTTGTCCCTGGTTTTAAATGGATTCAGGTTGGAACAGACGAGGTGTTGGTTAACTTTACCTCGTAAATGGTTGTTTCCCGCATGCTGCTTTCATGCGACTTAAATCCCTTTAGTGGAAGAGGCGGCTACATGCCTGCATATATGGCCAGATCAGTACTTGGCTGTTTCGGTTCTCCAGTGAGGTTAGAATAGAAGCTTGTAAGGGCAGGGGCTTAGCTTACCATTGGAGCAGCAGGTGCAGTGGCACCAGGTCCCAGATGCCTTAAAGGCCCACTGAACCCTGATAACTGCGGTTTGTCACAGTTCAAACAGAGGCCTGAGGGACCCACAGAACAATGATTATTGCTGTTTTCCACAGTCCAAATAAAGGGCAGAGGTCACATTTCCTTTCTTGCCTTGGGGCCCAGGGCACACTGGCTAGGCCACTGGTTAAGGATGCAGTGGGGAAGAGGTGGCGAGACAGGTAGATTATCTAAACAGCTCGACGATTACTTCATGCCTGGGTATTAAAGTATTTATTACAATTAAAGACTGAAGCAGGAATAGATATCACAATATAGGAAGGCCTATGTACAAATGCAGCTCGATTAGCGGCTGCCTTTAACTTCTCACTTATCACCTCTCCTAATTTACAGTTTTATATTAGATGCAGACATAAATCGTGAACTATGAATATGTTTATCTATCTTTAGGTTCAAATGACCCATCTTTTCCATATGCAAGTATCAGACAGGCGGGAACGCCTAATGGCTTTGAACTTGATAAAGCCACATTAATCACTGGTCTTGAAATGCAAATGGCAGCATTAGGCATGCAGAGGTGTATTCTATGTAATCTCATTATGTTCAGGGTACGGGGGAGTGTTTAGGACATAAAGCACGCTGACCAAAACAATTCTGCCACCATAGAAATTCAATCTTCCTTGTCCTACCCTAGTATACAAATAGTACCACATTCTTTGTATACCTGAATTAAATAGACACACAAAATAGAATAACATGGAAGGTGCACTGTCCCAGACTACACAACAGTGCAGTTTTCGTGGGTGCTATCATCCCACACAGGGGGAGTACCCCAGATTATGCTGAAAAAATATGTGGTGCCCCAATGTAGGCGCAGTTGTAAACCACCAGTCTGCTTACATAGTAAAGCGTCTGGCAGCTATTAAATGAGGTGGATGTATGTCACTACAACACATACTTTTACAATAAATACCTTTACAACACATTTTTTACAACGCAACATCCATTACAAGGCATTCCATTACAACTCATGCCATTACAACGCATCTTTAAAAACTACCTTTGCAACGCATTCCACTAAAACGCATACTACCTTTACAAGGCATACCATTACAACGCATACCATTACATTGCATGTATGGTAAGTATTGGATAGTGTAGGGTTAAAATTTACTATTCTAACTCCAGGGGGTGCAACAGTAGGGCAAGTGTTGGATAGTGTAGGGGTAAAAAGTACTATTCTAACTCCAGTGGGTGCAACAGTAGGGTAAGTGTTGGATAGTGTAAGGGTACTATGTGTATGCTTTGTAATGGTATGCGTTGTAATGACATATGTTGTAGTGGTGTGCGTTGTAGTGACATGCGTTGTAATGATTGCGTTGTAATGATTGTGTTGTAATGGCATGCGTTGTAATGGATGTTGCGTTGTAAAGGTTTTGCTGTAAAGGTAGTGCATTGTAAAAGTTGTTCCCCAATGAGGTGGCACGTTTCCCCTGCAGGTGGTTGGGGTCTGTCACCATCCTGTCAGGTGGGGGGGGTATACAATCAGTGCGCCTCCTGACTGCTTGTTTGCCTTTTCGCCCGTGTCAATAATACAGGGCAGTCCTTGGAGGAGTAGTCAATTTGTATTCATGAATGACACTTGTGTTTCTCGGATATATAATCCTCAGATGATGCCTGAACTGTTCCCCAATGGGCTATTTGTACATGGTATTGAATTGTATGGTCTTGTGAGCACTGTTAATAACAAGCATTTGCAATGCAATGGTCTCGGCATCATTAAAGGTAGAGCTATTGGCATTGCTCATGACATTTTTTTTCTTTAAATCAAAAATAAATGGGCATTGTCATTAACATTGCCAATACACAGCACTCTGCACTCAACAGCACACAATGCTCTGCACACTTGCTCTGCACACTCACTACTCTGCACACTCACTACTCTGCACACTCACTACTCTGCACACTCACTACTCTGCACACTCACCACTCTGCACACTCACCACTCTGCACACTCACCACTCTGCACACTCACCACTCTGCACACTCACCACTCTGCACACTCACCACTCTGCACTCACCACTCTGCCCTCACCACTCTGCACTCACCACTCTGCACTCTGCACTCACCACTCTGCACTCACCACTCTGCACTCTGCACTCTGCCCTTACCACTCTGCACTCACCACTCTGCACTCACCACTCTGCACTCACCACTCTGCACTCACCACTCTGCACTCACCACTCTGCACTCTGCACTCACCACTCTGCACTCACCACTCTGCACTCACCACTCTGCACTCACCACTCTGCCCTCACCACTCTGCCCTCACCACTCTGCCCTCACCACTCTGCACTCTGCACTCTGCACTCACCACTCTGCACTCACCACTCTGCACTCACCACTCTGCACTCTGCACTCACCACTCTGCACTCACCACTCTGCCCTCACCACTCTGCCCTCACCACTCTGCCCTCACCACTCTGCCCTCACCACTCTGCCCTCACCACTCTGCCCTCACCACTCTGCACTCACCACTCTGCACTCACCACTCTGCACTCACCACTCTGCCCTCACCACTCTGCACTCTGCACTCACCACTCTGCACTCACCACTCTGCACTCACCACTCTGCACTCTGCACTCACCACTCTGCACTCACCACTCTGCCCTCACCACTCTGCCCTCACCACTCTGCCCTCACCACTCTGCCCTCACCACTCTGCCCTCACCACTCTGCCCTCACCACTCTGCACTCACCACTCTGCACTCACCACTCTGCACTCTGCACTCACCACTCTGCACTCTGCACTCACCACTCTGCACTCACCACTCTGCACTCATGCACTTACCACTTTGCACTCAGCACTCACCACTCTGCACTCACCACTCTGCACTCACCACACTGCACTCACCACTCTGCACTCACCACTCTGCACTCTGCACTCACCACTCTGCACTCACCACTCTGCACTCACCACTTATCCACCGTTCCCCTCGCCCCCCACCCACCCCCTCAATTAACTGCGCATGTTGCATACAAACTACACAGAGCAGACGTACTTTTTCGTCGGGCCAAATGCTTCCATTGTAGCTATGAGTTTGACTTCAGCATGATTGCAAAACGCTAAAATAAGTATAAATTGAAGTGTGCAGAGGTCCTGAGGCACTATGGGTGGGGTGTCGAGCACAGCAGGCCCGGGGGCGGATCTAGTCCAAACTTTAAACATAAAAGGCCACTCGCACAACAGGTTGGTTGTATGTGCCTTAAGTGGACAGCGTTAAAATGCAGCCTGCATCCCGCTCTCCTGGGCTTGTGTTGGACACGCCACAAAGGGTCACGGCTATGTGAATATTCGCCATGCCTTTCCCACGCTCAACGCCGTTTTAAATTCACCCCTAAACTAACTGGCACACGTGGTGCAGAACGTGGGAAAACACAGAAGCCCTTGTTCAAGGGTGTGAGAGAAGGAATATTTTACAGGAACTAGTTTTTCACATGGACAAAAGCATTAAATGTGCTGGAGAAATACCTTAACACATTTTAATGTGATGCAAAATGCTCAAGGGTTTTAAAGAAAAAAAATCCTGATAAGTTTTTAAAGAGAAATTCCCAATAGGCCATACGTTTTCCATGAATTAATATAGTTAGTAAATGTCTAAAATAAATTATTGTGGCTGCAATTTTTTAATTTTTTTTTGGTGTGGGGGCAGATAAGTGAAAGCCCTGCTTAAGCCCAACCTGTTTGCAGTTTTCTTTTGCTTGATATTAATTACAGGCCACACACTGTTAACTAAGACCGTCTTTGCAACAATGCATAATGTGGGTGTCTCGGGTTACCTAATGGAGATGACCAACGTGTCTGGAGTTGTGAAACACTTTTAACTTCTTTTGCTTGATATTAATTACAGGCCACACACTGTTAACTAAGACCGTCTTTGCAACAATGCATAATGTGGGTGTCTCGGGTTACCTAATGGAGATGACCAACGTGTCTGGAGTTGTGAAACACTTTTAACTAGGAAAGAAGCCACGTCAGTATCGCGGCCGCCCCGGAAGTCAGGCACGGTCGCCTGTGACGGGGGCGGGGCCACGTTCACACCGGAAGAGGAGGCAGGCGGAGTCGTAGCGTCTCGCGGCCCGGGGCTCCTGTGAGCGGTGTAGAGCCCCGGGGCCGCGCCAGCAGGAGGTTGGGCGCCGCGTGCTGAGGTAAGGTAGGTGCACGTGTGTGTGTGTGTATGCTCGTGTGTGTGTGTGTATGCTCGTGTGTGTGTGTGTGTGTATGTATGTGTGCGACGGTGACGGCGGGGGAGGGGGAGGGGGGGGGCCTCGGTGCCTCAGTGCACTTGTGTGTGTGCGCGCGTGTGTGTATGAGTCAGGGGTGGTGTCTCTGTATGTATGTATGTGCGTGCGTGCATGGGCGCGTTTGTGTGTGTATGCGCATGCGTGTGTGGTGCTTGCGCTTCCCAGGAGACAGCGCCTGGCCACAGCGCGCGTTCCAGTTACAAATCGCCTGGAAAGATGCGCGTGGCCAGGACTGTCTCCTGGGAATGATAGTCGCTGACAAAAGATCTCGGCGGAGACGCGCTTCGGCGCGTTGATGCCGAGATCTAATAAAAAAAGATTTAGTGGAGTGTTTATTGCCCTCTATGTCACTCTACTTCTAAGCACCTAATACAGCTTGTACAGTGGTTACTGGCCTCTGCTCACATACATTATGCTTAATATAAATAGTGCACAATTTAGGCGTTTGTGTCTGCCTACAACGTAGGACCTGATACAAATAGCAGTACCTACAAGGTGGATGGTACAATTCAACAAGAGTCTAAGATACTCCAGCACAGATGACTTTGCATCAACATTACGGAGCATCAGTCTTGATGGCAAACCAACTTAAAACTTATCAGTTTTGTATACATTATTATCAGATACTATACTTGCCTCTTGGATACAACTTTACAACGGAATTTTATTAATTTTCGTACAGTTGTGTGTCTACACTAAAGCACCCTACCCATCATAAACGATCTGTCTATTCATCTTTTTGGGATCTGGAGTAGCATGCTACTCGCCGAAAAGTACTTCAACACTTCATCAGGTGTAGCAAGCGCTATATAAAAGCAAAACCTTCCCTTTTCTATCCCCTCACTATCTTTTTTAACCCAACTAACAGACCAACATGTCCAGCTCTCAAATACATTTTAGATTTCTCTATACTAATTCACCACTAATCATTTTTGGATCCTGGAGTAGCGTGCAACTCGCCGAAAAAGCGCTTCAAAATTAGTCAGGGGTAGTAAGCGTTATATATATCTAAATACATTACAATTACTGTTTACATCGGGCTGCACTAACACGAGGGTAAAAGTAGGGTGGGGCTTAGAGTTTATCTGCCCAGAATGAAGCATACTACAGAAAGTGTGTGAACAGTCTATATGTTGTGCGCCTGGCAGAGAAAAACATAGCATACAAAATTTATCGAAGAGTCTATTGGCTCAGTCAAGGCTTCTATTTTTAATACAATTCATGTTTGCAAGCACAAGGATAGGAAAAAAGATTTCTAAATATACAAGAGAAATTTGGATGTGTTTGAAAAACGTTCCGGCCCCCACCCATCTCCCATATACCAGGAAGGATACACTGCGAATGCAATATCTTCTGTGGAAATGTGTGCCTTTACAGGAGTTACATTTGAATTATCAAAAACATACCTCCTCCCAAAAAGAAAATGTTACTGGGCAAACTGGAAAGTAAATGTAAAGGAATAAATCGGCACTGTATCAATACTGAAGGCATTTTGGACAAACCGGGGTTAAATATTTCAGAAGGCAACAATTGGATGAACCAGGCTACCAAGGCACAGGAATGAGGCGGGAGCCTCCAGCTCTGGGTCGGATTCCTGTAATGATGCACACGCCGCAGGGAACAGATGCAAGGGTCACGCATCGTTCTCGTAAACTACCTTGACCTATATGGTGCAAAAATCTAGGCTCTTTCATTATTTGGTATTAAAACGCCTAGATATAGAAGACAGACCCCACACTCTAGACCTCAAAAGAATGGATTCTTAGGCATTCTGACATTTTTTGTGAAAGGAGGGATTTAAAATTAACTATGTCGCCTGCAAAAGGTCAGAGGGCATGTCATGCATGATTTGGTTCCCATAACTCCTTGCAAGAAGGAGCTCGTGAATTTGAGTCTCCACAGAGCTGCTATGGGATCTCTGACTGGTCAGTTCATCTCTCCAAGCTATCACAGAATACATTTCTCCTTGGTTAATGCTTAGAAACCGGCAGACCAGGTCCATTTTTCAGGGGGTTTTCGTACTCCAATCTGCCACAGCTTCCAGGCACAGGGTGATAAAAAAAAACGCTTTATTAAAAGAACAAAGATCGGTCAGCAGGTTTTACAGCTTTTTGTTAAACATTGAAAAGGTCCCAAAGCAAGAGAGGGAAAGGCAGAAAAGGGGAAGGTGATAAAGAGAGACAGCAAGGATAAATAAGCACATGCGCAATGTGTTCAGAGCCTCGCAGAGCAACGCATGCGGCCTGGCTCAGGCGAGACCTAAAAATGGTGTATGAACCAATATAAGTATAAAGGAGGGGTTTAATATACAAAACCCAGAAGCACTGTTTACAGGGCTTCCTACATCTCATTTACCGATTCAGTAAATACTGAATCGGTAAATGATGATTCGGTAAATACCGAATCGGTAAATAACGATTCGTTATTTACCAAATTAGTAAAAAAAGCCTCCTACATAGGAAAAGTCTATTACCGGTAGGTAACGGACGAATTCGGCTGTTACCGACCGGTCCTAGCCTACTTACCTAAGAGGCCCTAAGAGTGTGGCATGCCAATGACTGCTTCCACAACAACTTCAAGAAAATATTGTACCACCTTATAGTCCCTATTAAAGTCCACAAACAGCATTTTCATAAAGTAAACAATTGGTTTAATAAGGAATTCAGACTTCCACGTAGAAATCCTTCACAAAGGATATCTCAGAAATCAGTCTGGATGGAGAGAGGTATAAAAGGGCCCAGGCTCGGGCTAAGAAAGAATGGGAGGAAGATGGAAGGAACTCAAATTGGCTTGCTCTCTTAAGAAATCCACCAGGTTTTGGGCACTTGTAAAGTGGAGGGGAGAGGTCTCTGCTTCACCTCTGCAAAATAACATTTCTCCCAAGACCTGGGTTGATCATTTCTCCAATCTTTATTCAGTCACTCCTTTTAACGAGCAGGACACTGTGTTGGGGACTGTATAAACAGACAACTCCATAGCTGTACCTGGCCCTTTCCTTGACCTGGCCGACATCCTCAGCTCTGGATGCAATAACCAGAGGTAGAGCTTCAGGATTAGACTGCATTCCAGCTTATATCCTTCTGCTAGAAGGAGATAAATTGTCTTGGTATAACCTTTTCTTAACTTATGCCATTATCAGTGGTGCCCCAGTATCTGAATCTTGGAAGGGAGCGGACGTCGTCCCGATATATAAGAAGGGGGATAGATTCCATCCAGCCAATTACAGGCTGATCAGCTTGATCAACTGTGCGAAGAACATTTCTGCCCAATTGGTTTTGAGCAAGATTGAGGAATGGACTGCAGCTAAAGCCATTGTATCCCCCTTTCAGACAGGCTTTAGGAAGAAGATGTCCACGATTCATCAGGTTTACGATACCTTTTACTCTATTGGAAGATCGTTGTGGTCGGCAGGGAAGCTTGTATGTTGCCCTTAAATCTGCTTTTGTCCTGGTACCACGAAGCAGGCTATGGAAGGTTTGGGGTGATATGGGCCATCCCAGGAGGCTCTTGAGCCTATTGATCAGTCTACATGAGGGTAATTATGCACAGGTTCGCTGGAGAACGCAGGGCCAGGTGACTGAACGATTAACTATCAATTAAGGTGTTCACCAAGGCTGTGCACATGCACCCACCCAGTTTTCTTTCTATATTAATGTTGTTCATTATCTGCCCTCCTTCTCAAATAATGCCCTGGTAGGCACAAAACGAACAAGTTACTTACCTTCGGTATCGACATATATTAGTTATAGATTCCTTAGCTTAGAATTACCCCCAGGTGTTAGACTGGATCCGAAGAAATTTTTACTTAGCACTACCCCTACGTGTCTGTAGGGGGCATCGGTCAACTCCACGTCTGTCATGGGCATCGTGGTCGCTGGGATGACACAGTGGTGTCTATTTAGACTCCGCTCCTGCACACTAATGTCAGTTCTGATACGACGTTCCATGACAGAAGAGCAGAGCCATGCAAGACACTGACTCCTGGTGCACAAAACTAGGGCCATGTAAGGGAGTCCCTATCCCTAGAAGTCAGTGTGCAGAATGGGGAGGATGGGTTGGGTGGTAGGGAATCTATAACTAATATATGTCTCTTACAGATACATCGTTACCGAAGGTAAGTAAACTGTTCAACTGAAATAGACTATACGTTATAGATTCCTTACCTTAGAATAGATACCCCAGCTATACCAACCCCGGAGGAGGGTCTGCAAACTAAGTTCACACCAGGAAGTCCTGGAGAACAGAACAGCTGAAAAAGCCATCTCTCTGGACTTGGCTGTCCAGGCAGTAATGCTTAGTTAACGTGTGCAGGGATGCCCACGTTGCTGTGTGACAGATGTCAAGCAGCGGAACTCCACGTCCCAAAGCAGTAGTGGCTGCCGTCGCCCTGGTAGAGTGGGTGCGCAGTCCTACTGGAGGTTCCTTTTTAGCCAAAGAATAACAGATCTTAATGTATAGGACGACCCATCGAGAGGTGGTACCTTTGTGCATTGCCCGACCTTTCTTGTTGCCCACATAATCCGCAAAGAGTTGATCATCCACCCGGAAGTCTTTAGTGCAGTCAAGGTAGAAACCCCTTGTTTGTACTGATGAATTTATTTCTACATCTGACACCTTCGAACATTGTTTGAACTGTTGTTGCTGTATGGCAATACTGTTGGGTTTGGTCCATACTCATGTACAAAGGGTGGCTGTTAATGCGGTGGATATAAGAAAAGATAACATCATTTTCTATGGTTGCCATGTATGAAATGTGTATATATATTAACATGTGTATATTGATGTATGATGAATACTGTAGAATTTAAATGAATTTAAATGCAATCTCTGATGAAATTAAATAATTAAAAAAATCAGTTTGCCTTTTGTGTTATATCAAGTATTCGATCACTAACCTGACGAGATTATAATTAAGAATTGTTTATGAGAATAAATCCTCAAGGATCTTTGTTCTAGGAAAAGGTAGAAAGACAGTGCACGTTTTGGGTCCAGACAGTGGAATCTACCCTCCTCTTTGGAAGGGTGCAGAGGCGGGAAGAAGGTGGACAAAGTGATGGTCTGACCTATGTGTAAAGAGGTAATCACTTTGGGCAGAAAAGAGGGCTTAGTACGGAGGGCTACTTTGTCTGGATGGACAGCAAGAAAGGGAGGTCCGGAAGATGAGCCTGAAGCTCACTCACTCTGCGAGCAGAGGTGATGGCAAGCAAAAAAGCAGTCTTCAAAGGAGGCCAAGAGGTTAATGATGTAGGGGCTCAAAGGAAGGAGTAGTTTCTTACCTGTAACTCCAGTGCTGTAGTAGGGATATCTCTGTTATAGTCATAATCTTGTGAATAGTCCCGTCCATGTGCGTGGACCCCGGAGCAATCAAAATAGTCTCTTAAGTTGTCTTCTACTGCAGTCCTGCATAGACACTTAAGAGATAATCAAAGACAAATAATGCAGCCTAAAACTACAAGGCTACATTGGCCAGCACTTAATCTTGAAGTGAAAAGGATAGCCAAATAATATTAAATTCTACACATTTTGTAAAGTTTCACATCTAGAGAAACTCCCCTTCACAAAAATCCTTTGCCATGACAGAGAGGAAGGGTTGGACAGACAAGCCCTATAGGCTGCCATTATGTGTCTGGAAAAGGGATACCGTGCCTTTAAAGATCTCTCCAGAGACCCTCGGTATCCCAGGATGCACAGCCAAAGGCCTTTTACTTTCAGTTCTTTTTTAAGGTGTATAAAGCTAGGCCTGTAGCATTCTGTACAGTATTGTTTCATCCACCGGGGAGGAGGGCAGGCGCTTATGACTATAACAGAGATACCCCTACTACAGAACTGGAGTTACAGGTAAGAAACTACTCCTTCTGTAGTGGGGGGATCTCTGTGTATAGTCATAATCTTGTCAATAGAATGGCAAGCCCATCCCAAAAGAGCAAACCAGCGGTGGAGGAAACAGACAACACCACTACTGTGCAAACAGATTTCTCAACGAAGCCTGCCCGACCTCAGCATCTGCTCTGGCATCAGAGTCCCAACAGTAGTGTTTAGCAAAGGTATGGACTGACTTCCAAGTGGCCGCCCTGCAGATATCTGCAATGGGAACATTACGTAGCAAAGCTGTTGTAGCTGCTTTGCCCCTGGTGGAATGAGCCATAGGCTTTCCCCTAATGTTTTGTTAGCCTTTTGGTAACATAACTGGATACAGGACACAATCCACCTAGAGATGGACTGTTTTGAGGTGGCAAGACTAGTCCTGACCGATCCATAATTGAAAAACAATTGGTCTGACCTACGAATGTCCTTGGTCTTATCCAAGTAGAATTTCAAAACTCTTCTTACATCCAGGGAATGAAGAGACCTCTCCGCTGGAGTGCAAGGATGTTGAAAAAACGTAGGCAAAGTTATCGTCTGATTGACATGGAAATCAGAAATCACTTTAGGAAGGAACTTAGGGTGAGTTCGCATCACGACCTTAGAAGCACGAAATACAGCATAAGGTTCTTGGCAGCACATGGCCGGGATTTCACTCATCCTGCGGGCCGATGCAATAGCCACACGGAAGGCCGCCTTCCAGTATAAATGCTGTAGTGAAGCCTTATGAATAGGTTCAAAAGGTTCCTTTATCAAGCGAGACAGCACCACATTCAGCTCCAATGAAGGCGATGGACACCGAACAGGGGGGAAATACTTTCTTCAATCCTTCCAAAAAATCCTTAATTACAGGAATCTAGAAGAAGGATGTTTGTGAAGGGCATTTCCTATACACAGTTAATGCTGCGAGGTGAACCTTAATAGAAGGGAAAAACAGACCAGATTGAGCCAAGTGGAAGAGGTATGGAAGGATGACATCTTCCTGGCAGGAGGTAGGATCATAATTTTTGGACCTGCACCAGATGCAGAACCTCTTAAACTTGCAGACGTAGGAAGTCCTTGTGGAAGGTCTCTTTGCCTCCTTGAGTATTTCCATGCAATTGTCAGGCAAGTTCAAGTGTCCATATAGCACTATCTCAGGAGCCATGCTGCCAAACTCAACGATGAGAGGTTGGGGTTCACCATCAGCCCCCAGAACTTCGTGAGAAGGTCCAGCCGACATGGCAGCCGCAGGTGGGGTTGGAAAGACCCGTAGAGCAGGTCCGTGAACCACCACTGTCGAAGCCACTATGGAGCAATTAGGATCATTCGTGCTCTGGATTGAGACAGCTTGATGAGTACTGCCAGAATCATGGGAATGGGTGGAAAAGCGTACAGAAAGCTGTTCGACCAGCTGATCCATAGCGCATTCCCCAGAGTCCCCGGTTGGAAAAACCTGGAGGCGAAGTCTCTGCATTTTCGGTTTTTGGCGGTGGCGAACAGATCTGTTTCTGGAGTTCCCCATCTTTCGAAGATGCTTCCTAGCACCTCATCGTTTAGGACCCACTCGTGGTTCTCCTGGACCAGCCTGCTCAGTGCGTACGTCTGAGCATTCTGCACACCTGGCAGATGGGTAGCTGTTATCATCAGTCCTCTGGCCTCCTGTGACAGTGTACGCGATCTCGAGCCCCCCTGCTTGTTAAGGTAATACATTGTGGTTGTATTGTCCGTCTGTACAAGCAAGGAGTTGGTCTGGAAGGACGGATGAAAGGCTTTCAGCGCAAAGTGAACAGCTCTGAGTTCCAGAAAATTGATATGATACGTGGATTCCTCCTGGGACCACGTTCCTTGGATTTGTGGATGGTCCGAATGCGCTCCACAGCCGTGGAGAGAAGCATCCGTCACGATAGTCTGTATGGGAATGTCCTTGTTGAACGGAGATTCTCTGCTGAACACCACCATCTCAGGGTCTGTTGAGCGTGTAGAGACAGTTGGATCCTGTCATCCCAGCTCCCTCGTTTCTAGTCCCACTGATCCTCCAGACATTCCTGCAGCGGTCTCATGTGGAGACGTGCATGTGGTGTGAGGAAGATGCAAGAGGCCATCGACCCCAGAAGAGAAGACACCGTCCTCACTGTCGTTGATGGAACGGACATGAGAGCCTGAGCCTTCCGAAGGATCGATAAGCATCATTCCTCCGAAGGAGACACGCTTGCTGAGAGAGTATTGATGGAGGCTCCCAAGTAATGCAGGCACTGAACAGGAGTTAGAACAGACTTGGACATGTTGATGTGCAAACCCAGCTGGTTCAACAGAACGGCCGTCCTGTTGAAATGCAATTGCGCTTCCTGGAAGGTGGAGGCTTTGATCAACCAGTCGTCCAGATACGGGTAGACAAACACCTTGTCCTTTCTCAGGTGCGCTGCCACCACTGCCATACATTTAAAAAAAGTCCTAGGTGCAGCCTTCAGTCCAAACGGTAGTACGGTGTACTGATAGTGATTGGTGTTGACTAGGAAGCGCAGGAACTTCCGGTGTTTCAGTGCAATGGGCACATGGAAGTACGCATCCTGCAGATCTACTGCGCAAAGCCAGTCTCCTCGTTGCAGCTGAGGATAAATTCAGTGCAAAGACAGCATGCAAAATTTCTCCCTACGAATCCATTTGTTTGCTTGTCGCAAATCCAAAATGGGCCTGAACTCGTTCTTGTCCTTTTTGCGTACCAGAAAGAACCTTGAGTATAGACCCTTTCCCCTCTGAGACAGAGGAACGTCTTCTATTGCCCTTTTTCCTAACAGGGTATCGGCCTCCGCTTGAAGTTCACGCAGCTGGTAGTTTGAACGAACCGGTGGAGTTGCTTGAGGAGTGCTGATAAAACGAAGACTGTATCCATTGCAAACAATATTCAGCACCCACTTGTCCTGAGTAATTTTTCTCCACTCTGCCAAGTAATTTTGTATGCTTCCCCCCACCGGATCGGATAATGGACAAGGGGGAAGTAACTCCCCAGGGCTTAGACCCGGCCGGGCCCTTGTGGGCGAGGAGGCCTGTGGCCGCCTCTGCCCCTCTGACGCTTCTGGAAGGGCTGTCGCTGGTACTGCTGCTATTGTTGTTGCTGCTGCCAGCTTGGCGACCTTGCCCTCGCCTCTGGGAAGAGTAACGCCTCTGGAAAGAGCAGAAGGACTTCCACTGTTCCTTTGGTTTTTCCAAACCTACAGCCTTCAATGTCTCTACTTCATGCAGGCCATTTCTTCATCCGCATGAGTCTCGAAAAGGGTAGCTCCCGAGAAGGGCAAGTTAGCGATCCTCTATTGTGCCTCTGGCGTAAGAGAGGTAAGGCACAACCATGAATGGCGTCTCAAATTGATGCCGTGACAGTACCCATGAGCAGCCAGGAGAGAGGCGTCTGCCGCCGAACTGATGACCTGATTTGAGACCATCATGCCCTCATTCAATATCTCTTGAAAGTCTTCTCTCCTATCCCTCGGGAGGAGCTCAATGAACTGCTGCAGGGACTCCCACAAGGGCAGTCATAGCGACCCAACAGCGCTGAGGTCCACGCCGCTTTCATAGAGGTGGCAACAGTACTGCAGACTTTCCTTCCAGAGGAGTCCATTTGACGGCTCTCCTTGTCCGGAGGAACTGTAGACGAAGGGGCAGTAGAATGCTGCTTCTTGGCCGCTTTCACAATGACAGAATCCGGGACAGGATCTGACCTCAAAAACGCTGGATCAGAATCTTGAGGCCTGTACTTCTTTTGAAGCCGAGATGGCGCTGACTTCACCGAGGCCGGTGTCAGAAACAGCTCCATGGCCGGTTCGTCCAGCCCTGGCACCAAAGGCAGCAAAGGACGAGAGGGGTGCCTGCGCTGCAATGTTTCAAAGATCACAGAGGTGGAAGGAGTGGGCACCGTCAATGTGATCCCCAACTTCGCTGCCCCCCTCAGCAGCACATCCTGGAATGTCACAATGTCATCCACGGGTGACACTCTCGTAGGAGGAGAGTCCGACAAAGTTGGAGAATATCTCCTGTCACTGAATGAGTCAGTGTACTTGGACTGTGACCTTTCCTGACTACGACGATGACGTGACCTCGTCGAAGACCTACGCTCACTGAGAGAGCAATGCCTCCCTCTGGACCTTGACCTCGGTTTTCTGGGCCTTTGAGGGTGCGGAGGCAGAAGAGGCTGAGCCGGAACCAAAGGCTGTGGAGGCCGAGGCGGTGTTGGAGGAGGAGGCGGTGGAGAAGGAGGAGGCGGTGGTGGTGGATGAATCTGCTGCAGAAGAGCAGGAGGTGTAGGCGTCCTGGGCCTTGAGGGCGAATAGGTCCGGGAATAATCAGAGTCCGGTGACCTAACAACTCTCCTCTTCTTATGAGTAGGCCTCAGGGAGGACGCACTGGAGGCAGATATCTCTGAGGGCGAGAGCCGGTGCCGCCACGACCGGGGACTCGCCAATGATGATGATGAGACGCTCACCACAGAGGCACTAGACACAGTCCTGGGCCTTGACGTCCTCTTTGACGTCGACTGATCCTTCCTCGACTTCTTTGAAGTCGCTCTTCTCGACGTCGATCTTCTTGACGTCGATGACCTTCTTGACGTCGATGACCTTCTTGACGTCGATGAACTCCTCGACATCGAACATCCTCGCCTTGACGTCGATTTTCCTCTCCTCGACGTCGAACGTCTCGTCAACCTTAATGGCGAACGGCGGTGTCGCCTGCTTCTTCGGGACTCATCACGACGTCGATGGTGTGTCGACGCCAGTAAAGTCCTCGACGTCAACCTCGTCCGAGGTCTCGAGATCCTGCCCTCGACGCAGAGCGTCGACGTCGCTTCGACCCAGAGCCCTGGGTCAATGGGGAACAGATGGTAGTCATACCTCTCGACGCCGAAGTCAAAGCCATCAATATCGATGTCGACTGGGACCGGTGCAGTTTCTGGGCCTTTTCTTGACTGGGGAGCCCCCCCAGAGGCCAAGGCACGGGCAGAGGATGATGACAGAGTCCCTCCATGCCCAGAAGTCCCACCTGGTTCTTGATGTCTCCTCTGTTCCAGGCCTTGGAGACGAATCTTCTCCCTGAATGACAAATATCACAGGAGTCAGGGACATGGGTGGAAGGGAGAGAGAGTATGCATACTCTGTGGGGGTCAGATTTAGCCTTCTTACTACCATACTCAGGGCACTTGTCGAATGAAGCTGGCATTTCGACAATAAAGAGGTGGCAAAACTGGGAAAAAACACAGCAACTGGAAGAGGAAGACCCCAGACGTCGAGTGAAACACTCAAGTCACTAGAAAAGCTTCACAAATTGAAGATATACCCAAAAAGGTAGAGCTCAATGCTCCAGGGTCCTGCTAGCAGGAGCCAGAAAAAAGAACTGAAAGTAAAAGGCCTTTGGCTGTGCATCCTGGGATACCGAGGGTCTTTGGAGAGTTACTTAAAGGCACGGTATCCCTTTTCCAGACACATAATGGCAGCATATGGGGCTTGTCTGTCCAACCCTTCCTCTCTATCATGACAAAGGATTTTTGTGAAGGGGAGATTCTCTAGATGTGAAACTTTGGAAAATGTGTAGAATTTAATATTATTTGGCTATCCTTTTCACTTCAAGATGAAGTGCTGGCCAATGTAGCCTTGTAGTTTTAGGCTGCATTATTTGTCTTGATTTTCTCTAAAGTGTCTATGCAGGACTGCAGTAGAAGACAACTTAAGAGACTATTTTGAATGCTCCGGGGTCCACGCACATGGGCGGGACTATTCACAAGATTATGACTATACACAGAGACCCCCTACTACAGAAGGACACATAAGATAAGTGAGGACAAGATTCAAGTCCCACTGGGGTATTACGAAAGGAGAAGGTGGAAAGAGATGAGTAATGCACTTCAGAAATCTGTTAACAATAGGATCGATGGCCATGCTCAAGAGCTCGGGGTACCAGACTCTTCGTGCCCAGTCCGGAGCCACAAGAATGACTTGGGACAGGTCGCGTTTGATCTTCTTCAGCAATTTTAGCAGAAGTGGTACAGGCAGAAAGGCATACAGGAGGCCACAACTCCACTAGTGATGAAAAGCGTTGCCGAGCGAGAGCCACCTTGAAAACTCCAACACGCAGAACTGCTGACATTGCGCGTTCTCTTCGGTGGCGAATAGATCTAACCAAGGCTCTCCACACTGCTAAAAGAGACCTTGCACCACTTTCGAGTGAAGACGCCATTCGTGATCCATCATGTACCGGCGGCGGAGTTTCTCCGCCCTGGCGTTCAGGGAACCTGCTAGGTGTTGAACTACCAGAGGTATGCCCTGATGTTCCAGCCATGTCCAAGGAGAAGAGCCTCTTGACATAGGGTCCACAACCCTACCCTGCCCTGTTTGTTGCAGTACCACATGGTGGTGGTGTTGTCCGTGAACACCTGCACCACTCTTCCTTGCCTTCAGTGCAAGACAAATCGCCCGGAGCTCCAGAAGGTTGATGTGGTGCCTGGACTTCGCCAGAGACCAGAGGCCTTTGATCTCCGCCATTCCCATATGGCTGCCCCATCCCAGGAGTGACGCATCCGTCACTACTGTGAACTCAGGTTGGGGAAGGGAGAGGGATCTGCTGTTGACCCAATCCTGGTTCATGAACCACCACTGCAACTGACTTGCAGTCCCCTCCGAAATCTGAATGTCTCGTAAAGATTCCCCTGGTGCTGCACCCACTGGAACTTCAGGTTCCACTGCAGAGCACGTATATGCCATCTGGCATGATGTACCAGCAGGATGCAGGAGGCCCTGAGGCCCAGCAGCCTCAGGGTCATTCTCACCGAAATCCGGGATGGAAGCTGAAACATCGGTATCATAGCCCGAATATCCTGGACTTGCTGCTAGGGAGGATAGACCCAAAACTGTGCTGTGTCCCGAACCGCCCTGATGGAAAGGAGCTTATTGGAGGGAATCAGGTGCAACTTCAGCATGCTAAGTGTGAAACTGTGAACCCCAGCAAATACAGGAAGTCTGTCGTAGTCTGGAGGTGGGAGACGACCTGGGCGAGCTCGCCTTCAACAGCCAGTCGTCGAGATAGGGGAAGACTGGAACCCCTGATCTGCGCAGATTAGCTGCGATCACCGCCATCACTTTCGTGAACACCCGGGGGGGGCTGATAAGGCCAAAGGGGAGCATGGTAAACTGAAAATGAGTGTGGCCTACCGTGAACGGTTGGGCAGGCAAGACGGGGATGTGAAAGTAAGTATCCTGCAAGTCCAACTCTACCATCAAATCTCCAGGGTCGAAGGCAGACAAGACCTGAGCCAAGGTTAACATCTTGAACTTCTCCTTTCGGAGGAAGCGGTTGATGTCCCTGAGGACTAAGATAGGATGCAGGCCTATGTCTTTTTGGGTACCAAGAAGTAGTGGGAGTAGCAACCCTGACCTACTTCTGGCACAGGGATGCGTTTGATAGCTCCCTTGGCAAAGAGATCCATAACTTCCTGGAAGAGAAGGGCAAATGATCCTCCGACATGGGATGAAATCACCACAAACGGCATGACCCTTACGCACTCCACTGCTCGCGGAACTCCGTGTAGACCGCCAGAGTTTTTTTGTCACTTTGCGGAGTTCCTCACCGAGGAACTCCGCATAGACTTAATCTTATCATGAAAAAATAGATATCAGTCATATGATAAGAAACAAGGGCGAGTAGAAACCTTTTGGGTGGATATTTAAGACATTATTATTGTGATTTCTTTGGCAATTAGTTGATTTTTGCAAGCACTAACACTTCTCTGTGTAAAGTAAAGACCTTGAGAGTTTTGTAACTTTCAGATACTCAAATTGTGGATTCTGTTGCAATTAAAAATATTTCCAGGCCTGAAATTTCTTTGGAGGTTGCATGCGGGCAACCTAAGTTATCCTGCAAGTGTTTCTTGATGAATCCTATTGCAACTACAATATGTGCTCTCTCATGTAAAGTCAGGTTGTTAGAAGATTTCCTGCAACTCAAGATATGCCTTACTTTTCACCTCATGTGGATGCATTTCTCATGTTTAGTGAGATCTCCTTTCTGAGTAAAACGTTTCTGGCTTTCCCCACCTGTATATGGCTTTAGTCCAGTGTGAATTCTCTTATGTGAAATGACATTGTATTCAAGACTTTGCTTGCATTTCGAGCACTCATAAGGTTTTTCCCCAGAGCGGGATCTCTCGTGAGGCATAACTCTTGTCTTTCAGATTCAAGCTTTTATGGCATAAGGATTTTCTCCAGTGTGGAGTTTCTCATGCAGCTTATCTGGCATTCAAAGCACTCATAAGGTTTTTCATCAGTATGGAGTCGCTTATGGTTAGTGAGGCTGTGCCTATCAAATAGGAATTTCTGGCATTCACAGTATTGTTAATGTTTTTTCCCTGTGTGCGTCTGCTTATGTAGAGGGAGATTGCGTTTAAAATTAATGCTTTTCTGGCATTCGGAGCACTGAATTGTTTTAATGGTGTGTTTTCTTATGGTGCTTGAAACCATCTCTACCTCTGAATCTTTTCTGACATTAAGAGCACTGATAATTTTATTCACCAGTGTGGATTCTCACATGTTTACTGAGTTGAGATTTTTGGCTGAAACATTTTTGGCATTCAGAGCACTGATAAGGCTTTTCCCCAGTGTGGATTCTTATATGCTGAGTGAGACTGCTTTTTTCACTGAAACATCTGTGGCATTCAGAGCATTGATAAGGCTTTTCCCCAGTGTGGGTTCTTATATGCTGAGTGAGACTGAATTTTTCACTGAAACATCTGTGGCATTCAGAGCATTGATAAGGCTTTTCCCCAGTGTGGGTTCTTATATGCTGAGTGAGACTGATTTTTTCACTAAAACATCTGTGGCATTCAGAGCACTGATAAGGTTTTTCCCCAGTGTGGGTTCTTATATGCTGAGCGAGACTTCTTTTTTGAATGAAACATATCTGGCATTCAGAGCACTGATAAGGCTTTTCCCCAGTGTGGATTCTTATATGCTGAGTGAGACTGCTTTTTTCACTGAAACATCTGTGGCATTCAGAGCATTGATAAGGCTTTTCCCCAGTGTGGGTTCTTATATGCTGAGTGAGACTGAATTTTTCACTGAAACATCTATGGCATTCAGAGCATTGATAAGGCTTTTCCCCAGTGTGGGTTCTTATATGCTGAGTGAGACTGATTTTTTCACTGAAACATCTGTGGCATTCAGAGCACTGGTAAGGTTTTTCCCCAGTGTGGGTTCTTATATGCTGAGTGAGACTTCTTTTTTGAATGAAACATATCTGGCATTCAGAGCACTGATAAGGCTTTTCCCCAGTGTGGATTCTTATATGCTTAGTGAGACTGCTTTTTACACTGAAACATTTGTGGCATTCAGAGCACTCATAAGGTTTTTCCCCAGTGTGGGTTCTTATATGCTGAGTGAGACTGCTTTTTATACTGAAACATTTCTGGCATTCAGAGCACTGAAAAGGTTTATACCCAGTGTGGGTTCTTATATGCCAAGTGAGACTGCTTTTGTCAATGAAACATTTCTGGCATTCAGAGCACTGAAAAGATTTTTCCCCAGTGTGGGTTCTTTTATGCCAAGTGAGAATGCTTTGGTAACTGAAACATTTCTGGCATTCAGAGCACTGGTAAGGTTTTTCCCCAGTGTGGGTCCTTGTATGTATAGTAAGTGCTCTTTTGTCACTGAAACATTTCTGGCATTCAGCGCACTGATAAGGTTTTTCCACAGAGTGGGTTAATGCATGTCGATATAGACTCGTTTTGATACTAAACCTTTTCTGGCATTCAGAGCACTGATAAGGTTTTTCCACAGAGTGGGTTAATGCATGTCGATATAGACTCGCTTTGATACTAAACCTTTTCTGGCATTCAGAGCACTGATAAGGTTTTTCCCCAGTGTGGATTCTCATATGCTCAGTGAGATAAGATTTACGCCTGAAACTTTTTTGGCATAGTTTGCACGGAGAGTGGTTTTCCCCAGTGTGGATTCCCATATGCTCAGTGAGATAAGATTTACGCCTGAAACTTTTTTGGCATACTTTGCACTGAGAGTGGTTTCCCCCAGTGTGCATTGTGTCAAATTCTGTGAGATAAGATTTATGGCTGTATCTTTTTTGGCACATGTAACTTTTTTCCCCAACTTAGGTTATTTTGCCTTGATTTAGGTGGTTTTGAACACTGAATTTGTTCTCACAGTCCGTGTTTTTATAAGGTGTATTCCTAGAGTTATTATCTCTACGTTTAGTTTTCTCTTGCTTATATGCCACAGTAAGAGTGAACCCGATTTTAGAGTTGGGCTTGTTTAGATAATGTTCAGTATTTATCTCTAAAAGAAATTGTGTGTAATCTTCTTAACACTTGCATTGAGCAAAATATGTCTGGATGCAGCCCTGTAACACCTGTCGAAATATTTCTAGCAGATAATAGTCTTTAGGTTATAGCCTATCCGGCAGCAACTTATTTTGTGACTGAAGATTTTCTCAAATCTATTTGTATAGGTTCTTAGCAATGAAGTGATAAGGTGTTAGTCTGATATTTATTAATTAAACTGATAAGTATCTTTTTGCACTGATGTAATGGCAGTAACTGAGGGCGTTAGAACGTGCACAGTACTATTGTGGATCACGAGTCTCAGAACATCAGTTCCTTTTACCCTTTCTATGTTTGGTGTAAGGTTAAGGTTTGTAGTTCTGAAGACGAGGATTTATTTACATTACCTATAGCGCAACTGTGCTCATTTAATCCATTTTTATATTTAACAGTTTTACATATCACTCCTGCACAACAGATACTGTTCAGGCGATTTACATAGAATTACAGAACAGTACACAATAAAAAGGAAACAATCTGAGATGGTCAAGAACACAATAAAGTGGTGAATTTTTAAGGTTTTCACAAGAGTGAGCAGAGTGGGTCGTGGTTTTCTACCCAGAGTCAGATAGTCTCAAACTTGTGTAATTGGATAAAAACGGTTGTTGAACAAAGGTGATTTTCCAATCTTTTGGTTGTTAACGTGTCAGCTTTGGAGTCTTCTCTCAGCGTCTTTTCCTTGATCGTCTGCAGAAGAAACCTTTTGTTATAACTTTCTTTTTATGCAGTGTGTGCTTCCTCTCTGGAATTACATGATGTTTTAGATGAAGGTTATTCTGTGCACAGATTTGGCTTTGCTCTGGATTAATGAAATGCTAAATTAGAGACTTCACTTACAGTATAGTACTTTCCTCAGCTCCCACTTCCTCGCCACACCTAGATTTTGGAAATTGTTTAAACGTAGAATGCTGGATGTCCTTCAGTTTTTCAAAATAATTCTTCTTATGGCACTGACTTCAGTTGCCTGGTGCTAAATCTTGCTTTCTTCGTCAGTAATTTCAATCACCTATAGTATTAAAATTAAATACTTAATACATGAAAATGTCCCAAAATATAATTTACAAGCCAAATCAATGCAGAGTTGCAGAATTTTGAAAATGTTGAGCTGTTTTTCATACAGAGCAGAGTGTAGAATTGTAGCCTGCGAGAACTTGGATGTAGGAGTGAGGATTTATAGAGTTTTCAACATTTTATTAAGCTCACAAAGGATACATGCACCCTATGGACTTGTAACATAGAATCCCAAAGGTAGAAATTAAAGTCATATTTACTGGCACCAAACAGATATTTAAACAAGCATTTACAATGCAACGGTTTCGCCTTTGCAAAAGTTAGAGCTATTGGCATTGTAAATGACAAATTTTTTATTTATGTGTTGGTTTTAAAAACATAAATAAATGGCATTGTCATTTACAATGCCAATAGCTTAATCTCTCGCAAATGCCACCCACACACACCCACAGAGAGCCACACCCACAGAGAGCCCCCCTCAGAGCCCGCCCCACACACACACCCACACAGAGCCACCCAAACCGAGCCCCCCCACACACCCACACAGAGCCCCCCCACACACCCACACAGAGCCCCCCACACAGAGCCCCCCACACACTGCGAGCCCCCCACACACTCACACAGAGCCCCCCCACACACTGCGAGCCCCCCCACACACTGCGAGCCCCCCCACACACTGCGAGGCCCCCCCACACACACTGCGAGCCCCCCACACACACTGCAAGCCCCACACACTGCGAGCCCCACACACTGCGAGCCCCACACACTGCTGCTGTTTACAAGGAGGGGCCGCATGTAAAGGTCAAGTTGGACACAAGCGGAAACAGTTGGAAACAGAAGAATGGTGAGATGGTTGGAAGTTGGTTCTGCTTGGGTATGGAAGGTGACACTAAAGTTACTCCTTTCCTTGTGCTCAAGATGCCTTGCACTGTCTTATGAGCTAAGATGGACCTTGAACACGAAGCAAGAAGTGTACAAGCACCTGCACTTAGCAACAAGGCCAGTGATGTGAGACTACAGGATCAGGTGATACACATAGATCTGGCAATACAGAGAAGGTTGTGAGCGAAAGGCTGAAACCAGAAAATGAATGCTGTCAAATAAGAAAGCGCATCTGGTAATCCGCGACAGGCAACAGTTAAGTTTATCAGAAATTGAGGTTTCTTTTTTTTTACTTGTCTTTACTGCTATGATTCTCGGTAAAATGTAAGAGTTGTTTTTCTACCGCTCTGAGCTCTGTTGGGGCCGCCGATCCCCAGTTCACCGCAGGCGTCAGCTCACTGCCGCCCATCGCCTGTAGAAAGTGATTTACAAGCTGCTTGAGCCAATTAGCGTCTGCGTCTTACAACGGGGGGCTCACCAGGGCACCTCTGAAGTACAAATTGGCCGGGAGGTGGCTTAAAGGTGTCCTCCAGGTGTCTGGGCCTTCTGGACAGGCAGTGTTGTCCTGCAGCTAAATCCACATGGGAGGGTCCTGTCTACCCCGAGAGCCCGGCCTGTCAAGTCAAGTCAAGTCAAAGTTAGCTTTATTCGAATTTTAAGATAAATTCATAAAAGCACATACAAAAAGATACAATCAATTAAAATACAGTAAAAGAATACAGATACATAATTCATAATGTGGGGATATTCTAAAAACATTGAGATGTTTTTTTAAAAAACGAGGAAATCTCCTTACAATAAAGTCTTTTTGTAAAAACCATACTGTTATCAAATCATGGTGGCTCTACATCTGACAGCAAATTTCACATAGTTCTATAGTGCAATGATTGTTATTTCATCCGGTAAAATGAGTAGTTTAAATAAATCAGGTCTGCATTGTCTCAATTTCCAAGACCGGAGAAGTGGTAAGAGATATTTTTTCCGTCCCCATTCATAAAATCTACAAAACAGGATGCAATAAATGGTGGACTGGGTAGAAGAATCATCGCATGGACATTTGACTAGTGTTGCCGACCAGTCGTTATGGTTAGGAAAAGTTAACATTCTATAGAAACTGTCAGTTCTCAAGCGAGTTAAAAGCATTCTACTATAACAGGTGCAATTTGGCGAAAGATAAGGGTGCATGCCAGGGCCCTGTAATATCAAATGATGGTAGATTACAGTGGCCTTTTTCCCCTCCACACACCAGCGTTGGTCGTCTAAAAAGTTCAGGCATAGTTCCTTCAAGGCTTTTCTCGAAATTGAGGTCATTGAAGTAGGAGCGGTGTAAAACTCTTGGCACCCAATGAATGAAAGGAAGGCCTTCACATAAGAGAGCCATTGAATTTGTTTCTGGCCTTCTAACTTAATGCAGTCTTCAATCATTGCCCTGTTAAGGACAGTTTCTGGTGTAGTCCAAATTTTATGCCATAACAAGACTGGACTAGTCTTGATCAAGTCGGATATGTACACCACGGCCAGCTCCTTGTGACAAACATAAGTAGAAGTAGACTTGGGAGCGGCTAGCAGATATCGCAGGAAATCATTTTTCTTAGTTTGTATATCTTGACAGTCTGTGACCCCCCAAATGCCTGCGCCATATGTGGCAGTGGATACGCACTTAGGTCGATAAATATCGAGCAGGATACGCACCGGGCTGCCCCCTACTTTGTTGGCAAACCTTTTTAAGGCGCCAATGGTGCGAGAAAAGGCAAGATTCCTGGAGGTGACCGCAGTGTTCCAACTTCCCCTCTTATTAAAAACAATCCCCAGGTACGAGAAAGAATCTGTCTAGCCTATCTTTGACTTCCCTATATAAGTGTGGCAGGACAGTTTTCTCTGCTTTGTACAACACATAGTAAATGTTTTCCCCACATTAATCTTAAGCCCCCTATCGCCCATGTATGCTGAGAAGCAGGTTAACGCCTTTTGGAGGCCTACTTGTGTTCGAGCCATGATTACCGCGTCATCAGCATACAAGAGGATGGGGACTACATCTCCACCCGTTTTGGGGAAATCAACATCTAGTTTAGCCAACTGTGACGCCACACTATTAATGTACAAATTAAAAAGAAGTGGTGCCAGTATGCAACCCTGCCTGACACCCTTCATAATTGGAAATTTAGGGGTACACTCTCCATTTTTCCCATAGCGAACTTTGGCCCCTGCACCCCTATAAAGTTCCTTTAAAAAGTTTAAAATGTTTAAGTCAATACCTAGTTCAGCCAGCGTAGCCCACATGATGTCATGGTTCAGGCAGTCAAAGGCGGAACTTAAATCCACAAAAGTCATAAATAAGTTGCCCTTTGTTGCTGCCGTGTATTTACCTATGAGCATGGCCAAATTGAGGCCCTGCTCCACGGTGCCTAAACCAGACCCGAAGCCACATTGGAAAGATGAAAGAACCGCTTCGTCCTCAACCCATATCTGCAGCCTATTTAATAGAATTCTACCTGCAACCTTCATTAAGGAATCTAAGAGGGAAATAGGCCTATAGCACTTAGGGTCATCTCGGTCCCCTTTTTTGAATATAGGCACTACAATAGCTTCCTGCCACGTTACTGGAAAGCCATGGATGTTGAAGCTATTCAGAACGTTCGTCAGGAGTGGTGCCCAGAGGAAAGAATTACCCTTGTAGATGTCAATCGGTATTCCATCTGGGCCCGGTGCTTTATTGGTGGAACTTTCAGCAATTGATACTTCAACCTCTTCAAGTGAGAAAACTATATTCAATGGAAAGAAGTCCGATGGAATTGGATCAGTGATAGGTTGCTCGACAGGGAGAGGATAGTGGGAGATTGTGCGACGCTCTAGCTTATAAAGTTCCGAAAAATGTTTTACCCAGGTGTTACTCTCGATAGCAATCTCCACCAAGTTTGTGCTTCTTTCTGTGAAAAACGGAGCGTTGACTGCTTTCCAGAAGGTCGAAGAGTCTCTGAGGGTGCTCGCCTTTAATAATGTTTCCCATGCTGCCTTCTTCAGATCTTTCCTTCTATTTTTTTAAGTTTCCTTATAGAGGGTCCTAGCTAATCTGATATCCAGTAGGTCTCTGGGTTTCTTTTTCAGGGCTTGGATCAGGCTTGTGTGTGCTTTAGTGCATTCTCGGTCAAACCAGCCCTCCTGTTTAGGGGTTTTCCCTTCCCACCAAGTACCAGTCAGTTTGCCACTGATAGTGGCAGCAATCTTGAGGAAGGCTTCAATGACCTTAGTGGAATTTAGTGGATTTTCAAGACAGGTCATGAAGTCCTCTAACTGTGCTGTTACTAGTTCTTGCATAAAGTTAGCAGGGTCAATTTTATTCCATTTAATTGCGTAGCCATTAGTTCTCGCCAATGAGACTCCGTGGCGATATAAATTTTCGACTACGGTGAGGGCTCTGCAACTTTTCTGGCCTATGTCGAATATAGAGCTAATGGGAAGGTGATCACTAATCGCAACATGCTCTGTATTAAAGGTCAGAACACTGCGATAGTGACTAGCTGAGACCAGTGTGTAGTCTATCACCGTTTGAGACCCCCGACCAACAAAAGTAGGTTGGAAGGAGACCTGTGGGCTACACAATTCGTTGGCGAATCCCAGGTCCCAGTTGAATATTAATGTATTTAATAAATTCCCAGTCACAGTGTGCTCAAAGTGGGTGCAAGGATCTCCCATTAGATTGACCAATCCGCATATATTTGTAGAAGTATGAGGGCAAATGTGGCAATTAAAGGTACCCGTGATTATAATGTAACCCTCTCTCTGTTTGCTTCCCGCACCTCTACACAGTACCTCATTGAAGTCATCCAGGACCCTCTGCTGCTCTTCCTTTGGGATGTTGTTATAAAAATTGATCAAAGTGAACTGCTGGTTGCCCTCAGGTGTTATAGAGAGTGCCTGATAAAAGTTATTTCTGACCCCTTCCAATAAGGATTTGCTTCCCAGATTTGCCTTATTTGATATAAAGGTGCATAGACCCCCTGAAGATCTGCCTCTGTTACTTGACCGTGCTGGGGAAAAATTTGTCCGATACCCTTCCATTTGTAGTTCTACCTTCTCACAGCATTCTTGTAGGCAGATAATGTCAAATCTCTCTGCTAGGGCCAGAAAGATAGGGTCTTTGATTTTATTGGATAGACCAGCTATGTTCCATGATAATAGACCCATCTTGGCTCTCTGAGCAGGGAGTTGGCGGCCTTGATCAGGTATTGTAGTTGGGCCAATAGAACTGAGTAGGAAAGGGTCGGCCAAGCTCTCACTTGCAGCTTTCTCCAATTCATTTTTAGATGGCACACTACCTGGTGGCGTAATGGGGGAGGTATTTTCAGTCCCTCCCGTAGGTGGTGTAGTGCCTATTCCAGGGGGCATAACAGTGGGGGTTGGTATTTCCAAGTTGATGCCTCCCTCTTGATTGTACACCGAGTCACGAGGCACTGTCTGACTTAGGCTGATGGTATGGCTACTACATCCTTCTCGGTATCCTTGGGTCTCTCCATCAGGCGTTGATAGTCAGTCTACCATCTCCAGGCAGCTGTACCTGTTTGAGGTGTGCACTCCACCCCACATATCCCAGGGTGCAAAGGCGTTATTATGATTCCTAAAGGAGTTTCCATTAAATGATCCGTCGGAAGATCCACCCCAATTCCCCCAGTCCCCCCCCCCAGTCTCGATGGCCCACTCAGTGACAGTTTCCTCCGTGATAATCGGGACCCATAGGACGCCTGGATGGGTAAAAGAAGAAGAGGCGTCTGGTTTCAATGCCTTCATTGTTACCATACGGTCTCCATGAGCAGATGTAATCAGCTGTTCCAGGGTCCTCAAAATTTACCACTATGCAGTCACCTGGGGTAGATTTCCTTTCTTGGCCTACCCAGGGGACTCTGCGAACCATCAATATTTTTGATGAACGGTTTTGTGGGAGCGGACGGTTCTGGGTTAGCCAGTGTTGAACCTTGTTCTTTAGAGACCAAGTTGGTTCCTCACCAGGATTGGTTAATACTGGTACCCCTGTCATTACGACTACGTAAGGACTCGTGTCAGGTGGTAAATTTGCAGCAAGTCTTTCGTCAACTGTAGGTCTGCTCCAGTTCCCAGGCAGAGGCGTGGGAAAGACTCTGGGGGTTTGTTGACGTTGAGTATTATTGCTGGTAGAAGTTTTGGGTGTATCCGTTGGTTTACTTAATTTAGCCATTGGTTTGTTATTTGGAGCTACTGGGGTCTTCGGTTTGGGGGCGAACGTCGGATTTGGTGTTTGTTTTACTGCTGTACAAACAGGCTTTTTGCTAGTAGGTTTACTCGCCTGATTTGTTTTATTAGGGACCACCTTAGGGATCACAAAGTTCAGGGGGTTTTTGACATAGGTGCTTAGGTCCCTTATTAGAATTTCCATGTTCGTCAATCTAGTTTCAAGGGGGATAAGGGCAGCTTAATGACCTCGCCCAATTTGGCAAGAAATTGCCCCTCGGTTTCGTCATCATTAGAATCACCCACCAGAATGGCTGAGGCCTCAGTGCTATCAGAGCTAACATCATTAATTTCCCCTTCTGTATGCGATTGATCCACAGTTGCTGGGGTAGGTTGGTCCAAGGTCTCCTGTAGAATAATAAGGGGTTATGGCGTTTCCCTAAGTTTGCTTGTGTTATTCTATTTCCGCCTGTTGTTTTTTGGAATGGCCCCCTCCCTCCTTCCCCTTGACCGAATCTCACTATCGTCGGCTGGTGTTTGGATCATTTCCATGTCCGGTGTCTTCTCCAAAGCCAGACTGAGTTGAGAGTCAGTTAGAAGTTGGGATACGGAGAGATCAACCTCCTTCGGGACGCTGTGTATGTCAGCAAGGGCCAGACAAGGGCCCGCAACCCCAGGCTGCACAGGAGTTTTGGCAGCAGCAATTAAGCCTAAAGACGACCTCCTTGCTAAGGCCAAGTCCTGGGACACTCTTCGTTCCCTTAGAACTATCCCTTGGTCAATAAATGTATTTGCCCTTACTATAAAGTTATCCAAGGGGCCGATCAATTTGTCCATGCCTGCTGCTGTTTTGCTCCGCGAACCTCTAGTGGTCATACTAGTGTCCCTGATGATGGAATAATCGATGAGCAATTTAGAGACAGCAGCAGGGGTAGTTATGGAAGTAATGGAAATAATCCAGATAGAAAAATGGCCAAAAGGACATGCAGTACTTACTATTTCAGAGCTTGGAGCCAAGAGAAAGGGCCCGGCCCGGCCTCTTTCGGTCTCTAACTGGCTCAAACGGGCCCGCCCTTGGCCCGGGCTTCGCCCGGCGTCCCGCGAGGCGGGTCCGGTGATGCTTTTGAGCGCCTCCTGGCGCTCTCCCGGTGACGCGGACCTCAAGGGCTCATGGACTATGTAGTCCGCCCCTCGCCACGCTCCTCTCTGCGACCCCCGCTCTGGATGGTAATAGAGACGACGGGGCGGCGGGAGACAGGCGGAAGGTCCGCGAATGTAGAGTGATGTAGGGCGCTGGCAGAAAAAGCTTGTAAAACGCTCCGTGGAAATGCCGCTTTGGAAAGAGAATTAGTCCCCTGCTCGGTGGCGCCGGTGATGCTTTTGAGCGCCTCCTGGCGCTCTCCCGGTGACGCGTACCTCAAGGGCTCATGGACTATGTAGTCCGCCCCTCGCCACGCTCCTCTCTGCGGCCCCCGCTCTGGATGGTAATAGAGACGACGGGGCGGCAGGAGACAGGCGGAAGGTTCGCGAATGTAGAGTGATATAGGGCGCTGGCAGGAAAAGCTTGTAAAACGCTCCGTAGAAATGCCGCTTTGGAAAGAGAATTAGTCCCCCGCTCGGTGGCGCCGGTGATGCTTTTAAACGCCTCCTGGCGCTCTCCCGGTGACGCGGACCTCAAGGGCTCATGGACTAGGTAGTCCGCCCCTCGCCACGCTCCTCTCTGCAGCCCCCGCTCTGGAGGGTAATAGAGACGACGGGGCGGCGTGAGACAGGCGGAAGGTCCGCAAATGTAGAGTGATGTAGGGCGCTGGCAGAAAAAGCTTGTAAAACGCTCCATGGAAATGCCGCTTTGGAAAGAGAATTAGTCCCCGGCCTGTCAATACAGCTGCTGAGCCCAATCACAACACGGCTTAGGCGGGATTTGTTTATTACTGGCGAGGTTAAGTAATTGTCACGGGATATGGAGAGCAGACAGGACTGGTTCAGGTGGGCCAAGTGGGGTGGATTCTATAGATGCCCTTTCTGGAGATAGGTGTCGACCTACATTTCTCACTTCCTAACTTCTGAGAACTTAAAAACGTGACGTATTTGTACACCGGTCCATGTGCCAGTGAATTCGATGCGTGTTCTGCACAGTTGATGGTACTTTCGGCAGCCACCCTTCAGTACGTTTTTCATGAAGCTTAACTGATTTCAGAACTAAACCTAAACGCTCTGCGTAACGGGTGACATTACCTCCAATGTACCTTCTTTAAATCTGACGCAGTCTGGCTGGAAGTCGAACACGTGAGTGACAACTGCACGGCTGAGACAGCAATGTTACCCAGGGCGGGGTCCAATTTAGTAAAATTGTACTTTAGAAAAACAAATTGTTGGTAAACACCATCATGAAAACTATATGTGTTTTTGAATGAAATAACAGTTATACATCATAAGAATGTCACCCGTGTATGTCCCTCATGTCCTTGTACATAAAGATGCTTTGGAAATTAAAGATCGTAGGTGCTACAATTTATAAGAATAACTTTCTATTTTTATTTTAGAAGGAACACTTTTTTGCTTCGTGCGGACAGTGGTCACCATAGCACAGTTAAAGAGCGGACAGTTGGTAGACGACCTTGTCGAAGAGGGCAGGGAAGGGGCAGGCCGAGGGGGTACTTTGTGGGGCCTTACATGAGGTCAACATCTTTTTCCCCTCTCTGCAGGTAGTTGTGTACCAGCCAGCTAAGAAACAGTGGACTTGTTATAGAGGAATCTAAAATAAAGTTTAATTTGCATGTAACAAGGACTGGCAGTCGTGTACTAGAAGCCCACAGTGTTGTTGCACTTTGTTCTTTGCTAGTCCATTGTCACTTGAAATAACCGATTGGGCCATGAACTCAGTATAATTCAAATACACATCCAGGCCCACTCGAGCAGGAGTTTTGTTTTCCTGCTGAGTTCCACCCGTGGGGGGGCTCTATTACTCCTGGAACAGACTCGGTTTGCCTGTGGCCTCCATCTCTGCTACTCGCGTCCGACAGGTGAGGAGGGCTCAGTGGAGTGGTGGGGCGGTGTCCAGACGCTCTAATGAGATTTGGAAGCTGCCGAGCTTCTGAGTGGGGATGAGGTCTCAGGGCATAATGGCCTAGCGTTTATGCAGACTCCATGTGTGGGAGGATTATTTTTTTTATTTTTTTAAGGGTTGGAGATGTCAATGGAGAAGGTACGGATGCAATATTGAGGAATAAAGATTAGAAAGGGAAAGCACCAGGGCCCTAACGTTTTAGGACTACGGATGGAGTGGGCAGAGCAAAAACCAATTTGCAGTACCTGGCAGCAAAGCTCAAACTTCTTGTCTGGCGCGAGGATGCAGAGCAGTGGTTATCGATGTAAAGGGTCCGGATGCCCCGAATTTCCTGGTACACCTACCAGGAAGGTCCACTGGTGGGGCGGAGTAGCGTGGTGGCGATCCGGCAGAAGGCAGATGTAGTGAGACACAAAACCTTCTTGCGGAAGGGAAATTCTAAAGGGGAGACAAATAACCTAAAACATTCGATCTATACAAAAATACCCAACGAGCAGCTTAGGTGAATGGCAGACCCTCCCAGGGGCCCTACGGTATGCGCCAGCCCCATCCCGGCACCAGAGGCCATCAGGCCAGCGGAAGTATGCGTTTCTGAATTGCATGCTCCTCGTTTGAGAAGAGACCGATATACGAGGACTGTATACCCCGATTGATTGATTTTGTGGGGGAGCAGGCACGGCCTGCCACCCACCCCCGCAGAGCAGCGGCCGCGCCTCTCGCCGCACCCCTCCCAGGTCTCACTACTCAGTCCCACCTACACGGCTCTCACCCTGCACCCCGTCACTGTAGCCGGTGGCCAACATTAAGCCTGCAAAGAAAGAGCACCACACTCACCGCGGCCCGGGTTCACCAATGCTCACGAAGAATCACCGAAAGCAGCCGTAGCTTTCCGTCCTCGGGCAGCCTTACGGTCGTTTTCTAACTTCCGTTCAGTTCGTCACTTCCGCTTACCTGCAAGGAAAGTGACATCGCGCAGCCCACCCCAGCTCGGAGTAGGGAGCGGGTCGGGTCTGCATCCTCACAGGGAGAGCGAGCAGGCTGGTATGACGAAGGATGCCAAGACCCCAAAAAAAAAAAACCCGCCCACTGCCGCATGACGTGGGCAGAAAGCCTAAAAATCGCCGGAACGCCCACGAATCTGCTCCGGCATTGACGGACAGATCTGTCTTCCAATGGCAAGCCTCCATTTATTGAGCTCGTCAATGGAAGACAGAGGCGGGACTAGGCCGACATACTGTTGACATAAGATTTCGGCTGCGTGAAAACGCAGCTTGCGCAGCTTTCGACAGGCGAAACCTAAAAAGACATTGTTACATGTAATCCACTTGCACGAAAGACAAACCATACTGTCTTGAGCAATAACTTCTTAATTTTCTTGGACAGGGTGGCCGGTTCCTCAAGGATAACTTGTTGAAGGTAGGATAATATTTTTGCTTGGATAGATAAACAGTCTATGGATTCAAATACACGCTCATAGGGTAGGACAGACAAGAAGGTTAGGATCAGGATAACATTTAGGAACGTGTTTTTAGTTTTAATGTAAAATGTGTTCATGCTCAAGACTGATTTCTATACAATGAACAAGATCAACTGGTAGCATCCAGGGTGATCTTTGTAGATGGATGGCGATGGTTACCACCTTCAAAAGATCCTAGAATCACACTGTTATACAAGGGGCATGGAAAGGGGAGACCACTCGGTCCTACCGAACGTTTGGCTGGGTGCCCCGCCCACCCGACGAACCTTTGTGGGCGGGGGGGCGTGACCCGACTGGTATGCCCAAAGTGGCGTGGTCGGAGCACGCCCCCGCCGCCTAAGAAGGAGGTCCTATGACTCCGGGCCCGGAAGTCCGTGTATTTCTAGGCGGGAAGGAGGATGCCGCCCCGCCCCCGCTGGAAGCTTAAAAGGCGAGGAGGTCTGAGCAGGCGTCCTCTTGTTCTCGCGCTTTGGAGGCTGCACCACTCAACGAGAGCAAGTAGCGATTTTGAGCGTGGTAATCGTGTGTCTTTCTCTTTCAGTTCCTGAGAAGCGTTTTTGGAGTCCGGAGAGCTGTGGTTAAGCAAATTTGCGGAACAAAACAAGAGCGAAGATGCCGGGGAAAAAGATCGCAAAAGGAGTCGAGATGGAGCGCTTGCTACGCACACTGGTGAACAAGGTTTCATCGATGGATAGGAGGTTTGGTAAGGTGGACCAACTGGGTCACAACTTGGCCGAGCTACAGAGAAAGGTAGAGGCACAGGCAGGGCCCTCAGGAGGGCCGAAGAAGACTCGGGGTCCTGCCCTGCCGAATGTCACACCAGGTGGCAGAGGGAAGAGCAAGAGAGGCAAGAAAGGGGCCAAGGACGCTCCGCTGCCCGAGGAGGTCCCGGTAGCACCGTCCGCACCTGTGCCCGATGGGGCCCCGGTAGCACCGACTACACCTGTAGTTCCGGTGGTGGTCCCGACTGATGGGGGCCTGCCGATCCCAGTGATTGTAACCCCACTGGAGAAGGAGCAGATACCCCCTGAGTTGGCCGCGCACCTGGTGGCGGTCCTGCCATGGCTAAAAAAGGGGGCCGCGGGGTCTGCGCCGGCGGTAGAACCCGCTGAGGAAGCTAGGCAAATAATTGAGCAGCTTAATCGGGCAAGGGGTGTCGGGGCGGGAAATGTACTTTCTCCCCCTTTGCAGGAGACACCCGCAGTGACGCCGGAGAACCAGAACATGGCGGTTCCAGCCGGCGAAGGAGCGGTTGAACAGGGTAAGAGATCTCTCCCGATCATGGGGGATTGCGTGCTACCTTCTAGGCGGCAAAGCTTGGCGCAACATGTGCCCATGGCAACGAAGGAATTGATTTGGGGCGACAAATGTATAAACATGTTTTCTCTATTGACGGACAACCGTGAGTTTGTATACGCTAAGAGTCAGAAAGAATGGATGCATCCCGGTGAGTGGAGAGCAAAAATGGCGGAATTCCGGGTAGAGGAATCAATAATGAATTGGGTCAGGGCTTTCTCGGTGTTCGTCGCAATTGTGGCGGAAAAATCTCCTGAATTGTTGGCGGATTTGGCATGTTATCAAAGCAGGATAACGAGTTTCCATGAAAAATACGGGGGGATGTATGGAGAGGTTATGATACTACATTCCGAAAGGAAAAGGAATTTAACAATACATTAACGTGGGATCGTTTGGATACCGTTGCATGGCATGCTCAGTTTACCCCGGATATCGGAGGTGCGGGGGTGGGCCATCTGGTTTTAGGCCTTACCACCAGAAGCGGGCCCAGCCCTTTCGGACACCGTATGGGGGAGACCAGCAGGCCAGAACGGGGGGAAATGGCAACAAGCGCGGGGTGTGTTGGGGTTACAACAGAGGGTCGTGTCCTAAACCGCAAGGCACTTGCAGGTTCAGACACGCATGCGCAGCCTGTGGTAACACCTCACACCCCGAGGCGACGTGCCGACCAAAGAGCAATGGAGCGGGGACCAGAGGAGGGGCGAAGCAGGATGGACACGGCGGCCCATCGGGTTAACCAGACACCTGTGGACATCCTGGCGTTGACCCCCTGGCTGAGTAAGTACCCCGATCATGCGTCCGCAGGGACCCTGCGGGACGGTTTCTCTCATGGTTTTAGGATCCCGGTAGGAGACTTTAGGGGTGCCCCGGTATGCAAGAATCAATTGTCGGTAATGCAGAACCCGGCCGTGGCCGCTGAAAAAATTGCAAAAGAGCTTTGCCTGGGGCGGATTGCAGGGCACTTTGGGGATATACCGACTGAGGATTTTGTTTGTTCCCCTTTGGGGGTGGTGCCCAAGAAAGAGCCGGATGAATTCAGGCTGATTCACAATTTGTCGTCCCCAAAGGGGCCATCTGTAAACGAGGCAATTGATGAGAACATCTGTAGTGTGCGATATGCATCTTTTGATGACGCATTCGTCATGTTAAATCGCCTCGGACCTGGGTCATTGTTAGCAAAATCTGACATTGAATCTGCATTTTGACTATTGCCTGTACACCCTGATGATCAGCACTTGCTGGGGTTTGCGTTTCAGGGGAAGTACTATATGAATATGTGCATGCCGATGGGTTGTTCAATTTCTTGTGCTTATTTTGAAATGTTCAGCTCATTCCTGGAATGGGCATTCTCGAAGGCATCGGGACACCGGCATGTGATGCACTATCTAGACGATTTCCTATTTGTGGGCCCGGCGGGCTCTCAGGACTGTGCACGGGCATTGCAGGAATTTTGCGTGCTCATGCGTCGTTTTGGGGTCCCGTTAGCGCCAGGTAAGACGCTGGGGCCAACAACCTCCTTGGAGTTCTTGGGTATTGAGATAGACTCCGTGGAGGGTTGCTTTCGCTTGACCGCGAAAAAAATGGCCACATTTAGGGCTTCCTTGGTTCAAAGTATTAAGAACGACAAAGTATCTTTGCACCAACTTCAGCAGACCGTGGGCCAGTTGAATTGCGCCTTGAGGGTCATCCCGATGGCCCGCCCTTTCTCGCGGTCCATCGCGCAGGCCATGGTGGACCTCAAGGAAGGCCACCATCGGACAAGGCTGTCGGCCAAGGTTCGCCAGGACATGCTCATTTGGCTGGCATTCTTGGCGGACTTCAATGGCCGAGTAGTCTGGAGCAGGCCTCCGGCCAAGTCGGCAGAGTTTGGTTTATGGACAGACTCTGCGGGCAGCACAGGTTTTGGCGCAATCCTGGGTAACCGCTGGTCGGCACAGAAATGGCCCACGTGGTGGGAGACGAGTGGGCTGACAAGCAACATTGGGTTTTTGAAACTATTCCCGATATGGGTAGCATTGTGTGCTTGGGCAGGTGAGTTTCGGGACTGATCAGTTGTATTTTGGTACGATAACATGACTGTGGTTGAATGCATTAATCAGCAGGCGGCGCGCTGCAAATGGATACTCCGGTTATTCAAGGAGATTGTACTGACATGCTTGAGATTAAATGTCCAATTCAGGGCGAAACATGTACCGGGTGTACTAAATACTGCGGCTGATGCACTCTCTCGTTTCAAAATGCGGCCTTCAGGGAGTGTTTACCTTCAGCGGAGCAAATGGCGGCACCATTTCCCGAGGCGCTATGGCAAAACCTCGTGGCAGCCAGTCTAGTACCCAGGACGAGGAAAGCGTACGAAGGGGCGTTGCACGCTTACTGTGCCTTTTTGGGTCCAGATTGGGAGAGCAGATGGGGTCAGGAGGAGTCTTTTACCCAATTTTTGGTGGCACTTCGCGAGGAAGGCCGGTCGGCGGCGACCGCTAATCGGTATAAGGCCGCCATATCATTCATGGCACAGCTCCAGGGGATCAGAGACCCCACACATTCCTTTGTAGCCAGGAAAGCACTGCGGGGTTGGCGTCGCTTGGAGGGGCGCAAGCTTGATAACAGGCATCCGATTGGATTTGAAAGATTGTCGGCCTTATTGGTTAAGCTGGGGGAGACATGTTCCTCGCCTAATGAGGTGATCTTGTTCAGGGCTGCATTTACACTAGCATTCTATGGGGCACTGCGAATAAGCGAGCTCGTGGCTGCCAATAAGAAAATGGGGGCTTGCGCAGGGATCACATTCAAGTGAAGGGGGATACAGTGTTGATCACGATTGCCAGGTCGAAGACAGATCAGGAGGCAAGGGGGAGCAGCATAGTATTACAACGCGCTCCGGGTGGTCACTGTTGTCCAGTGAAGCACGTCGAGGCTTACTTGAAGCAGAGAGAGGCGACGTGGGGGGGGGGGGGGCCTTGCTACGACATGCGGACGGCTCCCCGCTAACGAAATTCCAGTTTCAGAAAGTGCTGACAATCACGATTGCAGCGGTGGGGTTGAACCCGGGTGATTTTGAAACGCATTCGTTCAGAATAGGGGCCGCTACAGAGGCAACGGCCAGGGGTATGCAGGCAGACAATGTGAAACAGTTGGGGAGATGGTCATCGGACTGTTTCAAGCGTTATGTGCGATTGCATATGTTATGATTGTGTTAGGAACACACTCACGCTGCCTGTCTTTTTGTTTGGATTACAGTTTCACGAGCCTGTGACGCGGGGCGAAATCGGGGTCGACCCAGGATCAGCTAACAAGCACTTTGCAGGCTATGATGAGAAGTCGATCGGTATGGGTCGTGGGCCACTCATACGTGAGGCGGGCTGGAGAGATATTCAGGGCAGGTGATGCGATTCACACACCTGATAATTTATGGTATAACATATCTTTCCATGGGAAAGGGGGTCTGGGTATCAACCAGTTGCAAGATTTTGTCGAAGATCTGTTAGGGCGGCACAGGTCACCGCCATCCATTGTGGTAATACATGTAGGGGGCAATGATTTGGTAAAATTGGGTAGGCGGGCATTGATAGAGCGCATCCTACACACAGTTAGTTGGCTGGCGAAAACACTCCCGGGTTCAACGATAGCATGGTCACACATAGTCCCCAGGAAGGTATGGAGGGGGGGTTTGTCAATTACAGCATTGAATAACTCAGTTAGGAGGGTCAACAACAAGATGGATAAACTGTTTCGGTCTAAACACCTCCAGAGTATTCCTCATGAGTGCATATGGGGGGATCGCTGTTATTCACAGGATGGGGTGCACTTGTCCAGGGAGGGGAATGATATATGTATTGGAGACATAATAGCATGGCTAGTGGGCTTGGAGAGACACGACCTATAGGAGCTTTTGGGTGGGCCGCATAGTCGGTCAACTATCCGGCCTGTGGCGGTAAGGTCATGATCGGTGAGCAGAGATTTCAAGGTCCCCAGGGAGGCGGCACCCATTACGGATGGGATCGCTCGAGGGGAAGGGCCATTGGCCCCTCCCATTTGGTGGGGCAGCACCCATTACGGATGGGGCGCCTGGGGGGAGACGGCCATTGGCCCACCCAGAGGGGGAGTTGGGCCATCGGCCACACCCAGAGGGAGTGTTGGGCCAACGGCCACACCCAGGGGAGGGTTGGGCCATCGGCCACACCCTAGGGTAGTATTGGGCCATCGGCCACACCCTAGGGTAGTATTGGGCTATAAGCCCCTCCCGAGAGTTGCACTTCCCGGGGGCCGGATATCCGCATGGCGGAGCTAGTGCGGGGAGAGGGTGGGGAGTTCACGCTGTCCTTCTTACAGTCACCCCGCACGGGAACTCAGACGGCCTGAAGATGGCGTTGAGTGAAGGGTGCCCCCATGACAAGGGAAGCTATGGTTGGCTACGAGGGTAAAGCCCTCTGCGCATGCGTCACTACGTGTGGGCGCTAGTTGGTGATAGGGATCTGACACCGGTTAAGACCTTGCCGTTGGCCCTTAACGTTAGCATGTACAAAATTCGTATGCAAGGCCTGATGTTAGACTCGGTTAGGAAACCTTTTGTATTAGAGATTTGTTAAGGTTAGCCTCGAAGATCTGTCAACATCAAGTGTAATGGAAAGTGAATTTTGTACATGTTGAAATGAAACGTTTTATTTAAAGTTTTAATTTTGTTTCATATTTTAATAAATACGGCCGGGGGGGTCGCAAGGCCCCCCTGCCTTCCAAAAGTTCAAATGTGTCTGTCTCCTACCATTGGGATTTCGGTGGAAGGGGTGGCGGGCATCCCTGACATATATGCTTTTGGTGTAGGCCTTTGTCTAAAGTGTAGTTTTCTATTTCATCTCATCAGATGTATTTAATGTTATCATTTAATGCAACTTTAAAAAAACCTTTTGTTGTAAAGTACAAGTTTGATGACTCTGACGGTTGTATTTTATACCTGCTCATATAGCGAGGAGCAAGAAGGCTTACAGTGCGTGGATTACAAGTCAAAAATAAATAACGAGGATCTGCAGGTAGCTTTTCCTGCAAAAGTCGCACGTAAGAGAAATCGGCGTATTTGGATGGGCCAACAAAGGATGCTGGGAAAACAGATTTGAATAATCGTGCTCCAATATTTTCTGGGCCCAAAAGGTTTCAAGAAATGGTCCTCTTCTGAGGAGAAAAATGGGGGTCTCGTCAGTGTGCTAAATAACCCTAAAGAAGTGTGAGGATTTTGAAAAGAGAAACTAGCGTAGAATAATAGGTAGGCTCATTCTGTTCGGCAGAACTTCTGAAAAGGGCAGCTCTGCATATGAGCACTATATTTCAATATTACGGTGTTTAAAGGACTTCCTGAATGAGGTATAAATAGGTAAAAATAACTGCCTGTTAAGATTGGCTTTGCAAATTCTATCTCAAGACCATGCCTTTTTCAGTGGCTCTTCAATGACATTGATGTTATTCTTTAAGAACTCAAAGGGGGCCCCCCTTTGTCGTCTCTGTTCCCACCTACTCTCTTTTCAAGTGCACGCTTTCCTCTGTTCTTGCAAACAAAACAGGTGATGGACAGAATGTGGATCAATGTCACACATTCACCCCAGTCCAAAGATCTGGGCCCAAATCCATCGTTTTTTTGCACTCCACACCACCCTGGGTTAGACAATGGCGATATGCAAATCAGCTCTGACCCTGTGCCCCATGGGAACAGTCCAGTCCGAACTACAAAAGCCATGTCCTTCCCAGAACGGAATCAAGCATCCGAGGACCGGACCGGTTTCGAGGTAACACCTCTCATCAGCCCGGCTAGCTTGACTCCAGTGGTGTGGAGTGCCTGGGACCCACGTCTGAGCATCCCCAGCGCACTTATGGCGGCAATTGCAAACAAAACAGGTGATGGATGGATGGCTACACTGTGTCAGAGGCCCATGAAGGACTACAACTACTCCAGTGTCGAACACCCTGTCTGAGCTTACGCCTGTGGTCCAGCCGGCCACAATGTGGGCTTAATTGCTGACGGTCGGGCCTCCAGAGGCAGCTGCACTTACAGACAGGCCAGGTATGACTGCTACCTTGGGACTGCTGATCTTCAGGCAAAGGCAAAGAAAAGTGGGTGCCCTACTGTATGCAACCTTACATCCAGGACAAAAGCTCTCCACAACAGCCTGCTGGTGGGTCACTGCTCTCTCGAGTGTTTGGGATTGCCATTCAAGTGCCGGGAAACAGGAAAGAGACCCAGACTAGACTGACTCATCCAGTGGAAGGATAAGACGCTTACGACAGAGCATATACGCATTGGGGTGACTGGAGTGACAGAACTGAACCTATACTATATTCATGATACTCCTAAATGCCCCTAGAGGGGAAGAGGGTATCAGAACTGGACGCACCTGTCTGCAGCACATGGTAGTCTGGCATGCCTGCACTATCTTTTCACCCGGACTGTCCATGAAGATGATTTTAGGGCCGCTACACACATAGCAGGGGGAATCTCAGACCATTCGCTGGTGGAGGTGCAACTCGATGGTCCGGTTGTGGACTTCATCCTGCCCCCAAGGGTTGATCCGTGATATTTAAAAGACAAGACGTTCAAAGCTTGTATGAGAGATAGTGGTACAAAGGGGGGTGGTGATGGACGGAGCATCTGAACCAATCAAACACTCACACCCAGTCCACAGATCTGGGTTTAATCCATCACCATTCTTTAGCCCACTCTGCCACCCCAGTTCAGACATGGCCATATGCAAATCAGTCTGCCCCTGTGCCTCATGGGAACAGTCCAGCCCGAACTGCCAAGCCATGCCTTCCCTGGACCGGAAACAAGCTTCCGGGGACCGGTTTCTGGCATTTCAGCCGTCTTCGGCCCGGCTTGCTTGAATCCAGTGGCAAAGTGAGCAAGGGACTCACGTCTGAGCATACCCTGCCACACTTTGGGAGTCATTATGATTGTGGTTTTTCCGCATCCTCGGGGCCGGCGGAAGGCACCGCCAGCCCAGAGGATGCGGAAAAAACGCAGCGGACTGACCAAAGACCCACCGCCACATTAGGATGGCTGGTGGGTCCTGGTTTCCGTCCGCAGCTTTTCCGCCGCGGTCGAATTACAACCGCGGCGGAAAAGCTCTAATATGGTGACGGTGTCTTCCAGACACCGTCCACCATATTAGGATGGCCTCTAAATTATGCTTTTCCGCGGCGGGTTTTCCGCCGTGGAAAAGCATACGGAACTTCACTGCGGGGGCCCGTTGCGGGCCCCCTAGGTGAAGGGTGGGTGGGGGGTGCACATGGGGGGTACCTATGGTACCCCCCTGCATTTGCATGCAGAAAGCGGCAGGCACCGCGCAGTGCCTGCCTCTTACTGCATGCAAATGCAATGCGTGCATTTTTAACATTGCTGCGGGTGCAGCTTGAAGCTCCACCCGCCGCAATGTTAAAAATAGAGGATGTGACCGCAACCCTTGCGGTCACATCCTAATTACACAGGAGGGAACTCCGCATGCCATGCGGAGGTTCCCTCCTGCTCTGGGGTCGCGGACGGACGCAAGTCCGTCCGCGATCCTAATGACCCCCTTTATGTATGAGAGATAGAGCACAATTCTATTTTAGGGAGAATGGGCGGCCTGTTGAATCAGCTTATGTACTATAGGGTGAATTCAAGGCAGTGATTTGAGGCCAGACACAAGCCTTGATTGGGAGAATGTCGAAGGAACGTAAATTGAAGTGCGAGACTCAGGACAAGGAATGTGCTTTCCTGGAGGTTTGCTTGGTAAGTGGGGAATCAGTTTCTCTCCCATTACACCATCAACTGAAGCAGCACACATTAAGAGCACGAATGGAAAATAGTGTGCACTCATGCGCTGGCTACCCAGCATTGTCTCTATGATGTCGGTGATAAAGCCAATGAGTTGCTTACATGGTTAGAGAGACAAGACAAAGGACAGAACTGGATCCTTGAGGACACAGACAACAAGGGGACGGAAATACTGGGAGAGACGTCCTGAAAGACCTGACCCTGCAATGCTAACAAATAAGGCCCTAGACGCACTAGACCAAGACCTGACAGGCTAAATAAATAAGCAACGGGACCTGATGAGCTCCCGTTAGAATTATATAAAATCATGATGGATAAAATCAGGGAGTACCTCCAGAGTATGTTTCAAACTGCCTGAAAATAAAGATGTCTCCCGGAGGACCAAAGAACGTCTGAGGTGGCGGTCATCCCAAAAAGGACGAACCAGCAACTGAGTGTGGGTCTTAAAGACTTATCTCCCCGCTTAATATTGAGACTAAGGTACTTGCGAACGCCCTGGCGATCTGCCTGCGGACAGTAATTGCAACAGTGGTACATCCTGATCAATCAGGCTTTATACCACACCAGGGAACGTGCTTAAATCTCCGACACCTTAACGGGGTACCATATGCAATAGGGGATTCCTTTGCTGAACCAGTGGCGCTGCTGTTAAGCTCTTGTATGTGGCCCCTCTAGCGCGCATGTGTGTCAATAATACATTCTACCGAGTCTTTGCCGTCCGACAGGGATGTTCCTTGTCTCCTATGCTCTTCACACATGTTTTGGTTCACCAGGACCTCTCATATGGGATATTCCTGTTGATAAGGATATAATATCAACTGGAAGAAGTCCTTAATATTCCTGCTGGTGGCAGGGGCCCTGCGGCTGGACTCTACGTGCACAGTTCGAGTGGCACTACATGGCTTTAAATATTTGGTTGTGTTCATTACAAGAGAGCACAGGCAGGAACACACTCCCGAAATTAGACAGTCTTCGCTGGGATCCCCCACACTTGCGGACGCTCCCGCTCTCCCTACTGGGCCGGGTGGCCCTATTTAAAGTGATGACCCTCCAGGGTCTCCTGTACATTGTGCAAAAAATGTCCTTTAAGATCCCACCAGACTCTTTTTTTTCAAAAGGTAGTCTGAGAACTTCGGCTCCTGTTGTGGGATGGCGGCGCGTCACGCTGAGTAAGTTGCAGAGGGGAGTTTATTAAGGTGGACCGGCGGTCCGGAGCATTCACAAGTATTACTGAGCCACGCAGCTGGTGGCAGTCAACAACTGGGTTTTTGCGGACTGTGAGGATCCTTCTTACCGGGTACCTCTCCCCGGGCTGGTCACCTGTCTGGTGGCCACCATCATTCGGTCCCCCGCCGAGTCCAGCTAGCAAAGTGAGAAATCTAGGCGTCATCTTCGATGCTGGCCTCAATTTTATGGCTCATGCGAATAAAACTGCGGCTTCAGCTCATATGAAATTGAGAATGATTAGGAAAATACTACCTTTCCTACCGAACACGGCCGGGAAAACACTGGTCAGCTCACTAGTCCTGTCCTCCTTGGACTATTGTAACGCTCTATTCTTAAATGCCCAAGTCCGAGTGACAAATAAGATGCAGTCAATCCAAAATGCAGCCGCACGAATGCTGGCTGGGATCCCCAAGTTCGCACCAGTTACAAACATCATTAGGGATCTCCATTGGCTCCCGATACGCAGCCGTATCAAATTCAAATCGCTGTGTATTGTTTACAAGTCACTCAATAATCAAGGTCCCCACTTTCTCAAACAGAATCTTCTCCATCATGTCCCAACCCGATCTCTTCGTTCCTCTATTCAGAACTTCTTGGCTGTGCCTCGCACTAGAACAGTCACCTGGGGCGACAGGCGTTTCCTGGTTGCTGCCCCTAGACTCTGGAACACCCTTCCTGCACATATCCGAGCAAGTCCATCCCTGTTCACATTCTGCAAACAGCTAAAGACGTGGGTATTTGACCAATAGCCTTGTATATCTTCTTTACCCCAGTTGCTGATCCATCCCTTAACTAGCGCCGAGACGCCCAGGGGTATTCGCCGCGCTCTACAAATGTCAATAAATAAATAAATAAATAAATAGATTGGCCATGGGCAAGAGAGGTTACCCCACCCCGGTGCTGTATCGAAGGAAGTATGAGTGCACCCTACCCACCCAAACCCAAACAGTGGTAAGGGTGTGGAGAGAGGCTAACACGTGTTTAGGCTGAGAAGGTAAGCTGACTGAAATTACTCCACTGTATGATGGTGATCTCTTAAGTGCAGTGGGAGGATTGCAGGGCTTCACAAAATGGGGATTGATTAGCTTAGAACGGCCGGGCGATGTGTGGAGGGGACAGGCACTTGTGTCCTTCACGATCCTACAACAAAAGTATGAATTAGGTGACTAAAAACGGTTCTGACATTTGCAGGTTGGTCACGCTCTGCAAGGTCACATCCGGGAAGGGGGGCAGTTGCCTGATGCACCCCCACTGGAGGACCAGCTACTAATTGATCTCCTGACCGAAAAAGCATTCTCAACCATCTATAGGAAGTTGATCTACAGTTCTCTGGATCCCTTGGGGACGCGGAGAGCTGTGTGGGAGAGGGATCTAGGCACGCTTGGCGATGGCGATTGGGTTGAGGCCATTCAGGGTGTCAGGGAGTTGGCAATTAGAACTCATTTTTGTCTAATTTAACTACAGATACTGATACTGCCAAATCAATGACCCTGTTTACATTAAAGGGCAGCTTGAACTCAGAGCTCAACAACAGACTCGATTGAATAAATGACCAGCACGCTGCTTATCTTGCCAAGACACAGGTACTTTGTAAAACTCTTTTTATTGAACTAGTGCTCAATCGATGGTGTTGACACCGAAAATACGGTGCACGTTAGTGAGAGTGATTAGACCAAAAACACAAAGTCTGCAAATATAGAGTGAGTAACATAGCTTGGCTTGTCCTGACAATCCCTGGCCAAATCCCACTACATAAAACTAGATTGCCCTTTATCGAAGGCAGGTAGTCCTCCCAAGGTTCTGGAGGTCGCTGGGCTGCAAGACGACTTGCCTTTTGGTTCAGGATCATCCAGGGATGCAGACAGGCCAGTAGGGCTGGGACCAAGACAATAGTTCTCTACAGAGCCTCACCAGCAGAGAAGGCCGCAATGCCCGGCTCTTCTTAGGTCGTCAAGAACTGAAATTCAGGGTCTGGGGATGCCACCTAAAATCTTGATTTAAGGGTGTTACAAGGGAGTGACAGGTAGAGGCTAATGAGCCCCTTTCCTGGGGTGTCTATACCCTCTATCATGCCCACCTCCTGTGGGAAGGGGACACAGTCCTAGCCCTGATTGGATGAGTCCCATCATCTTCAAGATGGTGGGTACTACAAAGTGTAACTCACCTCGCCTCCAGCACCTGAGGGGTGGAGTTGACAGAGGGTGCGGTGGCGCACCTCCTGCTCTATCTAAGGTTTCCCACTTGTCCTTGCGCCTGTTATGTTATGTTATGTTAATGGGTTATTTATATAGCGCACAGCTGCTCCAAGGAGCGTCCCGGCGCTGCAGGTTGACACAATACCCAGTAACCAACAGCAGAGCGGAAAAGTAGGTACATAACGGACTAAAGGACAATTACTGGAAAAAAAGAAAAGTCTTCAAATTTTTTCTAAAGGAAAGAAGACTGGCACTGGATCGAAGGGATAAAGGAAGCGAGTTCCAAAGACGCGGGGCAATATATTTGAAACATCGTCCCCCGCATCGGGCACGCCGGATCACCGGGATGGTAGCCATAACCATAGCGGATGACCGCAAGGGTCTGGAAGGAAGGTAAAGATTGACCCTTTTTTCCAGGTACGGCGCACCGGTGTTGTGCAAAGCCTTAAAGGCCGTAGTCAGGGCCTTAAAAGTAACGCGCTTTCTGACGGGTAGCCAGTGTAGTGACCTGAGAAGGTCACTGGCCCTAGTTCTTCTGGTTAGGCCATAAATGGCCTGTGCTGCCAAATTCTGGACAACCTGCAGGCGATTCAGGAGGTAGTCAGGGAGGCCGAGGTAGAGGATGTTGCAAAAAACACAGTTGATGGACAGAATGCAGAACAATGTCTTACATTCATCCCAGTCCAAAGATCTGGGCCTAAATCAATCGTTGTTTTGCTCTCCACACCACCCTTGGTCAGACACTGGCTATCTGCAAATCAGCCTTGACCCTGTGCCTCATGGGAACAGTCCAGCCCGAGGTAGAGGATGTTGGCATAGTCCAAGCGCGATCCTATCAAAGCCTGCACTGTGATCTTTCTATGTACAAATGATAGGAGAGGCAAGAACTTCCTCAACATCCTCAAGATTGCAAAGCACTTCCCTGCTAGTCCTGACACCTGAGCCTTAAAGGAGAGGGTGTTGTCAACCAAGATGCCCAGATTGTTTGCAGCTTCAGAATCATGGGCCGGCGGAAACATGGCGGAGGGCCACCATTCCTTCCATCTGGGGTCTGCTGGACAGCCGAAGAAAAGAACTTCCGATTTGTCGGAGTTGCATTTAAGGCTGTTCCGGCCAAACGCCTAAAAGGGGGTGAGGCCAGGATGATCGCTTGCTCCCTCTAACAGAAGAGGCTGGGGTCGCATTACCAAAGCGGCAAGGCCTTTGAAAATCCCTGCCACAGATGGCTCTGCCTGACAAGGGGGAGGTGTGAATATCTCCTCCCAGGAAAGGCATTGTTATCAACCTCAAAGTGCGCAGGCACTCTCTCCATGAGGACAGAACACTGTCTGGTGGTAGCAGGCTGGCTCAGGCCAGTCGGTGACCACACTAAGGATTGGTAGATCTTAGGGGACCCCTCTAAGAGGCACCCTGTGTGCAATTTTTAACAAATCGGACACTGCAATCAATGCAGGTTTAATATGCTGAGATGTTTGGTATCAAATATCCCATATTTCAGAGAAACCTTCATGAGGCTGGGGAACTCGTAATGACCAGTGTCCAGCCAATGTGCTTGCTATAGAGCTTGCCTGGTCACTTGCAATATCCAGGAATCAACAAGGACATTGCAGGAGATATTCCTAAAGCAGCGTCCACTATAAGGCCTGCTAGAGGGGTGTCTTACCGATATCTCAGACAGTCCCTATGGGCATCGCATACAAGGATGTGTGGCATGTCAACTCTTCAGTTTTGTCTGCACCAAGACACACAGCTGCAGTGGCAGTATGTATGTATGTATGTATGTATGTATGTATGTATGTATGTATGTATGTATGTATGTGCTTGGTGAGGGGTCCCTTAGGGTGGCATAATTTGTGCTGCAGTCTTTAGAGACCCTCTTTAACAACAAGGCCCTTGGTACCAGAGGTATCTTTTACAAGGGACTTATAAGTGAGCTAATGCGTTGACAATCGTGGAAACGACTGGTACACTTAATGAAGGAGATCGGGCTCAGGGGACCTGGTTGGCAGGGACCCTGTGCACTTCCAGAAAAAACCTATATCATTTTCCAAGTAAAAAGTGAAGGCCAACCATGTCCAAAACAGGCCCTTTCCTACATTGAGACATATTTTCTAGGACAGCGAAAACTCAACAGCAGGTCTTGCTCACAGTCCTTATACTGTGACTGCCACTACTGAACATGAATCTTGAATTGTTAAAGCAGGGCCAGGATCTGGACAGGAGCCAATGAACAGGAGGGCAACTCACCAGATAATAGAAGTCTTCTGTCTTCACACTCACTCAGAGAGAACAATGCCATCCCGTGTATTGCATGACATGAGACCACAACCCTCAGTGAAACACTCACCTCTCAGATGGGATTCGTTAATAAGAATGAAATGAACAAAACGGGTCCCTGGGAACCCCACAGATACACCGTTCCTACCAGGACCATAAATGCTTGGGGTCCCGCAGGTAAACCTAACAGTGCTACAAAGGCTTAGGGGCCCTACAGGTAAACCTTTCCAAACCCAGTGCTACAAATGCTATGTCCGCCTGCAGCAGGACTGGGCGCTCCGGTGCAGCAATGAAGTTGCTTGGCATTTATCTACCCTTAGCTAAGCCACGTGATAAAGGCAGTAGATCAGGATGATTCTCCTCGATCAGAAGTAGCTCTTACTATCGAAAAGGCGAAGACCCTGGTATAACACAAACACAGACTTGCGGTTAGGCTCTACCAGGACATGCAGTAAACTATTCATTTATGTATATGTAGGATTAGATTGCATTGATAGTTAATTATTATGTCAATATTTTCCGCACACAACGTACAACATAGATTCCTCACATGTGCCCCCCTGATGAAGGGAGAACCCCCAAAATGAATTGGGACGGACTGAATTTGAATTTACTTGCGGAACAGTGGATTTTGAAAGTGATTCTATGAGAATAAATATGCTTAAACTGGAATACAAGGGGATTTGCTTCCAAGGGAAGGAGACATTGATGCACTTTTACGGGTACAAGCTGGGGAGCAGGAGACGCAGACCTGATCTAGTCTGGGCTATATAAACAACTGTAGCCAAATACATCTACCTTCTGGCACGCGATGAGTGGATTTCATAAATACGACAATAATGAATGAAAAATACACGGCATGCATAGTCAAGGTTTGCTATGTAACCTCTGGACTTCTGTAAACCTAAACAAGCACCAGTAAATCAGACACCAGGAATATCACCTGAAGCTCCTAAGATTTTCCTTTTGTTTGGTATCTTGTTTTTGGAAGGTGGGTTTTTAGGATAAGCTATTTTTGGGTGTGTCTTCTTTTATTCCAGGATGGGCACTAGTTTTAGCATTGTCATCTTTTATACTATGCATACCAAGTTGCTGACTTTCTTTCACACATCCCTCATTTCCCTGAACGGGAAACGTCTGGGGGTGGGGTATGTCAGGTAGCCCGTGTGGTATACGATGGGATAGAGGATAAGGAGTGCCATGCCATCCCTTCAAATATTTCTCCCCTCTTATATTCATAGTCCCCTTTTACCTGATGTCCGCTTTGCTGTCATCAAGAAGTTGAGAGAGGAGAATCGGCAGGCGGCCCCTTTAAACCGGAGCTGTGGACGGACATCAGAGGATACATGCTTGAAGAAGGCGGGGTGGAGAGCGCGTCAGGTTGGTCAGTAGTTGGTCCAGCTACACGCGGCATGGGAACGCGAGGCGGACAAACCAGCGGCGGGGGAAGACCGGAAAGACAGAGAAGGACTAACAACCTTCCGAGAGAGTGAACCGGAACCCAGGGGAGGTCACAGCTTGTCGCCGAGCAGAACACCCGAACCTGAAGGAGGAGGAAAAGCCGAAACAGAAGACCAGACCTCACTGAAGGACTCAGAGGCACCACGCCACTGCCCCGGAGGGACGTGGCTCTTCCAGGTGCGTGGGCGTCTACGGGCTTTTGGAAAGGGGCTGAGTAAGAGAGGGACGGGAGGGGAGGCTGAGGGGTGAAAGGGACCCAGAGAAAAGGAAATAAGTGAGACGGAAACAAAGACAAGAGCAGAAATCATCAGCTACTCTTTTTCTTTTGGTTGCTCCAACCTCTACACCCTCCCTTCACATTTATGCATAGCTATTATTTATCCCTCACATCCTCCCTTGACTAAACCATGTAAATGTAAATGTAAATGTATTTGAGCTTATATAGCGCACAGCTACCCACAAAGGGTTTCCCGGCGCTTGCTTAGGGAACCCGTCCTGGTATTCCCCTGTGAGATAACCCCGGCAGGGTATCCACAAGGTGAAAGCCAGGCATCCCGCCGCGAGGGGCCGTTGTGGAGATTAAGCAAGCTATTGCCCAGAGTCGCAGAGTGTGAACCCGTGAGTCGAGAAGGCACCGGAACGAGAATTATCGAGTCAGTGGAATTTTTGAGCCCAAGACCCGCCGAGGCGGGGAATTGAACTCTGGTCCAGGGCCGATCTCAGCTTCCGGGTCTGCCGCCTCTAACCCCTGAGCCACACTTCTCCACTGAAACCATGAAGCAAAAACACTTACCTGAGGCTTTTCCTTCTGTCCTAGGGACGACGGCGGCTGAGGCTCACCTAAGGGACTGATGTGGATGACCCTGTGGGAAAGAAGAATATAACAGAGACAATCAATCATTGGGATTTCCTGTAATACTAATAAAAAGTGCATACAAAGAAATTATTCAATGCAGTGTGCTCCTTCTTGACCGACTCTTCTAGAACGGGGAGCTACATACTTTCCCTACAGGGAATGAGAGACAGACACACAGAGACCAACAGACACACACACACACGAGAAAGCATAGTAGGAAAGCGCTATGTACAGTTATCATATGCTTGCATATGTACATTGTTTTAAAAGATGGTGGAACTATTTATTCTGTTCAAAGTGCTTATTTTGCTAATGACTTTTATCTGCTTCTATTATCATTGCAGTTCGGGCTGGACTGTTCCCATGAGGCACAGGGTCAAGACTCATTTGCATATGGCCATGTCTGAACTGGGGTGGCAGGGTGAGCAAAATAATGATGGATTTACCCAGATCTCTTGACTGGGGGTGAAAGTTTTGATTTGTTCTGCATTCCGTCCATCAATTGTGTATCTTTTGCTCTATTATCATTGCAGCACATAAATTCTATACAAGAATTCTGATGGTTCAATTAATAGTGATATATGTGCGTATCAAAAGAGAGAGAGAGGACCAGGTAGCTAGTCCGTATCCTCGTGGGTTATATATGTTAAATCAAAAGGAGACTAGCTCATTCATGACTAAGTATTAAAGGACTCTGATATGTTTTGTCAGGGGTTGGGAACACCTTGTAGTTGTGTTTATGAAGCCCTCACCCACCAACCTAGTTGGTGGCATGCTTCATCTGAGGAAATATAAATTTTATGGTCGAGTTGTGTTCCCTAGCGCGTACCCCACCGTCTCCATGTACCAGCTTAAAGTGCATGTAACTTCCCTCCTGTGTCAGCTATGAAGACGCAAATACATTTGCGTCCAACGTTAACATGTCCTCTTTCAGACCCACCCTGAACGGGTTGAATAGTCCCTTCCTAAGTATGCTATGCCACCGTCTTTTTGTAGTGTACTTTGCATGTTTTTCTGCTCTGGCAAAGTAGGCCCTGAATTTCTGCCATCGAGCCTCTTTTCTGGCTTCGGACTCTGAGAGCCTCAGCCCAGGCTGCCTCTGTACCCGTGAACTCTGACTTACTTCCAGCGCGGCCCACCGTGCTCAGCTCAGCCTGCTGCCTGCCAAGACTGACTATAACCTTCGAGTTATCTGTTCCGCTCCTCGAAAATACATTCCTGCCTACTAGCTTCAGTAAACATCCTCCTCAGCTGCAGAGCCAAAGGGCCGACCTGTCTCAGTGCAAGTAATTCATAGCTTCTGTTGCCATGCTCCCATGGAAGGCCCCGTGCCCCCACGCTTCTCATGCAGACACTCAGGCGCATATACACGCATTCACAGTCAGTATAGAATAGCTTCTGCCCCAGAGACCTTTCCGTCCAGATAATATGGTTCCCAAACATCAGATATCAGATATGATAGAAGTACGAGTTGATCTGACATGCCAGACTTCTGTCTCTTTCCGTTAGTGTAAATGTCAAGTCCCTGCACCCTCCAGTTTCACGTCAATCACACGTCATGCAGCTGCGCGCGCATCCAAGCTTCCGATTTCTGCTGACATTGCAACATTTCTGTTAGTGCCACCCCTTTGTGACACCTACCTGTGACGTTTCTAGTTCACGCCTAGTCCACGCCTTCTGATTACGTACTAGTAACACGTGGATACTGTTATCTTGTCTTCTCACAGCTGTTACGCCTACTGCATTGCTTCTTATGGCATGAATTAAGTATATATTGTTAATAAAATGGAGCGCGCTCTTACTATCCCTTCTTCCACCCCTGTGGTGGGAAGAACATGATATCTTGGTCATGACCATTCCTTTTGAGGAATAAAACCCCTAAGAACTCTAACACCACGGACTCTGGTTTCTTTCTTTCCGATTGAGTTATTATTGATTAAGTACTTACCTGCATAGAAATTAAGAGAGTAAATTATATATTTACATCATTTTGGCGCCCGAATAGGGACCCCTCCCCCACCTCACGCGCCGGTTGGTGCGTTGCAAGCTCTGTCCCCTGCCATCAGTTAGATGGAAACTACGCTTACCGGCAGCATTTCCTGCATCTCCCTCTGACCCACGGAGGTGACGAAGACTGTGATCAGTACCCAGACGAGGCGGTGAGGAGTGCGGAGGATCCCGACCAGAGCCTAGCCGAAAGAAGCAAGGTCCGAGGTGTCAAGAGGCCCACCAGTTTTCCGAAGTTTTCCGAAGTCGAGCCGAGTCGAGTCCAGTCCAGTCGAGTTTTCCGAGGCCTTCTGTTTCCGTGCTTCCCGGTGAGTACCATTGCTGGGACGTATCTAGACAGGTTTGGGTACACAAGTCCGGTCTGCACTGTTTTTAGGCAGTGTATCTGTACTGTTTAGCAGTATATCTAGTATTCTGAATTTCTGAATTTCTGCACTGTTACACCAGTGTATCTGTACTGTTTAGCAGTACATCCAGTATAGGGGGTAGTCATCTATGTCTCAAATGTCTTTTCATGTGATTAATGTCGTGGTATGAATGTGACCGTTTTAATGTGCATTATTGTGTTTCTTGTATAAACTAGCTGTATCCAGTATTAAGTAGTTAGGATTGAGCATTCAGTACCAAGTAAACAAGACGCCGTTTTTCAACAAGTTAAAGCAGATAGGAACTAGGAAAGGGATACTAGAGGAAGAAATTCCTATCCCCCCCTAGGGACACTCCAGGCAACTTTATGTACCACAAACATGGCATAGATGCCATATTATATCTAGATTTATGGGCCGACTATACTAAACATCTAGACGAAAGACACAGATGGCCTGTTACCGGAACATGGGATGCCGAGTGCATCATGAAGGTAGAGGAAGTGCTATGGAAAAAGAAAGCCAGACAATCTCAGAAAGACGCCATAGAGTTTTGGCGTAAGGAATCACACAAGCGTGCTGAAAAAGCACTACGTAGAGAAGACAGACTTAAAGAATCAGACAAGGCCCAAGAAAACGAGTTAGTTAACGAGGGGATCCGAGTAAAATCAGAGCAAGTAGACCGCGCACGAAATAACCTCGTAAACGGTATGTACCTCGCGGCCGAGGGATCGCCTGAAGCCATTTCAGAAATACCAAAGAATCTGCCGCCACCATTAGTTCCGACTAAAGTAATGCATAAGACATATTCCTGAATTCCTATCTAGAGGATGTAGCACCTGCTTACACCAATCTGCCTGTCCGTACCCTGCCTAACGACAGGGACGGGGGTGGTAACCCGCCCCAAAATCCTATTCCGCCAGTACCACAACAGAATGCTCCTGCTCCACCACCCCCACCACTCCCTGCACCTAAAGTTGATTTACCGAAACCACTTCTACCTGATCCTACTAAAAGACAAGTTCAAGTTCAGATACAGACTCCACCGAGAGATAATGCCCAAGCTTCTGCCTCAGGGGGTGCGGCCGGGGGTCTACACACACCGCCGTTAACACGCAGGTTACAGCTCGCGGATTTACGGAATCCTTTTGTGTTCAAGTCACCTCGCCTTGACGCACTCAAAGAAAACCTTTCAGTTTGCAGATATGATCCAGTACCCGGTAAAGACGATATAATGATGTTGGCATCACTACGGTTAAGATCTGCCACTGATTTCCTGCTGTGCTATGCAGGAATGAAGGACCGCCTAGACAGAATATATGAGTTTATTCAGACAGGGAAAGACCCTGACAGTATTCAGGAAGCCATGGAGCGTCAGAAAGTTGACGTTCAAGCACAGATATTACGTTTTTTCATAAATTGCCTAATAAGAGAACGAGACAGGCCTGGAACAGATCAGAGTGAATTAGATGCACTAAACAAGTGGGGTCAAAATATAGCTGACGGAAAACATGATAAGGGGACTTGCATAGCCAGTATGTATAGAAAAATGAGAAAGACAGTAATAGAAATACACCAAAAAGAGAAAGAAAAGGCTTCCTCCGAGGAGGAAGAAGAACTTGAAGAACGAGAAAAGACTACAGATACTATAGCGTATGTAGGTAAGGGAACTTACCTTAGGAAAGGTATCCGTCCGGAAAGCAAGAGAGTTTTTCTCTCTGCCTTAACAAACCCGAATTCTGCGGAACATCAGTTCCAGGAAACCGATAAAAGACTCAGAAACCGAGTGGGGTACCACATACTCAATTCGATGGATGAACAAGAACTAGCCCGGTCAGCCATATTATGGGCTGAAAATCCGGATATGTACAATGATGACACAGTAGCGCAGACATTTCTGAACCTCTCCCCAGACGAGCAGAAATTAGCAGGTGTATACATGATGCAGCACCTCCTCACGAAATACAGAGACCAACATTCTGATCCAGGTCCCTTACATGAAACATTAGAAGCACTACTCATGGATAGATGGAGAGGTCTCAGTACCAAGTTAATACAAATAATACTAGAACAACGACATAGATATAACACTTTCATAAGCCCTGAATATGTTCCCGCTCCGCCCCCAGAAAGGAAAATGTATCACATGCAACGTCTGAGTGGCATTGAAAGTCAGAACCCCTTACGAGAAGTACACCCAGTTATGGGTGCGGATCACCTCTTGAAACGTGTATATGTACACACGCCACTGACTAAGTTAGAACTGTTAGAAATGAAGAAACTAGTTCCGAGCCATGATAAAGACCCTGCAGGTTTTCACAGAGAGCTTAAAGATATGTTACTGATGGGGGATTACACGTATGATGATATCATGAAAATGTTAAAGGTACTGCTGCCCACGGGCATCTACGAGAAACTAAAAGAAAAGGAATGGGAGGTGGGAGAGAAAAAGATTGCATGGGCAGAAATAGAAGATGAAGAAAGCAAACGTGTCCCAGGGGTAGGCCTTGGGGACAAAACTAAAGCATTACCAGGTTTGATAGTACAGGTTCTGCCAAGACTATTGGCAACTAGAAAAGAAGACTGGGATGCAATCTCAGCATGTAAGCAGAAACCCGACGAAGATACTAGTGACTTTTATTCAAGATTCGAGAAATGTTTTATTATTAATAGTGGTCTTAAACCAAGTAGCGAGTCGTACCCGCATCTCTTTGTATCAAAGTTAGTTGAGAATTCCCTGTTAGCAGTCAAAAATCGTGTATACAAGGTTGAGAGTACATGGCAAGCAAATACGCCATCCCAGATGTTACAAATGTTACAATACCATCAGAATAGAATTAGAGAAGAACAAGATCAGGAACAAAAACGTATGAAAGACACAAAAATGAAAATGTTAGTAGCCCAGTCGGTCCATACCGACGGAAACAGAAAGGGTACGAACCAAACAGGTCACGTCGCAGGTCCCGTTAAAGGGACATGCAATTATTGCAAGCAGCCAGGTCACTACGTACATGAATGTCCAGTCCTGAAACATAACATAGCAACAGGTAAAACTAAAGAGAGACCGCATCCACCTAGACAAGATCAGGTCCAGCAACAGACCTCACAAAATGTACAGCCCGTGCAGAGCACACAGCCTATGCATGCCACATCTCATACAGCACAGACAGTAGCAGTACCACAGCCCACTGCCACGACTCAACAAGTTTCCCAACAGATGTACCAGTATGCCCAATCTGCTTACCCTGAGTATCAACGATACACATGAAACAGCCTAGAGAGGGAATTTGGCTTGCCTCTTATTGAAATTCCTGTAGATCAAGAAGGTCCTTATGTACACAGTCAAGTATTGGGAAAAGACAGAAAGTTTTTAATTGACACAGGGGCAAGCCGCACTACAATTAGTCATAATGAAGTCCCAGGGGCACCCCTCTCAGGCTCACAGAATGTTTCCCTTGGTTTTTCAGGACAGCCCATTGTAAATGAAGTATCAGAACCAGTACCCTTGGCTGTGGGTCCATTATCACGAATTACAGACTTGTTACTTACGAAATCATGTCCAGAAAATATGTTAGGAATTAAAACATTGAAGGCTCTAGGAGCTATAATCTGCTGTTCCCCGGAGGGAGTTAGACTCTTTCTGAGGGATTTCAAGGGTCATTATGTGTTACGAGAATTCGATGTCAGATTAAAAAATGTACCAGATCACCTGTGGGCAAAAGGCCCAACTGATGTAGGTTGTATGCATATCACACCATACCGTGTTACACTCAAGACAGGAGTTGTTCTACCCCGAATCAGACAATACAAGTTACCACCCGATGCTGTAGTGGCTTTACTGGAAATGATTGAAGAGCTCATTGCCCAAGGAGTGGTCGTAGAGACCGACTCCAATATCTGTAATTCACCCATCATTCCAATTCTTAAACGTACTGATCCCAATGCACCGCCAGTATATCGGCTGGTGATTGATCTCCGAGAACTGAATAAATGTATTGTACCACAGTACCCTGTGGTCCCCGACATCTCTTCTCTATTGACTGCTATTGATTCAGAAGCAACGTTCTTTACTGTAATTGATCTCAAGAACGCTTTCTTCAGTGTACCGATTGATCCGGAGAGCCAATATCTCTTCGGATTCAGTTTAAATGGACGAAGTTTCAAATTTTCCCGCGCACCTCAAGGATTCACAGAAAGCCCCAGCATCTATAGTGAAGCACTGAAAAGACAACTAGATTGTATCCAAATGCCAGTTAAAACCGCTTTATTGCAATACGTCGATGATCTATTGATCACCGCACGAAGTGAACCCGAATGTGAACAAGCCTCACTGACAGTTTTGCATTTTCTGGCCGACAAGGGACACAAGGTGTCTCCTTCGAAGCTACAATTCTGTGTTCAGCAAGTTGTGTACTTGGGTCACTTGCTGTCCAAAGTGGGGAGACAGCTCACTCCCGATCGCATTCAGTTAATTGTAAACATGCCACGACCCCAGACACAAAAGGAAGTGCGGGCCTTCATAGGCCTCACCTCGTACTGCAGACAATGGATTCCTCAATATGCATTTCTAGCTAAACCACTCATCCAGTTAACGACGCAGGAGGCAGCGACCTCGACTGTCCTCCCTTGGACTCAGGAACATACACAAGCCTTTGAGGAATTAAAGAAAACATTATGTCAAGCACCAGTTTTAGCAACACCATGTTACAGCAAACCGTTTACACTTTTTGTCACAGAACGTGATGGTACAGCATTGTCTGTCCTCACTCAAGATCAAGCAGGTTCACATAAGCCTTGTGCTTATTTTTCAAGTACATTGGATTCAGTAGCCCAGGCACTCCCTGCATGCTTAAAGTCAGTAGCAGCAACAGCGTTAGCAATAAGACAGAGCGATTCAATTGTTTTAGGCCATCAGTTAACAGTGCAAGTTCCACACTCTGTAGAGGTTCTTTTAAACAGAACCCAGACTCAGCACTTGACCATAGCACGACTGACAGGTTACGAATTAACACTATTCCAGCCACACATAGAAATCAGACGCTGCAGCATTCTGAACCCCGCAACACTGTTACCTATAATTATGACAGATCCAGCCCCGCATGATTGCATAGAGATCATTAATGCAGTAACAAAGCCCCGACGAGACTTAACAGATGTTCCATTGACAAATCCAGACCTGACACTTTATGTGGATGGTTCATGCATGCGAACAAGTACAGGAGAATTAGTGGCCGCATATGCCGTGACCACTGAAACCGAAGTTAAAGAAACACATCGTATTGACACACTGTCTGCCCAAGCGGCAGAGCTTATTGCTCTGACCCGAGCCTGTATTCTAGCCAAGAACAGAAATGTCAACATATACACTGATTCCCGTTATGCGTTCGGAGTTGTACACGACTTCGGCATGTTATGGCAAGAACGAGGTTTTCTGACCTCTCATGGTGCCAAGATCCAACACGGTCCCCTCATTCAAGCACTGTTAGAAGCAATACACCTGCCTTCAGGCATATCCGTCATGAAGTGTAAAGCACATACCAAAGTTACAGATTCTGTTTCCCAGGGTAACGACCTGGCAGACCAGACAGCAAAGCATACAGCATTAACTCACGCCCAGACGACTGATGTGACAAAGACAATAGGACCGACAAATTGCATGACAGTCAGGGATCCCGCACTAGATGTTATCGATATTCAGACACATGCTACCCCAGAAGAAATAAAGAAATGGATTGAACTAGGAGGGATCCAGACAGATCAAGGTTGGATGACGAAGGGAAAATCTACATGGTTTCTCCCTGACTCTATGGTTCAAGTCATGATTAATACAGCACATAGTCCAGCACATCCAGGAGAGAAAGCGATGTTAGACAGTTTACAAAATCTTTGGAGCAATAAACACTTACGAGCAGCAGCAAAACAGAAAGTGCGTACTTGCATGATCTGTTGTCAGTTCAATCCAGGAAAAAGTGTCCCTGTAGAGCAAGGTGGATTTCATCCTCCTGATCACCCTTTTGAAGTCCTCCAGATGGATTATATCCAGATGGACCGTTGTCGAGGATTCAAATATGTCCTCGTAATTGTTTGTGCTCTGTCCCGTTGGACCGAAGCATATCCAGTCCCAGATTATACTGCTCCGACCACTGCCAGGCAGTTGGTTCGTGAATTCTTCCCACGGTACGGCATGCCTCGTGTCGTGTATTCAGATAACGGTCAGCCATTCTCCTCCGAATTAATGAAGCAGGTTTCCTTACTGCTGGGATATCAATGGAAATTCCATTGTGTCCGACATCCCGAAGCCGCAGGCCTTGTAGAAAGGCATAATCAGACACTAAAGACACGGCTTGCAAAAATATGTCAAGAGAAAGGGGTCGACTGGATAGTCGCCCTGCCAGTGGCACTGTTCTATATGAGAATGGTTGCCCATTCGAGATCAGGGCTATCCCCGTACGAGGTGGTTTTTGGTAGACCACCGAATATGTGGGGGACGCCCATTCCGAAGAAGATTACTGATGTTGATTGTAATATGTTGACAGATTACCTTGCCTCCTTGATGTCTGCACTCCAATCATGTCGTTCACAGGTTGCCGCAGCCTTCCCTGACAACACCGATGTAAAGCCACATGATGTCCGTCCAGGTGATCTGATCCTCATCAGGAACTTCGATCGGAAAAGTCCGCTGGAGCCCCGCTGGAAATCGCCGAAGACCGTTCTACTCACCACCAGGACAGCGGTGAAAATTGAGGGCAGGAAGGGGTGGGTCCACATGAGCCACGTAAAGCTGTGTAACGAACTGAAATCCGACCCAGGCTCATCCACCCCTCCTAAAGACTGTATCGAGCTCAGAGACCTTAAAGTTTCCGAACGAGAGAAAACTCCCCAAGAGGAGTACAGACTAAAACTCCGATCTAGCAAGTCAGACAGTTTAATTGTTTAAGTCCTCCCCTAGGTGAATCGGTTAAATAGTTTCTGACATGTATCCCCTAGATCGAGATAGAGAGAGAGAAAGAAAATTCAAGAAACGTACATACTGCAAATCACTGCGTAGTCACTGTATAGTGACATTGTTAATAATGTTTTTTCTAAGTCTTCTGATAATAGTTGTAAGTGTGCTTCTGCCTATCTACTACCCTATTTTCAAGCGTGAACAATCTGCTTACAATGTTTCTGCTGAACACACTTTTAGCGAGTTACCTCCACATGAACTCTCTTACAGACTTGCGCTGCGCAACAACACTTTCATTAGTATGCTACACCATTCCCATCAGACTAACAATGCTACAAACTGCTGGATATGTGGCCGACTCCCTCCCTACCAGAATTACAAGGGAGCTCTGCCCCTCTTTCCGTACCCGTTCACTCACAATGGCTCCTGTGGTGCATGGTTTAAAATAATTAATTCCTTAGATCCTGATATTGCTGTTTTCGATGGGGGCTGGGTTTGGGGAAACTTGAACTTGGTCCTGCTCGACGTCTGTTACCCTGATAAGGAGGGACTCCCCACTCGAATAGGAACTGATCTAGAAAATGAAGTGTATGGATTAGGTAATTACACAATTACCCTTATGATTCTTACTGTTGAGTCCGAAGACACACCAGATATGCCCGTTATGTCAGTACTACCAGTCACTGGTGAATTATGTATCAGGAAGAAAGGTTCAGTACACTTAGGTCATAGTAAATGTACTACTGTGGTCGAATTCAGTGATCATGGTAAATCGTCCTTCAAAGCTATCCGTCACTCCTATTTTGTTTGTGGTCATACCGCATACATACACCTACCTCCAGATTGGGATGGTACCTGTTACATTGCATTCCTTCTGCCACCTGTTTTCCTAGCTCCTCCTGATTACCACAGAAACTCCAATCTAGTAAAGAATAGACTCAGAAGAGATGTCCCACTTGTCGACTACACAGAAACGGCATGGGAACAGTATACCGATTTTAATAAAGGATTCTTTTTCTTTTTAGGACCTGTTCAGAATAGTAAACTAATACGCAGATTAACTAGAACACTTGAAGCAGTAGTGAATGAAACTACCTCCGCCCTAGGTAACTTAACCGAAGAGCAGTCCGCCATGCGGGTTGTTGTCCTTCAGAATCGTCTTGTTATTGACGTCATCTTGGCAGATAGAGGTGGAGCCTGTAAGGTCATCGGGTCAAGTTGCTGTGTTTTCATTCCACAAAACGCACCATCTGTATATCAAGCTATTACACGTCTCCATAAAATTGCAAATCAGATACATCAGAATCCAGGCACCTGGACTTGGTCCGGTTGGTTTTGGACAACGTTAACAGCTTGGGGATGGAAGATCCTATCCTTCCTAGGCATTGGCCTAGTCCTAGTATTCAGTTGCTGCCTGTGCCTGCAGTGTGGGCCAGCGATTTGTGGACTGTGTGCCACGTCATGCATTGAACATTCCAGTTTCCTTTCAAAGCGTAAAAGAAAGAAAGAAGAGCAAATGATGTTACAAGAACAAACTGATCGGTTCATGAGGATCGATATATCATGAAGGGTCCCTAGGGAACAAGGAGGGAATGAGGAAATATAAATTTTATGGTCGAGTTGTGTTCCCTAGCGCGTACCCCACCGTCTCCATGTACCAGCTTAAAGTGCATGTAACTTACCTCCTGTGTCAGCTATGAAGACGCAAATACATTTGCGTCCAACGTTAACATGTCCTCTTTCAGACCCACCCTGAACGGGTTGAATAGTCCCTTCCTAAGTATGCTATGCCACCGTCTTTTTGTAGTGTACTTTGCATGTTTTTCTGCTCTGGCAAAGTAGGCCCTGAATTTCTGCCATCGAGCCTCTTTTCTGGCTTCGGACTCTGAGAGCCTCAGCCCAGGCTGCCTCTGTACCCGTGAACTCTGACTTACTTCCAGCGCGGCCCACCGTGCTCAGCTCAGCCTGCTGCCTGCCAAGACTGACTATAACCTTCGAGTTATCTGTTCCGCTCCTCGAAAATACATTCCTGCCTACTAGCTTCAGTAAACATCCTCCTCAGCTGCAGAGCCAAAGGGCCGACCTGTCTCAGTGCAAGTAATTCATAGCTTCTGTTGCCATGCTCCCATGGAAGGCCCCGTGCCCCCACGCTTCTCATGCAGACACTCAGGCGCATATACACGCATTCACAGTCAGTATAGAATAGCTTCTGCCCCAGAGACCTTTCCGTCCAGATAATATGGTTCCCAAACATCAGATATCAGATATGATAGAAGTACGAGTTGATCTGACATGCCAGACTTCTGTCTCTTTCCGTTAGTGTAAATGTCAAGTCCCTGCACCCTCCAGTTTCACGTCAATCACACGTCATGCAGCTGCGCGCGCATCCAAGCTTCCGATTTCTGCTGACATTGCAACATTTCTGTTAGTGCCACCCCTTTGTGACACCTACCTGTGACGTTTCTAGTTCACGCCTAGTCCACGCCTTCTGATTACATACTAGTAACACGTGGATACTGTTATCTTGTCTTCTCACAGCTGTTACGCCTACTGCATTGCTTCTTATGACATGAATTAAGTATATAAGCTATGTATTGTTAATAAAATGGAGCGCGCTCTTACTATCCCTTCTTCCACCCCTGTGGTGGGAAGAACATGATATCTTGGTCATGACCATTCCTTTTGAGGAATAAAACCCCTAAGAACTCTAACACCACGGACTCTGGTTTCTTTCTTTCCGATTGAGTTATTATTGATTAAGTACTTACCTGCATAGAAATTAAGAGAGTAAATTATATATTTACGTCACATCATCGGGCCCACCCAGTAACACCAAACGTGTCCAGGGTGTGCTTCAACGCCTGATTACAGCGGATCAGGTATATTGCTGAGTGTGCAGTGTGAGGTGGAAAGTACTGTGATATTAAAACGGCTTGGCGGGGGTCCCAGTACCCGAGGGTAAATTAAACTTTAATAACTGGGCCTCCGTCAGCGGTTAAAAAAGACTTGGTGGATATTGGAGGCATGTTACGACCTCTCACATCCAATGGTGGGTCGACATGTTTCAGCCAGTGCCTTATGAATATGCTGGCTTTCCTCAGGACCTATATAAAATTATGTGAGTGCAAACTAAGATTTAGTGAATGTGTAAACCAGACTATGTGTTTACACGCACTAAGGTGTTTCTCTATGTGTGAGACGGGGGATTCCCTTCTCAGTAACACGCTTGTTTTAGCTGTCAATCACTTCAAGGATGTGAAGTGGCTAGGGGATGACCAGCAATTCTGGGCAGAGCCTGCCTGGGACCTGTAGTGCCTCCTTCGCATACCGGTATGTGAGAGGTCGTAACCTGCCCCCAACATCCAACAAGCCTTTTTTAACCGGGACGTTTGTCTGAGCTTCCGAACTAGTAATGGAATTAGCAGGAGAGGCGGAAAAGCATAAGCAAATATCCCTGACCAAATCATCCATAGGGCATTGCACTGTGGCAAACAGATCTATCTGTGGAAACCCTCAGTTTTGAACGTAGCGAAGAAGAACTTGAGATTAAGTTCCCACACATGGACTTGCTACCTGTGTCTGCTGAGCAGGTCTGCAACTGATGGTCTACTCCAGAGAGATGTTCTGCTAGGAGATAGATTTTCTGGTGAATCGCCAAATCCCAAATGCTTTGTGCAAGGTGCTACAGCTGGAGAGAGGGAGTCCCTCCCTGTTTCTGTAGGTAGTACATTGCTGTCATGTTGTCCGTGCAAACTAAGACAGTCTTGCCTACAAGTTGGGTGAGAAAAGCTGAGTGCTAGGAACACTGCTAGAAGTTCCAGGTAGTTGATGTGGAGACGTTTGTGTTTGTCCGACCGCAGCCCCTGGACTTTGTAATGTTGAAGGTGGGCACCCCAACCGGTTACTGTGGAATCGGGTCTATGAAAGGCTGCCCTTTTGCTAAGTTTTGAGGGTTCCACCACTGCAGCGAGCGATGGTTGCAGCTGTCTACCAACACTATATCGGGGTCGCAAATTGCGAGGCTCATTAATATTAATGAGGCTCTCGCAATTTGCGAGCCCATTGAGCCCAGCAGCCCTACCAGGGATGGTGGCCTGCTGGGCTCAGCAGACCACCATGTCTGGGACTTCTTTTCAATGAAGCAGCTTTTTTTTCTCTTTCTTTAATTAAATGCAGCCCGTTTTTCTTATAGGAAGGCTGACTTCGCCATCATCAGAGAGTGCAGCTCCCTGCACCCCCTGATGATGGTGTGAGGTCAGTACACCTGCACCCCTGATGATGGTGTGAGGTCACTACACCTGCTCCCTGCACCCCCTGATGATGGTGTGAGGTCAGTACACCTGAACGCAAAGGAGCACAAAAGAAAAAACGCTAAGGGAGCACAGGCAACACTGTACAGTCAATGGGGCACAGAACGTGAATCAAAAAGAAAAGGGTAACACAGTGGAGACAGTACAATCAGCAGCAGAATAAAGGCAATAAAGAGCAGAATAGAGAGCAAGCTTACACCCACTGGACCACCAGGGATCGAACCGGCGGCAGCAGCGGGGCACAGGTCAGACACAGCACTAGCACGGCGAGCTAACGCGTCAGGGGAGCGACCTGGCCTGAAAACAGGGTCAAGGGTCACTCTGAGGTCAGTACACCTCAGGGTGCACCCCCCGATGAAGGCGAGAGGTCATTACACCGCAGGCTGCACCCCCTGATGATGGTGTGAGGTCAATACACCTGACCCCCTTGATGATGGTGTGAGATCAGTACACCTGCTTCCTGCACGCCTTGATGATGGTGTGAGGTCAGTACACCTGCCGGCTGCACCCCCTGGTGATGGTGGGAGGCCAGTACACCTGCAGGCTGCACCCCCTGGTGATGGTGTGAGGTCAGTACCTGAGGTTCCGTGACGATTTGAACCCGTGTTTTCAAGTTTGTCGGAAATACATAATATTGGTATCAGCGAACCGCAAATGATCCATTTAGTATATCCTGGTGTTTTCGCTATACTACGAGCAAGAGCACTCCTTTTATAAACACATTTCTGATCTACCCACGGCATCCATCTTAGATCATGGCCGCCATTTTGTGTTTTCTTGCCCTCACATATGCAATAGCCTCTGATCACTTCATTTCGATTAAGGACACGTAACCTTAGCCGGAGATTCACCTCTTTCATGACACGTGCACCTTAAACCAGATCACGCTGTAGCTGCATGACTCGACAAAGGCTACCTCCTCTGCCCGAGGCCAGCCCTGCCAAACTGGTCTTCGTGTCCATTGTACCTGATCATGATTAGGCGGCCGAAGCCGGTAGCCTTGCCCATTTACAACCCACAAACATCCCTTATCCCACTTTTCTATCTTCCACACCTGGCTCTGTTTCTTTCTTTCTGAATCTTTATTAGGGGGAGGTAACGAACTTTACGATGAGGCGGTCCAGGTCCTGAATGCAATATTGACAGAGAATTGTGACAAACTAGTGGGAACCCCTCTCTTCGCAATGTTTGGCCTCAGATATTATCGACGGTTCCTGTGTAACGCCAAATATTTATTGTTTTAGACACAAAGGTTTTGGGAATGTATTACATGTAAAGAATTTGCCCCTAGCATAAAAAACAGTATATAAGGAGCAGCCCTCTTTGTACAAATCGAACAGGCTCCTAGATTCTGCCCGTGTGTAGTATCTGTGACTTCTGTGTCCCTGCAGTAATAAACCTTTGGTCTTTGACGCCACCATCGAGAAGCCCGTGTTTCTGTTCATTTGTGCACCAAGGCAGGTGGAACTCCGGGGTCTTTGGGTGTTGTTCCCTGACACCTCTGGACGGAACCAAAAAGTCCAGAACTCCAATTGGCGCCCATGTGGGGCGACGTCATTCGGTACCGGTCCAAAAGCCTGAAGAGTTCGAGAAGCTTCGTGTGAAGATTCCTGAGGGAGGCGCCCCACTTCATCGATCCCGGCATATCGCAAAAGTGGCCCGAAGTTCTCTTCCGCGAGGGTTTCCCGTTCAGGACGGCTGCAGTGGGCCGTTGCCTTGACCGTCGCCCTGTCTTGGACCCGAAGAGGTGCAGTCCTTAGTACGGCGAAACGTGACGGGTTTCTCCTTGGTGACGTCTTCAGTGTCTCAGTTAAGTATTTAGTGATAGCTAGCTGGTTACTTTTGTGAGGATTGTTAAAAATCCTTGATCGGTTCTTGGTTTGGTTTGGTTTTGTCAGATTATCACTGGTTGTTCTAGTTACGATAATCTATTTGGTTTAGTTTGGGTATCGATACATCAGTTCGTTTTGGTAGGCCTAAGTTCTTGGTTCGAGTGCACATATTTGTTCCGTGTTTGTTTGTTTTGTGTTCCGGACTGAAAATGGTAAGTCGGAAAATGTTGTCTTGTTTTAGTTGCAACAGTGACTCACGATTGGAGGACTCATGTCTGGTTCCTCCGATTGGGACTCCCCTATATGATTTATATTGTAAACATGGCGTGGGTCCTATATCTTATAATGAGGTATGGGTCCGTTATTGTAAGAAGGATGGTGTCCTTAGTTGGCCACTGCATGGTAGTTTTGAACCAGAGATTCTCGACAACTTAGAAGCGAAATTGTTCAAGAAGAAAGCCCGGCCGGCAATGTTTGATTCTTTCCGTTATTGGCGAAAAGAATCCAAACAGAGAGAAATGAAAAAGTTGAAGAAAGAACAGAAAGAACAAGAAGAGTTAACTCTAGAGCAAGCGGCTAAACAGTTGCAGGCTAACGAGTGTGAGAAGGCCATAGATGTAGCCATTAGAGAGCATAATCTAGCGATTGACAAGTGCTATCCTGCCTTGCCATCGAAAATGGCTAAGATACTGGAGGATTCCGAAAACGATCCTCTGTTATCTTATCTGTTACGGTCACCTCCACCGTATGCACAAGGTGCTGCGGCTCCGCTTGTCCCGAATGTTCAATTGCTGGTTGCTGGACAACCTGGTGTTCCTGCTCCTGTTCCCCAGAATCAAGCTCCTGTACCTCCTGTGATGAATGTGAATGTTCCTAACGCTCCTCCTCTTCCTACACTGCCAGCCTCTATACCTACTTCTGTACCTACTGTTCCACAAACTATTTTCCTCGATACTCCTACTGTTCCGTTATCTATTCCTACCTCTACTGCATTCTCTACGTCTGCGAGTGTGCTAACTCCACTTTCTGTTCGTCGAAGAATCACTGATTCTGTTACTAATATGCTGTCTCCTATATATAAAACTTTAATTAAGACTCCTACTCCTGACTCTGTTCAGAGACGTAGTCAGCTTCCAAGTACTGAGGAACGGGGAGTTTTAGATTCCACGGCTCTCAGATGGATTTCGAAGGGTAGAAGATATAGTACGAGAGATGTGTTAGACACATTTATGCAGTGGGGGGAACCAACGCAACGGTACGTCTTTGATGAGATGTGCTCGTTGTTACGTGAGGAAATAGAAGAAGATGATGTCGAATCAGATTTGGAAGATTTAATTAGAGTTCAAAAAGAGTTTGCTGCTGGAATGATAGTGGGTGAGAATATAAAAGAAGCGATGGAACTTATTTTAAGTTTTAGGAATGATCCATCTCTTCGTTCACCGAGAGACTTAGAAAAAGGTAAAGTGAAGCTAAGTCGCCAATATCCTATGAGGGAGGTTCCTCCAATTTGGCGCGAAGCAATACAACGTGATGATAATGCAGGTATTGCAGCTGCTCCAGCACAGTTCCAACGAGTGTGGATACACATTCCATGGAAGCGAGCAGAAGTGTTAGCGGTGAAACAGGCCTTGCCAGATCCACGTAAAAATCCAGCTGGATATTACAAGGAATTAACACAGACAGTTGAGGCTTGTATAATGAACTTAGCCGACATCGATATGTTGTTTGGTAACGTAGTTCCGCAACCAGTGTGGGCTAAAATTCGTAGAGAGGATCATCAAGCTGCCTTAGGTGGTGATTGGGCAGCTATCACTGCAGCAGATGGTCAGCAAATAGGTGGTGCGAAACCCGAACCTCTAATTGCCAATCTGCCAGGTAGAATAATTGATCTAATGAAGACTCTGATGCCAGCATTGCGTGTTAATTGGGACAAGCTGTCAGCATGCAGGCAGAAGAAAGACGAAAGTGTCTCCGACTTCTTCACGAGGTTTGAAGAGACTTTTGTGGATCATAGTGGTCAGGACATGAGTACAGAAGGAGGACAAAGACTGTTTGTAGATAAATTTGTGCATAATTTGTTACCTGAATTATGCAATAAATTAAAGGATTCAGAAAGTGCGTGGGCTGTATCTACGACAGCGCAAATACTTGCGACTGCACAATACTACGAAAATAGGGATAAAGAGGAAAAGGAAAAATCAGAGAAGAAAACGAAAGATTTAAAAACTAAAGTTCTTTTACAACAGGCGTATCCGCCTCGCACGAATCAGACTAATACGCAGCAAGGTTCATACCAAAGGACAGATTATGGTTCAACAAGACCTCAATACCAGTGGAATCAGTGTGCGTAAGGTAAGAAAGAGGGTCACTATAAAAATGAATGTCCGATCTTAGCGCAAAATAATGCAGCAGCAGCTCAGAGAGGTCGTGGTGGTTTTGTGCAGAATTCTAGAGGTCGAGGACGAGGTGCTATGCCTCCACAAACGAATGATCGTCCCTCCAATCACTTTGATCAACGAAATGGACAATCTACTCAGCAAAATAGATCTCAACAATATCTTGTCGAGGACTATAATGAAGTAGATGAGGGTTATCAGCAAAATGGGTACTAGGACAGCCATGGACAGAGAGAGGGAGTAGTATCAGTTCCAGTGGATCAGAGTGGGCCTTATGTCGCAGTAGCAACATCGGGTGTAGTCGAACTGTTTCTGTTGGATACTGGTGCCGCAAAAAGTTCTATCATTCATGCGAAACTCCCTGGCGCACCTTTGTCCGGCTCAACAAATGTTTCCGTAGGTTTTTCAGGCGCCCCTGTTTACAACCCGATATCTGGTCCTTTGTCTATTTCTGTTGGACCGTGCCAATTGAAAGCACCCCTGATTTTGACGACAGGTTGTAATGAAAACCTGCTTGGTTTAGATTTGTTAAAACGACTATATGCGACATTGTACTGTTCTCCGGAAGGAGTACAGCTTACATTGGGTAAAAATATCACCTCTCCGATGTACTTGTCAATGGATGCACTCCCGCCGGAGCTACATTCACTCCCTGATTCTCTTTGGGCGACTGGTCCTAATGATGTAGGTCTCCTAGAAATTCCACCGTATGTGGTAACTTTGAAAGCGAATGTGAAATTTCCAAGAATTCCCCAATATAAAATATCGAGTGAAGGTGAGCGTGCACTTTTATTGATTGTGCAAGATTTGATTAAGAAAGGTGTGGTTGAAGAAACTAGAGGAAATGTCTGTAACAGTCCTGTATTGCCGATTCTGAAACGAACTGATCCTACAAAACCTCCAGTGTACAGGTTTGTCATAGACCTTAGAGAAGTTAATAAGATTGTAGTCCCGCAGTTTCCTGTAGTGCCAGACATTACTGCCTTGTTAACATTGATTCCTGCCACAGCCACATGGTTCTCAGTTATTGACCTAAAGAATGCCTTTTTCAGCATTCCGATAGCCGAAGAAAGTAGGGATATTTTCGGCTTCTGTCTAGGAGGTCGCAGTTTCAGATTTAAACGCGCTCCACAAGGCTATTGTGAAAGTCCATCCATTAACAGTCAAGCATTAAAAAGCCAATTAGATTCTTTTGTCCTTCCTCCAGGTTCTGCCCTAGTACAGTACGTAGACGATCTTTTAGTGGCTGCCGATGACAAGGAAACTTGCAAAGCAGCTACAATTTCCCTATTGCATCATTTGTCTAATTTGAATCACAAAGTGTCTCCTTCCAAGATGCAATACTGCTGCCAAGAAGTGACCTACCTAGGTCATCTCTTGTCAAAGGAGGGAAGGAAGTTGACCCCAGAAAGAATAAAAGCAATTACGCAGATGAGTGTTCCACGCACACAGAGAGAAGTACGTGCCTTTCTAGGTATTACCTCTTACTGTAGGCAGTGGATTCCAAATTTTTCTCTGTTAGCAAAACCGTTGGTAGCTTTGACTGGGAAAAATGTTCCGAGTCCGGTGCCATGGTCTGATGAATGTCAAGAGAGTTTTACTGAATTACGAAAAGCATTGTGTTCAGCTCCTGTATTGGGTACACCTGACTACAGTAAGCCATTCACGCTCTACGTTCACGAAAGAGAAGGTTGCGCGTTGAGTGTTCTGACACAGAAGTTTGGTGATAAACAACGCCCTTGTGCGTATTTCTCATCAACATTAGATCCGGTAGCCAGAGCGTTGCCTAGTTGTTTGAGAGCTACAGCGGCAGCTGCAGCTTCCATTCGACAATCTGCTGGTTTGGTGATGAACAATATGCTAGTGGTCATGGTTCCTCATGCAGTGGATACACTCATGAACCGAACGAAGACACAACACCTTACTAGTGCGAGATTATCTGGTTACGAGCTGACATTACTAGCGAGTCATATTCAGATCAAAAGATGTAATGTATTGAATCCAGCAACGCTGTTGCCGACTGATCAAGAGTCGAGTGATTCCGAGCCACATGACTGCTATTTCAAAACGGAGGAAGAGACAAAAGGACGCATTGACTTGAAGGACACTCCGTTATCAGATCCGGATGGTACGCTGTATGTGGACGGGTCATGTTTTAAATTGGAGAATGGTGATGTGACTGCTGCTTACGCAGTAACGACTTTAAAGACGATTGTGGAGACTGCAAGAGTGAGTCAGAATTCTGCCCAAGCTGCAGAATTGATAGCTTTAACGAGAGCGTGTGTTTTAGCTGAGGGAAAGAGAGTGAATGTGTTTACAGACAGTCAGTACGCATTTGGCGTGGCCCATAGTTTTGGCCGGTTGTGGAGAGAAAGAGGTTTCATTACGTCCCATGGGACTAAGATCCAACATGGTCAGCTAGTTAACGACTTGTTGGAATCTCTAACCTTGCCGACTGAAGTTGCGATTGTGAAGTGCAGTGCTCATAAAGCAATCACGGATGATGTTGGTCGTGGGAATGCTTTTGCTGACGAAATTGCTAAACAGACAGCTAGAGACACGATGAGTAGAATGTATGTTGCTACGTCTGCAAGATGGATTGCTGAGTCTGGAATGTGTGAGGATACTATGGAAAGTGTGAAAGAGATTCAGAAAGAAGCAACTGAGGAAGAGAAACGTGTATGGAGAGAAAGTACGGGCAAATTGGACTCGAATGGATGTTGGATTGATTTGACAGAACAGCAGCGTTGGATGTTGCCCGATGCGTATGTGCTTGCAGTAGTGACGATGGCGCATGGAGTAGCGCATATAAGTTCTAAAGGGATATGTAAGATGTTGGCTCCGGTCTGGAAGAATGAGGGAATCAGTAAGTGTGCAGAGAGAGTGGTGAAAAATTGTATGGTGTGCTTGATGCATAATCCTGGCAAGGGAACTCCAACTCCAGCTGGTCATTTCGCTCCTCCTTCCTGCCCCTTTGAAGTAATTCAGTTAGACTTCATTCACATGGAACGCTGCAACAATTTGAAGTATGTCCTGGTGGTAGTTTGTGCTTTTTCCAGGTGGATAGAAGCATACCCACTAAAGGACAACACTGCCCTATCTACTGCCAAAATTCTTCTCAAGGAATTTTTCCCTAGGTATGGAATGCCACGGATTGTATGGTCAGATAACGGAAGTGAGTTTATAGGGAAAGTTATGCAGAGTGTGTGTGCCGGCCTAGGATTGAAACAGAAATTTCACAGTGCAAACCATCCCCAGTCTGCTGGTTTAGTCGAGGGTTACAATGGCACCCTCAAGCTGAAAATAGCCAAAATACAAGCATCCACAGGTTTAGCCTGGCCAGACGCACTTCCCTTGGCCTTGTTATCAACGAGAGCAACAGTACATTCTAGAATAGGGCTTAGTCCTTACGAGATAGTTTTTGGTCGCCCGGCAAATATCTGGGGTGTGCCGAGGCCTAAACAGTTTTGCTCCATTGAATATCCTATGTTGATAGACTACCTTTACGACTTGACTGCTAAATTGAGTCTTATTCATCAACAGGTTTTCGATGCTTTGCCAAAACCTCCGGAGAGTCCAGGGCATCAGCTGAAACCAGGAGACCTGGTTGTCATCAAGAACTTCGCGAGGACAAAGAACCTTCAGCCAAGATTTGTGGGGCCTTTTCAGATCTTACTGGCCACGAGGACAGCAGTTCGTGTAGCTGGCCGCAAGCACTGGATACACGCCTCTCATGTTAAGCGTGTTCCTTTGCCGCTCCCTTACGACGACTGGGTGAAAAAGGGAATTGGTGCCTCCGAATCTGAAAACACACCGAAGTTCATCTCTTTCAGCGATGCCGAATTGATTACTGACACTTCAAAACCTGACTCTCCTCCTGAAAAGACTCCTTTGAACACTGAACATTTGCCTCCAGCATCAGAAGAAACTTTGCTATCTGCGAACTTAAACTCTGCAACAGCTGCTAGTGATACATTATTTTCCGATCAGACAGTACCAGCGAAGCAGAGATACAACCTAAGAAGCCATAAAATGGACAAATAAAGCAGGCAACTGCATATTGTGATTTTGATATATAGATTGAACTTTTGCCTTCAGCCAGGAAGTTTGCTATTGTTTATTGTTTTTAAAATTGCCTTGCCGTCTGGGTAGCCGTAGGGTCGTGGCTGTGTGCCTAGTTTGAATTTGCAGGGGTCTGACACAAGGTCGATCTTTCTGTTGGTTCTGGGAACTCCCAGGGCTGATAGAGGCATTTTCATCTACGTACACATCATCAGTGGTCGCGAGCGGATTGTAGAAGATGGAGCTTCCTGCGCTGCAACGAGAAAATGTGATTTATGTTCGCAGAAACAGACTTAATAGAATTCTTCATAGCAAATGTTTTCTGATGCAATGTGCCATTACATTTTAAATTGTTTTAGCAACATTGGTGGGTGGAATCGTCTTTAGTATAAATTTGATTTTTATGCCAGTTTCTACAGTACCTCCCCTTGATCCTGCTATTTCTACTGTTTCTTCTATACACTCTTTTCACTCGTTTCCAGAACATGAGCAAGCTCGACGCTCAGAATTCACCAACAACACTTTTGTACAGCTCTTGCACCAACACCAACTGGTAGTTAACACTACAGACTGCTGGGTGTGTGGCTTGATACCCCCACACTATGGATAAAGGTATTCCATATCTGGTTTTGCCTTACAGCTATAATGGATCATTTCAGGCCTTCCAAACCATCTTTGCTTATGCCCTTGAAACCTATCCTCCACGTCCACCGCGTTCCACTAAATATAACTCTGCCAACAAAGCCTTAGTCCAGGGAATTATTGACATGGTCAAGGACGTCAATAATACTCCATCTTACCCTAGAGACGAATTGCGAGTATATTTAAGTTGGAATACTTCAGAGTATCGCCTTAGTTTAGGAGAAAGCAAGCGTAAAAGCTCAACTCCAATCTGGGTCGTACCTCACCGAGGTCAGGTCTGTTTGCAAGGTAACGGGAGAAATCCGAGAGCTCAGCTAGGGAGGAGTGAGTGCGTAGAGACTTACGTGTTTCCGGCTAACTCTTCCCCTGCCTTTCTTACTGCTAGGGGTACCTACTTCATTTGTCGAGACAGAGCTTATACATGGTTGCCTGCCGACTTTTCAGGATCATGTTATATTGCTCGATTGTTGCCTCCGACATACACTGCTTCATCTGATTACCACAGAACCAGAGTAGCGAGAGGTGTCTTCAGCAAGGAAGATACCGCTGGTCAGGAAGCTGGAGACTTCTTCAAAGGCTTCCTTCCGTTCTGGGGACCTATGGCCAATAGTAGAAACATACGTCAGCTAACACGGGTAGTTGAATCTACTATTACCGAAACTGCTGGTGCCCTTAGCAATCTGACAGCTGAGCTTCAGGCGGATAGGCTCATGACGTTGCAGAACCGTATGGTTCTAGACGTTATACTTGCAGATCGAGGTGGGGTATGCAGAATGATCCAATCGAGCTGTTGTGTCTTTATTCCTAATAATGCTCCAACAGTCTATGAGGCGATCTCTAAGTTGCACAAGATTTCAGACTCCATACATGTAGACAAGGGGAACTGGTCCTTCATGGAGTGGTTTTGGACTCTGATATCAGCGTGGGGATGGAAGGTTCTGATGGTCATTGGTGTCATCTTAGTATTCCTATTCTCATGTTGTCTGATTATCCAGTGTGGTCCTGCTCTGTGTAGTCTTTGTGCTGCAACTTGTCTCAGAAAACCACCTGCGTTTGGAGAAAAGACACGAGAAAGGATGATGATACAACAGCATGTCACTGACCTGATGAGCATAGAACTAGATTCTGACATAGACTAAGTAATTGCCTATGTAAGGGCAAAAGGAGGGTCTGAGGTTCCGTGACGATTTGAACCCGTGTTTTCAAGTTTGTCGGAAATACATAATATTGGTATCAGCGAACCGCAAATGATCCATTTAGTATATCCTGGTGTTTTCGCTATACTACGAGCAAGAGCACTCCTTTTATAAACACATTTCTGATCTACCCACGGCATCCATCTTAGATCATGGCCGCCATTTTGTGTTTTCTTGCCCTCACATATGCAATAGCCTCTGATCACTTCATTTCGATTAAGGACACGTAACCTTAGCGGAGATTCACCTCTTTCATGACACGTGCACCTTAAACCAGATCACGCTGTAGCTGCATGACTCGACAAAGGCTACCTCCTCTGCCCGAGGCCAGCCCTGCCAAACTGGTCTTCGTGTCCATTGTACCTGATCATGATTAGGCGGCCGAAGCCGGTAGCCTTGCCCATTTACAACCCACAAACATCCCTTATCCCACTTTTCTATCTTCCACACCTGGCTCTGTTTCTTTCTTTCTGAATCTTTATTAGGGGGAGGTAACGAACTTTACGATGAGGCGGTCCAGGTCCTGAATGCAATATTGACAGAGAATTGTGACAAACTAGTGGGAACCCCTCTCTTCGCAATGTTTGGCCTCAGATATTATCGACGGTTCCTGTGTAACGCCAAATATTTATTGTTTTAGACACAAAGGTTTTGGGAATGTATTACATGTAAAGAATTTGCCCCTAGCATAAAAAACAGTATATAAGGAGCAGCCCTCTTTGTACAAATCGAACAGGCTCCTAGATTCTGCCCGTGTGTAGTATCTGTGACTTCTGTGTCCCTGCAGTAATAAACCTTTGGTCTTTGACGCCACCATCGAGAAGCCCGTGTTTCTGTTCATTTGTGCACCAAGGCAGGTGGAACTCCGGGGTCTTTGGGTGTTGTTCCCTGACACCTCTGGACGGAACCAAAAAGTCCAGAACTCCATACCCCTCAAGCTGCACCCCCTGATGATGGTGTAAGGTCAAGACACCTGGCCCCTGACCCCTCTTGATGATGGTGTGATATCAGTTCACCTGCCCCCTGCACGCCCTGATGATGGTGTGAGGTCAAGACACCTGGCCCCTGACCCCTCTTGATGATGGTGTGATATCAGTACACCTACCCCTGCACCCCCTGATGACGGTGAGGTCAGTACACCTGCTCCCTGCACCCCCTGATGGTGTGAGGTCAGTACACCTGCCCCCTGCACCCCCGATGATGATGTGAGGTCAGTACACCTGCTCCCTGCACCCCCTGATGGTGTGAGGTCAGTACACCTGCAGGCTGCACCCCCTGATGATGGTGTGAGGCCAGTACCCCTCAGGCTGCACCCCCTGATGATGGGGTGAGGTCAGAACACCTGCCCCTTGCACCCCCCTGATCATGGTGTGAGGTCAGTACACCTGCACCCCCAGATGATGGTGTGAGGCCAGTACACCTGCCCTCCCCCTCCCCCTGATGATGGTGTGAGGTCCGTACACCTGCACCCCCAGATGATGGTGTGAGGCCAGTACACCTGCACCCTGCATCCCCCGATGATGGTTTGAGGCCAGTATACCTGCACCTACCTGATGATGGTGTGAGGCCAGTACACCTACCCCTGCACCCCCTGATGACCGTGAGGTCAGTACACCTACCCCTTGCACCCCTGATGATGGTGTGAGGTCAGTACACCTGCCCCCTGCACCCCTGATGATGATGTGAGGTCAGTACACCTGCTCCCTGCACCCCCTGATGGTGTGAGGTCAGTACACCTGCAGGCTGCACCCCCTGATGATGGTGTGAGGCCAGTACCCCTCAGGCTGCACCCCCTGATGATGGGGTGAGGTCAGTACACCTGCCCCTTGCACCCCCCTGATCATGGTGTGAGGTCAGTACACCTGCCCCCTGCAACGCCCGATGATGGTGTGAGGCCAGTACACCCTCAGGCAGCACTCCCTGATGAAGGTGTGAGGTCAGTACACCTGCACCCCCAGATGATGGTGTGAGGCCAGTACACCTGCCCCCCATCCCCCTGATGATGGTGTGTGGTCAGTACACCTGCACCCCCAGATGATGGTGTGAGGCCAGTACACCTGCACCCTGCATCCCCCGATGATGGTGTGAGGCCAGTATACCTGCACCCACCTGATGATGGTGTGAGGCCAGTACACCTACCCCTGCACCCCCTGATGACCGTGAGGTCAGTACACCTGCCCCTTGCACCCCTGATGATGGTGTGAGGTCAGTACACCTGCCTTTAGTGCCCCCCGATGATGGTGTCAGGCCAGTACACCTCAGGCTGCACCCCCTGATGGTGTGAGGTCAGAACACCTTAGGCTGCAACCCCTGATGAATGTGTGAGGTCAATACACCTGCCCCCTTGACGATGGTGTGAGATCAGTACACCTGCTTCCTGCACGCCCTGATGATGGTGTGAGGTCAGTAGTACACCTGCCCCATGCACCCCTGATGATGGTGTGAGGTCAGTACACCTGCTCCCTGCACCCCTTGATGATGGTGTGAGGTCGGTACACCTGCCTCCTGCACCCCCTTATGATGGTGTGAGGTCAGTACACCTGCCCCCTGCACCCCCTGATGATGGTGTGAGGTCAGTACACCTGCCCCCTGCACCCCCGATGATGGTGTGAGGTCAGTACTGAGATTCTGACTTTGTTGTTTCTCGATCGTACCCAGACTCCATTTTGTGTTCTACGCCATCTTAGGTTGCCTTTACTCAGGCAGCTGAATAAGTTGGGTTGTCCATTTGTTGCAACTAAAAACTGTTCCCCTATCTACTCCTGTGCCTTCTCGTCCCTGAGGTTCTGAAATTTGTCGTTTCTCGATCGTACCCAGACTCCATTTTGTGTTCTACGCCATCTTAGGTTGCCTTTACTCGGGCAGCTGAATAAGTTGGGTTGTCCATTTGTTGCAACTAAAAACTGTTCCCATATCTACTCCTGTGCCTTCTCGTCCCCCTAATTTTCAACACAAGATGAATGCCCTATCCACACATGAGATAATAAGAAATACAGAATATCAGAATTAATTTATCCAGTTGCTACACCAACATCAGTTATTTGTCAACATAACTGATTGCTAGGTGTTTGGACTCATGCCTCACACTGCCCATAAAGGGATGCCCTATCTAGTACTACCTTTCTCATATGAAGGTTCAGCATGGGATTACTTAGCTATGTTTTCAGCTGGCTACCACAACAAACTCCGATATCCTATAGGTACCTTCGAGAATGGAATGGATTTTAGCCACAGCACTTTGATAAAGGGTATAGTGGCCATGGCTAAAATCGTGGGGAAAAATAAAATTCCTTTAGATGAAAAGAAAGCCTACGAAGGAGGGAATGTAACACATTACATTTCCAGTCTCAATAACAAAACCAAACAGGAACAGCCTTCCACAGCATGGACTGTACTTCACCAGGGCAACTTTTGTCTCCGAATTAATAGCAAGGAGAATGACACTCAGCAAAATTGTTCCCACACATATGTATTCACGTCTCGGAATAACCCTCCATTGATCCTTTCACAAGGAACCTATTTTGTCTGCTATGACAAAGCTTATACATGGCTCCCTTCTGACTTTTCGGGAACATGTTACATAGCATTCTTGCTCCCCCCTACGTATACTGCACCTTCAGACCATCACAGACACAGATATGGTAGAGGCGTATTTGATGCCAAAGACACAGCAGGACAAGAAGGGGGAAATTTCTTTAAAGGGTTCATTCCCTTTTGGGGTCCAATGATTAACAGCAGGAACATTAGGCAAATAGTTTGCGTGGTTGAGACAACCATCGATGTTACTGCAGGTGCATTAAGTAACCTTACTGCAGAACTCCGAGCGGACCGTCTTATGACGTTACAAAACAGAATTGCACTAGATGTGATCCTAGCAGACCGAGGAGGAGTCTATAAATTGATCAGATCAAGCTGCTGTATATACATTCCCGAAGACGCCCCAACTGTATATCAGGCCATCTCAAAATTTCATACCATCTCCACATCGATCCATCAGGATGAAGGAGATTGGTCCCTCATGGGATGGTTTTGGGGATTATTGTCTACCTGGGGATGGAAGATACTAACATTCCTTGGAGCAATACTAGCCATCATATTTTCCTGTTGCCTCTGCATACACTGTGGTCCTACTATTTGTGGTCTGCTCGCCACTTTATGTGTATCACAGCCTGTAACGCTACAGACTGAGAATATCAAGATGATGGTCCAGCAACAGCTGAACGATCTTATGGCCATTAATGTTGACTCTGACTCAGACTAACATGAGTCTAGTTAGTGGATTTTTTGCCTGAGTAATGGCAAAAGGAGGGTCTGAGGTTCTGAAATGTGTCGTTTCCCGATCGTACCCAGACTCCATTTTGTGTTCTCCGCCATCTTAGGTTGCCTTTACTCAGGCAGCTGGTAAACAAGATGTTTTTGTCGTCCCTGCCCGTGCGTGTCAAGTAACTTCAGCCTCTGTTTGTCTGACTGATGTCAGGGTCTGGCCGAGTACACTAATCTTCGCCTGAGCTGTGCAAATCCTTGTCCCACCTAACTGTTGATTCACACCATTCTTTCCCGATACTATCTTATCTGCTGACCTCCACCAAATCCCTGCATGCATTCTCTTGTTTCACGACTGTTTTCCCCGAATATACAAATGTGTTTCTCCACCTGCAAGTGGGATTATGTGGGTCTGTTTGCAATCAACTTAAGGGGTCGGGTAGCAAATAGAGCCAACAAACAGGCTTGTCTGAATTACTTGAAACCTTGTATTTTATCCTTTTTCATTAGTTACCTATGTGTGTATTGTGATTGTTCATTGTGCATCGTTACTGTATTTAAGACTGTGCGCCACGGATTGAAGTGGCAGTCTCTTGTGAATCCATCCCTGTGTGACTTCACAGACAACTGTACTAGCTGCAGCTAATAAATCTGATCTTTTACGCCAGACGGAGTGTCCAGTGTCTCTGTATTCCAAGGCAGGAGAACTAGAGGATTTCAGGCATACTCTGCGCCGCTTGGCCCCTAAGGTCAGGTTCCTCAGTACACCTGCCCCCTGCACCCCCTGATGATGGTGTGAGGTCAGGACACCTGCTCCCTGCACCCCCTGATCATGCTGAGGTCAATACACCTGCAAAATAACAGTTGATGGACAGAATGCAGAATAATGTCATACATTCACCCCAGTACAGAGATCTGGGCCTAAATCCATTGTTTCTTTGCACTCCACACCACCCCAGTTCAGACATGGCCATATGCAAATCCGCCTTGACCCTGTGCCTCATGGGAACAGTCCAGCCCGAACTGCCAAGCCATGTCTTTCCTGGTCCGGAATCAAGCATCCTAGGGCCGGTTTTGGGGATTCACCCCTCTTCAGCCAGGATAGCTTGACTCCAGGGGTGTGGAGAGCATGGGACTCACGTCTGAGCATACCCATCCCACTCAGGGTGACAAATGCAAAACAAAAGAATGCAGAACAATGTCATACATTCACCCCAGTACAGAGATCTGGGCCTACACCTGCAGGCTGCATCCCCTGATGATAGTGTGAGGTCAGTACACCTGCCCCCCGATGATGCTGTGAGGTCAGTAGACCTGCCCCCTGCATCCCCTGATGATGGTGAGAGGTCTGTACACCTGCCCCGTCGGCCCCCTGTTGATGGTGTGAGGTCAGTACACCTGCTCCCTGCACCCCCTGATGATGGTGTGAGGTCAGTACACCTGCCCCCTGTACCACTGATGATGGTGTGAGGTCAGTACACCTGCCCCCTGCACCCCCCTAATGATGGTATGAGGTCAGTACACCTGCAGGCTGCACCCCCTGATGATGATGTGAGGTCAGTACACCTGCTCCCTGCACCCTGTTGTATAACCCTGCATGAAATGTTCTTCACGTATCTTGCGTAACTCTCATCTTAGCTTACTCTTTAATTTTGTTCACCCCTTCTCTCCCATTGGTTACTCAACCTCCCACTTGACAATGGCGAATCTAGCCTTCTGATCTTCCTTGATCTCTCTGCAGCGTTTTATACTGTTAACCCCTCTGCTCTACTCAATGTTCTTAGAGATCGATTCGGCCTGAATGGTACGACACACAAATGGTTCGTCTCATACCTACAACACCGTTCTCAACAAATCAAAATCCAAAATTGCCTATCTAACCCTACCTCCATCTCCTTAAGAGTTCCGCAAGGATCCATCCTCTCTCCCTCTCGCTTTAACCTTTTCATGGAACCCCTCACACTCATTCTTAAACAAGCCGGGATCAACTACCATCTCTACGCCGACAACACCCAACTCTATTATAAGATTAAAACTCATGCTGACATCCTTCACCTCAACAACACTCTCATCAAGATTCAAGCCTGGTTCCACATTAACCACCTCAAACTCAACCCTAAAAAAACTGAAATTATTCTTTTTTCCCCTAAAAATAACTAGCTCCCCATTCAGAATTGGATCTCTGACCTTAAAGCCCTCATCTGCTCCTTATCTTTGTCCTCCTCAGTCAAATCAATAGGGATCTCCTTTGACAACCTCCTAACCCTCAAGGTACACATCAACGAGGGGGCGCTAGGTGGCGCCAGACCAAGATGGCCGCACTGTCGTGAGGCTCTCGCTCGATCGAGCACACAACGCCATCCTTTCACTATCCTGACCCATCAAAACCACGCAACTGCCACACCAATAGCTCTGTGAACCTGCTGGGAGCTGATCGGTGCCCTTCCGGACGAGAACGGCCAATGGACTGTCGAGATATATGCGGAGGGGTGCAGAGCGGAGTGCGCCGCCGGTCGCTGTTGCTCGGCCTCCCTGGCTGGGAAAGGTCGGGGCTTTGCGGCCTGCGCGGCCTGGACGGAAAATCGAGCAAAACACTCGCTCCGGACCGGGTGAACGACCGGAATACGCCTGCGTCTGGCCCCCCCTGGACAAGTTGCATTCCCCGGAGTCGGAGGTGAGCTGCGCTGGGCCCGGCGCTCTTGGAGCTGGGTCCCCCTTTTCCTTCTGCTGCGGGGTGGTAGCATCTTGCCCGAAGTCTGCAAGCTACACTCGCCTCACTGTCACCGTGGGCCTGCTCTCCCACCTTGCCGGCGCAGCGCTGAACTGAGGCCTGTGGACTGATCTGCGGCCTTCCTAACCAACGCCTCCTCCCCGCTACACCTGCAACGCTGCTCCGCACTTTTGGCTCACACGTGGAAGGCACCGCAATACTTTCTGGCCTGGAGGCACGGGAGGGCCCGGACGCTGCCTACCATAACTTTCACTTGGCGCCGTTTGCACAACAGCAACAGAGGGACTGCTGGACGCTCTCGCCTTACTATCTCCCGCCATGACCAAGGCGCGTGGGTGCTCTCTGACCCACCACGCTCACTAACCTCTTGTCCGGATCTGTTAAAGAGGACGTATGATCGGACCCACGCACTGTCCAGAGGCTACTGGCACAGCTAGATTGGGCCTATCTGCTGGCTCACCCCTCCCCGCGAGCTGGCGGCCATTCCTTTCACCGCTGCACAAACGCCCAAAAGAGACATGGGCCGCAACGATGCCAGACAATCCAAAATTCCTTTCGAGACCAAGAAAGCCTCCAAATCAGCGCCGACTAAGGATGGGAGTCCTCCCCCTGCAGAACCTCAGGAGGAAGACTGGAAAGCTCTCCTCTTGAACATGCAGCGGAGCCTCACGTCCATTGATGCCAAGAAAGATAACATGAACACTCGAATGGACAGTGTCGTGGCCAAACTGGAACACCATGATTCGCGTATTAAAGAAGCGGAGGAGTGGATTTCTACACTAGAGGATGGGGCCACCTCCAGCGCCAGGCAAGTTACTCAGATGGACAGGCTTCTCCGTATAATAGCCGAGAAAAATTAGGATTTGGAAGCGCATTCACGCCGCAACAACGTCCGCATTTTGGGCCTTGCTGAGACCACCAACACAGGGAAGATGGAGGTCTTCGTCGAGAACCTTGTTACTGAACTGTTCGGGAAGGAAGCGTTTTCATCCCACCTCATTGTAGAGCGCGCCCACAGGTCCCTCACAGCACGTCCCCCTCCTGGGGCCCAACCAAGGCCCAAAATAGCGCGCTTCCTCAACTACAGAGACCGAGATGCGGTGCTTAGGCGAGCCCGCGAACTTGGAGCGGTGAAATACGGCAACGCTAATTTGTCCTTCTTCTCAGACTTCACTCCCTCTGTTCAAGAAGGTCGGCGAGAATTTGCTGGAGTGAAGAAGAAACTACAAACTCAGGAAATTCCTTACGCTATGCTTTATCCAGCGAAATTGAAAATAACCCTCCAAGGCAAACAACACTTGTTCCAAGACCCGCAACAGGTGGAAGACTTTCTAAAACACCTTGGTAAAGAGCAGGCAAAAGAAAACTCTGACAGAAGGCGCTCTCGGTCGCTCTCTCCGATGTCCCAACAAGACTGATACACTTTGAGTGACCCAACCATTGATCTAACTTCCTGCACTCAACATGGCCGGCCACGCATTTTTTGATTGTCCTATGCTCAGTTCCACAGCATCCCGCCATGGAGCCATGCCTCCCGCGCACCGGAGAAGAGACACTGACGGTGCCCACTCTGCATGAACTCTGGTGAGGTATATGTACTGTGTTATTGCTAGGTGGTCATAGATGCATATGTGTGTTCGATCACCCACCTCCGTCCCGCGCTGCAGGCTAGGCCTTTGCCTGGTTGCCAACGGGTGCAAGTAGGGAGGTGGAGGCAAGGTCTGGTGCCCCTGGATTTGGTCCCCAATGGGCAAATCCCGGTAATTCCTCTTCCCTCATAAGGGTAAGAGTACTGACTACATTGGTTTTATGTTTGAGGGTATTCAGGTATGGGGAGGGGGCTTACTTCCCGGCAAGTTGGGGTAGCCGGTGTGGGAGGGAGTGTTGATTGTTCACGTGAGGTCCGACCTACAGCGTTAACTGTTAGTACTTCAAGCTGTCTGTCCACTACTCCTCGACATTGTACTCTTCGGCAAGTCGAATCGGCGGATGCTGAGATAGATGTGGCCTGCCCGTTCTCTTCATATGTGGACAATGTTACAGCACCGAGGGTGGGTGGACTCAGGGAGGTGGACTCGGGGATCATACGAAACTGTGATTTTATTGATGCCTCTATTATAGGTCACTGTTCTTTTCGGCAAGTTGGGGTAGCCGATGTTGGGGAGGGTTTGATCTGCTCTTGTTCTCCTAATGTGATTACTGGTCTAATTCCTGATACGGGAAGAGTCAAGTGGGTAGTCATGGGTTTCAATCATAACTGTGATTCTACTGTTGTCAGATTACTAGGAATTGCTACATGTGATAGCTGCTGGTTGTTTTTAAGATGGCCATGGGTGACGTGACAGATACGCAACCAGCTCTCAAACTTCAGATTGCATCAGGGAATGTTCGGGGATTGAATAATCCTAGAAAGAAACGACAGGTACTGGGTTATCTAGACAGACAGGGAGTGTCCATAGCACTGTTACAAGAGACACACTTACGGCCAAATGGGTCTCCTCTCTTTGCATCTAAATGGGCTTCCTGCAGGGTGTTTGCGTCATACTCCACTTACTCACGTGGAGTCACGATCCTTGTTAAGAAAGGTGTTGGGTTCACCCCGGCTGGCACGGAAGTAGACTCAGGGGGGAGATACTGCATGGTCTGGAGGAAACTACACTCGCACACCATTCTCCTTGCTTGTTACTATGGCCCCAACATAGATGACCCGGCCACACTCCTCAATATGTGGGGAAAAATCCAAACTCTGGGTATTTCTCACGTGATCCTGGGGGGCGACTTCAATACCGCCCTGAAGCCTGCTATGGACAGATCACACCCGCAGGCGCTACATTACACACGCACCCAAGGCACACTGCAGGGCATAATTGAAGATCACCACCTATTAGACTCTTGGAGACACTTGCACCCCTCCCTGAGACAAGGTACACACTACTCTGCGGTCCATTCCACTTGGGCCCGCATAGATTACATATTTCTGTCGGCTGGCATTGCACCTTGGGTGGTCAACTCCCTACACCTGGCGCCCACGTTCTCAGATCACTCCCCGGTACTCCTATCATTGCGCAACCCCTTAGATGTCTCCCCTTACCTAAATTGGAGACTCAACCCTGCACACCTCTCTGATTCAGCCTCGAACTCGAGCAAGACATCACTGAATTTTTTGATCGTAATGTTAACTCTGTCTCCAGCTTCACTACAGTCTGGGAAGCCTTTAAAGTAATGGTGCGGGGCTGGTGCATTTCGAAAAGGTGGTGGGGTCCTCAAGGCCCTCCGCAGTGATTTACGGAAGCTGGAAGCTGAGATACGCCTGCTGGAGCGGGATGTCTCACACGGCACTCAGGGACCCAAGGCCACAGCTCAACTCAGGGAGAAGCTTAACAAATACACTGACGCAGCTGAAAAAGAATGGAAATTCTTGGGGAAACCATGCACAGCACGCATCTACGGGGAGGGCGACAGACCTGGCAGAGCCTTGGCCTCTGCGATCAGACCTCCCAGACACTATAACTATGTCACCACCCTGTTGGATGACCAGCAAGTTCCACATAGGGACCTGCCAGGACAGCTAGGCGTCCTCACTAACCATTACAAAACACTATATACCTCCCACAGGCAGTCTACACTGGACTTACGCCCATACCTTGAAGACACAGCAATAGCTTGGCTAGGTCCGTCGCAGCAGAAATGTTTACATCACAAACTTGACCTAGATGAAATAAAAGACGCCATCATGTCAATGAAGTCAGGTAAAGCTCCTGGCTCCGATGGCCTGCCGATCGACTTCTATAAAACCTTCATACACATTCTTGCTCCTATTTTAAAACAGGTGTATTACACTGCTCTGGAGGAGGCAATCTTGTCCGCCAGCATGCGAGAGGCCCTAATAACCTCCCTATTAAAACCGGATAAACCACCGGACCAATGCGATTCATATCGCCCCCTTTTGCTGCTGAATGTTGACGTCAAGATTTTGGCGAAAGTCCTTGCTACACGTCTCAACCTCCTTATGGAGCGTCTTGTTCTCCCTGACCAGGCGGGTTTTGTCCCGAACCGTGCGACGTCACACAACCTCCGCACATTACAAACCGTTCTGCAGGACATAACCCCTAGGTGTGAGGCAGCGGCCGCCTTTCTCGACGCTACTAAAGCGTTCGACTCCCTGGAATGGGACTACTTGCTGTCGCTATTAGAACGCATGGGTATTCCTTTCAACTTCTTGGATTGGATCAAACTTTTATATCGCAAACTACATGCTGCTGTTCTTTTAAACGGATACAGGTCTGACACTTTTGAGATCCACAGAGGAACTCGGCAGGGTTGCCCGCTGTCCCCGGTCCTATTTGCAATTGCCATCGAACCTCTTGCAGCCAAACTTCATCAGCATCACAACCATCGTGCAACTGCTTGTCTCCCTATACGCGGACGATATAACACTATATGTCCATAACCCGCAAGAAAATTTAAATCCCCTCCTTCGCGAAATTACCAAATTTGGTGCGATCGCTGGGGTCCAAATTAATTGGTCGAAATCTGCCTTGTTTCCGCTCACCGACAGACCAAACGCTTCCCTCTCGACTTCCCGCTACAGTGGGAGAGTGACGAGATCAAATACTTGGGGGTTAAAATAACTAGAGATCTTGAAGCCCTTATCAGGGCAAATTATGGCACTGTTCTAGATAAACTGACCGACCACGTTGCTAAATGGATACACCTCCCGTTCTCGATGGCAGGCCGCATCTCCTTGATAAAAATGGTGATTATCCCCAAGTTGCTGTACTTGTTCACGAACATTCCATATAACCCGGGACGCACTTCTTCCGAGCCCTGGATTCCCAATTATCGAGACTCATATGGGGGGAAACAGGCCAGGATTGGGTTGAACACGCATATGCTACCCTACCATCAGGGCGGATTCGACGTGCCGAACCTTCGGCTATATTATGACTGTGCGCAAGGTCACTTCGCGGCGTATTGGCTCCGCCCTCCCCCGTTCATGGCGCACCTAGCAGTTGAAGACGGCTACACGAGACCGACCAGACCATCGGGCTACCTTTACACAGACACCCAGGTGTCCGACCGGGACCCTTCCACGGTGGACTGTACAGTCCTTGCCTGGCGCAGAGTAGCGGCTCGTATGGACATTACTTTCCTCTACTCCCCGCGCATGCCCCTGGCACACGATCCCAGACTCAGTGTTTCTCAGGAGGAATTAGATCGTAAAATGCTCATCAAACTGGCCCTCTACACCTAGGGAGATCTTTATTTGCAGGGCACGTTACGTTCTTCCACTCAATTCTTTGGGGAGCACACACCCTCCATTATGGACACGTTCCTCTATACTAGGTTACGCCAGAATATCAAAGCAGTCACCCCCAATTTCCAAGACGAGCCAGAAACCGTGGCACCTCTGCATGCTCTTCTCCAATCAGAAACCCCGAAACACATTGTTTCCATGCTATACAAACATGCATATTCGGCCTCCACACCCCCTACATTTCGAGCACGACGGGACTGAGATGAAGATCTGGATTCTCCACTTACTGACGACCAATGGGAGGAAAGCTGCTCCCACACAAACTCAGTTACTGGCAACGCACGCCTCCGGCTACTCCATTTTAAATTCTTGCACCGTCTCTACCATACCCCTGCCAAACTGCACAGATTTGGCTTACGTAACAATGACCGTTGTCTCCGATGCCAACGCCCTGCCGCTAACTTCATGCATCTGGCATGGTCATGCAGAAAGGTGGCATTATTCTGGATGGCGGTATTCGAAGCCATGTCTGACATGATGGGGGTCGAGATCGAACCCTGCCCTAGGATAGCTCTGCTAGGTCACTCTTCCCCAAAGATTAAACAAGCATTGGAAATGCAATAGGTCTCGCACCATTAGAGTTAGAGCTTTTAGAAATCTTTATGTTTTTTTTTTTAATTCTTTAGCATTTTTGTTTCCTGTTTCAACTGGCAAATAAAATACTGCCGTAATGTATATCCTTACAGTAACTACATGCCCCCATGCACGCTTATGTTGGTTGCGCTAAAACAAAGACCACAGAGGTGGAAGAGAAGGGGAGGGGTTGGTGGGCAAGAGGAAGTGGAGCCAGTGTGCGACGAGGCGAGAAAGCAAACGGACGGAACGATGAAAGACAACAGGGACATGGGCGCAACTCTAACCGTTACACCAAACCTGCATTTTATTTTATTTAAAATGTATTTAATCTATGTTGAGTTATTTTTAAATAACTATACTCTTAACATAATGCCGACCGTAATGCATAATTAGGTCCTTGGCTTCTTTACTATTTGAATGAAACTGGTTGATTGGTACATGGAAGACGCTTATGTTGGTTGCGCTAAAACAAAGACCACAAAGGTGGAAGAGAAGGGGAGGGGTGGGCGGGCAAGAGGAAGTGGAGCCAGTGTGCGACGAGGTGAGAAAGCAAACGGACGGAACGATGAAAGACAACAGGGACATGGGCGCATACAAAAACAAGTGAGAGGCAGGGGGCATGTTTAAGCTTGTGGGAGGGAGGCTGGGCTGCCTTTGATGTGGTGGCCGGGAAGGGAGGGGGTGTAGAGCAGGGGGCAGAGCTGGGGGAGGCACGGCCGCTAAGCCGTGCAGAAGCTTGTGGGAGGGAGGCTGGGCTGCCTTTGATGTGGTGGCCGTGAAGGGAGGGGGCGTAGAGCTGGGGGCGGAGCTGGGGGAGGCACGGCCTAGCGGCATGTGTATCATGGAGGGCTTTGGGGAAGTTGTGGTGGGCAGTCAGGCTACAGTATTAGGAAGGTGGGGTGAGGTCGTGGAGGTTTCATTGTTGGACATTTCTTGGGGAGCAGGTGTTCAAACTGAAGGAGAAGCGGGTTGCACGGAGTGATCTGCTGTGGTACTGTGAGTCCTGCCTACTTTGCAGTTTATAGTGGCGGGAGTGTGGGCTTAGTGAGCGGTGTCTGGCTGTCGCGGTGCACTCCATTGCAGCGTTACTTTGATCGGGCTGAGTCAGATGACGGTGTTGCTGGCTCATGGTGTCTGGGGCTGTGCTTCCGGGTCAGAGGCCAGCCTTGGGAAGCTGCAGCGCGGCTCCTCTGTTGGCATTTTCTGGAATGCGATTAAATAAAGGGCATCGAAGCAGACCTTTTAAAAAATATATATTTCTGCATATCTTTGTGCGCACGCTGAGAAGCTTGGGGGAGGGAGGCTGGGCTGCCTTTGATGTGGTGGCCGTGAAGGGAGGGGGCGGAGCTGGGGGAGGCACGGCCTAGCGGCCATGCAAGTGAAAGAAAAAAAAAAAGGAGGCACGGCCTAGCGGCCGTGCAAGTGAGAGGCAGGGGGAGGAGAGTAGGGGGAGGAGAGTTAAAGGAGGCACGGCCTAGCGGCCGTGCAACTAAGATGTTTAACCAAAAAGCTGATTTGATGGGCGTGGCCTAAAGCGCGTGCACATCATCAAATCGCTTTTTCGTTAAACTCTGGTTAAGCCCCTATATCCTCGCCAGCTCGATGCGCATGCGCATCAGAAGGTGAGACCTAAAAAAGTAGGAAATTCTTTACATTGGGATTTCTACTCGCGAAACGTCAAATTGCATGCAAATAGGGACGCAGCCGCGCACCCAAATTCAATGACTGGCTGACGTCCATGGCTACCTGGCAGGACCAACTGCATAATTATGCGGACCTCTTGCCGCACAAACTTCGGCCTAAAGACCTTTGGGGCCCGCTCACCGAGTACCTACTCAGGATCCAGGCGGATGATGACCCCTCGGCTGCCTCCCCGTCGGAAGCCGCTGATGCCGCGAGACCCGTGGCATGAAAATGCACACCGTTCCTCCCCCCGCCCATCCGTCCATGCCAGCGACACTTCCTTCCTTTTTTTGATCGCTTTCCCGTTGCCGACCGCGCATTTTGGATTTTTAGCTTATGAGCGAACACCGGGTTGTGGGCACAAGATACCAGTATGTCGTTCTAATGCTGCTCAGCGTATGGATTCTCATTGGCGAGGGGAATACTCACCCCCCCCCCGAATTCCGATGCAATCCACGCACTACATGGCCCTCAGATAGGCAGCAACTCCGCAGCTCCTCTGTATATTGAAATCAGAATCACAGCCAGTACTGACCCCCCCCCCCCCCCCCCCCCCCCAACAACACTACAGCCTTTGATCAGCGGCAGGGTGTCGCCCCTCCTCTTTTGATTTGAAACCCATCACGGGGAACACTTCATTCTGGCCCTGCGCTGACCAATCCTCTTCACCACATACTTTGTATGGTGGGCATGCAGTGGGGAGGGATTGATCATAGCTCCTACCAGTTTAGTTAAGTTAGGTTACTGAATTTAAAAAAAAATACAAAATGAGACCTCAAGGCTAACTGCTTCCTCTCCTTTCCATGTTTGACTCCTATGATGCCATGTTTTCTTTTCTACAGCTCTCGTCATCTTACAACGCGGCCGGCCCTTACTGGGTTGTAGGCGACATGATGTGTTAATCTACTCCGCCCATATCTGATATTGCCATTCCGCTGCCATACAATTTGTCATTGCTGCCGGCCTGCCCGCAGGTTGTAGGCACTCATGCTGTGTACTCCACTTGTACTTTTAATAAAGGTCTTCAAAAAAAAAAAAGGTACACATCAACAATTCTGCCAAAAGAGCCCTCTTCACTCTCCGCCACCTTAAGAAAATGAAGCCCTTCGTCCCTATCGATGATTTCAAACTAGCAGTCCAATCCCTTGCTCTGTCTCGCATCGACTATGGCAATGCCACGCTCACCGGCATTCCCAAGATCCACCTAGCACCTCTTAAATCTGTGCTTTACCTTGCAGCTAATATAAACAAACAGTGGTCCGAGACCAATCTTTTTAGAAACTGAAAAATCAAAGCTTCAACAATTCACGGTGTGTTCAATTCACGACCTGAACACAACTAATGAGTAACAGAAAAATAGGCAACAGCAACAAACTCAAAATATTTACTTTTTATAGCATTTAATCAAATTCACGGAATCAAATTTCAATCTGCAGTTTTTATATACATTTTGTATACAATGCCCTGTATCAAGAGCGTGCAGTAAAAGAAAAGAAAGTGTCAAAGGGCGTGATCGTGATGAGATGAAAAAAGAGAAAAGGAATCACACAGAGTATAAAAATTATTATTCCGTATTATTCAGAAAAACCAGTCAAAGAAGGACTGGGACAATAAATCCTGGCCACATCAATTAGTCAATGTACAGTCCTTTTTGTTATTTATGAGACATAAGATGTATACATGTCTGCACTAGGGGGGGGGAGAGAATATAACATTAGTGGTCCAGGTATTTTTTAGTGAGGTGTCGACGTTTCGACTCGTCTTGCGGCCTTGCGGTTGATTATGCCTGGGCCATGCGAGTCTTCTTCAGGACAGATACGACGGGGCAGGGGATCTAGTAGATGATCCCTTCACATGATGGGGTAGACGTAATTCCTTCAAGGTAATCTGGTCCTTATATATCGAATGGGGGTATACAGATCTGTATACCCCCATTCTGTATACCCCCATTCGATATATAAGGACCAGATTACCTTGAAGGAATTACGTCTACCCCATCATGTGAAGGGATCATCTACTAGATCCCCTGCCCCGTCGTATCTGTCCTGAAGAAGACTCGCATGGCCCAGGCATAATCAACCGCAAGGCCGCAAGACGAGTCGAAACGTCGACACCTCACTAAAAAATACCTGGACCACTAATGTTATATTCTCTCCCCCCCCCTAGTGCAGACATGTATACATCTTATGTCTCATAAATAACAAAAAGGACTGTACATTGACTAATTGATGTGGCCAGGATTTATTGTCCCAGTCCTTCTTTGACTGGTTTTTCTGAATAATACGGAATAATAATTTTTATACTCTGTGTGATTCCTTTTCTCTTTTTTCATCTCATCACGATCACGCCCTTTGACACTTTCTTTTCTTTTACTGCACGCTCTTGATACGGGGCATTGTATATAAAATGTATATAAAAACTGCAGATTGAAATTTGATTCCGTGAATTTGATTAAATGCTATAAAAAGTAAATATTTTGAGTTTGTTGCTGTTGCCTATTTTTCTGTTACTCATTAGTTGTGTTCAGGTCGTGAATTGAACACACCGTGAATTGTTGAAGCTTTGATTTTTCAGTTTCTAAAAAGATTGGTCTCGGACCACTGTTTGTTTATATTAGTAATTACCCAGGTCCAGTACCTCTAGGGTTACCCCATTATTATAATGGTTACCTTGCAGCTAGGCTTACCTCAGACTGCAAGCGATTCGACCACATCTCCTGTGCCCTTAAAACCCTTAAATGGCTCCCCATTGAAGGTAGGTCCACTTACAAAACAGCCTGCATTACACACAAAATTCTCCATCAGAACACACCGACCTACCTCGCTAGCAAACTCACTAAAGCCGGTTGCTCCCGTGCCTTGAGAAGTACTAACACCCTCCTTCTTATCCCCCCCTTCTAAAAAAGAAAACCACCCAGTCACGATCCTTTTCCGGCAACGCTCCGTGCATTTGGAATGCCATTCCAACTGACCTTCGCTGCAACCCTTCCTACTCTAGCTTCAAAAAAGAACTCAAACTACATCTCCTCAATAAATACTGGGGACCCTAATCCCTATCTGTTCTCTTCCACTGGCCACATCTGTCCGACCCTAGATGCATCCGCCCTCTCTTTATCAGCTTTACTCACCCTTCCTCCTCGTCAATTCCCCCTCCCTGTTTACCACCTTCACGTTTCCTTGCACCCCCCCTTCCCTTGTCCACCCTCAGCCCTCATCCCCTCCAACCCCCCCCCCCCCGATTTCTGCCCCTCCCTCTCTCTTCCTTACCAACCTAACTGACCACTAACCTCCCTATCCTGACTCTGCAATTTCCCAGCTCTTTTTTTAATTTGTGCCGTATGATATTTTTGATTATCACTTCTTCCACATTTGGGTGTGCTTTTTTCCCATATTTATCATTTTGAAATCTGTCAGGCAGAGACTTATATGTTGTTTATATACATTGATGCTATGTATTTTCCCTGTCTTATTGACCTTTTTTTCTCAAAAATGTAAAGCGCTCTGATACCCCTGGGTCCAGCCAGCGCTGTATAAAACCTCTAAAATAAATAAGTACACCTCAGGCTGCACCCCCTGATGATGGTGTGAGGTCAGTACACCTGCCCCCTGCACTCCCTGATGATGGTGTGAGGTCAGTACACCTCAGGCTGCACCCCTGATGATGGTGTGAGGCCAGTACACCTGTCAACCCCTGCCCCCTGATGATGATGTGATGTCATTCACACTCCTTAGGTTGCAGATGGTTGTGAGAGGCTCACTTACCTCGGCTGTAAGTGAAGGTGCCTGCAGCCAGGGTTCACTGGAAGAAAGGGGGCTGCAGGTGCTGACTCTGCCCTTGCTGACCCGGAAGCAGACAGCATTTGTGAGAGGGCGGGGGCGGGGCTTATGTTATCCTGATAGAAGGCTTCTTTCCGCCTCCGCCGCTGCTGCTGACTCTGCCACCGGTAACCCGGACACTGTTCACCTCTCAGGCCTGAGGAGCCAATCAGCGTCCGGTAAGGGGAGACTCTGCCGACGCTAAACCGGAAGCAGCCATTTGTCTTAGAAAACAGCGATGCTTTAAATCACCTCCGCTATTTATTTATTTATTTATTTATTTATTTATTTATTTATGCATTTTTATATAGCGCGGACTTTACCCGAAGGCGTCAGAGCGCTTCACATTAGGAACAGAAATGAAACATAATGAGAAACATTACAAAAGAGCAGATTACTAAAACATACGTTACTTACATAAGGTAATAGTGACAATTGTGAGCAAACAAAAAAACATGAGGTAGTAAAAATTGTGAGTTGCCGCTGCCTCCGGTCACCCGGAAGTGGATCTGTTACAGCGTTACAGAGGAGAGCAGAGGCAGAATAGAGGGGAGGTGAGTCCAAGGGGGAGGGGACACCAGAGGGCAGTGGGGGCTCCGAGGTGAGTCCAGGGGGGAGGGGACACCAGAGGGCAGTGGGGGCTCCGAGGTGAGTCCAGGGGGGAGGGGACACCAGAGGGCAGTGAGCCTCTGAGGTGAGCCCAGGGGGGAGGGGACACCAGAGGGCAGTGGGGGCTTCGAGGTGAGTCCTGGGGGGAGGGGACACCAGAGGACAGGGGGCTTCGAGGTGAGTCCAGGGGGGAGGGGACACCAGAGGGCAGTGGGGGCTTCGAGGTGAGTCCAGGGGGGAGGGGAGGGGAGGGGACACCAGAGGGCAGTGGGGGCTTCGAGGTGAGTCCAGGGAAAGGGGGGGGAGGGGACACCAGAGGGCAGTGGGGGCTTCGAGGTGAGTCCAGGGGGGAGGGGACACCAGAGGGCAGTGGAGGCTTCGAGGTGAGTCCAGGGGGGAGGGGACACCAGAGGGCAGTGGGGGCTTCGAGGTGAGTCCAGGGGGAAGGGGACACCAGAGGGCAGTGGGGGCTTCGAGGTGAGTCCAGGGAGGAGGGGACACCAGAGGGCAGTGGGGGCTTCGAGGTGAGTCCAGGGGGGAGGGGACACCAGAGGCAGTGGGGGCTTCGAGGTGAGTCCAGGGGGAGGGGACACCAGAGGGCAGTGGGGGCTTCGAGGTGAGTCCATGAAGGAGGGGACACCAGAGGGCAGTGGGGGCTTCGAGCTGAGTCCAGGGGGGAGGGGACACCAGAGGGCAGTGGGGGCCTCGAGGTGAGTCCAGGGGGGAGGGGACACCAGAGGGCAGTGGGGGCTTCGAGGTGAGTCCAGGGAGATGAGTCCAGGGGGGAGGGGACACCAGAGGGCACTGGGGCTTCGAGGTGAGTCCAGGGTAAGGGGACACCAGAGGGCAGTGGGGGCCTCAAGGTGAGTCCAGGGGGGAGGGGACACCAGAGGGCAGTGGGGGCTTCGAGGTGAGTCGAGGGGGGAGGGGACACCAGAGGGCAGTGGGGGCTTCGAGGTGAGTCCAGGGGGAGGGGACACCAGAGGGCAGTGGGGGCTTCGCGGTGAGTCCAGGGGGGAGGGGACACCAGAGGGCAGTGGAGGCTTCGAGGTGAGTCCAGGGGGAGGGGAGGGGACACCAGAGGGCAGTGGGGGCTTCGAGGTGAGTCCCGGGGGGAGGGGACACCAGAGGGCAGTGGGGGCTTCGAGGTGAGTCCAGGGGGGAGGGGCGAGGGGACACCAGAGGGCAGTGGGGGCTTCGAGGTGAGTCCAGGGGGGTGGGGACACCAGAGGGCAGTGGGGGCTTCGAGGTGAGTCCAGGGGGAGGGGGGGAGGGGACACCAGAAGGCAGTGGGGGATCGAGGTGAGTCCAGGGGGGAGGGGCGAGGGGACACCAAAGGGCAGTGGGGGCTTCGAGGTGAGTCCAGGGGGAGGGTACACCAGAGGGCAGTGGGGGCTTCGAGGTGAGTCCAGGGGGGAGGGGACACCAGAGGGCAGTGGGGGCTTCGAGGTGAGTCCAGGGGGGAGGGGACACCAGAGGGCAGTGGGGGCTTCGAGGTGAGTCCAGGGGGGAGGGGACACCAGAGGGCAGTGGGGGCTTTGAGGTGAGTCCAGGGGGGAGGGGGGAGGGGACACCAGAGGGTAGTGGGGGCTTCGAGGTGAGTCCAGGGGGAGGGGACACCAGAGGGCAGTGGGGGCTTCGAGGTGAGACCAGGGGGGGAGGGGACACCAAAGGGCAGTGGGGGCTTCGAGGTGAGTCCAGGGGGGGGACAGCAGAGGGCAGTGGGGGCTTTGAGGTGAGTCCCGGGGGTAGGGGACACCAGAGGCCAGTGGGGGCTTCGAGGTGAGACCAGGGAGGAGGGGGCACCAGAGGGCAGTGCAGCTTCGAGGTGAGTCCAGGGGGGAGGGGACACCAAAGGGCAGTGGGGGCTTCAAAGTGAGTCCAGGGGGGCGGGGAACCAGAGGGCAGTGGGGCTTCGAGGTGAGTCCAGGGGGAGGGGACACCAGAGGGAAGTGGGGCTTCGAAGTGAGTCCCAGGGGGAGGGGACACCAGAGGGCAGTGGGGGCTTCGAGGTGAGTCCAGGGGGAGGGGACACTAGAGGCAGTGGAGGCTTCGAGGTGAGTCCAGGGGGAGGGGACACCAGAGGGCAGTGGGGGCTTCGAGGTGAGTCCATGAAGGAGGGGACCCCAGAGGGCAGTGGGGGCTTCGAGCTGAGTCCAGGGGGGAGGGGACACCAGAGGGCAGTGGGGGCCTCGAGGTGAGTCCAGGGGGGAGGGGACACCAGAGGGCAGTGGGGGCTTCGAGGTGAGTCCAGGGAGATGAGTCCAGGGGGGAGGGGACACCAGAGGGCAGTGGGGCTTCGAGGTGAGTCCAGGGGGGAGGGGACACCAGAGGGCAGTGGGGCCTCAAGGTGAGTCCAGGGGGGAGGGGACACCAGAGGGCAGTGGGGGCTTCGAGGTGAGTCGAGGGGGGAGGGGACACCAGAGGGCAGTGGGGGTTTTGAGGTGAGTCCAGGGGGAGGGGACACCAGAGGGCAGTGGGGGCTTCGCGGTGAGTCCAGGGGGGGAGGGGACACCAGAGGGCAGTGGAGGCTTCGAGGTGAGTCCAGGGGGAGGGGAGGGGACACCAGAGGGCAGTGGGGGCTTCGAGGTGAGTCCCGGGGGGAGGGGACACCAGAGGGCAGTGGGGGCTTCGAGGTGAGTCCAGGGGGGAGGGGCGAGGGGACACCAGAGGGCAGTGGGGGCTTCGAGGTGAGTCCAGGGGGGTGGGGACACCAGAGGGCAGTGGGGGCTTCGAGGTGAGTCCAGGGGGAGGGGGGGGAGGGGACACCAGAGGGCAGTGGGGGCTTCGAGGTGAGTCCAGGGGGGAGGGGCGAGGGGACACCAAAGGGCAGTGGGGGCTTCGAGGTGAGTCCAGGGGGGAGGGGCGAGGGGACACCAAAGGGCAGTGGGGGCTTCGAGGTGAGTCCAGGGGGAGGGGACACCAGAGGGCAGTGGGGGCTTCGAGGTGAGTCCAGGGGGGAGGGGACACCAGAGGGCAGTGGGGGCTTCGAGGTGAGTCCAGGGGGGAGGGGACACCAGAGGGCAGTGGGGGCTTTGAGGTGAGTCCAGGGGGGAGGGGGGAGGGGACACCAGAGGGTAGTGGGGGCTTCGAGGTGAGTCCAGAGGGAGGGGACACCAGAGGGCAGTGGGGGCTTCGAGGTGAGACCAGGGGGGAGGGGACACCAAAGGGCAGTGGGGGCTTCAAGGTGAGTCCAGGGGGGGGACAGCAGAGGGCAGTGGGGGCTTTGAGGTGAGTCCCGGGGGTAGGGGACACCAGAGGCCAGTGGGGGCTTCGAGGTGAGACCAGGGAGGAGGGGGCACCAGAGGGCAGTGCAGCTTCGAGGTGAGTCCAGGGGGGAGGGGACACCAAAGGGCAGTGGGGGCTTCAAAGTGAGTCCAGGGGAGCGGGGACACCAGAGGGCAGTGGGGCTTCGAGGTGAGTCCAGGGGGAGGGGACACCAGAGGGAAGTGGGGCTTCGAAGTGAGTCCCAGGGGGAGGGGCCACCAGAGGCCAGTGGGGCTTCGAGGTGAGTCCAGGGGGGAGGGGACACCAGAGGGCAGTTGGGGCTTCGAGGTGAGTCTAGGGGCGAGGGGACACCAGAGGGCAGTGGGGGCTTCGAGGTGAGTCCAGGGGGGAGGGGCCACCAGAGGCCAGCGGGGCTTCGAGGTGAGTCCAGGGGGGAGGGGACACTAGAGGGCAGTGGGGGCTTCGAGGTGAGTTGGGGGCTTCGAGGTGAGTCCAGGGGGGAGGGGACACTAGAGGGCAGTGGGGGCTTCGAAGTGAGTCCAGGGGGGAGGGGACACCAGAGGGCAGTGGGGGCTTCGAGGTGAGTCCAGGGGGGAGGGGACACCAGAGGGCAGTGGGGGCTTCGAGGTGAGTCCAGGGGGGAGGGGACACCAGAGGGCAGTGGGGGCTTCGAGGTGAGACCAGGGAGGTGAGTCCAGGGGGGAGGGGACACCAGAGGGCAGTGGGGGCTTCGAGGTGAGACCAGGGAGGTGAGTCCAGGGGGGAGGGGACAGCAGATGGCAGTGGAGGCTTCGAGGTGAGACCAGGGAGGAGGGGACACCAGAGGGCAGTGGGGGCTTCGAGGTGAGTCCAGGGGGAAGGGGACACCAGAGGGCAGTGGGGGCTTCGAGGTGAGTCCAGGGAGGAGGGGACACCAGAGGGCAGTGGGGGCTTCGAGGTGAGTCCAGGGGGAGGGGGCACCAGAGGGCAGTGGGGGCTTCGAGGTGAGTCCAGGGGGGAGGGGGCACCAGAGGGCAGTGGGGGCTTCGAGGTGAGTCCAGGGGGGAGGGGGAGGGAACACCAGAGGGCAGTGGGGGCTTCGAGGTGAGACCAGGAAGGTGAGTCCAGGGGGGAGGGGACACCAGATGGCAGTGGGGGCTTCGAGGTGAGACCAGGGAGGAGGCGACACCAGAGGGCAGTGCGGGCTTCGAGGTGAGTCCAGGGGGAAGGGGACACCAGAGGGCAGTGTGGGCTTCGAGGTGAGTCCAGGGGGAAGGGGACACCAGAGGGCAGTGTGGGCTTCGAGGTGAGTCCAGGGGGGAGGGGACACCAGAGGGCAGTGGAGGCTTCGAGGTGAGTCCAGGGGGAGGGGAGGGGACACCAGAGGGCAGTGGGGGCTTCGAGGTGAGTCCCGGGGGGAGGGGACACCAGAGGGCAGTGGGGGCTTCGAGGTGAGTCCAGGGGGGAGGGGCGAGGGGACACCAGAGGGCAGTGGGGGCTTCGAGGTGAGTCCAGGGGGGTGGGGACACCAGAGGGCAGTGGGGGCTTCGAGGTGAGTCCAGGGGGAGGGGGGGAGGGGACACCAGAAGGCAGTGGGGGATCGAGGTGAGTCCAGGGGGGAGGGGCGAGGGGACACCAAAGGGCAGTGGGGGCTTCGAGGTGAGTCCAGGGGGAGGGTACACCAGAGGGCAGTGGGGGCTTCGAGGTGAGTCCAGGGGGGAGGGGACACCAGAGGGCAGTGGGGGCTTCGAGGTGAGTCCAGGGGGGAGGGGACACCAGAGGGCAGTGGGGGCTTCGAGGTGAGTCCAGGGGGGAGGGGACACCAGAGGGCAGTGGGGGCTTTGAGGTGAGTCCAGGGGGGAGGGGGGAGGGGACACCAGAGGGTAGTGGGGGCTTCGAGGTGAGTCCAGGGGGAGGGGACACCAGAGGGCAGTGGGGGCTTCGAGGTGAGACCAGGGAGGAGGGGGCACCAGAGGGCAGTGCAGCTTCGAGGTGAGTCCAGGGGGGAGGGGACACCAAAGGGCAGTGGGGGCTTCAAAGTGAGTCCAGGGGGGCGGGGAACCAGAGGGCAGTGGGGCTTCGAGGTGAGTCCAGGGGGAGGGGACACCAGAGGGAAGTGGGGCTTCGAAGTGAGTCCCAGGGGGAGGGGACACCAGAGGGCAGTGGGGGCTTCGAGGTGAGTCCAGGGGGAGGGGACACTAGAGGCAGTGGAGGCTTCGAGGTGAGTCCAGGGGGAGGGGACACCAGAGGGCAGTGGGGGCTTCGAGGTGAGTCCATGAAGGAGGGGACCCCAGAGGGCAGTGGGGGCTTCGAGCTGAGTCCAGGGGGGAGGGGACACCAGAGGGCAGTGGGGGCCTCGAGGTGAGTCCAGGGGGGAGGGGACACCAGAGGGCAGTGGGGGCTTCGAGGTGAGTCCAGGGAGATGAGTCCAGGGGGGAGGGGACACCAGAGGGCAGTGGGGCTTCGAGGTGAGTCCAGGGGGGAGGGGACACCAGAGGGCAGTGGGGCCTCAAGGTGAGTCCAGGGGGGAGGGGACACCAGAGGGCAGTGGGGGCTTCGAGGTGAGTCGAGGGGGGAGGGGACACCAGAGGGCAGTGGGGGTTTTGAGGTGAGTCCAGGGGGAGGGGACACCAGAGGGCAGTGGGGGCTTCGCGGTGAGTCCAGGGGGGAGGGGACACCAGAGGGCAGTGGAGGCTTCGAGGTGAGTCCAGGGGGAGGGGAGGGGACACCAGAGGGCAGTGGGGGCTTCGAGGTGAGTCCCGGGGGGAGGGGACACCAGAGGGCAGTGGGGGCTTCGAGGTGAGTCCAGGGGGGAGGGGCGAGGGGACACCAGAGGGCAGTGGGGGCTTCGAGGTGAGTCCAGGGGGGTGGGGACACCAGAGGGCAGTGGGGGCTTCGAGGTGAGTCCAGGGGGAGGGGGGGGAGGGGACACCAGAGGGCAGTGGGGGCTTCGAGGTGAGTCCAGGGGGGAGGGGCGAGGGGACACCAAAGGGCAGTGGGGGCTTCGAGGTGAGTCCAGGGGGGAGGGGCGAGGGGACACCAAAGGGCAGTGGGGGCTTCGAGGTGAGTCCAGGGGGAGGGGACACCAGAGGGCAGTGGGGGCTTCGAGGTGAGTCCAGGGGGGAGGGGACACCAGAGGGCAGTGGGGGCTTCGAGGTGAGTCCAGGGGGGAGGGGACACCAGAGGGCAGTGGGGGCTTTGAGGTGAGTCCAGGGGGGAGGGGGGAGGGGACACCAGAGGGTAGTGGGGGCTTCGAGGTGAGTCCAGAGGGAGGGGACACCAGAGGGCAGTGGGGGCTTCGAGGTGAGACCAGGGGGGAGGGGACACCAAAGGGCAGTGGGGGCTTCAAGGTGAGTCCAGGGGGGGGACAGCAGAGGGCAGTGGGGGCTTTGAGGTGAGTCCCGGGGGTAGGGGACACCAGAGGCCAGTGGGGGCTTCGAGGTGAGACCAGGGAGGAGGGGGCACCAGAGGGCAGTGCAGCTTCGAGGTGAGTCCAGGGGGGAGGGGACACCAAAGGGCAGTGGGGGCTTCAAAGTGAGTCCAGGGGAGCGGGGACACCAGAGGGCAGTGGGGCTTCGAGGTGAGTCCAGGGGGAGGGGACACCAGAGGGAAGTGGGGCTTCGAAGTGAGTCCCAGGGGGAGGGGCCACCAGAGGCCAGTGGGGCTTCGAGGTGAGTCCAGGGGGGAGGGGACACCAGAGGGCAGTTGGGGCTTCGAGGTGAGTCTAGGGGCGAGGGGACACCAGAGGGCAGTGGGGGCTTCGAGGTGAGTCCAGGGGGGAGGGGCCACCAGAGGCCAGCGGGGCTTCGAGGTGAGTCCAGGGGGGAGGGGACACTAGAGGGCAGTGGGGGCTTCGAGGTGAGTTGGGGGCTTCGAGGTGAGTCCAGGGGGGAGGGGACACTAGAGGGCAGTGGGGGCTTCGAAGTGAGTCCAGGGGGGAGGGGACACCAGAGGGCAGTGGGGGCTTCGAGGTGAGTCCAGGGGGGAGGGGACACCAGAGGGCAGTGGGGGCTTCGAGGTGAGTCCAGGGGGGAGGGGACACCAGAGGGCAGTGGGGGCTTCGAGGTGAGACCAGGGAGGTGAGTCCAGGGGGGAGGGGACACCAGAGGGCAGTGGGGGCTTCGAGGTGAGACCAGGGAGGTGAGTCCAGGGGGGAGGGGACAGCAGATGGCAGTGGAGGCTTCGAGGTGAGACCAGGGAGGAGGGGACACCAGAGGGCAGTGGGGGCTTCGAGGTGAGTCCAGGGGGAAGGGGACACCAGAGGGCAGTGGGGGCTTCGAGGTGAGTCCAGGGAGGAGGGGACACCAGAGGGCAGTGGGGGCTTCGAGGTGAGTCCAGGGGGGAGGGGGCACCAGAGGGCAGTGGGGGCTTCGAGGTGAGTCCAGGGGGGAGGGGGCACCAGAGGGCAGTGGGGGCTTCGAGGTGAGTCCAGGGGGGAGGGGGAGGGAACACCAGAGGGCAGTGGGGGCTTCGAGGTGAGACCAGGAAGGTGAGTCCAGGGGGGAGGGGACACCAGATGGCAGTGGGGGCTTCGAGGTGAGACCAGGGAGGAGGGGACACCAGAGGGCAGTGCGGGCTTCGAGGTGAGTCCAGGGGGAAGGGGACACCAGAGGGCAGTGTGGGCTTCGAGGTGAGTCCAGGGGGAAGGGGACACCAGAGGGCAGTGTGGGCTTCGAGGTGAGTCCAGGGGGGAGGGGACACCAGAGGGCAGTGGGGGCTTCGAGGTGAGTCCAGAGGGGAGGGGACACCAGAGGGCAGTGGGGGCTTCGAGGTGAGTCCAGGGGGGAGGGGACACCAGAGGGCAGTGGGGGCTTCGAGGTGAGTCCGGGGGGGGGGGGCAGCTGAGGGCAGTGGGGGCTTCGAGGTGAGTCCCGGGGGTAGGGGACACCAGAGGGCAGTGGGGGCTTCGAGGTGAGACCAGGGAGGAGGGGACACCAGAGGGCAGTGGGGGCTTCGAGGTGAGTCCAGGGAGGAGGGGACACCAGAGGGCAGTGGGGGCTTCGAGGTGAGTCCAGGGGGAAGGGGACACCAGAGGGCAGTGGGGGCTTCGAGGTGAGTCCAGGGGGAAGGGGACACCAGAGGGCAGTGGGGGCTTCGAGGTGAGTCCAGGGAGGAGGGGACACCAGAGGGCAGTGGGGGCTTCGAGGTGAGTCCAGGGGGGAGGGGACACCAGAGGGCAGTGGGGGCTTTGAGGTGAGACCAGGGAGGTGAGTCCAGGAGGGAGGGGACACCAGAGGGCAGTGGGGGCTTCGAGGTGAGACCAGGGAGGTGAGTCCAGGGGGGAGGGGACAGCAGATGGCAGTGGAGGCTTCGAGGTGAGACCAGGGAGGAGGGGACACCAGAGGGCAGTGGGGGCTTCGAGGTGAGTCCAGGGGGAAGGGGACACCAGAGGGCAGTGGGGGCTTCGAGGTGAGTCCAGGGAGGAGGGGACACCAGAGGGCAGTGGGGGCTTCGAGGTGAGTCCAGGGGGGAGGGGGCACCAGAGGGCAGTGGGGGCTTCGAGGTGAGTCCAGGGGGGAGGGGGCACCAGAGGGCAGTGGGGGCTTCGAGGTGAGTCCAGGGGGGAGGGGGAGGGAACACCAGAGGGCAGTGGGGGCTTCGAGGTGAGACCAGGGAGGTGAGTCCAGGGGGGAGGGGACACCAGATGGCAGTGGGGGCTTCGAGGTGAGACCAGGGAGGAGGGGACACCAGAGGGCAGTGCGGGCTTCGAGGTGAGTCCAGGGGGAAGGGGACACCAGAGGGCAGTGTGGGCTTCGAGGTGAGTCCAGGGGGGAGGGGACACCAGAGGGCATTGGGGGCTTCGAGGTGAGTCCAGAGGGGAGGGGACACCAGAGGGCAGTGGGGGCTTCGAGGTGAGTCCAGGGGGGAGGGGACACCAGAGGGCAGTGGGGGCTTCGAGGTGAGTCCAGGGGGGGGGGGGCAGCTGAGGGCAGTGGGGGCTTCGAGGTGAGTCCCGGGGGTAGGGGACACCAGAGGGCAGTGGGGGCTTCGAGGTGAGACCAGGGAGGAGGGGACACCAGAGGGCAGTGGGGGCTTCGAGGTGAGTCCAGGGGGAAGGGGACACCAGAGGGCAGTGGGGGCTTCGAGGTGAGTCCAGGGAGGAGGGGACACCAGAGGGCAGTGGGGGCTTCGAGGTGAGTCCAGGGGGAGGGGGCACCTGAGGGCAGTGGGGGCTTCGAGGTGAGTCCAGGGGGGAGGGGACACCAGAGGGCAGTGGGGGCTTCGAGGTGAGTCCAGGGGGGAGGGGGCACCAGAGGGCAGTGGGGGCTTCGAGGTGAGTCCAGGGGGAGGGGGAGGGGACACCAGAGGGCAGTGGGGGCTTCGAGGTGAGTCCAGGGGGGAAGGGGACACCAGAGGGCAGTGGGGGCTTCGAGGTGAGACCAGGGAGGTGAGTCCAGGGGGGAGGGGACACCAGATGGCAGTGGGGGCTTCGAGGTGAGACCAGGGAGGAGGGGACACCAGAGGGCAGTGCGGGCTTCGAGGTGAGTCCAGGGGGAAGGGGACACCAGAGGGCAGTGGGGGCTTCGAGGTGAGTCCAGGGGGGAGGGGACACCAGAGGGCAGTGGGGGCTTCGAGGTGAGACCAGGGAGGTGAGTCCAGGGGGGAGGGGACACCAGATGGCAGTGGGGGCTTCGAGGTGAGTCCAGGAGGAAGGGGAAACCAGAGGGCAGTGGGGGCTTCGGGGTGAGTCCAGGGGGGAGGGGACACCAGAGGGCAGTGAGGGCTTTGAGGTAAGCCCAGGGGGGAGGGGACACCAGAGGGCAGTGGGGGCTTCGAGGTGAGACCAGGGAGGTGAGTCCAGGGGGGAGGGGACACCAGATGGCAGTGGGGGCTTCGAGGTGAGACCAGGGAGGAGGGGACACCAGAGGGCAGTGGGGGCTTCGAGGTGAGTCCAGGGGGAAGAGGACACCAGAGGGCAGTGGGGGCTTTGAGGTGAGTCCAGGGGTGAGGGGACACCACAGGCCAGTGGGGGCTTCGAGGTGAGTCCAGGAGGGAGGGGAGACCAGAGGGCAGCCCTTTGCGACTACCTAGCTTCGTTCTTCCACGACAAAATCGCAGACATCCACAACAGCTTTGACAACCAACACGGAGACCAACCCACCCAACCTTCTGCCGTACCTTCACCCCCCCTGAACATCCTTAATGACTGGAACCCAATCTCCACCGAGGACACCATCCGCCTGATGAACTCCATCCACTCAGGATCCCCCACAGACCCATGCCCTCACCACATCTTCAACAAAGCAGATTCCATCATTGCACCACACCTCCGAAACGTCATCAACTGCTCCCTCAACTCCGCCACCTTCCCAGAAAGCTGGAAACACGCCGAACTCAGCGCCCTTCTGAAAAAACCCACAGCCGACCCCACCAAACTCAAAAACTACCGCCCCATATCGCTCCTTCAATTCCCGGCCAAAGTCATCGAGAAAGCTGTCAACAACCAGCTCGCCGCCTTCCTCGAAACCAACAAATCCCTCGACTCCTCACAGTCCGGCTTCCGTGCCAAACACAGCACTGAGACCGCACTCATCGCAGCAACAGACGACATTCGTACTCTACTGGACAATGGAGACACAGTCGCCCTCATCCTCCTCGACCTCTCTGCAGCCTTCGACACAGTCTGTCATAGCACCCTGTTACAACGCCTCAGAAACATCGGAATCCAAGGAAAAGCACTGGAGTGGATCACCTCGTTCCTTGCCGGAAGAACCCAGAGAGTCCGCCTCCCACCATTCAAATCAGAGGCCACTGAAGTCATTTGCGGCGAGCCACAAGGAACTTCACTCAGTCCCACCCTCTTCAACGTATACATGAGCCCCCTCGCGGCCATCGCACGCCAACACAACCTCAACATCATCTCCTACGCTGATGACACTCAACTGATCCTCTCACTCACCAAAGACCCTAACACCGCCAAAACCAACCTACATAAAGGAATGAGAGAAGTAGCCGAGTGGATGAAGCACAGCCGTCTGAAACTGAATTCCGACAAAACAGAAGTCCTTATCTTAGGTACCTCCCCCTCCGCCTGGGACGACTCGTGGTTGCCAGAGTCCCTTGGAAAAGCACCCATCCTGACAGACCACGCACGGAACCTGGGCGTCATTCTGAACTCCTCACTCTCGATGACCAGACAAGTCAACACCGTATCATCATCTTGCTTCAACATTCTTCGCATGCTCAAAAAAACATTTCGCTGGATCCCCACTGAAACTAGAAAAACGGTCACCCACACACTGATTAAATGTAAATGTGGGTGTACTTGTAAAGCGCACTGCGACTCCATGGAGTATCCTGGCGCTGAAGACCGCTGGGGAACCCGTCCTGGTTTTCCCTGTGAGATGGTCCCTTTCTGGGTATCTCCAAGGTGAAACCAGGCATCCCCGGCGTCTGTGGGGGGCCGTTGTAGAGATGAGGCAAGCTTAATGCCCAGAGTTGCCGAGTGTGTTCCCTGGTTGGAGTAGGCACCGAGGCGAGAATTATCGAGTCCATTTTGACCCTGGTCCACGACCCTGCCGCGTCGGGAATTGAACCCTGGTTCCGGGCCGTTCTCTGCTTACGGGTCTGCCGCCTCTAACCAGTGAGCCACACCACTCCACAAGCCGCCTGGACTACGGAAACACCCTATACGCCGGTACCACCGCAAAACTTCAGAAAAAACTCCAACGCATCCAGAACGCATCAGCCAGACTCATACTAGACATTCCGCGTAAAGACCACATTTCTGGTCACCTGAAAAACCTCCACTAGCTCCCCGTCAATAGGAGGATAACATTCCGCCTCCTAACTCACGCACACAAAGCACTTTACGAACTTGGACCCGAATGCCTCAACACACGACTTTCCTTCTACACCCCCTCCCACCAGCTACGCTCCTCCCACCAAGCCCTTGCTGCTGTACCTCGCATCAACAAAACCACCATGGGAGGAAGATCCTTCTCCTACATGGCGGCTAAAACCTGGAACTCACTTCCCATTCACCTTCGCCTCACTCAGAACCACCTAGCATTCAGAAAGCAACTTAAAACCTGGATATTCGACAAGTAATTCCCCCCCCTTCTTCAAGCGCCTTGAGACCCTCTGGGTATGTAGCGCGCTATATAAATAAATTAAATTGAATTGAATTGAGTCCAGGGGGGAGGGGACACCAGAGGGCAGTGGGGCTTTGAGGTGAGTCCAGGGGGGAGGGGACACCAGAGGGCAGTGGGGGCATCGAGGTGAGTCCAGGGAGGAGGGGACACCAGAGGGCAGTGGGGGCTTCGAGGTGAATCCAGGGGGGAGGGGACACCAGAGGGCAGTGGGGGCTTTGAGGTGAGTCCAGGGGGAGGGGACACCAGAGGGCAGTGGGGGCTTCGAGGTGAGTCCAGGGGGAAGGGGACACAAGAGGGCAGTGGGGGCTTCAAGATGAGTCCATGGGGGAGGGGACACCAGAGGGCAGTGGGGGCTTCGAGGTGAGTCCAGTGGGGAGGGGACACCAGAGGGCAGTGGGGGCTTCGAGGTGAGTCCCGGGGGAAGGGGACACCAGAGGGCAGTGGGGGCTTTGTGGTGAGTCCAGGGGGAGGGGACACCAGAGGGCAGTGGGGGCTTCGAGGTGAGTCCAGGGGGGAGGGGACACCAGAGGGCATTGGGGGCTTCGAGGTGAGTCCAGGGGGGAGTGGGGAGGGGACACCAGAGGGTAGTGGGGCTTCAAGGTGAGTCCAGGGGGAGGGGACACCAGAGGGCAGTGGGGGCTTTGAGGTGACTCCAGGGGGGAGGGAACACCAAAGGGCAGTGGGGGCTTTGAGGTAAGTCCAGGGGGGAGGGGACACCAGAGGGCAGTGGGGGCTTCAAGATGAGTCCATGGGGGAGGGGACACCAGAGGGCAGTGGGGGCTTCGAGGTGAGTCCAGTGGGGAGGGGACACCAGAGGGCAGTGGGGGCTTCGAGGTGAGTCCAGGGGGGGGACACCAGAGGGCAGTGGGGGCTTCAAGGTGAGTCCAGGGGGGAGGGGACACCAGAGGGCAGTGGGGGCTTCAAGATGAGTTCATGGGGGAGGGGACACCAGAGGGCAGTGGGGGCTTCGAGGTGAGTCCAGTGGGGAGGGGACACCAGAGGGCAGTGGGGGCTTCGAGGTGAGTCCAGGGGGAGGGGACACCAGAGGGCAGTGGGGGCTTCGAGGTGAGTCCAGGGGGGAGGGGACACCAGAGGGCAGTGGGGGCTTCAAGATGAGTCCATGGGGGAGGGGACACCAGAGGGCAGTGGGGGCTTCGAGGTGAGTCCAGTGGGGAGGGGACACCAGAGGGCAGTGGGGGCTTCGAGGTGACTCCCGGGGGAAGGGTACACCAGAGGGCAGTGGGGGCTTTGAGGTGAGTCCAGGGGAGGGGACACCAGAGGGCAGTGGGGGCTTCGAGGTGAGTCCAGGGGGGAGGGGACACCAGAGGGCATTGGGGGCTTCGAGGTGAGTCCAGGGGGGAGTGGGGAGGGGACACCAGAGGGCAGTGGGGCTTCAAGGTGAGTCCAGGGGGAGGGGACACCAGAGGGCAGTGGGGGCTTCGAGGTGAGTCCAGGGGGGAGGGAACACCAAAGGGCAGTGGGGGCTTTGAGGTAAGTCCAGGGGGGAGGGGACACCAGAGGGCAGTGGGGGCTTCGAGGTGAGTCCAGGGGGGAGGGGACACCAGAGGGCAGTGGGGGCTTCGAGATGAGTCCACGGGGGAGGGGACACCAGAGGGCAGTGGGGGCTTCCAGGTGAGTCCAGGGGGGGAGGGGCAAGGGGACACCAGATGGCAGTGGGGGCTTCGAGGTGAGTCCAGTGGGGAGGGGACACCAGAGGGCAGTGGGGGCTTCGAGGTGAGTCCCGGGGGAAGGGGACACCAGAGGGCAGTGGGGGCTTTGTGGTGAGTCCAGGGGGAGGGGACACCAGAGGGCAGTGGGGGCTTCGAGGTGAGTCCAGGGGGGAGGGGACACCAGAGGGCATTGGGGTCTTCGAGGTGAGTCCAGGGGGGAGTGGGGAGGGGACACCAGAGGGTAGTGGGGCTTCAAGGTGAGTCCAGGGGGAGGGGACACCAGAGGGCAGTGGGGGCTTTGAGGTGACTCCAGGGGGGAGGGAACACCAAAGGGCAGTGGGGGCTTTGAGGTAAGTCCAGGGGGGAGGGGACACCAGAGGGCAGTGGGGGCTTCAAGATGAGTCCATGGGGGAGGGGACACCAGAGGGCAGTGGGGGCTTCGAGGTGAGTCCAGTGGGGAGGGGACACCAGAGGGCAGTGGGGGCTTCGAGGTGAGTCCAGGGGGGGGACACCAGAGGGCAGTGGGGGCTTCAAGGTGAGTCCAGGGGGGAGGGGACACCAGAGGGCAGTGGGGGCTTCAAGATGAGTTCATGGGGGAGGGGACACCAGAGGGCAGTGGGGGCTTCGAGGTGAGTCCAGTGGGGAGGGGACACCAGAGGGCAGTGGGGGCTTCGAGGTGAGTCCAGGGGGAGGGGACACCAGAGGGCAGTGGGGGCTTCGAGGTGAGTCCAGGGGGGAGGGGACACCAGAGGGCAGTGGGGGCTTCAAGATGAGTCCATGGGGGAGGGGACACCAGAGGGCAGTGGGGGCTTCGAGGTGAGTCCAGTGGGGAGGGGACACCAGAGGGCAGTGGGGGCTTCGAGGTGACTCCCGGGGGAAGGGTACACCAGAGGGCAGTGGGGGCTTTGAGGTGAGTCCAGGGGAGGGGACACCAGAGGGCAGTGGGGGCTTCGAGGTGAGTCCAGGGGGGAGGGGACACCAGAGGGCATTGGGGGCTTCGAGGTGAGTCCAGGGGGGAGTGGGGAGGGGACACCAGAGGGCAGTGGGGCTTCAAGGTGAGTCCAGGGGGAGGGGACACCAGAGGGCAGTGGGGGCTTCGAGGTGAGTCCAGGGGGGAGGGAACACCAAAGGGCAGTGGGGGCTTTGAGGTAAGTCCAGGGGGGAGGGGACACCAGAGGGCAGTGGGGGCTTCGAGGTGAGTCCAGGGGGGAGGGGACACCAGAGGGCAGTGGGGGCTTCGAGATGAGTCCAGGGGGGAGGGGACACCAGAGGGCAGTGGGGGCTTCCAGGTGAGTCCAGGGGGGGAGGGGCAAGGGGACACCAGATGGCAGTAGGGGCTTCGAGGTGAGTCCAGGGGGAGGGGACACCAGAGGGCAGTGCGGCTTCGAGGTGAGTCCAGGGGCGAGGAACACCAGAGGGCAGTGGGGGCTTCGAGGTGAGTCCAGGGGGAGGGGACTCCTGAGGGCAGTGGGGGCTTCGAGGTGAGTCCGGGGGGAGGGGACACCAGAGGGCAGTGGGGGCTTCAGGTGAGTCCAGGGGGGAGGGGACACCAGAGGGCAGTGGGGCTTTGAGGTGAGTCCAGGGGGGAGGGGACACCAGAGGGCAGTGGGGGCATCGAGGTGAGTCCAGGGAGGAGGGGACACCAGAGGGCAGTGGGGGCTTCGAGGTGAATCCAGGGGGGAGGGGACACCAGAGGGCAGTGGGGCTTCAAGGTGAGTCCAGGGGAGGGGAGACCAGAGGGCAGTGGGGGCTTCAAGGTGAGTCCCGGGGGGAGGGGACACCAGAGGGCAGTGGGGCATCGAGGTGAGTCCAGGGGGAGGGGACACCAGAGGGCAGTGGGGGCTTCGAGGTGAGTCCCGGGGGGGAGGGGACGCCAGAGGGCAGTGGGGCTTCAAGGTGAGTCCAGGGAGGTGAGTCCAGGGGGGTGGGGACACCAGAGGGCAGTGGGGGCTTCGAGGTGAGTCCAGGGGGGAGGGGACACCAGAGGGCAGTGGGGGCTTCGAGGTGAGTCCAGGGGGGAGGGGACACCAGAGGGCAGTGGGGGCTTCGAGGTGAGTCCAGGGGGGGAGGGGCAAGGGGACACCAGATGGCAGTAGGGGCTTCGAGGTGAGTCCAGGGGGAGGGGACACCAGAGGGCAGTGCGGCTTCGAGGTGAGTCCAGGGGCGAGGAACACCAGAGGGCAGTGGGGGCTTCGAGGTGAGTCCAGGGGGAGGGGACTCCTGAGGGCAGTGGGGGCTTCGAGGTGAGTCCGGGGGGAGGGGACACCAGAGGGCAGTGGGGGCTTCAGGTGAGTCCAGGGGGGAGGGGACACCAGAGGGCAGTGGGGCTTTGAGGTGAGTCCAGGGGGGAGGGGACACCAGAGGGCAGTGGGGGCATCGAGGTGAGTCCAGGGAGGAGGGGACACCAGAGGGCAGTGGGGGCTTCGAGGTGAATCCAGGGGGGAGGGGACACCAGAGGGCAGTGGGGCTTCAAGGTGAGTCCAGGGGGAGGGGAGACCAGAGGGCAGTGGGGGCTTCAAGGTGAGTCCCGGGGGGAGGGGACACCAGAGGGCAGTGGGGCATCGAGGTGAGTCCAGGGGGAGGGGACACCAGAGGGCAGTGGGGGCTTCGAGGTGAGTCCAGGGAGGTGAGTCCAGGGGGGTGGGGACACCAGAGGGCAGTGGGGGCTTCAGGTGAGTCCAGGGGGGAGGGGACACCAGAGGGCAGTGGGGCTTTGAGGTGAGTCCAGGGGGGAGGGGACACCAGAGGGCAGTGGGGGCATCGAGGTGAGTCCAGGGAGGAGGGGACACCAGAGGGCAGTGGGGGCTTCGAGGTGAATCCAGGGGGGAGGGGACACCAGAGGGCAGTGGGGCTTCAAGGTGAGTCCAGGGGGAGGGGAGACCAGAGGGCAGTGGGGGCTTCAAGGTGAGTCCCGGGGGAAGGGGACACCAGAGGGCAGTGGGGCATCGAGGTGAGTCCAGGGGGAGGGGACACCAGAGGGCAGTGGGGGCTTCGAGGTGAGTCCAGGGAGGTGAGTCCAGGGGGGTGGGGACACCAGAGGGCAGTGGGGGCTTCGAGGTGAGTCCAGGGGGGAGGGGACACCAGAGGGCAGTGGGGGCTTCGAGGTGAGTCCAGGGGGGAGGGGACACCAGAGGGCAGTGGGGCATCGAGGTGAGTCCAGGGGGGAGGGGACACCAGAGGGCTGTGGGGGCTTTGAGGTGAGTCCCGGGGGGAGGGGACACCAGAGGGCAGTGGGGCTTCGAGGTGAGTCCAGGGGGAGGGGACACCAGAGGGCAGTGGGGGCTTCGAGATGAGCCCATGGGGAGGGGACACCAGAGGGCAGTGGGGACTTCGAGGTGAGTCCCGGGGGGAGGGGACACCAGAGGGCAGTGGGGGCTTCGAGATGAGTCCAGGGGGAGGGGACACCAGAGGGCAGTGGGGGCTTCGAGGTGAGTCCAGGGGGGAGGGGACACCAGAGGACAGTGGGGGCTTCGAGGTGAGTCCAGGAGGGAGGGGACACCAGAGGGCAGTGGGGGCTTCGAGGTGAGTCCAGGGGGGAGGGGCGAGGGGGCACCAGATGACAGTGGGGGCTTCGAGGTGAGTCCAGGGGGAGGGGACACCAGAGGGCAGTGGGGCTTCGAGGTGCGCCCAGGGGCGAGGGACACCAGAGGGCAGTGGGGGCTTTGAGGTGAGTCCAGGGGGGAGGGGACTCCTGAGGGCAGTGGGGGCTTCGAGGTGAGTCCCGGGGGGAGGGGACACCAGAGGGCAGTGGGGGCTTCAGGTGAGTCCAGGGGGGAGGGGACATCAGAGGGCAGTGGAGCTTCGAGTTGAGTCCAGGGGGGAGGGGACACCAGAGGGCAGTGGGGGCTTCGAGGTGAGTCCAGGGAGGAGGGGACACCAGAGGGCAGTGGGGGCTTCGAGGTGAGTCCAGGGGGAGGGGACACCAGAGGGCAGTGGAGGCTTCGAGGTGAGCCCAGGGGGGAGGGGACACCAGAGAGCAGTGGGGGCTTCGAGGTGAGTCCCGGGGGAGGGGATACCAGAGGGCAGTGGGGCATCGAGGTGAGTCCAGGGGGGAGGGGACACCAGAGGGCAGTGGGGGCTTCGAGGTGAGTCCCGGGGAGAGGGGACACCAGAGGGCAGTGGGGCTTCAAGGTGAGTCCAGGGGGAGGGGACACCAGAGGGCAGTGGGGGCTTTGAGGTGAGTCCAGGGGGAAGGGAACACCAGAGGGCAGTGGGGGCTTCGAGGTGAGTCCAGGAGGGAGGGGACAGCAGAGGGCAGTGGGGCCTTCGAGGTGAGTCCAGGGGGGAGGGGCGAGGGGACACCAGATGGCAGTGGGGGCTTTGAGGTGAGCCCAGGGGGGAGGGGACACCAGAGGGCAGTGGGGCTTTGAGGTGAGTCCAGGGGCGAGGGACACCAGAGGGCAGTGGGGCTTCGAGGTGAGTCCAGGGGGGGAGGGGACACTAGAGGGCAATGGGGGCTTCGAGGTGAGTCCAGGGGGGAGGGGACACCAGAGGGCAGTGGGGCTTCGAGGTGAGTCCAGGGGGGAGGGGACACCAGAGGGCAGTGAGGGCTTCAAGGTGAGTATGCCGATTGATAGTAGACTTTCATAAAAAGGGGGCTGTGGTTTACTTACAGAATCCGGCAAAACTTAAGGTGATGGCTAAAGGTCAAACTAAATTTTTCTGGTCAGAAATCCAGGCTAAAGAGTATTTGGATACTTTATAGGGAGACAGTGCTGTAAGATATAATGTGGTAAAAGGGGAAGGAATTAAAGGGGAGAGGGGGAGGGAAAAAAAGGAGGAAAAAAGAAAATGGGGCGAAGCCGGGAAAAGTGGTTGAGTGGTGATGTGGAGAGTTATACTTTTGGAGGTCCCCCTTGGTGATGGAGAAGGCCCTTCTTTCTTTCTTTCTTTTTCTTCTCTTTCTTTCTTTTTGGCTTCTGGATCCTCTCCCTGACATGGTTACAATGATATTTTTTTTGGGTTGTCATGAGCCGGGGGGGGGGGGGCACGGCACTCTATATATTGCAGGGACTCAAGGTCCCTGGGCCTCATAAGGGCGGGGTGGGAGGGTGGGTGTGGGTGGTATGGCTGGGGGGGGATGGGCTGGGCATGGGGGTATGGTGGAAGGGGGGAAAAGACAGCAGCAGACAGGAATGTGTTTAAGCAGGCAAGTAATTTAAGAGTCAAAACAAGATGAGAAGAGCTGTAAAAGACGTGAAATATGGTGTAAGATATTTGTAGTTAAGAAAAGGTGCAGCCTCAAGGTTGAATTGTTTTTTCTTCAATATTGCTCATGGATAGGAAAATAAAGATTTGCACATTAAATATATGTGGCCTTAATGATACCAAGAAACGACAAGTTTAGCCAAAATTGTCCAACTACTACATATTGACATATTGTGTCTGCAGGAAACTCATGTTGCATGGGCTAATAGAGGGTATTTAAAAAGTTTGGCTATGATCCTGGTAGTCTGCTCTAAACAGACTGGTGTGAAAAGAGGGGTTGCTATACTTAAAAAAAAAGGGGGGGAGTAGGTGAGTGTGTAAAGGCAGAAGCTGTTAAATGGGGCCGTTGGGCCATTTCCGAGTTCAAGGTTGGCCAACACAGGTTCACACTGTAACATTTATGGGCCAAACTTGGATGATGCAGAACTTTTTAATTTTTTGAATTTAGAGCTAGCACAGTGGACACTGCCGGTGTTAATGTGCGGTGATCTTAATATTAACATTGACGCAGGAGTAAACATCAGATCTAATCCTCCATATATAGGAAGAAAAAAGTTTGTTTTTAAGCCCTGCGGGGCCTGATTTAGGATCCTGGTTCTATGATGTGTGGAATTCAAAACATTCTGAGGATCCAGGTTTAAAATTTTTTTCTTCTCCTCACTCAAAATTCGTCCGATTAGACTATTTTTTTTCAATGCCGGTACTGTTGGCTAATGCCAAAATTGATATTCATCATAAATTAGTCTCGGATCACAATCCGCTTATATTAGAACTAGCTTCAGATTCGGATGAAAAATCGGAGTTCCAACAGTGGTCTTTTGATAGAAAACTGCTTTTGGATGAGGAGTATTGCCAGTTTATGGCTAATATAATTCAGGAATTTTTTGCACTTAATAATGGGTCGGCGGCACTGGAGATAGTGTGGGACGCGTTTAAATCAGTAGTACTCGGGGAAACCCTTAGCTTCTCTAAATTTAAACGTAAAAGGATTTGGCTTAAACATCGACAGGACTTCGAGCAGGTTTTTACCGCTGAGAAGAAGCTGGCAGAGATAAGGCTAGGGGCAGAACTAGATGCAATATCCTTAGTCCAAAGGGATCTTACCATTAAAAGGGCTAGCGCTTATGCTAACATCGCTGATAAAATTGCTGAAAAGTATGTGCAGCATAAAGAATTATTATGAGTTTGGGGGAAAAACGGGTAGAGTGCTGGCAAAAAGAGCAAGGGAGAAAGCTGTTTACAACGATATTCCTAGAATCAAAGATCTGAAGGGGGTTCTGCAAGAGACGAAGGAAGGTGTGCTGACTTAATTTCAAGAATTCTATCAGTCGTTATATAGTGGTGAGATCGGTTGGGCGGAAGCAGGTGAATACTTAGAGGATGTGATCCCTGCGACACTGTCGGAAGTGCAAAGAACGATTTTGCTGGCACCACCAGAGTGGGGAGAAATCGAATTATCAATATTAGGTTTATCCATGGGTAAGGCCATGGGCCCGGATAATATTCCACTGGAATTTTAAGGACTTTTAAGAATGTGATGAAAAAGGAATTGGTGGAAGTATGTCAGCAAGCCATCTTAGCGAAGGCTCCTCTATTATGGTCTAATGCCACAATTGTGGTGTTCAAAAAGAAAGGGAAAAAAGATATGAAATGGGGTCCTATCGGCCCATATCATTATTATTATTATTTTTTTTTATTTCTTTGTATTGCAGACACCCAGCGAAAAAGGCCAACATTGAAACGTTAATTCAAATATTCATCTTTGTAGATCACAATATAGACAGTAGAGCCACACACGGCCATTCAGCCCACATCCCGAAGGTTGAGCGGCAAATATCGGTGGTGTGCTAGTCATACAAAGTCAATATACGGTAGTGAGCATCCACTAAAACAATCCAGGCGTCTGCTTTTACTTTTGTTTCCCCCCCCGCCGACCCCCCCCAGAACAAAGAAAAACTGTGCATGAGAAGTTGACATAATTGCACTTTGTTCATAACTCAACAGTACAGTCATGGCTTTGGCCGCATAAACTCCCCTAGTCCCAATCCCTTCCCTCGCAACTGGCATTCTGTTGGTACCTATATAACTCGTTCATATGCACGTTTCTGCTTTACCAATGAACAACTCATTGCGCGTGCCCCTACTCCTCCTTGTCCTCCCTGCCAATGTGTAATGTAATCATGCACCTCCCTCTCCCAACCCCCCCATCTAGCCCGTGATAATGCCGCCACTTAGACCAGACCTTTCTGAACTTTCTCGGACAACCTCTCGATTTATATGTCACCCGCTCTGCAGCCATGTAGAGGTCTAGCCCTCTTCTCCACTCCTCCACATTGGGGGCGGTCGCGGCTCCCCAGTATTTTGCGATATCCCGTTTTGCTACAACCAGGGCCAGGACCAGGAACACCAGGAGGAGGCGGGGCAGGTCAACATCATTAGTCATTCCCAGGATGGCCAGTTTAGGCTCCTGTTCAATCGGTACTGCTAGTATCTCTCTAAGTTCCGTAAAAATGAGGGTCCAGTAGGATTGTATCATTTCACAAGACCATATTGTGTGAAAGAAATACCCTCCTTCGTTCTGGCATCGGAGGCACTTATCGTCTACCGTTTTCCCCATTCTGTGTAATCTCGCCCAATCGTAGTACGTTCTATGGAGCACGTTGTATTGAATGAGGCGGAGCCGGGACTTAATTGCCACCTACCGCGGATGCATTAGCACTATGTCCCAGTCTATGTCTTCAAGTGTTCCTACCTCCTTCTCCTAGGTGTCCCTAAGCTTCGCCATGTCTCCCAGCATATTGTTGGTAAGTGTTTTATATGTGAGTGAGACTGCCTTATTTTGTATCTGTTCCTGCAGAAGCCTACCCTCTAGTAGAGCGTAGTCAGGAAGACCCTCCAAGCGTAAATTCTGTGCCCTCCAGGCATGGCGTAGCTGGGTGTATTTGAAAAGCTGCGAGTGATGGAGCCCATATTCTGCTTTTAGGTTCGCGAAGGGTTTCAGTTCTCTTTAGCGATCACATCCCCTATCGTGGAAATTCCAATATCGTCCCACCGCTTGAAGCCTGTAAGCTTATGTAGCTCAGGGAGCCACTTGCAGTGCCAGAGTGGTGTCTGCCGGGTGGGCTTCTTATCCCAACCCGTGCGCTTCTTGGCCTTACTCCAGGCCCGGAGTGTGATGATCGTGGCCGGGAGCAATGACTTCTTCGTAGGTCCGTCATACAGATATGACATCAGATTATGTTGGGATAGTTTGTGTCGCTCCAGAGCATATGTAGGGTGATCTGCTGGAGCATGGAGCTATTCGTTAATGGGGGTCCTATAGGCCCATATCATTATTAAACTCAGATAATAAAATCTACTCTAAGCTTATCGCAAATAGGTTAAATGATATGATGCCAGACTTATTCTCTTTAAGACAACATGGATTCATACAACATAGAGGTACTGCAGATCACATGAGGCGGATTATATCCCTTTTGGATTGGTCGCAGAGTACTCGCTCCCCTGTTGTTGTGGTCCTGTTGGATGCTGAAAAAGCGTTCAACAGGGTCTCTTGGAGATTTATGTGGTCTGTTCTCGCTAAAAAGGGGTTTCCGGTGGACTATGTCAGGGCAATCCAGACACTGTACTCCCACCCGTCTGCTGTCATCAGTGTTTACGGGAAAACATCAGGGAAGGTATCAATTCAATTCAATTAATTTACATAGCGCGCTACATACCCAGAGGGTCTCAAGGCGCTTGAAGAAGGGTGGGGAATTACGTCGAATATCCAGGTTTTAAGTTGCTTTCTGAATGCTAGGTGGTTCTGAGTGAGGCGAAGGTGAATGGGAAGTGAGTTCCAGGTTTTAGCCGCCAGGTAGGAGAAGGATCTTCCTCCCATGGTGGTTTTGTTGATGCGAGGTACAGCAGCAAGGGCTTGGTTGGAGGAGCGTAGCTGGCGGGAGGGGGTGTAGAAGGAAAGTCGTGTGTTGAGGCATTCGGGTCCAAGTTCGTAAAGTGCTTTGTGTGCGTGGGTTAGGAGGCGAAATGTTATCTTCTTATTGACGGGGAGCCAGTGGAGGTTTTTCAGGTGACCAGAAATGTGGTCTTTACGCGGGATGTCTAGTATGAGTCTGGCTGATGCGTTCTGGATGCGTTGGAGTTTTTTCTGAAGTTTTGCGGTGGTACCGGCGTATGGGGTGTTTCCGTAGTCCAGGCGGCTTGTAACCAGTGCGTGGGTGACCGTTTTTCTAGTTTCGGTGGGGATCCAGCGAAATGTTTTTTTTGAGCATGCGAAGAATGTTGAAGCAAGATGATGAAACGGCGTTGACTTGTCTGGTCATCGAGAGTGAGGAGTCCAGAATGACGCCCAGGTTCCGTGCATGGTCCGTCGGGATGGGTGTTTTTCCAAGGGCCTCTGGCCACCAAGAGTTGTCCCAGGCGGAGGGGGAGGTACCTAATATAAGGACTTCTGTTTTGTCTGAATTCAGTTTCAGACGGCTATGTTTCATCCACTCGGCTACTTCTTTCATTCCTTCATGTAGGTTGGTTTTGGCGGTGTTAGGGTCTTTGTTGAGTGAGAGGATCAGTTGAGTGTCATCAGCGTAGGAGATGATGTTGAGGTTGTGTTGGCGTGCGATGGCCGCGAGGGGGCTCATGTATACGTTGAAGAGGGTGGGGCTGAGTGAAAATCCTTGTGGCACGCCGCAAATGACTTCAGTGGCCTCTGACTTGAATGGTGGGAGGCGGACTCTCTGAGTTCTTCCGGCAAGGAACGAGGTGATCCATTCCAGTGCTTTTCCTTGGATTCCGATGTTTCTGAGGTGTTGTAACATGGTGCTATGACAGACTGTGTCGAAGGCTGCGGAGAGGTCGAGGAGGATGAGGGCGACTGTGTCACCATTGTCCAGTAGAGTTCGAATGTAGTCTGTTGCTGCGATGAGTGCGGTCTCAGTGCTGTGTTTGGCTCGGAAGCCGGACTGTGAGGAGTCGAGGGATTTGTTGGTTTCGAGGAAGGCGGCGAGCTGGTTGTTGACAGCTTTCTCGATGACTTTGGCCGGGAATGGAAAGAGCGAGATGGGGCGGTAGTTTTTGAGTTCGGTGGGGTCAGCTGTGGGTTTTTTCAGAAGGGCGCTGAGTTCGGCGTGTGTCCAGCTTTCCGGGAAGGTGGCGGAGTTGAGGGAGCAGTTGATGACGTCTCGGAGGCGTGGTGCAATGATGGAATCTGCTTTGTTGAAGATGTGGTGAGGGCATGGGTCTGTGGGGGATCCTGAGTGGATGGAGTTCATCAGGCGGATGGTGTCCTCGGTGGAGATTGGGTTCCAGTCATTAAGGATGTTCAAGGGGGGGTGAAGGTACGGCAGAAGGTTGGGTGGGTTGGTCTCCGGGTTGGTTGTTAAAGCTATTGTGGATGTCTGCGATTTTGTCGTGGAAGAACGAAGCTAGGGAGTCGCAAAGGGCTTGAGAGGGAGTGATGTCGTTGGAGTTGGCAGTGGGGTTGGTCAACTCTTTGACGATGTTGAATAATTCCTTGCTGTTGTGGGCGTTGTTGTCAAGTCGGTCTTTGAAAGCGGCTTTCTTGGCAGTCCGGATCAGTTGGTGGTGTATGCGGGTGGCGTTTTTGAAGGCGTCCCTGGTGCTGGTGTTTGGGTCTTTTTTCTAGGTCTTCTCAAGGGAGCGACAGAGTTTCTTGGATTTCTTAAGATCATCGTTGAACCAGGGGACGTTTTTGCTGCCTAGTTTGATTTGACGTTTTTTCAGGGTTGCTAGGTTGTCGGCGCTGTTGGTTAGCCATTGAGTGAGGTTAATGGCTGCTTCGATAGCAAGGGGGACGAGACAGGGCTGTCCCTGTTCCCCCCTGCTGTTTGCGTTATATATTGATCTGTTTATTGTCACCCTGGAGAGGAATATCGCAATAAGACCCGTGCATATAAACAATCGTGATTTTAAAGTTTGTGCGTATGCAAACAACATTGCTGTACTGACATCAGATATTGCTACAGCATTACCTAATATTATAGTGGAAGCTGAGGCGTTCGGCCGATTCTCCGGTTATAAATTAAACATTGAAAAGACACAGCTTATTCATTCGGAGGCCGGCCGTCCAGATAATATTAAGTTTGAAAAGGAGGCTATTTATTTAAGTATAAAGATTACTACTAATATTGAGGATATCATCCCGGCAAACATGGATCCCATTATAACTTTTACTAACAAAATATTAGATAGAATAAACAATTTAAAAATCTCACTTCTTGGGCGCAGCAATGTACTAAAAATGCTAATTTTTCCTAAGTTTTTGAATTTATTTCGGACTATCCCATTTCTTATACCTACTTTTTACTTTTCCCGAATGGAGAGAATGTGTTCGCGATTTCTTTGGGGGTATCATTGGGCTCGGAGAGCATTTAAAACATGCACTTTACCCAGAGAGAGAGGAGGCTGGGGGATCCCGAATTTCCAGATGTATCATTGGGTAGCGATATTACAGCATATGTGTGTGCTTATACTACCGGAAGATCCAACTGAGGATTTCTCTGCTCTGTCTATTTATGAGATGCTTTTGGGGGCCGAGGCAAAGCAATGTTTAAACCGTATTATTGAGCCAAGTTATTATAAAAAAACTAAATTTAAGATCCTTTATACTGCTTATGTTACATGGAGGACAATTAAAAAGAGATTAGGAATAGGCCCGAATATACATTTTTATACTCCTCTCCTAAACTGCTCTCTTCTCCCAGACATATTTCATGACCGGGTGATGTTCAGGTGGCAAAATTTGGGGATTTGTAAGATAGGGGATTTGTTTCAGGGGAATTATTTTGCCTCTTTTGACCATTTAAGGGAGACTTATAAGCTGCAGTGCACGGATTTTTTAAAATACCTTCAATTGCGCAGCTTCTGTGATCAGAAGATATTAAAAAATGTGATTGTAGTTGGGAAAATAGCAATCATCGAAGTGATTAAGGATAGGCAAAAATGGGGCCTTTATATCAATTACTTTTGAAGAAGATAGAGGATGATTTATAGGTCTGGGAAGCCAAATGGCAAAATAAATTGAGCATTGAGCGTGTTGCTTTGGAGAGAAGTATCGAAATGGCCACTAACGTTTTATTGAATGGATCTTTGATTAGTCAACATTTTATGTCCGTTTTTGAACTGTACTATACCCCAGGTAAACTGGCTGAATGGAATTCTGGGGGGGGACTAATTGTAACCGGTGTGGCCTGTACGCAGCTGATGGCTCGATGTGGAATCACCAAATTTTATCAAGTGGCAAACCAAATTTCTGTCTATTTATCACCTTGAGACTGCACTGTATAAAATTAAGGGTATTAGGAAGAAAACTTTTGGGTATAAGTTATGGTCTCCAATTACCAACTGGATAGGATCTTAAAGAAGACTGGTGCATTATTGTTATCGTATTCGGTTATTTATTTTTGTATCTTACGTGTGTCATCAGCAATGTTAAAATGGTATTGAGATTTGTCTCTGTCTACAGTGGATCTATGGTGTTAGGTTACAAATGTCTCAAAAGCCAAGTGGGGGAAATGTCTATTGATATGCAAGAACTTCTTTCTTTTTCTATGCTGTCTGTTTGCTGTCATAAAACTCAATAAAAAATAAAAAAAAGAGTCTGGCGTCAACACACACAGGGGTCGTGGATACAGGTTTTGTTTAGTATTGCTATTGGTGGCCTGGTCTTATTCAATAATCGACCAAGGACTTTCTCCTCAAATGTGACATCTGCCAGCAGAGGAAAGGTTCAACCATAGCACATCCACCTCAGACACCACTATTGATCTCAGACAAGCCTTTAGCGTCCAATTGGACGCTGCAAGATGATGGAAGTAAGAGAACAACAATGGCCGACCCTCTGCTGTGAGAGACGGGATCTGACTCCCATGGCGCCCAGAAGGAGCCGTCCTGCCCCCAGTGAATATTAAGAATCTACAAATGTTCACAAGCGAAGGGTTGTGAGAATCTGGGCATTCTATCCTGGAAGTTGGGAGGGATTAGAACACCCACAGCACAAGGGAACCAGAGGAATTATTACTCAATGATGAAATCTGTCTTAAGAGACACAGCACCTTTGCACACAGTGACGGTTCTCCAATGTACAGGTGCAGAGTTACAATGTAGTGCTTGTAAAGTTTCACTGTAGTACTCCTGGAAAGCTGCGCTGGCTTCTGGTCTCCTGACGTACCACTGGAAATGTTATGTGAAATCACCTGAGGACTTCTAATCCCAGCAGCTCCTTTCAATCAATCTGTAGATTTATAGATTCATAGAGCGCTTCTTGTCACCCGTGGGGGTCTCCAGGTGCTTCTTTCCCTTGTCCTCTGACTCTCCTCCTCCTTGGATCATGGCAGTTCTCTTTATCCTTTCTTTATTACAATCGTAAAGTGCGCATTTCACAGCCTTGTCAATGCATCTAAAGCGTGCACCGAGAGCCTGATGACGTCTCACTTCTAAAAGGTTTTCTGTGATATTTATTTCATTATCTGGCTCCGTTGTTGGGTGGTTACCGCTCTTCATTTTCACTCATCTTCCTCTTGCTGCAGTGTGTGCGTCATGATGGAAACATCTGCTTTTCTGAGTCTTCCCCCCACCTTGTCTCCCCCTCACTCTGACCCCTCCCACTGACTCCCAAAGGCACTCTCTTACATTTCAGTTCATTTATCCACATAATACACTTTCACCGCATAACTATAGGTAACTCAGGAATGGTGCAATGTGGAAGCCGTTAATCTTCTGCTCGTTATATTCTTTTATACAACACTGTTCTGGTTTCATTCATATTTCCTTTTACAAAGAATGTGTTTCCCGGCTTTTTATTGACGTTTCCGTTCCGTCCTTGTGTCTTTGAACAGCAGTGCCTATGAGTGCTTGTTTGTGCCTATGAGTGCTTGTTTGTGCCTATGAGTGCATGTTTGTGCCTATGAGTGCTTGTTTGTGCCCATGAGTGCCTGTGCATGCCTCTGAGTGCCTGTGTGTGTCTACCAGTGCCTTTTTGTCTCTGTGTATGCATGTGTATTCATATGTGTGTGCCTATGAGGGCTTGTGTGTGTGTATGAGTGTCCAAGGGTGCCTACATGGGACTGTGTGTTCCTATTAATGCCAGTATGTGTGCTTTCGGGTGCTTTTGAGTGCCTGTGAGTGACTGTGTGTTTCTGTGTGTGTCGACCAGTGCCTATTTGTGTTTGTGTATGCCTGTGCATTGATATTTGTGTGCCTATGAGTGCATCTGTGTGCCTGTGTGTGCCTGTGTTGTCTTATGTGTGCATTTCAGTGCCTGTATGTGCCTATGAGTGCCTATGTATGCCTATGTGGGACTGTGTGGTCCTATAAATGCCTGTGAGTGGCTGTACGTGCCTAGATGTAACTGTGCATGCCTATGAGGGCTTTTGTGTCCCTATGAGTGCCTGTTTGGTCCTCTGTGTGCCTATGAGCGTTTGTACTTAAGTGTTACTGTGCATGCCCATGTCTGCTTGTGTGTGCCTATGACTGCTTGTGTGTGCCTATGTGGGACACTGAGTGCCTGTGTGTGCCTATAAGTGCCTATATATGCCTATGTGGGACTGTGTGGTTCTATGAATGCCTGTGTGTGTGCCCTTTTGTGTGCCTGTGAGTGCTTGTGTGGGTCTACCAGTTCCTTTTTGTGTCTGTGTATTACTGTGCATTCTAGTGTGTGTGCTTGTGAGTGCTTGTGTTCATCTGTGTGCCTGTGTATGCATGTGAGTGCCTGTATGTGTCTCTTTGTGCATGTGCATGCCTATGAGTTCCTGTGTGTGCCTATGTGTGCCTCTATGTGCCCATGTGTTTTTGAATGCACTTTTGAGTGCCTGTGAGTTTTGTACCTGTGTGTGCCTGTGAGTGCCTCTGTGTGCCTGTGTATGCATGTGAGTGCCTGTGTTTGTCTCTGTGTGCGTGTGCATGCCTATGAGCTCCTGTGTGTGTCTATATGTGCCTCTATGTGCCCATGAGTGTTTGTATGTGCCTTTGAGCGCCTGTTAGTTTTGTACCTCTGTGCCTGTGGGTGCCTGTGTGTGCCTATATGTTCCTGTACGTGCCTATGTGTGCCTGTATGCAACTTTGAGTGCCTGTGTGTTTTCTACCTGTGTGTCTCTCTGTGGGCCTGAGTGCTTGTATGTGCCCATGTGTGTTTGTATGTGCCTCTGAGTGTCTGTGAGTTTTGCACCTGTATGTACCTATGAGTGCCTGTGTGTCCCTGGAAACAAATGAACAGTGGCATTTGCAAGCTGCAGGAGAATTAATTCAAACACAGGCTTCTGTATTTTAAAGATGTTCTGAGGCGGTGTGGACTGGATACAAACCATAACATTTACTACTGTATGCACATTTATCAGCTCTACACTGCTATATAGTTCTCCCTGTCTGGTGTGTGGTTCTCCCTGTCTGGTGTGTGGCTGTCCCTATCTGGTTGTCCCTGTCTGGTGTGTGGTGTCCCTGTCTGGTGTGTGGTGTCCCTGTCTGGTATGTGGCTGTCCCTGTTTGGTATGTGGCTGTCCCTATCTGGTTGTCCCTGTCTGGTGTGTGGTGTCCCTGTTTGGTATGTGGCTGGCCCTATCTGGTTGTCCCTGTCTGGTGTGTGGTGTCCCTGTCTGGTGTGTGGTTGTCCCTGTCTGGTATGTGGCTGTCCCTGTTTGGTATGTGTCTGTCCCTATCTGGTTGTCCCTGTCTGGTGTGTGGTGTCCCTGTCTGGTATGTGGCTGTCCCTGTTTGGTATGTGGCTGTCCCTATCTGGTTGTCCCTGTCTGGTGTGTGGTGTCCCTGTCTGGTGTGTGGTTGTCCCTGTCTGGTATGTGGCTGTCCCTATCTGGTTGTCCCTGTCTGATGTGTTATTGAATGATGTTCAGTGGAGGACACATGCCCGAATTTACTTGCGATTTATAGATGACATTTTTGTGTTGTGGCAAGGCACACGGGAAACGTTGACAGAAGCATTGGTTAGTTTGAATCGCATTAACAACCGCATTCAATTCACACATCAAGCGGAAAAAACAGAAATAGCAAATCTGGATGTTCAACTAAAAATAGCAAATGAGAAGATCATCACCACACTATACAAAAAAACAACGGACCGTAATAATTCATTGCATTATAGGAGTTTTCATCAGCTTGCTTTGAAGAATAATCTTCCTATTTCACAGCTATACAGAACTAAAAGAATAGTGTCAGAGTCTGAAGAGGCAGAAATACAAATAAGGATAATGACGGAAAGGTTCCTCGAACGAGGATACCCGTCTGAGATACTGAAGAGTGCAGTGGAAAGATGTGCCACCAAAACAAGATCTGATTTGTTGAAACCGACACAGCGTGCGGATTCCAAGAGAATGGTAGTGGTATCCAAATATTGCACAAAAAGCTACATTTACAAGCTGACTATATTGAAGCACTGGCAGATTTTGTCTTCAGAACCTGATTTCAATGGGATCTTTCATGAGAATCCTAGATTTGCGTTTTCAAGGAGCAGGATGTAATGTCGGTGTTTACCCAGCAATGATGACGCTGCAATCAGGTAGTGTTTAACCGTCTTTATTAAAAACATGTGTACCTCTGAAGAGCGCCGCGCCTCAACTGCCGCTTAACGGTCTTACGCGCCAAACCACTTACGCAGCCGCGTAACCCTGCGCGGGCGCGGCACGTCACGTGACCTACGTGACGTGCATACACTAGTGCGCGCTACTACATATCCCCCCCTTTTACCCAACATGGAGACAGTTCCTCATTGTCCACAGTTCATTTCATAGTCTTTGTACTTTGCTGGTTTAACCACCACCCTGCCACTCCGAGTCAGTCTTACCGGGGTGCAGGTGTTCTCACATTCGTTACTTCCTTCTGACTCCTGCGCGGCCGTGCCTGCTTCACCTTCTCTCCGACTTCCTCGGGCCATCCACTCCAGCTCGTGCTCCCTTGTCTCTAGTTCTTGTGCGTCTTCTCCATCCTCCTCAAGCGCTCCTTGCGGAGCCTCCTGCTCTTCCGACTCTGTTCCTTCTTCCTCCCAGTGCGTGGTCCTCTGATTCCAGTTCAAAACTTTGTTACATCTCGCCATGCGGTCTTGCGACCAGACGTTGCCATCACTCAGTAGAGCCGCCCTGCCCCTTACTTCTTTCACTTGCATGGGCTTGCTGTACTTGCTTTCTCCTTTCCTCTGCGCATTAGCCAACCTCACTCGCACCCACTCTCCTTCCTCTAATCCAGTGTCCCGTACATTCCGTCTGCGATCATAGTGTTTAGTGTAGGTTGCTTGGGCTTTCTCAAGGTTGGCTCGCACCACCGCGGGCGACCATTCGCTGGTGATTGTTTTCTCTTTCCACACTCGATTGTCCTGTGTGAAAGGTTCTCTGAGTATTTGGAACGGGCTGTATCCTGTACTGGTAGGCGTTATCCTGTACGCCCAGATCATGTGCCAAATCTCTGCCTCCCAGTCCTTGTCATCGGCTATGGCAGCTTGGATTGACCCCATCACCACCCTGTTGAACCGTTCCACTAAGCTGTTGCCGGCTGGGTGATAAATCGCTGTGTGCTTGGCTCCTATGCCATTCCTTTTCATGAATCTGTTCCACTTCTCTGATTTGAACTGAGGCCCATTGTCGCTAAGCACCACCTTGGAGATGCCTTCCCTCACGAACGTGTCTGCTAGGAACTTGATAATTGCGTCTGTGTCCATGGTCTCTCTTATCATTATCTCTGGCCATTTCGAGTACCTGTCCACCATGACACACACGTACTTTTGCACTCCTTGTATGTCCAGAACCGGGCCCAGTATATCCACGCTCAGTTCTTCCCAAGGGTTCTTTGGTATCTCAAACTTGCCCATCTCAGGTCGGAGGAGTTTTAAGGTCTTATCCGCTCCTTGACACCTGGTGCAGTTCCTGACATGTCTTTCTGCTTTCAAGTCCATTCCCGGCCACCAGCAATTTTGCCTGGTTCTCAGCCTCAATTTGCAGATCCCAAGCTCTTTCTATGAGGAAAAAATAAAGAACTCCTCTTGCTCAGCTAAAGAGACTTTCTCTATCCTCAAAGAGCTCCTTCACGTTCCAGCCCCCCCGCAGATACCCATGGACCCCAAAGCAGCCGAAGAAAAATGTACCAACCTGGCCAATTCGTTCGACGATAAAATTAAAAAAATCCTCTCCTCCCTTCCTGCTACCAATTCTGCCACCGCAGAAAAAGCCAAGGTCTCACCCCCTTCGTTAGGGTACTCCACTGTTAAACCTGATGCACCTCATTTAGCCTCATTCGGACCAGTCACCGAAGAGGAGGTGGCAGCAACTTTAGCATCTACTAAAAGCGGCGCCCCCAGTGGCCCAGTTCCCATACGGTTCGCTAAAGACATCACTCGGACCATCATAGCGAAACTTACTGCCCTCATCAACATCTCGCTTGTCCAAGGAGAAGTCCCACAAAGCTGGAAGGAGGCTGTCGTCAAAGGACTACTCAAGAAGCCTTCACTAGACCCCACGGACCTTTCCAACTACAGACCCATCTCGCTCCTCCCTTGGATAGGCAAGGTCGCGGAGAAGCTTGCAAATAAAAGGCTATCTCATTTTCTAGAAGCAAACCATCTCCTCAAAAACTCCCAGACAGGCTTTAGACCAGGCCAGGGCACCGACACCGCCCTCCTTGCTGCCGTAGAGAGGGCAAGAGAAATCATCGACACGGGAGGATCAGTGGCAGTGGTCCTCCTAGATCTTAGCGCCGCATTCGACACTGTCAGCCACCAGGTCCTAACCCAGCGCCTGGATAACATCGGCGTGAAAGACAGCGCGTTGAAATGGCTCACATCCTTTCTCTCCCGGCGCTCCTTCCAGGTCTGGGAAGGAGAAAGCCGCTCCCCCTCTATCCCCCTCCGGTGTGGAGTGCCTCAGGGCTCTTCACTGAGCCCCACACTTTTTAACGTGTACATGGCCCCACTGGAGGAGCTGGTTTCACCATTCAGAGTCACCATCGTCAGCTATGCTGACGACACCCAGCTGGTGGTGACACTCTCCCACCCCAAGCTAGAGCCCTCAAATTTACGAGACTGCCTCTCCAACGTCCATCAATGGATGAGTGACTCTGACCTCAAACTAAATGGGTCGAAGACAGAGATCCTGCTCCTAGGCCACAAAACTAGGAGCCTCCCCTCCAACCTCTGGCCCGCCTGTATGGGTGAACCACCTACTCCCAAGACAGAGGTTAAGAGTCTGGGAGTATGGCTGGAGACAGATCTCTCCTTCAGGACACAGGCTAGGAAAACAGCCGGCATCTGCTATGGCCTACTTAGATCATGCAGAAAGGTGCTCCCTTTACTACCACCCCAGTCCCGTCTGCTGCTGATCCAAGGCTTAGCTCTATCCAGGCTAGACTATAGCAACGCCTGTAGAAAAAGGTAGGGCTAGGACCTTTCTCAAGTTTTGCCCGGCGCTAACCGCCCTTGTACCATTCAAATTTACCAAGCAATGAGGCAGGCGCCGGAGACCAGAAGGCAGGAAACAGAAGTTTATTCCGACGGAGCAGAACACATCAGATCAGACAACAAGGTATCGTCTCGAGGTGCTCTAATAGCCTCTCGGAGGCCTGGCCTCTTATACACTGGTTTATGGCATGTGACCTTCCTTTATTACAATCACAACTGTGTAAGGCAAGGAAAAAGTCATCCCCGCAATCCTCGTGTTAATCCCACCCCCATATACCTTCACAATGGAGGTCCTCAACCTGCTGATAAGAGAGAGAGTCATCACACAGCTGAGTGTTTCGTCGAGTCTTAGGATGTGTGCGCCTGATCACGTCACAGGGGGTGGGGGGAGGCCTGGATCAATAGAGGGTCCTTTGAAGGAGAGCGACCTCATACAATAAGGGCAGTAAATGATATCTTCTCGGCTTAGGTAATGGCCTCGGACCTGTGTGGACAGTCGGACACGGGGTGAGGGGCCATCAATGGAGTGGTATTCATGCTGCGTGGACAATCCAGCGCAGGGGGGAGGTTGTTCAACAGAGGGGCATTCATGGGAGGGGAGGAGGTGTTGGTCAGGCGCTGGCATGACTTCCAAGGACAGGGTCATGCAGATGGGTCATGCTCGTAAGGAGGAGGGAGGGGGAGCCAGGGTGCGCGGAGGATGCTTGCTGGGTCAGAGGGGCGCGCTGGCGATCGGTCGTGGACAGGGAGACCATGATATCTAAAATGGCTGCCGTGCGCGTAGTGCATAGGTGACAAGCTGGCGCAGATGATGTTCAGATCGCAAACTAAAATTCCACAGTCCTCCCTTTTAACATGTCTCGCCAACTTGTCAGTTCGGATTTATCCCCATAAGGCCACGTAGTTCTACTTCATAGAGGGGGCTCATGTGCTCATTTCGGAAGTCCAAAGTCTTTGGGCACATATAGCTAGAAAGAAGGCCGAATAATGGTGGCAGACATTGGATACCTAAGCAACACCCACATAATATTACAACAGGTATCAGCACGAAGGAAAACAACTTCCAACCCCAATTTTTCAAAGTGTCCCAAAACCAGCTCCCAAGCGACCATCCTTCCTGCTCTTGGTGAACCTCTGAGGACAGTCTGTGGAGGTGTTCAATGGCTTTGTAGACTGAAGGCGAGTTGTCAGGTACGTAGGTGCAGCAGCTGGATCCGATGATGCGGCATGCTCCTCCTCGGTCGGCTAGGACTACGTCTAGGACGAGTCGATTTTGAAGGGTCACAAGGCGGACCGCCTGAAGTTCCGCAGTGTTGTTAGCGAGGATGCCAGCCGTGATGTTGATCGTTGTTTCTACGGCCTGGGTCAGGTGTCGGATAGCACGGCTGTTTGCCATTGGACCCCACAGAGGAACAAGTCCCTTTGCTGCATCCAGGAACTGTGCTCCGGTGGAGTCGGTTTGTCCAAGGTCGTCTGCACGCCTCTGCCGGTGGTGGTTGGCAGGGGCTACATATGTGGGTGGAAGAACGAAGGCAATATAACAGGTGCCCTTCCATCCTCTCGGGAGCCAGGTGTAAGCCTTGGTGCCACACACGAAGTACATATTCGGAGAAGCAACAAAAGAAGGGGGTTCAGCTGAGTCCAATGTTCTGGTGACTCGGCAGGCGCTGTAACCCACCAGCTGCGTTCCCTGGCCTTCTAGGCACACGAGGCCAGTGACATTGATCACGGACAGAGCCACAGTCAGGGTGGCGGTAGTTTGTTTCTGCAGATGAGAGAAGGTGGTTCTGGCTGGATTGTGGAGCACCTGTACTTCGACTCGTTCTTTGGCTGGAATGTCTTTGATGAAGGTGGTGCCTGCGAGCGCAGGACACAGGGCAGCTGGAGTCTTTCCTGTTTTGTTCAGCCAGAACCCAGAGTAGAAGTGTGACACTGTCCGGCTGGAGGTGGCATTGTCCCTGTGGCTCTCTTGCATGAGGATCAACCAGGCGAGGCAAGAGCCGTGAACTGAGAAGGGTGAAGGGATGAAGGGGATGGAGTGTCCAGTGGCATGCGGGAGCAACCCGCAGATCCAACAGTTCGTAGCATTTGCAGCAAGGTTATGTTGGTGCAACAGTTGCACGAAGGAATTGTTCCAGAATTCCCTGCGCCTTTCTCGGAGCTGAGGCGACAGAGAGATTAGGTGATGCTCTTTCAGGGGTGTTGGCTGTGCAGTAGGTAGCAATGTCTCATGAGCCGGTGTGCTCTCCTCCAGAATCCAGAAGGAGGTCATGAGGAGGAGGCAGAAGAGGAAGGCAATGAAGAGTGCAATTGTCTTTGATTTGTGCAGGTTGTCAGTCTTTGGATTTCTATACTGGGTATTTCCCGTTGCTTCCATCATCTTCTTATCTGGCGCTTCCATCATCTTCTTATTTGGCGCTTCCATCACCTTCAAGGGGCTCGGTAGTGGGCAGAACCACAGACTTCGTTTAGCTTCTCTTCCGGCAACCCTTGATTGTCTGTAGGTCACCGTTCTGAGATTTTAACTTAGTCCGTGGCCTACTTAGCCGAGACTCCCTCCTTTCGACGCAGGAAATACCCTTCTCTGGATGGCACAGTAGGATCAGAGAATTTTGCAAGTTCGAGTGCCTCAGTATCTGGATAACAGTCCAATATCGGTCGGTCTTTGCTCAGGAGCTCTTCTTGGGTGCTGACGTTTTCTGTCGTGGCCAGGTTTGCAGAGACCTTCCGGCAATGATGCACGTGCAGCCAGTGCTTCTTCCCCTCCACTCGGAGTGCCGTTCGGGTGGTGATCAGCACTTGCCAGGGGCCCGTCCACCGAGGTTCCAGACTCTTGGTTCGCTGGAAATTTCGTATCAATACGAAATCTCCCGGTTGGATGTCGTGACCGGGGCCCCTGGAAGCATCGGGGATGGCCTGCTGCACCTGTTGATGAATGACAGACAACGTTTTAGTTAACTTGCACAAATAATCAGATAGTAGGACGTCTGGGACGTCATGAATGGAGGTCGGTTTGGGAGCAGTCCAGAGATTCATTGGCCGCCCGAACACGACCTCGTAGGGGGTCAAATGGTGCTTGGTGGGAGTGGAGCGCATTGATAACAAAGCCAGTGGGAGGGCATCCGGCCAGTTAAGTCCAGTGGTGGCCACTATTTTTGCCAGTTTCAGCTTGAGTGTGGCATTGTGGCGTTCCACTAGACCAGCGGATTGGGGGTGGAAGACCGCATGGAATCGTTGCTTCACCCCCAACCCCTTCAGGATTAGTTGGATAACCTCAGCTATGAAGTGGGGGCCATTGTCGCTCCATAAAATTCGGCAAAGGCCATAGCGAGGGAAGAATTCCTTCAGTAGTACTTTGGCAGTAGTCATGGCAGTGTTGTCACGGGTTGGATAGGCTTCTACCCATTTGCTGAAGGCACATACGATGACTAGTACATACTTCAGGTTTTGGCATCTCTCTAGTTGGATATAATCCATCTGAAGGACCTCAAAGGGGTGATTGGGGGTCCCAAACCCTCCCCGGGGCACTACAGCTCCTTTCCCGGGGTTGTGTTGCAGACAGATAAGGCATTGTCGAACTAGGCGTCTGGCTGAATCAGGGATTTTGTCGTTATGCCAGACTTTGGAAATGAGTTCAATCATGGGTGCAGATCCTATGTGTGCGGGGGAGTGAGCCATGGTCAGTATGGGAATCAGATATGAGTCGGGCAGCATCCATTTGCTTGCATCCTTCGTTCGCCAACAGCCTTACTCATCCTTCAAACCCACCCCTGCCCACTTAGTCAGCTCGTGAGGGGTGCTGGCCGATTGAATGTCCCTGATCATTATCCTTGTGTCACTCCATGTTTCTGCTTGTGACCTGGTCACGTACATGTGTGTCGCTGTCCTATTCTCGGCTGTGGTTCGTGCAGTGATGTCGGCCAGTGCATTCCCTTGTCCAACTAAGTCTGTCACCTTTTTGTGTGCCTGACATTTAATCACCGCTAATCGTTTGGGGAGGAGAACTGCTTCAATCAGAGCGGAGACTAGATCCCCGTGGAGGATCGGGGTGCCGTGGGACGTCAGGAATCCCCTCTCTCTCCACAGGAGCCCAAAATGGTGGACCACTCCGAAGGCATACTGGCTGTCCGTATATACATTCGTGGTGGTCCCTGCGGCTATGGTGCATGCTCGGGTGAGGGCTATCAGCTCTGCTGCTTGGGCAGATCGTTGTGTGATGCAAGCTGTCTCAACTACTGTTCGGGCTGTCGTTACTGCATAGGCAGCTGAGGTGGTGCCATCTGGGAGTTTGATGCAAGAGCCGTCTACCCATAGCTCTCCATCGGGGTCAGGGAAAGCAGTGTCTCGGAGGTCAACCCTACTCCTAGTTTGTTCGTCCGTGAGGGTCACACAGTCGTGGATGGGGGGAATGCCGGGGTCATTTTCAGGCAGGGGTAACAATGTGGCAGGATTCAAAGTCGTGCATCTCTTTAGCGTGATGTGGGGTGCAAGTAGCGTCAGTTCATACCCTGTCAGCCGGGCGCTAGTCAGGTGCTGGGTTTTGGTCTGGTTCAAGAGGGTGTCAACTGCATGGGGTACTAGCACTGTGAGAGTGTTGGAAAGTACAATTCCCTCGCTCTGACGGATAGAGACAGCAGCGGCGGCTACTGTTCGAAGGCAGGCAGGCAAAGCTCTGGCTACAGGATCAAGAGTGGCGGAGAAGTAGGCACAAGGGCGCTGCTTAGGACCAATTGATTGCGTTAGGACAGACAATGCGCATCCCTCCCTTTCATGGGTGAAGAGGGAGAAGGGTTTGGAGTAATCCGGAGTTCCTAGGACAGGCGCTGAACAGAGTGCATCCCGTAATTCCTTAAAGGAGGCTTGACACTCAGCGGTCCAAGGAAGCGGGGAGGGGGCATCTTTGGTCAGTAGGGCAAGTAATGGTTTCACAATGAGGCTGTAATTAGGCAACCACTGTCTGCAAAAAGATGTTAGGCCAACCAAAGAGCGGACCTGCTTTTGTGTTTTCGGGATGGGGGTATCTAGGATGGTTTGGATTCGGTCGGGTGTAAGTTTCCTCCCTTCTTTGGACAGAAGATGGCCTAGGTAAGTCACCTGTGGCTGACAGAACTGTAACTTCTTTTTGGAGACTTTATGGCCATTTTCTGCAAGAAAGTGTAGGAGTTGAACGGTGTCTGTCTTTGCAAGGGGGGTGGTGTCGGCCGCCAAAAGGATATCATCGACATATTGGATCAACACCACTCCCTCTGGAAGCTGGAAGGCATCCAGCTGTCTTTTGAGGGCCTGGCTGTAAATGCTGGGACTTTCAGTGTACCCCTGGGGAGCTCTACAGAATCGGTACGAGCGGGATTTTAGAGTGAAGCCGAAGAGGTAACGGCTGTCTGGATGGATGGGGATAGAGAAAAACGCGTTCTTAAGGTCGATAACAGTAAAGGTGGTGGCAGTGGACGGGATGAGGGTCAGAATGGTGGTGATATCAGATACCACAGGATATTGGGGTACAACCACTTTGTTAATCTCTCGCAAGTCGATGATGAAGCGGTACGCTTTCTCATCTCCTTCACCTTGCTTCTTAACAATAGGTAGGATTGGGCTGTTGCAGACGTTGCTAACCACCTCTTCAACCACTCCTGCGTCTACCAGAGACTGAATGATCGCTACCAGTGCCTTCTCACCCTCTGGCGATATCCGATACTGCGGGAGTTTCGGGAGCATAGCGTCCTGTCGTACAGTTATGTGAATAGGATCAATCATCATTCGCCCCACATCAGAGTCATTTTTGGCCCACAGGTACGAAGGTAGGGTGTCAAGCAGGGATAGGTCAGCGTCAGTTATAGAGCACATGTGTCGTGGGGGACGGGATCTGGGCATGTCTGGGTTGTCGTACAGGATGACTCGTATTCCATCTGGGGAACACCTAATGGTAGCTCGAAAATGCTTCAGTAAGTCAATGCCCATAATGGCGTCAGGGGAGTTGGAGGAGAGGAGAAATGTCGCGTCAGTAGTGTTGTTTTCTAGGTCAAAGGTAATAGGTACGGACAGGGGGTTAGTGGAGGGCGTCCCATCGAAACCTATCGACGTTATGTGTGAGCCAGACAAGGGTGCCCTTGGAATCAGTCGTTTTGATAACACACTACGTGTCGCCCCAGTGTCTACCAAGAATGGAGACTCTGTACCCAAGACCTTAGCGGTGACATAAGGACCTTGCTGGTCAACACAGAGCTCGACTGGATCCCTCCCTTGCCCCTGGCAGTCCTATGCAAAGTCGGGGGCATGTTCACCTTCAGATAGCTGATATTGGTTCTGTCGGGGACGGTCAAATGTGTTCAGTCTTCCTGATCTGTCATTATTGGTGTCGTTGGGGCTCCCTCGTCCCTGTATTCTATTCCTCGGACCACCCGCCACATCCCTGGACTCCCTATTTCTGTTCATTTCTATCAGAACTGGACACTGAAATTTCCAATGACCGAGCCCTTTGCAGAAGGCGCATTGGTCATTGCTAACGTCTCTACGTCCAGTGTGGGGTGCTGGGGTGTGATCTTTAGGAGGTAGATCTCTGGGGGTGGTTGATTGGTAGTTCCCCCTTTGGTGTTCCCGTCCTAGCGCTATACCCTGTATCTGGGCTATCATTACCCTTTCCTTCAAATCTTTCTTCTTTTTCTCGGACGCCCTATCATTCTCATTCTTTTGGTGCTCGTAATACTGAGCCATCTGAAGGATAGCTGCGGGTTTGGAGGCCCCCCAACTACTCTCACTCGTCTGTAGTTTTTGGGAGACCTCCTGTGTTAGTCCCTTTACGTAATTTTGCACAAACAGGTGCTGTCCGGTTGCGGTGGTCATATCTTGGCCACTGTAGTCGGAGAACACGGTCTCGAATCGGGAGAAGTATTCTGACACATCCTCCTGGGGTTTCTGTCGACAGGCCGTGACTATCGACCAGTCTACTTTTCTTTCCGGGACCAGGGTTTTTAACTTCTGGACTAGTTTGTCTGGGAGTTCCAGTATGTCCTTCACTGGTTTACTCCCCGGCTCTCGCTGTCTATCTAGTTTACCGAGTTGGTCCCAGGTATGTCCAAACAGATCCGTGTGGTCGACCTTCCGGATTTGCTTCCACACATCAGCTGGCAGGCATAACCCAAAGAACAAGTCAATATCTGCTAAAGTCATTATTGTCGAACCCAAGGCTGTGCCTAATTCGGTATAAAATGCTGTCGAGTTCTTTCTTAAGTCGGGCAAGGTTTGCTTAAAGGTTAGGATGTCTTGTCGGTCCCATGGTTGGTAAACCCAATTGTACACAACCCTCCCCTTTGCATTTTCACTATTAACATCATCGCTCGTTCCCTGGCCCCGTGGCGGGATCCAGTAAGGAGCCGCTTCTCTGATAGGCATCATAGTATTGGCTACCTCTGCCGAGGTTGTTTCAGGGACCGTAACCTTGGTTTCTGGTTTCTGTTCCGCGAGGTGGCGGAAGACCTCAAGCATTTGCATGAAGAGCTCCGTCGCCTCACGTTCAGTCCCATCTCCAACATCAATCTTTCTATACAGTGTTGTGAGTTTAGCGGGACCCTTACTCTGATACCTATCTTCATACGCGTTCAGGGTGTGGTAGCTGAACCGCAAAATGAAATGCCGTCTATGGCTGTCGGCATGTGAATTATATACGCTCATTGTGTATTCTTCGCTCTCCCTTCGTTCTACCTATGTCTTTGCTATTTCGTTGATCCCATCCCGCTCATCTTTGCTTAACCTACTTAACCTAGCGGATGATTGTTTGCTAGCCTCGGGGTCGTCTAACGAAGTTGTTAATGTGGCTGGTGCGGAGGCCGTGAGGGCCGGTGCACTAGCACTAGGGCCACTTTCACTCACACTCGGGGCTTGCAAGTTTTGTTGGCTGGGAGCATATGGAGGGGGCATGTAGATGATCGGTGGACCTAGCAATAGCTCATTGTTTGCCCGTTGTTTGGAGGGTAGTTCAGGGTAGAGCGCAGAGGGGGTCCTAACAGGACATTGGCCTGTTGACCCTGATTCTTGGTTTTGTGTAGCTTCTTTTCTTTCTTTTATTTCTTCTTCTAGTTGCTTTGCGGCCAGATGGGCTGCCTTTCGTAATTCTTTCCCTATTTTTGCTTCTTCTCTTTTCTTTCGTTGTTCCGTTTCTTTGCGCCACATGCCGATACTGTCGAGCATAGTGGGCGTGGTCTTATTCTTCTGGAGCGCTATTTCTAATGTTTTTATTTTATTTTCACTAAAGGAACCTATCAGTGGCCACTGACTTTCAGGGTTCTTTTTCGTATATTTATGCCATAGTCTAGTGTAAGCTATAGCGACTAGTCCATACTTAGTGAACATGTCCTTATTAGGGGTGCCCTCCAGTGGAGCTGGATGGTTCATCTCTAATAAGCGGTCCGGGCTAAACAGGCTACCAACCAGTGGGGAGAAGATAGGCATGACGGTTTACACCGGGGACAAAAGTCTGCACTACCTATCTTATCACGGCGGGCAAAGACTAGACAGAATATTTCTATTCTCCGTTGTTTGCCGGCGGTGAATACCTCAAACGAACCAATACCGAATAATCGGTCAATCAAAACAATTCAGTGGGGAGAATAAGTGGGCACGAAAAGTTATCGTTACCTACTCTTTCTCTACCTGCAAAGAGAGACCTTGTTCTTCCCTGTTTGCAGAAAAAGAATCTCCAGACAATAATCCACGAACGATAGTTCGGGAAACAGTGGGGGAGGAAGATAGGCACGACGGATTACAATAGGGACAAAAGTCCGCGTTACCTATCCTTCACTGTTTGCAAAGAGAGAGCCTGTTTGTTTTTCCCCGTTTGCAGACAGCGAATCTCCAGAGGTTTCAACAAAGCGTAATACTAGTATTATCCAAACAAACAATTTTCCTCAATTCGTCGTGTTTACACGACCTTACCCGGACCGCATGGACGGTTTCCTGTCCTCTGGATCCAGCGCCCGATCGTCCTCTCTCCTTCGTGATGTTCGCGGCACTCCTGATGGTTCCCAGTCAGGACCGTAGATCACTCGAGAGAGGTCTGTTCAGAACTAGTGAAGGTCGGATGATCGGCTGTCAGACGAGGGTCTATCGGACATGAGCTCTTCCCGATCGTTGCAGTCGTTCACTCTGTCATCGGGACCTCTCCCACTGGATCCACGTGTCGCTGATGGGCCCCACGCTTTGGGACGCCAATTGTAGAAAAAGGTAGGGCTAGGACCTTTCTCAAGTTTTGCCCGGCGCTAACCGCCCTTGTACCATTCAAATTTACCAAGCAATGAGGCAGGCGCCGGAGACCAGAAGGCAGGAAACAGAAGTTTATTCCGACGGAGCAGAACACATCAGATCAGACAACAAGGTATCGTCTCGAGGTGCTCTAATAGCCTCTCGGAGGCCTGGCCTCTTATACACTGGTTTATGGCATGTGACCTTCCTTTATTACAATCACAACTGTGTAAGGCAAGGAAAAAGTCATCCCCGCAATCCTCGTGTTAATCCCACCCCCATATACCTTCACAATGGAGGTCCTCAACCTGCTGATAAGAGAGAGAGTCATCACACAGCTGAGTGTTTCGTCGAGTCTTAGGATGTGTGCGCCTGATCACGTCACAGGGGGTGGGGGGAGGCCTGGATCAATAGAGGGTCCTTTGAAGGAGAGCGACCTCATACAATAAGGGCAGTAAATGATATCTTCTCGGCTTAGGTAATGGCCTCGGACCTGTGTGGACAGTCGGACACGGGGTGAGGGGCCATCAATGGAGTGGTATTCATGCTGCTTGGACAATCCAGCGCAGGGGGGAGGTTGTTCAACAGAGGGGCATTCATGGGAGGGGAGGAGGTGTTGGTCAGGCGCTGGCATGACTTCCAAGGACAGGGTCATGCAGATGGGTCATGCTCGTAAGGAGGAGGGAGGTGGAGCCAGGGTGCGCGGAGGATGCTTGCTGGGTCAGAGGGGCGCGCTGGCGATCGGTCGTGGACAGGGAGACCATGATATCTAAAATGGCTGCCGTGCGCGTAGTGCATAGGTGACAAGCTGGCGCAGATGATGTTCAGATCGCAAACTAAAATTCCACACGCCATATACCTTGGAGCACCGGAAGCCACTTTCCAAATACTGCAAAAGACCCAGAACGCCGCAGCTCGCCTACTCACGAACACCCCAGCAAGAACTTCAGCCAAACCAGCTCTGAAGAAACTTCCTTGGCTCCCCGTGAGGGAAAGAGTCGCTTTCAAGGCCCTGTGCCTAGCCCACAAGGTTCTGCACAACGCCGGCCCCCCCATTCTGAAAAATTGGATCACTCCATACAAACCGACGAGAGCGCTCCGATCAGAACTGGGAAACCTTATCATTGTCCCTAGGGTGAAGAAGGCCCGCATAGGCGGCCGCCGCTTCTCAGTCAACACAGCCAAAAAATGGAATGCGCTCCCCCCGAATCTCAGAGCTGAACCAAACCTCCTACGATTCAGGAAATCCCTCAAAACCCTCCTTTTCCCCTGATACTTCTGTAGCTTCTCCCTGCCCCTTCCTTTAGGAGTCCGAGGTTTCAGCGCTGGGATACTCGAGGGTGACTACGCGCTCTATAAGAACCTAAAATAATAAATAAATAAATAATAATAAGGTGTCCCTCATGGAGTGTGTCCAGTAACCGGTCTACGAGGTCGGCGGGTGGTATCACTCTCTCGCCCCTGTGTACAAACACCCCCTTGTCTCCTATCAATAGTTCCTCTCTAACCTCATAGTAGGGTCTGAGTTCCCTTACCAGCGCTTTCTTCTCGGGCCATCCTTGCGTCACAAACTTCTTTACTTCCTTCAACACTGCGTCCTCGTTATATGCCCTTTACCATTCTGTGAGGCTGATAGAAACCTCCTGGTCCTCTGTGAGTGCCACCCATTCCTCTGTTCCTGCCGTGTTCTCACTACTGGATTCCATCGCAGCAGCTCTGCTTAGGTAGTCTGCTACACGATTCCTGTTCCCTGGCACATGCTCCACGTCGTACCGGAACTCTAGTAGCTTCAACGACATCTTTGATATTCTTGGCGTGCCCAATTGACGTCAGCACCTTGAGCAGGGGTTTGTGGTCTATTCTCAATAGGAACCGTGTGCCCCACCGAAATTGTCTGAACCTCGCAGTGGCCCACACTACTGCCAGCATCTCCTTCTCTATTACGCTGTATCTTTTCTCAGTGTCCGACAGCGTGCGCGAGGCAAAGCTTATAGTTTCCATCTGTCCTTGCCCTCTGTCCTGCATCAGGACTGCTCCCAAGCCTTTGTCGCTGGCATCCGTGGTTAGGACCGTTTTGCCTTGGGGATCATACCCCTGAAGGGGAATGGCTTCTGTGATCACTTTCTTGACATCATCAAACTCACTCTGTGTCCCTGCTGACCATCGGAACTCAGTGTTTCCCTTCGTAAGTTGCCTCATGTGATGGGTCCTGGAGGCAAAATGTTGCACAAATTTTCCGTAGTACTCGGCCATGCTGAGAAATGATCTTACTTCCTCTTTGCTGATTGGAGGAGGTGCTTCACGAATCGCCTTGACGTTTTCCGTCTTGGGGGGTCACTCCTTCCACGCCTATTTCATGTCCCAGATATGTCACTGACGACATTCCGATGCGGCACTTTGACCATTCCGCTGTGAGACCTTTCCCCTCCAAAATCCGCAGCACCTTTCCCAGCTTTGTGTCATGATCCAGTTTGTCTCGGCCCATTATCAAGATGTCGTCTTGAAAGTACTGGACGCCTGTGCTGTTATGGAACAGCTGGTGCATCCATTTTTGGAACACTGCCGCTGCAGACGCCAGTCCAAATGGCATGCGGAGAAACTGGTAACACCCGAACGGGGTGATAAACGACGTGAGATGGCGGCTCTCTGAATGCAGGGCAATTTGGTGGTAGGCGGAGGTCAGGTCGATGGTGGAATACCATTTGATGCCTCGGGTGCTGGCCAGCATCTCTTCTATTCTTGGCAGGGGAAATCTTTCTACAACAATATTCTTGTTCAGCTCCCTGAGGTCCACGCACAGCCGGACCTTCCCGTTGGGCTTCTTGACCACCACCAGTGGCGATAGCCATTCTGCACATGTGATGGGTTGAATGATCCCTTTCTTCTCCAGCTCTTGGAGCTCCTCTCGCACAGCCTCACGTACTGCGATGGGGATATTTCTGACTCGGTGGGCCACAGGTACTGCCTTGTCCTTCAGGATGATACTATGTGCAAACTTCTCAAGCTTCCCCACCGTGCCTCCGAACACCTTGGGGAATGTCTTCCTCCATCTGTCTTGGTCAGGCCACTCTTCATGTTCAGTTAATAAGATCTGCTCCACACCCCCGGGATCCAACTTGATGCCCAGGTCACCCTGGTCCAGCCACCCCAACACGGATGGTCCCTTTTCCGCTATCTAGAGCTTGCAGCAGGCCGATTGGCCTCGGAATTCGAACTTCAGTGGCCGGAATCCCGCCATTGGTATGCGGTCCCCGTTGTATGTGACTGGGCGGATATCTGGTCTCTCCAGTTCGGGGCCTAGTCGTGTTACAAACTTCTCCTCCCACACAGCCCTCTGGACGATGGTATACGGTGAACCGGTGTCCGCTATTACGCTAATCGTGACTCCTCCTATGGTCATCTCCAACACTGGCTTCATAGATCTTTTTCCATCCACACTCATGACTTGTACATCCGCTCCCAGTACCTGATCGTATATGCCCAGCACTGTGGCTACTTCCTCCTCCGGTGTATCTTCCTGCGTGTCGCTATCCTGGCTGATGAGTCTCACCGTGTTCTTGGAGGCTTTCTTTCTGCACACCTTCTCGAAGTGTCCAATTATGCAACAGTACATGCATTTGGCCCGGAACGCCGGACATTTCCTATCATGCGCCTCATGCGTCCAGTTTCCGCACCTGTAGCATGGTTTACGGTTGGTGCCCGCGTGCCTTCCTGGAGGCCCGCCATTACTGCTCCACTTGGCGCCATTCTTTTCCATTGACTTTTTTGTTGAGTGGTCCTTACTGGTCACGTCTTCATCAATCTTGTTCACCATAGTGCTGGTCGCCGTCTCCTTCTTAGTTGCATCCGCACATCTCCTCGCCAGCTCTGCTCTTTTGACGATGACCATTACATCCTTCAGGATGGTTTCTCCACTGGCCCACAACTTGTCTTGCACGGAAGTGCACGTGGTGTGCATTATCACTTGGTCCTTTATGAACTCCTCCTCCCAGTTGTCGTACTTGCATGTGGACGCCAGCCGTTTTAGCGCCGCCACGTACTCCTCTACCGTCTCTCCTGGCCGCTGTTTCCTTTGTTGAAAATTGAACCTGTCCACGGACACACACACCGCCGGTCTAAAGTGTTCATTCAGGTCCTCGATTGCGTGGGCGTATACATCATCGTCCGTGCTGTTCCTTTGCTTCGGCTCCAGGCTTTTGTACACTCTCAAACCTTCCGGGCCTAGGTTCAACAGCAGGATGCGTTTTTTCCTTGATGGTTTGAACGTCTCTTCGCTCTCGTCCTCTAGCACGCCAATGAAGTTATCGATGTACTCTCTCCAATCGTCCCACTTCATTAGTGGCTCTCCTGGCCTGGGCAGGAATTGCACCGGCGCTGTCGCATATCCAGTTTGGATGCTCATCTTTTCACTCTTGATCGCGGGATGGTAGCTTGTTTGGCCCTTGGGGCTTCCTGGGGCACTATCTCGTTCTGCTTTGTACGCGTGGTTCTGGGGACCACCTGTATCAGCCCCCTCGCTCTTTACCAAGGTATCCAGCTCGTTCCTTGGCTGGTGGACGATACCACGTGGCTCGCTGCTCCACGTGTCTTCCTCGCTTCCCACTGTTCTGGACTCTGGAGGAGCTTAAAGTTGTTCGGCCCTGCCGCGCTCTTCAGGGTGGTTGCTTGGTTGTCGTCGGTTCACTGCGGGGTAGGGATAGTCGATCCCACCCTCGTCGCCATTGTAATGTCGGTGTTTACCCAGCAATGATGACGCTGCAATCAGGTAGTGTTTAACCGTCTTTATTAAAACACGTCTACCTCTGAAAAGCGCCGCGCCTCAACTGCCGCTTAACGGTCTTACGCGCCAAACCACTTACGCAGCCGCGTAACCCTGCGCGGGCGCGGCACGTCACGTAACCTACGTGATGTGCATACACTAGTGCGCGCTACTACACAGGAATATTCTGGATATTTTGAAAACGAACATAAGCACAACCAATGTTCAACACAAAGGCACACAGCCATGCCATAATTGTAAAAATTGCAATGCCATTATTAAAGGGACTAAAATTAGTCATCCACGCAGCGGGCGACCTATTGAGCTGAAAGTCACGGCCACGTGTGACTCTATGAACTCAGTGTATATGCTGGAATGCCCCTGTGGCTTAATTTATGTGGGTAAGACAATCAGAAAGATAAAAACTAGGTTGTATGAACACAAAAGTAGTATCAGAAGACACAATGAGAAATCTTCAGTTGCTATGCATTTCAAAGAACACCGACATAATGTGGCACAGTTGCAATTTCTAATACTTGAACTAATTGAAAATGTTGAACATTTTGACATGATTTGCAAACTTTTGCAAAAAGAAAATGAATGGATTTTCAAATTGGATGCTCTGAAGCCCCATGGGCTTAATGACCGCACGGAATTCTCATGCTATTTGTGATAACTGGATTAGAATAATTCATCAGCAGTGATTATATTTAAATGTTATGATTGATAACCCTATTATCATGTTATTTTTTGTGCGTGGTTATATTGATAGACATGCATTGAACGCTCATGCTAGATTACAGTTAAGTGTTATCGCGTATATTTGCTCACTTAATGACTGCCAATAAGTATGGGTTTGAATGAACTGGATATGTTGAAAACTTTATTTCAAAATGGCCGCTCCATTGTCTCATTTTCTAAAGTACACAATTGCAGGGAATCGTTTGTTTCCATGCGCGCACAGCGAGGGGAGTTGATTAGCACTCCCGTGAACAGCAGGGTTTGCCTGCGAGTAAGCGGCAGCATAGAGGCTACGGAAGTAAGAGGCTGTGATTTTTGACCCACTGTGTAACTAACGAGCATCAAGATTGTTTTTGAGCTGCACACCGTGGTTTTGAACAGCAAGCACATAGCGTAACGCTTGAGTAATAAAGGCGCGTAACGGCTCACGATTAAACAGGTGAATGCAGCGCGAGGAAGATGCGCTTTATACGAGGTATATGAGTTAATTTGTAGATAGCATGCTTGTCAATGAGATCATAAGCGTTTCATGAGACACAGTATAACCCACGAGTATGCACTTTATTTTCAATGCAAATGAGCAGCATGTATTATTTTCGCCACCTGATGAATTAAGTTTATAGATGGTTTGAGGGAGTGATAATTAAACGACAGCAGATTTGATGGTTGTTTTGGACGAACTTAAAGATTGTATATGTCTTATCACGATATCTTGTCAGAATGAATGTGGTCCTTCATTGATTTTTATCATGTTGCAGATTCCCCTGATGAATTGCCTGAGGGGCACGAAATGCAATGGGACCTAGTAAGAAACACAATGAATGTTACAGAAGAATGATGATTTATTTCAAAAAAGTGTTTTGCAAAATAAAAACACATTGGAACAATTTATGTGAGAACCAAGTTATTTGTTCTTGAGGACCAAAGATATTTTCAATGGATTAATGTCGCAGTGGCGATTTCAAACAATAGTTGCGCCCAGGGGGTCGCCCCTTAATGTTAAGGGACGCATTGGTGGTTGTTTGCTTTGACACCTCAAGGAGGACGAGGTGATACCCCAGTGGCACGCTTCATTTTGAGTTACTATTAAGGATAACCACACTTGTGCACAGTCAAAACCTTGTTTCAGAGTTTGATGTGTGGTTGTCCCTGTCTGGAGTGTGGTATCCCTGTCTGGCGTGTGGGTGTCCCTGTCTGGCGTGTGGTGTCCCTGTCTGGTGTGTGGTTGTCCCTGTCTAGCATGTGGTTGTCCCTGTCTGGTATGTGGCTGTCCCTGTCTGGTATGTGGCTGTCCCTGTCTGGTGTGTGGCTGTCCCTGTCTGGTGTGTGGCTGTCCCCGTCTGGTGTGTGGTTGTCCCCGTCTGGTATGTGGTTGCCCCCGTCTGGTGTATGGTTGCCCCCGTCTGGTGTATGGTTGCCCCCGTCTGGTGTATGGTTGCCCCCGTCTGGTGTATGGTTGCCCCTGTCTGGTGTGTGGTTGCCCCTGTCTGGTGTGTGGTTGCCCCTGTCTGGTGTGTGGTTGCCCCTGTCTGGTGTTTGGTTGTCCCTGTCTGGTATGTGTGGCTGTCCCTGTTTAGTTTGTGGTTGTCCCTGTCTGGTATGTGGCTGCCCCTGTCTGGTGTCTGGTTGTCCCTGTCTGGTGTCTGGTTGTCCCTGTCTGGTGTCTGGTTGTCCCTGTCTGTTGTGAGGTTGTCCCTGTCTGGAGTACGGTTGTCCCTGTCTGGAGTACGGTTGTCCCTGTCTGGCGTGTGGTGGTCCCTGTCTGGTGTGTGGCTGTCCCTGTCTGGTATAGTGTTGTCCCTGTCTGGTGTGTGGTTGACCCTGTCTGGTATGTGGTTGTCCCTGTCTGGTATGTGGCTGTAGTGTAGTTCCTATTATCTCCATAGGCATCTGCGCATTGGAATAATATCAACAACAAAAGACCAGTAACTGAGGTTACAAATTAGACTTAAGGGTTTGCCAGCTAGCTCAGAGGTCACTAGAAACTTTCTCGAATGTAGGATAAGGTATTATAGTGCCTACTTAGACAAGAAGAGATTTAGCTTCTGACAACCATAAAACATGACAACTTTGTATCTCCATGAGTTAGGAGTAAATCTCCAGAGTCGTGAAAAACAATAGAAACGGTTTTACTCACTCAATCATGCATTCTTAGTTTCACTCGAAAGTGTAGAGAAAGAGAGACGGGATACTTATAATAAAATATAGTGCATACAGTAAAAAGAGTATTATAAAGTACTACTGTAAAAGCATGTTATCGTTTCTTAGCCATAACACGCATCTAAAACCTATCCTAAAATCTATACAATAGAAAGCTAACTAAAATAGCTAAACTAACTCGACTGATGTAATCTACCTTATGCCTACCCCGTGTTCCTAACCTAAGTCGTGAACGGGAAAAGATAAGTGAGAACTTCAGTTAAGTTTAAATAATTTCTCTGCCAGATTTATTCTAAGACCAAGAATCATTCTCTGTGGCTAATAAGCTCCATAACTTTGTTTAGAATGTGAGAGGTCTGGAATCTCTTGAACTCGATATCCCGGCAGCCGGCTGTGGCAGGCAGGGAACACCGGAGCTGGATTTTCTCGGCTGGAGAAAAAGGCAGCTTCTCTGTCAGTGCGTCAGGAAGGTGGGTCGGCTCTATCAGGTCTCGCATCTGCTGTGCTTGTGACGAGGTCAGTCGATCAGCTCCAGAAAACCACCGCGTGTTTAACTGGACCAACCTGGCTGCTTTTATACTAGCTAGGTGACTGGTTTGACGCACAAGGTTGGACATATGGACGTCAATAGGTGCATGAAGTGCGCAATGCTGTCCAGGGGTTCGGGACAAATTAAACATGAAGTGCGTAATGTTCTCCAGGGCTTCAGGACAAATCAATACTGGAGGATTAGGAGTCTCCCCTGAGGCTACAGTATGTTCGTCATGTCCCAGAGCCGGTTTGTATTCTCTAGGGGCCATGTAGTCAGAGGATAACGTCATGTTATATCTGTGCTGACTCGGACTATATATGGTAGTGATTATTATGACCATATAAGGGAATTACTGGATTAGGACTGTATTTGGGCATGAATCTCTAAATCTAGATTTGGGGCCTAGATAAATACATAACACCCACTCCACGTGCAGATGTACAATCAGATAAGCCTAAACTAACCTACCTAAACATAGCTAAGCAATGTGTATACATCCCACCCTCAAAATACATTTTTGCACATTTCAGAGAATGGTATGTACAAGAAAAACAGGCCTAACTGTATGACTTTCATTTAAAAAGGCAAATTATAGTAAACTTGTGCATTGCATACTTATAAAACCTTATTGCATTCAATAACACATGAAATGTCTCTTAATACAGAAAAAAAGGTCGAGAGCATTTCATCACATATAAAACTGCCAGATTACATAAGTATCTAGAGGCAATCCCAATATTTCTATGAAACCGTCCCCAGACCTAGAAATCCAGTTCTATAAGAATGTTTTTACTTTGAGCAGAGTATCTAGAGCCGAAAACAAAATATTTTGGGAACGGGAAGAAGATAGTCTTTTCAAAGTAGCGGGAAAGTTATTCAAAAATGGCTTACTGTTTATAAAAATATGAAGGCCGAATTCAAAGCATTCATAGCATGGTATTCGTGCTTTCTGTTTCTCCTCATTTGTTGTCGTTCGAGGACATAATTTCTGATAAGTCTTGAAAGAATTTGTCTAATGAATCAGGCGAAAGTTCGGTCAAGTCATTATTATTCGAAAGGGTGCACACATGGAACGCCTCTCCGCCATAATAATCATGAACGGGCAAAGTGTGTGATTGTTGTACCTGCATGCCGCTTCCATCTCGTACTACACCGCTGATGTCAAACTGTGTAGTCTCAAGGAATGCCGTCATCAGAATCGGTAGCCTCTGGGGACAGAACACAGCATGAGTCGTTACTGATCCAAGCAGCGTATCTACATCCATCAGCACTGCTTCTGGAAGTGTAAGACAAACGTCCAACACGCATTCTTCTCCACATAGCAGGCATTTAAGAACAGGTAAGAAGCAAGCATCCCAAAGGGGTCTGAACGACAAGAACCAAGTTGTATTCAGCTCTCTTAACCTAGAAAATCCTAGGATTTGAGTTATCCGGTTCCTGCAGTGCAGAATCTGCAACGCTTGTTCCATGGTCAGATTTGTTCCGTCTGTGGTAGGACTTGCCATATCGTAGCAGGAGGAATAAAAATAGAATTCCAGCAACCAGACCCAATGTTAAAGGAATACCTCCGAACATTGAATGAACAAAATTTGGAAAGAGATTCAGGATGGCTTCAAATGGTGCCAATAGTCCTGAAAATACTGTCTTAAATACATGTATAATGCCGGTGGTATCAGACATGTTAAAAATTTGGCTGAGCGTTTCTACAAAATGCGTAGGGCAATTTGTAGATAAAAGGGCATGAATTTCAATAGAGGTCTGTGCGACCACCTGATCAAAAGTCTCTCTAGACGAGGTCAGAGGCACTGGCTTCTGTAGAAGGACATTCTTTATTCTGCTCAAAGTATCAATTCGAAGAGAAGAGATTTTTTCTGTAGGCCATAAGTTAACTCCCATGTCTTGTACCGCCGGTGGATACAATGCTTGTAAGCGACACTTGACCTTGCTCGACACGGTTACGAGATAACTTTTTCCTGGCAACATACCAACGCAGCTGTGATCAGAGACTATAATGGAGCTCCTGTTTGTAAGTTGGTAGAAAAAAGGATCCATTTTAAACACTGGAACCCCTTGTAGTGCACAGGACAGATTGTTGGCTAACCCATCACAGGCCTCGTGCAAGTTAATTTCTTGACAAAGTAAGATACCGCTTAGTGCGTTTTTACAATTCCTCCCACTAAGGAATACCTCCTTGCCACCCCAATTTACACATTTGTGAGTGTATGGCAGGCTCCAAGTGTTTTTTAAATATTTACTGCCTAACTTTTCATAGTGACCTACTGGAATGTGTTTTAAACAATATTGAAACTGAAATTTAGTAATTGGAATAGAAATGCTGCCATGGATGATCCATTCAGATACAGGTTTTTCAGGAACCGTCAATGGCAACTTCTCTAGCTTCTCAATGCCAAGAATTGTGTAATCTGCCCCTTTCTGTGCCAGAGATATCTGTCTATCTGTCAAATTGAAGATGGTAAATATTGACGTGGAATTAATCAGACGCCACGGCACATAGCCTAAACGTAGGTTTTGCAACGTCCAGCTTAGTTCAGAAATAGAACGCAATTGAGATTGCCCGTGTTGTAATATCAGCAAGTCTCGTTCTATGATGTCTATGGCAGATGACACAATGCTGCCCAAAGAGTATATTCTGGAGGACAGAGTCATTAACCCATTGTCTACTTCAGATAGTGTCTTTTCCAGATTAATACGGTCAATTTCCCATATTTTTTCAGCAGTTTCAATGTGTTCAACTTTCCAAGCCTCGTTCCAGGCTGCATAAATCGAGGTCGCTATAAATCTTTTTTGACGCCGTTTGCGGGGTCCCAATATGAAATCACGCAAATCAGCACCTTCATTTAGTAATGTTAAGTGTTGTTTAATTTCAGGCAGTGTAGATTTCCCAAGCCATTCAAGGCACAGCTTCCCTACACTGTATGTGGTTACTATTCCCGGGTGTTGTCTCTGGGAATACCTCAGGTCTGGCCTAATCTGTGTGGAACCTTCTGTTTTGTTCAGAAATCTATCCTGACAGATGTTAGTGTCTATTGGCCAAATCAACCTTTTTTTCCAATTAGGATCTGATCTGTTTTGATTCAAAACATAGTTAGCGTTTATCTCCTCATCACTAGTTTCGTTACATTCCAGGAATGGTTTTGGGATAGATGGTTTATCTAGATCTTTAATTTTTGCTAGGCCAAAACATGTTTGATGAATTGTTTCATTCAGGAAAATTATTTGTTCTGGGATTATGCAAGCTCTCATCAATGTTTCTGAACCCTGTATTTGCCAATCTCGCGTACCCCAAATACTTTTTGTTTCAATGTTTTTTTTCCAGAACTCAAAACCTAGTGATGACAATTTGTCATAGAATTCACTTGAATAGATCAATTTAGTATTTGTCAATAAATGCTTTGTACCAGTTCTGTTCACCATTTTAAAATAGAATGTCTCTGCATTGGTAACATTATAACCTGCGAAATATGAAAACTTTTCATAATAAGTTTTTGAGCTACCCTTTGGTGGTGTAGGACAGTGCTCCCATTGATGATATTTTAAAACATTTCTAGCATTAGCAGTTCTATGCAAATAATGATGAGCAAAATGACTGTAACAGTACATTTCTTCATAATTTGAAGAGTCCTGTAAGTAATCATGATTAGAAAACCTTGCAGACATTTCTAAATCTGACATCATGTTAGATACAGTCTCGAAGTCCCAATCATCAGTATATGATATTTATTGTTGCAAAGTCACTTAAGGAAACCTTTAGCTGATGTGGATACCGCAGCAACTCAACCGGGCCATAGATTTCATAGTCAGTTGTATCCCATGCTATTCCTCCTGCGATAGGCGTTGCTGTGAGTTTCACACTCGAAAGTTCTCTCTTTGTGATGTGGGAAGACTTGTGTGGTTTCAGAGTCACGTTGATGTTCTGACTTGCTGTGTCCTTTTAATGAAATTTCCATCTATTATTTTGCTCAAGCATAAAACTGATATGAACCAAAGCAAAAGAAAAAATGATCCCAGCAAAATCCAGAACTCTGTCCATGGTGAAATCAGGTACACTTCTCCAAGTTGTTGAAGCAAGGCATTTATTTTGGATGAACAAGTCTTTTTTCCAGTTTTTTCTACTGATTCACTTTGATCTTCAGAAAAGTCATCGAATTTTATGAAATAACCAGAGGCAGTTCTGCTTATTGTCCCAATTGCTTCAGGATTTGTCGAATGATAGACACTTGTTTCTGGTTCTTCATTTTCGGCTGAGATTTGTTGACAAATGTTTTTTAATTCTGTTTTCATATAATTTAGAATTGGAGTGTCTTTTTCTTTAATTTGGGTTTTGAGAGGCAACAGTTCCACAGCTTTAGAGCGTTGTTCATATTCTGCCTCTGTGATCTCATTGAACTTTGTTAGTGTCTTATTTTCTTCCTCTCTGTATGTAGCAAGATTATCAATTGTAGTGCTTCTTGGGACTCCAGTAGGTCTGCTACATATTATTGGCCACATTCTGTGGTTTTACCAGGTCGATGGATACAACCCTATTTGATTTTATACCAGCAAGAGGCGGTAGTACGACTGATCTTGTTCCACGAATTTCCAAGACAGGTACTGGTTGTCTGTAGGAAGGCCCAAATTCCTTCCTCACCGCTATTTTTTCTCTGACTAGATCCCCAACTTTTGGAATCCAGACAGGTCTTGCTGGGACTGGTGGTTTTTCTTCAGTGGCGTTTGGCTCGATCTTAGTGTTGCTCAGGATGTTTCTTTTTTTATTTAGGTCCTGTAAGATAGCCAAACGGTCTTTTACATCAAAAGTCTTTTGTTCTTCCACTGAAGTCTGACTATCGAGGTCACTCACGCACATTCTAGTACCAAACAACAGTTTATACGGAGTGATTCCCCACAGAGAATTTCTTGGCAGATTGTTAAGACTACGTTGGACACTTGTTAAATGTTTAACCCACCCAACAACAGTACCTAATACCTTCGCCGTTATGGATTTGCAATACGCCTAGGGTTTAACTTTTCACTACCAGGCTTCCCTCAGGAGAGTAGTGAAGAAGCGTACCACAATGCCATATCATGAACTGGCCTGGCCTTCTTGAAAGCTAACACAAGCTCTCAACAAAGTCTGGTCTGAGCACAGCACAACATTTGCGTATCTGCCTTTTAGACTCGCCTAATCCTTTATAACAGTCCTTGCGTCAGCCTAGTGAGGTGTAAACTTTTTACTAGTGTACCGTCCTAACTTTGACGGGATCTTTTCTTCCCTTTTTGTGTGAAAATTCTGAAGGTAGGAAACACGTTCGATGGGACATTTTTGTTGTTACCTGGTTTAGTGGTGTGGTCTGGGGAGGCTGTGCCTGATTGTTTGCAATGGAAGCAGTCATTTTTATATATATTTGCTTCAGCCCTCATTCTCGGCCACCAGTATCTTTCCTCTAATTCAGTTATGGTGTCACAGGTATTACGGTGACAAATGCCCCAACCTTCGTGTGCATCGTGTATCAGATTCACCCTCTGATCCCTGTGTGGCATCACTCGGTCACCCACTCCTGGGATTCGAGCGAAAGGGATCGAGTTTGCATCAATTATATATTGATTTTCTATTGGATAGTTTGACGGTAAAGCGGCTAGATTGTTTGTTAATGACACTCTAACGGCTAATAAAATTTCTCCGTCGATATGTTTACTGTTATGCACCATATTATTTCTGAAAGCTTGGTGATTGGTCGTCCTTGTGGCTGCTTTAGCCAATGAATTCCCTACAACGTGAACGCCATCACGCTGTTGGCTCAGTGCGTCAATCACGTGAGCCTATGGTAGCTGTCGTTTTAAGAGAACTACCTGTTCCCACAGTTTTTTGTGCGGTATTGTGCAACCTTTGCGATCTTTAAAATTCATCTCTGCCCAATCATCCAGATCTCTGTTATAAGACTTCGCACCGTAGTACGATTCGCACACTATAAGTGTGGGGAATTCTCGATCGGTACATTCTAGTGCCATCTTTAGCGAGTGGACTTCAGCTCGCTGAGCTGTCCCGTATTTGTGGATTTCATTTTTGGTGATTATCCATTGGAGCTTCCCATTGTGCCAGCTTTTCTTTGTTACACAACTGGTACCTCTACCTACACCTTTCATGAGTCCTTGTGGAAATACCTCTGAAACTGTGTAAATCCATTCTTTATACTGTTGTGGTGGGAGAGTTTCGGTCGGCATTTTGTATCTTTCTTCATATTCTAGATTATCTAGTATTTTTAATCCTTCGTCAAAGAAGTAGTCAACATTTTCTGTGGTCAGTGAATCAATTGATTCTAGCCAATCCTCTTCCAGGACTGCTGTGTACCATTTCACAGGTCTAGTTAATAATTCAAGCGACACCATGGATGAGAACAGTCTTATTCTGGTTCTCCCCATCAAATGTCTTTCACTGTCCACAGCCGTTCGAATAGCTCTTATGACTTTAATTCTTTTTGGAAATTTCATTTCTTTTTCAGTGTATTGGTGGGACCATCTCTCCATCATTAAATAATACATACATGAATCCATGTTTATTCAGAATGAGCTGGAATCTCCAATCATAGTCTGTGTTTCTTTTTTGTAGATACATTTCTGCTAACATGTCTGCATGCATCGATATCATTATTTCTGTATGGACACTAGTCCATAATTCTGGAACAAAACCTGTGAATTTTGTACTGCAAATGTTTTACAACAAGTGTTTAAATGTCTGTAATCTAAAACTAAACGATATGTATTGTCTGGTTTAGACACAGGAAACAAAGGATTGCTCATTGGTGAGGTGCATGTTTCAATCACCCCCTGGTATTCAAGTTGATCTAATATCTCCCTGACCTGTTTTTTAGCTTCCTGCTTGATTGGGTACTGCCTTTGGGCAGTTGGCTGAGTCTTCACCTCGATTTTATGTCGTGGGGAATCCTCATCCCAACCAACATGGTTTTTATACAAGGCTGGAGCTAAAGCTACAGCCCATTTCCTTGCATAAGTGTGTATTTTATGTTTTGGAACATTTTTAGAGAATGCTGGCTTAATAATAACTTTGCCTTGTGGGTACGCCCTCACAAATGTTGGTGGCCAATCCTGTTCTGCTAATAGGATGTCATACCCCTGGGACAGTTTTTCCCAAAAAAGTGACTTTATTTTCCTAGTTATCTCTCCCTCTATACGGATTGTAGTCTCATATATTTTATGGGGGACACTCACTCTTGTGTCAGCTGTTTCGACTTGAATGAACTTATTCGTGTCCACTGACGTCAGATGATTCATCACGCTCTTGCGAATGATGGTAATCTCTGCTGCGCTGTCTAGCATTGTCAGGGCCCATTCTCCGTTCTTGAGCTGAGTCCTCAGGATCTTCGGCATCTTTGATTTGTATGCTGGCTACCTTCTTTTTGTCGTATTTGACTTTTTTATTTTGTTGAGCTGGTTCCTTGTCTTTGGACTGGGTCTGCTCCCCTTTCTGCTCTGAGTTCTCGCTCCTTTCCGATTTCTTTATGGAATTCTGAAAAGATTCAGAGGAACGTGTATCATAAGTTTGATATCTATCAGGCTTTTTCAGATTATCTCTATTTCTAAGATTATATCTTTTATCAGAGGGTTCCCTCCTGGGGGACCTAGCTACCCTTTCAGGAGTCCTTTTCCTTCTTTTGGGTGATCTCCCTCTTGTTCTAATTTCTTTTTCCCTGGGTGTAATATTTTTATTACCTTCCCATTTATTTTTTGGAGAATTTGAAGTGTTTTTTACAAATGATTTTTCTGTGCTATCTGGTAGTTGAGGTTTTAGTGGTTTCCCACCTAAACTATCTCTACCCAGTTCTTCATAGCATTTTCCATTATTCTAGCTAGTTCCTGGGGCTGATCCTCCTGATCTATTTCTCTCAACCTATGGTGGATTGCTACAGATGCTGCTTCACCTCTTACATTAGCTAATAATATAGCTGATACCTGTTTAAAATCTTTCAGTAATTTCATACCTAAATTTAAGGCTGGTTCTGGGCCATATTCATTCTGAATTTGCTTCAGAATGTCTGGTATTACCGATATAGACGGAACACCATGTGTTTTTGTATAGATTGAAGCAAAGCCTATACCCCAAGTGTCGCAGTCCTCTACATGTGGTGCAATCCCCATTGGTAGACAGATGGTCAGAATCCTATGTTTTTCATGAGGCGTACTGTCAGGAAAAACTGCCTCTATCTGAGTGATTTGTTTGTGCTAGCCAAAATGGTATTTGTTCCCGTTTAGTGGGTAACTTTCCAATTACTGACTGAATTGTTTGTGGTGTGATTTTATTTGTAGTCCCCTGATAAGGGGTTTGTTGTGGGAGTCCTACTGTCGGTTGGACCGTTAGAGTCCTCATGACATATTGGACTAACTGTCTGTGAATTTTAACTAGTTCTTTTAGCTGGTTAATCACCTCCTCCTTAGACATTTTTCTTATGTCTGGATGGGGTGTGTAGCCGGCTAAAACTGGCCAAGTCGCTCCCGGTCTCCCTAATGGACCGAGCCTTGTTATGTGTTCACAGTGCTGTAGGGCGCCTTTAAACCAAAGCTCATGCTGTCGGTACATTAGTGGAATCTCGATTTCCTCATGGGGAACGTATTCCGTTGGTGTTTCACCTGGTTCATAGTAGTGAAACTCTTTTGTTATTGAATTTACTTCTGGGAATTTTATCCATGAATAGAACACCTCTGTCTGCCGATACTCGTGCGCCTCCACAACAAACACGATTGTTCCACCTCTTGGTGTTACACCGTTGTTTATTAATTTGTAAGTTAAATTTTTCCTGATATTTATAGGAATAAGTTTTGCATCCGCATTAGTTTGTAAGATGCTTTTATCAGCTTCTAATAGCTGTCTAGCAAGTTCTCTTGCATTTTTATTTTCGTCGTCCGACATTTTTTATTCAGAGTAGAATTCAAGGGAAACAGAGATTAGGTGCACAATATTGTGGAACACTGTATCCTTCAACGTTGAATAAACCAAGAGCATCCCTGTAGGAGTTTTTCGTCCTACTCGACTCTGGCGGATATTGCCCTCTTACCCTCTCCAGACGTCTATGGAGTATACTGAATAATATGAGGGGTTGAGTGAAAAAGCATGAGTGAGTAACCCTGTTTCTAGCGTTAGATTATCACCTTACCAAACGTTAGGGCGCCATGTAGTGTAGTTCCTATTATCTCTATAGGCATCTGCGCATTGGAATAACATCAACAACAAAAGACCAGTAACTGAGGTTACAAAGGGTCCCCTGCTGAAATATTAGACTTAAGGGTTTGCCAGCTAGCTCAGAGGTCACTAGAAACTTTCTCGAATGTAGGATAAGGTATTATAGTGCCTACTTAGACAAGAAGAGATTTAACTTCTGACAACCATAAAACATGACAACTTTGTATCTCCATGAGTTAGGAGTAAATCTCCAGAGTCGTGAAAAACAATAGAATCGGTTTTACTCACTTAAACATGCATTCTTAGTTTCACTCGAAAATGTAGAGAAAGAGAGACGGGCGTTTTCAATAAAAGGTGTTATTTATTGAACAGTCTGTTTTCTCACACAGGAGAAGTGAATTGCAATGATAGCAACACTTATAATAAAATATAGTGCATACAGTAAAAAGAGTATTATAAAGTTAATACCGCAAAAGCATGTTCTCGTTTCTTAGCCATAACACGCATCTAAAACATACCCTAAAATCTATACAATAGAAAGCTAGCTAAAAAGAGCTAAACTAACTCGACTGATGTAATCTAACTTATGCCTACCCCGTGTTCCTAACCTAAGTCTCGAACGGGAGAGGATAAGTAAGAACTTCAGTTAAGTTTAAATAATTTCTCTACCAGATTTATTCTAAGACCAAGAATCATTCTCTGTGGCTAATCAGCTCCATACCTTTGTTTAGAATGTTAGAGGTCTGGAATCTCTTGGACTCGATATCCCGGCAGCCGGCTGTGGCACGCAGGGAGCACCGGAGCTGGCTTTTCTCGGCTGGAGAAAACGGGCAGCTTCTCTTGTCAGTGCGTCAGGAAGGAGGGTCGGCTCTCGTCAGGTCTGGCATCTGCTGGGCTTGGGACGAGGTCAGTGGATCAGCTCCAGAAAACCACTGTGTTTTTGACTGGACCAACCTGGCTGCTTTTATACTAGCTAGGTGACTGGTTTGACGCACAAGATTGGACATATGGACGTCACTAGGTGCATGAAGTACGCACTGCTGTACAGGGGGTTTGGGACAAATCAATACTGAAGTGCGTAAGGCTCTCCAGGTGTTTGGACAAATTAAACATGAAGTGCGTAATGCTCTCCTTGGCTTTGGGACAAATCAATACTGGAGGATTAGGTGTTCTCCCCTGAGGCTTCAGTATGTTCGTCATGTCCCAGAGCCGGTTTGTATTCTCTAGGGTCCATGTAGTCATGTAGTAAGAGGATAACGTAATGTTATGTCTGTGGTGACTCGGACTATATATGGTAGGGATTATTATGACCATATAAGGGAATGACTGGTTTAGGACCATATTTGGGCATGAATCTCTAAATCTAGATTTGGGGCCTAGATAAATACATAACAAATTCAATAAGCAATTGTTCAACAAAAGTGTCAAAACGCCCTGTCGCTGGTGTCTCCGCCACGCCAATTATGCGTAGATTGTTGCGTCGGCTACGCACTTCCAAATCCTCATTTTTTATAGCCACATCTTTAAGAATTTTCTCCACACGTTCTAGCCTCTTAAGCGTTGTGGCCGCGCCATTCTCAACGTCCGACACCCTAGATTCCACTACATCCAGGCGTCTGTCATGGGTCTGCACCTTGGAGCCCATGTCCGTAAGTTTTTGTTCTAGCGTGTCAAAGCGCGTGTCTAGAGCCTTGAAGCCCGCTCGCATTTCACCCATCATGGTGGCAACCATAGTAGCGGCATCCCCCCCCTGCGGGGCGCCTGCCGCCCCAGCATTGGAACTAGGCAGAGGGTCCGTCACCAATAGCGAAGTTTTGTCGAAGCTCAGCTTCGTCTGGTTAGGATCTCTTTTCCCCACGGCCACAACCAAGGAAACCGGAATATTGTGAAAAGCGCGATAACCGCATATACCTCGTGTACGGCCGGGAACCAGGTGGAGCACGGTCAGGGTGCAATGCCAAACGTTTATGGGGAGCGTAGGACCAGCTTAGATCTAGCACGCAGGGTTGCACCAGGCCATGCAGTTCAGTGAAAGGGGAAGGAGCATTTCAGATCACGTGTCCATCCTTAGAATACCACTTGTGGTGTGCACCAGTAAGGGGCCTCATATGAAAGGGGCAGCATTCCGAGAGTCAAGTCGCCAGAAGGGAGTGCACCCCTTCAGCAATCCATGGCAGTGTCCAAATTGCGCTGCCCCAGAGCCTGTGCCATCACCATAGCCTGTATGTTTGCCAGCATTGCAGGAGCACATGGGGGAATGCTCAGTCTGTCCGTGTGTTGCTAGGGCGGGGCCGCCAGTGATACCAGGGAGGCCTCCCCAGAGCCCCAACCACCCTCGCCCACAGCCCCTCCCCCCCGCCCACAAGCCCCTCCCCCACCAAACAAGCACCCCCGCCCGCCGCGCCGGCCCTACCGCAAGCCTCCAAATCGAGGCCCCCGGCTCCAGGTCGCGCCTAGGCCCGAAACGCCCCGGCGACGCACAAGAGCCCGGAACCACAACCCAAAGGCCCACGGAGCCCCCACCGCGAGCGCGGGAGCCCGCAGGCAGAGCGTAGAGGGCCCGCAGGGTCAGCGGCGCGGCCCAGAGCGGCACTCACCCGATACCAGCTGCAGATAGGGAAAGATGGTGCCGAGGCCCGCCGGCCTCAGCTCCCCTCCGCCGATGCGTCCACACCAGCCTGTTCCCGCTTCTCAGAAGCCGCCAGGATGGTCAGGGCAGCTCCGTTTGTCAGATGTGTTGTCGATGTGGGGCCGAGGAGCGTTTTTCACATCATTTTCAGCCGCCTGCCTGAGCCCGGATGGAGGAGCTTCACAGCGAAGCAGCCATGCCGGTTGCCGCCCCCTAACTGATAACTCACTTATATAAAGCGATCGCCTTGCATAGAGGCCAGGAACCCTCGAAAGCTAGGCTCGCATGGCAGAGGGATTTACAGATTACTATAGATGACACAATGTGGAAATACTGCTGCACGAGCACCAAGAGGCTGTCGCTGAATGGTAGACACCGGCTGATCCACTTTACATTTTTGCAAAGAGTGTACTACACTCCAGAAAGACTACACCGCTATGGTCTTAGGCAAACCTCGGAGTGTGAAAGATGTCATGCGCTCAACGCAGACTTCATACATTTGGCGTGGGGTTGCCTTAGAATACATATATTCTGGGAGGAGGTCTTTGCGGAGATGGGCGAAATCCTTGAAATAGAGTTGCCAACTGACCCAGCCCTGTCGTTGCTTGGTCACTCCAGGAGTCTACCAGTGGCGGTTAGACGATTGACAGACATGGGAATGCTGTTGGCTCGCCGTACAGTGGCACAATGCTGGATGAGGGGCCCGCTTCTCACAAAGAGAAGGTGGGCTCGGGACATGTTATATTGCTGCACGCAAACGGAGCACTACAGGGAGTTGCTCCCCCCCATGAGTCGCCCGAAGAATTTCTGGAGTTTATATCGAGTCTTCAGGAGCACTACGGAGGACACTACTGTCACACAATCCGATGGACAGGAAGGTACAGAATAATTGCGGCACAGAATCCACTACTTTACTCCCTCTATAACAGTACGGACCGGAAGCTAGACACCACAAGAAGGATTGTAGCATCCCTGGACAGGATGGACCGAGTAGAGGTGACACAGTCATGCACTATACGGGCGGGCACACAAAAGGGGTCGGGACATGGGGGTGGACAGGTCATGCAGCTAGTTTGATAGTAGGCAAGTAGGCTAAGGAACTAGATTTCTAGTTGGGGTACGTTAAGGGGGGGTTCAATTTTAGGGGGGGGCAGTTTCAGTGGGATGTACACAGAATAGGGTTGATACAGATTGCACAAAAAATGCACCTCAGCTATCATTGTTCCACTCCATGTTCACTGTGGTTCCGGGTCTTCAGTCTCTATAATACACAGCTGATTATAATTACAGTGCAGTAACTGTCGTGGCAAGTTGTAGTGTTAGAACAGATCGTTGGACGCCCGTTGTCCTCAGGGATGTCGGCATAATGGCTGTGTAATATCGGACTGCTCTGCAGCCTAGCTAATTATGTTTTGTGCTGCCGGCCCTTGGGGTTGTAGGCTGCAAGCTGTGTATAACCTTAAGTTTGCAAATAAAGGTGTTTTAAAAAAAATAAAGTCTTTCAGTAATTTCATACCTAGATTTAAGGCTGGTTCTGGACCATACTCATGCTGAATTTGCTTCAGAACCTCTGGTATAACCGCAATAGACGGAACACCATGTGTTTTTGAACAGAAAGAAGCAAAGACTGTTCCCCAAGTGTCACAGTCTTCCACATGTGGTGCAATCCCCATTGGTAAACATATTGTCCGAATCCTATGTTTCTCATGAGGTGTACTATCAGGGAATACTGCCCCTATTTGAGTAATTTCTTTAGCCAACCAGAATGGAATCTGTTCTCGTTTAGCTGGTAATTTACCAATGACTGACTGTATAGTCTGTGGTGTTATTTTATTTGTGTTTCCCTGATGAGTGGTGTGATGTTGAACTCTTATAGTCTGTTGGACTGTTAGAGTCCTCATGACATATTGAACTAATTGTCTGTGTATTTTAATCAGTTCATTTAACTGAACCAATAGTTCATCACGTGCCATTTTTTCCCAGTCAGGATGTGGTGTGTAACCGGCTAATATTGGCCATGTTGCTCCTGGTCTGCCAAGTGGACCGAGCCTGGCAATGTGATTGCTGTGCTGTGGGGCGCCATTAAACCACAGCTCATGCTGTTGGTAAGTTAGTGGAATTTCAATTTCCTCATAAGGAACATATTCCGCTGGAGTTTCACCTGGTTCATAGTAGTGGAACTCTTTTGTTGTAGCATCTGCTTCTGGGAATTTTATCCATGAATAGAATACCTCATGTGCCTCTTTTACAAACACAACTGTACCACCTGTAGCTGGTACTCCGTTGTTTATCAATTTGAAAGTCAATTTTTTTCTTATATTTACTGGGATGAGCTTTGCACCCCGTATTGTTAGTATTACAGTGTCGCCACCAGTCCTCTGCTCGTTGGCATCATCTTCGTCGTCTGTTCCTGTCATATTTTGACCCAGAACTCTTTCAGAGCAAGTTTCAAGGAAACAAAGATTAGGTGCACAATATTTTGGAACACTGTATCCTTCAACTTTGAATAAATCAAAAACGTCCACATAGGATTCTTATCCTACTCAGTTCTGGCGCATATTACCCTTTCACCCACTCCAGACGTCTATGGAGTATTACGGAAAAGGGGTCTGAGTGAAAAGCACAACTGAGTTACTCTAGCCTCTAATGTTAGATTATCGCCTTACCAAACTGTTGGGCGCCATGTAGTGTAGTTCCTATATACCCAATAGGCATCTGCGCATTGGAATAATATAGACACCAGTGTAGACCTAGGACTGAAGTCGACAAGGTCTCTGCTGACTATATTAGACTTAATTATGAATGCCAGCTAGCTCAGAGGTCACTAGAAACTTTCTCGAATGTACAAGAAGGTTTTACGCTTTCTATTTAGACAAGAAGGGATTCGTTTCTGACAACCATACAACATGACAACTTTGCATCTCCATGAATGAGGAGGCAATCTCCAGAGTCATGAAAAACAATAGAGGGATTATTTTACTCAGTCATACGTGCATGCTTCGTTTCACCAGGAGTGTAGAGAAAGTAAGAGACGGGCGTTTTCAATAAAAGGTGTTATTTATTGAACAGTCTGCTTTCTCACACATGAGAAGTGAATTGCTACAATCCCAATACTTGTCGTAAAGTAAAGTGCGTACAGTACAAAGAGTATTATAAAATAATACTGTAAAAGCATGATATAGTTTCTAAGCCATAAGATGCATCTAAGACCGTTTAAAATATATACAAAGATAAAACACTAAACGTACTCAACTGGTGCTTCTAAGTTACGCCTACCTCGGTGTACCTAATCTAAGCCTAGTACTGGGATGAAGTAAGTGAGAAGTACTTTAAGTTAAGGCGTTTTGCTAAAAGTCTAAAACCAAGAATTCTCTTAGAGTCTAATCAGCTCCGTACCTTGTTTAGAATGCGGGAGGGCTTGTATATTTCTCTCTCAGAACTCGATCTCCCAGCAACCTGCAAGGGCGGCTGGGAAACACTGGAGCTGGATTTCTCGGCTGGAGAAAAGACAGCGTCTCTCTCAGTGCGTCGGACGGGAGGGTCGGCTTCCTTCAGCACTCGCAGACAGCAGGGCGTCGGGCAAGAAGTCAGTTGATCTTCTCCAAACCACGGTGTGTCTGACTAGTCAAACCTGGGCATACTTATACTAGAAAGGTGCCTGGTTTGATGTCAAGGGTGGACATATTAACGTCACTAGAAGCATGAAGTGCGTAACTCACTCCAGGAGTCGGGTACAAATCAATACTGGAGGCACGGGTAATTTCCCCCGGGACTACAGTAGGCTGATCATGTCTCAGAGCCTGTTGTACTTTTCTAGGGGCTTAGTGGCAGAGGACACGCCATGTTAGGATTGCTTTGACTCTGACTAAATATGGTCATGATTCTAATGTCCATATAAGGGTATAAAAGGTTAGATCCATATTTGGGCATGAATCGGGAATTTAATGTTAGGGTCCTAGATTCCTTCACAACAAGGGGTGCAGAGGAGGTGAGGCCTGTCCAGGGGTGCAGAGGAGGTCATGCCTGTCCAGGGGTGCCGAGGAGGTGAGGCCTGTCCAGGGGTGCCGAGGAGGTCAGGCTTGTCCAGGGGCACAGAGGAGGTGAGGCCTGTCCAGGGGAGCAGAGGAGGTGAGGCCTGTCCAGGGGAGCAGTGTCTCACTTCGGGGCCTGTGCCTAGCGCCCTGAGGCTCAGGGCGGAGTCAGAGGCGCTGTATGGGGTGGAATGCACTCTGGGTTCCTCTGTCCTTAATGAGAATCCTTCACCGAAAGGCCTGTCCAGAGGAGAGGCAGAGGAGGAGAGGCCTGTCCAGGGGAGGAGAGGAAGAGAGGCCTGCCTAGGGGTGCAGAGGAGGAGAGGCCTGTCCAGGGGTGCAAACGAGGTGAGGCCGGTCCAGGGGTGCAGAGGAACTGACGCCTGTCCAGGGGTGCAGAGGAACTGACGCCTGTCCAGGGGTGCAGAGGAACTGACGCCTGTCCAGGGGTGCAGAGGAGGTGAGGTCTGTCCAGGGGTGCAGAGGAGGAGAGGCCTGTCCATGGGTGCAGAGGAGGAAAGGCCTGTCCAGGGGTGCAGAGGAGGAGAGACCTGTCCAGGGGTGCGGAGGAGGAGAGGCCTGTTCAGAGGTGTAGAAGAGGTGAGGCCTGTCCAGCGGTGTAGAGGAGGTGAGGCCTGTCCAGGGGTGCAGAGGAGGTGAGGCCTGTCCAGGGGTGCAGAGGAGATGAGGCCTGTTCAGAGGTGCAGAGGAGGTGAGGCCTTTCCAGGGGTACAGAGGAGGTGAGGGCTGTCCAGGGGTGCAGAGGAGGTGATGCTTTTCTGGTGGGGGTTACATTACATTACATTACAAGAGGCCTGTTCTGTGGTGTGGTGCCGTGCAGAGGAAGTGAGGCCTGTCAGGGAAGAGAGGTGCTGCAGGTGAGGCCTGTCCAAGGTAGTGCAGAGGAGGTGAGGCCTGTCCAGAGCTGGGGGGTGCAGAGGAAGTGAGGCCTGTCTAGTGGGGTGCAGAGGAGGTTAGGAATGTCCAAGGGGTGCAAAGGAGGTGAGGTCTGTTGAGGGTTGCAGAGGAGGTGGAGCCTGTCGTGGGAGCTGCATTGTAGGTGCGGCCTGTCCAGGGGGGTGCAGTGGAGGGGAGGCCTGTCCAGGGGGGTGCAGTGGAGGGGAGGTCTGCCTAGGGGTGCAGAGGAGGTGAGGCCTGTCCCGGGGTGCAGAGGAGGTGAGGCCTGTCCAGGGGTGCAGAAGAGGTGAAACCGGTCTAGGGGTGCAGAGGAGGTAAGGCCTGTTCTAACCAGGGGGTGCAGCCTAGGTAAGACCTGTCCGCGTGGTACAGAGAAGGGGAGACCTGTGGAGAGGGGGTGAGGGGCAAAGGAGGTGAGACCTGTGGAGAGGGGGGAGGGGCAGAGGAGGCGAGACCTGTCCTGTCGGGGGGGAGGTTAGAAGAGGTGAAGCCTGTCCATGGGGAGGCACAAAGAAGGTGAGGCCTATCCAGCAGGTGCAGAGGAGGGGAGGACTGTCCATGGGATGTAGAGGGGGTGAAGCCTGTTTGGAGGTAGGTGCAGAGGAGGTGAGACCTGTCGGGGGGATGCAGAGGAAGCAAGGCCTGTCCAGGGGGCTCAGAGGAGGTGAGTGAGGCCTGTCCAGGGGGGTGTAGAGGAGGTGAGGCCTGTCCAGGGATGCAGAGGGGGAGAGGTCTGTTCAGGAGGGTGTAGAGGAGGAGAGGCCTGTCCTGTGTTTGGGTGGTTCAAAGGAGGTGTGGTCTCTCCAGGAGGGATGCAGTAGAGATGAGGCCTGTTCGTCCAGGCGGGGTGGTCGAGAGCTAAGTTTAAGTTTAATTGTTATCCCAAGAGATTTGTGGAATGAGTGTAAGTTGCTTGTAAACTGGCCAATTGAAGAGCCACAGAGTGAAGCGCCTCAAAATATTTTATTATATTACAAGAGATTAATGCAGATTTACTGACAATATTGCAAAGGCAAAGACCGGGTAAAAGAGGGCGCATCTTTTAGCGTTGCATCCAGAGGTTAGTGCACATATCTAGCAAAATGTGAGGGGCTGCAGACTAACATTTCGGATGAGATTTTGTTTTACGCAAAGTTCTGTAGTGAGAATTTTGTTTCTAAGCAGAAAAATATCAAAGAAAAAATAATGAGCGCTCAGACAAAAATGTTCCAAACGGGTGACAAAAGTGGTTCTCATGGATTTTATTCTCGTTTGATTCCGGGTTTGTTGCTGGTGTGGATGTGCACGGCGTTAGTGTGCAGAGTAATGATGTTTGGTATATGCAAGGAGGAAATGTTGTTCCTCTGGGTCAGGGCCGGACTGGGAACCCAAACCAGGCCTGACAATTTTGACGGCCCAGCCCCTGCCTCTTTTGTTGCTGGAGGCGATATAGCAGCACCAGAGCAAAACCAGCCCCCAGTAAGAAATACGTTTCCCAGCACTGAAGAATCGGCCCCCACTCTTCCAGGCCCCCGGGGAAACACCCGAAGCCCGTTACGGCCAGTCCGGCCCTGCTCAGGGTGTAGGTTTTACTGACAGTGGCAATTAAAATACCTCAAACACTAATAATGTGCAGAATAAGACATGATCCTTGCGATGTTTGCAGGAACCTGGGAAACTGGAACATGAATCAGATGGCCAGAATGGGATGTCTCAGTTAATGGTCCCAGCCCAACTGGCCTCTGTGCCGAGCATGCAAAATCAGAGGCAGATATATTGGAACATGCCTTCAGTCCCGATGGTCCCACAGCCCAGTGCAGAATAGAACGCCACATTCTCAACAAATTCAGGATTTCAACAAAATCCTTCAGTGATTAATAAGGATTTTCCACAACTTCCTCCTACACTAGGAATTTCTACTGGACTGAGTCAGATACAATGACGGTGCCTGAGGCGGGAGAAGGATTGCATGCTTGGTGCAGTCCTAGAGGTCACCCAGAGGAGCTCTTTTGTAGAAGAAGTAAATGGGAATTCAGCATCACTTTTAATCAATAAATGTGCCTCCCGTTCCACAGTCAGACTGACGGGAGCGCCCAACCCACCCCTCTTGGGAAAGGAGTCCAAGTTGTAGGCATTTCTAATGAGCAACTAATAAGCTGTCAGCAAATGTTACCGTACAAATTGGGTCAATGATAAATGGGCAGCAACTTATACTATGATTAAGATCCAGTTATTATGTTAGGGAATTACCTTGTAAAATGAATTGTGGCTTTTTGGGGAAGAGTCACAATTAATTATTCATTTTGTAGGTGTGGTTTATTAAATTACATTTTGTTGTGCCATGTTTTTATGAACATTCATTGATTGCTGTCATTTTTACCTCATCATGAACCATGTCAATAATGTGTTCTCTCTGTCTAAAAACTTAAGAACTTTTCCTTGATTCCTAACTGAGCAGATTATATATCAGTTTGCTATTTGACATTATAAAAAAAATAATTTCTTATAACTTAGCGCACATTTGTTGTGGTGGTCTGTCTATTGACTTTACAGGTGGAGTTATTTCCGATTCTGGCTTTTCATATACTTTAGAGGTTCCCTTTATGTGATTCTACTGAAAATATTATGAAAATTATTTCTCTGACTGAGTATCCATGTTTATGCCTTCAGTAATTATTTGAAACATTAAATATAGCTTTGAATATTGTTGTAGCTCCAAAGGCAAGGGCCTTTACCAAGGGAGCGGTCCTTTAATGGGCAGTATTGCCTGCTATGGCTGACTATAAGGTCATTACACTGTTTGCCCCATGAGCGCAGAATGTGTTAATCAATAAAACAACGGCGTCCCAGAGACCGAGGGGCTTGAAACACCTCCGGTACTCCGAAACCTTTGTTTCAAAGCTGTTGCTGTGAAACTTGAACAGTTAACAGCCGCATGCGGGACCACGGCGGTTAATTGTTGAACATTCACAGCAATAGCTGTTAAAGGAGGCTGAAGTCAGCCCCTGGTTCTTCCTGGGCTCTGTTGTTTTGTAAAACCAGGACGGTTATTTGTAAAATGTGATGTAGTGTGATTGTCGTCTGATGCTAAATTATTTCTTTACTTCCTTTCAAGGTATTCTGGGATGACACGCAGTGCAGCGTGGCTGCCACCCTTGGGGGAACAAAAAATAGAATTGTCAGGTAAGGATTCCTATAACTCTATGTTTCCTTTTCCCCTGTTTCTTCTTTCTCTCTTCCCTTTCTTGATCTCTGTTTTTTTTGTCTCTTCCCTTTTGACTCTCTCTTACTGCATTCTTTCCAGGCACTCTTCTGCTTTTTTCTTCATCTCTGGGAGGGGGGTGGGGGGCTTGTGGGGGTCTTTTGCTCCTTCCCCGGTCCACCACAGCTCGCCAATTGTATGGAGGGAATGAGTGTTTCACTCTTGCTGCTCTACTCCACTTCCTGTCCCAGATCGATGGGCAGCACTCTAATTATTCCTCACTGGCCCAGCTATTTATTCTGAATGCCGGGCCGGACTCGCAGTGAACGCACACAGCAGGCACGCCAAAAGCACGCCTGTCTGTGTCCGTCTGTGCCAAGTTTACGCCTTGTGCCAGGGACGCTGTCCTTTTTATTGTAGACCCTGGTAAGCTCCTTGTTTACCCGAGAGGACAGCTGTTGGAGCTTCAAGGACAGAAGGATAGAAGGATGTGCACTGCAGGTCGATGAACTGTGAGCATTGGGCTAGTGGGGAAGTGTGGCTCAATGGTTAGAGCGGCAGAACCTGATGCAGAGGTCTGGCCCGGGACCAGGGTTCAATTCCCGCCTCGGCGGGTCTTGGGCTCAATTTCCTCGGACCTGATAATTCTCGCCTCGTGCCTATTCTAATCATGGGTCCCACTCTGCAACTCTGGGCAATAGCTTGCTTAATCTCCACAACGGCCCCAACAGCGCTGGGATGCCTGGCCTCCACCTTGGGGGTGCCCAGGAGTGGACATTTCACAGGGAAAAGCCAGGAAGGGTTCCATAGTGGTATGCGTTACAGCGCCAGGACACCCATGGGTATTAGTGCGCTTTACAAGTACAAATTACATTTACATTTTACATATGAGTGTGTTAACTGTAAGACAGTCATTCTATTGGGGGTAACTTAGCTAAAAAACCCAAGGGGAAACGTGTCAGCCATACCCTTACCCATAAAAGAGTCCTTTTCAGGGAATCTCTTGATCTCTGATTAAACATAGAGCAGAATTTATTGATTTTTTCTCCTCCAGTAGGCCTGATTGGGTATTTATTACTGAAACCTGGGCTAGAGATTGCTCAGGGCCAGACCTGGTGGAGGCCATCCCCTCAGGGTATGCTCTGTCCAGGCTTGATAGGGGGGTTTGGGAGTCCTTTATAAAGACACCTTCTCGTGCTTCACTGAGGCCCTCACCACTCCCTTAGATCCCTATCAGGCCCTATATTTCTCCTTGAAGATCCTATCCACTGAAAGTTTTGTGGGAGTGGTCAGTTACCGGCCTCCCGGACCCAGAGGAATGTTTAATCAGGACTTCAGCAATCGGAATGAGCCTTATTTGGCTAGATCCAATGTCACTCTTTTGGGTGATTTTAACTTACATTTGGAGAAAACTCTGTGCTCTGAAACACAGGTTTTCCTGGAAGCTATGGACTCCTGTGGCCTTCCTCAGCTGGTGAGGAGCCCCTCTCATATGGCGGGACACATTCTGGACGGGATCTTCTCTAACGATCCGAGGATAGAGGTGAATGATCCTATCCCACTCCCTTGGTCTCATCATTACGCCATTCCATTTTTTCTGCGAATTGCATAATCCCACCCAGATCCTAATTTTAAGAACAGGGTGGAGATGAAGAGAAACCATAGCCGCATAAATAAGGAAGGTCTTCTAATTAAGCTTAGCAATTATTGCTGTCTCCCCCACCTGGATGTTAACTCAATCTATGATGAGATGTTTTTTCCAACTGGCTCTTGGCGGCTTTGGTCTCTCTTGCCCCTCTTAAGGAGCTTTATGTGGCCAGAAAACGCCCTTCGGCGCCCTGGTTCACCGAAAGATTGAGAAACCTTAGGCAGGTATGCTGACAGCAGGAAAAAATATGGCGCTGGGAGCTTATCCCAGCCGAAAGGGACATGCATAGACTCAGATTGAAGGAATACAGGCTAGGTATTAATGAGGAAAAGGTTATCTACTATTCCAAGATGACGGAATCCATCAAATCCCAGAGGGAACTCTTCTCTGGGATTAATTCCCTCCTAGCCCCCTCGGCTTCTGCCAACACCGAGGTCTCCCAGGAGCTATGTGATAAAAAGGCATGCTTTTGTATGACAAAATCAAGGACATATATTCCTCCCTGGAGATATCCAATGTCGGGGGGTCAAAGCCAGATCATCCTTCGGATTCTCTGTTAGCTCCTCCAAAGGATTGACGATTGAGCGCCTTTCCCCCCATACTTCAAGAAGACATGGAGCGGATGTTAAGGGGAATTAGATCTGGCACCCCCACGGAGGCCTGTCCCCTGAAGATCCTGAAACTACGAATGGAGGCTATTGTTCCTACTTTGACCGTATTTCTTAATGCCATTATTACTTCTGGTACAAAAGGGGGTGGTACTGGACGAAGCATCTGAACCAATCAAGCACTCACACTCAGTCAACAGATCTGGGTTTGATCCATCACCGTTCTTTAACCCACTCTGCCACCCCAGTTCAGACATGGCCATATGCAAATCAGTCTGACCCTGTGCCTCATGGGAACAGTCCAGCCCGAAGTTATTACTTCTGTTCAGTATCCCACTGCCTGCAAAACAGCCATGGTTAAACCTCTCTTAATAAAGCCCTTTCTAGATCCAGCGGAACTAAAGAACTACCGGCCTATTTCCCTGTTGCCCGTCCCAGCTAAAATCTTGGAGAAATACCTGAACCTCTATCTTATCTTAGCACCTATCTGGAGGATTATCAGTTTTTCGATGGCTCGCAACATGGGTTCAGAAGTGAGCGCAGTCCCTAGATGGCGTTAACCATTGTTTTTAACAACATTCGACAATAGGTCGATGCAGGTCACCCCACCTTACTGATCCTTCTGGACCTACCGGCAGCCTTCAATACCATCTCTCCCCTTAGATTGACTGGGAGGCTCCAGGAAAAAGGAATTGAGGGCTCCACCCTTAATTTGCTTACATATTACCTTACGGAACAGGTTCAAAGAGTTAGGATGGGTCAATTCCTTTCTGCTCATAAACGGCTGTTCTGCGGAGTTCCCCAGGGGTCCTCATTGAGTCCCACCCTTTTAACCTTTATGTAGCCCCGCTTGCCAGGGTTGTAAGATCTTTTGGCCTAGAAGTGTTATCCTATGCTGATGACACTCAAATCGTGATTACCATCACTGAGAGTGTTGAAGCTTCAGCAGCAAATTTTAAAAGCTGCATGCAGGTGGTAGCTGCATGGATGGTAGAGAACTATCTAAGACTCATACTGAGATTTTAATTTCCGAAGACAATCAGGAGATTTGGTCCAGGGCCTGGTTGCCATGTACGCTTGGATCTTGCCCTGGCCCTGGCCAAAAATCTAGGCATCATAGTTGATACCTTTCGCTCCTTGGGCCCCCAAATAAATAAAACAGTCTCCTACACCGACTCCCAACTTGTGCAGAATGCTGCTGCCAGGCTGGTGATGGGCCTTCCTAAATTCCACTCTGTTGCGGCTACCATCTAGAGCCTTCCTTGGCTTCCTTTGGGTCGGAGAATTGAGTTTAAAGCCCTGTGTTTGGTGCACAAGGTCTTTTACAATATGTGATCAGAAGGCATTAAAAAACTGTTTTGGAGATATGTCCCTGGTAAGCAGTTAAGATCTTCCAGCAAGAATTTGGTGACTGTGCCTAGATTCAGGAAATTTAGAAGGGGGAGGTCCTTTTCGCTGGCTGTGGACAATTTGTTGAACTCCCTTCCTCTTTCAATTTCGATTCTGGAAACTTATTCCTCATTCCGTAAGGCCTTGAAGACCTGGCTCTTTACCAATACGAATCTGTAAACCCTGTATCTATGGACACCCCTGATCATGATCCCTATCCAGAGCGCCTTAATGCCCCTGGGCTAAGTTCGCTCCTACTGTCTGTTCTATTTGCATCTTTCATCTCTCGATCTAACTTTCATCTCTTTGCGTCCTCCCATCCTACCCTTTTCTGACTTGTGTACTACAAGCAAAAGACAAAGTACATGTGTGTGGACAAACATGCACACAGGGCTTGCTTTAGGGTGGTGCGACCGGTGGAGCTGCACCTGGTGCTGACCTTGGGGGCTGTTGGACAGGCCACATGAAGGGCCGCTCTCCCCCGGCCCAACCAGGCCTGAGTCCAGTCACGCAAGTACCACACACTACCATTGCACGTCCTCCGTCCCCTCAGGGACCCCTGCCCTCGAGCACGTTGACCTCGTGGGTCCGATCCACTGCCGGCCCACGCGCCCAGCCTGGGGCGCCATCTTGGACACTCCGCCACGAGGCCGCCTGGCCCCCGATCGACCTCAACCCTGGGCCTGGCCCGGCCTCAGACATTCCGGCACCACCCTCCACCCAGGAGGTGAGCGGGCTACTTGGCAAGTCAATGGGAGAAAGAGGTGCCGATGGCTCTCCCCCGCCAAGTGCCGCTCGCCCATCGCCTCCCCGGGCGCTGGCTCCACCCCCCTGCTGGGTGTCTGGACTCCCTCATCCCGGACCTCCCGACCTCCAAGTGCGAGGGTCCGGACATCAAAGCACGCCAGCCCTATAACTGGGGCCGCTCCAGAGCAGGAAGGCAGTTGTATCTTGGAGTCGAGAGACGTAAAGAGGAACTCATCCTTGACGGACTACTGGCGCTGCCGTAGCTCTGTCTTGTGCACCATCGTCCTGCCTGTTGGCGCTGCCACAGCCTTCGCAACCTTCAAATCCTTCATCGTCGTCGGGACCTGCTGGCGTGGCCGCGGACCGTTGTAACCATCATCTTCACCGGGACCTGCAGGCTCCGCCGCGGACCGTCGTCTTTCATTCGTCCATCTCGGGACCTGCCTGGCTCCGCCGCGGCCCGATCATCTAGAACGCCGAGCTCGAGGATTGAGAGCTAATTTCCACTCATTGGTAACAAAGACTGTCCCGCTACCCCTTTCCTAAGCCAGAGACTAGAACCGAGGGGACCCCTGAGTCCAGACCTCCTTGTATCAGATCATCGTAACCTAAGAATTGCATATAAAGTCTCGTTAACCTTCAATCTTGTGTGGTGTCCGTCTGTGGGGGGGAAGTTACTTGTCTGTGCAGTCGTTGGAGACGGCTCTCCCCGGAGACCTCTCCCCGTAGTCTCGGCCGACCCTCCCGGTCCGTCTAACATTGGTGGCCAGCGGCGCGATTCGAATCACCGCATAACGTACAGAGAGTAGCTCACCCCACGACGAAATCACAATGACAACTAAAGAAAGCGGATCAACCGAGAAATTCCAAATGGAGAAACTAGAGGAGTACAGCCATCGTGAACTAAAACAATTCTGCATCGAACTGGGTATCGCTACCACCGGACTAAGCACCAAAGACGATTTCAAGCATGCCCTAGAATCTTGGGCAGAGACCGGGGCTGCCGGAACCCCCGATCAAAGCACCGCAGAAAAAACCACCACGGCCCCTGAAGGGCAAAGAACGGGTCTCTCGCAAGACGAGATCCAGGAAAGAGAAAGAACCCGACTACACGAGCTGGAAATGGCCCGACTCAAGATGGACATTGAACTCAAGCTGGCCGAACAAAAAATCAACTTAGAGCACCTGCGTCTCCGAGAAGAAAGAGAGGAGAAACAGAGACAAAGGGAGCTCGAGGAAAAGAAACTGGCGTACGAACACGAACGAAACCTAGCCGAGATCAACCTGCGCAAGCAGAATAAAGAAGCAGGGGTGCCCGAGCGACCCCACACCTCAGGGACCACAGAGAAAAAGGTACACATCCCCAAGGATGTTGTCCGAGAATATTTCCGAGAGGACGACATCCAGCAATGGTTTAAGGCCTATGAAATCGCTATGACTGCACACCGGATCGATAGAAGCGATTGGGGAGCCGGTCTATGGGGGAGATTCCTCAATGAGGGCCGCGATACCCTGCTACAACTCCCGGACCACCAGATGACCTCATATGACCATATGAAAGCGGCCCTCCTCACCCGCTATGGCCTCACACCCGAGATGTACCGTCAGAGGTTCCGAGACTGCACCCGCATCCCGGGTACAACTTGGGTGGACTACGTAACCTACTTTAGCCGAGCCTTCGAGGGCTGGATCAGAGGAAGCAACGTCACAACCTACGAACAACTGTTCAATCTGATGGTATGGGAGCATCTGTCGAACAATTGCTTCATTGAACTCCGCCAGCACCTCCTCGACAGCAAGTTAACAGATCCCCGGCAGCTCGCAGCGGAAGCTGACCGGTGGGAGATCACCAGAGTGGGCCGGAATGGGTTCTACGAACAGAACCGGAACAACAATGGTCAGCACCGACCCAGAGGAGGAGGAGGGGGCCAAGGACGAGGAAGAGACAACGCTCCGGCCGCCCCCGCAACCAGCACCACCCCCCCGGCCAACCGGGGCAGCACCCCGGCGCGACCGGGGTACAGAGCCAATGTCACGTGTCACCGATGCCAACGAGTCGGCCACTACGCAAACGACCCAAACTGCCCGCAGTACCAGAGCCCAAGGCCCCGCCAAGTGGCCGCCGCGGCCCTAGGAGAAGAACAGATCTCCGAGGAGCAGGAAGAATACGAACAAGAGCATCAGGAGTGGGAGCCAGCCGCCATGGCTCTAGCATGCTTAGGGGGAAAAGACATGGTCCCGCGGGTCCCCCTACCCGCTAACACCCAGAAGTACAGCCAATGGGTGAGCATCAATGGACGCCGGGCCGAAGCCCTTCGTGACACCGGGGCCAGTGTAACAGCCGTCCGCTGTCACCTGGTGGCCCCAGAACAGTATCTACCGAACATTCTTTGCCCTGTACGATCAGCCGATAATTCGGAAAGTTTGTGTCGGATGGCCTGCGTCCCTTTCGAATGGGGAGGGGTCTCCGGCATGTTGAAAGTAACGGTCCGAGACGACGCCCCCGTAGACTGCCTCCTTGGAAATGACCTTGAAAGCTCTCCGTGGGCAGCCGTGGAGCGAAGAGAACACCTGGGGATGTTAGGCGTCCCAGACTGGGCGTGCGTCACCACCCGGTCCAGGGCCGCCCGTGCCAACCACCGCCCAGAAGAACCCGAATGGCCGGCGCCACCGCCTCCGGTCGCCCCAGCCGAAACCACCGACCATGACATCCCCCCCGAACCAGCTCAACCCTCCGACCTCGCTAACCTCGACCAGTGGCCTCAAGAGGGAGGGCCCACGCAAGAACAATTTCGCCAAGAACAGAAGACCTGTCCCTCCCTCGAGGGACTCCGCCAGCAAGCGCTCGCCCAAAGCGCAGGGGATACCTCCGGAACTCATTGGGTCTACTGGGACAATGATCTGCTGTACAGCGAGCAAAGAATCGCCGAGCTGGGGGCCAACAGAGTATTAGTGGTGCCCCTCCGTTTTCGAGACTTTCTGCTAAACCTGGCCCACGATGTCCCCCTGGCAGGGCACCTGGGACAGGATAAAACCTACAGTCGCCTAGTGACCCACTTCTTCTGGCCCAAAATGAGGAACGATGTGCACCAGCATTGCCGATCTTGCCCCACGTGCCAAGCCAGTGGAAAGAGCGGCCGCAAACTAAAGGCCCCCCTGCAACCTTTCCCTGTGGTCACTACCCCATTTGAGAGGGTCGGAATAGACATTGTGGGGCCCCTGGACCCGCGCACAAAACAAGGCCATCGATTCATCTTGGTGCTAGTGGACCACGCCACCCGCTACCCTGAGGCTGTCCCGCTGCGGACTGTGACAGCCCCGGTAGTCGGCCGGGCTCTGATGGGGATCTTCTCCCGTGTGGGCTTCCCCCGAGAAGTGGTCAGCGACAGAGGCACGAACTTTATCTCTAAGTACATGAAATCCCTCTGGCAACAGTGCGGGGTCACCTACCGATTCACGACCCCCTATCACCCCCAAGGGAACGGACTTGTTGAGCGGTTCAACCGCACGCTAAAGGGGATGATCGGGGGGTTGGAAGAGCCCCTCCGTCGCCAGTGGGATGTGCTGCTGCCGTGCCTCCTCTTCGCCTACCGAGAGGTCCCTCAGAAATCCCTAGGCTTCAGCCCATTTGAACTGCTATATGGACACCCCGTGCGGGGGCCGCTCTGCCTAGTCAAAGAGGGCTGGGAGATGCCTCCGTTAAAGAACCCTCCAGATGTCTTCCGGTACCTCCTCACCATCCGCAACCAGACCCGGCGGTTCAGAGAACTAGCGAAAGCCAACCTAGAGGCCAGTCAAGAGGACATGAAAAAATGGTATGACCAGAATGCCTCATCCATTGAATTCGAACCTGGCCAACAGGTATGGGTGATGTCCCCCACTGAGCCATGCGCCCTACAAGACAAATGGACGGGGCCCTTCAAAGTAATCGAGCGCAAGGGTCCTGCCACCTATCTCATCGACATGGAATCCTCCCGGAACCCTCTCCGGGTCCTCCACGCTAACAGACTAAAGCCCCACTTTGTGCGAACAGAGCTCAGCCTCCTGATGGCCACAGACAATGGGGTTGAAGAAGACTCCGAGCCTCTCCCTGACCTCCTACGGACTCAGGAGCAAGACGGCTCCGTGGATGGGGTCCGGCTCTCGGAGACCCTCACCAGAGAACAACGCCAAGAGTGTCAAGCCCTCCTGTCACAGTTCGCCAGCCTGTTCTCCCTCACCCCAGGTGTCACTTCCTGGTGTGTGCACGATGTGGACACCGGGGACAGCCCCCCTATCCGCCACCGGGCCTACCGCGTGCCAGATCGGGTACGGGCCTGCATCCAGGAAGAAGTAGCCAAGATGCTCACGCTCGGGGTCATCGAGCCCTCAGACAGTCCCTGGGCCAGCCCTGTCGTACTGGTCCCCAATATAATCAACAGAACAGGGATGGCTGGATAGGCAAAATTATTTACATTAATGACAGTAGCGTAGTCAAAATGTACTACGTTACCAAGGCCTTTTGTACCAAAAGCAAATTTATTTAATTTTTTGGTTTTTTAAATTCATCAAAACATATGGGTGAACCAAAAGACTGTCACGACAGTGAGTGCATAAATACAGTATTTACATTTATACACAACTACCACTATACATTGTTTACATTATTTACAAAATGAAAAACGCACAATTCAAATGAGCACAGTTGTAAAAGACACACCAAGAAAAACAATAACATTAATCAAATAACCAAACATAGATTGTGTTTATATACAGTGAAAAAGTTCCTACAAACAAAAATACAGCCAGTCCAAAAAGGTATGAAACCAAGAGACAGGCGGGAGCAGATGGAATGGTACGCCTGCCTGCCTGAACACCCTGTGGTTACAATTTAGATTGGGTTACACAGCTAGGGTTCCAAGTGGTTTTTTGTTTTCACTTCCTAGGTGCACCCTTTTTGAATGGCCACAAGGTAGGTATGTCCCCCAGACTACAGCCGGGAGTTCGTCGTCCAGACGGACGCCTCCGACCAGGGCATTGGGGCAGTCCTGTCTCAAGTGAACACCGAAGGCCTTGATCAACCGGTGGCCTTCATCAGCCGGAGACTCCTACCACGGGAGCAACGCTGGAGCACCATAGAGAGGGAAGCCTTCGCTGTGGTATGGGCCCTCAAGAAGCTCCGGCCCTACCTTTTTGGCACCCACTTTCGGGTGCAGACCGACCACCGACCCCTGCAGTGGCTGATGCATATGCGGGGGGAAAACCCAAAGTTGCTACGCTGGTCCATCTCCTTACAAGGTATGGACTTCACAGTCGAACACCGGCCTGGGCCAGATCACGCCAACGCGGATGGCCTGTCCCGGTTTTTCCGCCTCGACGAGGAGAGTCCCCAAGAGGATGGGTAACTCTCCCCGCCTTCAGCTGGGGGGGACGCATGTTGGACAGGCCACATGAAGGGCCGCTCTCCCCCGGCCCAACCAGGCCTGAGTCCAGTCACGCAAGTACCACACACCACCATTGCACGTCCTCCGTCCCCTCAGGGACCCCTGCCCTCGAGCACGTTGACCTCGTGGGTCCGATCCACTGCCGGCCCACGCGCCCAGCCTGGGGCGCCATCTTGGACACTCCGCCACGAGGCCGCCTGGCCCCCGATCGACCTCAACCCTGGGCCTGGCCCGGCCTCAGACATTCCGGCACCACCCTCCACCCAGGAGGTGAGCGGGCTACTTGGCAAGTCAATGGGAGAAAGAGGTGCCGATGGCTCTCCCCCGCCAAGTGCCGCTCGCCCATCGCCTCCCCGGGCGCTGGCTCCACCCCCCTGCTGGGTGTCTGGACTCCCTCATCCCGGACCTCCCGACCTCCAAGTGCGAGGGTCCGGACATCAAAGCACGCCAGCCCTATAACTGGGGCCGCTCCAGAGCAGGAAGGCAGTTGTATCTTGGAGTCGAGAGACGTAAAGAGGAACTCATCCTTGACGGACTACTGGCGCTGCCGTAGCTCTGTCTTGTGCACCATCGTCCTGCCTGTTGGCGCTGCCACAGCCTTCGCAACCTTCAAATCCTTCATCGTCGTCGGGACCTGCTGGCGTGGCCGCGGACCGTTGTAACCATCATCTTCACCGGGACCTGCAGGCTCCGCCGCGGACCGTCGTCTTTCATTCGTCCATCTCGGGACCTGCCTGGCTCCGCCGCGGCCCGATCATCTAGAACGCCGAGCTCGAGGATTGAGAGCTAATTTCCACTCATTGGTAACAAAGACTGTCCCGCTACCCCTTTCCTAAGCCAGAGACTAGAACCGAGGGGACCCCTGAGTCCAGACCTCCTTGTATCATATCATCGTAACCTAAGAATTGCATATAAAGTCTCGTTAACCTTCAATCTTGTGTGGTGTCCGTCTGTGGGGGGGAAGTTACTTGTCTGTGCAGTCGTTGGAGACGGCTCTCCCCGGAGACCTCTCCCCGTAGTCTCGGCCGACCCTCCCGGTCCGTCTAACAGGGGCACTGTGCTTAGAAGTGACTTATGTGTTTACAAGCATCTGCCGCAGGGTTTCCTATGCCGGACCCCTGCGGTAGAAGTGGAAAATAGCCTTTTTTTTCTTTCCTCTGTTTTGTGTTTTTCTTTTCTTGACCCTTTTTGGTTTCCTTTACTGTTGTTCTGTTCAATAAAATGTCCCTTCCTAGATCACTGGAAAAAGGATTAGATTAACATTCTAGGTGGGCAGGGGAGTAAATAACATCTAATAATTCATTAAAAGAATTACAAATATCTCACTATGACGCCAGCCGTTGCCACAGAAGTTGCAATTTGATAGTGTGGCTGCTTCTGAGAATCTGTGTTTCTTTCTTAAATATTCACTTCTTTTGCTCTCACATCCTTGATTTCCAGTGATCCCAAGCTCCCGATCTACACTGTTTCACCACTATCAGAAATGCAACTCAAACTAATTTTCTATCTTGTTTTTATTAATATTTTCTGTGTGCAAAGTATAAGGTCACAAATATTTTTTCTCTGTGTTCATTTACAATATTGACCCCATTTCTACAGGTGACAGAAGCATGAAGAGAAAAAAGACGTGTTAGAAGGGCGATCTCAGGGGAGGGCAGATTTTGCACCTGACCACCCTGGGACCCACCTCTCCTAGGAGCACTGGCGGGAGACCCTCAGGGTGAGGATCCCGAATCTAGAATCGTACGCGCTGCACTAGCACCACTCAACAAAGAGACACCACATCGACAGCCCCGAGGGGGTGTAGTCGGGCGGACATGGAGCGGGTGGTGGCGCACACCCACTCGGGTAGGCCCATCATGCCCAGGTGGGTCTTGCGTTCCACCTGTCTCCACGGGGAACTTTCCAGGTCGTTGCCCAGGAGACAGTCTACAGGTTGGAAGGCCCGGACAGCGACTCGTAACTCTCCTGTCACTCCCCCCCATTCGAACGGTACTAGGGCCATCTTACATAAACTCTCGGTGTTGTCAGCGGACAATATGGGGCACAGGACATTCGGAAGGATCTGGTCCTCCCTGACTAGGTGACTGAGGATACTTGTGATACTTGCCCCTTTGTCGCGAAGAGCCTCCACCCGGTGTCCGTTCACCATCACCAGTTGTCTGTATTTCTTGGTATTATCTGGTAGGGCGGCCCCGGGGATCATCTCTCGGTCTCCTAGGGAGACTAGGGCCATGGCCGCGGGTTCCCACTCTTCGTGTCCTCTATTTCCTCCCCTAGCGATACGTTGGCTACCTGTTGGGTTGGGGGAGCTTTTGGGGAGGGTCGCGGGCCATGGGACACAGGGGGTCACTGGTGTAATGCCCGGTTTGTTGGCATCGGTAACAGGAGATAGTGACCCGGTGCCCACGGTTGCCCGGGGGAGCGGGGTTGGCTGGTGAGGAGGCTGGTACGGTCTGGGTTTGGCTTCTGGGGGGACTACGCTGGGGTCCTGACTGGGAATCCCTCTGTCTACCTTGGTTCCCCCCACCCCTCTGGCGGGGAGATCCCTGACTGTTCCTGGGGGAGTCTCCTACGGGGCCCCGGGGGACCCGGGTGTTCACCCAGCGATCAGCCTCAATGGCCAGCTTCCTCGGGTCGGCAAGCTTGCTGTCGAGCAGATGCTGGCAGAGTTCCACGAAACAATTCATGGACAAATGTTCCCATAGCATGAGGTCAGTTAGTTCTTCCATGGTGGTCACTGTGCTGCCCTTGACCCACCCGTTGAATGCTCTGCTAAAAAAGTTTACGTACTCTACCCAGGTAGTGCCAGGAATCTTTTTGCAGTCCCGGAACCGCTGGCGGTACATTTCTGGAGTGAGGCCGTATCTCGTCAGGAGGGCCTCCTTCATATGGCTGTAGGAAGTCTGCATGGAGGATGGTAGGTCGAGCAGGGTGTCCCTCCCCTCGCTCAGGATTCTGCCTCACAACCCAGCTCCCCAATCCTTCTGCAGAACTCGGTGGGAGGTCATGGTGACTTCGTAGGCCCTAAACCATTTCTGGATATCATCGTTCTTATAGTATTCCTTCACCACATCTTTGGGGATGTGCACCTTTGGTTCCATCGGGGAAACCGCTTCCCGGCTCCCCAAGGTTCGGTTTTCTTCACTCCGGGCCTTGAGCTCGATCTCCTTCAGGCTGCGCTTGTGCTCCAGCTGGAGCCTCTTGTCTTCATGTTCTCGTTGGAGTTTCTTTTCCTCCAACTCTCCTTGAACTCGTAGTTGTTCTACCGCTAGTCTCTTTTCTGCTAGCTTCAGTTCACACTCAATTTTGAGTTTGGCCAATTCCAGTTCATGATTGCGGGTTCTTTCTCTGTCCGCTATTTCACCAGGGGAGAGGTCCCCATCTGGGTTGCTTCCTCGTACCGGAGTGCTGCTGCCCCCTCTCGGATTGAGTTCGGGCCCGGTTGGCTGTTCTGTTCCTCCTCCTGACGGGGGAGCGTTCTCTTCGGACTCGACCCAAGTTTGTAGGGCTTTCTGCATATCTTCCTTCGTATTCAGGCCTGTGGTAGCGATTCCTCGTTCCTTGCAAAATTCTTTCAGTTCTCTGTGCGTGTAATCTTCTAACCGTTCGGGAAGGAACGTGGTACCTGCATCAGTTTCAGTGGAACCCTTGGTATTTTTTTACGCCATCTTTGTTCGGTAGTTCGTCAGCCGCTTACTGTACGATGTCTAGAATATGGACTCGGATCCCGTCGCTTGCCACCAATGTTAGAAGGGCGATCTCAGGGGAGGGCAGATTTCGCACCTGACCACCCTGGGACCCACCTCTCCTAAGAACACAGCCGAGCACTGGCGGGAGACCCTCAGGGTGAGCATCCCGAATCTAGAATCGTACGCGCTGCACTAGCACCACTCAAGAAAGAGACACCACACCGGAGGTTGAGAGAACGTATTCTTTATCTCTTCAAGTAAAAATGGATCTTTATGATCCGCAGTTTCTCAAGTACAGGCGAGCAAGGGCTCAAAGAATCTTGGTAGGGGTAGGGTAGCGGGACAGTCTCAAAGGCAAAAGCATCCGGCGCACAGCTCTCAATCCTCGAGCTGGGGGATACGGAGTGATCTTGGGTCCAGCCGGACCAGAATAGTCTCCGAGCCGCGATCGAATCAGCAAGGCTCGAGCAAGGAGGTCGTAGTCTTACAGTTTCGGGGAGCCGCGATCAGATCAGCAGGGCTCAAGAGTTCTCAAGGTAACAGGGAGCCGCGACAGCATCAGCAGGGCTCGGTGATCTTCTTCGGTAGCAGTGGAGCCGCGACAGCGTCAGCAGGGCTCGATGATCTTCTTCGGTAGCAGTGGAGCCACGACAGCGACAGCAGGGCTCGGTGATCTTCTCGGTTGCAGAGGAGCTGCGACAGCGTCAGCAGGGCTCAGATAGTTCTTCAGATTTGTAGGAGAGCCGCGACGAAGTCAGCAGAGCTCGGTAGTCTCTTCGGTTGCAAAAGGAGCCGCGACCAGGTCAGCAGGGCTCTTGTAGTCCAGGATACAACTGCCTGATCGTTCCAGAGCCACCCTTGATATAGGACTCCCTTCCTTTGATGTCCGAAGTCCTCGCAGGCGGGGGTCTTAGCACCTGGGGGCTGGTTGTTGGGGGTTCCGCCACGGCGGATCCTTTCATCCTGTCAAGTTGGGTCTGGGATCCCAGACACTCAGCAGGCCTGGAGCCAGCCCTCAGGGAGGCCGGATGGGTGATCAAAACTCATCTCTCAAGGGGAGGTGGAAGGTGTGACCAAGCTTCTCCCTCTCTCGCTCACAGGGAGCACTCTACCCCCTGGCTGGGGATGGCGCCGTCGGCCGAGGTCGGGCTGGGGCCGGGGCGGCCATCTTAGGTGCAGGGACATGGGCCTCGGCTTTGGTTGCCAGGAAAATGGGGGACGAGGATGGGAAGCCCAGTGTCGGGGATGTATGTCATGGCGGGAAGGGTCGGGTGGTTCAGGGTCTTGGGGAGCTGCCTGGGTCAAGGGTGACCACGCCACGAGGCCGGGTCCAACAAGAAGGTTTAAATTTAGTAAAATACAATGAAAAGGAATACTTCAAGGAAAGTAAGGACATTCTCACGCTCTAGAAAAGAAACATATTGTATGTGCCACAAAGGGTGAGGATGTTGGAGCGGAAGGAACTGGTGAATGTCAAAGTTGTCAAATCCCTAAAGGAAAATGACCATAAACGTTTACCAAGTGTCAGTAACTGAGATTAAGGAGAACATTGGCCACAATTGATCCTCAGGCAGTGCACTTGAGAAAACTCAGTGCTGTAAATTCTGTTTGCTGGTTTATGAGAAATACTTTGGAGACCCAAACCCTCCCCAACAGATCAGCATCCGTAGACATGATGTGATGAACCGTCAAAAATACTAATATCCTTAGTTTAAAAGCACAAACTTTTGTCTCTGTCTCCTGGAGATGAGAGGAGAGAAAAGGCTGTTTAAAAGAAAGTCATTGTAAATACTCTTTCTCAGATGTCGTTTCGGCAAAGATGCTGGATTATCATTTCCAATATACAAAGCTTTTCCCCCACCAACTCTGTCTCTTGGGTTGATCCGAGTAGTTTCAAAGGGTTCTTTAACTTCCAAAGCGGATCATGCACCTGTCTTAACCACTGAACACAAAAGCACATACTGGCACAGAAAGTATAAAAGAGGTCAGTGTTACGCTATTGATAATTCATAAACCACCCTGGCATGCCCTAATCATCTGTCATTACTTGTATGAACAAACATACCTTACAGGCAAACACTAAAGCCTAAAGACCTTATCAGTGCTTTTAAAACCCCTAAATCAAATGTGATAAACTAGAATCACTAAATGAGACTAATTAAACAAGAGACAATTCACCCGGGCATAACTTGGAGAAAATGAATCCATGAGAGGCCTCTTAATCAATACAAAGGGCTCATCAGTGAAAGTTAATAAGACAAGTTAGATCGGTGCCTTTAAAGGTAGGAGGTTAATGCTGAGTTGTAACATAAACAAGTACACGATCCGAAATCAGATTCAGTCTTAAGATGGCATGTATCCAGGAACAAACTCAACTTGGAGAAACAAACAACTCGAATAAGAGCAATGACTGTGAGAACAGCTTTAGTTATCAATCCCACCTCACTAAACATGAGAAAACTAGCTCTGGACGAAAACCCTATAAGTGTCCAGAATGCCAGAAAAGCTTCAGTCACAAATCTAGTGTTGCTATACACGCAAGAACCCACACTGGACAAAAACCATATCAGTGTTCCACGTGCCAAAAACCCTTCAGTTTTAGTGGTTGTCTGATTAAACATCAGACAACTCACACTGGACAAAAAACTTATCAGTGCTGTGAATGCTGTAAAAGCTTCAGTAGCAAATCCAATCTCACTGTACATGAAAGGTCCCACACGGGGTGTTAGAAATGGGATCCCTGGCAGGCCAGGGCTTGCGCCAAAGTCAGTCAGAGACCACCACTCCTAAGTCAGGGCAAGGGAGTTACAGGCCAAGATAACCCCTGCTCACCCTCTAGGTAACGTGGCGCGAGCAGCAAGGCTAAACTTGGAGGCGATGTGAGTTAAGTATTTGCGCACGCACCCCAGCAACAACACCCAAGGCCCACCACAAAGAAAATTCCACACAAGGTTATATATAAAAATAGCCTATGTATCATACCAAAGCACATTAGATAAAAACACACACTTTACAATGTGCCAACAGGCACGGACAGAATTTACAGGGGATATGTACAAGACAGGGCCACCTGGACCACTGTCAGGAATCAGCACTTTAGAACTTAGCACCTGGTAGACTTAGCACTTAGAACATATAATAATAAATCACTGTAGCAAGAAAATAGAACATAAAGCACACAACCAGTAACTACTGGTAAAGGTTAAGTACCACCTACGCAATCCTAACCACCTTAGGAACAGGTCACGCAGGGAACTAGGACCTCACTAGCATCACCTGTACTATTTATTTATTTATTTATTTAATAATTTTGTAAAGCGCGTAGTAACTCCGAGGAGCATCCCAGCGCTGAACTGCTTCTCCAGGGGTTTTTAGCCAACTAGGGGATTATATTTGCGGGAAAAGGAAGGTTTTCAGGGTCTTTCTGAACTGGAGATAGTTCGGTTCAGTCCTAAGTTTTCGGGGTAACTGGTTCCATCGTTTTGCCGTGTGAACCGAAAAGCGGCGGCCACCGGTCTTGGCTTTTCTCACTCTAGGGACAACAATGAGATTTTCTGTGTTGGATCGAAGATCCCTCTCTGCTTTGTAAGGGATTAAAAGTTCTTTCAGAAGAGGGGGGCCGTTGTTATTGATTGTTTTATGGGCCAGGCAGAGGGATTTGAACAAAACCCTTTCTCTGATTGGGAGCCAGTGGAGAGAGTTGAGGGCCGGCCTGGCGGAGGATCTTCCAGGAGTGCCCGTAAGTAACCGGGCTGCTGCATTTTGGGCTTTCTGCAGTGAGTTCAGGGTGGCTTCAGGGGCTCCCAATTATACAGCGTTACAGTAGTCTAATCTTGCCAGGATTAGACCCTGTATGAGGAGCCTTCTTGCAGTCTCTGGGAGCAGGGGAAAGATCTTCCTGCAGGCTCTGAGTAATCCAAAGCAAGTCCCTGCGGTTCTCTTTGCCTGGGTTTTGAAACTCATGTCTTTCTCAATCCACACACCAAGGCTCTTGACCTCTTCCTTGGGTGCGGGGGGGTCCCCTAGGCACCTGGGCCAAAGGTGCGGTGGTAGAGAGGGTCCATTATGGCCCATCAGGAGGATCTCAGTCTTGGACCCGTTTAATTTTAATGAGGAGAGATTCATCCATCGGTGGACTTCGGAGAGGCAGCCGTGGAGGTCAGATGGTGCGTGGTGAGGGTGGGAAAGGGTGACGACCAGCTGAGTGTCGTCGGCGTAGTTGATGACTGACACGCCGTACGAGCTGACCCTCTTCTCCAGTGGGGCCATGTACACGTTGAAAAGTGTAGGGCTCAGAGATGAGCCCTGTGGCACTCCACACCGGAGGGGGATGATGGACGAGCAGCTGTCGTTTTCCCGCACCTGGAAGGAGCGTTCAGTCAAAAAGGATTCTAGCCATTTCAAGGCCAGACCCGTTACTCCAATCTCTCCCAGTCGGTGGATCAGGGTGGGATGGTCTACAGTGTCGAAAGCCGCACTGAGGTCTAGGAGGATCACTGCCACTGATCCTCCTGTGTCCAAAATGCTTCTGGCCTTCTCCACTGCGGTCAGGAGGGCGATGTCAGTGCCCTGACCTGGACGAAATCCTGTCTGGGAGGCCGCTAGGAGGTTGTTGCTTTCTAGGTAAAGCGATAGTTGCCTATTTACCAGCTTCTCTGCGATCTTGCTGTTTCCAGGGAGAAGGGATATAGGCCTGTAGTTGGCAAAGTACTAGCAAAAACAACCACCTAAGTATCACAATACCTGTAGGGGTGTAAGCACATAGCACATGACACATTAAAACACATTCAGAGGTGCAGGGGAGCAAAACACATGATGCATCAACAATACATTCAGAGGTGCAGGACAACACAATAGCGCAAACATCACATTAGCCACCACCTGTGGCAGTCCCTAGGCCAACTGGCCTCTCTAGGGCTAGGATGCCCTGTGTCCCAATATCAGGGGCCTAAATGTGGCAGCTGCCCACGAAGGGCTGGGCAGCTGTGACGACAATGTGGGCCAATGTGAAGCCTCACAGGCTCTGAAGAAGTAAAATGTTCCCCATAGCCTCTCTGGGCTTGAGCAAATGTGGCACCAACGTTGGAGCCTTTCAGGGCTTGAAACACACTGCCCCCTACATTGGAGTCCCCACCTCCGGGGACTCGTGACAAAGAAATGCCTCTGAGCCGCTCCGGCTCTCAAGAAATGTGCCCGGAAGTTGGGGCCTCGGGGGCCCTGGCCAAACAATATCACGGCAGGAGGGCAATGTGCCCCGACGCCCCCTCTACCGCAAATAGCCACCGGAGCCCTTCGTGGATTCAATTAAAAATGCCCCCAAGAGCGTCGGAACGGCCCGCTGTCAACCGGGGCCGCTCTAAGTAACCAGACCCTTTCCCCGCATTCACCGGGACCTCGCTCGTGCTGCGGGGGCAGGAACACTGCCGGCTCTCCTCGCGCTGCTCCTCTCCTTCGGCCGGACAGCAGCGGGGCTCTCTGGCAGACCGGGGCTCTCCCTCGCGTCTCGCTGTGGCGCCGAGGGCGGGACTTCCGGTCCTTAATGCTGGGATTGGCCAGCCCTCAAGCTGCTTCCGGGTCGTTGCAGGCAGTGCGGCGGCCCGGCGATGGCTACACATACTCCTGGGCTGCGGTGGTGAAGTCTCTAGTGACAATCTTTCGGGGGCAATGCCGGGTGGGCACCGGCGAAGAGCAAGTGAAACGCTTTCAAGCGCCAGGGGCACAGAGGAGCGCTCGCAGCGCTATAAGCAAAAATAAAACGCTCGGAGCGCTAGCAGGCAAAAAAGCGCTCCCAAGCGCTAGGGGCATGAAATAAAGAGCTCTCAAGCGCTAAGTAAAAGTAAAGCGCCCCAGCAATAAAGAGAGCTCCAAGTCCAGCAAAGTTGTTCCTGGAGGCAGGGGGGGCAAGGCTGGGCCCAGAGCCAGCTCACTGGGTCTCCAGGCAGGGAGACACTCCAGGTGGCAGTCCTCTGGCCCAGCAACAGCAGCAGCCCCCTCCGGATCCTGGAACAGAGAACAACTTCTGTGGGGGCACAGTCCCATTTTTATACACCACATTCCTTTGTCTGTAGGTGCAGTGTGTGAGAGAAACCAGTCGCAGCTGGTTTTGGAGCACCCTTGATGGGCTCATTACCTCACTCTATTCACTGGCAGGGCTAGGGTCATTAGACGCACCACAGGGGGCAGAGCCAGCATTGTGTGTGGGAAAATCCTAGCCCCATCAGGAACCAGGTGCAGCCCTCCCACACATCACTCATGCTGATCTCTCCACTCACTCCTGGGCAGACCCATCCAGACTTCCTGGAGCCAGGCTTGCCAGCCAGCTCCAGCCAGTCACACTCCAGCACCCTCACAGGATACGTACAGTCATGTCTAGAAGTGGCACTTCCCCACTAGACACATACACGCCGCACATACCATTGCACAGCATTCACTCTCACGAGTTCGCACATACTAAACTTGAGCATGCACACCTCACGCATCAGGAACTACCAGGGACACAGCCATTCACATGCATTCCTACGGGAGGGCAGGCCAACCTCACTCCATGCACTCAGAGTGCGCACGCACTTTCCACTGGGACACAGTGAAAGTGCGCAGAACCCAAAAATCACTACCACTGGGTCACAAACACAAAGCAAAAAGTTTAGGGGTGAACCTGCCAGAAGGGCCAAGTCCAACACAACCCCCTTCCAGCCAAAACGCAGGGTAGACCAATCACCACAGTGATGGCCTTCCCTGCTTGGTACGATAGAACACAGAGGCGGGCCCGCAACTGCAGAGACACCCTCCAGTTCTGCGCCACGGTGAACTCCTGGGGTTCCTTCTAAAACTACTGTAGGGACTAACTGGGCTACCCCACTGGTACTCTCCAGCTGTCCTCAGCCAGGACCAGGCCCTAGGCCACCCAGGTGCCACTGGTTCCTGCCTACTCACAAAGTGGGGGGTAGTAACCCCTGGCACATAGTAGCCACTCTCCACTCTTCCTGTCTGCAAGACAGGGCTAGACTGCCACTGATTCCCCAGCCTAGAGTCTACAACCTCAGGCGGACCAGGAGTCTCAGGGAAGGCTCTCCTCCCCCTACCTCTTCTCCTAGGGTTCCTCCTCCTCCTGCGAGGGATACCCTTACAATGCCACTCCCAGGGTTTAACCCCTCAGGTTGCACCGGGGTCAGAGGTGGGCTCTCCCACCCTCTGCACCCCCTTCCAGAGGTCTGCACCCTCCCAACTGGAGGGGTCCCCCTGGAAGATGACCCGGTTAGGACGCTGATTACAGTCGTCCCACCCTTCAGGTCAGGCTGATCCTGAACCTGGCCTCCCAACCTCCGGTGTGAAACCTTTGGCGGAATAATTGCCTGGCACTCCAGGACTTCTGGGGACACACACACCATCCCCCTGAGGCTGACACATGACCCATGTGTCGTGTGACTGTCTGCCTGGCGCAGAACTTCCGTCTCCTGTCCACCTGACAGTGCGCAGAGATCCCCCAGCACAGAAGTGGTGTCACCATGGTCACTACACGGGATCCTAGCACAACTGGGTAGTCCCTGACCCATTGGTTCTTCCACTGGGGAAATCCCCCAATCACTCCTCACTTCAGACTCCTGTGCCCTCCCAATTGGAGTAGCACTGCCGGGCACTGGAACCCCTGGAGCTCCAGTTACAGATGCTCCAGGTTCCCTAGACACTAGGAAATCCTCCTTAAGTGGTCTAACAGGACAGCCTAGGTCGACAACCTGGTGTTCCCTAAAGAAACCATCCAAGTCCTGAGGCAGGGCATCAGGCACCTGGGATCCCTCGGTCACCCACTCACCCCTGCTCCACTGAGCCAGGCAGTAAGCGCCAACACCCTCCTCGCTATCCTGGGACCTAGCTGGGCTACACTGAGCCTCTTCCACCACGCTAGGCTGGAAGATCCCTGAATCACTACTTTTGGACTCACTCACTAATGACTCTAAAGAACCTCTGGCACTCTCCCAGCGGTCTGCTTCCTCTGCAAGCTCACATGCCTCAGGCATTCTACACCCCAATAGTTGTTGGCCCAACCCTGGTGAACAACAACTGAGCACCTGCTCTTTGAGAATCATTCCGAACAATTTGTCAAAATCATCGTCCGTGTGAACCTGTACCCAAGCCCACAGTGCTCCACAACATTCCTCCTCAAACTCCTCCCAAGACTGGTGAGACAGTTTCTTACTGTCCCTGAACTTCAACCTTAACTCCTTCTCTGGGGAAACAGGTACCAGACTTGGGGAACTGGGAGTGGGACTTTCTACACTGAGATCTATATAGCTGCCACCACTGGACCCAACCCGCCCTGGGAAGTCCAGAAAATTAAAACTGCGCGCCGGGGATAGTCTACCCTCCAGAGCTACTTTGCCTCTGGTGGAGGCCCTCTCAGCCTCCTCTATCCTTTCCTGCGCTAAGACCCTCTGAGTCTCTAGCTGTTGCTTTCTAACGCCCAGCTGTGCCATAGCCTGGGCATGCTCTATCCTGAGCTTTTCTAAAGCCAGCTGGTGCTCCCTTTCTCTCCTCCTATCTTCCAGCTCCTCTGGGGACAGGGAAAGGGATGAGGCGCTGCCTCCTACGCTGGACCCAGCAAGGGACTCCCTATCTATGGGGTCCTCACTATCTGCTGGCGTCCCTGTACTCTAATTTTCTTCCTACTCCTCAGACTTTTCAGGGCTTCCCTCAGACCCACCACCCTTATGATGTGAGACCCGGGCCCTCTCCTCACTGTGCTCACGCTCCCAGTCATCCTTCTGCCATTGGATTAGGTTACCCCTAAGTTGGGACTGGGTGTCTGACTCATTCACTGCAATGTCTCTCTCTTTGCAAAACTCTCTCAGCTCATGCATAAACCGACCCCAGACATTAAAAGCAGACTCCATCTTGGCAGGATGCTCACAGACACGTGCAACAAAGGGGACTTAACTATCAGAGCTGAAGGAAGAGTACCAAATTTACAAAGATTCAGTTAGCTCCCTAGAGAACTCACCCTTCACTTGTCTAGTGCCACACACCATTCATCCACACACAACCCCGCCGTCGGACTGGTAAGGCAGTTTCTACCACCCCTGATTCCTCAACCTGACCACACGTTACACAGGTACCGAACTCTGGGCGCGGGGCGGGGGAACAAATGCACTGTACACTATTTGAAAATGACACTCTTAGGAGAAGAAAATGGAACTTCAAAAAAACACAATGTGGTTATCTAAAATGCAGAGTTTTGTAGTGCGGCCAGTTACCACTGTGGTACAACGCAAACACAAATCCTTATCCTCACCGCTGCGTCCAATGTTAGAAATGGGATCCCTGGCTGGCCAGGGTTTGCGCCAAAGTCAGTCAGAGACCACCACTCCTAAGTCAGGGCAAGGGAGTTGCACGCCAAGATAACCCCTGCTCACCCTCTAGGTAACGTGGCGCGAGCAGAAAGGCTAAACTTGGAGGCGATGTGAGTTAAGTATTTGCGCACGCACCCCAGCAACAACACCCAAGGCCCACCACAAAGGAAACTCCACACAAGGTTATATATAAAAATAGCCTTTGTATTATACCAAAAAACATTAGATAAAACACACACTTTACAATGTGCCAACAGGCACGGGCAAAATTTACAGGGGATATGTACAAGACAGGGCCACCTGGACCACTGTCAGGAATCAGCACTTTAGAACTTAGCACTTGGTAGACTTAGCACTTAGAACATATATTAATAAATCACTGTAGCAAGAAAATAGAACATAAAGCACACAACCAGTAACTACTGGTAAAGGTTAAGTACCACCTACGCAATCCTAACCACGCAGGGAACTAGGACCTCACTAGCACCACCTGTACTAGCAAGAACAACCACCTAAGTATCACAATACCTGTAGGGGTGTAAGCACATAGCACATGACGCATTAAAACACATTCAGAGGTGCAGGGGAGCAAAACACATGATGCATCAACAATACATTCAGAGGTGCAGGACAACACAACAGCGCAAAAATCACATTAGCCACCACCTGTGGCAGTCCCTAGGCCAACTGGCCTCTCTAGGGCTAGGATGCCCTGTGTCCGAATGTCAGGGGCCTAAACGTGGCAGCTGCCCACGAAGGGCTGGGCAGCTGTGACGACAATGTGGGCCAATGTGGAGCCTCACAGGCTCTGAAGAAGTAAAATGTTCCCCATAGCCTCTCTGGGCTTGAGCAAATGTGGCACCAACGTTGGAGCCTTTCCTGTCCCATCCTTCTCTTTCACAGATTTTATGGCCAATGGGCCTCAGTCCTTACAGGCGACTCAATACGACCTGCTATTCGAGTGGGTAAGTGAACTCATTCCACAATCTGGTTTGAATCATCTGACTTAGATATAAACACCCCCTTGACACACACCTTGTTACTTTGTTCGCAGACTGTTGTGTAACACACCTCTGTCTTGAAAAAGACCTGCCCCGACCTTAGACACAGGCGCAGAAGGGTCGAAACGTCGACACCCTACAACAGGCCATTGACATCTAGGATTTCAAAAACTTAAAGAAACGTTGGAAAATCTATAGACAATTTTCAAGAATGGCCTTGAAAAGAATAACTGTGTATATATGTATATATTGATTGTATAGATTTGTATCTCTCACTGTACATATATAGGAAGTCTCTCACCACTTGAGCACTATTCACCATTGTCACCTTTTTGCACAAAAATTCACCTTGACAGTCTTTTTGTTTGTACTCATAAAATAACTGAATGACTTTAATTCATATAAATATGAAAATGCAATGAATAAGACATCGAGTCATTAATTGTGAGGTTCTGAATTGTGTTGTCATAAGAGGGGGTTCCTCCAATACAGTAAGAATATTCTATAAATCAGTCTGGGTTTTCACCCGACAGAACCATTTGTTTTATTAACCTTGATGAATGGAAGCATCACTGAGGCAGTCCTCGCAAGTCTTTTATCTATGTCTTTTCTTGTAGTTTTCCTGATGGCATCTTCAGCTTTAGCCACACTGGGTCCATTGTAATGTGATGTCATTTCCTATAATGCCATGGACATCATTAGGCTTAAAGAGATGTGCTGCCATTCCCAGGGATGTTGAGGACCTAATCCCAGCCACGGGTCATTATATCGCAACAGACCGCCTTCCTCCACAGACCCCATGAGGCTTCCTCGCCCAGATCCAAATTTGATCTGGATAACAACCACTAACACGTACCGCCACCTACAATTACACACTAAAAGGGACCGCGTGCTTCTAAAGCTCAAGGCTCATTGATCCTGGGCACAACACGTGTAAAAACCAGTATTATGAGTGATTCCGTACCCCGCACTACAGACCTGTAGGAGTCACCCAAGCAGTTTCCTCGAGTCCTCACTGTGCACTGTGCCTTATAGACACAAACGGTGATGTATCCTTCCTAGACTCTACTCAATGTGAAGTTTTGTAATCGGGTTCACTACGCTGTATTGATGCACATAAGTGTGACAACAAGAACACTAACAATGTTTCAGGGGAGGACATTACATTCTCCAAATCTCTAAAAAGTGAATCCTCTTGCAACATGATTGGCGAGGGAAAGCTCCCCTTACTGTGACTATGATTGCGGTTGCTGCTTGAACAGGGCTTACACCCCAGTCAACCAAAACCCCAATTTCTAAAGGTGGGATTATGTCGCGAATGAGAAGCAACATAACAAAATGATGAAAGGTTAGGTTAAAAAGACCATAAACCATTGGCTGGGGGCAAGGTTGAGTTTACAGAAAAAAACATGGAGGAAGGAGGTTACAGAAGCAGCGGGTGATTTTACTTTGATTACTGATGACTTAGACAAAAGGAAAATTAAAGCTGATAAGAAATGAACAACAACAAGGATGACAAAAATAGAGTTGGGAGAGAAGCAGAGGGGTTATGAAGAAGAACTTTTAAATGATTTGTTGGTTGAGAGAGATCGTCACTACATAATGAGGCTTGTATGGAAGTGCAAACGGTGGAGAAAGGTGCAGGAGAGAGAAACGTAAGGATAGATGAAGCAGGACTTCGCCCAGTTACCCCAGTTCAGCAAACTAAAGAGATTGATATTTTAAGATTACAAATTTAATTAGAAGATATAATAAATGGTACGATTGTCTCAGAGATGACAATGTGGTATAATAACAATTGAAATATTTGAATTTGGAAACATCAAAATGTGCATGTGACGCTTATGAGAAACTTGAGGATTTATCAAAAGAGCATAATGTGAATTCAGCAATATGAAGTGTGACAATTGTACCATTAAGAGCACATCTGAGAGAACTAATAAATAATAAATACAATAAGAGATCGGGATGATGTGAAGAAATAGAAAAACAAATGGACAACGAAGGGGAGAAAATCACTAAGGAAAAATATAGAAATAGGGGATGCTGACGAATGTAATTCAGAGATGGAAACAGTTGTTGGAAAACAATTTCCTTTTAGAAGTGCATGGAGGAGCGTACATGTCATGGTCAAGAGATAATTTTTTTACATTCACAACAAATGTCCACAAGCTTAGAAGGAACCAGAAGAGTGGTGCTCAGAGGTGGAGAAGATTGTAACTGTTTTGAAGGTGCTTTGGATGGAAATTATTGTCCCAAGAGATTTGTGGAATGACTTAAAGTTGGTTGTAAACTGGCCAATTGAGGAGCCACAGAGTGAAGCCCCCCAAAATAACCCAAGATTGTTGTGCAAAAGTATAACGAGTTGATCATTTAATTTAAAGACAAAGGTTTCTCATAAGCCGGTCAATTGTTCAAAAATAATTAGAGCGACAAGAGTTAGTACAGATTTACAGAATATAGCAAAGTCGAAGACCGGACAAAAGTGGTTTAGTGTTTGCCTTTCTTTTAGCGTTCTATCCAGAAATGTTTTTTCTCAAGGTATTGGTATTACTAACCATGACAATATAAATACCTAAAATAGTAATAATGTGCAGAATAAGACACGCCCCTTGCCATGCTTGCAGCAAACTGGGAAACTGGAACATGAATCAGATGGCACAGAATGGGATGTCACAGTCAGTGTCCCAGCCCAACTGGCCTCCGCGCCGAGCATGCAGAATCAAAGGCAGATATATTGGAGCATGTCTTCAGTCCCGATGGTCCCAGCCCAACTGGCCTCTGTGCCGAGCATGCAGAATCAAAGGCAGATATATTGGAACATGCCTTCAGTCCCTATGGTCCCAGCCCAACTGGCCTCTGTGCCGAGCATGCAGAATCAAAGGCAGATATATTGGAGCATGCCTTCAGCCCCGATGGTCCCAGCCCAACTGGCCTCTGTGCCGAGCATGCAGAATCAAAGGCAGATATATTGGAGCATGCCTTCAGTCCCGATGGTCCCAGCCCAACTGGCCTCCGTGCCGAGCATGCAGACTCAAAGGCAGATATATTGGAACATGCCTTCAGCCCCGATGGTCCCAGCTCAACTGGCCTCTGTGCCGAGCATGCAGAATCAAAGGCAGATATATTGGAACAAGCCTTCAGTCCCGATGGTCCCAGCCCAACTGGCCTCTGTGCCGAGCATGCAAAATCAAAGGCAGATATATTGGAACAAGCCTTCAGTCCCAATGGTCCCAGCCCAACTGGCCTCTGTGCCGAGCATGCAGAATCAAAGGCAGATATATTGGAGCATGCCTTCAGTCCCGATGGTCCCAGCCCAACTGGCCTCTGTGCCGAGCATGCAGAATCAAAGGCAGATATATTGGAGCATGCCTTCAGTCCCGATGGTCCCAGCCCAACTGGCCTCCGTGCCGAGCATGCAGAATCAAAGGCAGATATATTGGAACAAGCCTTCAGTCCCGATGGTCCCAGCCCAACTGGCCTCTGTATCGAGCATGCAGAATCAAAGGCAGATATATTGGAACATGCCTTCAGTCCCGATGGTCCCACAGCCCAACTGGCCTCTGTGCTGAGCATGCAGACTCAAAGGCAGATATATTGGAACACGCCTTCAGTCCCGATGGTCCCACAGCCCAACTGGCCTCTGTGCTGAGCATGCAGACTCAAAGGCAGATATATTGGAACATGCCTTCAGCCCCGATGGTCGCAGCCCAACTGGCCTCTGTGCTGAGCATGCAGAATCAAAGGCAGGTATATTGGAGCAAGCCTTCAGTCCCGATGGTCCCAGCCCAACTGGCCTCCGCGCCGAGCATGCAGAATCAAAGGCAGATATATTGGAGCATGCCTTCAGTCCCGATGGTCCCAGCCCAACTGGCCTCCGCGCCGAGCATGCAGAATCAAAGGCAGATATATTGGAGCAAGCCTTCAGTCCCGATGGTCCCAGCCCAACTGGCCTCCGCGCCGAGCATGCAGAATCAAAGGCAGATATATTGGAGCATGCCTTCAGTCCCGATGGTCCCAGCCCAACTGGCCTCTGTGCCGAGCCTGCAGAATCAAAGGCAGGTATATTGGAGCATGCCTTCAGCCCCGATGGCCCCACAGCCCAGTGCAGAATAGAATGTCAAATTCTTAACAAATTCTGGATTTCAACAAAATTCTTCAGTGATTAATAAGGATTTTCTACAACTTGCACCTACACTAGGAGTTTCTACTGGACTGAATCAGACAAAATGACTGTGCCTGAGACGGGAGGCGATATAAGTTAACTGAATATACAACGGTGGCAGATAGGGAATGCAAATTTCTAGGGAAACCACACACTGCCTGAATTTATGGGGAGGGAGATCGGCCAGGAAAGGCGCTTGCAAACTCGGTTAAACCCCCCAGATTTGCCAACTATGTCACCGAAATACATGATGCTCAAGGCAATGCATACAGGAACCTCTCAGATCAGCTCCGTATTTTTCAGGAACACTATAGTTCACTATACTCTACGCATAGGGTAGAACCTCTTGACCTGCCTGCCTATTTTGAAGATGTTGCACTGGCCTGGCTGGGAGACACCCACCAGAAATTTCTACATTTGGAATTGGAACTGGATGAGATCACGGAGGCTATCATGTCAATGCGATCTGGTAAGGCCCCTGGGTCTGATGAACTCCCGATCGATTTTTATAAAACCTTTGCTCCCCTCTTAGCCCCCATTTTAAAACAGGTATTTTATGTGGCACTGGACGAGGGCAGCCTCTCCCGCACCATGCGCGAGGCGCTCATAACTGCTCAAACTCGGCAAACCCCCCACTCACTGCAACTCTTACCGCCCTGTGTCGCTACTAAACTGCTACACCAAGATTTTGGCCAAAGTATTGGCAACACGCCTCAATGTCCTTATGGAGCGCTTGGTCCTGCCGGATCAGGCAGGGTTTGCCCGGAATCGGGCAACCTCGCACAATCTTCGTACCCTACATGCGGTACTACAGGACATTGATCCAAATTGCGAGGCAGTGGCGGTATTCTTAGATGCCACCAAAGCATTTGATTCGCTAGAATGGGACTACCTGCTTGGCACATTGCAGTATATGGGGATGCCCTTCAGTTTCATAGACTGGGTGCGGTTACTATATCATCAGCCAACGGCCACGGTGCTGCTCAATGGAGCTAGGTCCACCCCTTTTACCATTCATAGAGGCACACGCCAGGGATGCCCATTATCCCCTATTCTTTTTGCGATAGCTATTGCACCCTTAGCCGCGAAACTCCGTCAAAGGCACAATCACCGTGCTCTCACTTACCCTGCCCGACAGCTGCTTGTCTCGCTCTACGCAGATGACATGACATTGTACATTAAGAAGCCCCAGGATAATCTGAATCCAGTGCTGCGTGAAATCACAAAATTTGGAGGCATTGCTGGGGTGCACATCAACTGGTCTAAATCCGCAATATTCCTGTTAATGGATAACACACACCCACACCAGCTCGACTACCCTCTTGTATGGGAACGAGAGGAATTGAAGTATCTGAGCATCCGATACACTAGACAAAAAGATACCATGATGCATGCCAACTATGGAACGGCAATTGATAAGATAACGGACAGTATCACCAAATGGATACGTCTCCCACTCTCAATGGCCGGGCGAATTGCTCTTACCAAGATGGTGATACTGCCAAAATTATTGTACCTTTTTGTCAATATACCATACAACCCAGGGAGATTCTTCTTCCGTTCACTAAAGACTCAACTAACAAGGCTGATCGGGGGTGGGAAACAGGCACGTCTTGACACATTCATGCTGCCATTCCATCAGGGTGGGTTCGAGGTTCCCAACTTCTAGAGATACTGTGATTGTGCCCAAGCGCACTTCGCCGTTTATTGGTTCCATCTGCCACCATACATGGCACATTTGGCTGTGGAAGACGGTCACATGGCTCCACGGGTAAAGACCGGATATATATATACGCAGGTGGGGTCCAGAGAACGCGACCCATCCACAGTAAATTGCACGGCAGTGGCGTGGCGCCGCATAGCTCATGCCATGGACAGCCCGCTCTTACATTTACTCAGAATGCCATTAGAAAATGATCCCTGGCTGCAGGTCACCTGTGAAGCGATTTGTCGTAAACTGCTTATAGAGCTGGGGCTTCATCTGTGGGGAGACCTCTATGTACAGGGCAGATTTCGCACCACAGAACAATTTTTGGGGGAGCGGCCACCCTCAATAATGGACACCTTCTTGCATACTCACCTCAGGCAGGGCGTCCGGGCGATTACCCCTTCATTTCCTGAAGAGCCTGAAATCTTTGCACTTCTACATGCCATACTGCAAGCTGACACCCCGCGTCATGTCATATCACTACTCTACAAACACGTACAGAACACACCAAGAACAGCCCCACTGCGGGCTCGACTAGAATGGGATAAGGACCTTGACACACCACTGACAGATGAGCAATGGGAGACTAGCTGCTCACAAACAAATGCACTCTCAGGTAACAACAGGCTACGTCTTATACACTACAAATTTCTACATCGTATATACCACAACCCTGCTAGATTACACAAGGTTCACTTGCATGAGACGGACTGTTGCCTACGTTGTGGAGAGGCCCGGGCTGATTTCATTCACCTAGCTTGGACTCGCCCTCAGGTTGCTGCTTATTGGTCAATGGTTTTTGCGGGTCTTTCTGATATGCTGGGCGTGGCTATAACTCTCTGCCCGCTGAAAGTGCTGTTAGGATTGACACAACCTTTAGTAACTGTGCATAAAAAGTTGTTGGCGATGGGTCTCCTACTGGCAAAAAGATTGGTTGCATGCCGATGGGGGCCCCAAGTTTAAATTCTGGATTCTAACCATGTCCACGTGGCAAGAACAACTTCACGAATACGCTGACCTACTGCCTCTGAGGTCACGGCCGAAAGACATTTGGAGGCCATTGACGTCCTACCTCCTTCGGCAGCAGTCAGACGAGGAGGCTGGGCCAGAAGGGATGGACATTGTTGACTGAGGAAAATCACGGCCCACTGCCTAATGCTACATCTTGGTTGGGACTCACGCATTATCATTTACCGTTAGACACTGGCTTGGGCAAATGCCTCTGGAGTGGCACCCACAGGGTCAGTGGAAGTGTGATTTGTAATAACATGTTGGCTCATACACAGGATGGGGTATGGTCTCATAGGTAACGCAAGGAGGCGCCCTTCGATTGTAAGTCTTGTTACACACGCCTCGCAGACTCTGTCACAGATTTCATGGTTGCTGCTGACTTCGGATATGTCACCTATCTTGATTCAATGTGCGGAATGTTAGGGGGGTGGGAGGGGAGGGTAATATTCTTATTCTCTATATGAGCTCCTATTGAACAATGTATGACGCTATGCACGAGAAGATGCCAACATCTTGTAAGGCTATGTGGTAAAAAGTTGGCCGAAGTAATTGCATTGATGTATCGTGCTTTATGTACAATAAAGATTTTTGAACTAAAAAAAAAACTTCGCTCAGGCAGTAGGTGGAACTAAAAATCAGGTGGAAAAAAATGTTGGGAGCTTGAGGCAGGAAATCTTAACAAAATTTTAGATATCTGAGAGTAATCAGAACAGTGTCCAAGAAAAGTGCGGAGTCCTGGAGGAAAAGTTAGACGATATTTCACAATGTCCTGAATTTTTGGAAGGAGAGGTGAAGGCCCTGTCTGGGGTAGTGTAGGAGAATTCCAGAGATATAGAGACTTTGAAACTACAGAACAAATCTTTGCAGGAGGATCTAGAGAGGATGGAAACACAGTCTAGACGCAATAATGTAAGGGTCATAAGTGCTCCGAAAGGCTCTGAGAAAGGGGATATAAGGAGTTTTATCTGTAACTTACTGAGAAAAATAATATTGCATGATAGGCAGGATCTTGATCTCGAGAAAGAAATTCAGAGAGTCCACAGGGACCCATTTAAGTTAAAACCTGCGAGGAAGACGCCTAGGAAAATTCTGATTAATTTCCTTACTTATGCCGTGAAGGAGCTGGTGTTGGGGCGTGCTTTGAAGGAAGGTTCCCTGAAACATGGTGAATTTAATTACCAAATAAGATCTGACTTAGGTAAAAGGACTGCTCAGAGACAATGGGAGCTGGGTACCAGGATGAATGAATTATGGAGCATAGGTGCCCAGTTCTAGAGGAAGTTTCCAGCGATGCTGAAAATTAAGTGGCCAAACATGATGTATAACATCAGCAGTCCGGGAGAAGTTGATACCATCCTAGCGCAGATTGAAGGAGTCTTTTAGCTCCCATAGTCTATTGCAATATTTGTAAGGGGTCCTATATCAGATGAAATAGTGTAGGTGCTTAATGCAAATTAATAAATTAATCAATTTAGTTTGAACTGTTTTCCCAGTCTCTTTTTTTACAATATACACGCATATACCTCTCTTTGGGAAGGGGGGTCACAAAGGGCGGATTATATCGCCCAGGGAGAAGAGAGGAAGAGAGGCCGTCTCACAGGGGGGTGGGAAAACGGCACTGGGTGTGGGGTGCATAGGGAAAAAAAGAAAAAAATGGTTCTCTTTTTGCTACTCTAGAAATTGGATGAGGGTATGTATGGGTTCTATCGGGTTGGGAAGTTCAAACTAGGATTTATGTCGAAGGAGTTGAAGGAGGCAAACAGAATCAGAGTTTGGGGTTTCGAGTATGGCTATGGATAGGTTGAATTTAGTTACCTTTCTAACATGGAATGTGAATGGTTTGCGAACTAGGAAGAAGGTGGCCCGGCTGACAGAATACCATAAGAATAGTGAGGTGCAAATTATATTGTTGCAAGAGACCCATCTAGAACGGAGTGAGTGTCAGTTATGTTTTAATAAGCTACGGTGGGTCCAGGAGATAGTGTGTTCAGACCAGAGAGGGAGCACTAGAGGAGTGGCCATAATTATTAGAAGCAACTTGGGAATAAGGCTAGTGAAATACGAATCAGGCCTCTGTGGTAGATGGTTAGTAGCCACCCTATTGATTCATAGTAGGCCAGTAGTGTGTGCAGTATATTATGGTCCAAATAATGATAATCCTGAAGTGCTAATGAAGCTAGAATCCTGCTTGGTGGAGACAACGGCCCGATTGTACTTGGAGGAGACTTTAATTTAGTCCTGAATAAGGAGTTAGATTGAACATCTAGAGCTAAATATATTTGCCCCCCTAAAACGTTTGCTAGATTGAAGAGTATGATGACGGGATTCAACTTGATTGACTTTTGGCGCAATAAGATGGGAAGGGCAGGGATTTCACCTTTTACATTAACAAGACCGGCCCCCCCTCTCTGACCTTGCTGGTAGGGGCCCCCACTGACATTAGTAGCGGCAGAGAGAGGGTCTGGGGCAGCACGGTGCTCCCTGGGCTGGGATGCCCGGGCCACTTCATCGTGTGGACCCATTGCTACCCCTAGTTGGCCCTGGCCCCTCCCTTCTGCAGATTTATTTATTTATTTATTTATTTAACTTATAAAGCACGCTATCACCTCGAAAGGCATCCTGGCGCTAGCAGCATCAAAAAGCGAGAAAAAGGGAGGCTAGTAGCAGGCTGAAAATGTAAGAGGAGAGGGGAAAAAGCCAAGTTTTTAGCTGCCTTCTAAAGTTAATCTGCCTGAGTTCAATGGGCAGAGAATTCCAAATCTTAGCCGCAGCCACACTAAATGATCTGCCTCCCGCTCTAGATCTTTTAAACCTGGGTACGGCCACCACCCTGGCCGAAGAGGAGCGCAGGTTACAGGCCGGTGCATACCACGAAAACATCCTTTGTAGACAAACTGGGCCCATAATGAAATAAGGAACCCCCTCCCCTAGTGCCTTGAGACCCTCTGGGTGAGTAGTGCGCTATACAAATGCCCGAACTTGAACTTGAACTTGAACCCGTGAAGGGCTTTGAAGGTCGGACATAGGGACTTAAAGGTCACCCTCTCCCTTACTGGGAGCCAGTGCAACTGAGCCAAAGCCGCTACGGAAGAAGATCTCGTTGGCCAGACTAAGGCTAGTTTAGCTGCTGCAGACTGGAGTCTCTGAAGCCTATCCATAAGGTAGCTCGGGGACTCCAGCAATAAAGCATTGCAGTAGTCTAACCTACTGAGCATGGTGCAGCGCACCACCTCTATCCGAGCAGTGGGCCGTAACAGGGGCAAGATTTTTCTCAAGAGGGGGATAATTGTCATGCAACTAGCTGCCACCTTAGAGACCTGCGCCTCCATGGAAAGGTCACTGTTGAACATAACACCCAGGTTCCGGACTACCTTCACCGTCTGGACCAATGGGGAAAGGTCCCTTGGCCAGAAGTTGCAAGGTAGAGAAGAATTTATCCTAGGCCGAGGGCAATATAGCACCTCGGTCTTCCCTGAGTTAAATTGCAGCGAGTTTGCTTCCAGCCATTCCGCAGTGGCTCGCATGCAGCTGTGGAATTCCTCCAAGGAGGTAGAACCATTTCCGTCCAAGGACAGAATCAGCTGCGTGTCATCAGCGTAGTTGATGATTTCGATCTTAAAAATTTTGATGACAGCGATTAAGGGCTTCATATAGATGTTGAAAAGAATTGGGCTAACTGCCGAGCCCTGTGGGACTCCATGCGAGATGGTAGAGAAGGCAGATTGAAAGGGAGGAAGGGACACAGCTTGTTCCCTACCTTGGAGGAAAGACTCAAACCACCCAAGGGCACTCCCCACGACTCCTACCTCTCTCAGCCTGTCCAGCAGAATATCATGGTTCACCCTATCGAAGGCGGCAGACAGGTCAAGCAGGATCAAAACCCCTGCCTGTCCCCTGTCTGCCCGCCAACAAAGCTCATCCAGTACGGTCACAAGGGCCGTCTCGGTGCCATGAGCTGGACAGAAACCAAATTGAACATCTTCCAGAAGCTTGTGCTGTTCAAGATATTTAGAGAGGGTGCCTGCCACCACCCGCTCTACAATTTTAGCTGGATAGGGTAGGAGCGAGAGAGGCCTAAAGTTCTTAAGGCAGTCCGGGTCAAGGGAGGGCTTTTTCAATAAAGGGGTCACCATCGCTTGTTTCCATTGGGGTGGAACCCTACCCATAGCAAGTGACTGGTTACACACCCGCCGAAGCGTAGGGAAGAGCTCAGACTCATACTCCTGCCAGATTTTTAGAGGGAGCGGGTCCAGCGGGGACCCAGATGTTATACCAAAAGCCACTTCCTTGAACTCCTCGGCAGACAGCTATGCAAATTGTGCAAGGGGCTCAGCTCCTCCCAATTCAAACAGAGCATCGGGAGTCGACAGGCTGCTGCAGTCAGTTTTTACCAGAGGTTGTTTTTTTTTCACCCCCAGATCATCAATGATAAGTTTGATTTTATCCTGAAAGAACCTAGCTAGGTTCTCGCAGAGTTCCTGCGAAGGGGGGAAATCGTTCTTAATACACTCTGGACTGGTAAGATTATTAGAGATATTGAAAATGCTGCGAGAACTATTCGGGGCGTCAAAAATCACCCTCGAGAAGTGTTCTACCTTAGCTCTATGAATCTCCTTCTTGTATTCCCCCCGCTTGGTTTTCCAGTCCAGCCTATCCCTGTCCAAATACGCATGCCTCCACTTTCTCTCTGCTTGTTTGCATTCCAGTCGCAATTTTTTGAGGCTATCTGTAAACCAAGGTGCAGAGGGTCTACCCTTGCTCGTATGAAGTTTGAAAGGAGCAGAGGTATCCAGCACCGAAGTGATCTTCGAGCAGAGGACGGCGTAATTCACCTCCGCCTATAAGGCGGGGGCGAAACACTCCTCAACCATGAACGTAGGTGACATATCTTTTTTCCGAGCAAGGGCCTTCCAGTCCCCACTAGCATATTCCCTTGCTTGGCCAGATGACCCTGCTATAAGTGTGTCTGTCTTTGCAAAGAACTTAATCAAAGAGTGATCAGTCCAAGCCATAGGTAGCACATCCCCAACAGTAAGGAGGTTGATCTCGGAGAAGATCAAATTCAGCCGATGGCCTCCAATATGTGTAGCTTGTAAAATACGCCGGGAAAGACCAAGAGCCTCACACATATGGATTAAATTAAAAAAGCCTGTATTCAAGGTGCCATTCAGCCAGAGGGTAAAGTCCCCAAGAATGACCAAATGGGTATGACTGACGGCCAAATTTGAAAACAATTCCAATAGCGCCTGCTGCTTGGCAAGCGTAAAGACTCCCGGAGGTCTATAACAAATAATACATGTTAAAGCAGGCCTCTGTGAAATCTTAATAGAGAAACCAAATAACTCACAGCTGTTGCACTCTTCCATGTTGAAGACATTCAGATCGATATTATCCCTAAAAATCACACCCACACCGCCCCCCTCCCACTAATTCTGGGCTTGTGGCGCATTTTAAACCCTGGTGGGCAGGCGTACCCAGCATCAACTTCACAGCCCGGCACCATCCAGGTTTCAGTCATGCATAAGAAATCTAGATCGTGGGTCTCCAACACCAGTTGAATATCAACACAGTGTTTAGAGAGAGACTTCACGTTCAGAAGCCCACCGACTAAGGAGTCACCCCTCAGGAAATCCGCTACAGGAGAGGCCGTGTGAGACAGCAAGAGGGTCCCTTTGTCACGTCCCCTCACCCCAATAATATTAAGTTCCTTACGGGTAATTGTCTGGTCTCTTCCTCAGCAACAGGACCCCATCCTGGCCCTGTAGGAGGAGCATTTCTGTCACTGAGCGCGTCCTTGACGCGGACGTGCGCAGACGGGCTTGCCTTTGGCGTGCCCGCTGCGCGCGTCCGCTGCGCGTTCGTTCCAGCGTCGGCTTATGTGCCCCCGTGAGTCCTATAGACTAGACCGCCATTCTGCTGATCTACTACTTCCAAGATGGCGGGTCCGCTCGCACGGACGAACCCCCACTCAAGGAAGATAGCACAAGTGAAGCGCGGCTATTCCAGACCCCCTCTGCTCTCAGGTGTGTACCGAGCGAGTGCACAAGATGTTAGGAACGTGAATAAGGAGGTGTCACGATCTGATTAAAAATACTAAAGGAGCCAATTCAGTGCCCCCAAAGTGCGTGTCACACGCAAGATAAAACACAACAATTTATTTTTTAAATGAACAGAAGCCACAGCCGTAGCTCCGACGTAAAAGCCTCCCGCCTTCGAGCTGCCCGCATAAGCAGCACGCTCGTTCCAGCGTCAGCTTTTGTGCCCCCGTGAGTCCTATAGACTAGACCGCCACTCTGCTGATCTACTACTTCCAAGATGGCGGGTCCGCTCGCACGGACGGACCCCCACTCGAGGAAGATAGCACGAGTGAAGCGCGGCTATTCCAGACCCCCTCTGCTCTCAGGTGTGTACCGAGCGAGTGCACAAGATGTTAGGAACGTGAATAAGGAGGTGTCACGATCTGATTAAAAATACTATAGGAGCAGATTCAGTGCCCCCAAAGTGTGTGTCACACGCAAGATAAAACACAACAATTTATTTTTAAAATTAACAGAAGCCACAGCTGTAGCTCTGACGTAACAGCCTCCCGCCTTCGAGCTGCCCGCATAAGATCGTGATGGAGTGGGGACGACTGGGAGTCCCCCCTGATTTCAGTGCTTGGGCTGGTTTCCCCTCACGGCTGCACCACCATCCAGTGACTAACCACCTGGGGCTGTCCGCTGCAAAGCTCGATCGGCGCCTGGTGGTTTTTGAAGACCTCCCGCCGGAGCTCTCCCGTCTCTCCCACTGGGCTGGGGCCTGGGACAGTCCCCCCATCCTGGCCAGCGTCCTTACCTGTTGCATCTTTGGCCTAGAGGGGGCAAGGCTTCCTGCTGCATTGCCGAGGCGTGGCCCTGTCGGGGGCGTGGGGGCCTTGGTGGGCAGGGCCCCACTCATGATCCTGGCGCTGACTCTGTTCTTTCTTCCCACCTGCCTCTCATCACCTGCTTTTGTGGGGCCGCCCCGTCTGGAGCGGAGGGCTCGGCTGCACATATCGGGCGGCAACGAACTGGATCGTGCCTTGTCTGTGCATTGGTAGCGTTAGATGCTTAATCCCGGTCTTTCTGACTACATCCGCCGGTCCCCTACTGTGAAATCCGCTTCTGGCTCCCCAGGTGCCATCATGGGCAGAACGGATAGGTCAGCAAAGCTCCCTGTGACCCAGACAAAAATGGATAGTTTCACTACCTCAGAGAGTGGGGCGACCGGGGGAGCTGAGGAGCCTCCCTGATCCATAGACTTGTCCACTATTCTACAGCCCATCCAGGCCTCACGAACTTCAGTCAAAGGTAAGATTGCAGAGGTGCACGTGGACATGACCCACACCCGGCAGAACCTCCGGAATGCCATGGCCCGGATCAAGGAAACTGAGTGCCGGATCTCTACCGTTGAGGATGATGTCCAACAACTCAAGGGGCAGGTGGCCAGTCTCCAGTTGCATACGCAAGGACTGCACCACTGGGCGGAGGACGCAGAAAACAGATCCCGGCGCAACAATCTCCGCCTGGTGGGCTTCCCGGAGGGGGCGGAGCAGGGTTGCACGGCAGACTTCCTGGAGAGGTGGTTAAGATCGTGGATCCCCGAGGGCTCTCTGTCTCTCTCTCTCTCCATGGTTCGCGATTGGGCGGGCCCATCGCTCTCTCGCTCCCAAACCGCCACCGGGCGCGGCCCCATGACTAATGAGGGTCCTTAACTTCAGAGATCGTGACGCCATCTTGTCTGAGGCTCGCAAGCAACAGCGGCTCCACTACGAAAACCACACAATCATGATCTTCCCGGATTACACCCGCGAGGTCCAGGGTCAACGCCGCTCCTTTAACGAAGTTAAACAAAAACTGAAGGCACTCAACATCCAGTATAGGCTCCTTTTCCGGGCACACCTGCGAGTGGTGTTCGCTAATAAGACCATGTTCTTCAACAATCCTACAAAGGCTTGGGCCTGGACGAAGGAGGAGCGCCTTCTGCGCATTGCTGACCAGCCATCCCTTGTGGGGAAAGGGGTGGGGGGGGAGCCTATTCGGCCCGCACCCTTCACTCCCCAGCCTCAGCGTAACCGGCGTCTTGGTCAGAGGCTGCCCAGGTCCGTTTCCTCACCGGGCTAATCCCCACGACACCCAATATTACTCTCTGATGGTTCCTCGGCTGGAAGGCGCTCTGGCTTCTCTAGACACTGGACCGTTGGGGTGCTTCACTGCGACCTTCTCTGATCGATCTCCCGGACACAGATCTCTCCTGCAGCCCGATGCTCCTGAGGGACCCTGCCTGAGGGGGTCTCTGCCTGCCGGGCCTGGGTCCGCGGCGGAGATGGCCCTCACACATCTGAAACATTTCTTCCTTTCTGATGGACTCGTTCAAGCACATCCTGACAAGAGGAGGTGTCCTCCACACTTTCCCATTTCCAAGCGTTGTAGTTTGGGTGGGGCAACAGATGCTTCCATTCCTGAAGTGTAGGGTGGGGGGTGGTGGGGAGACTGGCGGCAGGGCCAGTGCTCCAAATGTTTTTCTTCATTTTGTTTAGCTTGTGTTTTAGTTTTGGAACACCAGCACTCACACAACACTCGCAAACTTGGACATGTAGACTCCATTCCTGACACCTTGGTAAGCCTGGCGATGTCTGCCTCAACTACCACGCTCCCCCCTTGTGGACCCATTACCATACTATCACAGCCGGTATGCCTGACTCATCATCGCTAACCACCTCCCTTTATCATGTCTTGGAATGTTAATGGTCTCTTGGATCGTTTCAAACACATGGCTGTCCTACAGTATGAACAGCGTTTGGGGGTGAGAATTCTGAGGCTGTAGGTAACACACCTCTTGGGGAACCATTGCCCCTTTTTGGCGCAATACGGGTATGATAGAGCCTGGCATTTGGGGTTCACTCGCAGCTCTCGCCGGGTGGCAATTCTGGTGAAGCTCTCCCTTCCCTTTGTGACAGTACGGACGACCCTCGATGCCCAGGGCACCTTGGTGGCCCTTAGTGGCACGCTGAATGGTTATCCCCTCAACCTCATATCACTCTATTCTCACCCGCAATGCTGACAGCTACCCTAGCCAAATCTGCCGACCTACTGGCATCCCTGCCTCTGGGTCCCACTTTCTTTGGGGGCGATTTCAATGCAGTCTCCGCACCTGACCTGGACACAACTGGCCCCCTCCCCCAGCAGGATTGCACAGGCAAAACAGCTGGCGGCTTGGGCTACATCCCTGGCTGACTGTGTGATGCCTGGCGAGTTTGGCACCTGCACTCTAAACACTTTACACACACCTCGGTGTTGCACCACACTGAGGCACGTATCAACGCCACCTTTGTTCTATCAATAGACTGCCTCCTGAATCAAGACGTCTCAATTCTCCCAAGAGGCATCTCCGACCATTCCCCAGTGATGCTCAGCATGTGTCTCCTCCGCCTTTGCTTGTCAAACATGGAGGCTAGGTGCCTGGTTCCTTCAGGATAAAGAGTTTCGGAAGGTGGTGGGCGGGAACTCAGGCATTGCTTCCTTTCTAACGAAGGGTCGGTCTCCTCACCGGGTACCCTATGGGAGGCGGGCAAAGCCACGATCAGAGCGGTCGCTAAGGGCCAGCTCAAGATCCACGGCAAACCCAATTGGAGCAAATTATCATGCAGGAGGTGTGGGCTCAGCTCCTGGAGCGCATCCCGGCCCGATCCCTTGACGCTTCCAATACTAGACTTCTAACCCGGCTTCGTGCAGCGATCAGACAGCTGTCGCTGGATGCGGCCAACTCCTCCTGCGCTCATCTGTGCCCAGGGTGTACGGTTTACCACCTTGCTCATACCCTAGGGCGAATCGCATTATTCCTGAGATTGTGGCACGAGACAGTTCGCTGCTCCGCTCCCCTATGGATATGGCTCAGGCCTTTTCCATCTACTACCATCAGCTCTATGAGGCCAGACCTCCTACCCTGGTGATTGGCGGAGGGAGCCTCCCATAAGTAGGCCCCACCGCCCAAGCTGACCTTGACCGCTCTATCACCTGCAAGGAGATCGGGGAGGCGATCGGCCTTCTTTCCTCCGGCAAAGCACCAGGTCCGGATGGTCTCCGCCAAGGAATATTATGCACACTGTCGGGACACGCTGGTACCCCACCTGGTGGGGCTGTATTGGGAGGCGGTGGAGAAGGGCTCCTTCCCTCGTGAGAAGGACATGGCCACCATTATGGTTCTGCCGAAATCCCTGCCACCCTTGTCCTGCTCCACCAATTACTGCCCAATTTCACTCATTAATATCGAGATCACAGTGTACGCCACAATACTCTCCCAGCGGTTTAAATCCCACTTATCCACACTGGTTCATCCCGACCAGTGCGGATTCATGCCCTCACGTGGAGCCCGATATTGTCTTCGTAGATTGCAATCTTCTCTGGCCCACCGTCACCTCCTAATGGCATACCTGGCGATTTTCCTGGTAGACTTCGAGAAGGACTGCGACTCGGTGGATTGGGGGTTTCTCAGAGACATCTTGGAGAGGATGGGCCTCGGTCCCCGGTTCTGAGCCATGGTCAGGGTTCTGTACGCCTTTCAGAGAGGTTGAGTCCTTGTAAATGGGGTCTTATCAGAACCCTTCTCTATTTGCAGGTCGAATGAGGCAGGTCTGTCCACTTTCCCCCCTGCTCTTCGCTTTGGTGATGGAGCCCTTGGCATCCCTGATGTGGTCGTGTGAGCACGTGCAGGGGCGGGAATGGCCCAACACCGAGCCGGACAAAATTGCCTCATATGCGGACGGCGTCCTCATCTACTTAGCAGACCCTGCCCAGTTGGGACAGCATTATCTTCACATTTTTGCACTCCTTCGAATGGGCCTCCGGCTGAACCCCGATATATCGGTCTGGTATCCCTTCATCCGTCTAGAGCATGCTTTGACTGGCAATCTGTAATACCTCTTCGCCGTCAATCCTTTAAATATTTGGGGATCTGGATGACCCTGCTCTCCGAGCTGAGCTGGGTCCTCAATGTTACTCCTCTGGTGAAACGTGCCAAGGTGGACCTCCAGAAGTGGCAGTCGCAGCCCCTGAACCCCATGGGAAAGGTGCCTTTTTTTAAATGATGGTCCTCCCCTGCTTCCTTTACGTCCTTCATAACACCCCCTTGTGTTTTCCTAAAACTTGGTTTCGCGAACTAGATTTTATAGTCTCTAGGTTATTGTGGGGGAAAGGTAGGTCCTGACTGGCACTGAGTACTTGTAGGATCTCTTCATTTGACGGGGGCCTAGGAATGACTCACCTCTATTTATATTAGCTTGCTACGCGACTTCTCTCCTTAAATGACTGGTTCAACGGGGGTTAGTCGGACCCAGCCTATAGGCTGGGAGAGCTGGGCCTTGCTAAGATTAAGTCTATGATGTATGGAGCCCCTATTTCCACTCGCCTTCCCGATGTGACGCGCTCGGTGTTGCAGGCCTGGAGGGCTGCACTGTGGCACACCAAGTGGACGCACATGTTGACACAGTGTCCTCCATTGTGGAATGGGACCTGGCTCAAAGAAGTGAACTAACTGCAGGGTTTCAGGGCTTGGGATCTCATAGGTATTTCGCAGCTGGGAGACGTGTGGGTGGGGGATCATTTGCGTTCCTATGGTGACCTCCAAAACAGATTTTCTCTACACCAGTCACAATTCTATAGGTACCTGCAGCTGCGACATGCTCTCCGCTCACACCTTAATGGCTCCCTGACCACAGCCCACCTGACGCTCAGATAATGTTTGGGGATCTCAGGAAGGTGGCATCTTGCGTATCTATGATACACTGATTAATAATACTCCCTTCTCTACTACTTACACGCAGCTTATCTCACCCCGGTGCGCCTCCATCGGGCTGGGTTTAGTCCGACCCCAGCCTGTACCAGATGCGGTGACGACCCGGCAGACTTCTTTCACATGGTGTGAGCCTTTCCCGATCTGGCGCGGTTCTGGAAGGAAATAGAGGAAGAGCTTACTGAAATCTTGGGGTGGGAGATCCCCCATGACCCTAAGCACACAGGGTATTACTGACGGGTTAGAAGGGTCTAGGAACAAGAAAGTATTTCTAACTACAGCATTGGTGGTCACTAAGAGAGACATTGCGGCCTCATGGAAATGCCCGGAGTCCCCGAGTGTCAGAAGATGGCGGGCTGGAGTGGACTGGCTCCACAAGAAATAATGCAGAGTGTGGGGGAAATGATTGGGGGAGGTGGGCTGATCGTTGAGGGGGCTGTCTATTTGTCAAATAATTGTATTTTAATATATCTGTCCGATGGGTTGCGCAGAGTCTTATATGTAATCCACAACATTCATGGGTTTATGACGCAATGCTGGTGTATTCCTTTGTAAAATCAATAAAAATGTGTTTATAAAAAAAAAAAGATAAACGGAAAGTCAGCAAGCTCCAATACTTTGCGTATGGAGAAAGGTGTAGCTCACTGATGGCCTGGAAGGCTATACCAGATAGGGCCAGAAACATAATACATAATCTAATTAGAAGAGTCATGGGAGTTGTATTCAAATGTAATAATAAGTGGAGAAGCCCGAAGTTATATGAGTAGCCTCTATAGTGATGATATACATCTTAGGTGAGAATGCATTGTAACATGGTTAAAGATGCTAGAGCTCCCACAACTAACACACAGGCAGAGGATGGCTTTGGAAGACGAGATTACGGAAGAGGAGATCAGGGCACAGTGTAGGAGAATGGTAGGCGGAAAGGCAGCTGGACCAGATGGTCTTCCATTTTAGCTCTAAGCCCACATCATAGACAAAGTGGCCCCAATCTTAAAAGATCTATTTAATGCTATATATATAGATGGAGAAACTATTCCCAGTCAGTTCTTGTTCAGAGGCTACGGTAACTCTACTATTGAAACCTAACAATGACCTGCAGAGAGTGGATTCATATAGACCAATATCCCTCTTAAATACAGATTATAAGATCTTTTCTGGGATTGTAGCATCAAGAGTGGCAAAGGTTATAAAGGGAGTTATCCACTCAGACCAAAGAGGTTTTATACCAGGGAGGCAGCTGAACGAACTTACATTTCTGATGTCGGGGTTATAGATATTTACAACAAGGGGTGGTGAGGGACAGAGTCTCTGAATTAAGCAGAAAGCTCTCACCCAGTCAAGAGATCAGGGCTAGATCCAACACCGTTTTTTAGCTCACTGCACCATCCCAGTTTCAGAACCTGGCTGTATGCAAATTAGTCTGTTCCTGTCCCAGTGCATGATGGGAACAGGGCAAACCAAACTACAGAAGCCAATTCTTACACTGGGAAGGAAACAAGCTCCCGGGGACCGGTTTCTGGCATTACAGCCGTCTTCGGCCCGGTTTGCTTGAATCCTGATGGTGCAATGAGCAAGGGTCTCACATCTGAGAATACCCTTCCACGCTTAGGGTGGACAAAAATATTTACAACAAGGGGTGGTGAGGGACAGAGTCTCTGAATTAAGCAGAAAGCTCTCACCCAGTCAAGAGATCAGGGCTAGATCCAACACCGTTTTTTAGCTTACTGCACCCTCCCAGTTTCAGAACCTGGCTGTATGCAAATTAGTCTGTTCCTGTCCCAGTGCATGATGGGAACAGGGCAAACCAAACTACAGAAGCCAATTCTTACACTGGGAAGGAAACAAGCTCCCGGGGACCGGTTTCTGGCATTACAGCCGTCTTCGGCCCGGTTTGCTTGAATCCTGATGGTGCAATGAGCAAGGGTCTCACATCTGAGAATACCCTTCCACGCTTAGGGTGGACAAAAATATTTACAACAAGGGGTGGTGAGGGACAGAGTCTCTGAATTAAGCAGAAAGCTCTCACCCAGTCAAGAGATCAGGGCTAGATCCAACACCGTTTTTTAGCTCACGGCACCATCCCAGTTTCAGAACCTGGCAGTATGCAAATTAGTCTGTTCCTGTCCCAGTGCATGATGGGAACAGGGCAAACCAAACTACAGAAGCCAATTCTTACACTGGGAAGGAAACAAGCTCCCGGGGACCGGTTTCTGGCATTACAGCCGTCTTCGGCCCGGTTTGCTTGAATCCTGATGGTGCAATGAGCAAGGGTCTCACATCTGAGAATGCCCTTCCACGCTTAGGGTGGACAAAAATATTTACAACAAGGGGTGGTGAGGGACAGAGTCTCTGAATTAAGCAGAAAGCTCTCACCCAGTCAAGAGATCAGGGCTAGATCCAACACCGTTTTTTAGCTCACTGCACCATCCCAGTTTCAGAACCTGGCTGTATGCAAATTAGTCTGTTCCTGTCCCAGTGCATGATGGGAACAGGGCAAACCAAACTACAGAAGCCAATTCTTACACTGGGAAGGAAACAAGCTCCCGGGGACCGGTTTCTGGCATTACAGCCGTCTTCGGCCCGGTTTGCTTGAATCCTGATGGTGCAATGAGCAAGGGTCTCACATCTGAGAATACCCTTCCACGCTTAGGGTGGACAAAAATATTTACAACAAGGGGTGGTGAGGGACAGAGTCTCTGAATTAAGCAGAAAGCTCTCACCCAGTCAAGAGATCAGGGCTAGATCCAACACCGTTTTTTAGCTCACTGCACCATCCCAGTTTCAGAACCTGGCTGTATGCAAATTAGTCTGTTCCTGTCCCAGTGCATGATGGGAACAGGGCAAACCAAACTACAGAAGCCAATTCTTACACTGGGAAGGAAACAAGCTCCCGGGGACCGGTTTCTGGCATTACAGCCGTCTTCGGCCCGGTTTGCTTGAATCCTGATGGTGCAATGAGCAAGGGTCTCACATCTGAGAATACCCTTCCACGCTTAGGGTGGACAAAAATATTTACAACAGGGGGTGGTGAGGGACAGAGTCTCTGAATTAAGCAGAAAGCTCTCACCCAGTCAAGAGATCAGGGCTAGATCCAACACCGTTTTTTAGCTCACTGCACCATCCCAGTTTCAGAACCTGGCTGTATGCAAATTAGTCTGTTCCTGTCCCAGTGCATGATGGGAACAGGGCAAACCAAACTACAGAAGCCAATTCTTACACTGGGAAGGAAACAAGCTCCCGGGGACCGGTTTCTGGCATTACAGCCGTCTTCGGCCCGGTTTGCTTGAATCCTGATGGTGCAATGAGCAAGGGTCTCACATCTGAGAATACCCTTCCACGCTTAGGGTGGACAAAAATATTTACAACAAGGGGTGGTGAGGGACAGAGTCTCTGAATTAAGCAGAAAGCTCTCACCCAGTCAAGAGATCAGGGCTAGATCCAACACCGTTTTTTAGCTCACTGCACCATCCCAGTTTCAGAACCTGGCTGTATGCAAATTAGTCTGTTCCTGTCCCAGTGCATGATGGGAACAGGGCAAACCAAACTACAGAAGCCAATTCTTACACTGGGAAGGAAACAAGCTCCCGGGGACCGGATTCTGGCATTACAGCCGTCTTCGGCCCGGTTTGCTTGAATCCTGATGGTGCAATGAGCAAGGGTCTCACATCTGAGAATACCCTTCCACGCTTAGGGTGGACAAAAATATTTACAACAAGGGGTGGTGAGGGACAGAGTCTCTGAATTAAGCAGAAAGCTCTCACCCAGTCAAGAGATCAGGGCTAGATCCAACACCGTTTTTTAGCTCACTGCACCCTCCCAGTTTCAGAACCTGGCTGTATGCAAATTAGTCTGTTCCTGTCCCAGTGCATGATGGGAACAGGGCAAACCAAACTACAGAAGCCAATTCTTACACTGGGAAGGAAACAAGCTCCCGGGCACCGGTTTCTGGCATTACAGCCGTCTTCGGCCCGGTTTGCTTGAATCCTGATGGTGCAATGAGCAAGGGTCTCACATCTGAGAATACCCTTCCACGCTTAGGGTGGACAAAAATATTTACAACAAGGGGTGGTGAGGGACAGAGTCTCTGAATTAAGCAGAAAGCTCTCACCCAGTCAAGAGATCAGGGCTAGATCCAACACCGTTTTTTAGCTCACTGCACCATCCCAGTTTCAGAACCTGGCTGTATGCAAATTAGTCTGTTCCTGTCCCAGTGCATGATGGGAACAGGGCAAACCAAACTACAGAAGCCAATTATTACACTGGGAAGGAAACAAGCTCCCGGGGACCGGTTTCTGGCATTACAGCCGTCTTCGGCCCGGTTTGCTTGAATCCTGATGGTGCAATGAGCAAGGGTCTCACATCTGAGAATGCCCTTCCACGCTTAGGGTGGACAAAAATATTTACAACAAGGGGTGGTGAGGGACAGAGTCTCTGAATTTAGCAGAAAGCTCTCACCCAGTCAAGAGATCAGGGCTAGATCCAACACCGTTTTTTAGCTCACTGCACCATCCCAGTTTCAGAACCTGGCTGTATGCAAATTAGTCTGTTCCTGTCCCAGTGCATGATGGGAACAGGGCAAACCAAACTACAGAAGCCAATTCTTACACTGGGAAGGAAACAAGCTCCCGGGGACCGGTTTCTGGCATTACAGCCGTCTTCGGCCCGGTTTGCTTGAATCCTGATGGTGCAATGAGCAAGGGTCTCACATCTGAGAATACCCTTCTATGCTTAGGGTGGACAAAAATATTTACAACAAGGGGTGGTGAGGGACAGAGTCTCTGAATTAAGCAGAAAGCTCTCACCCAGTCAAGAGATCAGGGCTAGATCCAACACCGTTTTTTAGCTCACTGCACCATCCCAGTTTCAGAACCTGGCTGTATGCAAATTAGTCTGTTCCTGTCCCAGTGCATGATGGGAACAGGGCAAACCAAACTACAGAAGCCAATTCTTACACTGGGAAGGAAACAAGCTCCCGGGGACCGGTTTCTGGCATTACAGCCGTCTTCGGCCCGGTTTGCTTGAATCCTGATGGTGCAATGAGCAAGGGTCTCACATCTGAGAATACCCTTCCACGCTTAGGGTGGACAAAAATATTTACAACAAGGGGTGGTGAGGGACAGAGTCTCTGAATTAAGCAGAAAGCTCTCACCCAGTCAAGAGATCAGGGCTAGATCCAACACCGTTTTTTAGCTCACTGCACCATCCCAGTTTCAGAACCTGGCTGTATGCAAATTAGTCTGTTCCTGTCCCAGTGCATGATGGGAACAGGGCAAACCAAACTACAGAAGCCAATTCTTACACTGGGAAGGAAACAAGCTCCCAGGGACCGGTTTCTGGCATTACAGCCGTCTTCGGCCCGGTTTGCTTGAATCCTGATGGTGCAATGAGCAAGGGTCTCACATCTGAGAATACCCTTCCACGCTTAGGGTGGACAAAAATATTTACAACAAGGGGTGGTGAGGGACAGAGTCTCTGAATTAAGCAGAAAGCTCTCACCCAGTCAAGAGATCAGGGCTAGATCCAACACCGTTTTTTAGCTCACTGCCCCATTCCAGTTTCAGAACCTGGCTGTATGCAAATTAGTCTGTTCCTGTCCCAGTGCATGATGGGAACAGGGCAAACCAAACTACAGAAGCCAATTCTTACACTGGGAAGGAAACAAGCTCCCGGGGACCGGTTTCTGGCATTACAGCCGTCTTCGGCCCGGTTTGCTTGAATCCTGATGGTGCAATGAGCAAGGGTCTCACATCTGAGAATACCCTTCCACGCTTAGGGTGGACAAAAATATTTACAACAAGGGGTGGTGAGGGACAGAGTCTCTGAATTAAGCAGAAAGCTCTCACCCAGTCAAGAGATCAGGGCTATATCCAACACCGTTTTTTAGCTCACTGCACCATCCCAGTTTCAGAACCTGGCTGTATGCAAATTAGTCTGTTCCTGTCCCAGTGCATGATGGGAACAGGGCAAACCAAACTACAGAAGCCAATTCTTACACTGGGAAGGAAACAAGCTCCCGGGGACCGGTTTCTGGCATTACAGCCGTCTTCGGCCCGGTTTGCTTGAATCCTGATGGTGCAATGAGCAAGGGTCTCACATCTGAGAATACCCTTCCACGCTTAGGGTGGACAAAAATATTTACAACAAGGGGTGGTGAGGGATTCAAGCAAGCCGGGCCGAAGACGGCTGAAATGCCAGAAACCGGTCCCCGGTAGCTTGTCTCCTTTCTGGTGAAGAATTGGCTTGGTAGTTTAGTCTGCCCTGTTCCCATGATGCACTGGGCCAGGGACAGACTGATTTGCATATAGCCAGGTTCTGAGCTGGGATGGGGCAGTGAGATAAATAACGGTGATGGATCAAGCCCTGATCTTTGGACTGGGTAAGAGTGGTCTGCTCAATTCAGACACTCTGTTCATCACCACCCCCTTTTGTGAAGGGGTTATAGATATGGCAGAGGCTCATCACCTTTGACCATAGTAGCTGTGGATGCAGCCAAGGCCTTCGACCAAGTGCACTGGGTGTATCTTTGGGAGACCCTGAGTAGTTTTGGGTTTCCTCAGAATCTTGTGAAGGCTGTGCAAAATCTATACTATACCCCTAGGACGAAGGTGTTGGTGAATGGAGAATTGTCGGATTGGTTTAACATCTCGAGGGGTACAAGACAAGGTTGTCCCCTGTCCCCAAACTCTTTAATTTGCATATAAAGCCCTTCACCAATTTGATTAGAGCAGACCCCACTATCCTTCCCTTTAAGTCCTCTGGGTTTGGGGCACAATTAGCCTTATATGCAGATGACTTGATTCTTTATACCTCAAATCTGCAAGAGGCAAACCCTAACCTGATTGCGAAGGCAGAGAACTTTGGTTTAATTTCAGGATATAAGATAAATGCGGAAAACAACAAAATAATGGAATGGAATCAGAGGATACAGTGTCAGGGGGTTAAATCCCAAATGCGCTATCTAGTACTATTGAACACAGAAGCTTCAAGAGGTCCCTAAAATAAACTGGAAGAAGGTCACTCAGGAAGTTGCCAGTCTGTTGTTAAAATGGGCCAACTTACATTTAAACATCTGTGGTCGGGTAAACCTTATAAAAATGATTGTTCTTCCTGAAATCACGTTTCTTTTTAATTCTATTCCCTTAACTTTTCGGAAGGAGGATATTGCCAAGCTCCAGGGGAAAATTAGGAGTTTCATCTGGGCTTCAAAGGGCCCCAGGATAACTGGGAAAAAGTTGAGGAGGAGGTTAGAGGCAGGAGGTTTGGCTTTACCTGATTTACTTGTGGACTGCTATGCTTTCCTCTTTAAAAATGTTCGTATGCTTGCTAAAAAGACAGATAGGTCACCCATGGGTCTTCTTTTTGAGGCAATGTTGGCTGATGTTTGTCAAGGCCAGCATCACTTCCTTTTTAAATATGCAGACCTGATCTTTTTTTAAGTGGGGCTGAAGATTTTGAGGTCTGCCTTAAGAACTTGGCTATATATGCGGAAATGGTTGGGAGTCCCATATTATCCAGCACGGGCTCCGATCTGGGATTCAACGGGTACCCCAGAATGTCTGAGAGACCAACTTAGTCAGCATTTAAAATCCAGGGGTTATATTATTGGGCAGATCTAAAAACGGGTTCAACCTTAGTAAGTTGGGAAGTGTTAAGCAACTGCACCCAGGGACAATTGACGAGATTTTAATATTACCAACTTTGTTCCTGGTGGGAAAAACAAGATTGGATAGAGTGTAAGAGGATGCGAAGTTCGATCAGGTGATGAGAGTCGACCGATGGGAAAAGGAAGTCTCATTCTGGTATTGGACCTTGATGGAGGCGGATGAAAAGATCGGGGCTGAAATCTCAAATTTATGTGCAAAGGAGCACGGGGATGGAGATTTGAAGCAAATGTCGCTGGACTCTTTGTATTTTACTAACTGTGGTAAAACCTGCCTCGCTTAAACGTAATCATCTGTTTTCCAACCATAGAGTTTATTGGTCCCCAGGGAAGCTATCAAAGGTCATGGGTAATATCTACAACTTCCCATCAGCAGATTATCTGCATATGTTTATGTTGTGTCCGAAGATCACTTCTTACTGGACCTCGGAGTGTGATTTTCTTGGGGAAGTAATAGGTAAACAGATTAAGGTAAGCCCTTGTGTTGTTTTCTTTGGACTCAGCCAAGAGGAAGATGTACGAATAAATTCTGCTGTTTCCAAGTTTATTTTCTATGTGGTTTTGCTGGCGAGGCGGAAGATATGTAGGCTTTGGAAGTCTGAAAGTCCCCCATATTTTTCTGAGTGCCTCAAAAGTCTTATCTATACGAGCCAGTCTGATATGGCCTGTGACCCAAGGAGTCAGGATAAGATCTGGACAATGTTGGTAGATTGGAGGGTAAAGATCAGTGGGTCCACTTTCGAAGATCATATCAGTACCATAATACAGGTGGAAATTAAAACAGACATTTGTTTAAGTTGTATTTTCATAATAATGATGCAGTTATTATAGAATGTTAGAGATGTCAATTATTGTGATGTCCTAAGGATTAAGGTTACATGACTCCGCCTTCTGGAAAGACTCAGAATTAAAGGTCATATGATATAAATTCCTCTGATTCTCAACACCCGATCTACCCGCAAAAACGTTGTTGAACTCTGGGACCTACTCGACTCAACCACCCCAGACGTCACCTTCCTGATGGAGACCTGGCTGAACCCCTCCTCGGCACCCGACATCGCCATAGCCATCCCGGAAGGCTACATGATCACCCGCAGGGATGCACCAACGGAGTAGGAGGACACCCTCAGCACCACCGAACACCTCCACTTCCAGATCCACACCGACCCCAACAACACTCTCAGAGGAACCCTCGTCTTCAGACCCCCCCCAGACCCCGACCACAGTTCAGCAACTCCATCGCTGACTTCGTCAGCATACATGCCCTCGCCTCCACAGACTACATCCTACTCGGGGACCTGAACTTCCACCTCGAGAACAACAACGACACCAAATCCAGCATCCTGATCTACAACCTAACCAACCTCGGACTCAGACAACCCGTCACAACACCCACCCACTCTGCCGGCCAAAATGCTTAACTCCATCTTCTCCACAAGCCCCGTCTCTTTCAACCACACCACCGAACTCCACTGGACCGACCATCACTGCATCCATTTCACCTTCCGGAAACCCACCGCACCCAACAGATGCCTCACCGCTGCTGGAGCAAAGACATCGAAGACCAGCTAACCACCACCCTTGCCCAGAGCCCACCCGCCGATCCCCCCAAGTCCTGACACCGCTGCCCTTAACCTCAGACAGTGGATCAACCACTGCGCAAACACCCTTGCCCCGCTCAAGAAACCCTCCAACAGCCACAGCAGCAAGAAAGCCAGCTGGTTCATTGAAGACCTTCAGGCTTCCAAGCAAACCTGCTGGAAGCTAGAGAAGAACTGGCTCCGGAACCGAACACCGGACAGCTACGCAGCCCACAAGAACGCCACCCGCGGGCGAGGAGCCAAGATGGCGACCTGAGCGGACGTGCAGCCTCTCGGCACCGCCGGCCCCGGAATCCCGCACCGCAATCCTGCGTGCCATCCTGGTGTATCTTGAACCGAAATGTGCGGGAAGCGGAGCTGGTTCTGATGGTGTTCCTCCGACCTCTCCACCCGCCCGGAGACAGAAGTTATCGGACGGATCGCCTTAGCCCGGGACCCTGCCTGTTCCGCAGCGCATTGCTGGACCTCGCGTGATCCGACACAGCCGATCTGCTGCAGGGGCTGGGCGTCAGCAAAAAGTCATCTTCCTCCGCATACAGCCCGGCCACCGCCTGCTGCCAAGAATTACCGTGTACGCGCTGAGTTACACGGAGACAGGGGGAAGACGTGCTTTGTCCACGAGTCCTTTGTCCGTGGCCGCCATGATTCTGGTCCGCTCCCATTGTCTCTCTGCCCGGCATCGGTGAGCCCCACTCGGTTCTGCCTGATTTACCACACTGCTGGCGAATTCCCGACTACGCCGCAGACCGAAGGGGATATTGTGTACCCGGGGCACGACAGCTGTTAATCGGTCGTGCCCTGTGACCCCCCCCCCCCCTTCCCCCTCCCAGCGCTCCGGTGGATAGAGGGCAAGATGGCGATGCCTGCTTTTCGCCACTGTGAGGACGACTACGCACCCTCATCATGGAACAGCGAGCCCACTTGCGTGCAGGGGGCCGGGGTGCATTCTTCCCCCGGGAGTGCAGAACTATGGGAACCACAGCCTGAATGGACATATAAAGACGTGTTGACGACCTTGGGTGAGCTGCGATCGGCGATGATGCACAACTACAGTGTACTGGGTGTTAAAATTGATGCATGTGCCCGTGCTCTACGTCGGGAGCAGGGGTTCCATCCCCGACAAAGTTTTGACTTGGAATTGCTACAGTCTATCAGCACACCGCCGCCTCAGAGCGCTACTGTGGAGGTTAAAGTAGCCATTGTTGCGGCTTGTAGCGACTTGTTGCCACCCACCAGGTTTGTCGCTGCTACATTGTCTCCCCTTTGTTCCGTGCCTGACTGTATGCATCGTTTCACGGCTTCACAGCTTTGGATGGCAGCTGCCTGTCCTCATGCCTCTTCATCTGCTCCTTTATCACAGACTTTGATCTCCCTGCTCTGTGACTTTTGTCGTTTGGATACATCGGAGAAGCTTGTGACCGAGGGAGGTTCATTTTCTGGGGACAGGCGACGCTCTTTCTATGTTTCTGCACCTCCCCCCTCCTCTAGGCGGCCATTTTCTCTCGCCAACTTGGACTGCACTGGACTATTATGGAGAGTGTGTGAGAGGTCGAGCCCCAGATCGGGCCAGGGCTAGGCGGTCCCCTTTGTTGAATTGCTGGGCTGGTGGGTGGAGACTGTGTGGGACCCGAATTCGGCCTGTTTCATTACGAAATGTGAATTGCTCTCCCTAATTGTTAGACTTTTGCTGACTCTATTTGTTTCCGATTTTGGGGTGGAGAATGTTTATTGGGCCGGCGGTGTCCGCGCATATGTATAACTGGCCCTCCTCCCGTCCTTTCTTTAGTGGGAGTTCAAGGATAGAAATTCTTTTCTTACTCCCTATATCACTGGTTTACATTCCTTTTGCTTTCTCTTTCTCTTTCCTTTCTTCTTTCTTCTTCTCTTCTCTTGCTGTATTTCGGGTTTATGGGGCGACAGACACTCTGCTAGGGGGGGGGGGGGGGGGGTAGGCCATAGCCTCTGCATGTGTGTAGGGTGGGGGGTTATATTTCAGTTTTTGTTAGTTTCTATGGGACCTATTTTTGCTTCTTTTATAATTTTTCCCTTTCTCTTGGCCCGTGTTCAGGCATACTGGGGGATGGGTGGCGGCGGAGATAAGAATGGGATGTTGAGATTGCTACCCTGTAGCGTGGATATCTTGTGGCCATCCTGCCTGGTCGGGACTTGCTTGTCGAGATGTGGATTGGTCGGAAACTGTAGCTAATGTCATGTCCCACCTGCATGGACCTTGCTCTTTATTTTATTATTTTCATGAGTACGGAACAACACGACCTGAACTCAATAGTTGCACAAAAATTTTAAATTAACCTTCATTGCTCCTGTGTCATGGTATTGCGGCGCTCTCCAGTTTGATTTCTGCATAGTAACTGATGTTATGCTGTATTACTATGTCGCCGTATTGCATGCACTAGTGCTACATGAGAGTTCGTGGCTGGCCGGATGGTTGTGGGCCTGTATTTGTTCTTTATTTCATGCACAATAAAGGTTTTCAAAAATTAAAAAAAAAAAAAAAAGAACGCCACCGCAGTTCAGACATGGCTATATGCAAATCAGTCTGACCCTGTGCCTCATGGGAACAGTCCAGCCCGAACTGCCAAGCCATGCCTTCCCTGGACCGGAAACAAGCTTCCGAGGACCGGTTTCTGGCATTCCAGCCGTCTTCAGCCCGGCTTGCTTGAATCCAGTGGCAAAGTGAGCAAGGGACTCACGTCTGAGCATACCCTGCCACACTTATGGCGGCCAAAAGCGGTACAAAAGGGGGTGGTAATGGACGGAGCATCTGAACCAATGAGCAGCCGCAGCTCAGCCTATATTCAGCTTTTGTAGCTGTTGTAATGCTACACTTTATATTTGACCATGAGTCGTGTGCCACCACGTGACTCATGGACATGGTTATGTCATATGCTATGTACATTCTCGAGCGTTGCTGCTCGGTTAGGAAGCATCCTGGCACCGCCAGATAAGACGTTGGTTCTTCGTGGCTGGTTGGCTCCGGTCGTGGGTGCTTTGTTTATGAATAAATCCTTGGAAAGAAAACAAGAATTTCTCCTGTTTCCTTACAATAGAAGCTGTAGGATAGTTTCAATGATTAGCCTGATATTCACTTTAAAATAACTACTCTCTGTGCTGCATGTCGTTGTGTATACCGCTTTGGTCCCATTCAGCTCAGAGCCACCAGCTTCAGCAGAAACCAAATCTGTTGTTTGTGCATGAAGCTGTTGTTCTGGAGGGATGCTATAGTATTGTGTGTTGCATTGAATGATGCAGTGTCTCGATTCTCCTTGTTTTTGAAGTCCAGATGTGTCTCTGGCCGACCAGCCTCTGCCTTCCATGCCTCTGCCCCTCCTTGGAGCTGCACCCCTGCTCTGCTGCCAGGCCTCGACCCCGGCGGGACAGCGTGTGTCCTCAGCGCATGCGCAGCTAATCCATCAGGCCCTCTTTAACCCTCACTCCGAAGCGGAAGGCAGTGTCTGTCCTCCGCACATGCGCAGGTAATCCACAGGACCCTCTTTAACCCTGTGAGGCAGTGTGTGTCCTCAGCGCATGCGTAGTTAATCCATCAGGCCCTCCGTAACCCGCGCTCCGCTGCGGGAAGCGCTCTCTGTCCTCAGTGCATGTGCAGTCGGTAATACATCAGGCCCTGTTTAACCTGCGCTCCTACGGCAGTCCTGGGGGATTTCCGGTGTTGCATGGAAGACAGTGTTTTCTCTGCGAGGCTGCTCAATCCTCAGTGACACACTCTGACGCTCCCATGAGCGTCTTATTCTCTGCGCATGCGCAGTCGTAGCTCGTGAGGGAGCGGCAATGATGCGCGCTTGCATCTCACGTGTGTGTGCGCATGCGCCGCTGTACTCGGTCGGAAGTTTTCTCTCGCGAGGTCTGTTGTCAGTTGATTCCTCTGAGCCCTCGGGGTCCCCTCAGGGCCGCTCCTCACAGAGCAACGCACGAGAGGTGAGGAAGACAAGGCCTCGAGGCAGCGGGGGCGGGGCCTGTGAATGTGGGGGCGGGGCCTGTGTGTGTGAGAGAGAGGTCAGTTAATGTGGGGGCGGGGTCTGTGGGTGTAAGGTCACTGAATGTGGGGCTGGGGGTCAGTGAATGTGGGGGCAAGGGTCACTGAATGTGGAGGCGGGGTCACTGAATGGGGGCGGGGTCAGTGAATGTGTAGGCGGGGTCAGTGAATGGGGGCAGGGTGAGTGAATGTGGAGGCGGGGTCAGTGAATGTGGGGGCGGGCTCAATGAATGGGGGCGGGGTCAGTGAATGTGGAGGCGGGGTAAGTGAATGTGTAGGCAGGGTCGGTAAATGTCGAGGCGGAGTAAGTGAATGTGTAGGCGGGGTCAGTGAATGTGGAGGCGGGGTCAGTGAATGTGAAGGCGGGGTCAGTAAATGTGGGGGTGGGGTCAGTGAATGGGGCAGGGTCAGTGAATGTGGAGGCAGGGTCGGTGAATGTGGAGGCGGGGTAAGTGAATGTGGAGGCGGGGTCAGTGAATGTGGAGGCGGGGTCAGTGAATGTGGAGCCAGGGTCAGTGAATGTGGGGGAGGGGGTCAGTGAATGTGGAGGCGGGGTAAGTGAATGTGGAGGCAGGGTAAGTGAGTGTGGGGGCAGGGTCAGTGAATGTGGAGGCAGTGTCAGTGAATGTGCAGGTGGGGTCACTGAATGTGCAGGCGGGGTCACTGAATGTGGGGCTGGGGGTCAGTGAATGTGAAGGCGGGGTCAGTGAATGTGGGGGCGGGGTTCATTGAATGTGAAGGCGGGGGTCAGTGAATGTGGAGGCGGGTCAGTGAATGTGGAGGCGAGGTAAGTGAATGTGGGGTCAGTGAATGTGGGGACAGGGTCAGTAAATGTGGAGGCGGGGTCAGTGAATGTGGAGGCTGGGTCACTTAATGTGGGGGTGGGGTCAGTGAATGTGTAGGCGGGGTTAGTGAATGGGGGCGGGGTCAGTGAATGTTTAGGAGGGTCAGTGCATGTGGAGACAGGGTAAGTGAATGTGGGGGCGGCTTCATTGTATAAGGAGGCAGGGTAAATGAATGTGGGGGCGGCTTCATTGTATAAGGAGGCAGGGTCAGTGAATCTGGGGTGGGGTAAGTGAATGTGCAGGATGAGTCAGTGAATGTGGGGGCGGGGTCTGTGGATGTGGGGGCGGGGGTCAGTGAATGTGGAGGCGGGGTAAGTGAATGTGGAGGCAGGGTAAGTGAATGTGGAGGCGGGGTCAGTGAATGTGGGGGTGGAGTCAGTGAATGTGAGGGCGGGGGTCAGTGAATGTGGAGGCGGGGTCAGTGAATGTGCAGGCGGGGTCAGTGAATGTAGAGGCAGGGTCAGTGAATGTGGAAGCGGGGTAAGTGAATGTGGGGGCGGGGGTCAGTGAATGTGGAGGCGGTGTATGTGAATGTGGAGGCGGGGTCAGTGAATGGAGCGGGGTCATTGAATGTGGAGGTGGGGTAAGTGAATGTGGAGGTGGGGTCAGTGAATGTGGGGGCAGGGGTCAGTGAATGTGGAGGCGGGGTCACTGAATGTAGAGGCGGGGTAAGTGAATGTGGAGGCGTGGTCAGTAAATGTGTTGGCGGGGTCAGTGAATGTGGAGGCGGGGTCACTGAATGTGGAGGCAGGGTCACTGAATGTGAAGGCAGGGTCAGTGAATGTGGGGGTGGGGTCAGTGTATGTGGCGGCGGGGGTCAGTGAATGTGGAGGCAGGGTCAGTGAATGTGCAGGCGGGGTCAGTGCATGTGGAGGCGGGGTCAGTAAATGTGCGGGGGTCAGTGACTGTGAAGGCAGGGTCACAATGTGGAGGCGGGGTCAGTGAATGTGGGGGGCGGGTCAGTGAATGTGAAGGTGGGGTCAGTGAATGTGGGGGCGGGGGTCAGTGAATGTGGAGGCGGGGTCACTGAATGTGGAGGCGGGGTCAGGGAATGTGGGGGTGCTGGTCAGTGAATGTGAAGGTGGGTTCAGTGAATGTGGGGGCGGGGTCAGTGAATGTGGAGGCAGGGTAAGTGAGTGTGGGGGCGGGGTCAGTGAATGTGGAGGCAGGGTCAGTGAATGTGGGTGTGGGGGTCAGTGAATGTGGAGGCGGGATCAGTGAATGTGGAGCGGGGGTCAGTGAATGTGGAGGCGGGGTCACTGAATGTGGGGCTGGGGGTCAGTGAATGTGAATGCGGGGTCAGTGAATGTGAGGGCGGGGGTCAGTGAATGTGGAGGCGGGGTAAGTGATTGTGGATGCGGGGTAAGTAATGTGGGGGCGGGGGTCATTGAATGTGAAGGCAGGGGTCAGTGAATGTGGAGGCGAGGTCAGTGAATGTGGGGTCAGTGAATGTGGAGGCGGGGTAAGTGAATGCGGGGTCAGTGAATGTGGGGGCAGGGTCAGTGAATGTGGAGGCGGGGTCAGTGAATGTGGAGGCTGGGTCACTTAATGTGGGGGTGGGGTTAGTGAATGTGTAGGTGGGGTCAGTGAATGGGGGCGGGGTCAGTGAATGTTTAGGCAGGGTCAGTGCATGTGGAGGCAGGGTAAGTGAATGTGGGGGCGGGTTCAGTGAATATGGAGGCAGGGTCAGTGAATGTTGGGGCGGGGTCTGTGAATGTGGAGGTGGGGTCAGTGAATCTGGGGTGGGGTAAGTGAATGTGCGGGATGAGTCATTGAATGTGGGGGCGGGGTCTGTGGATGTGGGGGCGGGGGTCAGTGAATGTGGAGGCAGGGTAAGTGAATGTGGAGGCAGGGTAAGTGAGTGTGGGGGCGGGGTCAGTGAATGTGGAGGCAGGGTCAGTGAATGTTGGGGCGGGGTCTGTGAATGTGGAGGTGGGGTCAGTGAATCTGGGGTGGGGTAAGTGAATGTGTGGGACGAGTCATTGAATGTGGGGGCGGGGTCGGTGGATGTGGGGGCGGGGGTCAGTGAATGTGGAGGCGGGGTAAGTGAATGTGGAGGCAGGGTAAGTGAGTGTGGGGGCAGGGTCAGTAAGTGTGGAGGCAGGTTCAGTGAATGTGGAGGCGGGGGTCAGTGAATGTGGAGGCGGGTTCAGTGAATGTGGGGGCGGGTGTCAGTGAATGTGGAGGTGGGGTCAGTGAATATGCAGGCGGGGTCACTGAATGTGCAGGCGGGGTCACTGAATGTGGGGCTGGGGGTCAGTGAATGTGAAGGCGGGGTCAGTGAATGTGGGGGCGGGGGTCAGTGAATGTGGAGGCGGGGTAAGTGAATGTTGATGCAGGGTAAGTGAATGTGGGGGCGGGGTCATTGAATGTGAAGGCGGGGGTCAGTGGATGTGGAGGCGGGGTAAGTGAATGTGGAGGCGGGGTCAGTGAATGTGGGGTCAGGGGTCAGTGAATGTGGAGGCAGGGTAAGTGAATGTGGGGTCAGTGAATGTGGGGGCGGGGTCAGTCAATGTGGAGGCGGGGTCAGTGAATGTGGAGGCTGGGTCACTTAATTTGGGGTTGGGGTCAGTGAATGTGTAGGCGGGGTCAGTGAATGGGGGCGGGGTCAGTGAATGTTTAGGCAGGGTCAGTGCATGTGGAGGCAGGGTAAGTGAATGTGGGGGCGGGTTCAGTGAATATTGAGGCAGGGTCAGTGAATGTTGGGGCGGGGTCTGTGAATGTGGAGGTGGGGTCACTGAATCTGGGGCGGGGTAAGTGAATGTGCGGGATGAGTCAGTGAATGTGGGGGCGGGGTCTGTGGATGTGGTTTTTTTTGGTGTATTCTCAAACACAGAGAGTAAAGTCTATAAACAAAAAGTATATACATATGTGCATTACTGATTCACAAGACATTAAACAACAACGATATATTTTAGATACACAGTGTGAAAAAACATGAATAACCCTTTCCCTGCTGCCGTCGGCCGTTCGCCGTCACGAGCACTACCTCGCTGGTGTTGGGAACGGCCGACGCGGCCCCGGCCACTCCGCGGAACCCCCGCACTGCCGCGAAATAACGGCCGCGGCTAAGGTGATAAGAAAAAATCATAAACAAACATCCAATATACTAATGTTCTTATGCTACCTTTACCAACAAAGTCTAAATATTAATTCTAGACATTCTCAAGATGCTTTGTACATCAGGGTTTCAATAAAGGAAAAGGGAGAAACACAGGGAACAATTTAATGTCTAATACATGGGACTTTTCCTCTATATACAGACTAAAATGAATTCCTAATTCCTCAGTGTTTCTGTCATGTGTCATCGTAAGCCAATGCGTTTCGAGTCTCAGATATTAGATATGGGGACTCTCATCAAGGCTCTTGTGTTTGGCAGCACTGTTGGTTTTCTGAAAAGTGGATTTGTAAAAGAAAAAAAGTTTTTTTTAAACAAATCTAGTAATTTTGGCTCCCTTCTTGTGTATTATCTTTCTCTTTACTACAAGGAATTGGTATTTGTACCTTAAAAGCGGTGTGCTTCTTATCAGCTCTGGAGTTTGTATCTGTGTAAAAGGAGAGACAATATTTAGAAATTGTCTCTTTCTATTTCTAAATGTGCTAGTGGCTTGATATAAGCTGCAAAAAATGCCTTAAATATGCCTACCTTGGGCTACATCCGGGGTTATCTCGTTACGTCCTCGTCTGCTTTTTTGTTATTTCGGGGAGGGATAACAATCGAATGTTAATCCGTTAGTGTGTTGAAAACAAAGTGCTCTCGCTAATGGGTTTCGTTACAAGCTTTTAGCATACATGAAGGCTGTACGTACATCTGTGTACGGTCGATTCTACTTCGGGCTAATCTGTTCGCTGTACTTTAGCAAGCTGAAAACACATTTCAATTAATTAGCAAAGCGTTTGCTGCATTAATCGAGTATGTCAGCTGATTTTGACTGAAGGCATACCTCAAATGTTATGTATGCGCGATCACGTCTTCGTGGGCTTCTTTTCAGGGAATTAAGCGCGTCTTCTGAAACGAGAATTTCAAAGCGCATTCAGGCATACCTTAAAATGTAAACACTGTTGATGTTTTTTCATACTGTGTATCTAAAATATATCGTTGTTGATTAATGTCTTGTGAATCAATAATGCAATATGCCAAACAGGCCTTCCCCCTTGTTTGGCATATAAATACAGCCCTGCCAGAACCTGTCCTCTTGGGCCTAACTCCCTTTGCTACCATGGCTCTAGAGGATGGCGTTACTAGGGCCAAAATCGGTATGTGAGAGGGACGGTATGACCTCTCGCCCCATAATTTTCATTTGTGGCCTTGGGTGATGGGGTCATGATATGAAAAATAAACATATGAAAAAGAAAACACCAGAAATTCACTGAAATTAACAAAGGTTAAGGTATTGTTATAGTTAGGGGAAATGTTCAGTTTTAAACTCTAAATACACTGACATTCAAAAGGTACAGTTATTTCAAATAACTAAACTTCGTGCCCTAAGGTAACAATACCTCGTGCCCTCACCATACACTGCTACTTACCTTAGGTATTAGATCACTCATGGCATCATCTTTGACATCATTGATAATATCACTGTGTTTGGCAAGGGTACCAGTTATAGTTACATTAGGGCACACGTTATAGTTATTTGAGACAACTATAATGGTGGATTTCAGTGGTGTTTAGAGTTTAGAACTGAACATTTCAGTTAACTATAACATTACTATAAAGGTTGTTTTTTTCAGTGATTCCACTAGGTTCATTTAGTTACTTCTGCTTTTCCATAGAAAAAGCATTTTTTGTTGTGCCAATAACTTTGGGAACATTTGATAAATCTCCACAAAACTTTCAGGCAATGACCGAGAAAAAAGGGGGGGGGTCCAAAATGCACATGCATTTTCCATGCGCTTCTTCAAAACAGGCTACAGCAAAAAACTGAATGAAATTCCCTCAAATTCTGCAGGAAGCTAGACCATGGTCCGCAATAGTGGAAATTGTGCTTTTTGTGATTTGGTGTAAATCTGTTGAGTAGTTTTTGTGCAAGAGCGAGCACTGTGATTGCTTATCAGCAACATGAGAAAAATGTTGCTGGCAGCCATTGCAGGAGTAAGGAACTAAGTAAGCTGTCCTGAAGTAAAAAAGAATAATATAACGGGCAAGCCCTGGGAAGTCCACCCCTGCGGCCGAAATTGTTGAAAGTGGGGATGGGAGCTGTTCAGCCACCCATCCCCTTCCCCAAACCCCCAAGCCTCTTGTGCTTACTGTTGCTTGGCTGTATCATTTTCAAAACTCCTGACGAGTGGGAGCAGACACCATTCCAGCAGGCGGAAGCTTTGAAAATGCACCCACCCTCTGGGAGCAAACCTTTGATCTGTTTCCTTGCCTTCACTAAAGCGGGCAGAGAAACAGATCAAAATATTGCTCACAACGCAGGGAGCAGCATGACCAGAAAAGACCCCTAAGGGCTGCATCACTTATTGTGCCACCCTTAGATGCCCTGTACCCTGACACTCACACACGGCCCTTGCAGGCTGCGTGTCTTGGTGCAGAGCAAAGTGAAGAGTCGATATGGCAAACATCCCTGTGTGCCCTGCCCACAAACCACTGCCCTGGCATAGATCAGTCACCCCTCTAGCTGGCTGCCCCATGCCAGTGGTGAGGGTACAAGTGCATGAGCCCTGTGCCCCTACAGTATCCAGGGCCATTCCAGGGCACTGTAAGTGCAGTGCTGCCATTACGAGTATTTGGTGCTAGGAGTTTGTCATCACGAATCCACAACACCATAATGGCTTCACTAAAGACTGAGAGGTTGTTACCAAACTTTTCAGCACATAAAAGCCACACTGATGCCAGTGTGGGATTTAATGTAAAATGCACCAAAGAGGGAATCCTAGAGATGCCCCTGAAACTCGACCAACTCCTAGTGACCTGACTGAGTGGCTGCTTAGGCTGCCACCAATTGACATGTTTCAGGACCCCTGGGTCGAGAGCTTGCTGCTCTCGGGGACCTGAAACAATGCACATCCTGGGACGAGGTACCACGCCTCCTCCCCCAGAATGGGTAGGGTTCACGAAGGAGAATATTCAAAGGCATACCGCCTTTGTGAGCCTCTGCAGACAATTTGCTGCTTTCAGCAACTGGTCCCTAGTGGTTCTACCCCCCACTTTGGGTGGGAAAAACAAGTTAGGAAGAGGGGTGCTGCCAAATCCACCTCTCAGGTGGGGGAAGCGGGTTGAAGCACAGCCTCGAGTCCCCGACATCTTGAGGATGGGGGACCCAGCCAACCAGGGACAGGCTCCAGCCGCCCTCCCACTGGAGAGGGGCAGAATAGGGGGTGTACTCACCCCAGGGAATGGACCCAATGGTCCATGCCCTTTACCTACCTGTAATATCCCTAAATCTAGTATTAAGGGGGCACTCTGAACCTCGCTTCCTCAGATCCAGAAACGAGAAGAAAAGAAGATAAGAAGAAGGACCGAAGAGCCGTGCAGAGCTAACAAGAGGACAGCGCCCACTGACTTGGCCCCAGCCCTACAGGCCTGTCTCCCCTCGAACCTGCTCCTGCAAAATCCCAGTGTGTCCTGCAGCCAGCAACCTCAAAACCATGGGGGACCTGCCTGCCTACACTTCAAAGACTAAATCTCCTGTGAACACCGGACTTGTTCAAACAGCAACCCCTAGCAGCAGTCAGGGACCGTAAATACAGCCCACTCTGCACCCGCCGAACCAGGCCCGAACTCGAGTGGAAATATACCACAAGGAGGTCACCCCGGTAATCCTGACCCGAGATCCGGTGACCCCTGACCTGCCTCAAGCCTCCAGCTGACGAATGCAGCCTAAATCCAGAAGGCCCCCTTAAACGCGACCAGGAGCTGGTAAGAAGATCCAACCCCAGAAGTCACCCCTGCACCCGATGCCCCGTGGCCTTGTGTGCCCAAACCGACGGTGCCTAACCAATCCTTAATTTCCCAACTTACCTCTCCCAGTGGTGGACGCACCCAGAAGTCCTTCGTCTCCCTGCCTAAGGTTCTCCATAGAAAAAACAGGGCGCCCAATGTCGAATCAGCACTCTGCACCCGGCTGCCCCAGTGCCGCTGAGGGTGCACCTTTTGTGCTACTTTCTTTCCCCATTTGCCCTGACCTTAACCCTAGGAGCTTTCCTCTCTCAACCCAGTGACCTGCTAGCCAGCAGCCACCATCCGGAGACCCCCTGTCCCCCTTAGGATAACAGTGGGCCTCAACACTCTGCACCCCGCCGCCCCAGTGCAGCTGAGGGTGTAAGAACAGTGCAACACTGACCCTGGGGGACCCCTGCGTCTAACCCCAGAATCTTAACTCCCACAGTCGATTACTTACCTATGGACTGTTAACCTGTTTTCTCTCCATAGGATAACATTGACACTTTTTCTCCAAAAACTTTCCAAGTGTGGAGTTTTGAAACCTAAAAATGTTCTTTAAAAATCATGTGAATAACCAAAACGTATTTATGCACCTGTTTCCAGGAAATGTCCCAGTGCTGAATCTAGGTATCCATCTTTGAGTAAGTAAAGTAACGTAGAAAGTAACTTACCTGTAATTTACTGAAAAAGCATATTCATTTCAATGTGCTGTATTTGCTAACTGTTGCATCCTTCTGCATACCCTGTAAATCAAACAAAGTACAATTTCTATTGCATTTTCAAACTGTTCTATATCCAGTAACTTATTACTGAAAAGTATTTAATGCATACCTGTGACATGTTTATTTGTCAAGTTCAAGTTCAAAAGACCTTTATTCGAATTTCATAAAATTCATGAAAGTACCGAATACAACAGAAACATACATTTATATATAATACAGGCAAAGAATAAAAAAGGATTTATATAAATAACATTCCATATTATCACAATAATTCATACAATGACTGTACAATAAATGTCATTTCATTATAATATTTACACAGTAGCATCATTATGACTAGTTTCTAATTTCAGGGATTTTCCATTGTCTTGCGCGCTCGTATGGCTAATCTTAAAAAAGTGCTAGTGCGAAAGGTCAGTTCATCGGTATCCAAGGTAAGCAACAACATGTAAGATTCTTTAAGTGTGAGAGGTCTGTGTTTTCTAAAATACGGAGTTAAAAGCCGTTTATTTGTCATTTGCTGACTGAGTGTGTACATCAAATGCTTAACACTGTCCTCTGATACTGCCTTACTGCTCGACCAAGCTACCACTTTAGAGAGTAAGGTTCTATCTAACTTTAACCTCTGCCTACCTCTAGGTTCACTTGGTCTCTATACACACTATACCTCATTTTTGTGTAGTATATATATAGCCAGTTTCCTACAATATGGCATTGAGTTTTTTTGCTACAAGTAATGGATGGGACAGAAGTCTCTGTAGGGTTTGCTTCCAGAAGCATGAAAGATTTGGAAACACTATATTCTGTAATAGAAAGTGATATGTTGGAATGCGTTTGGGGTGTCGGCAAGTGTAAGCCATATCTCTTGAAAAGAAAATTTAGATTGAGGACCGATCACAGACCTCTCGTTGCTATTTTGTCTAGGATCCAAATTAAGATCCTCAGCCATATTATCTATCAAATTATTGGAGTTTTAGTGTGCTTCATATTACAGGAGGAAAGAACATTAGAGTGGATTTTCTGTCTTGGTTACCATTAGATTTGTGTTCAGTAGATTTACAGGAATAAATTGCGGCATGTATCATTGCATAAGTTGAAGAATTGGTCATTTGTTCCAATTTAATGGAATTGTGTGATCGGTTGAGGGAGGATACTGTATTGACCAAGGTCATGAATTATGGGAAATTTGGGGGGCAGAGGGAAAAAACTTTGGAGAATTCTTTGCAATCTTATTGCAAGGTGGCGGATGAGTTATCTTTGCAAGGAGGATTGTTGGTAAGAGGTGATAAGTTAATTCCCCCAGGATGTTTCCACCAAAAGATTTTGGAGACAGCTCATGTAGGCCATCTGGGTATGAGTGCCACTAAGCGTAGGATAAGAAATGATTTCTGGTGCCCTGGAGTGGATGTGGAGGCAGAAGGATTAGTGAGAAATTGTGCACCATGCTGTTTGAGTGATAAACATTTGGTGACCTCTGTGCCTACTGCTATGCCTGTATCATGTCCTGGTAAGGTGTGGCAGAGAGTTGTGGTTGATTTTCTTTCCCGACCCTTTTCATGTATTACCTTCCAATATGAGACACTTTATTGTCATGATGGATCATCTTTCCAGGCGGGTGGAAGTACGTGGTATAGCCGAACCCAACACAAACTCTGTGATTCCTTTTGGTTGTGAAGTGTTTGCTAAAGAAGGGACTCCCGAGGAGCAGCTCACTGACAATGGAGTTCAATTTACTTCTTCCACCATGACAGAGATTTTAGGCAAGTGTAGAGTGAAACATTTATGCACGCCATTGTACCACCCTCAGGCCAACTAAAAGTGGAGAGCTTCAACAGGTTTCTAGTGGAGTGTATCCTGAGCGCGGTGACATCCAGAGTTGACTGTGAAGTAACTACCAGATATTTAGGGTGGGATTATAGCTGTACACCTCTCTCGATCTCTGTTAAAGCACCTTTTACACTCATGAGAGGGAGAAAAGAGGTGTCCTTGTTGTGTCCCTCATTTGATCTCTGGTAAAGCACCTTTTAAACTCATGACGTGGAGAAAAGAGGTGTCCCCTGTGCATCCCTCATTTGATCTCTGGTAAAGCAACTTTTAAACTCATGACTTGGAGAAAAGAGGTGTCCTCGTTGTGTCCCTATTTCGATCTCTGGTAAAGCACCTTTTACACTCATGAGGGGGAGAAAAGAAGTGTCCTCATTGTAGCCTTTTTGAAGATGGAGGTGATGGATCAAGGATGTGATGAATGTCTACAGCAAGTGATGATGCCGGGAAATTGGGTGACAAACAGTGTTGCTCGGTGTCAAAGGGACGTGAGGTGTAAGGAAAAATATGTCCATGAGGTCAAAATCGCAATGATTGATTTGGCACGTGTCAGGATGATACCATTTTGCTAAGAAATGCATCTTCGAAATCTAGAGATCCTGTTAGAGTCATCAAGGTTAGAGGCAATGCTGTTCGTGGTTCGAGTGGACAATGTTGAAATATGACAAGAGTGGCTAGAAATGGAAAATATGAGAATGAAAGTGAAAAACATGTAAGTGACAGACAAGTGTCTGTTGCAGGGAATGGTGCAGAGTTCTTGGTTAAGAAGGAGTTCTCGTGTTATCAATGTGCCTAAAAGATACGCTCCTCTTTGTTGAGTGGCATCTGGTTAGTTTTTCATATTTACCTTGGATATTGCTTTTTTCTGGTTCTCTGGGTTGATTTATTGTCCTGTTTTGTGTGTGGTAGTGTCTCTGTGGTTCTGTGTGTGTGTGTGTATGTGTGTGTATGTCTGTGTGTGGTGTTAAAAAGGGGCAAAGATGTGTAGCCTCTGCAGATAGGATGCCTTTACTGTTTATTGTTATATGATGTAATATGGCAGTGTACAGACATTGGTCATGTTGTGTTCTGTTATGGAATTTTGTTATGTGATGCTTTGAATAGTGTTACAGATGCAAGGATCCGCTGGGCCTTCTACAGCTGTGTAACAACTGGCTCTTCTGGGACTTCTCAGATCTCTACCCCCACCCCGCCCCCCACCTTGTGGATTGGCGTTATTTCCACGTGGAGTCTACCCCTCTGTTCTGAGGGTTCTTGCCTGTCCTCCCCATGGCTTCCGCATGTTTGCCGCCACTGACCCATACAGTGAACAGTGGTGGGAAGGTAGAGTATATTTGTTTGCGAGTTCCACAAAGTTCCTTAGTTTTCCACCTGTTACCCACTCCATAGCACTATCATACCCTTTCTCTCCAACAACCTAGACCAATATCCCTCATGCGAGAGATGTAGTAATGCCGACAGTGTACGGTACTTCGCACACGGAACCCTCATTTGTGTTCGCTGCAAGACCCAGGCCCATTGAAATTGCAGGATGTCCAGCCAAAGACCAGATATTTAACTCTTGTTTGAGCATCAGGGCTAATCAATCTGGCCCACAGCATGGTACTGGCGTAGAGAAAGTGTACGCCAGTCTCTATCACGCCCCTCTCCCCTATCGACAATGTCATCAGTAAGCTGCCCATTTCAGGTGCGCCGCCAGGCAATAAAGCTCCAAGTCAGGGACCGCTAACCCACCTCCATCAGTGGGGAGCCGTAGTTCGATTAATGCCAGTCTACGACGTCCTGTGCCTTATATGAGGTATATCAATAGGCTGTTAATCTCCCAAAAGATGGATTTTGTGAGCCAATTTGGGCGAGCTGCAAAGTAATGAAAGAGACTGGGAAGGAAAACCACCTTCACACTATCACCCTGCCTGCGACTGATAGAGGAAGTATTAGCCAGAAATTTATGGATGTCTGCAAAAATCAGTGCCAGTTGAAGATTGCTCAAGATCGGCCAAGTTGTAGTAAATATGAATGCCCAGGAAGCATAATGTGACTGGTTCCGAGCAGAGATCCTCCCCCATTTCTGGCAGAATAGTGGCTGGTGTCAGAGCATGTATCGGGAATGCATTTGACTTATCCCAATTCACCTGGACTCTCGACGTCTGGCTAAAATCATCCAAAGCTCTAAATGCGTGATCCACATTTGCGTGTTCCCCACGCCGGTACACTTATAGATCCTCTCCATATAGGGGGATATAGATGGGGTGGTCGTCAATCACTATTCCTCGATAATGATGGATGGTGCAGAGTGTCAGGGCCAGGGTCTCAACAGCCAAGGCAAACGGCACTGGCGACAGCGGGCAACCCTGTGTGGCAATGGCCTCTACCCTACAGGGTGCTGATATCACGCCCCATTTCGGACCGGAGACATCAGGGGCCCATATAGCAGACGTGTCCAGGTGAGGAAGCCATTCCCCAGTCCCATACTGGCCAGAGTAGCATCAAGAAAGTCTCAGCTCCAATAGTCACATGCTGTCTCTGTGTCAGTGTTGATCACTAGTGCTCTAGGATAGTCCACTAATGGGGTATGGAGCATTAGGCGAATGTTAGTAATCAAACTGCGTTTAGGTATAAAACCCATTTGATCCGTGTGAATAAGATCACCTGTATGGTTGCCCAGTCACCAACAATTTACTAAGTAGTTTATAATCAACATTTAATATGGAGAGCAGTCTATAGGATGGTATCTTTTCACTCTACCGTTTTTGTGGAGTGGAACAAACAGGGACTTTCCCTTCATTGGTGGTAGTTCCCCCACTGTTTTTGCTGCATTATACAGTGTAGTCAAGATTGGGGGAAGCGAGTTTGCACAAGATGCATAAAATTCCAGGGTCAAGCCATCTGAGCCTGGTACCTTGCCCAGGGCTTTACTCGCCCCCTCACCTCCTGGATTGTGATGTCACCTCCTAGGGATGCAGCCACTACCTGTGCCATTTGCTTCGTACTTGCCGATAGAACATAATCCTGCACTGGCTGGCTTGGCTCCACATCAGAGCACCCATAGATGTCAGAATAATAGACAGCAAAGGCGTATTAATATCGGCTTACCTATAACGCTGGTCACCCTCCCCTTGTTTTGCATCTGCAATATTTGGGAACCCTGTCTATCAAGATTGAGCATCCACACTATTAATCTGCTGGATTTATAACATTCTATGTGTGCCCTAGTTTTATATATGCTCACTATTCGTATGCCGTGAGTCTCTCCACTAGTTTTAGGAGTTTTTCGCTTTATGCTCTCAGTCTGTCATGCATGAATAAACTGCAGGGGTCACCCATATAACCCATAGGCTTTTGAGTATCAAACAAAGGAAAAACAAGGTAAAGCCTACAGACCACTATTATATCTGTCTAGTTATAAGACTGGATACCATCAATTGTCCAATCTCAAGTTAATCATTCACAACACAAATTAATTGCAATCATTTTTGACAAAGAGTATCTCCAAGCAGATAGCCAAATGCACAGAACAATCAAATGTGTAGTTCAACTTATTCTTTTAATTAAACCACATTAAACCTTGATTATTGGTCTCTTACATTAAACAAAACTGTACACAATTCATATATACAAACAAAACACATATACATTTGTTTTACATATATACATTTCTTTTAGGAACCAAACTCACAGTTCTAATGCCCCACCTATTTAAACAAGGATGTCAATGTATCATTCTTTAACATAACATTCCTTCACTTTAGATCACCAAAACAAAGCAAAACCTAAACCAAAAGGAGTGTGCGAGGTTTAACTACTTTTGACCTCTCTCAAACATATCACTCTCTTAAATAGATTTTTTTATATACAGTGTTCCACAATTTTTTTGTTTTGGAGTCTTCCAAAGAGTGTGTTGACGCGTTTCAGCCTCTGTTCAATCCAGGCCTCATCAGGACTACGAGGGCAAACATACTAGAACCCTAAAACAAACAAACTCAATTTGTATTGACCAAAAATAAATAAACTGGGAAAACATGTCACTCATTTCAAACAAGGTCTGGCCAGACTAGTGATAAATTCTGTGGGAACTGGGCATCTTCCCAAAACGGATATTGGTATTTTGTTTGTTTGTGACCTGGATACTTAGGATTGGTATTATGTTCTTTGCCTTTTAGCCCTTATGATTAAAAGCACTTGCATCAGAAAGTGGACTCTGTACCTTGGCTACAATAAATTGGAAGTTGGTATGTAATGTGGACCCATCATTATTTTAGATAACCAAGGTCTGCATGTTTTGCTGCCTCGGGAAGTGGTTGTACATAGAAAAGCGATGCATTTATAACACGTGGTCTTGGTGGAGGATCTCTTTGTTTGATTTAGTACCTAGTATAAGACACACAATTGGGTGTTTATTTAATCTATTCGATGCCATACACCTAAGGATGATACACTAGATAATATAGTCACATTGTAAATAGTATCACAATGGTTGTGCATGGGAGAGTGACATGTTTTCCCAGTTTATTTATTTTTGGTCAATACAAATTGAGTTTGTTTGTTTTAGGGTTCTAGTATGTTTGCTCTCGTAGTCCTGATGAGGCCTGGATTGAACAGAGGCAGAAACGCGTCAACACACTCTTTGGAAGACTCCAAAACAAAAAAATTGTGGAACACTGTATATAAAAAAATCTATTTAAGAGAGTGATATTTTTGAGAGAGGTCAAAAGTAGTTAAACCTCACACACTCCTTTTGGTTTAGGTTTTGCTTTGTTTTGGTGATCTAAAGTGAAGGAATGTTATGTTAAAGAAGGATACATTGACATCCTTGTTTAAATAAGTGGGGCATTAGAACCGTGAGTTTGGTTCCTAAAAGAAATGTATATATGTAAAACAAATGTATATGTGTTTTGTTTGAATATATGAATTGTGTACAGTTTTGTTTAATGTAAGAGACCAATAATCAAGGTTTAATGTGGTTTAATTAAAAGTATAAGTTGAACTACACATTTGATTGTTCTGTGCATTTGGCTATCTGCTTGGAGATACTCTTTGTCAAAAATGATTGCAATTAATTTGTGTTGTGAATGATTAACTTGAGATTGGACAATTGATGGTATCCAGTCTTATAACTAGACAGATATAATAGTGGTCCGTAGGCTTTACCTTGTTTTTCTTTTCTCAGTCTGTCATGCGGCACCTGTTCTCCCTCTTTTGGTAGATCCGGTTTTATTAAGAGGTGCTCCAAGTGTTTGATCTCAGTGTGACGCTGGGACCGAGTCCCTACTACTGCTGAGATTCTGTGACCACGTACCGCTATTTTGAATGCCTCCCACTCCTCTAGTGGGGAGGAAGTCGTACACGTATTTTCATTAAAGTAATAACTGATCACGTTCCCTAGGGTAGATCTGAAGACTAGGTCATCAGCTTTGCAGTATTGAGCTTCCATGTCGCAGTGCGGGGTCTGGACAGCGCCCAGGCCAGAATCAGTAATAACGGATGGTAGTCGCAGTATTTTTCACCAGATATTCAACCCGTCTAGCTCTTGCATGTACGCTAGCCGAGCATAAGAAAGCATTTAAGTGTACTGATAGCTTGTGTGTACCCAAGTAATAAGAATCGAACCCGCCCTCCGAAGTTAAGGTTCTCAAGGTATCAACAAATCCTCAATCGTTAATCCAACGTGGGCAGTTTTATTTAGTAGGGATGTGAGCAGTGGGGGTGTGATCTATCTAAAGGTACACCAGCCATGCAGTTAAAATCTCCTCCAAGTAACATAGGGTAATGATGTATTCGGGTGAACAGAAAATTAGGGAGAAAAGGAATGATAGTTTGGCCCACATTGGGGGCATAAATATTCACACAGGCCATATCTTTGCCATCCAGTTTACCTGTTAATATTACGTAGTGACCTTCTGGGTCTATGATCTCGATCTGTGAGAGAAACAGGGAAAGAAGGAAACAAACCAGCCCCCCCTAGCAAAGGCGGAGTACATAGTGGCAAAGATTTCCCCTTTCATCGCTTCTGCAGCGCTAGGCCCACAAAGCAGTTCTGTTTGAGGTAACTGTGAGGGATGATGCAGATATACCACCTGCGGTCCCCTTGACCACCCACAGTTGTTGTTTCAGGAGTACTCAATTGATGCATTCCAGATCTGTGGCAGAATGATATACTTGATGTGAGACCTGATGCGCCATATGATATATTTCCATCTTTGGAAGTCTCAGTCTGCATGAAGTAGCGGCTTGGAGTTTCGACATGGCCAGTCCGCGTGTCTCACCTTGCCGGAAGTATGTTATAAGGGCTGCGTCTATTAGGCATAGTTCTGATGCCAAGACCAGTATAATAAGCATGTGGCAAATGTAGTTAAACCTTGGACCACCACCATGTTCCCAGTTTAGACTCGTCCCCACAGCTACAATTGCCATTTGATCAATTTAGTGAAATCCCTGTGCATTTGACCAGTCAGTGCAGTCATATTGTCTTTGATCATCATTGGAAATCAATACTTATAATATTTCATCTTTGTGTCGATTTACCGAAATGGATGTGCACGGAGGGCTTCCCTCGTGGTATAGAACATCAAGGGTAAGACTTCACTTTTGGTCTAGTTCATTTTGTACCTGGAAAATATTGTAAAGTCTGATATGGTGAACGTCGGGGCTGACAGCGAACGTTTTGGAGAGGGTAAAGTGAGGATTATGATGTCCGCATACAGTTACATTTTCAGGTCGCCGGCTATGATTTCAGTTTCCCAAATGTATTCTGTGCAGCATATGGTGAATGTGAGGGGCTCTATGACTATCAGGAAGAGTGCCACGACCAATCTGCTTCTTTCTCTCCCTTTCCCTTTTGCCCTTCTCCACTTCTTTTCTTGCCTGCCATCTGTTTGTTTTAATCCAAGTGCACACTTCACATTATGTGTTGTATGCATGCTCAGAATTGAGAATTGAGATTTTCCTAAGTGTAAAGATTCAGAAAATCTCAACTATTATGCATTTCATCCCCTGCTTTATCAGCATCCACGTTAAACACAGTTATAAAAGGACTACACTTCCCAGAGACCATTGGAATTCATGACTACAGAAAACTGCACCTGGTGCACCGTCTTGGCACACTAGATCTCTTAGTTAATCCTCCCATGCATACAGCAAGTCCTCTTCTCTGATCATAGGCATTGAAAACAAGATGCATAGGCTTTTCTGTTTTCAGTTTCTAAGGGTTCTAAATTGTGTTTTTTTCAGTACTTTGCTAACTTTAACTTTTTTTTGCTCTATAAAAAATCACAGGGCAAGTGAGTTTATTTCCTTATCTTGCTTGTCCCTATTGTAATTTCTAATATCCATCTATCTCCTCCCTACAGTTATTTTTTAATTTGTTCTTTCAGGTAATGTTTCAGTGTTTTGCTCACATCCAAACCTTTCTCATTTCCCATCGATCTCTTTCCAGCAGTCTTGTCCCAGGATGTGCAGGGTGGAGGTATGTTTGCATCTCATTATCTCATAAATATTTGATTGCATGTTTTATTCTTGTCAAACATCAACAAGAGAAAACTCTTTGAGCAAAATTGGTTGCAGGGAGCATCAATTACATAATATATTTGGCAGATGTAGAGCACATCATGGTTGGGAAGCATTTCCAGTTACATCAGTGTCAGAGCTAGATCTACTAACCCCTTCCAAGCCTTGGACATAACGGTTACGTCCAGGTTTGTGGTGCTCCGGTGCCATGGATTGAACCATTACGTCCAAGGCCCACTATTTTGAAATCTAGCTGCCCAAGGTGTGCTGACTTCCTTATAGTGAAAGTGAAATTAGCTGATCAGTTCATTTAATTTTCATTGCCTATATGCTCTTGGCACCGCAAGAGGGCGATCCCCTAGCAGGGATCCACCACTAGACACCAGAGAGGGGGATTGGCCCCTTGGGCAAGAGTATTTGCTCCCCCATAATAATTTGGTCATATTCAGTCTTTCCGCCCCCCTCCCCCCGGGTGCAGGCTGCCAAAATGGGCATTATAATGCCCCCAACTGTCACAGAAAGCCAACTAGGCACCAGGGATTATTGTCTTTTTTAATAATAGAGAGGTGGAGGGTGCCCACAATGGGCATGTCTATGCCCATACCCCAACCACAACAGCGACAGTCTGCTTGCCCCTCTGGGAGGTAGATGGGGATTGTTAGACCTGGCATCCTTGGCAGGGGTCTCCCTTTCCATTTTCATTATGCCTCCTATGTGTATGACCTATTTTTGTGCTGGACAAGATGCTCTGAGCACTGTGCCACTGCTGATCAGTGCCACAGTGCAAGTGCTTCTTCTGATAAATATGACATCTTATATTCGTATCTGACCCAGTGAAAATGGTAGAGATCCCAGACGAGTGTCCCTGAACTCAGAAGTTCGTAATGCATTCTTTTAGGGGAATGATTTTTAGACGCTTGGAAATAGCACTTTTAGAAAGTGACTATTTTCTTACCCAAACCTTGCTGTGTGCTGCCGAAGATGTGTAGTCAGATGTCTGGGAAAAGTGACAGGGTCTGGGCCATCTCCAGAGCCTGGTGTTAGCTGGCTGCATTTAGATAGGAGGGGTGGAGTAGTTTCTGTTGAGCATCCTGCCTTCCACAGTGCCGGCCCCACTTCCAGCTGAGCGTCTGGCGACCCTGCCTCCCTCCTTCAAAGGAAAGAGGTGTCATCTGGCAGGAAACACCCACAACAAGGACCTAGGTACCGGGGAACCCCCTGCCGGATCAAACAACTTCAAAAGACCCCTTTCGTCCTACATCTAGGGGCCTTTTTGGCTGTAGTTTAGATTGCTTTGGACTAAGAAAAGCCCTGCTGAATTCGTCGCGGCTCACACCCTACGAACCGTACCTTCTGTACGCATCGCATCTTATCTGTTGAGCCCTGCTTACATTGTCGTGGCCTACACCCTACGAACCGTACCTCCTGTATGCATTGCATCGCATCTGACAAGCCCTGCTGACTTCGCCGCGGCTCACACCCTACGAACCGTACCTCCTGCACGCATTGCAACGCATCTGACGAGCCCTGCTGACTTCGTCGCGGTTCACACCCTACGAACCGTACCCCCTGTACGCATTGCATCGCATCTGATGAGCCCTGCTGACTGCGTTGCGGCTCACACTCTATGAACCGTACCTCCTGTATGCATTGCAACGCAACTGATGAGCCCTGCTGACTTCGTCGCGGCTCGGACCCTACAAACCGTACCTCCTGTACGCATTGCAATGCATCTGCGAGCTCTGCTGACTTTGTCACGGCTCACACCCTATGAACCGTAACTCCTGTACGCATTGCACCGCATCTGACGAGCCCTGCTGACTTCGTTGCGGCTCACACCCTATGAACCGTACCTCCTGTATGCATTGCAACGCAACTGACAAGCCCTGCTGACTTCATCGCGGCTCACACCCTGCAAACCGTACCTCCTGTACGCATTGCAACGCATCTGCAAGCTCTGCTGACTTAGTCCCGGCTCACACCCTATGAACCGTACCTCCTGTGCGCATCGCATTGCACATCTACATCCCGGCAGAATTTTAGCGCGGCTCGTACACCTCGTACCGACATCTACATCCCAGCAGTATTTCAGCTCGGCTCGTACGCCTCGAGCCGAACATCAAGTTCGCCTCGTACCAACGTCTACAGTCCAGCAGCTTCTCATCGCGGTTCCTCAGAACGGTCTCGTACTATCGAGCACATCGTACCAGATGATTCCACATCACACCCCTGTCGACTGTGAGTATCCGAGTCGCCCCAGCCACTCGAAACCGAACTGAACTGAGTCTTGTTGCAACGCACTTACAATCATCTTTTTCTTCTAACTTATTGTGGATTCTTTTTTACCGTTATTGGCCTGATGATAAAGATTATATAAAGAACACAATTTTTTCATATACAACTGGTGTGGTGTCCATTTGTAGAGTGTCAAGATATTACTGTACATGGTCATAAATGCGTCATGCCTTTCCTCGAAGATAAGTCTAACCGATCGGTAACACTACTAAGGGGGTAACCTTCTACCCTAACTAGAGGAGGTGGGTCCCTGCTTGGTCAGAAGTAATTACCTCTGCCAACCAGAGACAGCCAAATCTAACAGGGATTATTACCCCCGATCAGCCCCCCCGGGGGGTCAGAAAGCCCACTAGACGCCAAGGTTTTTTTTCCCTCTCTGAAAGAGGAGTGGGGGCTTCCCAGAATGGGCATGCTAATGTCTCTACACCCCAAAACTAAAGGGACAGTCTTTCTGTCCCTCCCTGGGGCAGATGGGGGTTATTACCCCTGATCTCTGCCCCCCGGGGGGAGCCCACTAGACACCAGGGATTTAATTTTTATTAGAAAAGAGGGATGGGGGGCTACCCACAATGGGCAAAGCCATGCCGCCATTCACAATTATAAAAATAGAAGTCTTTCTGCCCCTCCTCAGGTTTAATTGAGGGTACTAGCCCCCGCTATGCCCCCATGGGGGCAGAAAGCCCACTAGGCCCCAGGGATTTCTTGTTTTTAATATGTATGCCAATGCCCCCAACTCCAAACAAAAAATGGGATAGTCTTTCTGCCCGCCTTCAGGGGGCAGATGGGGGTAATTGCCCTTGATTTGTCCCCCGGGGGCAGAAAGCCTATTAGACACCAGGATTTGTTTTAATAAAAGATGGGTGCGATGCTAATGCACCCTCCCCCAAAGGGGCAATAGCCCCTGATCTGCTCCCTGGGGTGCAGAAAGCCCACCAGGAACCAGAGAAATGTTTATAGGCTTAGGCTGGGCCGGTCCCCTTTTTTTGTGAACAAATCTTTGCTGCTTCTGTCCCCCTCCACACTCTTGGGGGCAGATCAGCAATATTTTTAGGCTAATCTGCTGAAAACCTCTAGACACTAGCTTCTGTGTGTGAACTGGACTGCGGCTGATGGTCTGTGTTTACTGGCGTTTGGCTGCCTGTGTGTGAACCTGCATTTTGTTGGTGGTGTGTGTGGGCTTGCGCTTAGCTGGCAGTGTGTGTGGACTAGTGCCTGGTTGGCAGTGTGCGTGGATTGTTGCTTGGCTATCGGTCTGCATGGATGGACCATGTCTTGAGGTGTGTGTGTTGACTTCAGCTTTGCTTGTGGTATGTGTGGGCTGTCACTTGGCTGGCGATATGCGTGGATGTTGTGTTGCTGGCGGTGTACATGGATGGTGCTTGGCTGCTGGTGTGCATGAATGGTGCATGGTTGGTGGTGTGCATGGTTGGTCCTTGGCTAGTGGTGTGCATGGATGGTGCTTGGCTGGTTGTGTGCATGGATGGTGCTTGGCTGGTGGTGTGCATGGATGGCACTTGGTTGGTGGTGTGTATGGATGGTCCTTGGTTGGTGGTGTGCATGGATGGTGCTTAGCTGGTGGTGTGAATGGATGATGCTTGGCTGGTGGTGTGCATGGATGGCGCTTGGCTGGTGGTGCGCAAGGATGGTCCTTGGCTGGTGATGTGCATGGATTGTGCTTGGCTGGTGGTGTGCATGGATGGTGCTTGGCTGGTGGTGTGCATGGATTGTGCTTGGCTGGTGGTGTGCATGGATGGTGCTTGGCTGGTTTTGTGCATGGATGCTGCTTGGCTGGTGGTGTGCATGGATGGTCCTTCGCTGGTGGTGTGCATGGATGGTGCTTGGCTGGTGGTGTGCATGGATGATCCTTGGCTGGTGGTGTGCATGGATGGTGCTTGGCTGGTGGTGTACATGGATGGTGCTTGGCTGGTGGTGTGCATGGATGGTGCTTGGCTGGTGGTGTGCATGGATGGTGCTTGGTTGTTGGTGTGCATGGATGGTGCTTGGCTGGTGGGGTGCATGGATGGCACTTGGTTGGTGGTGTGAATGGATGGTCTTTGGCTGGTGATAAGCATGGATGGTACTTGGCTGGTGGTGTGCATGGATGGTGCTTGACTGGTGGTGTGGGTTGCGTGAAACCTCCAGCGTTTTGCTACCCAGAGAGCTCCTGCAAAACGTCAATTTAGATAAAAAGTCACACTTTCCTCACATTTCTGTGTGGAAAAGTTGTGGGATCACCATGCCAGCACAAATTTCCCACCACCCAGCGTACTCCTCAGTTTCCTGATAAAAATGATACCTCAATTGTGTGGCTGCCCAAAACAGAGAACTTAAAAACTTATAAAATGAAACACTGATGGGGACCAAAGAGGGTCCAAAAGGGCAGTTTTATTATATAAGTTATTAGGCTGACTCTGCTTTGGGCTCCCACACAAGTGAGGTATCATTTTTATCAGGAGACTGAGGAGACAATGGGTGGTGGGAAATGTGTGCCGGGCAGTGATCTCACAAACTTGGCACACAGAAATGAGAGGAAAATGTGACCTTTTAGCTACATTTGAGCTTTGCAGGGGATTCTGGATAAGAAAACTTTGGGAGATCCATGCAAGCCACACATCCCTGGACTCCACAAGGTGTCTAGTTTTCAGAAATGTCTATGGTTAGTAGGTTTCCATTGATGGCATGCAAGCAAGGGCCCAAAAACGCAGGTGCTCCCAATCTATCACAAAACAACCTATTTTTGCGAAGGGAATTTTGTTACCAAGCACTCACACATTTCCTACCACCCAAAGTTCTCCCAGCTCTCCTGATAAAAATGCTACCTCACTTGTGTGGGAAGGCTAAGGGCCTGCGACAGGGAGGGTCCTAAAACACAATGTGAAGACATCAAAATTATTTATCACAAAATTACCTTGTTTTGCAATGTGGGCATCTGCATTTTTGGTTCCTGGCTCTGTGGCTATCTAGGGAAACCTACCAAACTCAGACATTTCTGAAAACTAGACACCCGGGGAGTCCAAGGATGTGTGGTTTGCATGGGTTCCCCAAAGTTGACTTACCCAGAATTCCCTGCAAATCTCAAATGTAGCTAGAAAATTACATTTTTCTCACAGTTCTGTGTGGGTACACCATGCTGGCACAAATTTCCTACAACCAGGCATTCCTCTTGGTCTCCCAATAAAAATGATGCTTCACTTGTTTGGGTGGCCAAGGGTCTGCGACTGGGAAAGGCCAAAAACGTAGAGACTGAGAAAATAGCACAGCAAGCTCTAAGCACCCTATTTTTAGGTCGAGCTACTTAGCATTCAATGCGAAAGCATTGAATGCTGTCAGCAAGACAACTAATGTAACCCGTATTTGGGAATGTGGACACGAGAGGGTGCACGAGCGCAGAGCGCAGATTTCACCTCGTGGCCGCGCACGGCGCAATGCCCCTCTTGTGCCTCATTCCCATGCGCAAACACACTCCACACTCACGCATGCGCACATACACAGCCATACACAGGCACACACACACACTGCATACACACACGCAGACCCACGCGCACACACACAGACACATTCGAACACACACAGACACACGAGCGTACACCCCCCTCCCACTCACCAGGCTCTTTCGGCGTGTTCCGTGTCTCCTCTGCAGCGCTGGTCGGGCACTCACCGGGCTGTTGCTGGGGATCGGGCTCCTCTCTGCGGCAGTCTCGTCTCGTCGCGGCACCAGGGGGCAGGACTTCACTTCCGGGGCTCCCTCCAGCACCTGGGAGCCCTGCAACACTCTGCCCCGCAACACTCTGGCTGTTTTGCTGTTGGCAGCCCCGGGACTCTCCTCAACTCATGGGAGTCCCGGGTTGCGGAGAGGCCATCAGTCGGCCGGCTTCACTTCTTCCTCGGCGGCGGCGGGCGGGACTTCCTGCCGGATTGCAGGCCCCGCCCCCATCTCGCCCAGAAGTGCCTGACTTCCGGTTTTCACGGAGCAGGGCTGCGGCGGTGATTTCTTTCGGGGGTAAGAGAGGTAGGCACCCTCGAATTAAAATATAATTATATATGCAAGGTGGGCACTCGCAAAGGACCTAAAAACGGGTCCCGTAAATAATTAGATAAAGTGCACTCGAGGCACTCGGGGCAAATGCCGGGTGGGCACCGGCCTGGTAACAAAGCGCTCTCAAGCGTACAAGCATTTGCAATGCAATAGGTCTCGCATTTATGCGAGTTTTAGCCATTTGCATTTTAAATGACAATGCCTTTTATTTATGTTTTAAAAACAAAAATAAAAGGCGTTGTTATTTGCAATGTCAATAGCTCAAACTTGCGCAAATGCGAGACCTATTGCATTGCAAATGCTTTTTTTTTTTTTTTTTAGGCGATTCTGCAATGGACACCCAAACAAGTGAGGTATCATTTTTATTTTTTAAGGGGCACTCTGGGTGGTAGGAAATCTGTACCGGCATGGTGATCTCAAACAGAAATTTGAAGATAATATAATTTTGATTAGCAAAATTTGAGGTTTGTAGGGGATTCTTGGTAAGCGAACATTGGGAGATCTACGCAAGCCACACCTCCCTGGACTCTCCCAGGTGTCTATTTTTTAGAAATGTCTGGGTTTGGTAGGTTTCCCTAGATGGCTGCCAAGCCTGTGACCAAAAGCGCAGGTGACTCCCTCGCAAAACCATGTCTTTTTGTGATCAATACTTTTGAAGTCTCCACAGTACGTTTTGGGCAATTTCCTGTTGCTATGTTTCCCTTCGTGCCGGCTGAACTAGGGTCTAAAATCCACAGGTAGGCACGTTGCGAAAGAAGGGTCTGTTTTCCTTGCAAAACATTATGTGACCACATTTCTTTTATTTTGGACCGTTTCCTGTTGCGGGCTCTAAACCTATCCACATTAGTGGGTACCAATTTTATCGAGACACTTGGTGGAATGCTGGGAGGTTGGAAGTTTGTGACTCCCCACAAATTCCAGAACTTTCCATCGCAGAAATGTGAGGGAAATGTTTTTTGTTTTACAAAGTTTGAGGTTTGCAAGGGATTCTGGGTAACAGAACCTGGTGATAGCCTCACAAGTCACCCCATCCTGGATTCCCCTGGGTGTCTAGTTTTCAAAAAATATTCATGTTGTATTTTGACCCATTTCCTGTCACAGGCTTTAGGCCTACTCACACAAGTGAGGTACCGTTTTTATCGGTAGACTTAGGGGAACCCAGAATAGTAGAACAAGTGTTATTAGTAGCTGTTTTTCTAGGCATTTCTGCCTTCGAAAATATAACACAGTGGGTAAAAAAGACATTTTGAAAAATGCCCCCTAATTCACATGCTGGCATTGCTACCCACAAATTCAGAGATGCGCAAATAACCACTGCTTCAAAACTCCTTATCTTGGTCCCAATATGAGAAATACCTACGTTTCTTTGATACCCATTTTTCTCTCTTTATATTTTACCAAATGAATTGCTGTCTCCCCGGTACACAATAAATAACCATTGCAAGGTGCTGCTCAGTTATTGGCTCTGGGTATCTCGGGTTCCCAGTGGACCTTCAAGCCTGATATATCCCCGCTAACAGAAGGGTCCTGCAGACATAACGGTATATTGCTTAAAAAAATCTAACATAGTTAGAAGTTACAGGTGAAAATGCAGGCACAAATGACTGTTGTTTTCAATATATTTTATTTCAAATGTTAATTTCTATAGGAAAACCTTGAAGTATCTACACAATTGACCCCTTGCTAAATTCAGAATTATGTCTTTTTTCATAAATCTATTGCTTTCCGGGATCCATTATTGGTTTTACACCCATTTCTACCACTAACTGGAAGGGGATTGAAAGCAAAAAAAATAGGAAAATAGCACATTTCCTAATAAAATGCCAAAACCTTGTAGAACATTTTGGTTTTCTGACAAATATTTGCCTGTTCGTGAAAGCTGGGAAGATCGTGATTTTAACCAAAAAAGGGAGTGGCACAGGGGGACAAAAGGCCTGGCAGAGAGGGGGCTAAAGTAAAGGGTGATCCCAGGGCAAGGAGGATGGTGAGGACTGTAAAACATGCAAATCCTAATAGCAGACAGTGTGTCAATAAAACAATACATTATATTTATTTATTTATTTTATTTTATTTGAGCGATTTTTAGAGCGCGCAAATACCCAAGGGTGTCTCGGCGCTATAGTTGCAGAACTCTCAAGTGGATAAGGGAGATTTAGGCTGGGAACAACCAAGTTTTTAGTTTTTTTCTGAAATTGAGCAGAGGAAGTAGGATGTAAGGAGGAGGCTGCCCGGAACACGTAAGGGTAGATCAACATAATGTCTAATCCAGGCAATCTGCCGGTGCGGCTCCCAGCCCCACTGTCCACAGGGGAACAGAGACCGCATGAACAGGAGGATATACATCATACTTGGGTACAATTGTACATGCACCAACTCACACAGGCTGCAATGGCAGGCCTGTAGTCAGAGTTAGGAGGGACCCTTATGGGTGGCATAACACATGGTGCAGCCTATGGGGGTCCCCTGGAGTACCTAGGCCCTAGGTACCTAGTACCATATACTAGGGACGTACAAGGGTACACCAGCAGCCAATTAGGAATGTACCAAGGTACTCACCATAGCCAATTTAGGAAGGAAGCACAGTGACTGTGGCCCTGATTAGCAGGATCTCAGTCAGACTCGTCAGAAAAACAGTATGACACCAGCAAAAAGTGGGGGTAACCATGAAAGCAGATCCTACTTTCCCACACCCCCACCCCTTCTCCCCACTCCTCTAGAGAGTAGCATGTGTAGTGTGTTGTCCTCTGCTCGAGCACAGTGCAGGGGAGTATGCAGCCACCTCTTACTGTCCGGCACAGAGGCCGCTTTCCAAGACATTGCTATTTGTCACTTGAAAAGTACGTATGCAAGGTCTATGAACCTGTGTAAGTGTTAGCTCCCTCTTTGCTTTAGGGTGAAGGCCTAGCAGGCAGGATTCAGGGGTAGTTGACAGTGTATGATCTGCAAGTTCTGCTATGGTGGCTGAAACCTCGAGCCATGACACCTGTAGTGGTGGGCACTCCCACACCATATGTTAGAAACCACCATCAGCCAGTTTACAGCACGGACACTCTGGTGTCGAGTCAGGAAACGCGCTCTTGATACGGTGGGGGGGAGTGTTAACTGTAATGTGTGTAGTTAAATTGAGTGAATTGGAAACGAGGGCTCCAGGACACATGTTGTAGCACCTGTATGCATGACTTGAGCGGTTGCGGGAGCACAGCGTTCATCTAGCCAATGCTGTCCCCTGTGTGCAGCTGGTGAAAGGTTGATTGTCTGCATTTAAAACACCTTCCTGTTGCTATGCTCTTCAAACAATCGTTAAAGATTGGCTGAGGTGGAGTGCTCAACGCTGTGTTATTGGAAGCCAGCATCCTACTTTCCGCTACTATATCTCTGAATATTACTGAGCTATACATGTTTTATTTCTGTCTGATCTTGGCCTGCACCCGCTCTACATGTCATAGAGGGAAAGCTGCTGAGGAATTAGCACACATGCTGCTAGTTTCAGGCTCTTCGATCACAATGCAGTAACAATCCACTATCCAGCTACCTCACCTATCACTCGTTGACTCTGTGCCTGCCTTGGACCGATAGGGAGCTCAGCTGCTTTTTGGTTAGGTTTAGGTTTGTGCTGTACAAATACCACATGCATAGCACCTTTTTCAAAGGAAGAACACTTTGGTGACAGCAAACTTTGCTGCTGTAGAACGCAGTTGAGATAGTAAAGAACCTTGGTGGCATGCTGCACGCTTCGGATCATTTGGTGGTGCATTTCACACTGTGAAATACTTTGATTTTACGTTGTTGAGCTGTGCCTATGGCATTTTGTGTGTATTTGAAAAGCAATGCTAAGCATCTGGCCCTTTATAAAAGCTGTGTAGGGGCTGTGTACTTGCCGGGCATGTGTGAGAGTCGCAGAGGGCACTTTATCTTTATCTTATGTGCAGGCTGAACGGGAGGGGAGGTGGGGTTGCGGTAATTTATAAAGATACCTTGAAGATGGGGACTATTGATATTGATGTGGTTACTGGACTGGAACTATTCGTCATGACCATTAAAAATTATTCTGGTCTTATTTCGACGGGGATTATCTGTTACAGACCCCCCGGGGCTTTTAGTGTACAGCAGCAGCAATCACTATTGGATACCCTCACTGATATGGCAGCCACACATCATAGATTAGTACTTTTGGGTGATTTTAATTTGTGGTTAAATGGCTCTCTCTTGACTCTGGTTTTTATAATGTACTTCACTCATGTGAAGGTCTTGGCCTCTTTCAGCAGGTCTCCAAGGCCACTCATAAAGCTGGGCATCTTCTTGATTTCATTTTCTCAGAAACCCATCTTCTGCATATTGGCGAAATTCTGCCTATGGAATGGACGGATCACTTTCTGATTAAATTCTTTGTTAACTTTAATACCCTTAATACTCCGGTATCTCACTCCACAACAGAATATATCAGTAGAGATTGGAAGGCTCTCACAGGGATGAGGGGTTCTGATATTGTGTTCAAGGTCAGAGATTGTTTCTCATTAGACAAGCAAGTTAAGGAGAATTATGCCTCTCTGTGTCTGAGATCACCTCCGCCTTGGACTCTTGTGCCCCCCTGAAAAAACATAGATGTAGGGGCAGGGCCCCGTGGTTTAACGATACTTTGAAAGACTTGAAATTAGCGTGCAAACAGGCTGAGAGGAGATGGAGCCGAGACTACAAGGAGATGGACAAGCTCCTGTGGAAACTCAAAATTATGGATTATAAGAAGGAGATCAGAAGGTCTAAGGCTGACTATTTCTCTTCCTTAATCTGCAATGCCTCTAACAGCTCTAGAAACATTTTTCACATCCTGAACAGTCTTACTAGCCCTGACTATTCTAAAAATGTGATACCCCCTCTCAAGAACTCTGTGAGAACCTGGCCAGGTTCTTCCAGGAGAAAATCCAACTGATCATTGATGATCTGGAGGGTGGCCATCAGGCAGCAGGGATTGTAGTCTCTGAGGCTACGAGCGTTGACGCTCCTGTGGTGAGTGACTCTGAAGGTGTGGATATTAGCACCGCTTGTCAGGCCGCTTAATATCTATCTGAGTTTGTGCTTCTGGCGGTGGAGGATTTCAGTAGGGTGGCACGGGGTATTTCCTCCGGTTCTCCCCTGGACCCAGTATCACACAAGATTTGGAAGGAGTATGAGGAAGAACTGTTTCCAACTCTCCGCTTGATCTGTAATCAGTCTTTAGCCAGTGGTGTGGTCCCTCCCCAATGGAAGCAAGCTCTGGTGACACCTCTGCTGAAGAAGTCTTCTCTTGATCCAGAGTGTTGTATGAACTATAGGCCTATTTCCTTGTTGCCGTTCCCGGCCAAGATTGTGGAACGTGTGGTCAGTAACACTTTTTCTAGGCACCTGGAGCAACATAACTTGATGGAGGAGGTGCAGTTCGGATTTCGGCCAGCCCACGGTACCGAGACGGCCTTGGTGACCGTTATGGATGACTTTCAGAGGTGGGCAGACAGGGGTCAGGCAGCAGTGCTGATCCTGCTCAACCTGTCTGCAGCCTTTGATACGGTCAACCATGAGATCCTGCTAAGAAGATTGAGCAAGGTTGGGGTGAGGGGCTGTGCCTTACGATGGTTTCAGTCTTTTCTACAGGACAGACAGCAGGTGGTGTCCCTCCCTCCTTTTCAATCTGCCTTCTCCAACTTGCCGCATGGTGTGCCACAGGGTTCGGCAAAAAGCCCTATTTTATTTAATATTTATTTGAAACCCCTGATTGCGGTCATCTAAATCTAAACTTTGCAGAACTAAACCTTTACCCTGAGGCGGAAGCCGGGGCCCTCAGCGCTCTCTTGCGCATTCTTTGTACTAATTACAACCTTAGCGTGACCGGATTACTTTAAAAGCACAGGCTTGTCTGGGCAGTGTTGCCCGTGTACTCGCTAGCTGGAGCTCGGATATTCTTAAAAACTTGTACATATTTTAATCTGTTGCTGTTTTAAACTAGGACATTGCCTTACCTGCAGGGATATTTACTCGCCAGGCAGCATCCTCGGGACAGGCGCTGGGAATCGCCTCACCTAACGGACCCGCCATCTTGGGTAGGGAAGGTCGACGGTCCAGTTGACCGCCCCTCCCGCCCTCCCTGGATACTTAAGGGCGGTCCCATATTCCTTCGTGACTTTGCAGAACTAAACCTTTACCCTGAGGCGGAAGCCGGGGCCCTCAGCGCTCTCTTGCGCATTCTTTGTACTAATTACAACCTTAGCGTGACCGGATTACTTTAAAAGCACAGGCTTGTCTGGGCAGTGTTGCCCGTGTACTCGCTAGCTGGAGCTCGGATATTCTTAAAAACTTGTACATATTTTAATCTGTTGCTGTTTTAAACTAGGACATTGCCTTACCTGCAGGGATATTTACTCGCCAGGCAGCATCCTCGGGACAGGCGCTGGGAATCGCCTCACCTAACGGACCCGCCATCTTGGGTAGGGAAGGTCGACGGTCCAGTTGACCGCCCCTCCCACCCTCCGACTCCTCCTCCACCATGCATAAAAACAACAGAGCTGCACGTTCGCGCAGCGGACGGGCGCAGCGGGCGGGCCGGCGGCGCGCCGAAGGCGCGCCAAAGGCACGCCCGCCTGTGCCCGTCCGGGCCAGGCCGGGCACAGGGCCATCCACTATGCCAGTTTCTCATGAACATCGTATTAGACATTCAAGGGATTACCTCCTGCAATTCAGTGAAGTAAATACTCCCCCTACCTCGATCCCTTTAATTACCTTTCACAACGATACTCCTGTGTTATCCTCCAACTTGACAACCAATAGCTTCAGTTTGGCCCTACTGAACTGTAGATCGGCTGTCAAACATGCGTTAGAGATAAAAACACTAATTCTGGACCTACAACTAGACATTCTTTTCCTTACGGAAACCTGGCTAACGCCCCATTCAGATGCAGATATTGTGAGCATGCTACCCAAGGACTACCTTATACATCATCAAAACAGAACAAAAGGCATAGGAGGCGGACTAGCGATTATTTACAGGAATTCCATTACTTGTAGGTCACAAGAAGGAGGGATTGAGGACTGTGAAAGTGTCCACTTCTCACTCCAACTGAATCCCAACAAATCCATGTCTGGTCTTTTGATTTACCGCCCGCCGGGGGTCACAGGTAACTTTGTCCGATCACTACTGGACACCACCACTTTCTCTTGCACCGTGACCCCTAACTTCATTCTGCTCGGCGACTTAAACCTTCATTGCGAGGACAGTACTGATATTACTGCCAGGGACCTTATCTCAGAACTGAAAGCACTTGACCTCCATCTGCTCAACTCAGAGGCAACCCATACTAAGGGTCACCTCCTTGATCCCATATTTGCTAATTTTATAAAAATTGAAACTCGCCCTGCTCTCCCTCTCCCCTGGTCTGATCACTTTCTCATTCCTTTTATGTGGCAAACCAGTAAACCCATTTGCCACTTGCCAACGCTTAGAGAACGTGACAGACCATGGTCAAAAATACCTTATGAAGAATGGACACAAGAGCTGACACGATCTTCCCCCTCTGCAGATCCGGATCCTGTGTTAGCTAACGATAATTTCACCAACTGGATTATTTCCACCTTGGACATAGTCGCCCCGAAGTTAGATCTAAAGAAAAGAAATACCACTTTTAAAACACCCTGGTTCTCACAGGAACTCAGAAATCTTAAGAAAATCTGTAAAATCCATGAACGTAAATGGAGGAAAACATGGGATCCGACTACCAAGGACGAATATAAAGCAGCGATGAGGACCTATAAAGCGGCGCGGAAAGCAGCCCAAGCCTCCTTTTTCGATAAAAAAATTAAAACTGCCTCTAACTCTTCTCTTGAGACCTACAAAATAGTTAAAGAGCTCCTCACTATACCCAACACCCTCCCAATCCAACAACCCACAACTGACAGATGTAACCAAGTAGCCTGCTTCTTCCAAAATAAAATCATTAAGATTCTACAGTCACTTCCCCCTTTACACGATGACAATCTCCTGACGACCCCATCATTTACCGTCAGCGGCCCGACTTTAGACAATTTTAGCTCACTTTCTGAGGACGTCTTCGTAAAAACCCTTTCAGACCTTAAAAGCGGTTCCCCTAATGATCCTGCACCTATCCACATTCTCAAACAAGTTGGACCCACCATCTCGTACTTGGCCACCAATCTTATTAATGCCTCGTTTAATCAGGGAGTGGTTCCTCCAAACTGGAAACATGCTATTGTTAAAGCCCTGCAAAAAAAACCGGGTATGGACCCTACAGATTTGACTAACCTTCGTCCAATTTCACTCCTTCCTGGTTTAAGTAAAATAGCAGAGAAGGTAGTTAACAAACAATTGTCTGCCTTCCTTGAAACTAACAATCTCCTTCGACCCACTCAGACAGGCTTCCGCCCAGGTCAAGGCACGGAAACAGCCCTTTTGAAGGTAGTTGAGGAGGCACGATGCATCTTGGATTCGGGAGGATCAGTGTTACTGATTCTCCTGGATCTAAGCGCTGCATTCGATACGGTGGACCACAAAACCCTCATCAAACGCCTCTCCGGTCTGGGTGTAAGGGGCACTGCCCTTTGCTGGCTCTCGTCGTTCTTACAAGATAGAACATTTCAAGTCAGTGAAGGAAATGTGCGGTCCGACATCTTCCCTCTCCAGTGTGGGGTCCCTCAGGGCTCTTCACTGAGCCCTACACTTTTCAACATTTACATGGCCCCCCTGGATGATGTGGTTTCCCCTTTTGGGATAAAAGCCGTCACATACGCTGACGACACCCAAATGATCGTATCATTCTCCCTGGAAGAGGACAAGGTAAAAAACCTCCATGACTGTTTAGAGGGCATCCAGGCATGGATGTCCGCTTCAAGGCTTAAGCTCAATGGTTCGAAAACTGAGCTCATGCTGTTGGGAAATAAAATATCCTCCCTCCCATCTGCCATGTGGCCAGCATGCCTCGGTCCTCTCCCCCAACCTAACTGAATTAAAAAGTCTAGGTTTCTGGCTGGAACAGGACCTTTCCCTCAAAACGCAAGCGAAAAAGACAGCTGGTACTTGTGTGGGGTTACTGCGGTCTATCAGAAAGATCCTTCCTTTACTTCCAGGACCGTCTCAGAAATTACTTGTTCAAGGCCTAGTCTTATCAAGACTAGATTATTGCAATGCTCTCTTCCTTGCTGCCCCGGAATCCACGATCAACATTCTGCAAAGAACACAGAATGCCGCAGCTAGGATTCTCACTGGGACCTCTCGCAGGGTCTCAGCTAAACCCGCACTCAAGGCACTACATTGGCTGCCGATCCGCGAAAGGATCAAGTTTAAGGCCCTCTGCACGGCCCATAGAGCCTTGCACAATCAAGGGCCCCCAATGCTAAAAGACATGATCTTCCCATACAGACCTAATCGGCCCCTTCGCTCAGCTCAAGGCCATCTGGCCACGGTCCATAAAATCAAAAAAGCCCGGACTGGAGGACGCCGTTTTTCGGTCATTGCGGCCACTTCCTGGAATGCCTTGCCATTCCATCTTCGCTCTGAGGCCAATCTGCTGAAATTTCGCAAGATCCTAAAAACCCACCTCTTTCCTCAATAATCTTCTTCTCTCTCCCTGTCTGTCCCCTCAGAAGTTCTGCAATACTAGCGCTGGGACGCTCTCGGGCAGCCATGCGCTATATAAGTTCCAAATTTCATTTCATTTATATAAGTTCCAAATTTCAAAGCATACAATATTGACATCGTAAACTGTGCTGATGACACGCAGCTGATTCTCTCCTTTGAGGGAGAGGACTCAACATCAGTTGATGTGTTTCACAACTGTCTGCGGGACACAACCCGTTGGCTTAAGGACAACTCATTACAATTTAATGCAGGGAAGACTGAGGTGATTTCCTGCTCAGTGAGCAGGATTCCTCATGTCCTTCCTTGCAATTTTTGGCCCTCTGGTAATTCAACCGCAGTTCGGCCTGTAAAAACGGTCCGTAACCTGGGCATTATGTTTGACAACAAACTTACTATGGAAGCTCAGGTTACAAAAACGAAAGCTTGCTGTTTTGTGATCATTAGATCCCTGCGGAAAATCTTCCCTTTGCTACCTCCTCAGGCGCGTGCGCTAGTGGTAAGGTGTGCGATTCTCAGTAGGTTAGACTACTGTAATGCCCTATTGCTGGACTCCCCGAAGTTCCTTTTGGACAGACTACAGAGGATCCAGTCAGCAGCAGCCAAGCTAGTCCTAGGGCTGCCTAGAAGGTCCTCTACATCTGCAGTCTTGGAAGAACTGCACCGGCTTCCTCTGAGACAGAGTTTATTTATTTTATTTTTAGAGTTGGTGAATTCTGGCTTCAAATGGTAGCCAGTTTAGAGATTTGAGGTCAGGGGAGATGTGGGCCCTTCTTTTTAAGCCAGTGATGAGTCTCGCTGCCGCATTAGTAGATGCTCTTAGGGGAGCTCTAGTAGCTGTGGGGAGACCGCATAGCGAGACACGTCCGTAGTCCAGCCGAGAGAGACATAGAGCTTGAACCAGTTCTAGTTCAATCTCTTTGCCTTGTCTTTAAAGCCCTTATTAGGATGGGTCCTGCGCTAATGCCCAAAACAATGTGATTGGTATATCCCTACAAGAAGGCTCCGCTCCTCATCAGCGAGACTGATGAAGGCACAGAGGTTTAGGAAAGTCAGGTCAGGGGGTAGATCCTTTGGGGTGACAGCGGCCAAACTGTGGAACGAGCTCCCGTGGGAGATCAGACAAATTAGGGAGCTCTTCCCTTTTAGAAGAAGTTTGAAAACCTGGCTGTTCCCCAAGACTTAGTTGTCTGGCCATGTATCCGACACATCTGTACTCTGAGTTGCTTAGCGCCAGGATGCCTGCAAGGTGACAGTGAGCTTTATAAGCTGAATAAATAAAAATAAATAATAAACAGTGTGTGCTGTTCTGGGGCATTCTCCATCTTGTGGAAAGAATGAGCGCACCTCAGTATTGTTCCATTAAATGTGACCACAGTGATTTGTACAGGTGATGTTGAAAAGCTTGAGTAGGAGAGACCCATGAAAGGTCATGGGAATTACATGGTTGTAAAATCTTGTTCGCAGGTTTTGTGCTGGAAAAGGAATGTTGAAAGCAGGTCTATGCATGTGAGATTGTTTGATTGATAATTGTGGGTTTCTAAAGCACTAGAATCGACTCCCGAAGGAGTATCTCTGCGCTGTAGACCGCTGGGGAACCCGTCCTGGCTTTCCCTGTGAGATGGTCCCTACTGGGTATCTCCAAGGTGAAACCAGACATCCCCGGCGTATGTGGGGGGCCGTTGTGGAGATGAGGCAAGCTAATGCCCAGAGTTGCCGAGTGTGATCCCTAGTTAGAGTAGGCACAGAGACAAGAATTATCGAGTCCGCTGACCCTGGTCCAAGACCCTGCCGCGTCGGGAATTGAACCCTGGTCCCGGGCCGTCCTCTGCTCCCGGGTCTGCCGCCTCTAACCAGTGAGCCACACCACTCCAGGTGCAGGTGAATACATTTAAGAACAGGCCCTACCTTGTATGGAGGGCAGCAGAGGTGCAGGGTATATGGACAGAGCAGTTTGGCTTAAGTGATATTTTTAAGAGAGTGTTTGGGGTGCCTGACATAATCCAGTGGTGAAAGGGCGATAACAGGTTTGGCTTTGGCGCACCATCTGTGCTCTAGCTACGCTGATGCACCACAGCTGTCGACTAGTAGGCCGCCAGGCTAGTGTGCTATCTCGAGCTCTAAAGTTAGAGGTGAGACAACTAAACAACAGAGCAACCCAGCTCAATCTCCTAGTCCATCCGTGGAACTCCCTCCCAAGTGGATAATACTGACAAATATTTGAGAGAAGTAAAACCACAAAGTAAGTTATAATCATTAAACTGCTGCTCTACTGCATATTGTGAGTGTAGTGGATGAAGCCAGGCACCTCTGCGAGCAGCAATATTGGATTTATGGCGCAACATCCTGATATCCACCCTTCTATCTTGAGTCTTCCTGATCCATCTCACATCTCTTACTCAAAGAGCTGTTCTTGTTTTAACAAAACCTTGACCATATGCATCTACCTAAAGCTGTAACTAGTGTATGAGTGCTATGCGAGCGGCCTTTTTTTTACTAACTTACTCATGAACACCTTTGCTGAAATAAGTAAGATGTGACATATTGAAAGCAACTTTTATGTAAATTTCTGTGTATGGTTAAATATGCTTTCATAAGTTTGAAAAAGGGTAATAAAGAGATATTTATACAATCAATTAAAAATTGTGTATACACATTCCGTTATGTTTCCCTTTAAGTAATGTTAAATCTTTTTACTTCTGACAGAAAACAATCTTTGATTGTACGAAATGTTTCAAAATAAGGAAGATAACACTGTAAATCTGTAAAGACGAAGTCCGAAATATTGAGTTCCAGTATTCAGGAAAACATAAGTGCTGTGATAGCCAGCTGAACAAGAACATAAACTGAGACATCCTGAAAGAAGGGACTAGGGACACGAGAAATTCCGTGATTCCACGAGTCTCAGCTGTGCACCTCCATGCCTCAAAAGGAAGAAATAACCTCCAGAAAATTAAGACAACACTGATAAACCTCATCTTGTGTAAACATGTCCAATAACAACTTTGATCATGAGGTCGGTATGAGGTGGTTACAGCAGTGCTCTGCTTCCTAAAATAATACCAGGCTACCAATCAGTGCTAGAGGTATATTGCAAACTGTTTCAGAACAATCCACAGCAACCATTGAAAAGCGCAACGGAGTGGAGTCAGACAACTGTAGGTTCAAAGAAATAGGGGTTCCGCTGTCTAAAATACACAGCACCGTCCCAGTGTGCACCGGCCAGAAGGACGATGGATCTTTACCCGCATGCGTGCAGAACTATTATCCAGTCTAAAGACATAATCGCCCACGAAGAAGCCTTACACACATTATGAGATTGGGAAGTAGTTGGTGCCCATTGCACTTTATTCTTTAATCGGAAAACAAACGTGCAAAATACGACTCATACAGGGAATGCAAGAATAACACAAGTGCTTTATCAGTCATGTTGGCCCTTCAGGAAGTACAGTCAAGGGATGTACACAAGTATATACCAGACCCAGAGACACTAACCAAGAGAGAAGTCTCAGACACATGCAGTGAGAGCTTTAGTTTGTCATCAAAATTGAAACCCCATCAGCAAACACACACAGGAAAAACACAATTCAAATGCACTGAATGTGTAAAGAGCTTTATTCAGTTATCAGGCCTAAAAAGACATCAACGAACACACACAGGGGGAAAACCATATAATTGCACTGAATGTATGAAGAGCTTAAGCCAGGTATCAGGACTCCAGACACATCAGCAAACACATGCTGGGAAAAAACCATATAATTGCACTGAATGTGGGAAGAGCTTTATATATTTATCAGGACTAAAACGGCATCAGAGAACACACACAGGGGGAAAACCATTCCGGTGCATTGAATGTGAAAGTAGTTTTAGTGAATCTTCGACATTAAAGATTCATCAGCGAATACACACTGGAGAAAAACCATTCAAGTGCAATGAATGTGGGAAGAGCTTTAGTCGATTACCAGACCTAAAATACCATCTGAGAACACACACAGGAGAAAAACCATATAATTGCACTGAATGTGTGAAGAGGTTTAATCATTTATCACACCTAAAACAGCATCAGCGAACACACACTGGGGAAAAACCATTCCAGTGCAGTGAATGTGGAATACGTTTTAGTGCTTCATCAACATTAAGGAGACATCTACGAACACACACAGGGGAAAAACCATTCAATTGCAATGAATGTGGTCAGAGCTTTATATATTTATTAGGACTAAAACGGCATCAGAGAACACACACAGGGAGAAAACGATTCCAGTGCAGTGAATGTGAAAGTAGTTTTAGTGAATCTTCAACATTAAGGATTCATCAGCGAATACACACAGGGGAAACACCATTCAAGTGCAGTGAATGTTTGAAGAGCTTTAGTCGATTATCAGAACTAAAATACCATCTGAGAACACACACAGGAGAAAAACCATATAATTGCACTGAATGTGTGAAGAGGTTTAATCAATTATCACACCTAAAACAGCATCAGCGAACACACACTGGAGAAAAACCATTCCAGTGCAGTGAATGTGTAAGAAGTTTTAGTGACTCATCAACATTAAGAAAACATCTGCGAACACACACAGGGGAAAAACCATTTAAGTGCAGTGAATGTGGAAGAAGTTTTAGTATTTCAGCAACATTAAGGATTCATCAGAGAACACACACAGGGGAAAAACCATTTAAGTGCAGTGAATGTGGAAGAAGTTTTAGTAATTCAGCAACATTAAGGTTTCATCAGCGAATACACACAGGGGAGAAATCATTCAAGTGCAGTGAATGTGAAAGTAGTTTTAGTCGATCTTCAACATTAAGGATTCATCAGCGAAGACACACCGGGGAAAATCAATACCAGTGCAGTGAATGTGGAAGAAGTTTTAGTGATTCATCAACATTAAGGAAGCATCAGCGAACACACACTGGAGAAAAACCATTCCAGTGCAGTGAATGTGTGAAAAGCTTTAGTCTATTATCAAACCTAAAACAGCATCAGCGAACACACACTGGGGAAAAACCATTCAAGTGCAATGAATGTGTGAAGAGCTTTAGTCGATTATCGCACCTAAAACAGCATCAGAGAACACACACTGGGGAAAACCCATTCAAGCGCAATTGATGTGGGAAGAGCTTTATATAATTATCAAGACTAAAACGGCACCAGAGAACTTACACAGGGGAAAAATCAATCAAGTGCAGTGAATGTGAAAATAGTTTTAGTGAATCTTCAACATTAAGGATTCATCAGCAAACACACATGGGAAAAAACATCCAAGTGCAGTGAATGTCTGAAGAGCTTTAGTCGATTATCAGACCGAAAGCACCATCAAAGAACACACACAGGAGAAAAACCATATAATTGCAGAGAATGTTTGAAGAGGTTTAGTCGATTATCACAACTAAAACAGCATCAGAGAACACACACTAGGGAAAAACCATATCATTGCCATGAATCTAGAAGTAGTTTTAGTGAATCATCAACATTAAGAAAATATCAGCGAATACACACTGTAAAAACCATTCAAGTGCAAGGACATATATATATATATATATATATATATATATATATATATATATATATATATATCAGATACAAAACGGCATCATAAAACACGCACAGGAATCATTCAAGTGCAGTGAATGTTGAAGTAGGTTTTATGAATATTCAATATTAAGTACTGATCAGCGAACACACGCGGGAAAAGCCATGTCATTGCAGTAAATGTGTGAAGATCTTTTGTCAACTTTCAAAGCTACAAAGACGTCAGCCTCTCTTCAGAAGAGTGGAGGATCAATAATGACAGTCACAGAGCTCCAGCTGTGTGATAGCCAGGCCGAGCACACTTCAGAAGAGTGCAGGATCAATTATGAAGGTCTAAGAGCTGCAGCTGTGTGATAGCCAGGCCGAGCACACTTCAGAAGAATGCAGGATCAATAATGAAGGTCACGGAGCTGCAGCTGTGTGATAGCCAGGCCGAGTACTACACTTCAGAAGAGTGCAGGATCGGAAAAAAAATAGAAAAAATGTTTATTGTTTAGTTAATTAAAACCATAACAATTTAAGGCTAATAACAAATGCGAGAAAGACCAATAATATAGCAAAATACATTAAAAAAGAATTAAACATACAATCTCTACATCTCTTCATGATGTTTCTAAAAATCATTGTTAATAAAAGTTCTGTGCAGAGTGGTAGTCCATTTTTTGTTCCTCGTTGCCGTATTTAGCACAGCTTTTTAAATGCTGTGAGAAATGTAATCAGTCTACCGTTCAATGGTGGATCTGAGGGATTTAGGAACGCCATTATTGCAGCTCTACAGGATCTAATGCCTCTGTCATTAAAGCTTGATTTTAGGATCCTAACTCGTTCTTTATACAGATTCATGCATATGCAAATTACATGGATAAAATCTTCTTTGTAAAAGTTGCACAGCCGACATGATTTAGAGCCTGTATGCACCCAAGCAGGCTGGTCAGCCAAGGATGGTAGTGACCCAAAGCGTAATGCCAGAAGTTGTTTTTTTACATTAATTGAAAATGTTTCGCTCTGATATACCGCCGGTGCAAGGGACTTATAGTTGTTTATCACCATCCAAGCGTGCGACCTTGATCTAAAAATATTTTTATCCAATGTTGACGAATGGATTTTTGAAACTTTGTTTATAGCTTGTTTGAAAGATTGGTACGGCAGATTTTTATTCCATAATTCCGTTGTACCTGTAGTTAAAAGGGATTTGCATAGGTACTGACTAAAAAGGGAGGTTTTGACCACAGGGCTTCATTTATTTCTGATGTAGCTACATTTTGCTTCAGGCGATACCAAGTTTTCACTGTCGCGTACATTCTGCCTATGTCCTCATTTATTAGGCCGAATTCAAGGCAAACCTGGGCTGGAGAGGCAGATCTTTGAATCTGGAATACTTTTTTATAGATGGAAACTATTAGTTTATTTAAGACCTCTCCATCTTCGCCATGGAAGGCAACACTAGCATATGTTAGTGTTGGCAGGATTTTTGCCTTCATTACAGCTAGCAGGGGTTTATATGAAGGGCCCTTCAGATTTTTAGCCAGTAAGCTCAAAGCAAATATGAGCGCGCTTGTTCTCTGAGACATGTACCTTTTTTTGCTCCGTGAGGTTTCTTGAATTATCAATATAGAGACCTAGGTACTTATTTACCTCCTCAAGTTTGTTACCGTTAAGCCAGATTGTCTGTTTACTTTTCTGTTTGGCCCCAATCACCATTGTTTTCGTCTTGGATATGTTTATTTCAAGATTATTTTCTGAAGAATAGGCTGACATTTCATTAAGACTTCTTTGGAGACCGATCTTTGTTTGGCTCATTAGCACCACATCGTCGGCGTATGCAAGGTGAGAAAGTCTCAATCTACCAAGTTTCAAGGGATGGGAGTTAATACAATCCAGCCTTTGAGCGAGGTCGTATAGAAACAAATTAAAAAGGTGAGGGGCCAGAACACACCGTTCTTTGAAGCCGCTGGTGGTTGTCAGCTTCCGTGATAGTCTGGACCCATCACCTATCTTGATCCTTAGCCAGATGTTTGAATAAAATAGCAATAAGCCTTTTAATAGCTTTTCAGGGATGTCCCAAGCTCGCAGCTTTTTCCACAGGAGGTGGCGATCAACGCTATCAAAAGCTGCTTTTAGGTCTATAAAGCAGAGGTAAAGATGTAGTTTCCTCTGCTTATACTTGTTTGCAATTAATGATAGACCTAAAATATTCGTCGTCGTCCCTAAACCTTGTTTGAAGCCTGTCTGGTTGGCCGGGATGAGGTTAAGGTTATCAGACCATACCTTGAGCTCTTCTAGCACCAAGGTGGCATAGTATTTGGCCTCTACATCCAGCAGAGCTATCAACCTGTAGTGAGCTGGATTTGCTCTTTCTCCTCCTTTGAATATAGGGGTCAGAATCGAACCTTGCCAATTTACTGGTATGTTGTTTAGGTGCTCTATTTCTTGATATAGGTTAGTAAGGTAATTACCCCAAAACGAGATATCATGTTTAAAGATTGCTTGGGGAATTCCATTGGGGCCTGGCGCACCGTCATTTCTGCCTTTCTTGATTATACGTCTAACCCCTTCATTTGAAGGTGGCGAGTAACTTATTGCCGCTATCAGAGAGGCATTTTCCTCCGTTGGAATGGTATCAACGTTTAGTAGCTCTTTTTTATGAGGAGTTATCACGTCTTCATGGCTAATCGTTTCAGTGGCCTCTTCGAATTTGCCTTTTCCAGCAGCTAGGTGGTGAGTGTTTCCCACGGATGTATCTTAGGTAGATGTTTCAGTAAACCTTGTGGATAAAAATTCCACCCACTCTGATTCTTGTATGTTGGACGATAATGCGTTCACTGGTCTATGCAGTTTATTTATGATTAACCAGAACTGTTTTGAGTTGGATTTTTTGGAGCTACAGAGAAGTTCGGCCCAGAATTTATCATTGCTCTTTCTTTTATTTTCCCAGAGCTCTCTTTTATAGCGTTTCATTAGCTCCCCTACACTGTCCCAGGCCACTGCGTCAGGGACTGTTCTTTTTAGCCTCCTTATATATTTTCTGAGTTTACATTTCAAGGCTCGCAGCCCTGCCGTTAATGTTCGTCCCGAGTCGTTTTTATGGCCGTGATTGTTTGTCTGTTTTTGTGCAGATGACATTAAAGAAGTTCAGTCTTCTGTGAGGTTTTCCCATGCTTGAATTTTATTCTGGGCCACAGCTATGCTTACTGTTAGCTTCTTTTTGATTTTTAACTGCAGCATTTCAATTGTGTCATTTGACCATTTTAGTTGTTTTAAGTCGTTTAAGTTAACTGTGTGTATGTAGCCTTCAACTGTTGCGTTTACCTGATGTTTAATGAGTTTTAACCTAAAATGGATCCGCTGATATGAATGATCGCTCCTGGTTGTGAACTCTATTGAGAAGTGGGAAGAAATGGCATCAGCGATACTGAGATGGCTGGGTAGTCCAATCTTGATCGTGTCTTTCCCCCGTGGTAAGTATGATTAGGGGGGAAATCGTCCTGAGTTCTACCATTTATTACTCTTAGCCCTAGAAACTCTAGGGCATTTACCAACCCCTGACCTACGTGATCCGTTTTTTGCCTCGTTGGCTGATATTGATGTGGGATGTTCCAAAATATGTTATCCGATGTTAGAGATTCATCCTCATCCGGGGTGTGAATTAAGTTTGAATTAAAATCCCCATGTGAGTATCAAGTCCCATAAGGGAAAGGTACTCCTCATTTTTGTGATGGTTGCAATTAGTTGTTTGTTATGGGCCAATTTTTTTCTGCCCGTTGGATGCGCATATGTGTTTATGAGGAGGATGGTTTTTGTTCTGCTGGCTGACCCAGTTGATAATTTGATCAGTTGGATGTTAGGTCCTACAGAGGCCATCTGTTCGCTTTCAATTTTTAGCTCTGTGGATATGTAGACTGCCAGGCCCCCTCTTGGGCGACCAAAGGTTTTGGTTTTGCTGGCTGGAACTGGTTAATGGATGTAGTTTGTCAAAGGGAGAACTTCTAGTGCCCAAGTATCCTGTAGAGCTATTATGTCATAGTTTACCCATTTTTCTGGATGGGACCCGTTCTCCAGCCATTTTTTTGCCCCTGCGATGTTCCATGAGAGCATTTGTATGTTGTTCAAATCTTGGGTTGCTAGTTTCTTTTTCGTAGGTCAATGGCATGAGGTCGGGCGCTCCTGGCAGCCAGCCACAATTGTCCTTGGCCACATCCAATCTGTGTACTTGTCGTTCTGCAGCTCCCTTTTCAATGTTGTCGAAATGCTGCTACCAATTGCTCCTTTAAGGAATGTTTGATTATTCAGCGTGATGTCTTTACGCTTTTGACCGTTACCATTGCAGGGATTAAAAATTTTATTTAAAGGGCCAGGATAGCGTGGTGTTGCAGGCTTTAACAGTTTAATTCCCCAAGCTTCAAATTGAGCCTTAGCATTCATGATATGCTGGGCGTCTTCTTCAGTCAGCCAAGTTGTCAATGTTTGCTCCTTATTTTTTAGGTGATCCATTCCTATAAATTCTACTGCCAGTAAATTCGCTGAGGTCAAATATTTTAACACTGGGATATTTGCTGTTAGTTTCAATATATTCCCCTGTTCAATATATCATGATGCCCTTTTGAGTCATATTCTGGGGTTAGCAATAATTGCCGTTTGGTTGGATCGTTACAATGACCTGAGTGAAGCATTGGTTCTTCAGACTTATTTTCCACTATGATTTGCTTTTTGTCGTCTTTTATTTACATTTTTATATTTACATGTTGGATCTTGTCTCCCACTGCGGGACGTAAGACCTGGAGATCGTCCGCCCAGCGTCCCGAACTATGGGCAGTTTCTGCTTCCTGTTCCATTTTCCTTCGTGCTAACTCTCCTTCCTGTATCAGTTGGGAATTCCTTCGCTTTTCCGCCATTGTATAGGTTTCTCCAGGGCCAAACACTTGGACCTCTGAGGATGTCCTTTTCAGGCCTTCTGTCGTGCAGTCACCGCACTCTTGGAACCCCGTGGTTATAATTTCATGTTTATCATTTACCTTTGTTCATTCTTTCCATCCTTCTTCACAGTGTTCCTTGGTACAAAGGTCCATTTTTGTTTTGGGTTGACCTTGATTATTTGCAACATTATTTCCCTGCCCTTTTACCTTGAAGCAATTGTGAGGTGTTAAACTGCTGGTCATAGGACCTAGTTGCTCTTGGATTCTCCTGTCTTCTTTGATGATATCAGTGCATTGCCCGCTTTTGTTCTGTGGGTCTTTGAAGACCTTGAGCTTCCTTGTTTGTTGATTTCTGGTTAAATTCCCTTCTCGGGTGGCCTTTTTCTTTGGCCCATGTTTGTTATCTCCTTTTCTTTCCACTTGATTATCCTTGTCTGCCAGTTCTAGGTTTGTGGTACTGGCTGACAGGTCGTCTGTTGAAATGATGGAGACTGAAGTTATGTTGCCCGTCTTTGGAAGACTGAACATTGGGTAGGTCTTTGTTGTTAACTGATCTGTTGGCAGGGATGTTTTGTTACATGCTTTCCTGTTGCGTTTCTTTTGTTTGCGTGATAGTTTTTGATCTTTATTGCTTGTTCTCTCCTGATTGTCTGTTTCCTCCTCTTTATGAGATTCGGGGCTTAAGTGAACTTGGGTGTTTACTATTTTAATTTTTGTTGGTTCTTCTTCTTTTTTTTTTTTTCTTTCCCTCCCAAAGTAGATTTATTAATTAATATTATTTGTTCAAGGAGTGTAGGCAAAAGGCTTAGTTTGTCAATTATTGGGCAACATGCACACTGGGCAGAGTATTTTGACTGGTGAACAACCTTTACAACGAAACTTTTACAACGCACTACCATTACAACGCGAGCATTACAATGCAAACCACTACAACGCATTGCGCTGGGGGGGCGCTCTAGGATAGGGAATAAGTTTAATTTTCTATCCAACACCTTCCCTAGTTTCCCCGGGGACTGGAGTTGGAATAGAAAATTAAACTTTTCACTATCCAGCACCTCTAAGCGCTATGCGTTGTAAAGGTTTGCAATGTAAAAAACGCGTTGTAAAGATAGGCGTTGTAAATGTATGCGTTGTAACGTCATACATCCATATTCATAAGATCTATTTGAATATCCATTTTATCGCTTTGCATGTTAAACGCTGATATTGTTGTCTGTAATGTATTCAATAGTGATTTAGATATCTCCAAGAAAGTACTTTGATTGATAGCTGTCTCTCCTTGATGGTACTGCGGTTTTAATTCTTGGTTCGATTTTTGATCTTGATTTAACTGATAGCTATTGTCATCAAACTCCCTACAGTGGTTGTTGTTAATATTTCTTTGAGTAGTTTTAATTCCCTGTAAAGCCGTATTGTTTTGAGGATTGATGGAGTGCTTTCTGCCTTTTTGAGCAAGCGTTTCAGAACCCGATGTTTGCATGATGTCTTTAGGTTTTGATGACGTTTTTTCCGTCAGTCAGACGTGATCTGTGCCTTGTTGGTCATCTTGGTTCACCTGGTGGACCTGAGCAACTATCTGAAGTCTTGATGTTCTTGCATTGTTTGTTGCTGGCTTCGGGGTAGAAGATGTATGGTCCCCTTGGGATGATTTAAAGGTTGTTGTTGGGGAAAAGGATTGTTCCCTGTGGATTAATGCCCTTTGGCCGAAGTTTAGCGATCCTGTTGTTAGGTTCAATTGGTTCATTTGTTCTCGACTTCCGTCATTGATGTTGTGTGAGAAGCCCTCATTTTTTGACCTGTCCATTTGAGGAATGTCCAAGTTCAGGCATATATCCTCTTTATATGTCGTACTTGTACTAGTACAATTAATCAACTCCACCGTATCTGCCGGAATCAGACCGGACTTATCCTTGTTCTTGCTGGGTTTTTGCAATAGCCATTGTTTAATCGAACGGTTTGAATTTTGCCCCGCTTCGTTTTGTTCCTTTATTTTTCCTTTCCGTAGCGGAGCAAGTGACAGGGGTGCTAGAGGAGACATAAGACCAGGGATCTCTGCTGTTGTAGAGTAGCTGCTCCGGGGTCTTTAAGCAATAGCAGTCTGTCGCTCGGAGATAGCTTTCCTTTGGTACCTTCCTCTATGTTTCTAAACAGTGTTAGTATAGGTGATATTAGAGGACTGTTTTGCTTGGTGACGCAGCCTTCCGATTTTACGCCTTGTTTTTTTTTTGTTCTACTTATCACTCTTGGTTTTCTGAGTTGGGGACTGTCTGACTCTTCCTGATCTCATCTCTCTGATTTGGCTACCTTCGTAGATCCGGCTGATGGCCCCCCGAGGGCGGAGCCTTATGCCACAAGTAGTTTAACACGATTCTCCCCTCCTTTTACCCCTCCAATGCTCTCCTCTTGTATGGAGCTAAATGCGGGGTCCAGATGCCCAGCTTTAAGGGCTGGAGGTCTTGAGTACTTGCAGCCAGCTGATACCCACTACAGGTACGTCAGTGCCCCTTCAGCACCATAGCAAAATGCGGCTAAAAGGGTCACACAGTGGTGACAACTCGCTACTCGCAGGCAAAGCAAGACAGTAGCAATTATCCGCCTCGGCGAATGCGGAGGGGAGCCTGAAGAGGAGCCGAGCGGAGCCGCCTCTGGGATCCACAGCCCAAAAGCCTCCAAACTCCGCTCTGTCCAAGGCTCAGGAGGCTCACCTAGAAGATAAAACTGGCCCCCGAGCCACCACACGCCGTTGCCGTCCTCCACTCACCGCTCTCTGCACTCTGCCGGCTGCTCCCAGCTGCTCCCGGTCCTGCGAGTGGTTGACGGGTGGGAGGCTCGGGCTCGGACACGGGCACAAGCACTGGCAGGATCCAAGTTCGAGAACAGAGTCAGCATGTGAACTGGTACTTGCTGATGCCGATGCCTTCACAGGTACGCTGCCCGCCTCATGTGATTCTGGGGCTTTTTGGCTCTGAGGCAACAAGTCCAGCATCTGGCGCACGGGTCAAGGAGAAGAAGACCACAGCCCAATGCACTTTCGCGGATCGCTTGAAGTGCCACACAGAGCGGGGGCCAGAGGGGGCCAAAGAAGACCAAGCAGGGCGAAGTACGGCCAGGCGGGAGCTACAGGCTAGTTGTTGAGGCCACCCGCGGCGCTCCTCATGGCGCTCCACGCTCCAGGCTCCTCCCTCCACGCTCCTCGCTGACGCGCCTCACCGTGAACCGAGGACAAGGCTGCTGCGGGCCGTTTAAAGTCACCCGCAGCGCTCACAGTGCTCCTGGCGCTCGGCACTAATGGCCCGCGGTGCTCACGACCTTCGCTGCCCCCGCTGGGAGATAGAGAAATGCAGGGGGTGAAGCGGGGGGCTGCAACAGGCTGGAAGATGCTGAAAGGAACCTCCGGCTTTCACGCTTCCTCTCTGGCAGCACAGCACAGCACCGCCGGGAACGGACAATCAGAAAACCAGGGTGCAGGATCAATAATGAAGGTCACGGAGCTGCAGCTGTGTGATAGCCAGGCTGAGTACACTTCTGAAGACTGCAGTATCATTATTAAAGGAGACAGAGCTACAGCTGTGTGATAGCCATGCCGAGTACTTCACTTCCGAAGAGTGCAGGATCAATAATGAAGGTTGCAGAGCTGCAGCTGTGTGATAGCCAGGCCGAGCACACTTCAGAAGAGTGCAGGATCAATAATGAAGGTCGCAGAGCTGCAGCTGTGCGATAGCCAGGCCGAGCACACTTCAGAAGAGTGCAGGATCAATAATGAAGGTCGCAGAGCTGCAGCTGTGTGATAGCCAGGCTGAGTACTTCACTTCAGAAGAGTGCAGGATCAATAATGAAGGTCACGGAGCTGCAGCCGTGTGATAGCCAGGCCGATCACACTTCAGAAGAGTGCAGGATCAATAATGAAGGTCACAGAGCTGCAGCTGTGTGATAGTCAGGTCGAGCACACTCCAGAAGAGTGCAGGATCAACACTGAAGGTCGCAGAGCTGCAGCTGTGTGATAGCTAGGCTGAGTACTTCACTTCAGAAGAGTGCAGGATCAATAATGAAGGTCACGGAGCTGCAGCCG